>NC_086336.1:27428243-28904961 GCF_032445375.1 Bacillus rossius redtenbacheri | reverse complement strand
CAAAATTTCGAAAATTTCAGGAATTTCAAAATATCTATTCTTTCGTGATGGAGTGTTTCGAAACATTCAAAGTCCTGAACCTCCACCCCCCCCCCCCTCCCCCCCCCCCCCCCCACCATAAAAAGTGAATACCCCAATATTTCGAAAAATTTGTGGAAATTGTATTAACTTTAAGTTATTACGAACTAAAGTGCCCGGGGGAATGGTGGAACTTTTATCCAAAGATGGTTTTCTTCCATCAAATTTTAAGATGTGGGTAGGGGAATGCAAAACCCCCAAAATTTCGAAAAATTTCTTAAATTTAAGAATACTTTTTTTTACTATTTTGAGTGTTTCCGAGCCATTCGGGGTCCTCAAACTACCCTTCCCCCCTAAGTGGTCAAATACCCAATAATTCAAAAGTTTCCCGAAATTTCGAAAATCTATTCTCTTTCGATTTGGAGTGGTTCACGAGCCATTCGGGGTCCTCAACATCACCCCCCCCCCCCCTCTTTCCATTCAGGGTCCTCAAAATCACACCTCCCTTCTGGGGACGAAGCCCCAAAATTTTGAAATTTTCAGGAATTTCAAATATCTATTCTTTCGAGATGGAGTGCTCCGAACCATTCGAGGTCCTGAACCTCCACGCCCCCCCCACACACGCACACAAAAGTGAAAGCCCCAAAATTTCGAAAAATTAAGGAAAATTGTATTAAAATTAAGTCATTATGAACTAAAGTGTCAAGGGCATGGTGGAATATTTACCCAAAGACGTCTTTTCCATCAAAATTATGTGGGAAAAGGGGGGGGGGAGGAAATGCAAAAACTTAAAAATTTCGAAAAAATTTCAGATTTTTATAAAAATATATACTTTTTTTGATTTGGGGTGTTTCCTAGCCATTCGGGGTCCTCAAACTAACCTACAAGGAGTCAAAGCCCCAAAATTTCAAAGTTTCAAAAATTTCAAAAATCTATTCTCTTTAGATTTTGGGTGTTTTCCGAGCCATTCAAGGTCCTCAACATACCCCCTCCTCTAGATACAAAGCCCCAAAATTTCCAAAATTTCAGAAATTTCGAATATCTGTTCTCTTTCAAGATGGAGTGTCCCGAGCCATTCGAGGTCCTCACCCTCCACTGTCCGTTCTCCACAGGGTTTAAGCCCCCAATGATAAGAAAAATTAGGAGGAAATAATAAAAAAATTTAAGTCAATATTAATTAAAATGGAAAAAAATAAAATTATGTTTTGAAAAACTAAAAATACGCTTTAATTGTTGTACTAAAATATGAAATATTTATAAATATTTCGTTAACATTAAAAATATTATCTTATGAAATAAAAACATAATTTATGATATAGGAAATGTTAAATAAATGAGCTACCTTCTCTTATTCAATATTCTCAGAAATACCATATTTTTATTTATAACAGAGTAGTAATTATTCTAAAAAATATTGAAATAAAGATTATGGTATTGGTATGAATAATTCTAACTCAAAATAAATATCAGTTTATTATATATTTATTTTGGAATTCATATCTGCAGTTAAAAGAAGAAAAAAAAAAGATTAGTTTGGTTTCTGTCTGAGTAGCCCAAATTGTCATATATTCTTAAGTCTCAATTTTAACATTGTCGTCCCCTATTGGAAATAGCCGAGGGGGTAAGAAATTAGGGGATTTTGTTTTAGTAATACTAAGCAAACTAAGAATCTACTAATATATTTGATAAGAAATTTGAAATATGTACTTTACATTACAAATAAAGATGTGATTGTATCAAATTTCCTTAAATTTTGGAAGGTATCTGTAATAAAGTGAAATTGTTAAAATATTTTAAGAATAACTCTAACCTAAATAAAAAAATGTGTCAGTCTAAACAATGGCATAAACTTGTGAGTTTTAATATATATTTTTAATTGTCTATATCAATTAAATTAAACGAGAGCAGTGTGATTTCGTCAAGGTAAAAATATATTCGAACACTCTAACAATAAATTTTTAAAATCATAAATAATCTATACTAAAAATTAAAAACAACTTTTCACCTAACTTCTTGAAAAATTTTCATTCTTATATAGTTAAGGATTTAAAAATAATTTCTGCACCTAAAAATGTATTGTGTCTATTTATTTAGTAAAAAATATTTGGAACTTTTTTTCATGGTAAGATTTCAGCAATACTCAGAAATTGCGCGAGCGAAGCCGCGGGTTATTAGCTAGTATTCATATATAATCGAGTACGGATACGTTACAAATTTCCCTGCAATTTTTTAAAAAATACAGCTGAAAACTTAGCAAAGAAAAAATAATTTCTTATCAAAAATATTTCATGCAATTGAGCGCCGGGCATGAAATTTCAGCCTGTGTGTATGTGTGTGTGTGCTCGCGTGGGCGCGCGCGTGTATGCTGTATTTGCTAAGTATTTTGTATTTATACAAAGAACAAGTTCTAAAATGGCAACCATTTGAAATTTAATTCGTCGTGTAAAATTGTTTGTATAGAGGCCTATGTTTGTGGCAAAAATTGCAAATTCAGAACGATTTCTTTTGTATTGGTTGATTGGGACCAAAGATAATGAAGGGGATAGAAAACACACGAACCCAGACAGAAAAGTTATCTTAAAGAGTTTACATTTTCTACGGAAAGTAAGTAAACAAGATGATAAACTATAGGTAGTGTGAGTGATCGTATTTATCAATACTTGCGTGACATTCAAACGCTATTAGATAATAACAACGCGGGGCCAAATAGGGCCTACTGGTTATTTGAGAGAAAATAGTTACTAAATATTAATATAGCGTATTCGTAACAAAGCATTCGTTTTTTTAACAAAGAATTTTAGAAATTAAATTTTTTAAAGGACAATATATTTAAGATGTACTATTTTATCAAGAAAATTTTATTTTAACGTCATACAATACAATCAAATTTATAATAGCAAAGTTATAAAAATATTAATGTTTTTTGTCTATCCTCTAGTACATTAAATAATTAACAGGCTATTTAAATTCACTGTGTTATAGAGTGAACAGGCGCGAGTGTGAAATGTAGTTACTGTCCCCTCACAAAGATCAGAACAGAAGAAAATTAGCCGGTCTGGTCCGCTGTTCCAAAGATCTGGTGATTTTCTCGTACGAGCTATCTTTTATAACACACCAGATGCCAGCATTTGGGTTGAGGGGTTCTATAAAGATTGTTACGAATGAGGATAAATAAATCTTCCAGCAGTAGGGAAACACTACGTCGGCGGCGTACTTAGCAGCTTAAACAAGTCAGCTAAGACGGAGTTCCCTATTTACAAATGCTTTCCTTTGACATTCGATGACCCTAAATTCATCTTAATTTAGAGTGGCATTAAAAGGGAATAAAGAATTATGTAAATTAAGTTATTAATTTCTCAAAAATTAGAGCTATCAGAAAACGTTAAAGACACAACATTTATAATTAAATTGTGTTTTTTCTTATGCAACGCAACAAATCAGCCATACAAAAATACCCAAACTAAGGTATGAGAAAACCGACTTTAAGTAATATTATACGTCATATATGGAATTTAACCAAACTTAAAAATTTATGTCATTTAATTTTCTACGGAAATGATGAAATATGAATATTGTTACATGTAGCGCAGCAATCCCATAATTATCATTTGTAATGGCCACACCAGCAGAATGAATGCTGATATTTTAGCGTCATTACCATATGAACACACTAGTTGGCTGATCCACAAGCTGAAAAAAACCAAGATATTTTGTATTTGCACTATTTGTTAATATCATCATGGAAGCACTTCCAGTGTTGAGATAGGAAAAAAATTGTGCTCAAAATTTTTAATGTTAAGTTTCTATGTTTACTTCCTTATATTGCTCTTCGCCTCTTCACGTAAGGCACAGAACTGACGCGCAGACCTCTCGTAAAACGCCTCTATGGGACTTTAAGCTGTAACCCTATTACTAAATTCCAGAGTCCTTACTAATATTATAAATCCGAATGTGAGTTTATTTGTTTGTTACTCTTTCAAGCCTTAACTACTCAATCGATCATCATAAAAATTTTCATACACGTTGGCAGGGATGCATAACGGTACATATGGTACCTTTCATTCATTCAGAAATATATAATAGTTAAAAAATTTTTGAAAATATACACGTTTTAACAGCAAAATTTTAGACGTTCGTCCGGCATAATTCAGCTCGCGATTAATTTATTTACAAACATAAATAGTTTTTACCGTTTATTTATCTGTGTTTAGACCTATCTTAATATTTTTATTGTTTTATTTTTAAGTGTTAATTATTCATGTTTTTCATTTGTACATTAGTTGGCCGTTTATTATTTTTGGGGCAATTTATATATCTTATAATTTATATTTTTCGACTTTTCATATTTTTTTTATATTTATTTAATTTTTTTTTTGCCTTTAAGCAATATTTTATATAAATGAATTTTTAGGTAAGGTATAATTTCTATTTTATTTCTTTTTCTTCTTTAGTTTTTCTTTTCCTTTTTTGAAATGCCTCGCAAACTTAGTTACAATTTATCTAGGAGATCATCGCGAGCCCGGGCAGCAAATTAATTATTGAATTTCATCGTTTTTACATTAATGCTTCTCATGTCGAACAACAACCTGAATTGATTGCCACAATCCCCAATAAGCGAGTAAAGCCGCGAGAAAAAGATAGTACCTATTAGATAAAAAGACTCTGCTCTTCCGTAGACAACTATCAATAATAGGTTAATAAAATTTTCGTAGCTAAAAAAATTCCTTGAAAACACCTGTTTTATTCGTTTCAGTGTCCAAAAAATTAATGTTAAAGAGAAAACCATCACCCTGAACATGTATACACAAGAACAAAAGCTATTAAAGATAATTCATGATTAGGTATTTACAAAAAACTTAAACGGTATTTTAAATAGCGCCCTAAGGTCTAAAGAGGTCTGCACGCCATTTGGCGACCCAGTCAGAGCGGAAAACATGCGTGTGACCAATTATTTACTGTCGGTGTGTGATTCGTTGATAGCCACTTATTATTTATTCCAATTAAATTTGCGGTACAGTTTGAATTTAAACCAATTGAATATAACTAACATTTATCTTCGATCAGACCTTAAAATCTGGGGGGGGGGGGGGGGGGAAGAGAAAACTATAGATAAATGTCTCGTATTTGTGTGAAAAGATGGAAATGTATGATATAATATAGGACAAATTTTTTGACGAAAAAATTCATTATATCAGTAAATAATATCAAAAAAAAAAATCCGGTACGTTTTATGACGTGGCATATTAGCATTGAAGGTCAAAATTGGCCATCTTGGATATGATGCCAACGTCTTAATTAAGGTATCACTAAACATGCGTACTCACATTTTGCTACATGATGTCATAATCATGGCGTCTTCTCGTTATGAAGGTACCAAATGAAATCCGTAATCCACCTGTAGGAAAAATAAATCCAAGGTGCTGTAACTTACAACGGACTGGGCCACTAACAGCTAGAATACAGTCAGTGGCTGTCTTGACCTTGCTTTGTGACCCCTGAAGATAAACAAATGTGAATGGAAGTGGGAGTGGGAAAAAAGACGAATCATCCAATTCTTGTGAAAAAAATCTGGAAACATCACTTACGATGATGCAGGAGGAGGGATGCGAGCAGGATTTTAGGCCAAGGTCACGATCACGTTGCTTAATAAGTAAAACGTTAAAAGTTTAGGTGTTTGCGCAAATCGTATGAACTTGACATGCATTCCAGTAAGACCTTCTACGAAAATCTGAATTAAAGTAAAAATTTACCTTTACTTGACGAAAGTTTGTAAATTATAAGATTTTGCGTTTTACATTTTACGTTCCCAAACATCTCTTCACATATGCACCAGTCATAACTGGGTAGAAGTAACTTAACGTTTAGGCCACAAGCAATTGTTTGTATTCTAAATTTTTTTTTTTTCTTAAAGTTTGTAGTGTTTATTATTATAAGATAATTAAAGAAATTTATTAAAAATATTACCCACTTCTTGAAATATAAATAACGTTTTAGAGAGTTTATTATTTATATAGTCTCAGAAATACCATTTAAGACTGCATTTGTTTTTGTAAGTACCAGATTTTTACAACCATTGTATAATAACCATAAATAAATAAAGGAATGAGACTTTTATAAATGCCGTGTTTTGCTCTTGTTTGTACAAAGAGATTAACAAAAAAATAGGCTAAAATTATATTTGACAAAGAATTTAATAATTTAATCTTACAGTTTTGCCGAATACCGTAATATACTGAATTAGTTTTCGAACTTACAGACACAGATCACGGAAATTCACGTTTGTTGTATGTTATTCAGTATTAATCATTACTGTTACTTCAGTAATCATTTTTTTCTGTAGACTTTCCCGTGATTTCAACCTAATTTCAATTTCCTTAATTAATTTTTTTAATGCGTGTGCTAGTTACTATATTGTGTGTTCTACCAAAGCCTGGTTATTGATTATTTTAATGGCTATGCTAAGAATATAACATAAAAAATTTTAAATTATTCTAAATTTGTTTTCACTATTAATTGGATTTTTCACTATTACGACTGGCATCTTAAGTAACTCAAAACTGGGAAATATTACAATTCTTTGAAAATTCGTACGACAAAAATAATTTAAAAATTATAAATTGAAAATTACTTAAAATCGCTATAAGAAATATTTCCTACCATGAAATAGGTGTACAATGGAAAGAAAATTAAACGCACTAGTCGCAATGTTATATATTTTCAGGTAGACGGGTACTTGGTAAATTTCGAAATTAGTGGCTCATGGAAAAAAGATGAATCCATTGTTTTGCATTATGTGAGGTAATTATAAATTATTAAATATTTTCTCAAATAAAAAGTATTTTGGATATAAATTGTTATATTTTACTAGTGATTTGTAAAGACTCGCTGTATGTTATTTGCAGTACCTTCCTAAATAATTATAATCCCATTATCATTCCAGTAAATCTATCAGGACAGTTAAAATAAATTGTACTTACATGGACTACATTTCCTTTCTTGACTGTTATTTGAACAAACAACTTACAAATTTTGGAGGTTTTTTTTTTAAATAAAAGGTTTATCATCCAACTTATGGTGACTTGTTTCTGTCATTTCATGACCTGCAAGAATTATGAGTAATATTAATGAAGGGAATAAAGTTTTTAAAAAATTTAAAATAAATATTTACTACACAGAACTAAACATTCTAATTTAGTGTGTACACTTTCCTTATAATTTAAGTTATTTATTTCATTATAATTTCTTGAGCCAAATATTTGGTCTCCTTAATAAAATTATCTTTATCATTAAAAATTCAATGACGTAGAGTATAAAGACATTGTTAATTCATGGTATTTTTTATCTCCCAACATTGATCAGTTACTTTGACGAATTGTAATAGAGAACTCGTTAGTCAAAATGATATGTAAGATTGATTGTACGCTAATTCCCGTTCTTCTATGGCGCAGAATCGAACGGGGCTCACGTAAACGCACAATAGCACATACGTGGAAGAGGTAGAATACAGGTTATCTGCGCAATGGTCATCTATTCTGTTTATGTCACTCCGTGTGACTAATGGAAGCAGAGGTTTTGGCCGAGGTGGTACCCATTTTTACATTTGAAATACATTGCAAATTGTTCCAAGTACAATAATATTTGCATAAGACTATCATTATATCATTACTTTCTGAATTATTTCTATTTGATATGCATATATAAATTCCCACCGTGTTACGTCATCGTAACTTCAACATGATTAGTTTGAGTAAGAGTTTTGTAACCACGATATTCTAAACATTTTTAAAAGTTCAAGTTACTATCTTTGGTATTTAAACTCTAAATATCTCCACAAATTACTGCACTGCAACATTTACAAATAAACTCCAATTTAACAAAAGCAAGAAACTATTTTTTTGTTTACATCGGTCACCAAATTTTCAAACAGTATCATAGATTGCCGTCTGTAACGATTCCATTGTTGAATTGGCAGACGGATATGAAAATACAAATAGCTTGTGTTTTCATGATATGATTCCAATTTTACGTTTCATGTGTCTGCGCGGAACAGGCTTAAATGATCGTTACTTATGTTATAATCAGTACCAGCAACAATATACATAAACAAAGTTACAGTAAATAATTTTAAGAAGCTGTATAATATAACGTTAATAATGACAATGTAACAAATTTGGTCTGAAAAGTCTGCTTGAAAACGGATAGGAAAATTGAAGTTAGTTTAATTTATTTACACATATTTGTAAAATATGTTAGTTTTATATTTAAAAAATACACATAATAAATGTGCACGTGTTTATTTGTTGTATAAACACAATGATGTTAGGGTTTTAGATTTTAAGTATTCGGTTTATAGATTGAAATTATTGAGAAAATAAGTAGGACCGAAATTTTAACTGTTATAATGGATACAGTGAGAAGA
The DNA here is from genome assembly GCF_032445375.1 of Bacillus rossius redtenbacheri. Classification (NCBI taxonomy): domain Eukaryota; kingdom Metazoa; phylum Arthropoda; class Insecta; order Phasmatodea; family Bacillidae; genus Bacillus; species Bacillus rossius. The sequence goes on along the minus strand of NC_086336.1, from coordinate 28,896,524 downwards.
AAGACAACCCTACCAATACTGTATGCTTAATTTCCTCGCAAGTGCGTTGCATTTAATAGCTTTACATCATCTAAGTACATTTTGACGATTTATGCACACTAGTTTTTGACAAGGATATTTCAAGATTGAAAATCATATTCTTGGTTTTATCAGCACATCGTGTGATAAGTTAATAAATGAAATAATAACAATTTTGCCACAAAAATAATATCTCAAAGTTACGTATCCCGTCAACTAAAATGATCATTTTCCAAAGACAATAAAACCTCAGATTTATTAAACATGGAATGGTTTATTTATTTAGAATATTTATGTTTGCCCTTAAGGAGATGCCTTACCATTTCAGGTCATGATTTAAAATTTTTATTAATCACCGATCAACTTTTAGACTTTTTCAATTGTTTAACTTTCGCGAAATGAAAAATATATACAGCGCTTACTTTTTGCATAATTAGCTGCCAAAGCTAGTTTTTTTTTTAACGTTTTTGGGTTGTACAAATAAGGAAAATTTAATTTATTGCAGGACTGAAACTTTTTAGTTTTAACTGAAATGCCACTGGCTACATCATGATATGCTTTGCATTTCTCAAAAAAAAAAAAAAAAAAAAAAAAACTCATTTCATTTTTCTTGGCTGTCAAGATTGTGAAAAATTTGAGAATATTGAAATGCCAGGTAAAATTAATTAATATTTTCTGAAAGAAATTCTAACCTTTACTTGAAGTAGCCAGTGGCATTGCAGTTAAACCTAAAAAGGTTCAGTTCTGCAATAAATAAAATTCTCCTTATTTGTACAACCCAAATACGTTAAAAAGGTAATTTTGGCAGCTAATTATGCAAAACGTATGCGCTGTATATATTTTTTATTCCGTGAAAGTTAGAAAACGGAAAAAAGTACGTAGGTTTATCTGTAATTACTGTAAATATAAAATCTTTACCTGAAATGGAAGGCACCCCCTTAAAGAGAAGTTTTTACAACATTTAGATATGGTGAAAACGTAGTAAATGGGTTTATAAAGAATGGATTCAATTTTAAATAAATAAAAGAAATAGGACTAAGCAAATACATTTAAAAGTGTCTATGAAATACTCTGTGAGATATTCCGTTTCAATAAACTCCAAAAACCTAACGTACATGTTCGAGGTGTTAATGTTACTGAATAAGATAATGGAAACATCCGTTACGCTTATCTTGACCTTGAACATTGACCTTGACTTTTAACATTGACCTTGACCTTTACCTCAGACCTCCGTCGCATCATGGATTCTGCTATCTTGAAATCGAGTGCCTCAATCCCCGAACTTTCCAATTTTCGAAATGATCATAATTTTTAATTCTAATAACATGTCCGTAATTTTGGATCTGACGTCATGGTACCACTTTTTTGGATTCTGACGACATAGCTACCATGTTGGAATCGAACTCCTCACTCCCTAATATTGCACATTTAGTTTCGCCCGCCATATGGAGCATTCTTAATTTTTAGGCTAGAAAATTGGTAAAAATGGTAAATTAAAAAAAATTAATTAAATTTTTTTTTAATAAATAATACCTACTTGCATCATGGAGTCGTTGTCTGGAATTCGATGAGTTCATTCGATTAAATATTGCAATTGATATTTTCTACACAGAAGCCACTGGCAGACTGAGCTCCCACCTATATGCTTAGAAAGATATTACGCTAGCTTGTATGATGTCATGACAGCCATCTTGGTTTCGTCATCTTTTTGATAGCTGGTGGAGGTCATCATCTTTCATTTTCGTCTGATAGAGGGTGCTGTCACCATATTAGTTTAATTTTTGCCCGCTAGAGTGCAGTTCTATTTATTACCAAGGCATCCGCCATCCTGTCAGCCATCTTGGCTGTCATTTTGAAATTCTGTAAATTTTAAGCTAAAAATTCGGGAAAAATTCCAAGAATCATTAAAATAAATCACTTTTTTAAATAATGATTGATTTTATCGATATCCGTATTTGGTTCATTACTTGCTAGGTGCAATAAAAGAAAAAAAAATTAAAATTAAAAAAATGTCAGGTTCGAGAAAAACAACGAAATAACAAAAAAAAAATGTATTGCAGAAATTCTAAAAAATACAAAAATACAAGTAAATTACAAGTGTTTATTCTAGTCTACAATCTTCTTAGAAGGCGAAGTGAGTCTTTGCATACCTTGACATGTGTTTTCAGGGCATCTTCACATGACAATCAAATAACCAGCCACGTCAAGTCGGTGGCCAGGTACATCTAGTCGGTGCCCAGGTACATCCAGTTGGTTGGTCAGGCTAACATATCAAGTTGGTGGAAAGGTATGCCCAGTCGGTACCATGCACCTCATTAGGTTGGCCAAACACGCACGACCAGTCGGTTCGAAAGGCTATCACGTACATTTGGTGGCAAGGTAGGCCAAGTCGTTGGCCAACACGTCTATTCAGGGACCAGGAACGCATGTCCAGTAGGTGGCCAGCCACATACAATTGGTAGCCAGACTCATCCAGTAGGTGATCAAACACATGCACTCAGTAGCCTAGAGGTATTTTTCGTCGACACTAAGCTATCATTTTAAAAATTTAATGTACAAAATCATGCACATAGGTCAGGCGTCTCCAAAACAACGAGGCCAATTTATGTACAATGTTAGGTATACAGGCCAAGCATCTCCGAACCGATAGATAATTTACGTCGATAATCGACCAACATTAAAAAAAGATCTCTAATGTCAGGCGTTTAGACCAGGCATCTTAAAACCAAGAGGTCAATCAAGACCTGACTACATAATTATCGATGAACATTAAAAAAAGGAAGCACATTTATATCGGAAGCACAATAAATTAAAAGGAAGCACAATCGGAAGCGCAGTCTATAAAAAGGAAACACGATTGGAAGCAAAATAAAAAAGTAAGCACAATCAACAAAAAGAAAGCACAATCGGAAGCACAATCAACGAAAATGAAGTATAATCGGAAGCACAATCATCGAAAGGAAGAAAATTAATAAAGAAAGCACATTTGGAAGCACATTTGTCAAAAAGGAAGCCCAATTGGAAGCATATTCAAATATAGGAAGAACATTTGGAAACTTAGTCGACAAAAAGGAAGTAATTAAGATGCGTATATTTAAAAAAAAGGATGCACGATTGGTAGCAAAATCAAAAGGAAGCACTTTTGAAAGCTCAATCAGAAAGGGTAGCACATTTGGAAGCACATTAAAAAAGGAAGCAAAATCTAAAGAACAATCAAACAAAGTATGTACAATTGGAAGCACTTTCAGAAAAGAGGAAGCACATTTGTTAGCAAAATAAAAATAAGTAGCACATTTGGAAGCACATACAAAAAATATATTTTTTTTGGGAGCACATTTGATAAAAAGGAAGAACATTTGGAAGCACAGTCAAGTAAAGGAAGTACCTACTTTCTTCAAAATAAGGAAGCACATTTAAACGCATACTAAAAAAACTAACACAATCAAAAAGGAAGCATATTTAACGAAAAGGACACATTCTTAAAAAAATTCAAATTGTTAGGGTACGTTTCGTCCCAGCGATACGGCACAGGTATACGATGACGCCACAGGAATACGATCTCGCCACAGTGATACGATCTAGCCCCAGAGACACGATCTCATCGCAGGGATATGATCTCATCAGAGGGATACGATCTCATTAGGGGATACAATCTCATTACAAGGATACGTACTACGTTCTCGTCAGAGGGATACGATCTCAACGCAGGTATACGGTCTCATCGCAGGGATACGATCCTTATTAGAGGGATTCGTTTTCATAGGAGGAATATGTTCTTGTTAGAGGGATAGGCTCTTGTCAGAGAGAGACAATATCATCAGTGGTATACGTTCTCAACAGTAGGATACCATAGTACAGGCTTGACTACACGCAAATAAAGAAAACGGCATACATTAAATTTACACGAACATTCAACTAAATTGGATATGATCGCCAATTTACAATAGGCTACAATGCCTCCAAATGTATTTGACTCCACCTGTAATTTACTCTGTCTTAGGCCTAACTGCTTTTGCGACATTTGTCTACAAGGTGACTTGGCTACTAAGCTACAAAACTACAATGGTACAGGACTACAAGAATACACGTCTAAGATGCTACATGGCAATAAAGGCTACTTGGCTACGAAACTACAAGTCTACGAGGGTACGAGACTACATGACTCTTGTCTTTTATTCCATTCAGTTGCGAGAGTTAATTTATCTCATGCAAAAGAACAAGTATTTCAGTTTCTTTTCAACAGATTTCCTCACGTGTTGCATCGAGGTAAATTTTATTTATTTTTTATGTGGGATGCGGGATGCTCACGTTCGCAAGAGAAGGAGGGCTTCGCTAGACATCAGCTGTCTCCGGGCATAGTAATAGACTGAGTAATAAATATTTTTGTCTGAATTCCCCCTGATTAATATATTGTAAATGCTGAGTTGTTAAGAAAAATTCACTAAATAACTAAGTTCTAAATAAATTTGCTGGTCTTAGTACGAAAAAATACATGCAGGGATATTTCCAACCCGTTCAGTTGGTGTCCAGTGTGTGTCCAGTATTTATTAAAAAAAATTTTTTTTAATCAAAATATATTTTCTTTTGAATCGCGCAAGGATCGCACCAAGCACTGTAATCAACCGAATAAATCAATTAAATATGTGCTGATTCAATCAATTAATTATGTGCTCATTTTTTGAAGCATTTTTTTTAGTATTTCTAGCTCAATAAATACAAATTTCCAAAATGGTGGTCAATATGTTATCATACGCTTACTGAAGGCTGTTAGACTAAGAACTTAGGCTGATTTTATTTAATAAAAATTTTCATGTGTTATTCGTATTTTTTATCGATCAGGAGTCGAACGTAGGTCAGGAAATGATCGAATCAATTAGTATATAGATTGCTGATATTTACAAATAAATTTAAGAATTTCTCCCGAATTTATAGCTTAATAAGTACAGATTTTCATGATGGCTACCAAATGTCAAGATGATGGGAGTCCTGGCAATAAATAATTAATGCATTATAGCGGGTAAAAATTAAAATAACATGACAGTAGCACCCTCTGGCAGAACAAAACAAAATGTCGGATCCAAGATGGTGGCCTCCATCAGACTAAAACCAGATGGAGGGGTTGATGTCATACTAACAGGCAATATATCTTACCTTGGTATTGGTAGTGGGGGTTAGTCTGTCGGTGGCTTGTGTGGAGGAAGGAGCCATCGCAATTTCTATCGAATGACCTTGTCTGGTTCGAACCAAAGACTGTATGATGTAAGTGCTTTTAAAAAAGAGTTTATCAAAATTCATTAATTAAATTTTTTAATGAATGCAATTTTTTTCTGATTTTTTTAGTATTTACAAAGAATTTCTAACATGGCGGTTGTAAGTAAAAGTGATTTAATGACGTCATAATTCCAAATGGCGGCCAACGCATTCTAATTGTCAAGGTCATTACGTCGGAAGCTTAGGGAGGCTTGTAGATGCGGACTTTAATCCTCTTTGTGGACGTTTTGAGCGACTGGTATTTTTGAGGACTAAAACCGAAAAACTACCCTCGAAACGGAAACTTTTCCTCAAAATAGAGAACGTTTTTATTTTTATGTTTGTTTGAAATTTTTTGGCGGGATTTTTTTTCCGAAAAACTGGATATTTTGGCGTATTTTGGGAAAATGTTCTTGAATTTGAAGTAATTCTTTTTGCAAATTTGGGCAAATTTTGAGTGTAGGTCAAGGTCAAGGTAACCAAAATGGCCACCGTGACGTCGCAATATAAGATTTCGTCGACAATCTTGAATCCTCACCCTGAAGCCTGTTCTCGGACATAACAAAAGCTACTACTAACATGTAACAGAACCTACGAATGATCACGGTTCGTTCAGAGCGATTGAAAATGGACTTTACTTGATGAAATTAGCTTTCCTTAAAATGTTGAAAGACTTATTATTTCTTGCTCCAAGAGATGATATTCCCTTTTAAACTAATGCTATGATTATTGTTAGCTTAAAGAAGTATTGGAAAACCATCACTCTGTGAAGTTTAACTTATAGCTTGAATGTATTTATGGCTAGACTCACAAAATACCATTCAAGACGACATGTAGCGTAATATAGGGGAATCATGTTTTATTACTAGCTAGTAATTGTTTTTTTTACTTAATTTGTATTTTATTTTGTAAGCTGTTTATCATGTTCTTGTTTGTTGGCTTTTATTTAGATGTTTTTAGTTTTGTATGGTTTGTTACCTTTACATTTTATTGTATAATATATCTGTGGTTAAGTGGTAGACAAGGCGGTTTGCGTTATCTTCGCCACATAAAATAAGTCCTTAAAATAAAATAAATACTGCCCTGTACCTATTGCATGACATATTTGCCTTGGATAATTATTGGTTTGGCGGTAAGGAGGGGTCAGTATTCCAGCTGCCACCACTGAGGGAGGATCCGTCAAAATATTTTATTGTTGCCCTCACAAAGTTCGAACCGAAGACTCCATTACGTAAGTGGTTTTTTAATTAATAATTTATTATTCATTTTAATTAAATTATAATTTTCTCTTCCGGGATTAAAATTACTAATTTTCAAAATGGCGGACGTCATGTCATAATTTAAAACAAGGTTGAAGATATTAAAATACAAGATGGCGGGTGTGACGTAAGAACGTTTTAAAATTTAAAAAATTACAATTAAGTATTTTTATACATAAATTACAAGTTTACTTTGGCAGGGAATCGAACCGAGGACAAAATAGAATAAGTTATTTAATATTGGAAGTAAATGATTTCGTAAATAATTTTTTTCCCCCAAATGTTTTGGCCAAAATTTAAATACTTTCTAGTTTATGGTCAAAGTCAAGTTGATGACCTCCAATGGGGCTTCTAAAGACAATTGCCCCTTCCTGATTAATATTACCCCTCTCTGAGGACAATTGCTCCTCTCCGAGGAATTTTGGCCTCTCTAGAATTTTTTGGGGGAAAAATGGGTAATTTTTCCTAAAATCGAGAATATTTTCCTTAAAATAGAGAAAATTGTAGGAATTTTGAGTCATATTTGATAAATTTTGAGGAATTTTGAGTTGAGATCATTGCCGGACGCCACAATCCAAAATGGCGGACTTCGACACTTCCACCACACTCATAATCCTGCGCTCGGAGGAACTTTTACTTACTAGTCTTGTCCACTCAGAAGTCTTGATTGTCATATTTCATATTTTACGCTTAATATGCTAGTCGGCAATAATGTATTTAAATCGACTAACTGAAAACCTTTATTGGGTTGAAACTTATTCCTATTGGAAATATGCGAATATTAAACACTGGTTTGTGCTGTCTAGTAAATTTTATTGTTATAATAAATTTCTCAAATAATCAGATGGCATCTTAGCCAGAATTTAAAGACTTAAATCCATCTGGAATACATAGATAGAGTGATTGTATCAAGGCTCCAGTACAAAAAGTACTGTTTTTGTTTCATGTTTGTTGGGATTTCATAAAAAAATATCACATTAAAATTTTTAAAGAAGTTCTTTTCCAACTCACTTGTCTATTTTGTTTTTAATTTATTTCAACTTCATAAATTTTTACGTTTTGTTTATATTTTTCAATCTTTCTCATAAAATTTGAGTGCTTATGTGTGCCTGCACCTACCATAATATTTTGGAGTGCAGTAATAATAATTAAACTGACATATTTTTGGACACCTTTATATATTCTTATATATTGACTTGCACGGAAGTTTGCACTAATTTTGTTTTTAAAACTGAACAGAAATATTCATTTAAAATTACAGATAATTTTTGATTTGTACGTTTACTTGAAAACAACCGTGTCACTTCAAAAGAGATTTCGCAGAAATACTGGGTTCGAAGTTCAGATATGTTTCTTGTAGTTTTAGAAACTATTTCTTGACAACTAGTTTGCACAGGATCTTTTTGTAAATGTACAGAAAGCCGGCGCTAGAGGTACAGCGACACACAGCGGTCGCGGCTGGTGGTGAGGAAGCGAGTCTCCTGACAGCTCGGCCGGAAGTGAACCACGTGCGAGGGAGCTGGCGGAAGCAGGAGGAGAGACGCGTAAAACTGGATACGCGGGTGAAAGTTGAAAAAAAAAAAAAAATGGTGGCTCAGCGTAAGGCGAGGATCGGGTATAAAACACTGCCGATCGCGACGAAAAGTCGAACACTCGATTCTTGCAATCCCGCGTGCAGCCATGAGGCACCTACTGGTGAGTAAATGTGGCAAGGACTGAACTGGAGCGGTGATGGCTATTAGTGTTCTCCTTCTGTAACAGAGTAGGTATTTCGAAATGGTTTTTTACACTTTTACAAAAGATTCCGTTGGAAAACTGTAGCGAACAGACAGTTTGAAATACTACTAGAAAACTATTGTAACATTGTACAACAAATGGGTATAGTAATTTTTGAATACTGGAAGTTTGGTTCTGGATATAACACTGAGTATTTATTACTAAAATTGGCAAATATTTTATAATTTAAGTGAAGCTTCATTCAAGCAAAATTATTTTGAACAATGGCAAAGATAAGTTTCTATTAAAAGTTTGTTTTTATTTTGTTTTATCATGTTTATTGTGTGCACAGTTATTATTGGAAAGCTATCAATGAACGGTTTACAAATAAGTTTAACTATTGGATATACTGGTACAACACAGAGTATAAATGCCCGGGTAAGAATCTGAACCCTGTATTACTGCGAACACTTTTTCTAGTGACACAATTGTTTTCATGTAAATGTAAAAATGTATATATATGTAAGTACTATGTAAATGTATTTCCGGCGCTTGGTGCAGGTAATTATTGGTGGTGGCGGTGTCTGTTGCCTGGGAACCCACATCATCAATGACGTTATGGCATCCATCTTACACAAAATTTCTCAGAAATGACAAAACGATTTAAAATTCCTAAAAAATCTCCACATTTCGAGAGAAAAATTCCCATTTTGAGGGAAAATGTCTTGTTTTATTCCGCAAAAAATTTAAAAAATGCGGAATTCAGAATGCCTCAAAAGACTCTTACCTTTGAAAGAACCAAGAAGACCGCAAAGTGGTTTAAAGTCCGCATCTGCAAGCCACCATGAGCCACCTAGAACTAGACCAAAAAACTTGATTTTTTTAAATTTTTAACCAAAAAATTCCGAAACGATAAATAAATAAAACTGCTTACTTAAAATGTTTAGTTACTCAATACATCCCAGACCTCGGTTCGATTACCGGCGAGAGTAAACATGTTATTTATGTATAAAAATTTAAAAAAATATTAATTACTTTTTAAAAACTAAATAAAAATTTCTTGCAACACACCCGCCATTTTGGATTCTATAAACGTTGCACTATTCGTTACACCTACCATATTGAAAATCCGTATTTTTATGCTACAAAATTATGTGGGATGGATTGCTTTCTCACGATCGCAAGAGATGGATGGCTTCGCCACATATCAAGGAGAAGGAAGCTCGTCTTGCATGATAGCATTTTTCAGCTATTCCAAGTCTTAGTAATCGGCTGAGTATTATATATTTTTTGACTGAAGTTCACCTGATAAAAAAATATTGTAAGTGCTGGTTTGATAACAGGAAATCACTGAGCAAGCGAACTTGGAATAAAATAACTTGTCTCATTACGAAATTCATTCAGAAATAACCAGAAACACACGGGAAAAACCAACAGAAGCATCACTATGAATGACCACAACAAGGAGAAAGCACAGGAATGACAAAAAAAAAAAACTTTATGGAACCACCGTAATAACCAGAAGCAGACTGAGAATACAAAATATTTACAGGAATAATAAAGAGCACATGAGAAAAACTGTCAAAATATTGGCAGGAATAACTAGGAGCACACTGGTAAAACCAAAACACAGTTTCCTAAATCATGATCAGTGTATCACAAAAATTAAAAAAAATTAAAAATAAAAAAAAACATAATAAATTTTTTTAGCTTCTGCCAGCTTGTAAACTTCTCCTTTGTTCAGCAAGAATGGAGTTATAATACAAGAAAGATTTCTTTTTTTTTTTGTAATTCCATGGTGTGCTTCTTTAATTTAAGTTTTATTAAAATTATTTACAATAATTTTTATTAATTAAAACTTTTTTTCCCAATTTTAACATGGCGGCCGTGACGTCATAATCCACGATTGAGGAATGTTGTTTATTAAAATTTTTATTAAATTTATTTATTAGTTAAAAAAAAATTATAATCTTCTAGCATAAAAATGCGGATTTTCAAGAAAGCGGGCTTAACGAAAAGTGCAACGTTCATAGAATACAAGATTGCGGGTGTGACGCAAGAAATTTTATTAAATATTTTATAATTGTAATAAAGAAATTTTTATTTTTTTACAGATAAATTACATGTTTACTCTCGCAGGGAATTGAACCAAGAACTGGAGTGTATTGAAAATATTAATATTTGAGTAAGCACTTTTCTTTATATTTTTTGGATTTTTTTTCGGAATTTTTTGGTCAAAAATTTAAGAATTTCAAGTTTATGGTCTAGGCACAGGTCATTACCCGGGCGGCTTATGACGGCTTGTAGATGCGGATTTTAAGCAGCTTTGCGGAATTTTGGATTCTTTCATAGGCAAATGTCTTTTGAGACATTCCGAATTTTGAATTTTCAAATTTTTGAGGAATAAAACGGGATATTTTCCTTCAAAACGGGAATTTTCCCCTTATAATAGGGAAATTTCTAGGAATTTTGAGTTCAAGATGACTTCTGTGACGTCATCGCAGATGTACGTTCCCAGGTAACAGAAAATTACCGGCACCAGGCGCCGGAAATACATTTACATACATATTCTGTAATTTAAACATTTTAAAATCTGTTTTATTTACAAAATCAATTACAGTATGGAGACCACTGCAAACTTGTATGTCCTAGCGTCTTAAGGCTGTTTCCTGGCTGGGCCACCAAACGGCTTGCAGAGGTCCCGGTGTTAACACGCCATTTACAAACCGCTTAACCTTTATTGGACGGGTCTGATTACAAATAGCATTTAAGATACATTGTACTTGCCTTTAAAAACATTGTTTTTCAAGTTGGTAAGGTGTATATCGTGTAGAGGCGAATAGGTGTGTGATAAACGATCCAGTTTCGCCTTTAGCACCCCCGCGCTTTTAGAGCCCTTGGGTCCAGCCAGGTAGCCATCTTTAGGATCGGTATATTAGACCATGTTGAGTTCTTTTTATTATTTTCTGATCATTGCTATTTTTAATGTTCTTGAAATTGTAACTCTATATTACCTTCGCATTTGTTGACCTGTCAATAATATATTTAAATTATATTTTTTAGTGTCATATAAGAGATGCAAGAAGTCCCGTAACTGATTATAATTACGAACACTTGCACGACATTTTACACATATTAAAATACACTTGGTAAGTATCTGTTTGAAGTATCACTGACAGGACAACAAATGTAATGGAGGTATCGTGTTGACATTTCCTGAAATATTCCTGAAATAATAGAAATGACAATAAAATAAAAAATTAATATTGCAAGTGAGACCGAGCCTTAAAAACAATCATATCAGGAAAAAACCCAGTCTCTTAAATAAATTTATTTCCCGCCTACAGTAAACACATCACACAATATAAACGTATCAACCGTCTGCAGTCAGTAAAGGCTCATCTTGGCATCATTACTGAAAAAAATTTTTTTTTTTAAAAAAGTCACTCCCCCTAACTGTCTGTAATTTAATGCAAAAGTAGACCAATTTACAGCCTGTGAAGTTGGCAGCAAGACAACGAAATAGTTCAACAACTTATCGTCTTAACATGCAGCGCTAAAAGTCACTGGGTACTGAAATATGTTTATTTTAGTTTAGGAAGTGTTAACATTGTAAGCAATATAAACATATTTATTTTGGCTAAAGTTAAAATTTTTCCCATTATATGCGTAAAAGTACAAGTAACTAGGTCCATGGAAATGGATTCGTCATCTGGCGCAGATATTTTGAAAGTATAATTCTAAATGTTTAATATATGAGAGCTTCCAAAAAATGTTCATTTAAAAGTAAAAGAACTCTAAAACTTTATTAACATGTTTGTTTTCCGGCCTCAAGATATAAATTATTGTTTATCATGCACACAGAAATTCAATGCGTTTCTATATTATGCCAGGAAAGCATGCTGCGTATTGTTATTCATATGATTTCAATTAATCTGCCGAAGTGAGGATGACATTTGAAGCTACGAAATATAGAATTTAGAATACTGAGTATTGCATTACTAATAGTTTTTTTTCAAATGATAAAAATTCAGGGCTTGTTTTAAATTTTAAGATCACTATTATTTTTTAATGTCTTTATATAGAAATAAGAAAAAAATAACTAACTTTTTATCTTTTTAACTTACATGTCAGAAGTAATCACTATCTACTAGTCTGGACGTGGCTGATGGACTCGCATATTGCTCTTCCGTCCATTTGAACGTCGCGTGACATAATTTATTAAGCCTTTCCGTAAATGTAACCGTTGTGAAAACTGGACAGACCAGTAACTAAGTAGATTTTTTTATATTTACTTAACAGTAAGGATCTGCTGGTGTTAAAATTAATCTAGTATGCAATGTTTTAGCAAAAAATCCGTTCCTGTAACAAAAATGATGGTAGTTGGTTAAAAGCTTGAAATGAACTCGCTAGGAATGATGTTAAAAATACAATCATGAAGTGAGTAATGTAAAAGTTGTCGAAAACACATCAGCAACGATATAGCGCCAAACTTCAATTTAACAAAAAAAAAAAATCCTATCCAGATGGTAGATTCTCCTCATTTGGTTTTAAAATACAAACATGCCAAATATTGCACATATACATACCCTAACTTCAAAACTCAATGAGCAGGAATATTAACTACCGACTTTATTTATATCAGTCAGGCAAAACAAGGTTCTTGAAAACCAGATTTTAAGAAATATATTTACAGAGCTCTAAGCTTTGTTAATGGTAGGATACAAATGGTCATCTTATTTCAAATTCATTGATATTCTTGCGTGACAACTCTCGAATCATCGTGGTACTTCTGTTGTAACAATGGGAGTAATGGGACAAAATTCGAGTTTTATTTGTATTCAGTTTATTTCATAATTGAGGATATAATTAAAACTAAAATTAAATGCAGTTCTACTTATTCAAAGTTGTATCTTCTGGGTAATTTCAACTGTGGTAGATATTTCATTGCGATTTCAGTGTTTTCTTGTATCAATAAAAGACTAACTAAACAAAGAGTTATAAAATAGACAATGTTATGCGGAATGGCTAAAGTTTGTATGTTGTTTAAGATAAAAATAAGTATCAATATACAACAAAAATGTTAAACATTTGTAATTTTGCAGTGGCGTCAAGTGCAGGTTAGTGCTAATGAACTGTTAGAAATCGGAACAACTATCCCAACTTGAATTGGGCAACGAATATAGTTATGCTTGCTTTCAGTGAACAACTATTTCGAAACCATAAAGGTGCTTAGTGCTTTAAGTCTATAGGTTCATCTTCCAATATAAAACTTTGTGATATACGATACAAGGACTACTGGCTAAAACACAAGTGAACGTTTACATTTTAATACCTATTAGTTATTCAATTCCACAATAAGAAAAAAATATTTCATTTCAAAATAATTATCTGAAATCAAACGTAATATTTGCCTATCCATTGTAATAAATATTTAGTGTTGTTTTTAATTAATTAATACCCAACATAAAATATTTGATATTATGATAAATTATTTAAAATATTTAGAACTTTCGCGAGATAGAAAATATCCCGATAATTAAATAATTAAATAAGTTCATAAAAATACATGTTTACTGATGAATACTTATTTTGCAATGGAATTTCATAAATTATAAATATAAAATAAAATGTATGTGCACGGTGAAAAACACGATGAATTCATCCACCTGATACAACAGTAACATTGATTTAGTGAAAGTCTTAAAACTACTTTTAAGGAAAAATACTGTTAGATTTTCTGACGGTACTATTGCTGCTAGAAGCAAATATTTGTGGGAATTCAGCATGCAAAATTTATACCAGAGAAAAAACATAATAAAATGTCTATGCACAACATAGTCGTTGGTAATCATAATTTTAGGTCACACATAGTGTTATGATTTAACTAAAACGAATTTCACTCTAAATTCAAATCTTGCTGTTTTACACGATCTAAGAGAGTAAAGACATATATCTTCCGGACCTTCATTTTTCTTACCGGTTAGTGATTAAGCAATATATTTATAAGAAATTCTTGCTGGTAGATATAACGAGATATATGCAAATATAATGATAAATTTTTATATATAATTGGAATAAAAATTGTAAAAACAAAATTGATTGTAATTTTTTATTCATGATATTTCACTTATTCATTAATTTTACCAATCTAAAAGTTATTTTAAAAATAATGCAGAAAAAAAGCGTTAATTCAGAACACACCAGTTTTATGCAAAACTTATAGATATCGCTTAGGGATTAAAAATATTTTAAAGGTTTTAATATGAATAAATTGTATCTTCCAGGTCTCCGCCTTGTTGCTGGCTGCCGTAGTCGCAGTCCGAAGTGAAGCCACCCAAGAGAAGAAACATGAGAAGAGAGGCATCCTGAGTGGCATCGGAGGCGGCTACGGAGGCGGATACGGAGGCGGCTACGGAGGCGGCTATGGAGGATACGGACAGAGCAGTGGTCTGGGATATGGCTACGGTTCTGGTGGCTACGCTATCGGATCTGGGATTGGCCTTGGATCTGGTCTCGGCTCTGGAATAGCGCTGAGCTCCGGCTATGGACTTGGCTCCAGCTATGGACTTGGCTCCGGCTATGGACTTGGCTCTGGCATTGGACTGGGCTCCGGCATTGGACTGGGCTCTGGCATTGGACTGGGCTCTGGTATTGCTCTCGCCGCTTCGGCTCCGTCAGTCCAGACTGTGACGCAGACCGTAGCTGTTCCAGTGCCCCAGCCGGTACCTGTGACCATCAACAGGCCCGTGCCCGTACCTGTAGCACAGCCCATCCCAGTGTCGGTACCCAGGCCTTACCCCGTCAGTGTCCCTCATCCCGTACCTGTCTCTGTGCCCAGGCCGTACCCTGTGAGTGTGCCCAGGCCAGTAGCTGTGCCTGTGCCTCAGGCCGTGCCTGTGCCAGTCCCTCAGCCCTACCCCGTCAGCGTGCCTCAGCCGGTCCCTGTGCAAGTGCCTCAGCCCGTGGCTGTGCCAGTGCCTCAGCCCGTCACCGTCACTAGGCCAGTGATAGTCGCTTCCTCTGGCTTGGGAGCCGGTCTTGGAGGACGCATCAGCAGCATTGGTCTCTCCGGAGGCAGTTTGGGAGGCATCGGCTATGGCAGTGGCCTTGGAGGCGGTCTGGGCTATGGTTATGGACTTGGAGGAGGCATCAGCAGCATCGGTCTTGGAGGAAGCAGTCTGGGAGGCATCGGGATTGGTTCTAAATATGGATATGGGTCTGGTTACGGATCCAGTTATGGATCCAGTTATGGGTATGGCTCAAGTTTGGGGTATGGAAACGGTTATGGATACAGCTCCAGTTTGGGTAAAGGATGGTAACGTTAAATGATTTTATGCTCGTAAACGTTATGTTTGATTGAAATAAAAGTTCCTGTTTCAAACGAAAGAAATACCATCATCAAAATCATCATTCACCGCAAATATTAGTCAATAGTCTTGGTCATCTATCATGCAATAAATTTTGTTATAATGCACAAGCGAAGAATATTTTCTTTCATATTTTTAAAATAAAATGTTTTGTGTTTATGTTGTTTGTTTCTGTTATTTTGTTGCAGTTGTATTTTAGTGCAGTTGTGCAGAATAAATTTTACAAAAAAAAATTATGTTCGTGTTTCATTAAAAATAGCACCATTTGAAATAATGGGAAATCTTGAATGACCTTTATCTTCACCTTTGACCTTGACCCCAGCGGTCATTTTGGATCCGCCATATTAGATCCACCATTGTGTTTTTCTAACTTTCCGTCAGCTTGGATCCATCATTTTGTTTTCGCGAACTTTCTGAAATTTTTTATTCTAGAAATTCCACCATTATGTATTTTAACATGACTATTGAAATTTCCGTTATGCAGCAATCTTGAAATACCGTAATTCTTGTGCTAGATAATCGGAATAATCTGTAAATTTATAAATAAAAAAAAATGCAAATTAAAACAATCATCAATATTATATATAACATTTTGTTTTCTCGAACTTTTGCCAAATTGAATGCTGTTATTTTGTTTCCAAGAAATTTTCGCCATTTTGAATAATAACGTCACCATTGAAATTTTCGTTACAGGTGCCATCTTGAAAATCCATAATTTTAAAGCTAGAAAATTGGAAAAAGTTAATTAATAAAAGTTAAATAAAATATTATTTTAAAAACGCACTAACGGTTTGGAGCTCGGGGTCCTCAGTTCGAACCCCGTGGAAACAAAAATTTATTTAAGAGACTGGGTTTTTTCCTGATATGATTGTTTTTAAGGCTCGGTCTCACTTGCAATATTAATGTTTTATTTTATTGTCATTTATATTATTTCAGGAATATTTCAGGAAATGTCAACACGATACCTCCCTTACATTTGTTGTCATGTCAGTGATACTTCAAACAGATACTTACCAAGTGTATTTTAATATGTGTAAAATGTCGTGCAAGTGTTCGTAATTATAATCAGTTACGGGACTTCTTGCATCTCTTATATGACACTAAAATATATAATTTAAATATATTATTGACAGGTCAACAAATGCGAAGTTAATATAGTTACAATTTCAAGAACATTAATAATAGCAATCATCAGAAAATAAAAAAAAAGAACTCAACATGGTCTAATATACCGATCCTAAAGATGGCTACCTGGCTGGACCCAAGGGCTCTAAAAGCGCGGGGGTGCTAAAGGCGAAACTGGATCGTTTATCACACACCTCTTCGCCTCTACACGATATACACCTTACCAACTTGAAAAACAATGTTTTTAAAGGCAAGTACAATGTATCTTAAATGCTATTTGTAACCAGACCCGTTCAATAAAGGTTAAGCGGTTTGTAAATGGCGTGTTAACACCGGGACCTCTGCAAGCCGTTTGGTGGCCCAGCCAGGAAACAGCCTTAAGACGCTAGGACATACAAGTTTGCAGTGGTCTCCATACTGTAATTGATTTTGTAAATAAAACAGATTTTAAAATGTTTAAATTACAGAATATGTATAAAATGTATTTCCGGCGCCTGGTGCCGGTAAGTGTCTGTTACCTGGGAACGTACATCTGCGATGACGTCACAGAAGTCATCTTGAACTCAAAATTCCTAGAAATTTCCTTATTATAAGGGTAGTTTTCGTCGGCTTGAATGTGCTACTGCCATGTTAGTTTAATTTTTACCCACCAGAGTGCAATAATAATTTATTATTACAGTGGCACCCATCATCTTGATATTTGGGTACCATCTTGAAGATTCGTAATTATTAAGCTATAAATTCGGGAGGGTTTCCAGAATTCATCAAAAATCTGCAATTAATATATCGCAAACGCTCTATTCGATCAGTTATTGTGCTTAGTTTGATCCCTGGGCGATGAAAAATATAATTTTATGTAAAACATAATATCTAAAATTATGGTGGTAGGTCATAAAAGAAGATTTTGTTACTCATCTACCAGCCTGATATAAGCCGATAAGACCTCCATCTAGAAAGTTCGTGATTATTTAGCTAGAATCATCATAAAAATTTCCAAAAATCATCATTTAAATCTCTCATTAATATAATGATTGATTCCATCGATAGACATTCCTTGGTTCGATACTTGATAATACAAAAAAAATATGTAATATATCATGTTTAAAATACTAAAAACCGCTGAAGTTTCTCAGATACCAACCTCCTACAAGACGATATAACTGCCATCTTGGGAATTTGTAAGTATTGACCTAGAAAATCGGGAAAAATTCCAAAATTCATCAAAAAATCAGTCATTAATATACTGATGGAATCGATAGAAAATACTCTTCCTTGCTTCGATCCCTGCTTTATGCAAAAAAAATACAGATTTAATTTAAAATTACATAAGTTTTGAATGACATAAGTGTTTTACATATATTATTTATTACTTAAATCCTACACTTCTGCAAGAACACTTGCTAAAGTTAGCAAATTAATAAACATTTAGTTCTGCATTGGTTTCAACGGACTAATTGTCAGTCTCAAACACTTTACCGACGAGAGAGACCAGGCAGATCCTTTTCCTACATAGTCCTTTTATTCCCGGCAGAGTTTCTCGATACTGTGTTTTACAGACTGCATAACATCGTCGAAATTGTAAATGGACATATTCAGTGTCTTGAATGAGCACTTCTTGACTTGGTTCTCAAACGAATACGGTTTGCCATACAGGCAGTTCAGCCACAAATTATATTATAAATGCCCGTACCATGTTACTTCATCAGTAAGCTGATTCATAATATTCAACTTGATATCGTCATGAAAAGAACAAATGTCTTTGGCTCCAACAGTCATTGGCTCCAAAGGTCAATGCTTCAATGCTTGGTCCTACAGCTCCAAGTGCAACAAATCTCCAAGTACTCCACTGCTCAAAATGCTCCAACATCCACTAAGCTCCAGTTGCTCCAACAGATCCAATGCTCCAAACAGATCCAAGGGTTCAAAAGCTCCAAATTCTCCAACTGACCAAAAGCTCCAAGTACTCCATCTGCTCCAAAGTTCCATCAGCTCAAAAGCTATAACTTTTCCAAGTGCTCCAATGCTCCAAGTGCTCCAATTGCTCTAATGTGCTTCAACTGCTCCAAAGTTCCAACAGCTCATTGTGCACCAAGTGCACCAATGCTTTAAGAGCTGCAATGTTACAATTGCTAAAATAGCTCCAACTGCACAAAATGCTTCAATGCTCCAACAGCTCCAAATCTCCAACAACACTAATTTATCCAAAGCTTTAATTGCTTGATGCTTTAACTGTTCCAAGAGCTCCAAAGCACCAATTACTCCAAGAAATCCAATGCACCATTTATCCAACTACTCCAATGCCCCAATAGCTCAAAATGTTCCAAAGCTACAAGTGCTCCACTGCTCCGATTGTTCCAAGATATCCAATGCAAAATGCTCCAAGTGCTCCAACAGCTCCATCTGCTCCAATTGCTCCATCTTAATATGGCTCCAACTGATTTCAATTGCATTATTTTGATCGAACCTTCATATTGCTGTTTTGACTTTATTATTACTCTCCATTTTGTCTGTAAATATTGATGATTTTTACATCTTTAAGTTAGAAGTTGTGTTTTATACACATGCAAGTAATATAAGTCATTATTGTATGTAGCCAGCTTACCTCAGTTCTTTGGGTATAAAGGACTTTTCTTTGATGTGCAAATAGTTTCCTGCACAAAGAGAAGCATATAGACGTCTTAACCTGTCGATCAACATGTTAGGATTTTCCCATGATGCATATTCAGTCTCTTCCGCTATTATCATTTTCCTTGCAATTTTATAACAAATATTACTAAGATCTCTGAAGTCTTTCGTTTTAAAACCAGCCTCTTGGTAGCTTTCGGCAACGATCCAGTGATAATCGCAAGCTTGGTCAGAATAATTTACTTTAACACCTCGTTTCGAACATTTTGGTCTCATCGCTTCACCACAGATTTCGAACTTGTGAGCTTTAGATATTTCAACACAGTTTTCGCTCCTGTCAGCCTCTGATGTGTCATAATAGTCTTCAATCATGTCAACTTCAGAAGTTTCATCACAATTTTCGAACTTGTTAGCTTCAGATCGTTCTTCGTTGTTCGCATTTTCATGGAGGAGACTAGAATTTGGTGTAAATATCTTTTCATTTGTCATGAAGTTGCTACTTTCTTCGTTAGTTTTAAATTTTAAATTATTATCGAGATATGTGATCGTATTTTTAGGATTATCATTTTTAAATTCTTCGTATTCATTATAGTTGTCTAATATTTTGCCTTTGTTCCTCTTCCTCGGTGTTGTAGGTCAGTTCTAGTTATTTGTAGTCAGCTTTATTGTACAGGTCTTGCAATGTTTATTCAAGAAATATCTTCTACCAAAGGATTTATAACACTGTCTGCAACTAAATGGCTTTTCTCATGGTAAAATTCTTTTTAAAGTATCTCCAGCAATGTCTTTTAGTTACAGCTACAGACATCGAACCAGGATACATGCTATCTTCTACGACTAATGGCAGATGAAAATTGAGAGTTATCAATTGGAACAATTATTCAAATATATATTTTAAAAATTACATCAGTGAGAGTTATTTACCTCATACAAGAAACATGTCGCAAGTAGTTATGCTTTTCAACAACAGTTGACGCCACGTGTCACTTAGTAGCAAATATTATTCTTTTTTTGTGGAATGCGGTATGTTCTCTCTCGTTCGCAAGACATCAAGGACAAGGAAGTTCGTTTTGCGTTATAGTGTTTCTCAGCCGTCTTATCTCATATTATCGAACTGAGTAATGATATTTTTGTTTAAATTCCACGTGATAAAAATATCGTAAGTGATTATTTAGTATTGGAAATTCACAATTTAAATGTATCTTTAAATAAAATTGCATGACTCATTAAGTAAAAAATATTTCATGCAGGGATCAATTTCTTACAAATAACCAGAAGCAATCGGAGAACATCAACAGATGTCTAGCCTGGAATAATCAGGAGCACTCGGAAACACCAACAAAATATTGGCAGAAATAATCAGGAGTACACGGAGAAAACTAACGCAAGTTTTGCTTAGTATCAGAAAACTCACAGAAAAAAAATTAAATAAATTACAAAATATTAATAAAAAATTACATAAATGAAAAAGTACAAAAACAACATCTGCCAGCTTGTAAATTTCTCCTTTGTTGAGCATACTTGGTTTAATTTTTTCCTGCTAGAGTGCAGTAATAATTTATTTTTATGTGGTGCCCCGCCATCTTAATAATTTTGATGCCGTTTGGAAATTCTTACACCATCTTGGAAATTCTTAATTGTTTAGCTAGAAATTCCGGAAAAAGTCCAAAAATCTTTTGAAAAACCTGCAGCTAACATACTGATTGATAAGATCGATTCTTATCCTTGGTTCAATTCATGGTTGATTAAAATTTTTTATATAAAAAATACTTTTACTCAATAAATAATTTTCAAAATCCTAAAAGAGGTATAAGTTCCTCATATACCAGCATTTAGTAATCCGTTATGTTCACCATCTTGGAAAAACATAATTATTTTGCCAAAAAATTCGAGGAAAATTCCAAAATTAATTTAATAAATATGCAATTAATATACTGATTGATTCAATAGACTCCTGTTCTCGGTTCAATAAATGATGATGCAAAAATAGTAATTTAATTAAATATTATATCAAAGTAACTTAAAAGTGACAGGTTCGAAAAAAAATACATTTTTTACAAATACAATTAATTAGCCTATATAGATCCTATACTACTACAGGGACACTTACTAAAGTAAGCAATTCAATAAACATTTATTTCCGCATTGGCTCGAACTGACTAATTCTTAGTTTCAATCGGTTTATTGGAGACAGAGACCAGCCAGATTCTTTGCTTACATAGTCTTTTTTTTCCCGACAGAGTTTCTCGATACTTTGTTTAACAGACTGCTTCACATAGTTGGAATTTTAAATGGGAGTATTCGCTGTCTTTTAAGCGAACTTCTTCTCTTGGACTATAGTCTAGTATAGTCTAGTAGCCAAATAGCTGGAGCCAAATACAGCTGGAGCTTATGAATGTTGGAGCAGAAGACTGTTGGGCCAATGGCTTTTGGAGCCAATGACTTTTGGAGCCAAAAGACTTATAGAGCCAAAATACTGATGGACCCAATGATTTTTGGAGCAAAGACTTTCGGGTTTCGGGGGCGATAAATCGATCTAGCTAGGATTAATATTTAGAAAATGTCGATTATCCGTGTTTTCAATAATAAACTTTATCGATAATTAACTTAAAATAAATTACTCTTCCTGACATCTATTGGCGAGTAATAATACCTACCATTTTTTTGAATTGGGTGAAACTAACTGCTTTAACGACACAACAACACTAAAGCTACTCCAGTAGATGGCGTTGTTAAGCAACGCTAAGCCAATGAGTGTTTGGTTTGAGGTTAGACCAAGAAAACCAATTGTTTACTTATATTATTTGTGTCTTTAAAAATGCCTAAACGATCTTTGAAATAAACGGTATTCTCGTTGTTCGTCATTTTCATTTCCAGAAAGAAAGTGAAATGATTGTTCACCAGCGCAATAAAAACATTGTCTCTTTAAATAATGTTGATAAGCGAGTCTAGCGATTTACTTACCAATTATTTTACCCAGCCGGCACGGATAGTTTTAGAAAAAAAATACCGGGCAAAGCTCGCTTATCCAGGTACTCCTATCATAAATTGACGATCGCATAATACCGATTTAAATGTTTGTGCACATGTATATTTATTTTAAATGTACTTCGTTTTACTCGAATTTGCGTTCAAATAGAGCCTAGATCATTTTCGTTAAATATGCTTCCTTTTTTTGTTCAATTGTCGTTCGAAATGTGCGTCCTTTTCGTTAAATGTGCTTCAAATTGTGCTTCCTTTTCATTAATGGTGCTTCCTCTTTGTAGAATGTGCTTCCAATCAGGCGCGTAGGAAGCAAATATTTAATTGGGTTGGGGGGGGGGGGGGGGGCAAAGGAGAGTATGTCCGGGCGCTCTATCCCGGTAGAAAAAAAATTGTATTCTAAGGAGCAAAATGGTGCTATTTAAGCATCTTTCGTGCATTAAAATAGAATGCATTACTAGCAGAAATTTTAACTTTTTTTTTTAACAAATTTACTTAAGGCTCGGCATCACAAAACAGTGTTCACTTTTCAGTTTTCGCCTCGTAGAATTCATTTTAAAGGCAATGAGTAGTATAGCTTGGCCGGTCCTGAAACAGGCCTCAGGCGGTGGAGCCGAGAGCCGGCTCCGCCATATTGGATTGTGACGTCACGGCGGCCATCTTGGATGGTTGTGACCTTGACCTTTGACCTTGACCTTGAATTTGATCCTCAAAAATCGCCAAAATCCGCCAAAATTGGGCAAAATTTGCCCAAAATTCCTCAAAAATCGCCAAAATTTCCATTTCTGTGGAAAAAAGTTCCGCCAAAAAATCTCAAAAAATTCCACAAATTAAAAATTTCTCATTTCGAGGGAAAAATTTCCCGTTTCGAGGGAAAAATTCCCGTTTTTAGTCCTTAAAAATCCCAGCGGCTGAAAATTCCTAAAACTGGCTTAAGCATCCTTAACTCAAGCCTCAGTTAAGCCATTTCTAGGAATAAGGATACCATGACCGCCATCTTGAATTATGACGTCATCGTTGCAATTTCCGTTACGGCCGCCATCTTTAAATTTATTATCCGATTTTAATGAAAAAAAATTTAAAATTCATAAAACAAATTAAATAATAAAATTTTTAATAAAATATTTAAAAAACAAACATTTACGACACGGAGCTCGGAGTCCTCGGTTCGAACCCGACGAGTGCAAAAAAAAATAAAAATGGCGACCGATCCTTCCCCCGAGGTGGCTGCAGGCATACTGACTCCCACCACTTTTTATCATCATCTAGTATGACGTCATGGCCGCCATCTTGTCTTCGATGCTGGAAGCCATCATCATTGTATCGTCGGCTAGAGTGCGCCGATGACATGTTAGTTTAATTCGTATCCGCTAGAGTGCAGTAATCATTTATTACTGTGACATCCGCCATCTTGTCATTTGGCCGCCATCTTGAAAATCCGTAATTATTTAGCTAGAAATTCGGGAAAAGTTCCATAATTCATTAAATAAATCACTCATTAATTTACATATTGATTCGATCGATTCCCGTCCTCGGTTCGATACCCGATCGTTGCAATAATGTTTAATCTTATGTAAAAAAAATAATTTAAATAAACCATGTTCAACATTCTTAAAGAGACTTTAAATCCTCTACTACCACCATCCTATCAGACATCAAGACCACCAAATTGGAAATGTGTAATTTTAATGCTAGAGATCCGGGAAAAAGTTCAGAAATCATTAAATAAATTTCCGATCAATATACTGATTAATTAGATCGACTAAGGTCCTTGGTACGATCTAGGATGATGCAAAAAAAATTAAAAATATCATCAATTTAACATAATAGTAACAGGTTCGAGGAAACTAACACCGCAAGTTCTTTTACAAACATAATATTTATTACATAATTTCTATTCTACTACAGGATCACTTACGAAAGCCAACAATCTTATAATCATTTAGTTCCGCAGCGGTGTGAAATGACTAATTCTTAGCTCCAATCGGTTTATACTAGACAGAGTCCAGCCAGAACCTTTACAGACATAGTCCACCTCTTCTTGACAGAGTTTCTGGATACCGTTTTTAACAGTTTGCTTCACATCGTTAGAACTATAAATTACTGCAGCAGATGTCTTGAATGCACACTTCTTCACTTCGTCATCGAACGGATATGGCTTTCCATATATACAGTCCAACCACAAGTTATATTTCAAAGGTCCGTTTGTTGCTACATCATCAGTAAGCTGATTGATTATCTTCTGTCTGATATCGTCAAGAAAATTACAAATGTCCTTCGACTCACCGAACGTATTTAGATAATAGTAGTCTTTCAACGTTCCACGAAATGCAGACTGCGCCAAGTAGAAGCCATTATCGTTCACTTGTAATGCTACGAACACAGTCTTAGGTTTAGTTCCATGTTCAGACGTCATAACAATCGGTTGGTGGGCATCTGTTTTTTTGGTTGTACGCTTTCGTGTCTCCAATCTAAAGCGAGGAGTCGAAATGTCGGCAGGTAGTTCAGCAGTAGGAGCACAGACTCCACCTTTACATTTTTTCGCATGATGTCGCAAACTGTCAATTCGAGTAAACCATTTAAGGCACTCATCACATCGAAACTTCATGCGAGAAGGATTCTTCGCGCATTTGCTCCGCTCATGTATTCGTGCATCATGGGAAAATGCGAACGACGTATCACAGTAGCTGCAAGGATACCGTGGTGATGAAGACGATCCTTTCAGACCCGATCCAGATACAGGCGTTGCAACAGTAGTACCATTTCCAGGCATTCTCTTATGCACATCGATGCATCGTTGTTGCGCCGAAACCTTTACTTTCTGCCGCACAGCAGGACCTTTGCATGGCTTCATGTGCGTTTTCATATTATCTTTTCTGGCAAACTGCTTATGACATTTCTCACAAACAAACATTTTACGATATAGGTTCTTGGCACATTCGCTCCTCTCGTGTCGCCGAGCATTGCTGTTGTTTGAGAAAATCTTGTCACAGTAACAGCACCGATGTTCGCTAGTTGTCAAATCAGCATCCATTGAAGTCTCCATCGAGGTCGTATCGTCGATCGTCGTGGTTTCCTGCACATCCAGCTCAGTAGTCATTAAGCTATCTTCTGCTGGTGGTATCACATCTGTTGAAATCTCCTCCAATGTTGACATCGTCGTCGTTGCCAACGGGATCTGCTCCACCATTGTCGTCGCTGTCGTCGCTGTCGTCAAGGTTCCCGTAGACGATGATACAACGTCCATCGAGTTCGGCGTTAAAGTCGGTAAATATGCCATCGAGTTCTCAAGAACAGGTAATTACGCGACTTATTCACCAGATGAAATAATCTAGGTGATCCTTACACCGTCGACGACAGTAACAAACTGAGCGACCTGCTGTCTAGGACTCGCTTATATACATGCACCGGATGGAATAATACGCAAGTCAAATCAAGAACCACTTACTATAATACCAGAGTCAAAACAACATTAAAAATAGAAGGACCATCAACGAAAAGGCAGCACATTTGGAAGCACCGACTACGAAAAGGCAGCACATTTGGAAGCACCGACAACGAAAAGGCAGCACATTTGGAAGCACCGACAACGAAAAGGCAGCACCGACAACGAAAAGGCAGCACATTTGGAAGCACCGACAAAGAAAAGGCAGCACCGCCAACGAAAAGGAAGCACATTTGGAAGCACCGACAAAGAAAAGGCAGCACCGCCAACGAAAAGGAAGCACATTTGGAAGCACCGACAACGAAAAGGCAGCACCGCCAAAGAAAAGACAGCACATTTGGAAGCACCGACAACGAAAAGGAAGCACCATCAACGAAAAGGCCACACCGCCAACGAAAAGGAAGCACATTTGGAAGCACCGGCAAAGAAAAGGCAGCACCGCCCACGAAAAGGAAGCACATTTGGAAGCACCGACAAAGAAAAGGCAGCACCGCCAACGAAAAGGAAGCACATTTGGAAGCACCGACAACGAAAAGGCAGCACCATCGACGAAAAGGAAGCACATTAATTTGTCGGTGCTTCCAAATGTGCTTCCTTTTCGTTGGCGGTGCTGCCTTTTCTTTGTCGGTGCTTCCAAATGTGCTTCCTTTTCGTGGGCGGTGCTGCCTTTTCTTTGCCGGTGCTTCCAAATGTGCTTCCTTTTCGTTGGCGGTGTGGCCTTTTCGTTGATGGTGCTTCCTTTAAACATTAAACTAACATGTCATCGGCGCACTCTAGCCGACGATACAATGATGATGGCTTCCAGCATCGAAGACAAGATGGCGGCCATGACGTCATACTAGATGATGATAAAAAGTGGTGGGAGTCAGTATGCCTGCAGCCACCTCGGGGGAAGGATCGGTCGCCATTTTTATTTTTTTTGCACTCGTCGGGTTCGAACCGAGGACTCCGAGCTCCGTGTCGTAAATGTTTGTTTTTTAAATATTTTATTAAAAATTTTATTATTTAATTTGTTTTATGAATTTTAAATTTTTTTTCATTAAAATCGGATAATAAATTTAAAGATGGCGGCCGTAACGGAAATTGCAACGATGACGTCATAATTCAAGATGGCGGTCATGGTATCCTTATTCCTAGAAATGGCTTAACTGAGGCTTGAGTTAAGGATGCTTAAGCCAGTTTTAGGAATTTTCAGCCGCTGGGATTTTTAAGGACTAAAAACGGGAATTTTTCCCTCGAAACGGGAAATTTTTCCCTCGAAATGAGAAATTTTTAATTTGTGGAATTTTTTGAGATTTTTTGGCGGAACTTTTTTCCACAGAAATGGAAATTTTGGCGATTTTTGAGGAATTTTGGGCAAATTTTGCCCAATTTTGGCTGATTTTGGCGATTTTTGAGGATCAAATTCAAGGTCAAGGTCAAAGGTCAAGGTCACAACCATCCAAGATGGCCGCCGTGACGTCACAATCCAATATGGCGGAGCCGGCTCTCGGCTCCACCGCCTGAGGCCTGTTTCAGTTCCGGCCAAGCTATACTACTGCAATGTGTTGAATTTTCCCACTGCACAGAGTACATAAATTACAAGCACCTTCAAATTTAAATTTTTTTAGCATTTAAAGTTAAAATAGTCACAAAAATTAATTTTTCGAAAAATGCAGTTCAACTTTAAATAAATAAAAACATAAGTATGCAAAAACGTTTTTAGCAATAACACTTATATCATTTTATTCAGGAAAGTCGACATTTTATTTTGGTATTAAAAATTAAAAAAGTCAATATTTTAATTTTTTTTTACTGTCAGACTCCCCTTAAGAATAAGTTTAAAATGTGAACCCCACAGAATAGGCGAGTGAAGATGATTTAAAATAACTGCAAATCTGCTTTATAAATTCTTGTTCAATGATTAGTAGATTCAAAGAAATTTTTTAATTACTCGATGGAATAATCACGAGCGACGAGCGGAAAAAGAAAATGCACCGACATAGGTAGACAAGGGTGGACAAAAACGGAGCGTAAGCTACTGCAACGAGCGGAAATATTTACTGGTATTATATCCCACTATAATATTTCCGCTATCAGCACTGTGAAACGTGAATATTTAGAAGAAAACAAGAACAGTTGCCGTATTTATTGTGCCTGTAGACTTATCGAAAAGTCTTAATTTATTTTAAGAATAAAGTAACGCACAGACAAGAAAATCCTACAATACCACTTAACATTGCAATGAATACAATGCCTCTTGTTCATCTGATGCAATGGCCGGGCAAAACCATCACTTTGCCCGGCCATGAAATGTTATGGCCGGGCAGTCGCCTGGGTCGCCCCCCCCCCCCCTTGGTTCCTACGCGCCTGCTTCCAATTGTCCTCACTTTCTGTTGATTGTGCTTAAAATTGTGCTTTCTTTTATTGAAATGCCTGTCTTGTCTGTGTGTGTTGTGTGTGTTCATTGCGTATATTGCGTGTCCATTGCATGCCCATTGTATGTATTGTGTGTCCACTGCGTGTTCTGTGTGTCCATTGCGTGTCCTGTGTATTCATTACTTATTCGTTGTGTACATTGCGTATTTGTTGTGTTCATTGCGTGTTTGGTGTATACATTGCGTGGGCATTGCGTGGTCAGCGTGGTCAGCGTGGTCATTGCGTGTTATTGTGTGTACATTGCGTGTCAGAAGTATTTAATTGCGTGTAAATTGCGTTTTAATTGCGTGGTCATTGCATGAACATTGCGTGTCCAGTGTGTGTAATTGTATGTTTGGAGTATTCACTGAATGTTTGGTGTGTTCAATGCATGTTTGGTGTGTACAGGTCCTCGGTTCGATTTACGGCGAGAGTAAACCAGTAATTCTTTAGTATAATTAAAAAATTCTCAATAAAAAGTAATAAAACGTCTTACGACTCACTCGACACTTTGAATTTTGTCACCACTGTATCAATTATCGTTACAAGCGCCATCTTGAAAATCTTTATTTTCTATCAGATTTTAATAAAAAAAGATCAAAATTCATCAAAATAATAATTTATTAGAATACTGATTGGTTAGATCGATTCCCGTCCTTGGTTCGAAACTGGTAAGAACAAAAAATAAAAAACGACATATCCTTCCTCCAGGGAAGCCACCTACAGACTGACCTCCCACCAACAATACCAAGGTAGGCCTTTATATCGTCATCTGGTATGACGTCATGTTCGCCATCTTGTCTTCGTCCGCTGGAGGCCACCACCTTGTTTTCATCTGCTAGAGTGTGCTGATGCCATGTTAGTGTAATTTTCTGTTCACCATACCTTTGACCTCGACTGCTGGCATTGAACATTAACCTTGAACATAAACTTTGACCTTTACTCTTAACTTTGACCTTGACCTTGAAATTTGACATTGACCTTAAAATTTGACTTGACCTTGACGTCCATCATGGATCCGACATTTTGTGTGCAAGAGCCACCAAGGTCAAAGTTCAATGCAAACAGTCAAGGTCAAATGTATGGTGAACAAAAAAATTATACTATCATTATGTCAGCGGACTATTGTAGACGAAAACAAGATGGTGGCCTCCAGCTGGCGAAAACAAGATGGCGGACATGACGTCCAACCAGCTGACGATATATGTATACCAGTTGACGATATATACTTTGTTATTGGTGGTGGTGGGAGGTCAGTCTGCAGGTGGCTTCTGTGGAGGAAGGATCTATCGACATGTTTTATTAGTTTTGCTCTTAACGGATTTGAACCGAGGATTTCAAGGCGTAAGTGCGTTTTTAAATGTATTTTATTAAAACTGTATTATAATTTCTGAAACTTTTCCCAAATTTCTAGCATAAAAAATTAAGGTTTTTCAAGATGGGGGCCGTAACGAAAAGTGCAACTTTCTAGAATCCAATATAGTGGTCGTAACGAAAAGTGTAGCTATTAAATCATACTCAACCGAGATGGCGGGCATAACAAAATTTTCTACATTTATAGAATCCAAGATGGATGTCGTAACGATATGTCCAACTGTGTTTAAATATAATATTTTCATTAAAATTTGATTAATTTATTATACATTTTAAAATTTTGTTCATTAAAATCGGATAATAAATAAAGATTTTCAAGATGGCAACCGTAACGGAAATTGCAACGGTGACGTCATAATCCTAGATGACGTCAGAGGCTTATCGGAGGCTGTAGACATGGATGCTTAAGCCTCTTTTAGGATTACGTGTTCTTTCTAAGGCAAAAGTCTTTTGAGGTTTTACGAAATCCTAATTTTTGAAATTGTGATGACAAAAACGGGAAATTTCCCCTAAAATTTTTAGAAATTTTGATTCATTTTGAGTCATTTTTGAGGAATTATGAGGAATTTTTGAGTCCAAGATAGCCGCCGTCACGTCAGTTGTCGGTTGGTCATTGACCCTACCACCCACCACACCCTGAACCCTGTGCCAGCCCCGCCATTTACATACTGCTTAAATGCATAACATTTTAACTTACAAAATTATCAGAATTTAAAAAAAAATTGTTTTCATTAATCTACTTCTTGATAAAATTAATCACACACAAGCAGTGAGTAATTTAATTATCTTGGAAATTGTTCAAAGCCTCACTCCGATTAAATTAACATTCATTAAAATATATCTTTTCTTTGGTTTGTCAAATAAGTGTCTTTGCTTGATAACAGCAAACAGTAGGGAAAATATTTCCCTTTTTATTTTTAATCGTATCTTTATTTAGTTCATTTTAGTAATTTTTCATTTTAAAGTTTTCTGGCAAGGCATAGTAAATTATAAAAGCTGTAATAAATGCGAGAAATATTTATCTGAAAAGTTGGAGTAGTTTGTAATATAGCTCATCGTTTAATATTCGCAATGAATATATGTAATAAAAATGCTCCTCGGATTCGAATTAAACATTACAGGTCATTCTTGGCACCCTCCTTGCGCAGGACTATACACAAACGTATTTCGTGATTTTCATTAAAAAAATATTATTGTTTATTTTTTAGCAAAACGTAAAACTTTTTTTTTTGAAAAACCTAACAGGAAGTGACATCAGAAAGACTACACACACTTGTATAAGAATATTTTACTTCACTGATGACTGCGACTCACTACAAGTTGTAGTGAAAGAGAAGAAGCTAGCCTTCGTGCTCGCTAGACATGACGGCGCTACAGCCAATCAACTACGACGACGCCAACCATGTCTTGAGGTGGCTCGGTCTCTCCCGCCATGTTGGTTGGATTATTTTATCGGCACAATTATCATTTGAGGAATTTCCTATTAACTCATTGCAATAGCTGTTTTGCATTTTAATTTTTGACTAAATTTTTAATTAGATATGAACTTAAAAGAAAAGTTAAAAGATTACTTGTGTGTCCTTTTACAGCTTGAAAAAAACATTTACTAAAGTTGTTTTGTGACCACAAGGCCAGATGTCGAAGAGCTATCGACATTGAAGTGACCAACAAAGCGTGAGACCGAGCCTTGAAACGCCAGCGCAAAACTTAAGGTTTCCATTCGTTGCCACCATCACTAGGATTCATCGACATTGGGTGCCTGGTTAGTCAAAGTCTGCGTACATCAAAAAATTAAAAAAAATAAATTCCTGGAGTTTGCATAGGAAATACGCATTTGTAATGACATACACTGACCAAAAGAATTACAGGATCAGACAAAAAAAACTAAGGGATTCGGACAAGATGTGTTTTCAGCAGCGGTACGTTCTACAAGCAGCGTATATTGACAGCTCGTCGGAACAGGGAGCAGAGTGTTAATCTAAAACAGTCCGTAATCGCCTTCGTGAAGACCTCGCTGACGTAGGCCCTTAGCACCGCGCAGCCCGAACAAACTGGGCGGAAGAACATCGTGGATGGGGCACACCGAATGGAGATCTGTTCTCTTCTGCGATGAGCCGTGATTTGGTGGGGAATAAGATAACCGCCGTGTTCTTATCTGCAGAGAACGTGGAACAACACAGCACATAATTCAATAAATTCTGTTATATTTTTTTATTCTCACTTGACAATTTTTGTTTTTCCACTTAATATTTTTCGTCAGTTTTTTTGGCAAATTGTCACCTTTGATTTACCAAGAATGCTGGTTAAAAATTATCCAGGTAACTTTGTAAATTTACAGTTATATTCGTAACTTTGCGGGCAATAAGTTTAATTACTTTCAGTAAGAATCCACAAAAATAAACTTGGTATATCGGCAAAACTTAAAGAAAAAGGAAAGACTATTTGCAAGAACACACTTATGTATTCCACGTGTGTGTTTACACTGTTTATGAGGAAAAACCAAGCTCTAAAGTTTAAATACGGCGTCGTTTATCCTACGAAGATCCGGTTATCTGAAATCTCGAAGAAGTCTTTTTCATTTTAGGTAAATTTACTGTGATTTCTTACAGTGTTCGAGTGCCCGAGACGCCGTCCACGCTGGCGGCAGGAGTCTGCTGCTACTCGTTCTGAGAGCCGGTTGCTTGAGTTTCCTGCCACGACGATTGAGTTTTCAGATCATTCTCCAAGCCGATATGGGTTGATGTCTGCCGGGGGTCGAACACGGATACATTTTGTTGTGAAAAGCTGGAGACGTTACGGACTTTTCTGCGACCGAGTTGGTTTTATTTTCTGTGGCGATTCAGTTTTCTTCCCCATTTTCTTTATGTTGATGCTCTATCCTGCCGTTTTACCTATCGTTGCTACGTAGGTAACAAACTCAACGGACAATTTCGTTTAAATATAATTTAAATTTTTGATTCTAACGAGTAGAGCTATGAGAGCTTCAACTTACTTCGCCACCGAACTATATAATACTAACGTCTATTTACTGAAAGTTCTGAATGTAGGCTAAAATATTATTGACTTTTGTCATTATCAAAAACACATTACTAAATTAAAATATTGACATTCAAGACTTTGATCAGATTTTTATTGATCATTAAATTTTTTTTATAGCTGTCTTAATAAACTGCACTTTATTCTACATTAAAATGTGATGTTTACTAAAAAATTTGTTTACATCAGTGTATCACTCGAAACATTGAAACTCACTTGGTTGAAACCTGTTATGTTTTATTAATTTCATAGTCCCAGATATTGAATTTTGGTATGTATATATAAATATATAAACATTAAAAATATACTGATTTACTATAAAATATAAAACATTACTTAAACTGCCTGAGCAAATTGGTCCTAGATATTTGAAGTTTGTAGTAAAAATTCCTTTCAAGACAGCCTCAGCAATATGTCTTAGAAAATATAAATTGAAGAAAAGGAATCCTTTCACAATGAAAACAAAACATAAGGAATAACTTTTTTCTCTCCAATTATCTCCTGAGGATGAAAATTAGTGTTCAAAGTTTGTATGAAATAAATAGATGTTGCTGCTTACTCTTGTTTTCGGACATTTATTGAAAATAAGGTATACACATGTTTTACAATTCTTTTAAAGGTATATATATCTCAAGGGTGTAAAAAGGTAGTAGGTAAAATATTTTGTAAGGGAATACAATTGTTGTAAAACATTTATGCTAGTTCGAAAATACGTTAAAGAATTCGAAGTAATGTGTAATTTGTTTTAGCTAAGATCGTGCTTATACGCAACGGAAAACTTTTACAAAAAATTTTTTTTTTATATTTTTAACTTATTTACATATGTATACACAAAAACACACACACACAAAGAAAATACGAATTACACTCAGACGTATTCGTGGCCAAAGATAGTTCACATTTAATG
Source organism: Bacillus rossius redtenbacheri (assembly GCF_032445375.1). Classification (NCBI taxonomy): domain Eukaryota; kingdom Metazoa; phylum Arthropoda; class Insecta; order Phasmatodea; family Bacillidae; genus Bacillus; species Bacillus rossius. Next base: position 28,863,020 of record NC_086336.1, on the reverse strand, counting down.
GCGTTTCCATTGCAAAAATTACTACACATAGACTGCAACATTCCACCGCAAGTACATGCAAGACACATTATTTAAAGTGGCACTGGAAGCTAGTGATAAAAGCAATCACACATGATAAGGAATATAGCGAGTGTCGAGGCTCGGATGAAGGAACTCGCGCAGATAATTAGTTAGAAGTGTGATTAAACGGCGCGTGAGAAACAGTATAAAATATAGCTGTCACAAAATTTATGCACACACAAGTTCTTTGCACTTCAGAAAGAACATGGAGACCATACTGGTGAGTAGAACAAAGCTTTGGGCCTAAACACTAAATTTATAAAACCGCAATTGTGTGTGCAGTACTGTATAAAACGAAATTGCTTACCTAAAATTAAGGCAGTGCGCTAAGAAGTGAAAACGCTCAAAAGCGGTTTTACATAAATAACAAAAAAACTAAGTCCTTTATTAAATTTTGAAGTCATTTTCATTTATGCTGCACCTGTGACAATATATATTTTACAAATTTCTTTTATACATAGAAGTTTCATGATAAAGTAATTATGAAACATCTTTAGTCAAGACATTTACACACTATTAACACACTATGTTATTTGTTTACTAAACGTAAGCTTTTACAGCATAGTGTATAAATACATATAAATTTATATATTCATAAATTTATTATCAATGTGTAGGCTGCTAAAGTATAAGATTGCTCAAAAATGGTTTTGTTTGTATTTAATATGATAATATATTTGGCACAAAAAAAAACACACTAACACGAGGCAGTACATTTCTGGAACTGAATTTCTCTTATAATTAATTGTACAGAAGTCTAAGAATTACTGATGCAACTAACTATAAAAAAATATTTAAGTGTTCTTAATCTACTAGCGGTAATTTTATGATTTCTTGCTCCCGATTCATAGTGAAATGGAAAAGATTTCTAACAGGTAGAATCTTCACGTCTGACTGAACAGTGGTTGTTTAGTTATTAAAAATTAGTTGGTAATGTATAAATAAATTATTTATAGAAGAAACATCTTTTTGATCAAAGCAGCATTTAAGATTTTCATTAGTTTTAAGTGATTTTTGATTAATTTAACATTAAACTTTCTTATCACGATAATTTCCAATACTTCAAAAACATTGCATATTTTATTTTAAAAAAGTTTAGCACAAAAATATATTTTAATAAGAACTACTTTAATGAAGGTTGTAGCATAATGTCCTACCTACATTAAACTATTAACCAGAGTCTTCTCCATGTGTTCTAATATTATGGATGTGTAACATAAAAATGTTCTAGCATATAATTAAGAAAGTTGGGTAATAATTGTTTATTAGATAAGTATATTTTATAACTTATCATTATGCACGTTTTGTATATTTTTATATATTTGTTTAGGTATTCGTCTTCGTGCTGATTTCGGAAGTTACAATCCGAGATGTGGCTGCATTTCCCGATCAACAAGACTATGGTGCCCTAGCATTGGGTCCAGATTATAGTCCCTATGGCCCGGGAATTGGTCCCAGCTATGGTAGTGGGGTTTTAGGAGATACACTTACCATGCCAGACCACAAGTTCAATCCAGATCCTAAGGTACAATTAGAGAAATTCGAAGTGCCACAAACCATTATATTGCCGAGTCCTAAACCTGTTTATTACAATAGACCAGTCCACGTAGCATCGATAAAAACAGTCCCTTCTGAGAATTCAAAATATTTCAAAGTTATTTTAAATAATGGTGTACCAGTCAGACACGTTCGTGACTGGCATATTAAATTGTATAAGCCCTTTCCAGTTTTTGTCAATAAGCTCGTGAAAGTACCTGTGCCGTGTCCAGTCATTGTTCCAATTGCACAGCCGTACCCAGTCAAGATTTTCAAGGATGTGCCAGTTGGTGTAAAAAGTGTCGTACCTGTAAAAATACCGTGTTATTACCCAGTGGTAAAGTACAATCGTCTGTCAGTACCTTATCCGCAGTACTATCCAGTAAAAGTGACAGTTCCCAGCCCCTGCATGAAAGGTGGCCTCATTGTTGCACCTGGTGTTGAAGGTCTAAATGGTGCACCTGATGTAGAGGGCCTTTATGATGCGCGTGTTCTAGAAGTTCCTAATGATGCACCTAATCCTGTAGGCCCATTTAGTGCTCCAGGTTTGGGAGATTCACTTTATGGTTCTGGTTTTGGAGTTGACGTAGGAAAACTTAGTCCTGGAATTTCCGGTTCTGGTCTTGGAGGTCCTATTGATGCTTCTACTTTAGGAGGTCAATTTGGTACGCTTGAATTTGGAGGTTACCAAAATGTTTTTGGTTCTGGAAATTTCGTTGGTGGTCCCGGTGTTGGTGGTGCTATCAACCCAGGTCTTCAAGATGTCTTTGGTGGTGTTCCGGTAATTGGAGATCGCTTTAGCGGCCATGGTCCTGTTGGGGATTATGGACATGCTTCGTGCGCTTAATAAAACATTTTGACCTCAAATAGTTTATTTTAATTTATGTATAACGATGTATTTTCTTTTTTAATAAATCTAAGTGAAGTGTTCAGGATAGCATAAATGTCACCTACAATTATTTATATTTATAATGAATTTATTTTTACTACTGATGATAAAATTATTTACTTTTGTAATTAATGCTCAATGTATATATATATATATATGTAAATATAAAACTTTTTTTGTTTCCCTTTATATTTGCATTAAATAAATTTCATGAAATTAATGTGGTCATGTCTTTTATCTATAAAAAAAATATTTGCATACACAAAAACTTTATTTGAGGAATATTTTATCGTGTAATAAAATATTTAGCTATTAGCTTTTTAATGTATCATATGAGGTAAATGAGATACATAACTACTTATTATGTTCAAAACATTATTGAACTGAATTGCTTTATGAGTTAAATTTGCGCACTGCTTACACACACTGTTAACTTAATTCGAAGAAGTTAACTCTTTTACTTATATTACACGAAAATTATTATTTTTTTATGTAACTAGCAAAAATTTGAAATTTTTTCCGTCACAATTACAATATAGTTTTTTTCCCATGAAGTTTCAGGTAAATTTACTTTCACTTTATCTAAATATAACTTTTATTGAAGTTTTAATTAAAGTGAAAATTATCTTTTCAATGTAAGACGTTAAGAGAGGTTGTCAAATATATTAAGGAATCATTTATAGTAAAGTAAAAAAAAATAAAACCAAATACCTTGTGTTTTGAAGTATATATACGTGTAATTTGATATTATTGAGCGTTGGTTCATGGTTATGGAACCTGTGGAGCCAACCACCATGTTGTATTGTGACTTCACGTTGGCCATCTTAAGTTATCTTTGACGTTTGATTTTGACCTTTGACAATTTGCAAAATATTTGCCGAATTTTGTCAAAAAATTTGCCGGAATTGATTAAACATTCACCAAAATGACTCAAAATTACCATTTTATAGAAAAATGTTTTCCCAAAATATCTATAGAAAGAACAAAATAAAAAATTTCCTTTGAATGGGAATAATTCTTTTATTTTTTAGGGAGGATTTCGTTTAATTTCCGAACAAATAGCAGAGGCATGACATGTCCCTTAAGATGTTTTAATTTCCCATCGACAAGACGCCCAAAGCCTCTGAGGTCATGTCTTTGACCCATAGGATAATGTCATGGTTACCATTTATAAGTACGGTGTCATGCTCCTATCTTGAAAACGCACAATTATTATGAAAAGTTATTGGGAACAGTTTTAAAACAAAAAAAAATTATTTGCATTTTTTATAAAATTATAATATAAAACGAACTTACGTCATAGAACTCGGTGTCCTCAGTTCGAATCCGAATATGTGAAAAAAATTGATCCTCTCCATGTATAGGCCACTGGCAGACTGAAACCTCCGCTTTTGCAAATGCTTATTTCACGTTTACCAGTAATAAATCATAACAACCATTTTAAATATGCCATTTTATTTTCGTCTTTTAGAGATCAGTGCTGCTATATTAGATTGGACTTTGATCTTGACCTTGACCTTTAACTTGATCTATGACCTTGGCCTTCAAACTTAATCTTTGATATTTACCATGGTGACAATCTTGGATACACCATTTTTAATTCAGTTCTTACTACTGGGAGCATTAGTTAACACACTTGACATCTGCTAGAGAGCACCATAGACCTCTGGTTTTCCATAATCGGTACAAGGAGCACTAGTGTCACGTAGTACAAATGCTATCTTCTAGAGTGTGCTACCATCATGTTTGTTAAAATTTTATTTACTAGAGTGCAGTAATCATGTATTATTACTTTGATATCGCCATCTTGAAATATAGACACCATATTAGAAATTCACATTTGTTTCGCTATAAATTCGGGAAAAATTCCTAAATACATGAAATAAATTTTAAATTAATATACAAATTGATTATATAAACTCCTGTCCTTGGTTTGGTTATGGAACAAGGCAAATACAAAATTTTTTATGTAAAAAATACTAATTTAATAAATCATGATAAAAATCATAAGAGTAGTTTAAGTTCCACATGAACCATTCTTCAGTAATGCTTTATGTCCGCCAAATTGTAAATCTGTAATCACGTAGTCAAAAGTCAAAATCATCAAACAATTAATTATTAAAATAATGATTGGTGCGATACTTTTGCGCCCTTGGTTTTATTCTCGGGGAGTGGTATGGATAACTAAATCTTAACATGAATTTTATATTCTGTTTTCCCATTACCTTTCATGGAGTTTATTAATCATTCACGTTACGAAAGTCATCACTAGACAAAATACCTGTCCAACGAATTAAAAACGTTGCTGCTATGTCTAACATAGAAGTCTAATTTTTCGATACTAAGAATATATTCCGCCAAGTTCATGTAAAATGCTATACGTATAGGCCAAGTGTCTACAGACCACGATACCAGGTCATTAACAATGTCAGCTGTATAGACCAGACATTTCCAAACCTCATTACCATCGTCGATAGCTGATATTACATATTTCAGCCAGTTAAGACAAAGTATTCGAAATGTAAGACCTAAAGTATCGATAAAATTAATTACAAGCATTTAGACCATCAGATTATCTTTTTACGATTATAAGAAGACCATGAATCCTTGAAAAAAATGTTCGTAGCATTCAAGTCTTCTAGAAAATACGTTCTTGGTTACGTATTCTTTATTTCATAAATACTAAATATTAAATAATTCAACAGTTTAGTTTCCCTTATAGGACCATTTAAATATTACTAGATTTTTTTATGTACACACAACATCGCCGACATTCTTTCTAGTATCCAGTCTCTTTATATCAGAGTACACGGTTAAAGCAGGCGATTGTCCGTTACGTCCATTGACATCATTTTCGTTGTAGAATGCACTGTAGAATTAAACTCGCTCACAATTTCCGGCAGAATATCCAACCACTTATAAATTCCGTTCACTGTAAAATTTCTATATAGTTTATTCTTGATTTAAGAATTGCGCGTTCGGCTATCGATGCCACTAAACGTAGAGTACTGATTTGTATCGCAGTTTTTCATCAATGCCTTAAATGTTTCATTAAACTATTCTTTCCCGTCATCCGTCTGCGATAATGACGCTCTACGTTTTTCATTCAAAATATACTCCATCGTATTCGTAACATTTACTGCAGTCTTTCGTTTCAAAGGCCTAGTCCAAACAAAAGTGGTATTAATTTTTGATAACACGCTTCATTTCAGTCATTGATATTTAACAAATTCAAATTCAAAATATAAAATATACATGTTAAACGAAGAACCAGGTATGCTAATCTTTTATATAATTCATGATCACTGCAGGCACCAAAATCTTGAAAGTGCATATGTATAAATAATATTTAATAAAATTCATATTAAATTGTATATTTTTTCCAAACAATATATCAGATAAAAAATAGGTTTTTATTATATAAAATCCTAATTTCTTAGTTCATGTTTTATTTATAATATATAAAATTTCATCATTTTGCGAACCCAGTAGAAGTTTTAGCCTATTCACCAATCATTCGGATTGTCTCTATCGATGTACTATATGTCTCATGTGCTACTGCTTCCATCTTCTTTACATATATGTTATTTATATTCTTAAAATCTCCGAGTCCATGTCACGATATAAGTCGCAAAGTCTTCATCACCGTAGGTATCAGAAATATTACCATAAGATGTATCTATATCATTCCTTTTATCATATCGTTTCCATATATCTGTTGTCAGAGACTTACCACAATATATGATTTTGAGACTTTCACTTTATTCTATATTGTTTTCAAGTTCATGGATAGCTACATTATCACTATCTGTAAAAGCTAGTCTTTTCAGTATTATTATTTAATCCTTCAATCCAAAATCCCTAACACAATTATATCATCGAATTATATAGCAAAAAACCACAAAGTTCCATTCATTTAAACTAAGGAACCTTATCATCCATTTCCACCTATAGTATAGTTTCTTGTGCACAAGAGTCTTTCATTGTATACCATCTTTAGGACAAAGTAAAAGCTGTTCAGTGGAGATAGGACACACAAAAAATGCTAGTCGCTCATAGGGTAAGGACCATGTGTTCGATACCTATCTCAGGCATTGTAGCAAATTTGTATTTTGCTTGCCTCATGTAGAAACATAACTTCCAATACACGTGAAATGACATGTATTCGCAAACGACTTATCAAAGTACCCAATTTAAAGCATACTAACCTCAAAGAATATAAAAAAATTCAAAGTGAGAGGCAGAGGCTAACGAAGAGACACGCCTACAGGCATCTGCAAATTAACATTGAACACTTACGTGCGGGGAGAGACTCGCAAGCTAGCAGAATGCCATGGCAGACAGATGTTCGCACGAGACACGCAGTACTACTTACCTAGACATCACACCATTACGTAAAATAAACATGGTTGAAATCATAATCAAGCTCATGTAAAGTACTTGATGGAATCAGTACAATGTACAAAACTCGGAATCAGAGCCGAAAATCAGCCTACGAATGTAGAACTTGCTACAAAAAAAGTTGTAGCTCATAAACAAGAGAAGTCAAACCCGCATACCATACTGCAAAAGTCGACACTCTGAAAATTATAAGCAGCAAAACATTTACAACAAGACACCTGCCAGTATACAATTTTTCATGTTGCCAAAATTCTCGTTAGTAATCAGTGAGTGAGTAACTTGGAAGAAGAACCGCAAAAGAAGTTCCTATCAGACTTTCTATAATGCTAAGATATTACCTGTACCAGCACTTTATCAAACCATCTCCCATAAATTTTTTTTAAGATTGCAGATAACATACTCAGGCATGAATGATGTTAGCAAAAACTACCTTCAGCATTATTGTTAAACAAATACCCACAAAAAAGACAAAACGTGCATTACAGACCTGACCTAAATTACTTATCACCTGTAGTATATTGCATTAAAAAAATAAAGTAGGGTAAGAAAAATAAATAAATTTCTTTATAACTATAAATTATATTAAATTAAACGTTAACACGCAGTAAAATCTGACGCAGTGTGTGTGCGTGTATATATATATACACATATATATAAATACATATAAATATCGTACATTTTTCAGAGTAAAATTTTCTTTAAAAAATAATTTTAGTTCGTTTTCAGTGTGAAAAATAAAACTAATTCATACAGATCACGGTACAACTGTTCAGGAGTGTTACACCTTTGAGGACCACAGATATTGATACTAGAAACCTACCTTTACAAAATTTATGTTTTTTTTTTTCAAGTAAAACTTTTGTGTGACCTGTACACCGCACTTCTTACACAGAAATTTTATACGGTCAAGATTTCTTCTGCAGTCATGATTTTCATGGGTGCGCGTACTTCGCAGTTGTTCAAAACTTTTACCACAGTGGCGGCACTGATACAGATATCCAACGCAATTACCATCGCTTCCCCGCTGTACAACTTGCAAATGAACTTTTGTTTTACAGTGCCTAACCAAATTACTTTGGTTAGTGAAACTTACACCGCATGGGTCACACGGAAATGTCACACGATTAGAGTTTCTTCTACAGATGTGATTTTCATGTCTTCTTGCATGTTAATGATATTTAAAACTTTTTTCACAGTACCTACACAGATGTCTCGTCACTAGATCAAGAAACATCAAAGACTCGGAAAGTTTATTACTTTCAATGTACACTGCTGTTGTAGGCGACGCAGTCCCATATGTTGCATGAACTGAAGATTTCCCATTCGACATTGACAAAACATCTGTAATGTATGTCAAAGAATCGGAAGTAAACACAACTTATGCAGAAGCTGGGAATCGCACACGAAATGTTTTAATTTACCCAACTCGGTGTAGTTGCAGGTATCGAGGTCTCCTCTGCTGTCGATAATGCACACATAAAAGTCTCTTGTAGTGAATAGACATTAGATGCAGCCATCATCGGGATTTCTGGAGATGGTAGCGTCGTTACCATCGGAATCTCTGGAGTTGCCCTCAAAGTCGTCATTGTTGCCACCGTCGTCAGGGACCCCGGTGAAGACGCGAGACCAGCCACCAAGATATCTGCAGCCGATGACCCCGCCACCGCCGATGTCGACGTCGCTACCATTGAGATCGGATACACATGAATATTCATATAAAAGACTTATATGCAGACAAGTCAAACCAGCTGAACTGCACGTTACCACAACCAGAGGTGGACTGGGTGTCCTGTTGTCTGAGACTCGCTTAAATAACAGTGACTGCTTGAATAATATGCAAGTGAAAACATCATCAATTGTTATTACCTTTTTAAAAACATCAGATTTTTTTTTGGAATTTCAGGGAATACAAGTTTTAATTATATATTTAAACAACTAATCAACTAATTGCACAGTGTAAATACCTGGGGCATTTAAGCTTACTAGAGGACCAAGTGTCTCTGAAAAATGGAACCTTCAGAATCTAAACATAATTCAGACTACTCAAATAGAAATTTTATCATGCACAGCTACTCATAACCCCAACTGACTTAAACGGCTACAGCATATGACTACAATATTTCATCTGATTCCAAGCTAGGACCAGAATAAATTATTATTTGTACCTCTCATCAACAGTTCAGGGGATGTTCAGTGGTGATATAGCTCTAGTCAAGACATGTACAGTAAAAAGCATCTTCAAGACCCAAAGTCCTCAGTGTCGATCCGTGTTAAGCCGTATGATAAAAGTCTTCGAATCAAGAGACCTACTCTATGAGTTTACTAGAAATTTTTTTGTTTATCATAATACACATCGATAAATATTTTCGTAAATAAACTAAAATATTATCAGGCCGGTAGCATTAGATTTATGCACATACAGTAAGCCACCAACATATCCATCAAACCAAGTCCTTTCTTAATTCAGATAAAATCTTACTTTCATCAGTCTACTTTACTATACAGAGCACACAGACCACTACTGTAAGTCAACTAATAACCTATAATTTCATACATTTGGACATTTAACTGCATACTGACTGCTTGTTGGACGGGCCTGAAAGTGAACATATTTAGCGAAGTTTACATTTATGTAGAACCAGGAGTCTATGATCCATTGAACCTTCAGAATCTAGCTACACGTACACCTTGCTGGATGCAAGTAATTCTACGCTCCTTTTCTATCATCAACACTCGTTCACATCATAGACTCTTGATTCAACACTCATTTTCCATAATTGCCATGCAATAAAATACAAAGTCATCATCATCGACACTCATTTCGACTCTCAATTCGTCGCCAATTTTCATCATCGACATGCAATCAAATGCTAATTCTACATCATCGACCCTCAATTCGTCACTCATCCTCCATCATCGGCACTCAATTCACCTCTCATCTTCCATCATCGACACTCAATTCGACACTCATCTTACATCATGGACACACAATTCGACACTCATTTTCCATCATTGACATTAAATTCGACACTCATTTTCATCATCGACACTAATTCGACAATCATTTTCCATCATCTATACACAATTCGACACTCATTTTCCATAATCTTCATACAATAAAATGGAAACTTTCCATCATCGACACACACATACACAGAGAGAGATATTTACACTAAAATATTCATACTCAACTCAATTATTTATATTAGCAAAAAACTTTTACACACATGAAGCTCATTAAGGAATGAATAACGACACAAAATTAAATATCAATTTTTTATAATATTATTTTTATATCAAAAATACAAAAGTATAAAAATTTGTCAGACAATACACATAAATAAACTTTTATATATACCCTGAATTTCGAAGTTTGTCATTAATAGTCTACTATGTTTCTTTGATAACAGACACATTTTCGTCATATTGCGAAGCAAGTTAATGTCGCAACCTGTTTACCAACACGTTTGGGTTTTTCCACGATGTATAATAAAATTTGCCTGATGCCACCATCTTCTTCAAGTTTTTGCTGAACATATTCTGAAAATAGTAATAACGATATTGATCATATACAACATCATCATCATCGGTTGTGCCAACATCTTTATCAAACACACTGATATCTTCAGATAGCTTATTCCAGAATTCAGAATTTTTTGACATTGGAGTACCATCATTGACCTCAAGCTTACTTGATAATTGTACACAAAATATTTCCAAATTTCGTAGAAGACGACTTGTCACTTTTTCTGGAGATGCTACTTTCATTATCTTCTACCTTCCTAAATCTTCAACATCCTTTAAGTAATTTCCCTTGTCAAGACCTGGAGAGATTGTAACATAATAACTTTTAAAACTATCTAGATAAAATTCATTGTAAGGCATACTGTCCCCGAGCATAGTGTCGCCATCTATGTACTTTATCTCCTGCACGAGCTTAGCTTTACAATTATTATCGTGTCTTTTTTTAAATCTCTCTTCGTGTCAACCGCCTACCACACTTGCCACAACTTAGTATTTGATCGAATGGGCTTTTAAAAAAGGTTATTTTTATGTCTACGAGCATTATAGCTCTTATCAAAGTATTTGCTACAGTATGTACAATGTCGTTCAGTTCGAGTTTGATATTTCAGTATCATGCCTTCACTAGACTGTACATACTCCATAATGGTTGTATAGTGACTTAAAATTTTTTTTACGTACATCGTATTATTATGTATGATAATTCGTCAATTTTTCCAACAATTTTTTTTATTTTGAAAAAATTATGCCCCAAGTAGTTTCACTACTCACCATAATATTTCTTCATGCGATTTGTTGTAAAAACAACCGATGTTTGTTGTAGTCAGCGGGATGCTCACTCACGAACTGTAGAGAACGTGTTTATAGCTAGGCTTTAAAAGGAATAACATTGACCTTATTTAAAAATTAGTGAATAATACCATGGCCTAGAAAGATTCACAAGATAATCTATTTACATTTTAGCAATCATCATGTATCAGTTGTCTGTAAAAGCAGTCTCTATTATCTGTTTTAGCAGTCTCTGTTTTTCTGTGGGATGCGGAATGCTCCCTTACGATCGTTACAGAATGAGGGCTTCGCTAGAACTCAAGAGGAAGGGAAATCTTCTTGTGTGATAGTGTTTCTCAGTTGTTTTAGAATTAGTAATCGTCTAATTATAGAACTTTTGTTTTTGTATGATTTCCACCTGATAAAAAAATTTATAAGTGTTGATTTAGTAACATGAATGCATATATTTATACGAAACTCTGAATAAAATTACATATCTTAGACATCAAGGAAAATGAAGTTTTGTCTTACACGTTAATGCTTCTCAGCTGTATCAAAGCATATAACATGTCTGAGTAATGAATGTTTATTTTTAACTTCCACATGATAAATATATTTTTAGTTAGACAATTTGATAGCAGAAATTCTGAATAAAAAAATAATATTGCATGACTCAATAAGTAAATATTTTTCATGCAGGGATTGATTTCTCAGAAATAACCAGAAGCACATGGATAAACCACAGGAATAATCAGAAGCACTCGGAAAAGAACTGTCAATGTATTCTCAGGAATAACCAGGAGCACAAGGAGAAAATAATATCACGTTTTCCTTAAGGGGCCCGCCTCGTCAGGGGTGTATGTGTGTTAGTGAGGCGGGGTGATAAGCGCGACGCTCGCTGGTGCTTCCAGCGCGGTATAGCCTCTAAGCGCAAGTCTCTGAACTGGCGCGCATTCGTCTCGTCGTCACAGGATAACTCTGAAATTTGAGTGGTGACCGTAACATTATATGGCAGAGAAATGAAGATAAAGGTGTTATGCAAGCCCCTTAAGTGCTTTCAAGAATCTGTACTGATTGTTTTATGCCTAAAAATTACTCTGAAAACACGCGTTTTAGGCATTTTAACGCTTCTAAAAATACAGTTTAAAAACTTAATCAGAAATTAAAAGTTCTTTTCGGCCCTCAGCGAACTCTTAAGTACTATTCGTAAATAGACCCCACTCGGATATGTTGAGTAGTTTTGAAATCGCGTTGTTTTTCCTGGAGCTCTGCACACCGTTTGTGTGCCCAGGTAGCAAAGTGAGCTGCAGAGGTTTAACAATTAATTGTTTTTATCGTAACTATTTGACATGCGATTACCGATTTCGGATATAAAAGAGATTAAGGTACCGGGCATGATCCTAAAGTTGTTTAATATGTCTCAGACATATAGTCGATTAGTAAATGCATGCCGAATAAGCCTAATTAGCGTAGTTTCAGTGGCACGTCAAGCTCTCAGTTTTCATTACTGTTGCGTAAAACCAGTTTTGAATAGTGCACCAATCCATTCTCTTTCGCTGCGTATATAATATGCTCTAGGTCACAACGGAAAATTTTGAGAAAAACCGTGATTTCTACGACGTGTACTACTGTGCGAATGTGCTTCCCGGCATGTGGCGCCGCCACGGCCGCTTGACCTTGGAAGAAGTGTCGGGTGGAAGGGGGGTCTCCACGCTGCCTCTTATTCCCGTCCTCTTACAGTTGTGCTTCGCTCGCCCGGACTGAATACTCTGGCTAGGCCGGTACTGTATATTAGCTCCATGGTGGACACCAGACCTGGCTAAGTACACGCGTATTCCACAGTTAGGTGTGTTGAGGCCGAACGGCATGGGAATTCAGCGTGACTGCAGGCGGGGTCATAAGGCAAGGTTACGACAGAATGCACCTCGGAAGAAGAACAAAACCATTTAGGCCCCTTTTATGCACGCGTTTTGTGTCGCGCGACAGGCGACGGCAAACGCCGCAAGATCGGTATATACGGCGTTTCGTGTCGCGCGTTCATCCGAGGGCAGGTTTGCGCGAAGTGGTTGTAAACAATGCTGCCACTAACGGCCATTCGCGAGTGAAAGATGGATCCGTGTTTAATATATTTATACTCTTCCGAATTTGTTTCCCAAATGGCTTTTCGTTTCTTCACTTCATCTTTAAACGCTCCGTATTAAACTCCATTATACTACTGAACTAACACGTAACTCATGCACAACTGTGAACTGAATGTTTATGTCAGAGCGATTGGCAGCAATGCCTAGATCGCAGTCAGCAACAATGTCGCGTTTTGCCAGCAGCTTTTTGCGGCGGCGTTCTCTAGATCACGACGGCATGTTTTTCAGAACGTGACCGCACAACTGCGGTCGACAAAACGCGCGACACTGTATAAACGGGCCCATTACCTCCCATGCAGTTGCAAGACGCGCGACAAAAGTCGCGCGACATAAAACGCGTGCATAAAAGGGGCCTTAAGGAAGGAAACGCCAAATCGTTGGGAATAAGTGATATTTCATTGTGCAAGTGATATATTCAAATCTATTTTATATGGCTTTGTCAGTTACGTATTTATTAATTTTATTTTATATGTGGCCATTAATATTTTAATGGTATAAATTTATATGCAATCAACACTTTTGAACAAAATAGGCATTTAACCATTTTAAAAACGTTAAGTTGAAATAAAGAATTTCACGTAACATTAAAAAAAAGTATTTTTTTAAACTGCAATTGTGAATAAACGTAAGAATAACAGCTTTTTTTTTGGGGGGGGGGGGGGGGGAGTTCTTATTTGGTAAGCAGAATTTGGTGCCCAAAGCAATTAGGTACAAACTGTTCGGTGTGCAAACATGCATAAATGTTGCAGTATTTGAGACAGTGTAAGTCCAATTGGGACATAGAAGCTTGTCATTATAGTAACAATTAAAACAAATAGTTTTTGGCTGGCTGTCCGTGGCTGACTGAGAGTTTGTAGTGGGAACACCTCTACACATTTGAAAACTTTTATACAGCTAACAAGAATAATAAGTCATAAATAGCATTTGTTGCATGTTATTATTGGGCGTACGATTAGTACACACGTCTATGGTTTTTTCCGGTGATTCCAACCATAAACGTCGGAGTCTAGCAACATACGTGCGGTTCTGGAAGTTCGAAGCGTATGCGTTCGGAGACGTTCACGTGTCAATCTCACTAACCTCAGACTCACAGTTGACAAACGGAACTCCGCGAGAGCGGTTCAAAAAAAGTATCATATTGCATTATCGCCGCTGCTACTTGTAAAACCTTGACATTTTCCACAGGTTACTGAGAGACGTGTAATGTGCAGCCGCCGCTAAAATTAGAAAAAAAAGGACGTGATGTTTATACCAATATCTCGTGTCACTTAAACCTCTCTCTGCTCTGACGTGTTACGCATTGCGGAAAATAGTTGTCGTCTGTGCATATACCGTTCCACTCGTCTCACGTTACATTCTCATCAAGCACCCGAGCCCGGCAGTCGGACTGCATGCCTGTCATTATAGCCCGCAGAATAAGACCATTTGGATATAAATGTTCAATTTTTAATTTATTTTGCTTACAAAGAGGCGATGCCGAGCGTTTCGGCGTCTAGGACCTTATTCACAATGCGCAGTCCGCAGTATGACAACTGGCATGCGGCAGGCGGCAGTCGGAGATAAACTGTTCCACAGTCAGCAGTCCAGCAGTCGCCAGTGGAGCTGTGGGATGTCATCGAACTTCATTTTGGACTGCCAGACCGCCAGCTGCCAAAATATTTTCACCTATCAGAAAATCTTTCGCTATGATGTGGTTTAATCAAATACTCCCTTGGTCATGTTATGTAATTTTGACTGGCGACTCCGGACTGCTGACTATGAACTACGTGTTGCCTACCGATTGTGCGCTAACTGCAACAAAATTTTGCTTTGGATTTATACAAAAAACAATTACCACCAAAAACCCTGCAATGAAAATATTTAGCAAATATATCAAATTTTAAAATTGATTTTTTTAATGTTACCTTCGTTAACATCGATATTCATAATAATAACAATTTTAAAGCTTTAATAAAACCGGCCCGTTGTAATATATCAGGTTCATTCTATGTAGGCCTACGATATTCATGAACACTGTCGTTTTTACATGTTTTATGTATTACTGATTCTATATAAATAATATCAAACAATCGAAGAATTATCAGCATTTTTGTGAAACTTTCCTATAATGTAATAATAACACGTGTAGGGCCTATTGACGAAAGAATCGTTCGTTAAATTATTGTAATATGTATATATGAAAATTTGAGGCAAAATTCCTTTTTAAACTGGCTGTGCTTATTCAAAGGAAACGTGCAATTAAAATGCATCACTAGAAATTAAATTATTTTAGGAATGTGTATCTGATGAAAGACGATCCAAGGATGAATCTTTAGCACATACTGTATGCTGATGTATGTAGAATGTAACGGCGACCCTAGTTGTTTCATGGTACGGAAAACTTAAAATTTTATAATGAACATTTTTAAACTGTAAATGGACCTTTCTTTTCCATCTACAACGTTGCGTCTTCACAAAAAAATTGTATTTGTCAAAAATATTTAGTTAATATTTTTTTTTTCTTAAAATATTCTCATAGAGATATAACCCTTATAATATCGTAGAATTGCTTTCTTATTTCCATTATTTTTTTCACTTATTGTGACATAGTATTCAAAAAATATGACAAAGTTGCATACAAATATATCGTGTCTCTTTGCGCTGCCTAATGTTTCAAAATGCTCTCGCTTAAAATAATATAATGACTTCATCTAACTTAAGAGCATTATTCAACTTCTAAAAAATCGTACTTTATTCATAAGAAAATAAACATTAATGTTTATACTTAAAAAAAAATGGATTTCACTGGGTGCTTCATTCTGTATAAGATTTTTGTTGTTATCTTCTGCAGTCATTTTACAAAACAGATAATGCGCGTTAGATATTTTGACCTTGAGTGCTTTGCCCTGTGTCGTGCATCTCTGCGCCCGGCGAGACGAGCCAGTCGCTTGGAGAGAGTGTTTATTAGGCTAACGCTATGTCACGTAAGTTGATACTGTGAAATGTTTTGTAATTTATATTTTGAATTATTATTTTATTGTTTCCAAGTAAATCTCTCTATGTGCCGAGTTTGATGTGCAATTAATAATTAGGTACAGGCTGAGAATCTCGAACTATGCTATTTTACACCTCTGTCGTGAGGCACCTCTATCAAGAAGAGTGTGACTGAGTGGTATGTTTTGTGATCGAGTTGTAATTTTTGATGTTTAACATCTTGGCTCTCTGTATAAATGGATTGTCCGCAACCTAAATTGCTTTACATATTGTTACAGTGAAAAACTATGCCTGTAAGTACCATGAAGAAATTCAGTCAGTGTATGTTGGATGATCGCGTAATCAAGTAACTTTGCATACAGCAATATTGAACTACTTTAATTCTGAATAGGAAAAGCTTAAGCAAGTTTTAATATGACAGCGACAGACAAGTTACTTTTCTTTTGATTCGGGTTAAAACATGCGAAATAATTACAATTTATCTAGCGTAACCACATATTATATTTGTCGTTGTAGCAGTTAGAACCATACAGAAATGGGACCTGTAGATTGTCAATTATGTAGTAAACAACAAAACAATACAGCCACATACCTTATGAAACATAAATTTGGAAAAGCATGAACCATAAAAATTAGATATGCCATGACTGATTTCCTACTGTTTATGACGTAAATTAGAGGCGTAGTAAATCTGAGTGAGTGATACTTTGGTCTAAATTTGGTAGATTTAAATTTAATTTGATCTTATTGTACTGTAAGGTCCCTCGTTTAAAACCAACTCCACAGTTGTACAATACGTGTGAAAATAAATGAACAATAAGAAATCTAGTTTTATATGCACACATTTTATATGTATGTATGTGTAAATGCATACACATATTTACATATCAAATGTATATATACATTTATGATGATTGAGACCACTTATCGAAGTTTCAGCATGTAGCATTCCAATAAAAACAATTTGAGAGGGAAAGTGTATTTATACTTCGTGAATTCAAAGCGTTCCATAATTATAACTTTGATCAATGATGTAAAAATATAGCCAGGCCCTTACGATGCCCATTCCCTTAGCAGTTTACATAAAAGTTTTCCTGTAAGCGCACCTGCTCCCGCGTGGGTAGCATTTCAGCAAACTTTCAAGGGGTTTGGAAAGGGAATAAAGGTTTTCATACCGAACATATTAGCTAAAACCTTACTAGAACATGTTCTATTTTTTCTGCTTTACCCACGAGCCAATGATGTCAAGATAATGTACCCGCGTGTAAGAACATAAACCTGTTTATATTTACTGTAAACATCATTAGGGAACGTAAAAGTGTGCCAAATAAAATTTTAAGATATTGAAACTACTCTGGAATTTATTTGGTAAACTTAAATAATCATAGAAAGAAGTAATCTCAAGTTTTAAAATACGTAAGAACACTTGCATTGCTCTATTAATAATGCATAATATCCACCTAAAGTTCCCAGAGTCTTGGTTGTGCGTCGATAGAGCGCGCTATTTTTCAACCTAGGTACCTACTGAAAAATAATTTTATTTATTTTTTGATAAAATATTACTGATTTAAAAATGTGCTTAAAGAAAATACCTACAAATATATTTTAATTGTTTATCTAATTGTTATTCCTAATAACATTAAATTCATAGCTCAGTCCTTTGGTTTGATTATTTAATACAAGTATTTTAACAAATAATTAATATTCTACGTTTAATAGGAAATTAATCTCCATAAAAACTTAGCACTTCATAGAAACCCACGCCTGTTAACCTAAACGAAAATGAGAGACGGTTTTACTTCACTTCAGATTTAAGCTTACTATGCGATCAACTACTTACTACGTTAAACTGAGCGTGTTTCTTTGCCTTACTTGTTAACAAAATTTGTTAGTATCAATTTCTTAAAATAGTATAATAAGTTAGTAACCAATCAGTATGTACGTACACATAAAATATGTGAATCGGTACCATTTGGAACTAGTACCATAAAAATGAACAATTAATATTGTGAATTATTTGGATGAGATGTCCTATAAATGTAAAATTATGAATATATAATAAATAAACTACATTAAAGTAAACACGAATTCCCTTGTATCCTTTTAATTTTATATTAGTAGATTTTGAAACCTTCTAAGGAATATGCCTCCTCGTTAATTTTTAAATGACTCTGTATGTTTTTATATAATCCACAAATTTGTTCTATTTTTTTGCAAGTGAAGCTTAGACGATTAAATACCAAAATTCATTCACCTGGTTTCATTATTTTTTAAATACACACGTGAAATGTTAATATATTTTCAGTAATTGGTTAAATGGACATTACCATGTATCCTAGCCTGATGAGCTTGATTTGTCTTCAACTACATTGGCTGGTTTTCTGTTGGCATTCTAGATATCGTGTGTATGAAGTAACCAATTATTTCTTCTCTTCTGCTAAATAAACTTTTATGCCTATTTTTATCCCCATGGGTATAATTGAAGGTATAGCAGAAATTTGGCATCATGTGGAATGGGCTTAATTTACGTGAATAATATTCGGAACTAACCTACAACAACAATAACTGGATAGTTAAATTCTGAAGTATAAGAAGTTGAGACGCCAAAGTACGAATCTTATGTTCCAGATTCGGTTGTAAACTAAATAGATAAAAATGTTTTCTTCAAAGTTCTTTAAAAACCAATTTAAAAAAATTATTTTCCATCAAAATAAATGTTTACCATTTTTTACACATACATATTCCCCTTTCGAACAATGTTTTCAAAAAATATATAAGTTAAATCTACGCTAAAGTATAATGACAGGAAAATGTATTAAACTAGGCACGTTTATGGGTTCAAGCAGAGTTAGAAAATTCATCATTCAGTTACCAGTAATTTGTTAGGTCTGTAGGTTTAGGTAATGTTATATCGATCTTAAAAATTGCAAAAATTGAATATTTGTAATAAACCCTTATTTATGCAGCAGTGTTAATAATTTAAAAAAAATGTAGCAAATAGAGCATTATAATTAGGGAAACTATTGGCGTAATATAGGCTAATACTGTGCGTCTTGTACGAAATAGCCTAGCGTGTAGATTATACAAACAAAAAGATGCATTGTCCTGGGACAGGGAAGCGAGCGGTCGCCAGCTACGCGTACCTGACACCACGGCCTGGGGCCTGCTATCATTCTCTCATTTTCTCCTCCTCCCGCCCTGCGCTCAAGGTCGCGTCAAGAAAGAAGGAAGAGGAAGGTGGCCGGACTCCCCGACAGTCCCTCCTTCCTGCGCAGAGTGTTTCTCAGACTCGCCACCCTGCTTGGAGGCAAAACTACACCTCTTGAGCTCGAGCGGCGACAAAATCGGCCGCGAGGTGGGCCCCTTAATATCAGCAAACGTCAGAACAGTGATTTATTTGAAAAATCGTAATACATAAAGAAAGTGTCAAAAAAGAATATAAGTTAAGAGAAAAACTTTTAATTGCATTTATCTAGTATTTGATAACTAAGCGTCAATTGCTATTTAATTTGGTTTTTAATTTTTTTTACTGTGCTTAAGGGGCAATTTATATCATAAATTTAGAACCAAATATTATTTAAACATTTCAGGCGGTCTTAAATTTATGTTGGGACCAGCATGAAATGAATTATTTTAAAACCATATTTACACATTTTCGTGTGTTAAGGGGTGTAACTTTGTAAATATATAAATCTAATATTTTAGTTATTCAAAGATATACAAAAAAATATTTCATCATAATTGGCCGAGTAGTTCTCGACTGATGCCGGAACAAACCGACAAATATTATATATATATATATATGAGCTGTTACTAGCAAAAAAATTTCAGAATATAGAACTAACACGTAGGCCTAGATTGATACTGCGAAATAAAGCGATCATAAAATTCACAACTTTATTTTAAGAAATAGACTATGCTACTACTCATTTGCTTCACACGCCATGTGTGGTTTTAATTTATTTTTTGTCAGATACGGTTATTCATGAAGAAATATTAAGCAAATGGGAATGAAGAAGTATATTTTTAGGCATTGTTCAGCTGAGAAAATTTAGAAAATGACTTTTAGCGAGTGTACGACCCAATTAGTGACGCAATACTTTCCCGACTTGAAAAATATTAGACACTATGTATCATGTATCTATCATCAAACCTTACAACAAACACAATTTGCAATTCTAACGCAATAATATCACATACAATAAATCTTCCTAGGTAAATAATAATGGCGGAGGATGTAGAGCCGAACCTAATTTCATAACGCTTAAAATCTAAGCGTCTTGAAAAGACCCTTTACATTACCTACAAGCATACAGCAACTGAAAAAAACAATTTATGGAATGACGTGACGAACAGATATTCGGAGACTTGTAGACATAAAAAAATGGAGAAATAAAAAAAATGGAAATGCATGAGTCTGCAAAGTTTTGGGCCAAGTCTAGCAGAGTCAGAGTCAGTATCAATATCTTGAAGTCGAGTCAAGTCGAGTCGAATCAATACTGAATATTTTTTTGTTGCGAATTCCTAAATATTGAGTTTATAGTAATTCCAGAACATTTTTGGAGTGTAAAAATATGAAGAGTATTAGAATGTATTACGATATATATTACTAAGAGGCAAATTCAATAATTAATCCAGAAAACTAAAAAAAATAGGCCATATCTTAAGATCATTATGAAAAATTATATCAGGATAAAATTCTTAATATTTCAAGATCACAAACATATATATTTTTTTAATTCTTACATCATAAAAATTTTTTGGATTTTTAAATGCTATTCAATAAAAAATAATATAGGTTAACAGGTTGATAATTTTTTTACCATTTTCTGGTACCTAAGCAACAATCGTAACAAATTTCAAAATGATAAAATTAAAGTTTTTTGAAAAGTTACGACACATATTAAATAGAGTGTCTCCACACTTGTAAATACATAAAATAATATTTTACAGACAAAAAAACTAGGTCATCCCGCATTTTACTATACTAAAAAAATATATCACTTCCGTGTTACTACACTTGTGCCGAAAATCGTTAAATTAGTTCATGCGTAATACCAGTTTTTCTGTTATTTATACGTTGTGATTACATACGGTTTGGTTTACATGGTTTATTATAGCCGGTTTCGATGCACACAAGATTATTTTGAGTACTCTCCCATTTGCCATGCTTAAAACGGAAAATGGTTTTATTTTTTATTTATTATAACCCATTTCAAAATTTTAAATTTTCATGAAGTACCAAATCATCGATCAACCCTAATTTATTATAATTTAAAAAACAAATCCCTCACGAGCCCAAAAAATCTATTTCAGGAAGATTTTCCGTGATGAAGTCACGTCAAACGCAGGTTTTCTCAGATTCTTCCGTTTTCTCACACTTCTCATTCCGCCGCGACTCCCGTTTAGGGTCACATTCCCCGTCACGCGCAGGGATGGCTGAAAAGTACCGAGAAAACTGTCACTTGGGCGTGTGCTACCTTTCTGCAGCGGGTCATTCCAATAAAATAATTTTCATTCGCAAGACGTTTATAATGCATTCCCTTGTGAAAATTATAAATGCCTGTGATTTGCAAGATAGTTGGTATTTACTTCAGACGTAATAATATTTAAGGGTAAATTATCTGGTTCTGCTAAGTGGTAAAAATTATTTTTAAAATGATATCGTACTTTATTTTAAACCAGGGAATAATTTTTCTTGGATTCAATGATTTTACTAGTAATATAAAAACGATGAAAAAAAGTGTATGACAAAATATATACAATTTTTAATTTATTTGGCATAAAATGTTTTGTTATAAAATGCTTTTGGAAATTCATGAGATGCAGAGACAATTAAAATCAATTCACTAATGAATTTATGATCCATTGCAAAATTTTAGTAAAAGTTTTTAATTTTTTACCCCAATGCTGATTTTAATAATGACGAAAGAAAACATAATGGGCGGTGGAATTTCATAGCTGGACTACAAATCGTACACAAAATACCTGCCATTTTGAAGAGAGAAAAAAAAAACTAGTGTTTTTTTTTTTACTTGAAGACAAGATAATTCATAATACAAATGTTTGGTGTAAAAGAACTGTGGATTGGTTAAAATTACGAAAGTACTAAATTTATAAGAAACAACTCTTAATTAGGTTTCTAATAAATACTACCTATTGTAGCCGTTACCATGGTGCGACTTCCGAAAATTTTTATACAGTTTTACGTTTCATGGTCTACAGACTCCAAAACCACCGTCTAGTCATAAGTTTATATATATTTATATAAATGCCACATTATTTGGAACACGATAACTACCGTAATTTTGAAAAGAAAACACTTCCAAACGTATATATAAAATATAACAATGGAAAATCTCCGTCGAGTTCGTTAAGGGGCCCGCCTACCTTGGAACACATACGGTGTGCAGAGCTTCAGGAAAAACAACGCGATTTCAAAACTATTTAAGATATCCGAGTGGTGCCTATTTACGAATAGCATTTAAGAGTTCGCTGAGGACCGAAAAGTACATATAATTTCGGATTAAGTTTTTAAACTGTATTTTTAGAAGCGTTAAAATGCCTAAAACGCGTGTTTTCAGAGTAATTTTTAGGCATAAAACTATCAGTACAGATTCTTGAAAGCACTTAAGGGGCTTGCATAACACCTTTATCTTCATTTCTCCGCCATATAATGTTACGGTCACCGCTCAAATTTCACAGTTATCATGTGACGAAGAGAAGACTGCGCGGCAGTTCAGAGCCTTGCGCTTAGAGGCTATACCGCGCTGGAAGCACCAGCGAGCGTCGCGCTTATCATCCCGCCTCACTAACACACATACACCCCTGACGAGGCGGGCCCCTTAATGGGCAGTATCCGTCAAAAAGGGGAGAAAGAGGGAAGGATTTTTGAAAAAAAGAGAAATCGCTATTACTCCCATAATATGATGACCATATTATAACTCGTATTGCCATACTGTTATTACGAACGCGAGAGACCAAACCGCGATGTCAGGTTCGGAGCTGGCTCGAGGCCCACACGGCCACTGACTTCACGCGCAATCCATTAACGTATGGCATACCACGCGTGCCTCGCCAGATTGCAAGGGTAGTCGTTACCCCCCTTGCCACTCTGCTCCTAGCACATCGTCCTGCCTAGGCACCGTTATCTCTCGCTGGGCAGACTGGAAAAATCCGCGGGTCGCCGCAGCGAATCGACACTCCTTTTCACGACGCTTCAGGCGTCGGTTCGGCGTAGGATGACGCGACTGGCCCCAACTGCGCTCGTCGGTTGTGGAAAGGACGCCTCACACTATTGAACCCGCGAGGCTGGCCTCCGCGGCAGTTCCGAGCGGAGTTCCGAGCGAAGGGAAGTGCGACGGCGGCGACGGAGTGCGGCGAGAGAGTCCGCGACGGAGGTCCACGAGGGGTGCTGCGGCGAGAGTTGCGCCAGAGGTGCGGCCCAGAGAGGTGTGCGGTGTAAAAGAACTGGATGGAGACACTGAGTGACTTGGGAAAAAATGTCTAAATGCGAGTTATTGGTGATTAGGCATTTATGGGTATGATTATTTATAATTAGGTACTGTGAATATTAGTAATCAATAAAACTGTAATAAATCTTAATTGGGCTATCCATTACGAACCCTGTTCTCCCCACATTAATAAATCGTAACAGTACTGTGCCGGAAATTAAGCATTTCGTCACTTTTTTTAATTTTTTCTATAATTTTAAAATTTTTTGGGATTTCTAATTTTTTAAAATTTATCTGGTTGTTAATAAGGGTGATTTACGTTTGGTTAGGCCGGTGTACGCCACGGATTTAAACTTTGTGCCAATGGACCGAAGCCCCTTCCCAGGGGGCCAATCTGATATTTTGCTGTCTAATGTGGACATGGTCAGCCCGGTTGAAATTTCTCTCGCCTGCAGTCACGCCCCGAGTTTGTAATTTTAATTCCCTGCATGACCAAAACTGCTTTGAGCAGCTCCTGGGCTGCAAGCTGCTACCTTATAGAGGCCTGCTGAGAAAAGCATGTCTCGTCACGAAGCAGTCTCCAGTGGAGCTGCGTTCCCACCTTAGTGGCTATTTCTGCCCCCCCTTCCTCTCTCTCCTCCTCACTTTAGTTCTGAGAAATTAAGCTAAGAGCAGTGACCGGACGGGACAATGACCTGATGCAAAAACCTTCTCCCGGGTCCGACAGACACATCCCTGACATCTAGCGGCCAAAAAAGTAACCGCGGGCCTGGTCGCCAGCGTGCAGAGCTTACCCTCATGACAACTGGTGGCAAGTCTGCTCACCACCTCAAGTAGCTCCCCCTTACGCCGCTAGAAGGCAGCGTCGCGGTGCCATAAGGCACTATGCTTTCCTCTCGCTGCCCGGAGAAGTCGATTGTTCTTTGTTTTCGTTTCGGTCCGGTAGAGAGCGCGCATGTCGTGTTGTTGCCACGACCGCCTCGGACTCCTTCGGAAATTTTCGGCTTAGAACCGAACCTACCCCCTCCTTTGACCCGGGGCCTTACCGCCCGATTTAATTAGGTGTTTTGGCCGATTGCGGGGCACTCAGCCCTCTGACCTCGGCTACTGACCTCGTCTCATCTACGTCCTCTGCGCTAAGAGGCTTTTTGCGGGAACGGTGATTTTCGCGTGCACGAGAATGTAGTCAGTTTGCTTAAGGGATGTGATCCCGTTTGAACAGTAGCCAGGCAGAGGTAGTTTTTAGAAAAGTCATGCGTAGTTAAATTTTTATTTCTTCTTATTTAATTCTAAAAATTCCGGTTTCGTCCGCGCATCCTGATTTCTCGGTCCGCGGCATCCTGATGTCGGCGCGAGACACCTAGTGAGCTCCGAACTCTACACCCTGGTTGGTGAGTAATTTTTTTTTCTTTTCCCCCCCCTCCATTTCCGTTTGTTGGCCTTTTGCGCCGACGGTATAGGACTGTCTGGAAGCAAGTCTAATTCGTTTTGGATTTGATTTGGGTTTCAGACAGGGTCGAAGTGCTGGAGAGACAAATTGCTCCCAGCTCGTGGTCCTGCACCTCCACTGCGGGTCACGTTAGAAGAGAGGTTTCCGCGACCCGACGTTATTTTTTGAAGACCCGGGTGGTAATGTGAAATCAACATCCCCCCCCCCCCCCCACTTTCTAGCTACGAACTACATTAATCGAATGAATAGCCTACCAGCGAACAGTGCTTTCCTCAAGAATATGTAGAATCAATAAAACTAATCAGCGATGTAATTGTTGGGACATTCAAATTTGGTGCAATTTTTAAATTAAAATTATGTAATAATTTTTGCTAAGGTGTAACATGTACTGTTTTAATTACTCCTGGGGCGCCCCCTTTAACTTTGTTATTTACTAAGATTTCTATTGTCAGGTTTGAATAATACGAACACAAAATTCCTTAATAATAAACCAGGGAACCTATAGACCAAGCTACTTGTGTAGTTTTAATTTATTTATGATATACCTTCTTCCCTTAAAAGATCCATACTCCTCCCAAGTTGCTTGTGTCAGGGAGATCCAAATTATCTTGTTCTCCACCTCGTGCCACCTCTGGTCAATTATTTAATTTTCTTATTTTTCTTACCCAGCAAGTTTCCAAGGCTCTTTTTAATTAATTTAAAATAATTCAACTTTGAGGCACGAGGGGCGTTACAATTGGTAGCAGAGCATGGTTTGGTCTATAGGCATACCTAAATCGAGTAGGCATACCTAAAAAAAATAATAATAATAAATATAGAAAAAAAAAATTAAATTTTTGTGATAGCAAATTTGTAATAATAACATTGTGAACTGATCGCTGGTACACCCGGTAGTTATATCGCTTTTCTATTTTAAAGTTATGATTGAGTTTTAAAGGCCTGTGTGGACTTAGTCTGCGCGCGGCACAAAAGTCGCGGCGTGCGGTCCGCTAGCAGGCCGGCAGCGAGACGTGCCTTATCACTCGGCTCAGCTGGAGTCCCCCCCCCCCCCCACATCACCCCGCTTGAGCCAGCGACACGACCGTTATCTGAGGGCGACGACACAGCCGTTTCCTCCCGCAGACCCCTCTCCCTTGTCCGTCGTGGCAGACGACCTTGCGAGCGGCAGGTCAATCCCCTTGTGGACATATACAGGTGGTGCAGGTCAACCTGACAGGGGATGTTCGCGCAGTTGTTTGAGTAGAACGGCGACTTTATACGCAAATAAGTTTGGGCACATACCCCCCCCACCTTGGAAGTGTGATTTACTCCCCGCGCATTGGGGCTAGTTGGTATTTGATATTAATATAGGAAGCCTTATAAGGTATTTAAAATTAAGATAGTTGTTAAGAGAGGAGTATTTATGGTGTACGTTTGAATCGTACATGTGTGTTAAATTTTTGTTTTAATTAGCAGTAATTTACGTCCGAGCAGTATGTTTAAGCCGGAGTTATTGCTGTCAGATGAGCTGACCTATGAGTTACAGCTACGCAATTTGCCCTCCAGTGGCAATGTGCAAGTCCTCAGGAAGAGGCTCAGGGCCGCCCTTCATGATGGTGTGCCCACTAGTGTATCGAATTTGGATTTAGATATAACTGAAGAATTCAACCTTGCTTGCGCCAAGTTTTATGATATATCGGCTTTCGTAAGCTATCTAGATGTGGAGGAAAATTTACCCAATGTCGAGCGACATATAGTCAGGCTAAAACATGTTACCCGACGTTTGCAAAACCTGAAACAGCTTTCGGCAGACCTTCTCCATGGAATTTATATAAAAGAGGTAGAACGATGTTTGCAACATACGGCAGGTTTCCATTCAAAATTGGCGGCGAGAGTAGCCGTTTTGGAAGACACACGACGCAGTCAGCATTATGTGGCTGAGGCACAGGCTTTAGGCATCGATTGTCCCGCCTTCCCGGAAGGGGACGCTCCTAGCTTGCCCCTGGGAGTAGAGCAACCCGACACGCGACAATCAGAAGTACGGGCGACGGTAAACAGACAGGAGACGGAAACGAGCAGATTACCAGACGCAGCCCCTGACTCACAGCCACTAACGTCGCTTCCAAACCAACCGATACACGTATCTACCACTCATTCAGAGCCGCTTGTGCAGTCGACGACAGCGGCGACAAACATTACAACGGGTCATGTGACAACCCACCCCGTCACTAGCGTGACATTTTCACAGGGATTACCAACCATGGCACACCACATGACGCGACCATACCCACCAAACATGTTTTTCCCGTATCCGACCACTCAGGGCTATTTTAACCCTTATGCTCAATTTCAGCCACAGTTTCCTTCATGGCAAACCACCCCACTTCCGAGTGCTGGTATTTTGCAGCCGCCACTCATAACGCCCCAGATCACTCCACCACAGGTCAGTCCCTCGGGTGCGACTCGGGAACAGATTCAGTCGCACCCGGTGCCACAAAATCAGCCTTCACCTCAGCCGGCAGGAGCCACGGCTCAGCCCCACGACTCAGTATTGCGGAGCACGACAGCCCCAGAAACTGGCTACAGTTTCTACGGAAAAATCACCCATCCTGTAGAAAGGCTACTCAAGGATTTGCCAGAGGCGTCGGGTCTGGACGCACACAAACTGATTGATTTCCTTCGAGTCTTGTTAAAGCTACGGCAAAAGGGAGGGATTCCCGACAAACAAATTTTTGAAATTGTTTACCCGTACACCCAAGCTCCCCTAAGTGAGAGGATCATGGCAGCCATTGAGAATGACCTCACTTTCGACGAGTTTCATGAAGACGTGTTAAATTTTTGTATACCGAGTAGGCTACTCACAAACATCCGGTTGGAGTGGTTTAACCGCCTGCAGCAGCGTAATGAAGCCTTGCCAAATTACGTGGCTGACATACGCGAAGCCAACCAGGTACTCAGGCTAAAGGTTTCCGAGAGAGAGGTCGTGAGTACGATTCTAGACGGTTTGAACCCAGCGGAGCGCTCGCGCTCAGTGTTCCAGGCACGCCCCCAAAATTATGCTGAACTAGATAAACTTTGCGTACACGCCACAAACATAGAATACGCTGATTTTCAGCGAAATAAACAAGCCACATTCGCTAGCCAACAAGGTAGCAGCGCGGGAACGGAGCGCAGTAATTCGCAACATAAGAATGCAGCACAGAAACATCAGGGCAATACATTTTTCTCTTCAAGGCCACAAGGGAGATATCAACTAAATGCACATTGTAATTTCTGTAAAATAGACGGACATTCCCTGTCCCAGTGTTACCACAAAAACAACAAACAAAATGGCGACACTCCAAAAAACGCATAACGCGGTGGCCTGAACAACCTTATTCAGGGCCACCGAAAAATTCAAGTGTTAAAAATTTTTCTTATAAGTGGGAAGTTCAACTTGCGCCAAGTAATGGCCGTACACAAGAAACACCATTACACAAAAACAAGAATCCTAACAACAAGGAGTCCAGGAATAAAAGTAACAAGCGAGCTCACAAACATAAACAAAGAAAGCACAATAGCAGGAGAAATAACAAAAATAAGGGAAATGGTAATTCAACGCACACGTACTCATGTAAAACGTGTGTTGATCCTACAAATAAGGGCAAGAGAAAATGCCACCAAATTTTTGGCAATATTCCTACAGTAATTCCGTATGCAGTAACAACGATTGGCGAACACACTGTACCGGGACTAATTGATACGGGATCAGCGCGCAGCCTAATTTCTGGACGTTTGTTTAACAAGTTAAAACAGAGCAAATTAATTCTAAGGACTGAGACCACTAAGTTACAATGTTTCACAGCTTCAGAGCAGCCATTAAATATTACGTTAGCAGTTGTGATCAAGGTGAAGATTGATTTATATTCATGGAATTTCCCATTTTTGGTGTCGGATCAACTTGCTACAGACCTAATCTACGGG
Source organism: Bacillus rossius redtenbacheri (assembly GCF_032445375.1). Classification (NCBI taxonomy): domain Eukaryota; kingdom Metazoa; phylum Arthropoda; class Insecta; order Phasmatodea; family Bacillidae; genus Bacillus; species Bacillus rossius. Next base: position 28,833,884 of record NC_086336.1, on the reverse strand, counting down.
TCTGATTTCATTGCCAAGACAGGTCTAATCATTAATCTTCAGGCGAAGAATTTCGTTTTTAAATTCAACATGGGTAATCCTATTCCTTGTGGGACCCCTGAACAAATAGTTTCAGTTCCGGCCGAGCCAACGGCAGCCATCTTGGATCAGGGCAACACCACTTCACACGAGCACCTTAATACACAGCAGCGGGGCGCCATTGATAAATTATGCAGTACTTTTCCAGATGTCTTGACTAATAGATTAGGTCGCACAAAATTAGTCGAGTACCAAATTGAGTTAGCGGATAAAATACCAGTGAGATCTCACCCTTATCAATTTTTAGGCCCTAAGATGCAGACGATGCGCAATCATGTTCAGGAGCTTTTGGAAAAAGGGGTAATCGAACTCTCGACCTCCGCCTACAGTTCCCCAGCTTTTCTGGTGCCTAAGGGCAAGGATCAACAACGATGTGTAATTGATTACAGAAAAGTTAATGAGAAAATAGTCATACAAAACATACCTTTGCCAGACCTAAATACCGCTTTTCATTGGTTCAGTAAGGCCAAATATTTTAGTGTGTTTGATCTAAATTCTGCTTACCACCAAATTCCCCTTACTGCGGATTCAAAACCCATCACAGCCTTCTGTGTCCCTTGGAACTTGTACCAATACACAGTAGTACCTTTCGAACTTGCCACGGGAGCCCAAGTACTAACTCGACTCCTGGATCAGATACTAGGAGATCTAAAATTCAAAACAGTGTACAACTACCTAGACGATGTCGTCGTATATTCAGAAACATTCGAAGAACACATCAAACATTTAGAGGAAGTCCTAAGTAGATTTCGTAAAGCAGGGTTAACTGTCAACACAAAAAAGGTTAAGTTTGCAGTTCAAGAACTGTCTTTTCTAGGACACCTGGTTTCTAGCAAGGGAGTCACCATTGATCCTTCACGTACACAAGCTATTCGTGATTTTCCGCCTCCCACAAACCCTAAGGGTATTTCACGTTTTATTGGTATGGCAAATTTTTACTCAAAATATATTCCTAATTTCGCTGAGAACGCAGCACCACTAAATACGTTGCGTAAGAAAAACACACCTTTCACATGGGGTCCGGAACAAGAAAAAGCTTTTAATTTCCTGAAACAGGCGATTTCTTCCCCGCCTGTACTCCGCATGGCAGACTTCACCAAACCTTTCATTTTACAGACTGATGCGTCCAGTGTGGCTATTGGCGCAGTACTGTCACAGGAAGTCGAAGGCTGCAGACAGCCCATTGCGTTTGCATCGCGGACACTTACCCACGCCGAGAGGAAAGCCTCCTCGATCTACGAATTAGAATGCCTCGCAGTGGTATTTGGCATTGACAAATTCCGCCAATTTATAGAACACAGGGAATTCCTGTTAGAGACAGATAATCAGGCATTAGCCTGGCTTTTGGCACACCCGAAACAATTAGGGAAACTCGGGCGATGGATTGCGAAAATTTCCTCCTTGAAGTTCAAAATCCAACATATTCGTGGCACACAGAATATAGTAGCGGACACACTGTCTCGCATGTTCGAAAACCCAACTCAGGCTCCGCCCGAAGGAACACCAATCTTATGTCAAGCCCTATTGACAGAGTTTCCGTTGGCATTTCAGGATTTACAGAGCCAGCAGGAAGCTGACCCACACATTTCCAGTATTATTAAACTTTTTAATTTAGGAACGGCGCCAAAATACTTTAGGATGTCTAAGGGGCTGTTGCAAAAACGCACCCCCCAATCAAAAACATACAAAATCGTAGTCCCGCAAAATCTACGTAATATGATATTCCATTATTATCACACCTCGCCGGTGGGCGCACACCTCGGTATATATAAGACCATTCAGGCTATCCGACGTCATTTCGTGTGGGACGGCATGCACAAGGACATCACCGAGCAGTTGAAACTATGCAAAATCTGTGCGCTGAGTAAGCCAGCGCAGAACACTCGTTTCGGTTATTTAACTTCAGATGTGGCCGAGCGCCCCATGCAAAAGATGTTTATCGACTTTGTCGGGCCTTTCCCGCGCTCAAAGACAGGAAACACTATGCTGCTGGTGTGTATCGACGCCTTCACAAAATTTGTCTGGCTCATCCCCATGCGAAAAGCCACCGCAGAAAACACTGTATCTGCGCTACGTAATCAGATATTCAAGACGTCGGGAGTCCCGTCTATAGTAGTGTCAGATAATGCAACCCAGTTCACGGCTAGGATTTTTAAGAACATGTGCTTCTCACATGGCATTCTGCACGTCACAACCTCGCCTTATTATCCACAGCCCTCGCATGCTGAGAGATTCAACCGCAATCTCCGGTCTGCTTTAATAGCTTACCATGCGCAGGAGCAGGATAAATGGGATTCGAATTTGGTGTGGCTGCAAATGGCCTTTAATTATGCACATCATGAAGGACACAAAAGTACTCCTTTCGAACTCATGTTCACTTACGACCTAATACCCCTCTTTCAAATCTTTGGTCTTTGAATGACCTATTGCCCGATGATCCGAGAGACATCAGGGAGATTTGGAGAAGAGCTCGTAAAAATCTCAACTTGGCTCATTAGAGCAGAAAAAAGAAATACAACGAAAACCGATCTCCTAACCCTTACAGGGTAGGCGATTTTGTGCTTTGTAAGGCACACCCACTCAGCAAGGCAGTGGATAAGTTTTCCGCCAAGCTGGCGTACCGCTGGAGAGGTCCCTTTCAAATACAGCGATTTTTAACGCCAGTTACGGTTAGCCTAGCTGACCCCAGTTCAGGAGAATTCGTGACCAGAGCGCACATCTCCCATCTAAAGACAACACAGGCTGACTTAAAGTAGATGTGTTTAATTTCTTTCCCCTAACATAGGGGACTCTCTAATATTACGCATGCCAGAAATCCTCGAGGTCTTAAAAATCCATGGTACTAGAAATAAGAATGCTAGCTTTACGTTGTATTAGTTTTAAGTGGCCACTTAGTTAATAAGCTCTTAGTTAATAAGTTTGTTTAAAGGTTATCGATATGTTGTGCCTGAGAGGCGGACGCGTCTCAAAGGTGTTAGAATATAAGTAGTAGGATACAGGCGAACCTGGTACTAGTTTTAATGAGCAGTGTAAGTGTTTGTTTTATTTTCCCTATATGCTCCGCATTCAAGCGGGGGAGTATGTGCCGGAAATTAGGCATTTCGTCACTTTTTTAAATTTTTTCTATAATTTTAAATTTTTTTGGGATTTCTAATTTTTTTAATTTATCTGGTTGTTAATGGGGGTGATTTACGTTTGGTTAGGCCGGTGTACGCCACGGATTTAAACTTTGTGCCAGTGGACCGAAGCCCCTTCCCAGGGGGCCAATCTGATATTTTGCTGTCTAATGTGGACATGGTCAGCCCGGTTGAAATTTCTCTCGCCTGCAGTCACGCCCCGAGTTTGTAATTTTAATTCCCTGCATGACCAAAACTGCTTTGAGCAGCTCCTGGGCTGCAAGCTGCTACCTTGTAGAGGCCTGCTGAGAAAAGCATGTCTCGTCACGAAGCAGTCTCCAGTGGAGCTGCGTTCCCACCTTAGTGGCTATTTCTGCCCCCCCTTCCTCTCTCTCCTCCTCACTTTAGTTCTGAGAAATTAAGCTAAGAGCAGTGACCGGACGGGACAATGACCTGATGCAAAAACCTTCTCCCGGGTCCGACAGACACATCCCTGACATCTAGCGGCCAAAAAAGTAACCGCGGGCCTGGTCGCCAGCGTGCAGAGCTTACCCTCATGACACCTGGTGGCAAGTCTGCTCACCACCTCAAGTAGTTCCCCCTTACGCCGCTAGAAGGCAGCGTCGCGGTGCCATAAGGCACTATGCTTTCCTCTCGCTGCCCGGAGAAGTCGATTGTTCTTTGTTTTCGTTTCGGTCCGGTAGAGAGCGCGCATGTCGTGTTGTTGCCACGACCGCCTCGGACTCCTTCGGAAATTTTCGGCTTAGAACCGAACCTACCCCCTCCTTTGACCCGGGGCCTTACCGCCCGATTTAATTAGGTGTTTTGGCCGATTGCGGGGCACTCAGCCCTCTGACCTCGGCTACTGACCTCGTCTCATCTACGTCCTCTGCGCTAAGAGGCTTTTTGCGGGAACGGTGATTTTCGCGTGCACGAGAATGTAGTCAGTTTGCTTAAGGGATGTGATCCCGTTTGTACAGTAGCCAGGCAGAGGTAGTTTTTAGAAAAGTTATGCGTAGTTAAATTTTTATTTCTTCTTATTTAATTCTAAAAATTCCGGTTTCGTCCGCGCATCCTGATTTCTCGGTCCGCGGCATCCTGATGTCGACACCTAGTGAGCTCCGAACTCTACACCCTGGTTGGTGAGTAATTTTTTTTCTTTCCCCCCCCCCCCCCCCATACCCGTTTGTTGGCCTTTTGCGCCGACGGTATAGGACTGTCTGGAAGCAAGTCTAATTCGTTTTGGATTTGATTTGGGTTTCAGACAGGGTCGAAGTGCTGGAGAGACAAATTGCTCCCAGCTCGTGGTCCTGCACCTCCACTGCGGGTCACGTTAGAAGAGAGGTTTCCGCGACCCGACGTTATTTTTTGAAGACCCGGGTGGTAATGTGAAATCAACATCCCCCCCCCCCCCCACTTTCTAGCTACGAACTACATTAATCGAATGAATAGCCTACCAGCGAACAGTGCTTTCCTCAAGAATATGTAGAATCAATAAAACTAATCAGCGATGTAATTGTTGGGACATTCAAATTTGGTGCAATTTTTAAATTAAAATTATGTAATAATTTTTGCTAAGGTGTAACATGTACTGTTTTAATTACTCCTGGGGCGCCCCCTTTAACTTTGTTATTTACTAAGATTTTTATTGTCAGGTTTGAATAATACGAACACAAAATTCCTTAATAATAAACCAGGGAACCTATAGACCAAGCTACTTGTGTAGTGTTAATTTATTTATGATATACCTTCTTCCCTTAAAAGATCCATACTCCTCCCAAGTTGCTTGTGTCAGGGAGATCCAAATTATCTTGTTCTCCACCTCGTGCCACCTCTGGTCAATTATTTAATTTTCTTATTTTTCTTACCCAGCAAGTTTCCAAGGCTCTTTTTAATTAATTTAAAATAATTCAACTTTGAGGCACGAGGGGCGTTACAGTACTATAACTCATAGGGGTTTATACCAAAAACTTTTGTTTAAATAATTTTTTGTTACGTCCAACCTTAACTGCATGGATGCAAAAAACAACGGTTGAAGAACAAATAAATTCATAATTCCCTTCGTACGCACATTATCGAAAATTATTTGTCTGAAACAATTTTCGACAGTACGTACCATTTCAGGGACGGTATTAAAGGAACAAGGATTTATTTTTAAAAAAATCATTTATTCAGTACCGTTCCATTCTAATTTATTTTAAAACCTTAAATTATTATTTAAAACTTTCGTCGGAAATAATTTTCTATACGACCAACAATTACTGCAAGGGGTAGAAAATAAAAGGGGTTGAAGAACAAAGAAATTAATAATACCCATAGTAATTACAATATAAAATCCGTTAAAATTGTTTTTAAACTTTAAAAATATCACCGAAAACTTTTGTCTGAAACAATTTTCGATACAACTAAACATTGCTGCAAAGGGTGGAATAAAAGGGGTTAAGATTAATTCGTAACTACCTTAGTAATCACAACATCAAATCCGTTCGAATGGTTTATCTTATAACTTTTATAAACTTTATCTGAAACAAATTTTTTGTAAGATGTGCCATTGCTGCAGTGGTTTGAAAAAAAAGGGCAGAATAAAAATATAATCATAATTTCCGCACCATGTAAGTACCCTATAAAATTCGTTCTAATTTATTACAAAACCATAAGTTATTATTTACTAGTTTCGTCTGAAAAAAATTTTTTTTAACGACCTACCATTACTGGAAGCGCTGGAAGAAACTAGGGTTAATGATAAATAATTCATAACTTCGTTTGTAGGCACACTATAAAATCCGTTCAAATTGTTTGAACCCTACAAATATTATCGAAAATATTTGTATGAAACAATTTATGATACAAACAACCACTTCGAAGGGTGATTAGGAAAGGGTTAAAATGTGAAAATATATTCATAACACCCACTGTTTGTAAATCTTGTAAGGTTTCATATAAAACTTTTTCAAATAATTTTAATAATTCAAACCAATTTTGTAAGGGGTTATAAATCCTGCGGTTGGAATAAGAAAATAAATGTAACTTCACTGCCATGTACGCTAAAGAATCGATTCTTATTTTTGTTTATATTTCTGAATATTGTCTAAAACTTATGCTAAAATTAATTATTATGTAACCAACCATTAGTTTTAAAGGTGGAAATAAGAAGGTTTGTGAGTAAACTATCAAAAATCCGTTAAAATATAGTGTATAAATTCCAAATTTTATCTAGTTCTTGATTAAGCAAATTATAACAGTAAAAACAGTGGTTGAAATAAAAAAAAATCAAATGATTCTTAGTATCATATCAGTTTAAATTTATTTTAAACCATTCTTAAACCTTGGTACAAAGAAAAATTTTATACGAACTCCTTATTAGTACAAGGGATAAAAAATAGTTTTTGAAGATAAAAAACCTTATTTGGTATAGTATTTAATTCGTTCTAAGCTATTTAATAATAGATGCACTGAGTTAAATTATCTGTAATATTTTCGCTGCATGGAAAATGTGAACATGTTTTATCGATCATTTTGTACTTTTGAAGAACATAAATATGTTATGTATATTAAGTTCTGAAAAGTTTTCAAATTTAATAGGAGTTTTCAAAATATTTCCAGAAGAAATATATTCTTCAAAAACTACCTTCGCCTGTAGGCTATGCCGAAAGGGATTATTTTATATATTTAAAAATTATATATATATAGTATATTTATGTATTTCCGAGTCCAGGAGCTATGAAGAGGTGCCTGGTTCAATCTTGGAGTGTGACGTCACGGCGGATATTTTTGATGACCTTGACCTTTGACCTTGACCTCAGTCGCTATCTTGAAATTAAATATCCCACATCCCGAACGTTGTACTTTTCGTTACGCCCGCAATATTGAACGTGTATGACGTCATTATTGCACTTTTAGTTATGGTGGCCATCTTGGATTCTAGAATATTGCAATTTTTGTTATGGCCGCCATCTTGAATCCTTATGTCATTGTTGTCATCTTAAATCTAATGTCACAATCACTTTTTCAATCCTAACATCATGTCCGGCATATTTTTGTCGTCTGTTGGAGTCATCATCTTAAATGACGTCACGATCACCATCTTGTATTTTTTCTGTTTTCAGTGCTAGTGTCAACTGAAACATATGGCATCTGCTAGTGGAAAACAAAGTATTCCCAAACATCATTACTAACCACATAAATAAGGAATGGTTGCGTGAGCGAGCAATTTTGGCAGCTAAGAATAAAGATGTAGATGACTTAAACTACATACATCAGAATGAGATCATTGGTACACTGCATTCATTCAAATCTATTGACTGTGTAACAAATGAAGATGATGCCACCAACTATCCAAATGAATTTTTTAACTCCTTGGATGTGCCTGGCTTACCACCGCACAATTTACGACTAAAGGTTGGCTCCGTAGTAATCATGCTTCGAAACATAAACCAACCAAAACTGTGCAACGGAACGCGTTTGGTGGTAAGTAAATTGATGAACAATGTGATTTACGCGACGATACTCAAAGGAAAAAACGAATATGAGGAAGTTCTCATTCCGAGAATTCCGGTGATCCCAACCGATATGCCGTTTGAGTTTAAACGACCTCAATTTCAGATCCGTCTTGCATTCGCCATGACCATTAACAAATCACAAGGCAAATCCTTGAAAGTTTGTGGTCTGAATCTAGAAAATCCATGTTTTTCCCATGGTCAATTATATGTGGCATGTTCACGGGTCGGAAGACCATCTGCGTTATTTGTTCTTGCGCCTGATAATAAAACAAAAAATGTCTATCACAAGGTACTTCAATGAAGAGTATAACCCATGCACCAAAATACATGGCCAATAAAGAATCATTAAAATACTTGATTCTTTTATTTATATATATTTACTTAATAAAAAAAATAATTTTAATAAAATCAAAATCTGCTCATTTATTGCCTCTAAGGCGGATCAAAGTTCGCCGGGTCAGCTAATATATATATATATATATATATATATATATATACATACATATATGTGTATATATATAAAAGGAAAGAAATACTTCGTTATCTATCATCTTAAAAATGAGATAATTCGAACGATTCTAGTCCCTCCTCTATGGAAAATAAAAATGTATAATATTGAGGAAAATATATTTAATTATTTTTATTTCAAGTAGTGCGTAATAGGGCCTACTGGCACAGGATTCAGGATGTGAATTGTAATAAACGGTCCGCCATCTTGGATTGTGACGTCACGGCGGCCATATTGGATGACCGTTACCTTGACCTTTGACCTTGACCTTTAACCTTCAAATTAGCTAAAATTAGCCAAAATTTAGACAAAATTTCCTCAAAATTCGCCCAAAATTTCCATTTTTTTGGAAAAAAATTCCGCCGAAAAATCTGAAAAACTTCTACAATTCAAAAATAACGATTTCGAAAACCCTCAAAAGTCGTTTTGCCTTAGAACCGACGAAAATGCCTAAAAGAGGCTTAAGCATACATGTCTACAGCCTCCGATAGGCCTCTGACGTCATCATGGAATGTGTCATCTTGGATTATGACGTCACCGTTTCAATTTTCGTTACGGCCACCATTTTTAACTTTTTTATTTATTATACGATTTTAACGGAAAAAATTAAAAATTTAAAAAAATTCTATTACTAAAATTTTAATAAAAAATATTAAAAAAAAATTCATTTACGGCACAGAGCTCGGAGTCCTCGGTTCTAACACGGTGAGGGCAAAAAGAATAAAAATGTCGACTGATCCTTCCCTCACTGTGGCTGCAGGCAGACTGACCATCTTGAAATTTGGATGCCATCTTGAAAATCTTTATTTATTATCCGACTTTAATGAAAAAAAGTTTAAAATTAATCAAAAAATTAACTTATTAGAATACTGATTGATTAGATCGATTTCCGTCCTTGGTTCGAAACCGCTAAGAGTGAAAAAATTACATCAGATCCTTCCTCCACAGAAGCCACCTACAGACTGTCCTACCACCAATACCAAGGTATATATCGTCAGCTGGTATGACATCATGTCCGCCATCTTTTCTTCACCCGCTGGAGACATTCATCTTGTTTTCTTCTGCTAGAGTGTGCTGGCGACATGTTAGTATAATTTTCTGTTCACTATACCTTTAACCTCGTTGGTTGGCATTGAACTTTGTCATTGACCTTGAATTTTGACATTGACCTAGACCTTTGATCTTTACCTTCAACTTTGACATTGACATTTAACTTTGACCTTGACCTTTAACTTTGACCTTGACCTTGAAATTTGGCCTTGACATTGAAATTTGGCCTTGACCTTGAAATTTGACCTTGACCTTGAAATTTGACCTTGACATTGAACAATAAACTTTGACCTTGACGCCCATCATGGATCAGACATTTTATGTTCAGTACATGCTACCAGGAGCTACCACCTGCTAGTGGTCATTGCCACCATCTTGTTTTCGTCGGCTGGAGGACACCATATTGTGTGTGTACTCGTCTTACCATCATGCTAGTTTTATTCTAACCCATTACAGTGCAGTAATTATTTAATATTATTACTGAGGTGCCCACCATCTTGAAATTTGGGCACCATCTTAAAATCATGTAATTATTTAACTAGAAATGCGGGAAAAATTCCAAAAGTCTCCAAAAAAATCAATTACTAATTTACAAATTGAATCGATGGATTCCTGTCCACGGTTAAATACTTGACCAGTGACAGTTGTAACTAATTATTAAATAAATTTTAGATTCTCTTTTCCATTACCTTTCGTGGAGTTAATTGATCATTCACTCTACGAACAAGAACTGAAGACAATATTCCTGACCAACGAATTAAATACAGTGCCGATTAGCCTAACATGAAAGTCTAATTTTTGAAAAAATCTAAATAACCTATAAGCCGTTCATGTACAAAGCCACACATACAGACCAATTGTCTTCAGACCATGAGACCGAGTCATGACAATATCAGACGTATAGGCTAGTCATTTCAGGACCGCATGACTTTCTTCATCGTTAGCTAATTATATTTAATTAGTCCATCGTGACAATTTTTATACATACTAAAGGACCAAGTGACCTTGAAAAATATTTTAGTAACACCAAGAGCTTTTGAACTAGTAAATATTCAGTCACTACATTTTTTACTACGCACAATCAACAAAAAAAAGGAAGCACCGTCAACGAAAAGGCAGCACATTTGGAAGCACCGTCAACGAAAAGGCAGCACATTTGGAAGCACCGCCACGAAAAGGCAGCACATTTGGAAGCACCGACAACGAAAAGGCAGCACATTTGTCATTGGCTCCAATATTCAGTATCTGTAATATTCATTGGCTCCAATATTCAAGGGCTCCAATATTCATTGGCTACCATTGCTCCAAATGCTCCAACTACAAAAGGCTCCATCAGTCTTTTGGCTCCAACAGTCTATTGGCTCCAATAGTCATTTGGCTCCAATAGTCATTGGCTACAATATTCATTGGCTCCAATATTCATTGACTCCAATATCAATTGGCTCCAATATCCATTGGCTCCAATATTCATTGGCTCCAATAGTCATTGGATCCATCAGTCTATTGTTTTCATCAGTCTAGTGACTTCATCCGTAATTGGCTCCTACAGTTATTGGCTCCAACTCTCTTTTGACTCATCAGCTCCAAATATATTTGGATAGAATTCTACGAGTCTAAGAGACAATGAGGCCACAAGGCTACGAGTCTAAAAGGATCTAGCTGGTTAAGAGTTATACATGGCTACGAGACAGCATGACTAAAAGACCACGTGGCTTCGAAACTGAAAGTCTTTGAAGCTACAAGAATACAAGTCTTCTCGGATATAACTACTCCAGCATTATGTTATTAGATTACATGACTACATGTTTACGTAGCTACAAGTCTTCGAGGCTACTTGGCTACATAGCTACAATTCTATGAGGTCCCAAGACATCATGACTACGCGACTAAGAGCCATGAGGTTAAGAGACTAAGTGACAACGAATCTTCAAGTTTACGAGACTGCGAGGCTACAGAGCTTCGAAGCTTATAGAACACGTGTTTACGTGACTGCGAGGATAGAGGACTACAAGTCTGCATTAGTACTTGACTACGAAGCTACTGGACTACAAGGCTCCAATTGCCGTATCTGTCTTCGTCGAAATTTTCTCTTTTGCTCCAACTGCACCATCAGCATTATGTTATAACATTACAAGGCTACTTGCTTATGTAGCTTCAAGTCTACGAGGCTCCAATGCATCATGACTACGTGACTACGAGCCATGAGGTTACGAGACTATGCGATTGCGAGTCTTCAAGGTTACGTGATCGCGAGGCTATAGGACTACGTAGCTTCCAGAATGCATGGTTACGAGACTGCATGACTAATTGACCGCGTGGCTACGAAACTTCATGCCTCTAACTGACCACAATAGCACCATTCAGTGTTGAGAGTTAATTTATCTCATGCAAAGGTACTTGTTGCAAGTAGTTCCGCTTTTCATCAACAGATGACGCCACGTGTTGCTTGCAGGTAAATAATATTTATTTCTTTTATGCGGGATGCGGGATGCTCACTATCGATCGCATAGGAAGGATGGCTTCGATAGTCTCCAAGGAGAAGGAAGTTCGTCCTTCCTGTTAGTGCTTCTCAGATTTCTCACGGTCCGCCATCTTGGATTGTGATGTAACGGCGGCCATCTTGGAAGGATGTAACCTTGACCTTTGACCGAAACCACAGGCATGATCACAAGAACACTATAAATCCATCAAAAATTGATAAAAATAATCAGGAGCACACGGAGAAAACCATCATAATATTGGGAAGACCTAGACATTAATCTTTGACAAGGACCTTGAACATTGACCTTAACCTAAAAAATTGACCTTAAACATAAAATTTGACCTTGAAATTTAACCTTGGCCTTAAATTTGACATTTACCTTGACATTTGACCATGACCTTGAACTTTGAAATTGACATTTATATTTGACCTTGACCTTGATCTTTGACTTTGACCTAGACGACCATCATGGATCCGACATTTTGTGTTCAGTACATGCTACCAGGAGCTAACACCTGCTATTGGTCATTGGCACCATCTTGATTTCGTCTGCTGGAGACACCATCTTGTGTGCGTACTCGTCTTATTATCAGGCTAGTTTTATTCAATACTGCTACAGTGCAGTTATCATTTATTATTACTGAGGTGCCCGCAATCTTGAAATTTGGGCGCCATCTTGAAATCATCTAATTATTTTGTTAGAAATGCCGGAAAAATTCCAAAATTCACCGAAAAATTCAATTATTAATTTACAAATCGATTAGATCAGTTCCTGTCGTTGTTTAGATTCTTGACCAGTGACAGTTGTAACTAAATATAATTAAATTTTAGATTCTGTTTTCCATTACCTTTCGCGAATTTATTAATCATTCACTCTAAGAAAACAACTCAAGTCAATATACCTGACCAACCAACTAAATACAGTACCGATTAGCCTAACATGTAAGTCTAATTTTTTTAGATAAACTGAATAACCTATAACCCGTTCATGTACAAAGCCATCCATACATATAGACAAACTGTCTCTGGACCATGAGACCGGCTCATAAACAATATCAGATATATAGGCTATTCATTACCGGACCGCATGACCTTCTTCGTCGTTAGCTAATTATATTCAATTAGACCATCGTGAAATTTTTATACATACTAAAGAACCAAGTGACCTTGAAAACTATTTTAGTAACACCAAGAGGTTTTGAACTCGTAAACATTCAGTCACTGCATATCTCACTATGCGCAATCAAAAAAAAAGGAAGCACCATAAACGAAAAGGCTGGCCATTTTGGACGCACCATCAATAAAAAGGAAGCACATTCTACAAAATTTAAGATCATTTAACGAAAAAGGGGTACATTATCACGTACATGCAACTCGGTAGGATGCGATCGTCAATGTTAAGTTAGGATATAATGTCTCCATCAGTCTATGAATCTATCACTTTGTTGTTAAATAATTCATTCGCTCCAATATTTATTGGCTCCAATAGTCATTGGCTCCATCAGTCATTGGCTCCAATATTCATTGGCTACAATATTCATTGGCTCCAATATTCATTGGCTCCAATAGTCATTGGCTCCATCAGTCATTGGCACCAATATTCATTGGCTCCATCAGTCATTGGCACCAATATTCATTGGCTCCAATAGTCATTAGCTCCATCAGTCATTGTCTCCAACAGTCTTTTGACTCCAAAAGTCATTGGCTCCAAAAATCATTGGCTCCTACAGTCATAGGCTCCAACTGCTTTTTGTCTCAACAGCTCCAATGATATTTGTCTAGAATGCTACATGTCTAAGAGGTTATGAGGCTACAAGGCTACGAGTCTAAAAGGATATAGCTAGTTACGAGTTATACATGGCTGTGAAACTGCATGGCTAAAAATCGCGTGGCTACGAAACTACATGTCTTTGAAGCTACAAGGATACAAGTCTACTCGGCTCCAAAAGCTCCATCAGCTCCAACACGCAATATACGCAATGTACGCGAAATACATAGAATTTCCGTGCAATAAATGTAATGATCACACAGTACACACAGGAAACGAAATGAAGAAATAGTACACACAGGTAAAAACGGAATGTACACACAGTACACACAAGAAACGGAATGTACACACAGTACACACAGGAAACGGAACGTACACACAGTACATACAGGAAACGGAATGATCACACATACAGTAGTGGAAACACAGGCTTAGTTAGAAATCAGAACACAATAAATAAAACATTCTGGCTTGTACTACAACTCTAACTTTGCACAACTATGAGGAGTTTACAAGCTATCAGAATCTGTTTTTTTTTTAATTTTTCGTTTGTATTTTTATTAATTTTTTTTCTGTTATTTCATGTCACCAAAGAAAACTTGTGGCGGTTTTCTCCGTGTACTTGCGATTATTCTTGTCAATATTATGGTGGTTTTCTCCGTGTGCTCATGATTATTCTTGTTAATATTTTGATGGTTTTCTAAAGCGCTTCCGATTATTCTTGACAATATTTTGATGGTTCTCTTTTAGTGCTTCTCATTATTCCTGACTAGACATATGATGATTTTCTCCGAGTGCTTCTGGTTACAGATGAGAAATTGATCTCTGCATTAAGGACTTTTTTTTACCTAATGTGTTATGTCATTTTATCCTGTGATGCAATGAAATTGATAATTTCTGGTACTAAACCAGAACTGCCAGATTTTTTATAAATGGTGGATTAAAAAAAAAACATTACCCAGTCCAAAAAAAAATATCTGATAAGACGGATGAGAAACACTATCACGAAGGACGAACTTACTTCTCCTTAATGTCTAGCGAAGCCTTTCTTCCGCATCCCGCATAAAATAAATAATATTTACCTGCAAGCAAAAAATGTATCCATATCTGTTGATGACAGCCAGAACTACTTGCATTAATTTGCTTTGCATTAGATAACTTAACTCTACCTGATTAAATATTTAAAAAAAATATTTTTAACAAATGGTTTCAATTGGAAAAAACTGACAGATTGTATCTAACATTAGTCACAGAAGCTACCATTGATCATGGTTTGTTAACTGCAGCTGAATCGGAAGGAAGCCGCTGTAGATACTGTGGCAAGGATTTTGTCATGAGAAGGAATGCTAGACGTCATGAGAAGAATGATTGTGCTAAAAACCGACTACGCAACATGTTAAGCTGTAATCGTTGTAGCAAGTTGTTAACACGAATTGACAGCTTAAAAAGACATGGTAGAACATGTAAAGCCAAGACATCCTACATCATAGAGGACATCGATAGATCCACTAGACTAAAGAAGAGTGATCTGCATTACGACAATAATTTTCCTTGTCCTGAGCGTGATGGTATTAGCTCACCCGATCGTGACGAAGAACATAAATTGAAGAATGAATATGGCTTCGGGAAGAATAAAATTAATAGAAGTATCAACACCGTGAAAAGTGAGAATACATTCAAGCCTATATTCAGTAGATCCTCCATAATTTGTAAAAATAATGGACTCCTAAAAAGGAAGCATGAATACGATGAAAACACTTCGACATCAACGATACCGAGTTATTATGGAAATCTGGGTAAAGACGATGCCTTCTACGGTGATTGCTACAGTGACTCTGAAACTGGTGACGTGATCGAAGACTGTGCTGAAGCATCTACAGCAGGCAAGATCGAAGACTGTGATGGTGTACTGAGACCAAAACGATGGAAACGACGTGTTATAATAAATAAATCTGATGAAGCTTGTGATGATCGCTGGCTCGATGATGAAAGTTACCCTGCGGTTGGTGTTAAAACGGAAGACACCAGAGATCATAATATTTATTTTAAACGTGCAAGGAAGATGGTGGTAGAAGAGATTGATTACACATCATGGAAAGATCCAAACATATTGGTTGACCGGCTAAGACTGTTAAAGGCATCTGTTCGTAGAGGAAACTACTCGCATATCGAGGAAGTATCGTCCTTACTTAAAGAACTGCGGAAAGCTGACTACATAGAGTAATCATTTTTTTAACGGCCATGTGTGTACTATTGAAAAATAAATGAATTATTTATACCTATTTTAAAAACAGTATGTTTTATTTCTTGTATTCTGATTTCCAACTAAGCCTGTGTTTCCACTACTGTATGTGTGATCATTCCGTTTCCTGTATGTACTGTGTGTACGTTCCGTTTCCTGTGTGTACTGTGTGTACATTCCGTTTCTTGTGTGTACTGTGTGTACATTCCGTTTTTTCCTGTGTGTACTATTTCTTCATTTCGTTTCCTGTGTGTACTGTGTGATCATTACATTTATTGCACGGAAATTTTATGTATTGCGCGTACATTGCGTATATTGCGTGTTGGAGCTGATGGAGCTTTTGGAGCCGGGTAGACTTGTATCCTTGTAGCTTCAAAGACATGTAGTTTCGTAGCCACACGATTTTCAGCCATGCAGTCTCACAGCCATGTATAACTCGTAACCAGCTATATCCTTTTAGACTCGTAGCCTTGTAGCCTCTTAACCTCTTAGACATGTAGCATTCTAGACAAATATCATTGGAGCTGTTGAGACAAAAAGCAGTTGGAGCTAATGACTGAAGGAGCCAATGACTTTTGGAGTCAAAAGACTGTTGGAGACAATGACTGATGGAGCTAATGACTATTGGAGCCAATGAATATTGGAACCAATGAATATTGGAGCCAATGACTATTGGAGCCATTGAATTTTGGAGCCAATGACTTATGGAGCCAATGACTATTGGAGCCAATGAATATTGGAGCGAATGAATTATTTAACAACAAAGTGATAGATTCATAGACTGATGGAGACATTTTATCCTATCTTAACATTGACTATCGCATCCTACCGAGTTGCATGTACGTGATAATGTACCCCTTTTTCGTTAAATGATCTTTAGTTTTGTAGAATGTGCTTCCTTTTTATTGATGGTGCGTCCAAAATGAGCTGCCATTTCGTTGATGGTGCTTCCTTTTTTGTTGATTGCGCGTAGTGAGATATGCAGTGACTGAATGTTTACGAGTTTAAATCCTCTTGGTGTTACTAAAATATTTTTCAAGGTCACTTGGTCCTTTAGTATGTATAAAAATGTCACGATGGTCTAATTGAATATAATTAGCTAACGACGAAGAAGGTCATGCGGTCCGGAAATGAGTAGCCTATACATCTGATATTGTTTATGAGCCGGTCTCATGGTCCGGAGACACTTTGTCTATATGTATGGATGGCTTTGTACATGAACGGGTTATAGGTTATTCAGAATATCGAAAAAAATTAGACTTACATGTTAGGCTAATCGGTAGTGTATTTAGTTGGTTGGTCAGGTATATTGACTTGAGTTGTTTTCTTAGAGTGATTGATTAATTAACTTCGCAAATTGTAATGGAAAACAGAATATGAAATTTATTTGATATTTTGTTACACTGGCCACTGGTCAAGAATAAAACCGGGACAGGAATCCTTCGATTCTATATGTATATTAATGAGAGATTTTTCTGGTGGATTTTATGATCTTGCGTGAATTTCAAGGTCAATAAATACAAATTTCTAAGATGGTAGGCAAATTGGTTCAATGGAGGCTTGTAGTAGAGGATTTTAAGCCTCTTTTAGGTCTTAACATCTTATTTAATTAAATTTATATTTTTTACATAAAACTTAATTTTTCTGCATCGCCCAGGGATAGAACAAAGGACAGAAATCGATCGAATCAATCATTACTTTAATGTATGATTTTTTTGATAAATTTTGGATCATTTCCCGAATCTCTAGGTAAATAATTACACAATTCCTAGATGGTGCCCAAATTTCAAGATGGCGGGCGCCTCGGTAATAAGAAATGATTACTGCACTCTCGCGGGTAAAACTTAAACAAATATGTTGGTAATGTACTCTATCAAACAAATACACACACGAGATGATGTCCTCTAGCAGATGAAAATAAGATGGTGGCAATGTCCTCTAGCAGGTGATGTATGTTAACTAACGTTCCTGGTAGCAAGTACTGAACACATAATGGCGGATCTAAGGTGGTCGTCAAGGTCAAGGACAAAGTCCAAGGCCAAGGTCAAAGTTCAAGGTCAAGGCTAAAGTTGTAGGCCTAAGTTCAAGGACACGGTCAAAGATCAAGGTCAATGTCAAATTTCAAGGTCACAGTAAAAGATCAAAGTTCAATATCAAGAACAAAGTTCAAGTTCAAGGTCAAATTTCAATGCCAACAGTCGAGGTCAAACGTATGGTGAACAAAAAATTACACCAACATGGCGTCAGCGCATTTTAGCAGACCAAAACAAGATGGTGGTCTCCAACGGATGAAGACAAGATGGCGGACATGACGTTTTACCAGATGACGATATATACCTTGGTATTGGTGGTGGGAGGTCAGTCTGCAGTGGGCTTACTTGGAGGAAGGATCTGTCACTTTTTTATTTTTTGCTCTTACCGGTTTCAAACCAAGGACGAGAATCAATCTCATCAATCAGTATATTTAAAAGTTATATTTTTATGAATTTTGAACATTTTAATTAAAATCGGAGGTTAAAAAATTTTTTCAAGATATCTTCCGTAATGATACTTGATACAGGGGTGACATAATTGAAAATGGCTGTCATGGTATCCTAATTCCTAGAAATGGCTTATCGGAGACCTTAGACATGGATGTTTAAACCCTTTTATAGGAATTGGTGATCTTTCTACGACAAAATGACTATTGAAGTTTTCGAAATCCTAATTTTTGAATTGTTGAGTTTCTTTGGGATTTTTGGCGGAAATGTTTTCCAAAAAACTGGAAATTGTTGGTGAATTTTGAGAAAGTTTGGGCAAATTGTGGCAAATTGTGGCAAATTTTGAATTTTTAAAGATCAAGGTCAAGTTAAAGTTCATCCAAGATGGCCGCCGTGTCGTCACAATCCAAGATGGCAGCCGTACACACAGTTCCACACCCTGAACCCTTGTCCAAGTAGCCTCATTTACATACTACTTGTTTGAGATATTACAATAAAATCAAAAGAATAATTAATTAAAAAATACATTCCATAAGCAGCCAACAAAGGTCAAACAGTTGAATCTGTCGTTGCGGAAGACCTCTGTTGGTGGTGTATTACGGAGTAAGGATGCATCGAGGAATACAGACAACAGATATCCCTGCAAATTCTGTGAAAAGACATTTGCGTTCTCTCGAGGTGAAAGAAGACATGAAATGAAAATGTGTGAAGAATCCATTAGGCTTCACGTTTTGCTGTGATGAGTGTCATGCATGGTTTACTCTTTTGAAAATTTGAGACGCCATGCGATAAACTGTAAAGGTGAAGTCTGTTCACCTACTGTGAACCAGCTAGTGTTGCAGTCTGCCTCGCAAATTAAGGTTAAGACTCGTACACGCAATGCCTCTAACAGGAAAACGGATACGCACGAATTCGACTCAACGTGCAACACAACATACGACTGTTCACGGTGCGTTCAGACCGAACGAAAATGGATTTTACCGGGCAAATTCAGCATTCCTTGGAATGTGTAAAGACTTTTATTCTTTGAACAGTTCTCTTGAGCCAAGAGATGTTTGTACCTTTCTAACTGATGCGAAGGAGGATATTGTTAGACAACTTGACGAAGTATTGAAACACGATTGTCAGTGCATTATAATGTGAAGCTTGAATGTTCTTACTGTAAACCTGAGCCATTTCAAGACGAGACTTGCAAAAGAGCATTCAAGATGACGACGTAGAAGAGTCTGTAAATGATGCTATTGAAAAAAATCTGTCACGAAGAGAAGAATGCCAGGGAAAAGGAAGCGGATGGGCACATAGTCATGTTGATACATTGCGACTAAGAACAAACAAACTCTGATTACTGAAAAAATAAACTTTATTATTTTGCTCGTATCTGTGTTCTTGTAGAAGAGTAGAAATTACATAGTAATTTTTTTCTTCGTAATTTTTTTATCGTGCCTGTCATTTTATATGAGAATTTTATTTAAAGTGTTATTTTTTTTGTATTTATCAAGGATCTAACGGAGGTGATAGAATAAGTCAAAATTTTAATTAGCGATTTTTTTATGAATTTTGGAATTTTTTTCGAATTTATAGCTAAATAATTACACATTTTCTAGATAGAGACCATGAGAGCTGACAAGAGGGCGCCACAGTTATGCATACTACTGCGCTCTGGCAGGTAAAATTAAACTAATTTAGCGGCAGCGCCCTGTAACGGACTAAAAAAATATGTCGGATTCAAGATGGTGGCCTTCAGAAGACTAAACCAAGATGGCTGCTACGACGTCTTACGGCTTACATAATATCTGTCTTGGCATTAGTCTGCCGTGGCTTCTGTGGAGGAAGGATACGGCATCATTTTTAATAGAATGAACTCGCCGGGTTCAAATCGAAGTCTCCATAATGTTATTTTAACTAAACATTTTGTAATTAAATATTCTATAGATATTAATTTTTTTCTATTAAAATCAGAGAACATTTTAGATTTTCAAGATAGTGGCCATAACGAAAACTGAAACGTTCTAGTGTCCAAGATGACGGGTGTGACGTACGCAGGATTTTTCTAAGTTTATTTAAATTGTAATAAAATTATTTTAAATATGTTATTAATAAATTACATGTTTACCCTGGCTGGGATTTGAACCGAGAACCGAAATAGATTAAGTAACTAAACATTTGAAGTAAATAATTTTATATATATATATATATATATATATATATATATATATATATATTGGAATTTTTTCGGAATTATTTGGGGAAAAATTAAAGAATTTCAAGTTAACGGTAATGGTCAAGGTCTTGACCTCTGATACGGCTTTTTAGGAATTCCCCCCTCCCCCTCTTAGGAATACTGTCCCTCTCTGAGGACAATTGTCCCTCATATTTTTACCCCTTCTAATTTGTGAGGGAAAAAAAGTGGGAAATTTTCCATAAAAACATAAACTTTTCCTTTAAAATTGGGGAATTTTTAGGAATTTTGAGGAATTTTGAAGGTCAAGGCCAACCATAACGGCTGCCATGACGTCAGAGGTGGTAGGTCATTAACCGGCACCTCGCACCTCGCTCCGGCTCCTGTTATTGAAAATACATTCCTATACTACTAAGGTTGCCATGATGTACGCTACAAATTAAAAAGTGCGTATATTACCATTGTTTAAAATTTGCTCCCTAATGGAGTGAAAGTAGGGTAAATGTGATTTCCTCAACGTGACAGGTTATTTGTGTCATTTATAATATAAAGTTTAATATTATACCACTTTGTATTTATTAAATTAAATTTTCTTTTAAACACAAAACCTCATAAAAAATGTAATTAGATAGTTTTAATTTCTTTTTTCAAGGATGTTCGTAATTTACGAAATATATTTATTAAAATTTTATATTTAACGAACTACCCGGAAATTTGCGCGAACGGACTCGTAGTTAAGTTTTTCACTAATTTACCAAAAGCAATAATTTGCCACAGAAAAAATGGTAGTAAATATATAATTTTGTAATTTTTTTTTTGAAATGTTATCAATCTTGTGGATTCCACAGTATAGATAGGAAGGTCGATTTAAAGTTACAACTGTATTTTATAGTACAGATATTAATTTAATAATATTTTAATAATACTAAAATTACCAATAAAAATGTAATTTAAAATATGTATACTAACTATATTCAGGATAAAATTATTATATTAAAATAATATATTTTTTTTATCTTTGGTATTTATTGATATAAATATTGATTAATGAGAATCAGTGAATTTAAATGAAAAATAAATTAGTGTTCAAATACAAGTTGAAAGCAGTCCACGTAATCAAACATTAAAATACTTATCAGGGCACTAATAGAGGCCATCCAGGAAGTACACTCTTATTTTAATCAGACAAAAAATAATTTTATTGATAGTGTAGAGAGACCGTGCATGTACGAAGGATAAAGGCTATCCGCAAACGATTACCAAACTGCGATTAAGCAGAACACAAGACTCGGTATAAAACAATGATTTCATCATATTGTAACCAACAGTCTCCCTGCGGACTCCACTTAGCACAACCATGAAGATGTTACTGGTGAGTAAAGCATAATGAATACTGAATAGTAATAAGTAACATTTTCATTTGGTTTTGTTTTCAAATATGTTAAGAGGTATTCATCATGTTGGTAACAGTAAAAATAAATAACTGACTCATACGTCATCATCTCGAATTTGTCAAAATAACATGCATAATAACACTATCCTAAACATCATACAATAATTAAAAAAAAATTATGAGTCGTCAAGTTCTATATAAACACCAAAATAAAAAATAATTAAAATGTTCAATAATCTTTAAAGAAAGTATTTGTAGGGTAAAAAAAACACTATTAAATGATTGACGTTTTATTTTTGTTACCTAAATTGGTGATATAATAAAATGACAAATATAAATCATGAGAAATAAAACATTATTATTGACTATATGCTTAGAAATTATTGTGGCTTTGAAAATTTAAATAAAATACATTAAGAAATTTTACAATAGTAAAATGTTTGGACAAATAATAAGGAAAAAAACTTAAGAGAAATTATATAAAAGCAAAAACACTTGTGTAAATAATAACTTTATATTATATTATACTGCAAATGAATAGTAAGCTTAATACCAAACCTGTAATTATTAAAACAAAATACGTTTTCCGATGAATTGAACTTTTATGGATTTTACCAATCATTCCAATTATTCAATCTTTACCAATTTTCATAACTATATGTTAGACTCTAAAAATAGATTTGTCTGATTAAATACAATTGTTTTCAATTCTCCGATTTACTTATCTTCCTCCTTATTTACAATTTTACAATAGTTCACTAATATTGAACGCAGGCTTTCGCGGCCATTCTCTGAAGTTGCTTTGCTTCTGGGTGTAGCCGCGTCGAAGGCGAACATATCACCGATGTTTCGGTGGAAGTTGCAGTCGCCATCATCAGGCTAGAGATACCTACGGAGGTTATAATAAGTTCTCCTTCTTTTTGTGATAACCTCAGAAGGTAAATCTACCCTAATTCTGGCAACTGAGCTTCGACCGAAACGTCTGTGATAGATTCGCCTTGGATGCGGCTACAACCTAGAAGTGAACTTCAATAATTCACTAATTTAAACAAAAAATTTAGCACTCACAAAAGCAAGCCTCTGTGTAACTGCATCAAGTCCCTTTATATATGTGCGGTTGACCAATGTATATATTTTAATAATATAAAAATTATAAATAAAAAATAATACTTAATAAAACATTAATTTGTTTTTACAAAGTAGTAAGTTAAAAATATCAATTAATCTTTATACAAGATAAATAAAAACATTTTTAAATGATTCATGCAATGGGGAATTTAGATTTAATGCAGTTTTATGCTATCTGATATTTAGAGATTGATTTTTTTTTTTATCCGGGCTGTCATCGTGTTGTCCATAATACTTGTTTAGTTTCATCGTTGTTTCCGTTTGTCCGACATCAGCTGGTTCAATTTTTTTTCTGCGAATTTATTATTATTATTTGTTGGATTTTCAGCAATTTTCCATGACAAATAGTGCAAAACTGCAATGGAGTTTGTCCAAAACAACTGCATTAAATGAAGTGAAACGTTGTTTCCAAAAAAAAAAATGAAAAGGAAAAAAAAAGTTCATCAGTTACAATAGGGTTTAAAACATTACTTAAGTGCTAAAGAAATCTCCACATCAGTTAAATCCTCCAGCCAAAAATTGACACATTTTTATTTAAAAATAAAGTTGAGTTTTTATTTTTTTTAAAGGAAATTATTACAAATATTAGAAATAAAAATTCTAAAGATCTCTGTGAAATGGTTTCATGAAATAGAGTTTAGGTAAATTAATGTTTCGTCTGTGTCGTATAGGATAGTTATGAGCAACATATTTTATTGATTTTATCTTCCATCCATACTCTTTATGCAACTATAATATACAATTTTTATTATTTATTGCATTTAGGAGTTTAAAAAGTTCCTTTGATGTGTACGTACCTTTTATTCAAAGACAAGTAAAATAAGGTTTTTGAAATGTAAAATTAATATAATTAACGTTATATACATTCGTCCCAAATAACAGAATATCATTCAACAAAAAAACTGAAAAATTACAATGTAAAAAATATTAAATACTTCAAAAGATAATATAGATGGATTCAAGTATTATTAAAATAACTCGTGGTTACAAATATAAAGAATTGTTAAAGCATATAAAAGACATTGATAAATCCATACCCTGTGATTGTGTTAGAAATAACAACGCTTCTAACAATATTATTAACTCACTATATAAATTCAATTTATCCTCAATTCAAAACAAAACTATATTTATATAGGCTATACATTTGTTATGCTTTCATATGTAGCAAATGTTTTTCAATATTTTTAATTTTTTTTCCAGATATACGTAGTTGTGCTGATTTTGGAAGTCACAATCCGAGATGTGGCTGCATTTCCCGATCACCAAGACTATGGCACCCTGACATTGGGTCCAGATTATAGTCCCTATGGCCCGGGAATTGGTCCCAGCTATGGTGGTGGGGTTTTAGGAGATACACTTACTATGCAAGACCACAAGTTTAATCCAGATACTAAGGTACAATTTGAGAAATTCGAAGTGCCACAAACCATTATATTGCCGAATCCTAAACCTGTTTATTACAATAGACCAGTCCACGTAGCATCGATAAAAACAGTCCCTTCTGAGAATTCAAAATATTTCAAAGTTATTTTAAATAATGGTGTACCAGTCAGACACGTTCGTGACTGGCATATTAAATTGTATAAGCCCTTTCCAGTTTTTGTCAATAAGCTCGTGAAAGTACCTGTGCCGTGTCCAGTCATTGTTCCAATTGCACAGCCGTACCCAGTCAAGATTTTCAAGGATGTGCCAGTTGGTGTAAAAAGTGTCGTACCTGTAAAAATACCGTGTTATTACCCAGTGGTAAAGTATAATCGTCTGTCAGTACATTATCCGCAGTACTATCCAGTAAAAGTGACAGTTCCCAGCCCCTGCATGAAAGGTGGCCTCATTGGTGCACCTAGTGTTGAAGGTCTTAATGGTGCACCTGATGTAGAGGGTCTTTATGATGCGCGTGTTCAAGAAGGTCCTAATGATGCACCTAATCCTGTAGGCCCATTTAGTGCTCCAGGTTTGGGAGATTCACTTTATGGTTCTGGTTTTGGAGTTGACGTAGGAAAACTTAGTCCTGGAATTTCCGGTTCTGGTCTTGGAGGTCCTATTGGTGCTTCTACTTTAGGAGGTCAATTTGGTACGCTTGAATTTGGAGGTAACCAAAATGTTTTTGGTTCTGGAAATTTCGTTGGTGGTCCCGGTGTTGGTGGTGCTATCAACCCAGGTCTTCAAGATGTCTTTGGTGGTGTTCCGGTAATTGGAGATCGCTTTAGCGGCCCTGGTCCTGTTGGGGATTATGGACATGCTCCGTGCGCTTAATAAAACATTTTGACCTCAAATAGTTTATTTTAATTTATATATAACGATGTATTTTCTTTTTTAATAAATCTAAGTGAAGTGTTCAGAATAGCATAAATGTCACCTACAATTATTTATATTTATAATAACTTTATTTTTACTACTGATGATTACATTATTTACTTATGTAATTTATACTCAATGTATATATATATATATGTAAATATAAAACTTTTTTTGTTTCACTTCATATTTGCATTAAATAAATTTCATGAAATTAATGTGGTTATGTCTTTTATTTATAAAAAAATATTTGCATACACAAAAACTTTATTTGAGGAAAAATTTATCGTGTAGCAAAATATTTAGCTTTTATCTATATCTATTTAATGTATAATACGTGGTAAATGAGATACATAGGTACCTATTATGTTCAAAACATTATTGAACTGAATTGCTTAATGATTTAAATTTGCGCACTGCTTACACACTCTGTGAACTTAATTTGAAGAAGTTTACTTTTAATTTTATACGAAAATTGTTTTTTTTTTTTTTTTTTTTTTTAATGTAATTTGATAATTTTGCGGTCACAATTTCGATGAAGTTTATTTTTGCTGATGTTTCAGGTAAATTTACTATCAATTCATTTAAAAATAACTTTAAATGAAGTTTTAATGTTAATGAAAATTATCTTCTCATTGTACGACGTTTAAAGAGGTTGTAAATATATATTAAGGAACTTCTTATAGTAATGAACAAAATTTAAAAAAAAACTTGGTTTTGAAGTTCATATTCGTGAATTTTGATGTTATTGAGAGGTGGTTCATGGTTGCGGAGCCTGTAGAGCCAACCTCCACCTTGTATTGTGACGTCACGGAGGCCATTTTAAATTATCTTTGACGTTTGATCTTGACCTTTGTCAATTTGCCAAATATTCGCCGAATTTTATCAAAATTTTGCCGAAATATGACTAAACATTCGTCAAAATGACTCAAATTTACCAGTTTATAGAAAAATGTTTTCCCAAAATATCTATAAAAATAACAAAATAAAAAATTTTCTTTGAATGGGATTTTTTTTTTGGGAGAATTTCTCGTTTAACTCCCGAAAAATGGCAGAGCCTTAAATTGATCATTAGGATAATGTCATGGGTACCATTTTGAAGTAGTGTGTCATGCATCTATCTTGAAAATACATCATTATTATTATGAGGAGTTATTGGAAAAAAAATTCGCACTAAAATATTATTTGCATTTTTAATAAAATTTTAATAAAAAAGAACTTACGTCATATAACTCGGTGTCCTCAGTTAGAATCCGATTATGAAAAAAAAAATATTCATCCTCTCCCTGTATTGACCACTGGCAGACTGATCCCACCGTTTTTTCAAATGCATATATCACTTTAACCAGTAATTTTTTATAACAACCATATTGGATCTGCCATTTTATTTTCGTCTGCTAGAGATCAGTGCTGCCATATTAGCTTATTTTTTATCCGATAGAGTGCAGTAGTGCCAATCACCAGATCATCTGTTCCCTTAGTTACGGCCATATAGATAGGTCTGGCAACTTACCCTCATTCTGTATCTGCATACTGGAGCTCGCTGTGGCCTGCGAACTAAGCGCGCCAGTAACATTGCATTAAATGAGAGTTAAATATAAAGTATGTATATTATTTAAGAACATGTTTTGTTTTAAACGTCAGGTAAAGTTTAGGGCTTTTAATTTATTTCAATGCTTTTTAGGTTATTTTTTGTCTGTCTGTTTGTTCAAGCATAAATTGAAAACCATTGGTCGAATTTTGATAAAAAAATTTTTCATGGAAAGCTCCTTGGCTAACTTAGAAACTAGGCTATGTCTAAGTACAGATTTCCATCCCTAAAGGGTACCAATAATTAAAATTTGAAACTACCCTCCACATTATTTATATTTTGTGAATTTCAACCGCTAAGGCGTATAAAGAGAGTATGTCTGTTATAAAAGTTATTTAGTATATCTCCGATTTTAATTAGACGTTATAAATGAATTGGGGGTAACGATAAAAACCATAAGAAAACTTCCATTTAAATATTTTCTTTTTTGTAATTCAACCCGTAAAGGGTATAAAACGGGTAAGTATTTTCTATAAGTGAAAAATTGTATCTCCGAACTTAATTAAGTGAGATAAATGAATTTAGATATTAATAAAAAACATAAGAAAACTTAAAACATTAATTTTTATATTTTGGAAAATTTAATTCCTTAGGGGTGAAAAAAGGATAAGTAGTTCTAAAAATTAATAGTAATATCTTCGAATTTAATTAAGCATAAGTGATTTCTGGTATCAATAATGACCAATTGAAAACTCCCATCCACAATTTTTATATAATACAAAATTCAACACATAAGGGATAAAAAAGTAGGTATATTTTTAAAATTATTATTTATATCTCATAAATTAATAAAGCTTAATATATGATTATGGGTACAATAATAAACATAAGATTACTTCTAAACACAATTTATATTTTTTTTTTCAAACTCAACCCGTACGGTGTGAACGAGTAAGTATGATTTTAAAATTAATAATAATTAGGGTATTCCTCCGAATTTAATAAATCATATAATGTGGTTTTGGGTACCAACAATAAACATACATCAACTAACCACAATATTTACATTCTGCGAAATTAAACCCGTAAAAAATAAATATAAATGGTAAGTATATTTAAGAGTAGTATATAATAGCCGGTCCTGGTACAGGGTTCAGGGTGTGGTGCTGTGGTGCCGACCACCATCTTGGATTTTGATGTCATTATGGCCATCCATAATGACCTTGACCTTAGCTGCCATCTTGGAACCGCCATATTGGATCCGCCATTTTGGAAGACATCATCGCTGCAATTTTGTTTTCTCGAACTTACAGCCATTTTGAATTCCGCCATTTTGAATTCTGCCATTTTGTGTTCTAGAACTTTCTGCAATTTTATTTTCCAGAACTTTCCACCATTTTGAATTATGACATCACCATTGCAAATTCTCGTTACGCAAGCCATCTTGAAAATCTGTAATTAATATCGATTTTAATGAAAGAATTCTACAATTTATAAAAAAAAAATATTTAATCAAATATTATTAAAAATTATGAAAAACACAGTTGCACATTTCATTATGGTCACCATATTGATAATATGTAACTATAATCCGATTTTAATGAAAAATATTTCAAAAAATTTTTTTAAAAAAATTAAGTAACCAAATTTTAATAAAACATTATTCATAACATGGACATACATCTTTGGTTCGAACACGGCAAGGGCAAAAAGAAACGATGACAGATCCTTCCTCCATGGAAGCCACTGGCAGACTGACCTGCCACCACTAATGCCAAGGTATATATCGACAGCTAGTATGGTGTCACATCCACCATCGTGTTTTAGCCTAATGAGGCCAGAATCTGGTTTGTGTCTTATAGAGTGCACTACCATCATGTTAGTTTAATTTTCGTTCACAAGACCTTTAACCTTGACCTTAACCTTTAACTTTGACCATGACTTTGACCTTTGACCATGACCTTGACCTTTGACTATAACCTTGAACTTTAACGTAAATCTTTGACATTGACCTTGAACTTTAATCTTGACTTTGTCCTAGACCTTAAATTTGACCTTTGACCTTGACCTTCAACCTTGATCTTCGATCTATACCATGGTGACCATCTTGGATACACCATATTGAATTCAGTACTTACTACTGGGAGCATTAGTTAACACACATGACATCTGCTAGAGAGCACTGTCAACATCTTGTTTTCAGCAACCGATACAAGGAGCACTAGTGTCATGTAGTACACTTGTTATCTGACAGAATGTGCTACTATCATGTTAGGTATAATTGTACATGCTAGAGTGTAGTAATCATTTTTATTACTTTGATATCGTTATCTTGAAATTTGGACACCATCTTGGATATTCATAATTATTTAGGCATAAATTCGGGAAAAATTCCAAAATTCATTAAATAAATTTGCAACTAATATACTGATTGATTAGATCAGTTCTTCTCCTTGGTTCGATTATGGACCAACGGAAATATATTGATTTTATGTAAACAATTCTTATTTAATAAACTATAATAAAAATCCTAAAAGTAGCTTAAGTTCCACATAAACCATTCTACAGTATGGCTTTATGTTCGCTATCTTGGAAATCTGTAATTAGGTAGCTATAATTTCAGAAAATGTCCAAAAATCATCAAAAAATTCAATTAGTAAAATAACGAATGGTGCGATAAATGTCCGCCCTTGTTTTGATTCTCTACCTTCTCGGCCAGTGATAAGGATAACTAAAGTTTAAAATTAATTTTCAACTCTGTTTCCGATTGCCTTTCTTGGAGTTTATTAATTATTGACTCTAAGAAAATCCTCACTAGACAAAATACATGTCCATAGAATTAAATACATTGCCACCTTGTCTAACGGAAGTCTAATTTTTCGATACTTGAAATACATTTCGTCAAGTTCATGAAAATGCTATACCTATAGCCCAAGTGTCTATGAACGACGAGACTAGGTCATGAACAATGTCAGTCGTTTACACCAGACATCTCCAAACCTCATGACCATCTTCGACGATAGCTGATATAAAATATTTCAGCCAGTCAAGGAAAAGTCTTCGAGTTATGGATAAAATCAATTACAAGCATTTAGTCCAAAGGACCGTGTTTTTACGCTTATAAGAGGACCAAGAATCCTTAAAAAATGTTCTTACAAATAAATTCTACCAGAAAATTCATTCGAGGGTACGTATTCTGTATTATATAAACACGAAATAATTGACAAGTCCACTTTCCTTTATAGGGCATATGAAATATTCCTCGATATTTTGATATGCGCACAACGTCTCCGACATTGATCTTCTTTCTAGGATCCAGTATCTTTACATCAGAGTAAAGAGTTCAAAGCAGGCATTTGTCCATTACGGCCTTTGACATAATTTTCGTTGTAGAATGCACTGTAGAATTGTACTCGCTCACAGTTTATGGGCAGAATATCCAACCACTTATAATTTCCGTTCACTGTAAAATTTCTATAAGCTTTAACATGGAATACAAACTTCCTTCTACTTACAACAATTTTCCTTTTGCATGAGATAAATTAAATCTCGCAGCTGAATATAGTCTAAGACAGCTAGATCCAAGTAGTCTCATGGCCACGTAGACTTGTAGACTTGTAGCCTCGTAGACTTGTAGCCTAATAGTCTTGTATCTTAGTACTTATATAGTCCTGTAGTGATGTAGCTTCGTAGCATCCTAGTCTAGTAGCAAAAAAAACAGCTATTCTTAAGACTTTTGGGAGCCAATAACTGTTGGAACCAAAAGACCGATGGAGCCAAAGACCGTTGGAGCCAATGAATGTTGAAGCCAATGACTGTTACAGCCAAAAGACTGATTGAGCCAACGACTATTGGAGTCAATGACTGTTGGAGGCATTATATCCTAACGTAAATTGAAGATCGCATCCTACTGATTTTAATGTATGCACATGTACGTCCTTTTCTTTAGATGTACTTCTTTGTACTCGAATTTTAGTTCAACGTTGCGTACTTTTCGCGAAATGTGCTTTCTTTTTTTTGAATTGTCGTCCAAATGTGCGTCCTTTTCGTTAAATGTGTATCCTGTGTATTAATTGCGTGTTCGGTGTGTTTGGTGTGTACATTACGTGGTCAATGGTGGTCATTGCATGTACATTGCGTGTTCAGTCCGTACATTGCTTGGTCAATACGCGTAAATTACGCGTAAAGTGCGTACATTGCGTTGTCATTACGTGTACTGCGTATAAATTGCGTGTCAATTGCACATTAGAGAAATTTGAGCACTTGGACCAATTGGAACAGTTGGAGCGATTGGAGCACTTGAACCAATTTGATTCATTGTACCACTTAAAGCTGATGGAGCAATTTGAGCAGTTGAAGCTGTTGCAGGAATTGTGTGGAGCACTTGGAGCTGTTGGCTAATTAATCATTTGGAACAGTGTAGTACTTGGTGTATTGGAGCTCTTGGAGCACTGGAGCTCTTGGAGCATTGGAGCACTTGGAGCTTTGGAGCAGTTGGAGTAATTTGAGCAGTTAAATCTGATGGAGCATGGTAGCATTGAATCACTTTTAGCAAATGGAGTATTTGGAGTTGTTGGAGTAATTGGAGCATTGGAGCTTTTGGCCAATTGGAGCAATTGTTGTTTTGTAGATGTTGGAGCAATTGGTCCTTTAGAGATTTAAGAGCATTTAGAGCACTTGGAGATGATGTAACTTAGGAGCAGTTGGAACCTATTAGAGAAATTCTAACTTTGGAGCTCTTGGAGCAATTGGAGCTTTGGAGCATTGGAGCATTGTAGAACTTGGAACCTTGGAACAGTTTAAGCACTTGGATCCTTGGAGCAGTTGGAGCACTTGTAACTTTGCAGTACTTGGAGCAATTGGAGCGGTTGGAGCTGTTGGAGCGATTGGAGCTTTTGGAGAAGTTAACGCAATTGTAGCACTTGTAGCATTGGTGCAGTTTGAACCTACTGTATATTGTCAAGATCGTATTCATGTGATGTAATCGTATCACACCATGTCGAATTTTCGCCCATATGTGCTTTTTTTTTTAATGTATTTCCTTTTTTTTAATTTGCTTTCTTTTTATTACTTTATTACTTTTTTGTCAATGAATGAGCATATATATGTCTGTACTCTGTACATGATTGGCTTCATGGTTCGGAGATGACTGGTATATTGTCGTGACATTGAATATGTCCAGTTTAAAATGATGTTCACATATCGGTGAATACAAACCTCTTGGTTCAGAGACGCTTGACCTATGCGTATGATTTTGTACATGAACTGTTTAAAACGATCGTCAATTCTTTTGGCTGCTGATTGAATGTGTTTGACCACCTCCTGAATCTGCTTGCTTGCCAACTACATATGACTTGCCACCTTATGCTCGTACGTTACTGAACGCTAAATAGGCATTCCTGGTTACCGACTGGGTACGTATTGATACCTACTGGAAGTGCCTGACCTCCAAATACATGTCTGGCCACCAACTGGTCTAGCCTTGTTGTTGAATGGACATGTCTAGCTAATAACTAGGCATGTCAGCCACAAACTGCATGCACCTGGACGCCGATAATGTGCCTGGATACTGAATAGAAGGGCTTAGCTACAAACTGGATATGTCTTGTCACCTACAGGATGTGCTTTTCTGGCTTATGAATATACGTGCCTGGCCACAGACTGGAGGGGTCTAGCCAACAAGTACTGGATGTTTCTGGCCACCGACTGGATGTGCGTGGCCACTGATTGCGTTATCCTGATCTCAATCTGGATGTGCCTTACAACGAACTGAACGTGTCTAAACAACCTGAAGTATATGATTGTACCCTAAATACATGCCTGGTCACAGAATATACATGTTTTGCCACAGACAGGAGGCGCCTTGTCACCTACTGGACGTGCTTGAACGTCAAATAAATGCCTGGCCACGGACTGAATGTGTGTTATGATATTGACTAGACATGTCTAGCTGATAACTGGACATGTAGGCCACAAACTGAATGCATGTGGACTTCGATTATGTCTCTGGCTACTGAATATACATGCCTGGTTAATCAACTGTTATACATAACTGACTCGAAAAAATATGTCAAGGCATGCAAAGAACTCGCTTTGCCTTCTAAAAGGACTGTAGTAATCAAGAAACGTTAGTAATTTACCTGTTTGTATTTGTAGAATAAATGTAATTTTATTTTTTGGAAATTGTGATTCTTTATTTCTCGAACATGTACAGTAGTATACAAATGTATTTCCGAGATCTGGCTTCTGGCTGTGGTGTCTGTGGTGTTTTCCGCCATCTTGGATTGTGACGTCACGGCGGCCATCTAGGATGGTTGTGACCTTGACCTTTGACCTTGACCTTGAATTTGATCCTCAAAATCCGCCAAAATTGGACAAAATTTGCCCAAAATTCCTCAAAAATCGCCAAAATTTCCATTTCTGTGGAAAAAAGTTCCGCCAAAAAATTTCAGAAAATTCCACAAATTAAAAATTTCTCTTTTCGAGGGAAAAATTTCCCGTTTCGAGGGAAAAATTCCCGTTTTTAGTCCTTAAAAATCCCAGCGGCTGAAAATTCCTAAAACTGGCTTAAGCATCCTTAACTCAAGCCTCAGTTAAGCCATTTCTAGGAATAAGGATACCATGACCGCCATCTTGGATTATGTCGCCACCGTTGCAATTTCCGTTACGCCCGCCATCTTTAAAATCTTCATTTACTATCCGATTTTTATGAATTTTTTTTAAATTTATAAAAAAATTCAAATAATAAAATTTTAATAAAAAATATTTAAAAAACATACGTTAACGACACGGAGCTCGGAGTCCTCGGTTCGAACCCGGTGAGGGCGAAAAAAAAATAAAAATGACGACAGATCCTTCCACCACGGAAGTCACCTACAGACTAACCTACCACCACCAATAACAAGGTCAACTAGTATGATGTCATGTCCGCCATCTTGTCTTCGTCTGCTGGTAGCCATCATCATCTTGTTATCGTCGGCGAGAGTGCGCTGACGCCATGTTAGTTTAATTCTTATCCGCTAGAGTGCAGTAATCATTTATTATTGCTGTGTCACCCGCCATCTTGTCATTTGGCCGCCATCTTGAAAATCCATAATTATTTAGCTAGAAATTCGGGAAAAATTCCAAAATTCATTAAATAAATCACTCATTAATTTACAGATTGATTCGATCAGTTTCAGTCCTTGGTTCGATACCCGATCGATGCAATAATGTTTAATTTGATGTAAAAAAATAATAATTTCATTATTCCATTTTCAACATTCTTAAAGAGACATTAAAACCTTTACTGTCATCATCATCCTATAAGCCACCAACACCAACATATTGGTAATTCATAATTTTAATGCTAGAGATTCGGGAAAAAGTTCAGATATCATTAAATAAATTTCCAATCAATGTACTGATTAATTAGATCAACTTAGGTCCTTGGTACGATTCTGGACGATGAAAAAAATATCAATTTAACATAATAGTAACAGGTTCGAGGAATTAAACACCACAAGTTCTTTCACAAACATAATATTTATTACATAATTTCTATTCTACTACAGGATCACTTACGAAAGCCAGCAAATTTACAATCATTTAGTTCCGCAGCGGTGTGAAATGACTAATTCTTAGCTCCAATCGGTTTATACTAGACAGAGTCCAGCCAGAACCTTTACAGACATAGTCCACCTCTTCTTGACAGAGTTTCTGGATACCGTTTTTAACAGTTTGCTTCACATCGTTAGAACTGTAAATTACTGCAGCCGATGTCTTGAATGCACACTTCTTCACTTTGTCATCGAACGGATATGGCTTTCCATATATACAGTCCAACCACAAGTTATATTTCAAAGGTCCGTTTGTTGCTACATCATCAGTAAGCTGATTGATTATCTTCTGTCTGATATCGTCAAGAAAATTACAAATGTCCTTCGACTCACCGAACGTATTTAGATAATAGTAGTCTTTCAACGTTCCACGAAATGCAGACTGCGCCAAGTAGAAGCCATTATCGTTCACTTGTAATGCTCCGAACACAGTCTTAGGTTTAGTTCCATGTTCAGACGTCATAACAATCGGTTGCTGGGCATCTGTTCTTTTGGTTGTACGCTTTCGTGTCTCCAATCTAAAGCGAGGAGTCGAAATGTCGGCAGGTAGTTCAACAGTAGGAGCACAGACTCCACCTTTACATTTTTTCGCATGATGTCGCAAACTGTCAATTCGAGTAAACCATTTAAGGCACTCATCACATCGAAACTTCAAGCGAGAAGGATTCTTCGTACATTTGCTCCGCTCATGTCTTCGTGCATCATGGGAAAATGCGAACGACGTATCACAGTAGCTGCAAGGATACCGTGGTGATGAAGACGATCCTTTCAGACCCGATCCAGATACAGACGTTGCAACAGTAGTACCATTTCCAGGCATTCTCTTATGCACATCGATGCATCGTTGTTGCGACGAAACCTTTACTTTCTGCCGCACAGCAGGACCTTCGCATGCCTTCATGTGCGTTTTCATATTATCTTTTCTGGCAAACTGCTTATGACATTTCTCACAAACAAACATTTTACGATATAGGTTCTTGGCACATTCGCTCCTCTCGTGTCGTCGAGCATTGCTGCTGTTTGAGAAAATCTTGTCACAGTAACAACACCGATGTTCGTTAGTTGTTGTCGATTCGGCATCCATTGAAGCCTCCATCGAGGGCGAAACGAAGTTCGTCGAGTTTTCCTGCACAGCCAGCACTACCGGCATTAAAGTCTCTTCTGCTGGTGGTATCGCGTCTGATGAAGTCTCCTCCAGTGTTGTCGCCGTGGTTGTCAACGGAATCTGCTCCTTCTCCATCGTAGCTGTCGTCAAGGTTCCCGTAGTCGACGGTACAACCTCCATCGAGTTCGACGTTAAAGACGGTAAAGTTGCCATCGAGGTCTCAAGAACAGATAATTGACACGACTTATGCACCAGAAGAAACAAACTAGACGATCCTTACACCGCCGACGTCAGTAACAAACTGAGCGATCTACTGTCTAGGACTCGCTTCTATACATGCACCGTATGGAATAATACGCTAGTCAAATCAAGAACCATGTACATTAATACTAGAGTCAAATCTACAAAATTAAAAAAGAGGATCATTTGACCGAAAAAAAATTCGATCTCTCCAATATACGCCAGGCTCCAAGAGCTACAATTCACGTCATCAGATCCATCTACATTTTGCTCCTATGCTTCAATTGGCCATTAGCTGCAAGTGCTCCAACAGCTCCATCAGCTCCAACACATAATGTACGCAATGTACGCGCAATACATACAATTTACACGCAATAAATGTAATGATTACACAGTACACACAGGAAACGGAACGTACACACAGTACACACACAGGAAACGGAAACGTACACACAGTACACACACAGGAAACTGAACGTACACACAGTACACACAGGAAACAGAACGTACACACAGTACACACAGGCAACGGAATGTACACACAGTACACACAGGAAACGGAACGTACACGCAATTTACGCAAAGTACACGCAATGTACGCAATGTACGCAATGTACACAATATATATGCAATGTACACACAATGACTACGCTTCGTTCGCGCAGGACAAGCATTTAATGAAAACGAAGCACGTTTGGACGGAAATTCTATAAAACGAAAGCTCATTTAACGAAAAGGAGGCACATTCTCTCGTTCATTCAACTTGGTAGGATACGATCGTCAATGATAAGTTAGGATATAATCTCTCCAAC
The DNA here is from genome assembly GCF_032445375.1 of Bacillus rossius redtenbacheri. NCBI lineage: Eukaryota > Metazoa > Arthropoda > Insecta > Phasmatodea > Bacillidae > Bacillus > Bacillus rossius. The sequence continues at coordinate 28,797,377 of NC_086336.1, read as the reverse complement.
AGTCTATGAATCCAACAGTTTATATTTCCATTAGCCATCGACTCCAACAGTCATTGGCTCCAACAGTCATTGGCTCCAACAGTCATTGCCTCCAACAGTCATTGGCTCCAACGGCCTTTTGGTTCATCAGCTCCAATGATATTTGGTTAGAATGCTACGACTCTAAGAGACTATGAGACTACAATTCTACGAGTGTACAAGACTCCTCCAACTACCTTCAAGTGTACAAAGCTCCAACTACTTCAGCAGCATTATGTTATAAGATTACATGACTGCTTGTTTACATAGCTACAAGTCAACGAGGTTACTTGGCTACGTAGCTACAAGTATACGAGGCTCCAAGCCATCATGACTACGCGACTACGAGCCATGAGGTAACGAGACTACGTGACTACGGGTATTCAAGCTTACGAGACTGCGAGGCTACAGAGATACGAAGCTTCTAGAACATACGTTTACGAGACTGCGAGAATACAGGACTACAAGTGTACACGAGTACTTGACTACTTCTTAGCTTCATCAGCTCCAAATGGCTCCAACAGGTCCAACAGCCTCCAAATGGCTCCAACAGCTCCAACAGCCTCCAAATGCTTAACACAGCTCCAAATGGCTCCAAATGCTCTAAACGACCTCCAAATGCTTGACAGCTCCAAATGTCTCCAAATGCTTAACACAGCTCCAAATGGCTCCAAATGCTCCAAACGGCCTCCAAATGGCTCCAACAGCTCCAACAGCCTCCAAATGCTTAACACAGCTCCAAATGGCTCCAAATGCTCCAAACGCCCTCTAAATGCTTGACAGCTCCAACAGCCTCCAAATGCTTAACACAGCTCCAAATGGCTCCAAATGCTCCAAACGGCCTCCAAATGCTTGACAGCTCCAAAAGGCTCCAAATGCTTCAAAAGGCTCCAATTATCGCATCTGTCTTCGTCGGCATTTTCTCTTTTGCTCCCACTGCTCCAACAGCATTATGTTATATGATTCCATGGATACTTTGTTACGTAGCTACAGGTCTACGAGGTTCCAATGCATCATGTTTACGAAGCTTCCAGAACACAGGGTTACGAGACTGCGAGGCTACAGGACTACGAAGCTTCCAGGACACGAGGCTACATGGCTACGAGACTAAATGACTCTAACTGATTACAATAGCACTACTCAGTGGTGAGAGTTAGGTTATCTAATGCAAAGCAAATTGATGCAAGTAGTTCTGGCTGTCATCAACAGATGTAGCCACGTGTTGCTTGCAGGTGAATATTAATTAGTTATTTTATGTGGGATGCGGGATGCTCACTAACGATCGCAAAAGAAGGAAGGCTTCGCTAGACACCAAGGAGAAGGAAGTTCGTCCATCCTGTTAGTGCTTCTTAGATTTCTCAGAGATTATTTGACTGAATAATGATATATTTTTTTTAAATTTCCACCTGATAAAATTTACAAGTGCTGATTTATTGGCAGAATTTCAATAATTAAATGCAACCTTGAATAAAAAATGACATGACTCATTAAGTAAAAAATTCTTCATGCAGAGATCAATTCCTCATCAGTAACCAGAAGCACTCGGAGAAAACCATCAGATGTCTAGTCAGGAATAATCAGGAGGACACGGAGAAAACCATCATAAAATTAGCAAGAATAATCAGCAGCACACGGAGAAAACCAACAAAATATTGACAAGAATAATCAGGAGCACACGGAGAAAACCGCCGCAAGTTTTCTTTGATATCATAAAATTTCAGGAAAAAATAGTAATAAAAAATTAAAAAAAATAAAATAAAAAAAATACATAAACAGATTCTGCTAGCTTGTGAACTTCTTATTGTTGAACAAAGATAGAGTTCTAGTACAAGCCAGAATTTTATGTATTTTTTTTATTTTATTTTTTTTTAATTTTTTATTACTATTTTTTCCTGAAATTTTATGATATCAAAGAAAACTTGCGGCGGTTTACTCCGTGTGCTCCTGATTATTCTTGTCAATATTTTGTTGGTTTTCTCCGTGTGCTCCTGATTATTCTTGTCAATATTTTAATGGTTTTCTCCGTGTGCTCCTGATTATTCTTGCTAATTTTATGATGGTTTTCTCCGTGTCCTCCTGTTTATTCCTGACTAGACATCTGATGGTTTTCTCCGAGTGCTTCTGGTTACTGATGAGGAATTGATCTCTGCATGAAGAATTTTTTACTTAATGAGTCATGTCATTTTTTATTCAAGGTTGCATTTAATTATTGAAATTCTGCCAATAAATCAGCACTTGTAAATTTTATCAGGTGGAAATTTAAAAAAAAATATATCATTATTCAGTCAAATAATCTCTGAGAAATCTAAGAAGCACTAACAGGATGGACGAACTTCCTTCTCCTTGGTGTCTAGCGAAGCCTTCCTTCTTTTGCGATCGTTAGTGAGCATCCCGCATCCCACATAAAATAACTAATTAATATTCACCTGCAAGCAACACGTGGCTACATCTGTTGATGACAGCCAGAACTACTTGCATCAATTTGCTTTGCATTAGATAACCTAACTCTCACCACTGAGTGGTGCTATTGTAATCAGTTAGAGTCATGTAGTCTCGTAGCCATGTAGCCTCGTGTCCTGGAAGCTTCGTAGTCCTGTAGCCTCGCAGTCTCGTAACCCTGTGTTCTGGAAGCTTCGTAAACATGATGCATTGGAACCTCGTTGACCTGTAGCTACGTAACAAAGTATCCATGGAATCATATAACATAATGCTGTTGGAGCAGTGGGAGCAAAAGAGAAAATGCCGACGAAGACAGATGAGATAATTGGAGCCTTTTGAAGCATTTGGAGCCTTTTGGAGCTGTCAAGCATTTGGAGGCCGTTTGGAGCATTTGGAGCCATTTGGAGCTGTGTTAAGCATTTGGAGCCTTTTGGAGCTGTCAAGCATTTGGAGGCCGTTTGGAGCATTTGGAGCCATTTGGAGCTGTGTTAAGCATTTGGAGGCTGTTGGAGCTGTCAAGCATTTGGAGGCCGTTTGGAGCATTTGGAGCCATTTGGAGCTGTGTTAAGCATTTGGAGGCTGTTGGAGCTGTTGGAGCCATTTGGAGGCCGTTTGGAGCATTTGGAGCCATTTGGAGCTGTGTTAAGCATTTGGAGACATTTGGAGCTGTCAAGCATTTGGAGGTCGTTTAGAGCATTTGGAGCCATTTGGAGCTGTGTTAAGCATTTGGAGGCTGTTGGAGCTGTTGGAGCCATTTGGAGGCTGTTGGACCTGTTGGAGCCATTTGGAGCTGATGAAGCTAAGAAGTAGTCAAGTACTCGTGTACACTTGTAGTCCTGTATTCTCGCAGTCTCGTAAACGTATGTTCTAGAAGCTTCGTATCTCTGTAGCCTCGCAGTCTCGTAAGCTTGAATACCCGTAGTCACGTAGTCTCGTTACCTCATGGCTCGTAGTCGCGTAGTCATGATGGCTTGGAGCCTCGTATACTTGTAGCTACGTAGCCAAGTAACCTCGTTGACTTGTAGCTATGTAAACAAGCAGTCATGTAATCTTATAACATAATGCTGCTGAAGTAGTTGGAGCTTTGTACACTTGAAGGTAGTTGGAGGAGTCTTGTACACTCGTAGAATTGTAGTCTCATAGTCTCTTAGAGTCGTAGCATTCTAACCAAATATCATTGGAGCTGATGAACCAAAAGGCCGTTGGAGCCAATGACTGTTGGAGGCAATGACTGTTGGAGCCAATGACTGTTGGAGCCAATGACTGTTGGAGTCGATGGCTAATGGAAATATAAACTGTTGGATTCATAGACTGTTGGAGAGATTATATCCTAACTTATCATTGACGATCGTATCCTACCAAGTTGAATGAACGAGAGAATGTGCCTCCTTTTCGTTAAATGAGCTTTCGTTTTATAGAATTTCCGTCCAAACGTGCTTCGTTTTCATTAAATGCTTGTCCTGCGCGAACGAAGCGTAGTCATTGTGTGTACATTGCATATATATTGTGTACATTGCGTACATTGCGTACATTGCGTGTACTTTGCGTAAATTGCGTGTACGTTCCGTTTCCTGTGTGTACTGTGTGTACATTCCGTTTCCTGTGTGTACTGTGTGTACGTTCTGTTTCCTGTGTGTACTGTGTGTACGTTCAGTTTCCTGTGTGTGTACTGTGTGTACGTTTCCGTTTCCTGTGTGTGTACTGTGTGTACGTTCCGTTTCCTGTGTGTACTGTGTAATCATTACATTTATTGCGTGTAAATTGTATGTATTGCGCGTACATTGCGTACATTATGTGTTGGAGCTGATGGAGCTGTTGGAGCACTTGCAGCTAATGGCCAATTGAAGCATAGGAGCAAAATGTAGATGGATCTGATGACGTGAATTGTAGCTCTTGGAGCCTGGCGTATATTGGAGAGATCGAATTTTTTTTCGGTCAAATGATCCTCTTTTTTAATTTTGTAGATTTGACTCTAGTATTAATGTACATGGTTCTTGATTTGACTAGCGTATTATCCCATACGGTGCATGTATAGAAGCGAGTCCTAGACAGTAGATCGCTCAGTTTGTTACTGACGTCGGCGGTGTAAGGATCGTCTAGTTTGTTTCTTCTGGTGCATAAGTCGTGTCAATTATCTGTTCTTGAGACCTCGATGGCAACTTTACCGTCTTTAACGTCGAACTCGATGGAGGTTGTACCGTCGACTACGGGAACCTTGACGACAGCTACGACGGAGAAGGAGCAGATTCCGTTGACAACCACGGCGACAACACTGGAGGAGACTTCATCAGACGCGATACCACCAGCAGAAGAGACTTTAATGCCGGTAGTGCTGGCTGTGCAGGAAAACTCGACGAACTTCGTTTCGCCCTCGATGGAGGCTTCAATGGATGCCGAATCGACAACAACTAACGAACATCGGTGTTTTTACTGTGACAAGATTTTCTCAAACAGCAGCAATGCTCGACGACACGAGAGGAGCGAATGTGCCAAGAACCTATATCGTAAAATGTTTGTTTGTGAGAAATGTCATAAGCAGTTTGCCAGAAAAGATAATATGAAAACGCACATGAAGGCATGCGAAGGTCCTGCTGTGCGGCAGAAAGTAAAGGTTTCGTCGCAACAACGATGCATCGATGTGCATAAGAGAATGCCTGGAAATGGTACTACTGTTGCAACGTCTGTATCTGGATCGGGTCTGAAAGGATCGTCTTCATCACCACGGTATCCTTGCAGCTACTGTGATACGTCGTTCGCATTTTCCCATGATGCACGAAGACATGAGCGGAGCAAATGTACGAAGAATCCTTCTCGCATGAAGTTTCGATGTGATGAGTGCCTTAAATGGTTTACTCGAATTGACAGTTTGCGACATCATGCGAAAAAATGTAAAGGTGGAGTCTGTGCTCCTACTGTTGAACTACCTGCCGACATTTCGACTCCTCGCTTTAGATTGGAGACACGAAAGCGTACAACCAAAAGAACAGATGCCCAGCAACCGATTGTTATGACGTCTGAACATGGAACTAAACCTAAGACTGTGTTCGGAGCATTACAAGTGAACGATAATGGCTTCTACTTGGCGCAGTCTGCATTTCGTGGAACGTTGAAAGACTACTATTATCTAAATACGTTCGGTGAGTCGAAGGACATTTGTAATTTTCTTGACGATATCAGACAGAAGATAATCAATCAGCTTACTGATGATGTAGCAACAAACGGACCTTTGAAATATAACTTGTGGTTGGACTGTATATATGGAAAGCCATATCCGTTCGATGACAAAGTGAAGAAGTGTGCATTCAAGACATCGGCTGCAGTAATTTACAGTTCTAACGATGTGAAGCAAACTGTTAAAAACGGTATCCAGAAACTCTGTCAAGAAGAGGTGGACTATGTCTGTAAAGGTTCTGGCTGGACTCTGTCTAGTATAAACCGATTGGAGCTAAGAATTAGTCATTTCACACCGCTGCGGAACTAAATGATTGTAAATTTGCTGGCTTTCGTAAGTGATCCTGTAGTAGAATAGAAATTATGTAATAAATATTATGTTTGTGAAAGGACTTGTGGTGTTTAATTCCTCGAACCTGTTACTATTATGTTAAATTGATATTTTTTTCATCGTCCAGAATCGTACCAAGGACCTAAGTTGATCTAATTAATCAGTACATTGATTGGAAATTTATTTAATGATATCTGAACTTTTTCCCGAATCTCTAGCATTAAAATTATGAATTACCAATATGTTGGTGTTGGTGGCTTATAGGATGATGATGACAGTAAATGTTTTAATGTCTCTTTAAGAATGTTGAAAATGGAATAATAAAATTATTATTTTTTTACATCAAATTAAACATTATTGCATCGATCGGGTATCGAACCAAGGACTGAAACTGATCGAATCAATCTGTAAATTAATGAGTGATTTATTTAATGAATTTTGGAATTTTTCCCGAATTTCTAGCTAAATAATTATGGATTTTCAAGATGGCGGCCAAATGACAAGATGGCGGGTGACACAGCAATAATAAATGATTACTGCACTCTAGCGGATAAGAATTAAACTAACATGGCGTCAGCGCACTCTCGCCGACGATAACAAGATGATGATGGCTACCAGCAGACGAAGACAAGATGGCGGACATGACATCATACTAGTTGACCTTGTTATTGGTGGTGGTAGGTTAGTCTGTAGGTGACTTCCGTGGTGGAAGGATCTGTCGTCATTTTTATTTTTTTTTCGCCCTCACCGGGTTCGAACCGAGGACTCCGAGCTCCGTGTCGTTAACGTATGTTTTTTAAATATTTTTTATTAAAATTTTATTATTTGAATTTTTTTATAAATTTAAAAAAAATTCATAAAAATCGGATAGTAAATGAAGATTTTAAAGATGGCGGGCGTAACGGAAATTGCAACGGTGGCGACATAATCCAAGATGGCGGTCATGGTATCCTTATTCCTAGAAATGGCTTAACTGAGGCTTGAGTTAAGGATGCTGAAGCCAGTTTTAGGAATTTTCAGCCGCTGGGATTTTTAAGGACTAAAAACGGGAATTTTTCCCTCGAAACGGGAAATTTTTCCCTCGAAAAGAGAAATTTTTAATTTGTGGAATTTTTTGAAATTTTTTGGCGGAACCTTTTTCCACAGAAATGGAAATTTTGGCGATTTTTGAGGAATTTTGGGCAAATTTTGCCCAATTTTGGCGGATTTTGAGGATCAAATTCAAGGTCAAGGTCAAAGGTCAAGGTCACAACCATCCAAGATGGCCGCCGTGACGTCACAATCCAAGATGGCGGAAAACACCACAGACACCACAGCCAGAAGCCAGATCTCGGAAATACATTTGTATACTACTATGTACAAATTATGATTATTTTAATTAAATTAGTACGCATTTACCCCAATGTATATTTTTTGACGTGACGTCTATTATCTCGATGAACGCTGGCTGCACGCACGAAAAATTGTCCCACTACGGATGTCCCACTACGGATGTGTCCTGTTTACGCATGCATGGCATCTCTCTGGTATGTTACGGACGGTACAGAGAACTCGGCCAGCACGTGGTGGCGTACTGATCGGGTTTCACCCCACCATGCTGCAGGGAAAGGCGGGTCACGCCGGTTGGATCACGCCTGCGCATGTCGCCACACACGGGGTTCGAGGTTATTGTTGTGCACCGCACCACGGGAGTATATTCGCCAGGAAATGGCGTTCTTACAAGTACGTATTATTTTAATTACTAGTGTAAATCAGTATATTTAAACAGTGTTGTATGAGTATTGTTTTAGCTGTGTAACTAAATATTTTTTGCTGGTATGATACTTTTCACGCTTTAGTTTGACATTGGTAATTATTTGTCATGAGTTATTATTTGATCAACTAAATCACACACCGTATTATAGTTATGAGCCCACGAGCGTGTAAATATTTCGAGTCCAACAGAGAATATGCTAGTTAAAAGAAATTCAAACAAATATCGTGCGTGGAATATTATTAATTTATAACATCTGAAAAAGTAGGTTCCAATTTGGCCTCGTGGCTGTAAGGTTAGCATCGTTGACTACCAATCCACAGGATGACGGTTCGAATCCCGACTGAAGCGAAATATTTTTTTGTACTTGTAAAAATAAATACGACGCGCCCAACACTTCAAAAGTAATAAATATATTTGAATTAATGAATGCAAATAAAAGAAAATTTACTAATAAATTGTACATTTCATTTCACTCCTTCTTTGTATCAACACAAAATAATGATAATTCAATAAAAATGATTCAATTTTATTCATAAAAGTATGCAGAGGTATATTTTATCATACAAAAGATAGAAAAATTAAAAAAAAAATCTTCCTTTTAAAGAATATAATATTTTTAATGCCTAAATGGTTCGGTTGCAAAAACCTATTACGGCTCAGTCTCAGGCCGAATATGATATTTACTTTTCTTCTGGTTAAATCATTTAATCAATGTTTTGTTATGACGTTGTCACGTTAAACTATCGTCCGTTAACCGACTTTACAGACAACCAATTTTTTTTGCATTGACCAAGGTTCGAACCAAGGACTGGAATCAATCGATTCAATCATTATATTAGCGAGTGATTTTTTGTATTAATTTTGGAATTTTTACCGAATTTCTAGCTACATAATAACCGATTTCTAAGATGCCGGACCTAAAGACTTACTGAAGGCTGGTTTATATGGAACCTATGCTTCTTTGAGGATTTAGAACATAATTTATTAAATCAATATTTTTTACATAAAATTCAAATATTTGTATTAATCATTGATCAAACCAAGGACAGGAACTAATCAAATCAATTAGTATTTTAATTAAAAAATTATTTAATTAAATTTATTTTTTTTAAATTGAATAATAAAGTTTTCCAAGATGGTGGGCGTAATGGAACCTGCAACAGCTACGTCATAGTTTAAAATGGCGGAAAACAAAATGGCTTAAAACAAAATGGCAGATACAATATGGCCACCAAGTACAAGGTTAGAGGTCAATGTGATCCAAGATGGCCGGCCGCCGTGAAGTCACAATCAAAGATGGTGGACCAGCACCACAGCACCACAGCCTGAAGCCTGGCGCCAGACCGACTAATACACACTATTATATTGCAAGCGAATCTGCGGGTTATTAGCCAGATTTCAATCAAATAATTGGTTTTTAACAGAAATCAAATATATTCAAACAGTTAAAAACTTTTTTTTTTTTGGAAAATGGAAAAAAATATAATCTTTCTTCTCATAATAAATAAAAAAAACAGAGTAGATAGTAACTTGCTATAATTTTCGTCAATTTTCATTTTATTTGAAATCTCACCTGATTAATGTAATTTAGGTATTTAAAATTTTTTTAATTTATGTAATTAATAGTTTGATTTTGAGAGAAATATTAAAATGAAAATGTAAAATATAATTTCATAGCGGGTACTGAACCATAGTCCACATATTATCTACACTACAAAGCTAACTTAACACTTAAAGAATATATATAGGTTAAATATTATCTTTTTAATTAGAATTTTCACTGAAAATTGCGGTAAATATACATGTTATTGCTGTGTATTAAAAACCTACAAAGCTTCCAAAATAATTACAATCCGTAAAATTTACCCATTGTTTAAAACGAAACAGTTTCTTAAAAAAATAAAGCTACTTTTAAATTAAACTCCAATTTAATATAATGTTAATGAAGGGGATACCTACCACTAGCGCCGTTAGTTTACAGGTCCCTTCCAGCTTCACTAAGCCGACGAGAAATGCCAAGTCAAAGGATAGGAAGTTGCCTGACCTATCTATATGACCGTGGTCTTAGCATCCGCCATTTTGTCGGCCATCTTGGCAACCATCTTGAAAATATGTAATTAGTAACCTTGAAAGTTGGAAAACATTCAAAAAATCATAAAAAAAACTTATATAATTTATTGTTATATTAGATTAATTTATTCATGTTTCGATCCTTGGTAGTTGCAAATAAGTTAATTTTAGCCTATAATATTAATTTTATGCCTAGTTCATAGGCAAAAAAAATAAAACAACGCCTCTTTGACAAATAATAAATTCAACAACATTACAGGACACTTTGCAAAAGTTGAGGCCGGGCCCAATCAGAGTCCCAACTCCCACTGCAAGCATCAACTCTTGTTACCTTCCACAAGATAAATACTTGTCCAGATGGGGCCTAACCTGCATATAAAATTCAAACAAAGGGATAAAACCTATGCTGAAGTGTAAGGTGGCAGAACATTGACCAAAACACTTAAAGTTATGTTTATTGTTAATCTTTAACTTATCTCATAATATTTAGTTATATTAGATAGTTATATCTGTGATGACTAGTAAGTCCAAACAAATATTATAATTTACACACAATAAATACTATGTCTAAACTTTATAGTTTTCTTTGGTATAAGCTCTAGGCTATAAAAGCCAACATTTATAAGCTACATTTGAATGCTTAATATCTTTACCAATATTAGCTAAACTTATTAACCAACTCATAAGGCAAGATCTTGGAGCGCTAAATCAAGTTATTGAAAACAATATGGCCGCCAAACAATAAAATATACAGGAGGTGCAGAAAATTGAACAAGTGCCAAATCCACATTATGAGCCACTAAACAAAAAAAAACTGATAACAGTTTAAGTTTAAACAGGTGCATCATATTAACAAAAAAACACAAGTCCAACAGATACTTCACACACTATCAAAGTTATCATCATCAAAAATTCAAACTCTACTGGCCATTTCATAACAGATAATTACAACCCTACCAATACTTAGCTCTCCAAAACACCTTTCCTGCTGTCGATCTCTCTCTCTCTCTCTCATGCCTCATAATGCTGGTGGTGATGGTCCTGCTGCTCCATGCCTAACTGGTCAAAACCCCTAGCTTATATACCCATTTTATCTCCCCCCCCCCCTTCTCATCTATTGCCTCTGCAATTCTCTAGAATGATCTAGAAGGTTCTTCACACCAGTTCACATAATCGATATATATAACCGATTTCCGGGATTTCTTCTTCTTCTTCTAAATCCGGAGTTGGTAACACTGAATTCGATGTTGTGTTGGAATGAAGTCTCCACGTTGTCTATGGTTTTTGTGTGAAAGTGCACTGTCTTTGCCGCACACAGCCGTAGCCTATCTATGAGTCGTGATGTCAGAAGATGTCAGTTTATTCCTACTCGCTAACATGAAAGGTAAGCTTATTCATGTCCTTAAATGTTTGTTTATAGAATCTTAAATTAACATCTCGTGACCATAGACGGTCTCAAAGTTAACAATCTAATAAACATTTCATTCTGAATGTGCTTGAACTGACTAATTCTCAGATCCAATCGGTTTACTGAAGATAAGGTTCAATCAGATCGGTTGCTAACATAGTCTTTTTATTTCCGACAGAGTTTCTTGATGCTATGTTTAACAGAATATACAATTTCGTGTGATGGGTAAGCGCAATATTCATATGCTTAAAAGCATATTTCTTTCACTTGCTCTTCGAACGAATATGGTTTACCATATACGCGGTCCAACCACAAGTTATATATTTTAGCTAGGTTAATTGCTTCATTATTTGTAAGCCAACTGATTATGTTCGGCTTCATATAGTCAAGAAAAATACAAAGATCTTTAGACTTCACAAATGTATTTAAATAATAGCAGTTTTTCAACATTCCTTTAAATGCAGATTTTACCAAGAGGAATCCATGATAATTAACAGTAATGTACAATCACACAGTCTTGGGTTTAGATTCTTGTCCAGGCATTATCACAGCCGATTGATGCGAATATGTTTCTGTGTTTGTACTTTTACTTCCGTTCTGTAGTTAATGAAAAACTGTATATATTTATTTATAAAAGTTCTGGAAACTGCCTTATATTGGCTACAAAGTAATAATCAGAACACACAAGGGAGAAACATTTACAATTTAATTAGTTCTCACAATATGAATTAGGAATGTGGATCGTATTCAAAGTAAAAAACAATATCTGATTTGCTTATCTTCTACCTTTTTTATTGGTAATTAAGATATGTTATATTTTCTTGAAATTTCATTTAAATTACAAAATTACCCTTGACAGAAATAATAATAAGGAGGGCCCGGGCCGTTAGTAAATATTAATTAAAACTATCTGATACATTTTACAAATTTTAACTATCTTATTTTTACCAAAATAAATTTAGCATTAATAAATAAATATAACTGATTTAAGACATTAGTTGTTTTGATCGGTGCTGGAGTATATATTCACAATATTCCTCACAGGACTGTTTACTGGCTGAGGATAACTAAGAGATTCTGGCATTCTTTAAGTTCCGAGGGACCGGCGTGAATTTTGTAGATTAAATTTGGAAAAGTCTTGAAAAACTCTGGAACTGGCTCTTGCATCCCACTGGAACCGAAAAAGGGGTCCAGTGGTTAATAATCAAAATAAATAGAAAAGTTAGTGCAAAAGATTAAATAGGGAGGTAAATATACCCAAAAGGATGTTGAATTTTCCACTTACCAGTCTAGGGTTGGAGTGATGAGAGTGACTCCCTCCGGAGAAGCGGCGCGAGAGGTTCGCGGTGAACCGTCGCGAGACATTGTAAGAACTAGCAACTCGGCTGAACTAAAGTGACTAGCCAACTAGATGAATAAAAAAGTTAGGGAAAACGCCCGAACATAAGAGATTACATCTCTTAATTTAGTTGCGGCCGAAAATGTTAAAGTCACGGGTGATGAGCTTCGACGCGATATGTGATCGCGTTGACTGCAGAAGGACGAATCTCTCTATCTCCCAGGTGAGATGTGGTTAAATTTGGGGTGAAAGGTCCGGAGTCCTAGGGAGTGGGAGTAATGGTCTCTGATTGGCTGGAATAAGCCCGCGGAGTACTTGCCCCGCCCACCAAAAAAATTTAAAAGGTTGGCTAATTTGCCTAACTAAAAGGGGCCTCAGAGGTGTAAAGCAGAGCGCTCTGTCGGGGAAAACCAGAACTGACTCGGTGTTGGTACACCAGAATCCCGCGAGTGGGGACTAGCGAAAGCTAGGTCCATATGGAGCCAACTGGTGCGAGCTCTGTCGGAGTGGAATGGAACTTAGAGTGTGTTGTGGTAGCGGCCGGCAGTGGTCTCGCTCCGACGGCTAACTAAATGTAAGTTAGTTCTCTTTGCCACCCGGAGATGGCGCAAGCTGTCCGTTCGCTGGCCAGTGGTCTGTTATAGAAGCCAGAAAATTGTTGATTTGGGTGGAAGTTCCTGGAATGGATGGAGTGATGTGGTGGGGTGTTTGTTTGTGGGAAATCTCTTGTGCAGAGGGCCGATAAGTGCCCGACGGCACTAAACCATTAGGACGAGGGTGTGCCTAGGCCTTGCCAACATAAGCTGGGCTCTTAGAACTGAGCTGTTGTGGGCAGGAGCTGAGAGGCTCCCTCCTGTCACGAAGTCGGACACTGTTACAGGTCGGGTTCGTGACTCGAGGCGGGGAGAAAAGTGAGGCGAACTTCTAGAATAGGCGAAATTACACCTGGATATAGGTTGAAGCATTGGGAAAATGTCGCGGGGCTCTTGTAGGAAAGATTTTATCAGTATGCACAAAGGTCTAACAAATGTTATGTTGGATAATTTAGGTGAAACATGAATTTGTGCCAAATACTTCAAATTCACGGCAAAGTACGCATACGAGTCTCCAATTTAAACCAAAGAGTCGAAATTTCTGCAGGTAGTTTCACAATAGGCACACGGACTTCACCGTTACAGTTTTTTTATGTCGACTCAAACTGTTAATACGTGTGAACCAAACATGACATTTATCGCAGCAAAACTTCATACGAAAAGATTTATTCGTACATTTTCTTATCTCGTGTAGTCGTGCATCAGGGAAAATGTGAATGACATAACACGCTAGTTCCAAGGATTTATAATCGATGAAGATGAACCTTTCAGGGCAGAACCAGATGCTGATGAAACTGCTGTTGTACCAATTTCCGGTATACTTCAAAACTACGATTTATCGCTGCCGCAGCGAAACCTTTCATTTCTGCCGTCCAGCAGGACCTTCGCATGTTCTCAAGAGTCTTTTCAACTTATCATTCTTGCAAACTGCTTGCGACAATTTTTAGAGCTTAACATTTTGCTTGTAGGTTTCCTTGCACATTCCCTCTTCTCGTTGAGACGGGCAATATGGTTATTCAAGAACATCTTTCCACAGTCATGATATTGGTGGTCGGAAGACGTCGATGCACCTCCAGTAGTCATTGTTGATGGGTTTACCGTAGATGAACTAGTTGATGTTGCATACGAAATAGGTGGTTTCATACGGCTCCATCCGGCTTCAATAGCTCCAACTGCATGTGGCTCCAATTGTATTTATCTTTAACTGCTCCAATTATTCCAACTGAATTTTGCTCCAATTGATTCAAATGCACATGCCCCCATCTGCACTTAAGTCCAACTGCTCCAATACTTCAACTGAATTTGGCTTTAACTGCTACAACGGCATTCGGCTACAATGAAATTTGGCTGCATTGGCATTTTGCTACGTCTGGCTACGGCATTTGGGTTCAACAGCTTTTGGCTACAATGACATTGGGCTACATCTGGCTACAACCAGCTACAACCAGTTACAACGATATTTTGTTCGAACTGGCCTCGAATGCTAGAATGGCCTTTTTGTTAATGTTTATTTTGAAAGATTTTTGCCATTTAGTTCTGCGTCAATTAACAGATATCACCACTTGTTGTGTTTAGGTAAATATTAATTATTTTTAATGTTGTATTCGAGATTCTCGCTCCCGATTCCAAGAGAAGGAAGGCTTAGCTAGGCTACAAGGGGAAGGGAAATCGTCTTGCCTGATAATGTACCTCAGCGCATTTAAGGCATAGCATTCGATTGAGCAATGAATGTTTTCGTAGTATTTCAATCTGATTCAATATAGTTTGTTTAAATTTTCTAGCAGGAATTCCTATTCAAATAAAACTCTGAATACATTTATTTGCATGTCAAATATTTAAAAAAAAATACATGCATGGAGCGATTGTTTTTTTAGGAAAAACCAGGAGAGCACTGAAAATTCCAACAGCAGTCTTAAAAGGAATAAAGAAGAGAAAACCAACGTAAAACCAACGTAAGTCATTTAAATTCAGCTCAGTGAATACATTTATACATTGAAACTTATGATTGCACAGCTAATATACTAATATTCTTTGTATCTCTACATATGTTTTATGCACATGCAACTTATAAAATCAGTAGTATACAAATAAGGGTATTAGCCCAGGCTTCAAGGCTTGCTGCCGGAGGTGCCTACCGCTATCTTAGTTTGTGACGTCATGGCGGCCATCTTGGACTCAAAATTCATTAAAAACGACGCAAAAGGACACAACATTTCTAAAAACTTCCCTATTTGAGGGGAAAATTCTCGTTTTGAGGGAAAATTACCACCTTATTACTTAAAATTACAAAAATTCGGAATTCGAAAAACCTCAAAAGACTTTTGCATTACAAAGAACAAAAAATCCCTAAAAGAGACTTCAATTCCCCAACGAAAAGCCACCCTAAGCCTCTGAAGGCCATCTTGGATGACCTTGATCTTGACCTTAAAATTCAAGCTCTTAAATGTTTACCAAAAAAATTCCAAAAAAATTTAAAAAATATGAAAACAATTGCTTACTTCCAATTTTTTGTAACTTAATCAATTGCGGCCTTGGTTTGATGCCCGGCAAGAGTTAACATGTAATTTATTATTAATATAATTTTAAAAACTTAATAAAATCTCTTACATCACAACCTTTATCATGAATTACGATGCAACCGCTGCAATTATTGTTACGGCCACCTATGTGAAAATCATTAATATTTATACCAGAAAATATTTTTTAAATAAATAATTATTTCAAAAACGTACTTACATGCTTAGTTCAAAAACGGTGAGAACAAAATTTAACAAACAAAAAAGGGACAGATCCTTCCTTTACTGAAGCCAAATACAGACTGACCTCCCACCACTAATGCCAAGATATATATATATATATATATAACCCGCTACTATGAGGTTAGTCCGCTGTCTTGTTTTCTTCATTTGTAGGTCACTTTTTTTTTTTTTCGTCTGGTGGTGGTCACTATTTTGTTTTCGTGTTCTAGAGTGCACTACCAACATGTTAGTTTAATTTTTTTACCCATTAGAGTGCAGTAATCATTTACTATTAATGTGGTGCCCGCCATCTTTAAATTTGGATGATATCTTGAAAATCCGTAATTATTTTGCTAGATGTTGTCACGCTGCATATCATTGAAGTCTTTTTTTCTATGCTTTAAATACATTCCAACCAGTCAGTTCATGTAATATGCTATACGTGTAGGCCAAATTTCTTCGTACCATTAGACCATGTCTAAACAATGCCAGACATATAGACCAGACATCTTCGATCCCATAGACCTTTTTCGTCGATAACTATTATAACATATTTCAAGCAGTCCAGACAAAGTCTTAGAACTGTCACACCTAAAGTATCGATAAAATTATTTACAAGCATTTAGACCAAAAGAACATGTTTTACCCTTGATAAAGGACCAAGAATCCCTAAAAAATGTTTTATCTGGACCAAAAGGTTTACAACTAGTAAATATACAGAGCTACTTTAGATTTGAAAACGTGCATTTAACGAAAACACACATTAAAACAAGGAAAGAACACACATACTAGACAAACTGTACACACACTGGACACAGAGTATGACAGGACTATGTAAAGAAACCTTTAACCCTGGACGTCATGTGCCTAAACTTAAACACCTATCTTATTTTTACTTTAAATATTTATAATAATTTTTTTCATTAAATAAGCAATTTAAAACGTCTCACTTAGCTTTTAATTTTTTTGTATCATTAATACGTGTTTTTAGGATTTTGCCACGTACTCTACTTCATGTTATTTTTCATCTGCACTTATAAAAGACTTGTAACAATTAGTTTGAACATGTTATTTATAAAGTACACATACTGGACACACAGTACACACAGTACACTAACTGGACACACAGTACACATACTGGAAGTACAGTACACACAGTACTCACACTGAACACACAGTTAACACAGAACACACACTGAACACACAGTTAACACAGAACACACACAAACACACAGTACACACCCAGTACACACCCTGGACGCAAAGTACACGCAGTATACACACAGATCACACAGTACACACACTGGACACGCAATGGACACACATTACACGCAATAGACACACAGTACACACATTGGGCATGCAATGGACACACATTAGACGCAATGAACACACACAACACACTTACATGAAAAGCATATAACTAAAAGAAAGCACAATTGGAAGCACAATGAACGAAAAAGAAGCACAATTGGATGCACAATAAACGTAAAGGAAGCACAATCAACGAAAAGGAAGCACATTCGACAAAGAGGAATCACAACAACAAAAAGGAAGCACAATTGGAAGCTCAATCAACGAAACGATACGTTCTCAGTAGTAAGAGACGATAATACAGTCTTGACTATGTAGATTTAACTCAGTAGGATTCGGTCGCCAATTTTATGTTAGGATATAATTTATCCATTTGTCGTTGGTTCCACTAGTCTTTTGACTCCAAAAGTCATTGGCTCCAACAGTCATTAGCTTCAACAGTCAGAGTCTTTCACAGTGTTTGGACCTAACAGTCCTTGCCTCCAGAAGTTTTTGACTCCAGATTTCTTAAGTCTAGCTGTTATTTTGCTACGAGTCCAGGAGGTTACAAGGTACTAGACTACATAACTAGAAGATGTCAAGTCTTTAAATGGCAACTAGGCTACAATTTCATGCGGTTACAATTCTAGAAAGCTACAATTCTACGAGGCATCTATTCTACGAGAATACAAGTATACGAGTCCACTAGGCTACGAGGTTACGACATTAAAAGTTTTCATCTGGCTACCAGTCTAAAAGACTACTAGACTACTTGTCTACGAAGCTACGAGGCTTCAATTCTAAGAGGCTAAAGAAAATACTTGGCTCTTACTACCGTTGACACGATTCAGCTGCGAGAGTTAATATATATCATACAAAAGAACTTGTAAGTTGAACAGATTCTTGACAAACAGATGATGCCAAGTGGTGTGTTAAGGTAAAAATTATGTATTTCTTTTAAGAGGGATGCGGGATGCTCTCTAAGTCTAGAAACGAGCTGCCATCTATCTACTTGATGTCTAACGGAGCATTATTTTTTTTTGCGATCGCTAGAGAGCTTACCGTACCCCAATTAAAAGAAATACCTAACTTTTACCTCACCACAACACTTGGTATCATCTGTTTGAAAAGAATCTGTACTATTTACAACTAGCTTTTATGCATGAAGTAAAAATTAACTCTCGCAGCTGAATGGTGTCAACGATAGTTAGAGCCATGTAGTTTGGAGCTTCGTAGACATGTAGCCTAGTAGTCTTGTAGCAACATAGCCAGTTGAAGTCTTGGAGCCTCGTAGCATCGTAGCCACGTAGCCTCCTGGTCTTGTAGCCAAATAGCAGCTAGGGCTAAGATAGCTAGAGAAAAAGACATACGGAGACTAACTCGCGGATCAAGGTAAAATGTTAAGGTCACAGTCAAATGTCAAGATCATTCAAGATGGCCGCCGTGACGTCAAAGCTCGGTCAGCTCCTCGCTCCTCACCCAGAACCCGTGTCCCCACATTCCCTTTTATATACTACTTACAGAATAAGTGCATTCGTTTCGCGGCTGATGCACCTGTGTATTGTCCCGTTAGGACCATGCCCAGGGAGCTTAAACTCTAACTCCTAAAGGACTTTTATATTAGAACTTCCCCAAAATTTTATGATAAATGTATATTGAATGTGAATCCGTATATTTCCTCTCTCGTCGATCACGACACAGATTTGCACCATAAGTATAAAATGCCGAGTTCAATCTTGGCACACAGGCAACCGTAGGCACGCGGCGATTGGCCGGCTCACCCGGCGAATCACACCATGGCGCGAAAATCCCGCGTGCTGACCTCAGTTCCGCCGTTGCGGACTAGTGAGAAAATTTTCTCCGCGCACAAACGCGAACTTTAATTTAAAAAATACTTGTATATATATTAATGATCCACTAATATGTAGCAATAAACCCCGTCGTACTACTAAGTGCAGCCCCCAGCTCTGGAATTCACTGCAAATATACACCGATCAAGTGGAAGAATACCGATACGAGTGGCATGCTGCTTTCTGTTGGTGTGACGTACGCTGGGATTCAGATAAACACTCAATAAATGAATAAGTTAAAAAAAATAATGCCTTGGAAGCGTCATCCCACAAACTAAAAACAACAATTATTATCACAGAGGTGCCCAGATGTCGTACAATGGAAATTACTTATAACCTACTAGAAAATCTAGGAGGCTATGTTGATAGAGGATGAGTAATAATGAAATAACAAGACTGCTGGTTTGATTTATATAACTGCCCTTTTACTAAATTTATTTAGTTAGATTTTTATTTTATCTTTATCTTTAAGTACACATGTATTAAAATACGTTAATCACAAACAGAAGGGAGCCCCGGGGCAACAAAATACATATAAAAGTTAAACAACCATATCTCTTAAACTTCAACCTGGTTTTACGTGAGCTCGCAGGCTCAACAGAAAGATAATAACATGTTGTTTTTAATTTGCTTTTGAAATGAATTTAACCAAATCCTATGTCCTGAAAACTGGTGGTCCTGGCACCAGAGGTTTCTGTATATTTAAGTCCAGAAGAATTTTATTTATGAAGAAACTGATATGTCGACCAGTGTGGGGAGAAACTTGTAACAGCATGAGCCCATTCACGGACTGCTAATTTTGGCAGTGAAGTTCCATTCTAATTCCTGTATCCAATTCTTGAACCCCGCCTGTAACCAAAGTCCCAAATTCCTTAGACTGGTTAACATGCGGCTAAGCCTGGGCAAGACTATGCCCAGGAAAGGCAAAAAAGAGGGCGGGGGAAGATATGACGACCACTTACCCAAAACAGCGTGTTGAAGTCACGTTAGCTGGCTCCAGGAGTAGAGTAGGCAACTCCCGGCGCGGAAGTCCGCGGTAGCCATGACGAGAAAAGTGAAGAAATAATTTAGATTAAAAAAAAACTATTATGGGCAGCCAATTTAAAAAAAAGAAAAATAAGACATTTATGCCTTGACGATCGAGACTATATAACGTAGTGTCAAGTCTTGGAAGTAATACTGAGGTAGACTCTCGCGAATCACGATGTGTGGACTGTACGGTCCAGATGCTGCCCCCCGAATGTTCAAAAATGGCGTCGGCGCGCCTAATTAAAGCAAGTTACTGCACCCATCCAAGGAGGGGGGATGGTCATGGCCTAAAGGTATCCGAAGATGCCCGAAGGGGCGAAGCATACAGCAAAAGCGCTCGCCACGCGTTCACCAGGGTCGCGGGCGGTCGCAATCTCACCGTGACTGCCTCCAAAGTCGATTATGACAAGCTGACTCATGGGAGGGATGAGTAGAGCGCTCTGGCGGCCAAGATGAGAAACTGGCTGGAGAGTCACAGAGACGTCCGCTAGAGTGCACTGAGCGCACTCGCCACCAGCGACAGAGCAAGGTTAGGGATATTATCCACCACTAGGTTTCACTGAGGACTCAGTTGGACAAGGGCGTATGTCCTTGCAGAGACCATGTACTCTGGAGGTCGATGCTCTGGGTTGAAGTTCCCAAGAAGCTACAGGTGGGGGATTAGGGAATGGGGGTCAAAACTTTCTAAGTCGCCTGGGAAACGCGTCGTGTGGACCATCCCGAGGCGTCGCCGAGGACTGTAATATGGTCCTCGACGTGCTGCCAAACAGCTTATCTATGCTTGCCTCCGAGAAATGAAAGTTGCTAGCGGAGGGCTTGGGGTAGCGTTCACTAGCACGAAAAGTCATACTGTTACAGAGAGAAAACGTGATGCAAACCGCGGCCGAGATGCTGCGATAACCAATCGTTAGCAAAGGTATCTAATTGGGCCTGTGAACAAGCGCAGGTGCACTGGGTTGCACAAGATCAAGTCGGAGAGTACAGTACTGGAAACCAAATTAAATGAAATTAAAAATGCAACTTCATTTTTGGGTTTCCTTCTTTAGAAATAAAAAATTAAACTTAAAATTCAAAACTTGTGCCCAAAAATTATGATAAATGGCACATTGGGTATGAATGTCGTGGTGTGGCGCGACGCATTAAATCTAATCAATAGTAGAAATCCTTGAATGAATTATGATGATTGCTCGGCCATTCAGCTCAAATTTACACCGATCGAATAAGCAATACTTATACGAGTGGCATGCAGTTTGCTACTGGGCGGCGCCGTTGCGTGGCACTATCCCAATAATTTACTATACTAATGTAAATACGAATGCCTGCTCTTCAGATGCTGCCATATTAATATTCTGATGGTTCCATTGTATGGCGTTCTAGCATTATGAATTTAGCATACATAGTATAATCTACTAGCCATAAGGATCAGAAATATATATATATATATATATAAAAAAAAAACAAAAAATATAAATAAAAGAATATTATTAAAAATATAAAGTATAATCTTTAGAATAGAATCTTTTTAAGTCATGTACGCCCGGCCCCTGAAGAGCGTACATATAGTTAACCGTGTTTTGCTTATGTATGATTAGTTTGTAAGTTGTACTAATCTTCCCCTCTCTACTGTTATGTTCTGTCTGGCAGCTTAGCGGGTGGCCCGGTGTTGCCACTCACGACAGAGACGTTCGCGTCCCTGGCTTCAAAATCCAGTACTGGATAAAAAGCAAGAGGACCACGAGTCCAAGTGCCCAAACCCCCGCATGCTAGACTCTTTCTACTCTGTCCAACTTTCCATGCAGACCATCCTCTGTCTCCTTTATTTTACTACACTTAATAAATGCAAAATTGTTCCCCGCTACACTGTGACTATATGCAGGTTTTACCTGGGCCCAACTTAACTAATTTACCCTAGATTTAAGAATGAGGCGAGTTACTCATAGCATCAATTGTTCCCATGGCTGGCCAATCTCCTCCTAGCACACGATGCATGTGATCCTTCGCTGCAGGGCTAACCCTAGCATGACAAGGCATATAGGCTTCGGTCTGATACGCACCTAGTTATGTCCGTAACCCGAACCCTCCCAAATACACTTAGTTTTAATTAGGTTAGGAAAAATAACTGAGACGCATTCTTCCTCCGAGTGGAAGAGTTGTTGCCACTGCCTCGCTCCAGGTCGTTGCCCCATCGTCATGCTGCCGCCATGAAGACCTTGGTATGTCGACGATTAAGTATTGCTACTTGGGTCATAGAAGTTGAATGAATAACACGTGGAACCTAGCCATTTTTCTGAGGAAAGTTATTTTGGTAACATATTTCCTGCAGAATTTTGACTTAAAAAAATTCGTGAGAGAATCCTTTTTGGTGATAGAATACTTTCTGGTATGTGGAAATAATTATTTCTTTTAATACGGCAAGAGGACTTAGTCATTTTCACCTGCACCTTGGACTTAGTTTTTGAAGATGTCACATATTATTGGCCTACAAGGGGGACGGCACTGTTGATATGGCTCGCGCGGTCATCTCTTGCTTAGCAAAATAGTACTCAGAGGGCTTTTCAACGTAATACGCACGAACAAATACTCGCGTAACAGACGTTTGAGTTTACTTTACGTAAACGTAAGGATAAGAGCTACGCGGCAATGTGATCAGCGGAGTATGCAATATAACATTCATAAGTTGCTGCGCCATTGGAGAATTTTTAGTTTGGCGTTCATAATACATTACGTAACCTTCGGTACGGACTTGGAGAAGTTTGAGGACTGCACGAGCAACTGGTGCGGACTGTACCAGTGTTTTTTTTTTTTTTTTTGAGGAGAGTCTTGGTATAATCCCTATAGGCTCTGGTACTTGAGGTTAATTATTCTTCTTAGCGTTATTTATAAGATGTTTACGAGCGGGAACGAGGCGAACCAGTGGTCGATCAGCTTCAAGAGAGAGCCCAGATATGAAAGGCCTTGCCAGTGCTGGTGTTTAGCTGGTTGGATCGGTTGGTGCGTCACGCCGCCATGATGCTTTCCTGCCAAGGACTTGTGGACACGCCGAGGAGCTGCACAACGTTTTGATAAATCGTAAGGTGACTGTTTCTTATCTTAAAACACAAAACATTGGTTGCGAAAACTATTATAACGTAAATTATACCATTGCTCATGATGTCTAGTCAGAGTTTAGACTGGAAAAGTTTGTCAACACAGTTGAGATATTTGTACTTAGTGTTCTTTTCTTTTTACTGTGTTTGACTGGAATGCTTGATTTTGTAATTTAATATCAAGTTTGTGTTTTATTTGGATTGTTTAATTTACATACAAATTTTAATGAGTTGTTTTTATTTAGATAATATGTGTATTTTCAGTTATTCAATCATTTTAATATTACTTACTTGATTTTTCATGCAAACTAATGCTCACGATCGTTGAAGCCAAATATTTTTAATGAATTAATTTTATAAGAAATAGATTTTCCATTTTTATATTTGGTCACAAATGTGTCTTGATAAGAATAAGAAGTAGTGTTAACGACTGGTTATATTCTGTTACAGTGAGTTTCTGGGGTCAATACATAAAGTAATGCATGTTATTGTTTATTATTCTGATGCCATAAAATAATGTTAGAACGATTCACTTCGCTTTATGTTTGTAACCCAGTACGAAGCTTCCTAACAAACTAAAGATGACTTAATTTATAACATCCTTTTTCAACTGAGTGATAATTGAAATAAATGTGAGCTGTAACTTTAAATGATTTTAAGCGAGAATAATTCAAAGAAGGCCAGTTAACAGCTACAAGTTTACCTAAGTCAATGTGCTATATCCTCACTTGAGTACACCGATATATTCCCGTGCGAAAAAAATAATTCTTTACTTCTTAAGACAAATAGTGTATTCGAATACTCAAAAGTAGCATGTCTACATGAATTAGTTAAGTATAATGTTCTAAATTCTTTTAAAAACTATGGAGTTGCTTGTAAATATGCCAAATGTCCAAAATATTTTCGAAAATTCTGTCCACTTAGTGACAATGACTAATTACTCAGCTTTATTTATGTCAAGACGTTATTAATCTCAGCAACTCCCCATACATTTTTTAACATTTACAAAATGGATATTTGACGCATTAAATTTATTATTAGGTTAACTTCAGAGGTATTAAAACAACGCAAAATAACAATTGAACATAATAATTTATTTAATGCTTACAATAGAGTTAAGATTATAATGAACAAGTAAAAAAAGGGAAAAATTGAAATCTTTATGAACTTGCATAAATCAGGACCAAGAAAATTTTTAAAAAGTTATGTGAAGTATTTGGTTCATACTTGTATTTATAAAAACTAATATCAACATTCGTTACACACATAACAAACCAGAGCTCAGTCCACAGCTGCTTAAATGTCAACTACATAACGTGCTTAATTCAGTCGGGTAGGAAAATGAAAAACATTTTTGTGGTAGATATTTTTATTAAATGCAAATTATATTTTTCAACGTTTTTGTTTAAGGAAGCAAATCCAAATTAATATAAGAGCTTTTTAAAAAAACATTTCACTTCAATTACAATTTCATGTAAATTTATTCATTATTTGCTGACTTAACATATTACACAAAGAAGAAATAAGTTTACTTCAAACATTACAGCTTAGAAAGTAATTTATTTTATACACGAATAAACACAGTCACAGGTTCCTGCTTATTGACGATCTCCGCGTGAGGATGGTCTAGTTGCAATCCTTGGCGTGAGGGGATGGAACACGTGGGACAAACCTGTCTATAATCGCGGAGTCTTGCTGGCCATGCGAGGGGCTCAGAGGCTGAGCTGGCTGCGACGCGGGGAACAGTAATGGACCATTGCCAGAGTAAGAGCAAGGCGCACCTTGCGGAAGCTGAGGCATTGTCGCCGGTGCAGGCAGCGAGTATTTAGCGACTGGCACTTTGACGTTCAATGGCAGATGGTACGAATTTGTCACGTACTTTATAACTGGTTTAGAACCACATGGAATGCTGTTTCCCTGGCTGGGACCAGAACCTGTTATGATATTTCCATACCCAAGGCTTCCTCCATAACCACTGCCAGAAAATCCTCCGATGCCACCTTCAAAGAAACCTCCATGAATACCTCCAATTGGACCTCCGTGATTACCTCCAATGAAATCTCCCAGGCCACCCTCATAGAGACCTCCGTAACCACCTCCAATGAAACCTTCGTGACCACCTACAAAGGGACTTCCATGACTACCTTGATATGGGTTTCCGTAACCTCCGGAAATGGGACTTTCATAGCCACCTACAATGGAAACTCCGTGACCACCTTCAAAGAGACTTCCATGACTACCTCCAATTGGAATTCCATAACTACTAAATATAGAACCTCCAATTGGACTTCCATAACTACCTAGAATGGAACCTCCAATAGGACCTACGTGAGCACCTTCAGTTGAACTTCCGTAAGCTCCACTTACAACAAGATTCCCATAGCCTTCTGCACTGTTTCCTACGTAGCCTTCTCCAATATGACCACCATATGGACTGACAGGGAAATCTCCAGTGCCACCACCTATTCTGCCTACATAACTACCTATACCCGATGGATTCGTTGCGACTTCAGCAGCTAGAAAGAAGGCCGAAACCTGAAACACACAGAATTTTCATATTTACGTTGGATATATATTTTGTGATTTTTGTTGGTCATATTGATATATAAATTGGTGCGGTAAGTATAAATCGCAGCTTGACACACTTCAAAAAATTTGCTAATAGATTATTGATCTAACTACATGATTAAAATGTATTTTGTTTATTATAACATTTTAAGGTTTTTTTTTACATATTTTGTAAACATGGTGTTTGTTTCTGAGTTGTGTGAACGTTTTTTCACACATTTTAAACGTTATTTTGTATTTTTTTAATTTCAGTTAATAACATAATTAAAAAAATATAATTTTGTCTTGTGTGAGATGGTAAAATTTATTTTGCATCAAGCAACTTGGTCAGGAACGATATCTAAGACAGTAACGTCACTCAAAAGTGACCAGAATATTCTGGTGACAGCTAAAGAAGGCAGTTGCGAGCGCACAGCATGTGGGAGAGTAAGCCCGGGTTGCGGTGCAGTGAAATTTTGTCGTTAGAGTGAAGAGAAAGTGTGCGCTACACAGAAAAATAATTCTTACTCTTAAAAATACTCCTTTGGAAACGAGTTGCCAAGAAATAATTTGTAATGCTACAAGAAAGTTGTTGTAACATTGCTATTTTTTTACTTTATGGAAAACGTTTTCTGAGATAATACTGTGTATTTTTTATAAAATTTGTTCCATAATTGTATATTGTAAATGATGATTCATTCAAGGCATAATATATTAAAGGCATGGGCAAAAAATCGAATAGTCCACAATTTGACTTTATTTTGCTGTTGTACGATTTCACAGCTGTTGTGTGGTACATATTCAACATGTTTAACTCTTTTTATTTTGTTGGCAAACTGCACGTCATGTATGCTCTATTTTTGTAACTTCCTTGGTTTTTTTTACATATATATTTAAGGTAAGGTGCGGTAATTTTGTTGTTTATATTGTTATATAAAAACTTGGTAATCTTAATGTTTTGTGTGCTTTAAATAAGCAAACAAACAAATGAATTTGTTGTGAAGTGCCTCAAGAATGGACTACCAAATAAAAAAAAACTATAAACAAATATTAAAACCAATGCATAACAACTTCAATAAATAATATATTAATTTAAGATTATGCATTCTTGGTTTAGGAAAACAGCCTATATTTGTAAAGAATTTGTTACCAATTTTAATATCTTGTGATAATATCTATGATCATCTCTCGTTTTGTTTGGTGACTTGCACTTCCTTCTCTTTTGGTCAGCCACAATGGGAACATATATCCGGCCTTTACATTCAGCCTTTAAATCCACGTCATATATGTGGTGATTAGCTTCTCCGCACCACCAACTGGGTGAGTTTTTTGCTTCGTGTCCCCGGGAACCATTTGCTTTATTAATTTTTGGTCGAAGTGTTATTTTTTTACATATATTATTTTATTTTAGTGATCCTAGTGTTGGTGTGAGACATCCTGGGCATAGGTCATTAATTTCCACTTGCTCTGAAATAAAGATGCAGTGTTTTACATTCTCGAACGGCTTCGGGATGCCACCAATAATTATTTCCCGGAACGTTATTCACTTTTTATTCCTTCTTTGCATGCAGCATGTGGCGAGCCAGTCGGCACAGTTCACCTTTTCACTGATACTTTCTCTGCACTTCAAGCCTGGTGTGCCATCGAGCCTAAGGTTCAGGGAGCTTTAAATGTCCAACTATTTCTTCCTGGAAAATCTAACATAGAAGGGATAGTTAGCAGACTGTACCATGATTATTAATGTGCGAAATTAATTCTGGAAAGCTATTCAGGGGATGGTTAACAAATAACTAAAACTATTGGAGGTGCTGTAACAACACAAAGGGTAGAATCCGATCCCAGTATTTTAGTGAACCTTATTTTGTTGTGATACAGTTGTTTTCATGTACATGTGAAAATAACCAAACATCTGTAAATCAACATAAAAATTACTTTTCAATTAACAAAGAAAAATTTCGCAATGTACGACGCTAGCAAAGATCTCATTATTATTCACGAATGAAGTTTTCTCTCCAAATTTGTCCCACGTAAATGGGTGAAGGGGAAGAGGCGAGGTCCCACCTTCATTTTAAAATGTCCATGGGCTAGATTGTATTGTGCCCCCCCCCCCCCCCTCGCCGCTAGGGTAATTTTGTACTTTTAAATTTTCGCAGCCAGTATAAGGAAAACAATGTATAAAGATATAAAAAAAATTCATACTTTTTTTGTGCGTCATTCTCCGAAGTTTGGGGCTACGAATAACATTCTGTAGCCTACATTGAATATAACGTATGCCCGAGTTCTTTGGGCAACGTTTGGCCCTTCCGAGGGAGGGAGTCCAAAGCCCCATTTTGGAGACAAATTTATTAAACACAGTTTTGGTGTTTGTCTTCTATGAGAGGTGTTTGCACTGCGATTCTCCTGACGCGGTGTATTACGGGTACTTCTTTGGTATTAAGTTAATAATCGTTGACATTCACCAAGGACCAAGCTTATGGCACTTTACAAGATTTAGTCATTAGTTCAGTTCCACAGCACGATTACACGAACGTCACCATTATAAGACAGCAGTGAGCCGGATAATAAATAAAATGTTTGTATTATTAGGATTTGATTTATTCATGTTTCCGTGATTTGTAAACAATTTACTTTGTAATATTAGACCCTGCAGTGTATTCTTAAAGAAGTATGTACACGAGATGTATAACTGTAATGTCTAATTTGATATCAAATGTTTTATACGCACAAGCATGTTGCTAATTATTCTTTAGTGGCGCAGAGAGTATGCGAGCACAAATTTGCATTTGCTTGGGAAAACAATAAAGGTAATTAGCGAAGTATTATGTTCAATTATCTACGTAAAATTCAAGTAATCTTTTACATATAATTCAAGGTTTAAAAAGTAACCGGGTATTTGTAAATACTACCTTACGGTGTTCTCAAATTTTGTTTAAGTAATATTAGCATTTATGTACTATTTATATCCATTGTAGGACATATTTCGATTTATGTAAAATTATTTTCTATTCATTTTTATATTTCTTTTATACATAAATGAATGATTTATTTACATATTAAAATTTGCAAAAAAAAAATTTAATAT
This sequence comes from Bacillus rossius redtenbacheri, assembly GCF_032445375.1. NCBI lineage: Eukaryota > Metazoa > Arthropoda > Insecta > Phasmatodea > Bacillidae > Bacillus > Bacillus rossius. The sequence continues at coordinate 28,768,627 of NC_086336.1, read as the reverse complement.
TTATTTGTATTAGTAACTGGATGACAGATGATTTGAATCTATCAGGGTGAATATTAACTAAGAATGTCACATCTCTAAGATGGGCTATTAATGGTTAATGAACTGCTTTTATATAATGTCGTTGAACTGGCAAAGGGTAAGTGGTTTTAATATGAAAGTTTTACTTTGTTGTGTAAAGACGGAACTTTTAATGAAAATGCTATATCGAACGTTCTTAAATTATTAATTTTAATATGTTTAGAAGAAATTGTTAATTTAAAGTTTTAATAAAGTTTAATATATTGATCATCTTTCGATGATAAGATTACTAAAATATTGTACATATTTGTAGAATTTGCATATTAGTATTTGTCAACACTATGTTCCTCCACAATTAGCAAACATACCTCATAAAATGGCTCTATTTAGGCTATTAACACAGTAATGGTTTCAGCTAGTGTCCTCATATGAAAACTGTAAATGTGTACTTACCAGTAAAATCTTCATGGTCGTAATATGAGGTTATCCGTCCGTAGAAGGAATGATGACCATGATGCTCTGAACACGCTTTTTTATACCACACATTGCTTCCTGTTTAATCAACATTACGTTACCAGTGAATACAGTCAGTGATTAGCTTATTACTTTGTATCTTCCGCTCTGATAGTTTCGTGTGCGTCCTCATTATTCCCCCAATCTTTTCTTACCCGCTCTATCACACTCGCCCCCAATTCTAAAGCACTGTCGCACTCCGCTCTTGAAATTTATAGTTTTAGTATTTTTTTCTTGGCCTGAGCAACAACTTGAAAATCTAAGTACTTTTAAAATTGAAGCATACAGTGACCATAAAGCAATGTGACCATACCTCCGTCAGAGAAGGCATTCAACCGCTGAGGTGATACACAGTGTTATATAATATATATAAAATTATTGGCTAAAAACAAGACGTTTCACCTCTTATGGTAGAGGTTTCGCTACAATATCGATTGATTACTGTACTTAAGAGTACGTTGGAAATTGGTACAACTGCAGCAACATCAGAATCGGATCCGTGTCTGTAAGTTTCTTCTTCATCTACTAGAAATCCTTGGAACTACTGTGATATATCGTTCGGATTTTCCCATGATGCATTAAGGTATAAGAGGAGCAAATGTGTAAAGAATCCTTCTCGTATGAAGTTTCAATGCGATGAGTGCCATGTTTGGTTTACACGTATTGGCAGTTGGCAACGACATGCGAAAACCTTTGACTCCTCTCTCTAGATTGGAGACTCGTATGCATATAAGCACAAAATCATAAGTTCAGAAAAATAATTCAATGGGACCTGGACATGAATTTAAGCCTATATCTGTGATTGGTGCATCACAATTGGTGCATCACAGAATATAATATATTCCACATGTAGAAATCTACATATCGTGGAATGTTAAAAGACTAGTATTATATAAAAATATTTCGTGAGTCAAAATATATTTGTACTTATCATGATGAATTGAAGCATAACATAAACAATCAGGTAACATATGAAGTAGCAACGTACGAATTTTTAGTATAACTTTTGGTTGGTCTGTGTATATGGCAAACCATATCCGTTCGAGCAAAGAGTGAAGAGGTGTGCATTCAAGACAGTGAATGCCCCATTTTTTAAATTCAAACAATGTGAAGCAGTCTGTTAAACACAGAATCGAGATCCTCTGTTGGGAAGAAAAAGACTATGTGGTTAAGGATCTGGCTAATCTCTGTCTCCAGTAAAACGATTAAAGCTAAGAATTAGTCAGTTCAAGCCGATGCATTATGCCCTATTATACAAAGAACTAACGCGTTTTACAAAATAATAATTATTTATTTTGCCCCTCAGATTTTATAAACCATAGGTTACAAAGAACGGTGACAAAAACAAATAGCCCAGAACTATTTCTTTTTGTCACCGTTCTTTATAACCTATGGTTTATAAAATCTGAGGGGTAAAATAAATTATTGTTATTTTGTAAAACGCGTTAGTTCTTTGTATAATAGTGCATAACGTAGGTGCGTCACTCTGCTGACGTCACTGGTCCCACGTGACGATCAAAACGGTAGGTATCCGTTTTAACATAACAAAATGTTTATTAATTTGCTAACTTTCGCAAGTGTTCCTGTAGTAGAGTAGAAATTATGTAATAAATTGTATATATAAAATAAGAATTTAGTTGTTTCCGAACCTTTCACTTTTAGGTTAAATTAATGTGATATTTAATAAAATTATTTTTTTTTTTTGCATTGACCAAGGAAGAATATAGATAGAATAAATTTGTACATTAATGAGTGATTTTTTTTGATGATTTTTGAAATGTTTTCAAAATTGCTGGTCTAACTATTATGGATTTCCAAGATAGCAGGTAATATGTACTCTATCGACTTACTGCAGGCTGGTTGACAAGGAACCTAAGCTGGTTTCCGGACTTTCTATCATATTTTATTAAATAAGAGTATTTTTATACTAAAATTATATTTTTGCTTCTATAAATTATCGAACTTCGGACAGGAACATATCGAATCATTCGAAATATTAATGAGAAATATTTTGGATGAATTTTGGAATTTTTCCATAATATATAGCTAAATAATTACGAATTTCCAAGAGCTAGGTCAAATTTCAAGATGGCGGGTGCCACTGTAATAAACGATTCCTTCACTCTAGTGAGTAAAACGAAACTTACATGGCGGCATTGAACTCTAGCAGATGTAAACAAAACGCGGGCCTCTAGAAGACGAAAACAAGATGGGGGACATGATGTAATTCTAGGTGGTGATATATATATATAAATATATATATATTTATTGTTGTTAGTGGCGGGAAGGAGTCATTCTGGTGGTGGCTCCTGTGGAGGAAGGATCTATCGCAATATTAATTTTTTTACTTATAAGTTCGAAACCAGGACTCCATGATAAATTTTGTTTTTACTACAATTTTATTTTTTTATGTTTTTTAATTTTTTATAAATTGGAAATCTTTCCCATTTAAATATGTTGATTACGTAATTTTATTATGGCAGCCGTGATGTCATAACCCAAAATGGGAGAATGTTTTTATATTAATTTTTATTAATTAATTATTAAATTAATTTTTTCCCCAATTTTCATGCATTATAAAATACGGCTTTTCAAGATGGTTGCCATAACACTAATTGCAACAGTTACATCAGAATTAAGTTTGGCAGCCGTGACATCTTAATGGTTGAAGTAATGACCTCAAGGGCTTAGAGATGGTTGTCGCCGGGGAATATAAGCCACTTTGGGGAAAATTAAGAATTTGGAATTTTTGAGAACTAAAACGGGAAATTTTACTTCAAAACGGGCATTTTTATCTATTAAATATAAATTTGATTTATTAAATATTAAATATTAAAATATTTTTTGGCGGAAAGTATTTCCAAATAAACTGGTAATTTTGGCTAATTTTGGTGAATTTTGGGCAAGTGTTCGCAAAATGTGAGTCATTTTTGGAAAATTTGTTCTAAATTTGGTCAAGATCAAGGTCATTTTCAAAGTCATCCAAGATGGCAGCCGTGACGTTCAATCCTAGATGGTGGACATCGGCACCGGCACAACACTCCGACTCATGGCTTGGACTAACTATCATATACCTACTACTAAATACTAATGCTAGTAGTGCGAAAATTTATGTCCGGTGCCTGGCGCTGGCACGTGGAGCCGTTTAGCTGACCGCCATCTTGGATTGTGATGTCACCGTGGCCATCATGGATGACCTTGACCCTAACCTTGGCGGCCATCATGGATCCGCCATTATGTTTTCCGTCATTTTAAAGTATGACGTCACCGTTTCAATTTCTGTTATAGCCGCCATCTTGAAAATATTTATTTATTATTCAATTTTAATAAAAATATTGAATTTGATAAAAATATTTGAAATTTATCAAACAAATAAATTAATCAATTATACTAATAATTATTTTAAAACAATGTCGCACTTTTGTTACGGCCGTCATCATGAAAATCCGTATTTTGTATGCTAGAAATATAGGAAAAAATTAATAAATTATAATTAAATTTTATTAATTAAAATATAATAATATACTATTAAAAATGAACTTACGCCTTGAAGTCCTCAGTTCAAACTCGGTGAGGACAAAAAAATAAAAAAAATGCTGACCTATCCTTCCTCCACGGAAGCCACCTGCAGACTGACCTCCCACCACATTAACCAAGGTATATATCGTCAGCTAGTATGACGTCACGTCCTCCATCTTGTTTTCATCTGGTGGAAGCCACTATTTTTTTTTATTTTACTAGAGTACGTTACCGTCACCTGCTAGAGTGCAGCAATAATTTATTAATACTAAGGGGCCTTCCATCTTTAAATTTGAATGCCATCTTGGAAATTTGTATTTATTTAGATAGAAATTCGAGAAAAATCCCTTTAATCATTAAATAAATTACTCGTTAGTTTACCGAATTGATAAGATCGATTCCTTTACTTAGTTCGATCCCTGGGTGATGCAAAACAAAATTAATTTTATGTAAAAAATAACAAAATCAATAAATCATGTTAAAAATCCTAAAAAGAGCCTACGTTACACATAAACCAAACATCAGCAAGTCATAGTGTCCGCTATCTTGGAATCGTGTAATTATTTAGTTAGAAATTAGGGAAAATTCAAAAATTCATCAAAAAATTCAATTATTAATACAATGATTGAACGTTTAGATTCCTGTCCTAGGTTCTGTCCTTGGTCATTAAAAAAAAAAAAAGGAATTTTATGAAAAAATAACACAATTCGACATGTTCGGAAATAAAACACCACAACTTATTTTACAAACATAAAATTTATAACATAAATTCTACAAATACAAACAAGTAAATTACTAGCATTTCACGATTTCTACAGTCGTCTTACAAGGAGTAGCGAGTATATGGCATGCCTCGGCATATGTTTTCGAGTCAGTAATGTATGATTACAAAATTATTAATTTATATATATCATAAATATATTATTATTAAATTAAATTACGAAACTACAAAAAATGGTGGCTTTTTCTAGAACTCTATCCTTGCTCAACAACGCAGAATTCCACAAGCTGTCAGAATCTGATTTGAAATTTTTTTTATTATTTGTTATTTGTAATTTTCTGATATTAAGGAAAACATGTGTTAGTTTATTCCGTGTGTTAATTTGCGCTACCATAATTGTCTAACTAAAATATTTTTAACAGGTGGAATTAAAACAAAATATCGAAAATTTAGTAAAAATAATATTGTTCTTGTAAGTTTTTTTTGTAGTAAGCACGCTCAATACGTGTGAATTAAGAAATACATCGGAAAATGTTCAGTAATACCTGGATGAATTGTAAACTATGTTCTTAAAGAATTTAAATTTAAAAAAATATATTATAAAAGTTATAGTTACAAAATGTATTTACTAACACAGTTAAATGCTACGATTTGAAATATAACAATGTTTATTAAGGAAAAAAAAATCTAAACCTGTAAATATATGTATCATAGAAAAACGAAATGTGCAGAAAAACAAACGTTTAAATAAATTAATTTATTGCTTCAAAAGGTACTGATTCTTTCTCACCAAATTATTAAAAAAACTGCAACTCCAATTATATATATATATATATTTGTATATAATATATATCTATACATATATATAAGCGAAATACCACTCACTGACAATTCTAAAATTATCCGGAAGTATAAGATCTACTGACTTTAAATTTTCCCCGTATACTCCTTTTGCTAATAGAAGAACGAGTTTTCGAGAATTAATTTCCAATGTGGGGTTACTCGGGTGTTAAATATAAAAATTTCCGGTTTTAATCGAAAATTTATATGGCAACGGCTTTTGTTTTATAAATGCTTTCTTCATCTCCACGGTGACGTCTATTGCATTGCTGATACATACTTTGTCTCCCAACAACGGATATTGAATTGATAATAATTGTAGTGTAGGATAGCCGGTCCTGCACCAGGCAACAGGCTTGATGATTAAGGGATGGGGTCAATGACCGACCACACTGACGTCACAGCGGCCATCTTAGATGACCTTGACCTTTGTTTTGATGTATAAACTCAACAACATCTATTGCCGGATAATGTATTTTATTTTCACCACAACTAAATACAAACCACTAACACACACCGCCATCTTGCTAGACTCCTTGTTTGTTTACCCACAATGCCAAGCACTACAAACAAGTCAACATGATGAAAAGAGAAAAGAGAAAATTGTCTATGTCCAGTAAATATTCACACATGCGTGAACATACCGCCCACCGAAAAAAAATGACATTTTTTTTCCATACTTAACACACATAACCTTGATACTAAAACACAAAACGAATAAGATCAAACATCACAAAAGCTCCTGATTATGTCCATAAGTTTAGGATATTGGTAAAGGGCAGATTTTGGTCACAGGTCTCACAATTTCTCCAGTATAGGTTCTCAGTGTGACAACTCTTACAACACCATCTCTACCTGGGTGAGTTTTGATAACTCTGGCAGTTCTCCATTTCAAGGGTGGCAAGTTCGAATCCTTCACTAACACTAATGCATTCTCCTCCACATTGGGTACTGCAGTATTCCACTTTGTCCTTTGATGGAGTGTGTGAAGATACTCGGTGCTCCAGCGTTTCCAGATGCACTGCTTCAGTTTGGTGATGAGCTGCCATCTATCTAAACGATACTCCAAAAGGTGGGATAGATCCTGTTCCGGTATGCCAACAAGAGGAGCACCATTTAAAAAAATGTCCAGGAGTCAAAACATAAAATTCTGAGGGATCTGCTGACAAAGGGCACAATGGTCTTGAGTTTAAAATTGCTGAGATTTCAGTAAAGAGTGTGGCCAGTTCTTCAAATGTGAGTATTTGATTGCCAATAACTCTTTTCATGTGCACCTTTGCCGACTTGACAGCTGCCTCCCATAGACCTCCAAACTGTGGGCCAGCGGGAGGATTGAAATGCTACACAATGTTGAGGTCAGCTAGGTGATCTTGCAGCATCTGCCAGGCAGGCTCAGTAAACAAGGCTTGACGAATTTCTTTCATGTGTCTGTCAGCACCAATAAAGTTTGTACCTTGATCTGAATGTATGTCAGATGGTGTTCCTCTCAGAGATACAAATCTTTTTAGAGCAGCTATAAATGCTTCTGTACATAGTGAGGACACAACCTCCAAGTGTGTTGCCTTACTTGACATACACACAAACAAACAAAGATAACTTTTACTGATTGGGGCTTTACGTGTTTTGGTGGTCTTAGAAGAAAAGGGTCCAGCAAAGTCCACACCAACCTTCAGAAAAGGACGCACTTTTGAGAATCTTACACTTGGGAGATTCCCCATTAGAGGTGCAGGAGACCTTGCAGTCAACCTGAAACATGTGATACACAGATGAATACAGTGCCGAATGAGATGTCGAGCACCCACAATCCAAAACTGCCTTTGAATGAGAGATTGAGTAGCTTGAGGTCCTGCATGGAGATATGTGATATGGTAAAAGGTTACAATAAGCTTTGAAAGATGACATTTTCCTGGAAGCAATACTGGGTGTTTGGTACTTTCAGGCAAACAAGCATATTGCAAACGTCCGCCCACCCTGACAATTCCAAGGGAGTCAAGAAATGGACACAAACTCCGCAAATTTCTGGAACATTCACTGCGCTTCAGGAGTTTGATTTCTTTCATAAAATACTGATGTTGTACTACACTACATGGATCCAAAACATCAGTGCAGACTGCATCTCCTCACACTTCAATATCTTAGAATCACAATGCGGGAGTTTTGAGAACACACTTTTGGCTCTGAGTATCCATGCTGTTACTCGCTTAAGTTTTGAAAATGATGAAAATGTTTCCAACAATTTCACCAATTCATTTTGTCTGTCCTCTTGCACTGCAAGGGCCTGACTTTGCACCGGCTTGCATTCTGGAAGCTCTAGGAAAGGTGATACCTCAAATTTGTTTACAGGCCATTCCATGTCTGATTCTACCAACCAATCTGGACCATGAAACCACAGAGAACTCTCAATCAATTGATCAGGATAAACACCTCGGGATGCTAAGTCAGCTGGGTTGCACACTGAGGGAACATAGCGCCAAATTCCTGGGGGTGTGATAGCTTGAATCTTGGACACACGGTTTGCTACAAAGGCCTTAAACTTGTGAGGAGATGATTTAAGCCATGACAACACAGTCGTTGAATCTGACCACATGTACATAGTAAAATTGTTCAATCTGCTCTCAAAAAATGTGTTCACGTATAACCACAATTTAGCAAGCAGCATAGCACCGAAAAACTCAAGTCTGGGGATGGACAATGTCTTTAGTGGTGCCACCTTTGACTTGGCGATTACTAGATGGGTTGAGACCATACCAGTATTGTACACAAGTCTTACATAAATCACTGCAGCATATGCCTTTTCAGAGGCATCACAAAATCCGTGAAACTGAATGCAGCAGGCATCCAGAAAATGGATATATCGTGGAATCCTTACATTAATCAGGGAAGACAATGATGTTCTGAAGTGTAACCACTGTTGAGCAACCTCTGCAGTGACTGGCTGATCCCATTCTAATCCCAGTGTCCAAAGAGTCTGGAGCAATATTTTAACCCAAACTATAACTGGGGACACCCATCCACATGGATCAAACACCCTAGCAATGGTGGAGAGAATTCCTCGTTTTGTGACAGATAGATGGGGTACATTGATGTGGTACATAAACTCGTCAGTGATGGGACACCAATGAATGCCCAGAACCTTAACTGCTGGACTTGTGTCTTGATCAAAGCTTCTGAGAGTCTCGCAATGTGCTACAGGCAGATCCTCCAACACACTGGAATTGTTGGATGACCATTTACGTAACTCAAATCCTCCTTGAGCTAACAAGTCCACGAGTTCACACTTAAGTTGCACTGCCTCTTCTACAGAATTTGCTCCTGTTACAATGTCATCTACAAACACATCTCTTAACAATGTTTTTGATGCCTGAGGATATTGCTGGGCTTCATCCAAGGCCAATTGCTGCAAGGTTCTCAAAGCTTGGTAAGGAGAAGATGCTAAACCATATGTGACAGTCTTCAGTTGATAAACATGGACACTTTCTTCGGGAGACGGTCGCCATAGAATGCACTGGTATTTCCAGTCATCAGGGTGGATTTGAATCTGTCGATACATCTTACAGATGTCTGCAGTGAAACAAGAGGCCTAGTTCGAAAGTTCAATAGAATATCACCAATGTTTTTATGAAGTTTTGGACCAGTAAGGAGCATCATTCAATGAGATGCCTTTAGAAGTTGCTGCTGATCCATCAAACACCACACGAAGTTTTGTGGTAGAACTTGATTCCTTGAGTACAGCATGATGAGGAATGACATAGGCTATTTCATCATCTTGACCATGAATATGCTGAATGCTTGTCACGCGGGTCATGTGGCCTAAACATTCATATTCTTTGAGAAACTGGCTATATTCCCTCGCGAGATCAGGTGACTTCTTCAACCTACACTCTAGGCGCTCAAATCTTGATAAAGCAGAGTGCAAAGAATGACCCATGTCCTTCACCTCCTTATTGAATGGTAAATGAAGTATGTATCGCCCTTCAGCACTGCGTTCATGTATTGCAAGGAAGTGGTCTTCACATTTCTTGTCATCATCTGATATAAGGTCGACTGATGGCACTTCTTCAATTTCCCAAAACTTCTGTAATTGTACATCCAGGTTAGTTGTTCTTATCAAGCATGACACTGGTGGGTTCACATGTGTTTCACACTTGGCCTTACCACTCACAACCCAACCAAACAGAGAGTGGAAAACATTAGGCTCCCCTGGTAATTTAGCTCCAGTCAGCACTTCACTGACGATATCAGCTGAAAGGAGCATGTCAACAGGCCCAGGTTTGTCGAATGATGGATCTGCTAATTTTAAACCCTTGAGGTGAGTAACTGAGCCTTGTGAGATTCTTGAACAAGGCATGGGATGTGTTATTTCAGATAGAATTGTGCCCTTTACATTAAACTGAATATGTTGAGAATCCACTGGTTTTATTAAACAATGGACAATGCCTCTGGCCCCTGGCACAGGAGTCTGACCAACACCAGCAATTTCGACATTTTGACGATGACGTTTCAATCCCAACCGCTGTACACAATCTTCAGTCAAAAATGTAGTTTGTGAAGCACCATCTTGCAAGGCTCTTACCACTTGAAACTGTCCACTTCCATCTCTCACATGCACAAGAGCAGTGGTTAATAAAATGGTAGTTGATTGATCCTGATTATCACCTGACAGATGTAGCGATTGTAATTTATTTACAAATGGTTCATAAGCTGGAGTATCATTTGTATCATTTTGAGTACTCTCTGGCTGAGTTGGGTGATTGTTGTGGTTGAAGTGCAAAACTGAATGGTGTCTCTTTTGACAATGATTGCATGAAAATTTTGATAAACATCTCTGAGCATAATGATGTTTTTTCAAACAATTAAAACACATTTTTTGCTCCTTCACAAACTGCATCCTCTCATCAATGTTCTTAGACAAAAAATGTTCACACTTACTAAGTGAATGATTTTCGTTACAAAATGCACAGCACAGAACATTTCCAACTGCTACGAGGGCAGTGCTTCGGCCACTGGTTAGTCTAAAGGGTGGCCTCACACTAAATGTTGCAGTCCTGTTGTAGCTACGACCAACTGTAGAGGTTTTAGCCTCATGATTCCCTTGAACACTAAGTAGTTTAACATTTTCATTCGCCACAGCACGACGCTCTAAGAATGCAAGGAGATGGTCACTAGTGGGCAGATCTTGCTCCACAGCTATTTCAAATGATTCACGTAAATTTGAGTCTAGTTTCTCAAGAAGAATATTCAGTAGGAGAAAGCTCCACTCAGACACTGGAAAATTATCAGCCCTTAATGCATTCAAATTCTCTTGAACCACACTAACAAAGCGGGATGAGTCTGGTGGGTTAGAATGCACAGATGGAAGATGAAGTATCTTCTGAACATGAATGGTAGCAGCAATGTGTAGATTCTGGTATTTCTTTTCCAGCAATGACCAAATTACTTCGTAATTTTCATTGGTGAGGGGCAAATTACTTACCAGCTCTCTTGGCTCATCTTTCAGGCATCCAATAAGATAATGCAGTTTCTGTACATTGCTGAGTGACACATCTTGATGCACAATGGATATAAAAAGCTCAGAAAAGGATGCCCATTCTGCCCTGCTTCCTGAAAACACCGGCAAAGGAAGTGGAGGCAGGACTGCACGTGAGAATGTTGCACGAGTAGTTAGGTCTGCCGCTCTAACTGTACACCGATTATGTTCAATACGAAGATGCCTAAACAACCTTTCGAACGTCACAAAGGCTGTCCCCAATTTATCAACTGTTCGTACTTCTGGTTTCGGCGGTACTGCACACAAAGCAAAGTAGTTAGCCAGCAATTCGTCTTTCTTTTCTGAGACTTCTTCAAACGCAATTGCAAATTCTTCAAAGAGATCTGGATTTTTGGCTGTTTTCTTTAAAATTGCACTAACTTCGTTTACTTTGTCCATAACATAGTCAAAAATGATAAGCTGTAACTCGGTTGTTGAAGCCGCCATGACATCAATAGCACACACGCACGAGGTAGTTATTTGAAGATGCTTCTCTTTAAATCAAACGGAATTTTTTTTAAACTGGTTGCTCATATCTTTTATCCGGCCCGGAGGACCAAATTATGTTTTGATGTATAAACTCAACAACATCTATTGCCGGATAATGTATTTTATTTTCACCACAACTAAATACAAACCACTAACACACACCGCCATCTTGCTAGACTCCTTGTTTGTTTACCCACAATGCCAAGCACTACAAACAAGTCAACATGATGAAAAGAGAAAATTGTCTATGTCCAGTAAATATTCACACATGCGTGAACAACCTTTAACCTCCAAAATTTGCTAAAAATTCGCCAAATTCATCCAATATTTAAAGTTTTTTTTTTAATATTCCGCTAAAAAGTCACAAAAATAGCAATCCAAAAATTCACATTTCAAAAGAAAAATTTCCGTTTTCAGGAAAAGTTTCCCGTTGTTCCTCAAAATGGCAAAAAAATTCAGAATTCGTAAAACCTCAAAAAATCTTACAAAGAACGAACATTCCTAAAATAGGCTTAAGGCTCCTAAAAGCAAGCCACCCTAAGTCTCAAATGTCACGAACGTAAACTTGGCCATAACCTTTAAATCTTTAAATTTCGGCCAAAAAAAACCACGAAAAAATTCCAAAATTAAATGTTAGCTATCGAATCCATCTTAGTCCAATGTTCTATTATAGACGAGAGTAAAAATGTAATTTATGTATAAAATATTAAAAAAGTTCTTAATTACAATTTTTTAAATATTTAAACAAAAAAAGCTTACGTGTAACAAACCATCTTGGATTCTAGAAATGTTTCAATTTTCGTTAACGTCAGCTTGTTTAAAATCCATTTATTTTATATCCTACAAAATTGGGGAGATTTATTAAATAAATAAAAAATTTTAAAATTCAAATTATATAAAAATAACTTAACGAAACTTTGTAAACTGTGCGCCATCTTGAAAGTCTGTATTTTTTTTATTAAAAAATCATTACGGAGTACGTGGTTCAAAATCGGTGAGAGTAAAAAAGGGTGATGTATCCTTCCTCCACGGAAGCCAACAAAAGACTCACCTGCCACGACCAATGCCAAGGTTGATAGATCGCCAGCTAATATGACGTCAGGGCCGCCATATTGCTTTCTTCTGTTAAAGGTTGCCATCTTGTTTTCGTCTACTAAAGTGCATTGCCCCCATGTTAGTTTAATGTTTACCCGCTAGAGTGCAGTAATCATTTATTGCAAGTGTGTGCTTTATTGCACAACATCTTGGAAATTCGTAATTACTTAGCTTTAAATTCGGAAAACATTCCAAAAAAGATTTAAAAATTAAATCATTAAAGTAATGATTGACTCGATGATGATTCGTGAGCTGACGTTTTGTTAGAGAACTTAGGAAATGTTCACTCATTTCTTTCTCATGCCTCGACATAAAATGTGGATTCGCAGATAAATTCATACGACTTTTTTTACCCATACCAATGGTTTTTCTTTATAGCATTGTGTCTTCTTGCTTCCTCCAATTGCTTGCGCTCGTTCTTGAAACTGTTGACTATACCATTTGTAGCACCGATGACGTTATTATATTCAATATTTGGTTGTTTTATTCCGTTGATTCATTGATTCTCGTCCCTTGTAAGATTCACAGTCAGTGATAAGAGTAACTGAAATTAAAAAACAATTTTAAATTCAGTTTCCCACTACCTTTTGTGTAGATTATAATAATTCTATATAAAAAACCACTCTTTAAAGATACCTGTCCAAACTAAATAAATAAGATGTGGCTATGAGTAGTATAGGTTGGCCGGTCCTGAAACTGGCGCCGGAGCGTGGATTGGGATTGTCTGTCCGCCATCTTGGATTGTGACATCTTGGATGACCTTGACCTTGACCTTTGAACTTGACCTTGAATTTTATCCACAAAACTTGCCAAAATGGGCAAAAATTGCCCAAAATTCCTCAAAAATCGCCAAAATGTCAATTTTCGTGGAAAAAAATTCCGCCAAAAATCTCAAAAAATTCCACAAATTAAAAATTTCTCTTTTCGAGGGAAAAATTTCCCGTTTCGAGGGAAAATTTCCCGTTTTTAGTCCTTAAAAATCCCAGCGGCTGAAAATTCCTAAAACTGGCTTAAAACTCCTAATAGTTAGCCGCTTATAAGCCATTTCTAGGAATAAGGATACCATGACCGACATTTCGAATTATGACGTCACCGTTGCAATTTCCGTTACGGTCGCCATATTTAACATTTTATTTATAATCCGATTTTAACGGAAAAAAATTTAAAATTTAAAAATAAATTCACTTAATAAAATTTTAATAAATTTTTTATACAAAATATACTTTTACGACACGGAACTCGGAATCCTCGGTTCTAACCCGACGAGGTCAAAAAAATTAAAAATGGCGACAGGCTCCTTCCCCCGCGGTGGCTGCAGGCAGACTGACTTACACCCACCATTTTTTTTTTTCATAGCACATATATCGCCAGTGAGCATGACGTCATGTCCGCCATTTTGTCTTACAAAAATATATTCTGGCTTGTACTAGAACTCTATCTGTGTTCAACAATGAGAAGTTCACAAGCTAGCAATATATATTTATGTATTTTTTTATTTTATATTTTATTTTTTATTAATTTATTTTTATTTTGAAATATTTTTTCCCCCTAAAATTTTATGATATCAAAGAAAACTTGTGTCGTTTTTCTCCGTGTGCTTCTGATTATTTTTGTCAATATTATGGTGGTTTTCTCCGTGTGCTCCCGATTATTCTTGTTAATATTTTGATGGTTAATCCGTGTGCTTACGATCATTCCTGCGGTTTCGGTCAAAGTTCAAGGTCACACTCATCCATTATGGCCACCGTGACGTCGCAATCCAAGATGGTGGACCGTGAGAAATCTGAGAAGCACTAGCAGGAAGGACGAACTTCCTTCTCCTTGAAGACTATCGTAGCTATCCTCCTTATACGATCGATGGTGAGTATCCCGCATCCTGCATAAAAGAAATAAATATTATTTACCTGCAAGCAATATGTGACGTCATCTGATGTTGAAAAGCGGAACTAGTTGCAGCAAGTACCTTTGCATAAGATAAATTAACTCTCGCTGACGAAATAATTAAAACATTGTATTTAAGTAATGGTTATTAATTTAAAACTCTTAGTTTGCATCTGGCATTAATCTCGGTAACTAATATGATTTCCGATTTAGGATCTGACGCTGTATCGAAAGAACATTGGTGTGAGTTTTGCAGCAAAGAGTTTATCTTGAGAAAGAATAAAAGACAACACGAGAAGAATAACTGTGTTAAAAATCCACTACGCAATATGATAAGATGTGTTCGATGTAGCAAGTCGTTTACGCGGAGAGAGAGCTTAAAAACACATGGCAGAACTTGTAACGCCAAGCCTGCGTACAAGCTAGAGGAAAACGATGAATCTACTAGACTAAGGAAGAGTGATCTACATTACGACAATAATTTTCCTGGCTCTTCCGATCTCGACAAAGAACTTAAATTGAAGGAGGTTGATGATTTACGGAAGAATGAAGACAGTGGAAGAATCCTTAACGTGAAAAGTGAGAATATATTCCAGCCGAATTCAAGTAGATCTTTCCTACTTTGTAGAAATGATGGACTCCTAAAAAGGAAGCATGAAGACGATGAAGACACTTCAACATCATCAACATCGAATTTTTACGGTAAATTGGGTGAAGAAGATTCCTTCTACGGTGATTGTTACAGTGACTCTGAGACTGTTGACAAAGACATAGACTATGATGAAGCACCTAAAGCTGACAAGATCGAAGAATGTGGTGGTGTCCTGAGACCGAAACGATGGAAACGACGTGATATATTAAATAAATCTGATCAAGCTTGTGATGATCACCGTCTCAAAAATGAAAGTTACCCTGAGGTTGGTGGTAAAACGGAAGACACCAGAGATCATAATATTTATTATAAACGTGCAAGTAAGATGGTGGTAGAAGAGATTGATTACACATCATGGAAAGATCCAAACATATTGGTTGACCGGCTAAGACTTCTACATGGTTCGCTTTGTGCAGGAAACTATTCGTGCATCAAAGAAATATCCTTCATACTCAAGGAACTGAGGAATGCTGGCTACATACAATAATGGCTTGTTTTACTTGCTTTTGTTTAATATAAAGATATAATAAATAAATAATTAAAATTATAAACATTTAATGTTTTTATTTCTTGTATTCTGATTTCTAATTAAGACTTAGATCTCGCAACTTGTGCTTCCTTTTTGCCTTTTTTGTTGATGGAGCTTCCAAATGTGCTGCCTTTTCGTAGTCGGTGCTTCCAAATGTGCTGCCTTTTCGTAGTCGGTGCTTCCAAATGTGCTGCCTTTTCGTTGTCGGTGCTGCCAAATGTGCTGCCTTTTCGTTGTCGGTGCTTCCAAATGTGCTGCCTTTTCGTAGTCGGTGCTTCCTATTGTTTTTCCTTTTTTGAAGGTGCTTCCAAATGTGCTTCCTTTTTTGGTGATGGTGCTTTTATTTTTTTAATGTTGTTTTGACTCTATTAATTTAGTAAATTGTTCTTGATTTGACTAGCGTATTATTCAAACCGGTTAATGTATATAAACGAGTCCTAGACAGCAGGACGCTCAGTTTGTTACTGCCGTCGACGGTGTACGGATCACCTAGTTTGTTTCTTCTGGTGCATAAGTCGTGTAATTGCCGGTTCTTGAGACTTCGATGGCATCTTTACCGACTTTAACGTCGTACTCGATGGAGGATGTACCGTCGACTACGGGAACCATGACGTCGGCGCCGACGATGTTGGATTTGATCCCATTGGCAACGCCTCTGACAACACTGGAGGAGACTACGATATGTGCTGTTCCACCATCAGCTGAAGTTTCATCAGCATTGAATACTTCAATTAATGAAGAGCGTACTTCGCATCAGTGCAAATACTGTGGTGCATCATTTACTATCACCTCAAATGCTCGCAGACATGAAAAAAGCGGTTGTTCTAATAATGTTCAAAGAATACAATTTCAGTGCAATAAGTGCAATAAACTAATTTCATGTCTCGATAGCTTACATAGTCATTATAAAAAATGCTCCGAGACGTATAATGAACATGGTTATCTATTTGACTCATGTGTTGTACCGGCTACTGAGACTATATAAGTGCTATGAACTTCAGTCCGTCTCTGGCTGTGGTGATAAACGGATCGGATAGACATTTAAAGTCGTGTAAAAGGCTTAGTCCGTACAATAATAAGACTGTTTAAATCGAGGAATCCAAAAGGCTTTGGTAATTTGTCAGTGTTTTTTTTGTACTTGTAGTAGTGTATTGAATTTATGTAATAAATTTTTTTTAAAATAACTTGTGGTGTTTTTGATTTTCTCAAACCTAACACTTTTTTAGTATTTTTTTAATTAAAGTTGTTTTGTATCGGCCAGGGATCGAACCAAGGACCTAAGTCGATCTAATCAATCATTAAATTAATTGACAATTTATTTAATGAATTTTGGAACTTTTCTCGAATCTCTAGCATTAAAATTACGGATTTTCAAGATGGCGGCCAAATTTCAAGAATGGCGGGCACCTTAGTAATAAATGATTACTGCACTCTAGCGGGTAAGAATTAAACTAACATGGCGTCAGCGCACTCTCGCCGACGATACAATGATGATGGCTTCGAACATCGAAGACATGATGGCGGACATGACATCATGCTCACTGGCGATATATGTGCTATGAAAAAAAAAATGGTGGGGGTAAGTCAGTCTGCCTGCAGCCACCGCGGGGGAAGGAGCCTGTCGCCATTTTTAATTTTTTTTGAACTCGTCTGGTTCGAACTGAGGACCCAAACTTCGTGTCGTAAAAGTAAATTTTTTATAAAACATTTATTAAAATATTATTAAGTGAATTTTTTTATAAATTTTAATTTTTTTCCGTTAAAATCGGATTATATAAAAAAAGTTAAAGATGGCGTCTGTAACGGAAATTGAAACGGTGAGGTCATAATTCGAAATGACGGTCATGGTATCCTTATTCCTAGAAATGGCTTATAAGCGGATAACTCTTAGGAATTTTAAGCCAGTTTTAGGAATATTCAGCCGCTGGGATTTTTAAGGACTAAAAACGGGAAATTTTCCCTCGAAACGGGAAATATTTTCCCTCGAAAATAGAAATTTTTAATTTGTGGAATTATTGAGATTTTTTGGCGGAATTTTTTTCCACAACAATTGAAATTTTGGGCAATTTTTGCCCAATATGGCTAGTTTTAAAGATCAAATTCAAAGTCAAGGTCAAAGGTCAAGGTCAAGGTCATCCAAGATGGTCGCCGTGACGTCACAATCCAAGATGGCGGACAGACATTCCCAATCCACGCGCCGGCGCCAGTTTCAGGACCGGCCAACCTATACTACTGCTATGTCTACAATATAAGTCTAATTTTTCAATAACTGAGATAATTTCAACCAGGTTTTGTTCAATATTAGGCGTATTGACCAAGCATCTCCGAACTAAGAGGTATTTTAAGATGGTATTCGGAATACATTTTTAAACAGATGATGTCCAATGTTAGGCGTTTATACTAGACAACTCTGAACCACGAGACCAGTCATATCCTGAGTACAAACTTAAGAATCCACATTCAATGAAAAGGAAGCAATGTTAGAAGCACAATCAACGAAAAGGAAGCACATTTGGAAGCATAATCAAAGAGAAAGAAGAACTTTAAAAAAAGAAGCACAATCGGAAGGATATTCGACAAATAGGAACCACAATGTCCCAAAAAAAAAAAGAAGAAAAAAAAGGAAGCATATTTAGAAGCTCAATAAACGAGAATGAACCACAATAAAAAAAGGGCGCAATAGGAAGCAGAATCAAATAATAGGAAGCACAATAAAAAAGGAAGCTTTATTACGATAACAAAGTCGTAGTTAGAAATCAGATTACAAGAAATAAAACAATTATTTTTTTATATCTAAAAAAAATATATTTTATTAACAATATTATATACATGCTAGTTAAACAAGTTATTAATGTATGTAGCTAGCTTCCCTTAGATATTTAAGTATATAATCTACTTCGTCATTGTGCGATTATTTTCCTCCACGAATCAATGGCACCAACAGTCTCAGGCGATCAACCAATATGTTAGTTTCTTTCCATGACATATAATCAATCTTTTCTGCTATCGTTAACTTCGTGTACTGATTGTTATTAATATTCTTAATATCACTTTCGTCCCAAGGTTCATCGCAAGCTTGATCAGAATGATTTATTTTATAATGCCGTTTCCATATTTTTTGTTTTAGGGACTCATCATAGCTTTCGATCTTGCCATTTCAGGTGCTTCATCACTGTCTATGGTTTTGACACCATTTTCAGAATCACTGTCGCTATCATCGTAGAAGTCAGCGTCTTTACGCAGATAACTGTAATAATTCGATATCGTTGATGTCGAAGCTTCTTCATCATCTTCATGCTTCCTTTTTCGGAGTCCACCATTTTCACAAAGTAGGAAATATCTACTTGAATTCGGCTAGAATTTATTCACACTTTTCACGTTAAGGATTCTTCCATTGTCTTCATTCTTCCATAAATCATCAACGTCCTTCAATTTAAGTTTTTTGTCGAGATCAGAAGAGCTATGAATATAATCTTGTTCAAGATAAGTAAAAGTATGGACGTATTGCAGAACACTCTTCTTAAGAATAATATCTCCATCGATTTCCTCTATATTGTAAGCAGGTTTGTCGTAAGAAGTTCTGTCGTGTCCCTTTTCAGCTCTCATCGCGTAAACTATTTGCTACAACGAACGCAACTTACCAGTTTACGCAGCGGAATTTTAACAGAGTCATTCTTCTCGTGTTGGCTACTAATCATTTTCCAGAATAATTATTTACTGCAAAACTTACAAGCATGTACTATCGATAAAGCTTCAGACACCAAACAGGGATCCATATTATTTATTGAGGCTAAAAGCAGATTTTTAAAGAGGGTTTTAAATTGTAACCATCACTTAAATATAATTTTTTAAATTTCGTCAGCGAGAGTTGATTCATCTCATACAAGAAACTTGCTAAAAGTATTTTGTGTTCCTGCCACCAGACGGCGTCATGTGTTGTGTTGAGGTAAATACTATTCATTTTTTATGCGGGATGAGTCATGCTAACTCACAGGTGCAAGTAAAGGAAGACTTCGCTAGACATCAAAGAGAAGGAAGTTTGTAGTGCTTCTCAGCTGTCTTAAAGCTTATTATAATATGACTTAGTAATAGATATTTGGTTTGAATACCATCTAAAAAAATTTCTTAGTGTGGTTTTAGTAACGGATATTCACTAAATAAACAAGACTGAATAAAATTGCTTGTCTGAGTACAAAAAAATATATACATGCAGGTATAGTTTTCTCAGGAAGAACAAGAAGCACTCGAAGAATATCATCAGCAGTCTCTATAAAAGAAGAACTTTATCGGTGCTACAAATGGTATAGTCCAGGTAGTCAACAGTTTCAAGAACGAGCGCAAGCAATTGGAGGAAGTATGAAGACACAATGCCATCATGGAAACCATTGCCATGGGTAAGAAAAGTCGCATGAATTTATCCATGACCCCAAATTTTATGTCGAGGCATGAGAAAGAAAAGAATGAAAAATTTCTAAGTTCTCTAACAAAACGTCAGCTCACCAATATAGATTAAATCAAGTACGCTTGAAATCTAAATATACATAAATTCCATGGTGTTTTTATGGGGGACAATTTCCCTAGCAAGCCAAAGACTCGTGAGTCTGCCATTATAAATTTATAGATGCGTCGACAGACCATGGTACACAAAGGGTAACATACATAAAGTCTGAAAAACAACCGAGTACTAAGACAGTTTAGGCAATTTGAGACCTCCACCAGAACGTAGACGGAATATGGACTGAACTACTACACTTTGCTACAATTACGAAACCGAACAGTCGCCTTGTCAAACAAACTGTGGCCATTTTTGCCTTTAACGTTTTAACTAAAAAATAATTGAGGTATAAAAAAAATTTGTGGCTTTTAAAATAACTTTTAAATCATGAAAAAAGGCAGTCATGTCGATAAGACATACGTTACCCATATAATGCCATACCGAATATAGATGACGATAACTGCAAGATTCGCTTCCTGTCCTGAAAAGCGATTGAACCTGTCATGAAGTACAGTAAACTGTTGGATCTGGCAAAATTGACGACATTGCAAATTACATTAAGGAAAAGATACCTCCAGGTGTGGAATTTAAACTGCGTGAAAACACAAGCACTCAAAAAAATTATATTTAGCAGTAAAAATATCGTCTTTAAGAAACTTGGAAAAATAGACATGATGCTCGAATTCAAAAAAAGAAATAGTTACTATGCAAGAAACATGTACGAAACTAAACGAGCAGTAAATAAATCGCCCGTGAATTTCATACGAATAAACTCGAATTTTGCAAGTGGAACTTACCTCAACGGATGACTAAACAACACGCTACACAAGTTTTCCCTAATGGTCCCGCCAGGTAATAAACTGGTAAAAGTGCCGCAAAGCATAATTGGACGGTGTTTTGCAAAAATGAGTTAACCCACAAAAGTGAAAAAAATGAGTTATTGACATAGCTGCGTTGAGAAAATGCCATTCTTTAAGAAGCACAAATGATTTAAGCAACATTCTGTATTGCTGTGCCATCTAGCGGCGCAAATGTCAACCCACTGCCACGATACCGGCCATTGTGTATTAAGCAAGAACCAGTTAACCCTCCTGCTCAAGCTTGTGCAAGTGAAGTGGTGTTTGCTGTTAAACTAAAATCGTTCAACCCATTACGCAAATGTTACAGCACTATTATTGGATAATGGTGGTTGTAGTATTACACAATACATCGCAGTGTGTAGATTTAATTGTTTTTTGGTGAAGGCTGATTATTTTCAAGGTGAGTACTATCACCGAATGTACATGTGCTGTTCTAGGTTAGGTCTATCTTTAGCAAGTGAAGGCTGTGCATGGTTTAAAAACACAATGTGTATAATGTATCTTTTCTGCACTCAATGGTGCAATGTTTCATTATAAATTAAAAGTAAACTTTAGGTGTAATAAAAATAGGTTCCAAGTGACAGTGGCTTAACTCGTTTTTACATAATGTTGTATCCATTGTGTTTGTGGTTTAACTCATACTGGAATAATTATATTTACATTATAATGACACAACGAATTGATTTGTAAAACCACTATGCCTTACTTAAACTGGAAAATCGTTGCATAACAAAAATCATTGCAAGAAAAAGAAAGTTTTCTGTAATAGTAGCATCTCCTATCATAGTCTTCAACCACATATTTTGGAGTAATATACTATGTTTAACGGTTTACAAAATATTTCTGTATTTCAGTCAAAGTAAATATATATGCTCATTACTTATAATAGTTAATGAAATTAAACATTTATCATTATTATGTTGGGAATTCGGGATAGCACTTCTCTTCAATGTAAAAACCTAATACAGGCAGTCCTCTACTTTCACGCCTTTATCTTTAAGACTGTCTGTATACTGTATTACAGCTGCTATGCTCTCCACATAAACATATAGCTAAAATAATAATATATTTACTATTGTGTTAAGAACGTAATATGTTGGTAGTAATTATTAAAATGATTTGTAATGAGAACTGTATTTCATTTCAGATGTCAAGAGGGCAATACTTGGTGGAGCAGGCTTTACAGCTTCTGGAAACAAGTAAACAACCGAAAGTGAAAGTGAGAGATAAAGAACTTATGGTGCCAAAAGGTGGACCGTCAGTGTTAGATGCACAGGGACAACACAGTTTAAAAGAAAATCCAGGAAATAGTAATGATCAAGTTAACGGGATAGCAGTTGAGAACACAGAGGATATGTTGATTTTAGGAACTACAGGAAATGACAATGGGATAAACATTAGCTAGGATTTCAGTTCTGATACAGAAGATCAACAGACATCGGACATGGTGCAGCAAGCCTTACAGCTTCTGGAAACAAGTGAACATCTGAAAGTGAACTTGAGAGATAGAGAATTTATGGGACCAAAAGTTGGACAGTCAGTGTTAGATGAGCAGGGACAAAAGACAGTAGAAATAAATCCAGTTCCTGGTAATAAGCAGGATAAAGAAATAGTGGTTGAGGACATGGAGGATATGGTGAATATAGGAACTAGAGGAAAAGACAATGGGGTAAAACACAGCCGTGACTTCATTTCTGATACAGATGATCTTGAATCTTCAGGATCTGATTTTGTTCCAGCTGAATCAGAGAGCAGTACCACAGATAATGAAGAAACTCTGCTCTCGGAAGGCCGACCATCACGTGGAAGGAAACGAAAGCATCCCAACCAGTCAAGAAAAGACAGAAAAAAACGATCTGATAGGAACGAAAAACATTTCAATTGTAGAGGCCAGAAGGTTGCTCCTAAAGAATTTAATGCTGCATTTCACTGTTGTTGCAAACGAAAATGCACGCATATTGTACCTGTTGAAGAACGCAAAGGGCCTTCAATCAGTTCTGGAAAGCAGGGTCATTTTCTGGTCGATGTGGTATTATTAACATTCATGTTACCGAAGTCGAAAAGAAACGAACATACACGAAAAACTAAACGTCAAAGAGGTCGAAAACAAGAAAATATTATTTTGGTAAAACTGAAGTGTGCAAAATTGCTTTTCTAAAAACCCTACAAATCAACCAAAACCGTGTTGATGTAGCCTTGCAAAAAAGAAAAAATATGGATGTTATCTCAGATTTAAGGGGTACAAAGAGTGGTGGTAAGAATAAGCATTCCGAAGAGAAAGTCAAGGAAGTTGTACAGCATATTGATTCCTTTCCCAGATATGTTTCTCATTATTGTCGAGCTGACACTGATGCCAAGTTTCTTAGTGAGGATTTAAATCTGAGTACAATGTATGAATTGTACAAAAGTACATGTAATGATCCAGTAAGTCTGTCATCATATAAATTCTTATTCTACAGCAAGTTTAATTTAAGATTTAAATCTCCGAAAAAAGATACATGTCTGAAGTGTGATACATACATGACACTTAGTAAAACCTATGAAGGTGATAACTTACTTGAGCTGAATAGACTACATGAAGCCCATTTACAAGCAGCGAAAGATTTAAGATGTGAAATGAACAAAAACTTAAAGGAAGCACAGACGAGTAAAGAAGTCGAAACCTTAACGTTCGACCTACAGAAAACACATCCACTCCCAAAGTTGCCAACAAATATTTTATATTACAAACGTCAGCTCAATGTATACAATCTTGGCATTCATGTAGGGAGCACAGGGAAAGGAATATTCAATGTATGGCTGGAACATGAAGCTGGCCGTGGGACACAGGAGATAGGATCGTGTCTTATGAAATATATAAAAGAGAACATTCAGCCACCCACGAAGAAACTTATTCTATGGTGTGACTCGTGTGGGGGACAGAATCGTAGCACAAGGCTTGTACTTCTGCTTATCTATACACTACAGAATCATGTATCATTGGAATCTATCACAATGCGATTCTTGCTGTCGGGCCATAGCTTCCTACCAAACGACTCAGAATTTGGAGATGTGGAATGTGCTCTTAAAATACAACAACGACTGTATACAGATACTGACTACATGAATGTCATGAAATCCTGTAGGAAGAAGAAAAAGTTCACTGTCAACAGATTGAACAAAGATGACATGTATTCAGTAAGCACTTTGGAAGCTGTTATCACTAATCGTAAGATTGATGTAAATAGACAAAAAGTAAGTTGGCTTTCTACCCATGAAATCCATTTGAAGAAAGAAGAACCAACTATGCTGTTCATGAAACAAAGCATAGCTCAGGAAGATCCACAAAATGTTAATATCACGAACAACAGGAAAGGACGAAGGGCATCATTGCAGGGTGTACAATTGCATCATTTGTGGCCAAATGGAAAGGAGTTGTCAAAAGAAAAGATTAAGGATTTGAAAGATGTTCTAAAATTAGTTCCAAAAGATGCACAGAGTTTTTATAACTTTTTGAAGAATGTACAACAAGGAAACTTTGTGGATGACATTGAGGGTTTTGGCAATGACATGAGCTTTGGTAATGGTGATGATATTGGAGATGCAGAAACATATACATCTGCCGAGTAATTTCCAAGACTTCCTATGATGTACTTTTTAAAATAATGTAGCATTTTTTCCTGTTTTGGATGGGATTTTTCATTTTCATTAAAATGTTTGCCTATAACAAACTACTGAACATTTTGACTTTCCTTTGATAATGTTTGTGTTTGAAAGACTATGCCATTACCGTCATTATTACAAGATGTAACACGTATATTTTATTATTAATGTCAGTTATTTAATTTTTAATGGCATGGAAATGTATTAAATTTTAAGTTTCATCATACATTATTATAATAAAATGTGCAGTGGTGGCTTAACATGTTTCCATAATATTCATGATACCTATAATGATGTTAAGCAAAAACCAGTCAACCATGTTTTTTTATGCCCTCTGTTTGTAACATATTGACATTCACATTGAAAACACGTGTAAAATGATATACTATGTCCATACTTTGTGAAAATATAGTTAGAAATGTCTAGCCATGTGTTCATGATTTGAGAGATAGGGTTAAACTTTGAACTCAATTTACTCAAATCTATATATTGGTGGGTTGACCTGTTTTTGCATAACACCGTCCAATTTACCTTCCATTCGTCATGACGTGCGCACACGAAGTCGTCGTCAGAATGATTGGCCAGCGATGATGCTTGATAAATTTTCAAGACGAAAAAATTACATTACGTCTACACTTGAACCAATGAGCATAACGTTTGTGACACCAAAATGTTATAAAAAAATCACATTGGTGTAAAAAGGATCAGTTCTCTACCAGAGGTATATGTACCAGAAAACACTCGCGGACATGAAAAAAGCGGGAGCCCAAATAATGCACTGCAAAGAACACTTTCAATACAATAAATGTAATAAACGATTTAACCGTCAAAATAACTTACATCGACATTATAAAACATGCACTGGGTCAGTTAAGAGCGCAAGCAAGACCCTGTTTGCAAATAGAGTCACCGAATATTTATGCTAGCTTTAAGCTAGCACAGCATGCTAGACGACATGAAAACTGTAACTGTTACTCCCCAATGAACATACTGCTACATTTGACACAGTGTGATAGGTGTGATATGTTATACCGATGTCTTGACTACTTGATGTACCATTTGAAATACTGTGAAGGCAGAAACAGATTTTTTACTTGTAGTAGTATATAAATAATGTAATAAATTGTATTTGTAATTCCGCCTTTCATCAAATTACACTAACACCGAAGTCAAAA
The DNA here is from genome assembly GCF_032445375.1 of Bacillus rossius redtenbacheri. Taxonomy (NCBI): domain Eukaryota; kingdom Metazoa; phylum Arthropoda; class Insecta; order Phasmatodea; family Bacillidae; genus Bacillus; species Bacillus rossius. Next base: position 28,742,671 of record NC_086336.1, on the reverse strand, counting down.
CACATCACCGGGTTTTGCGTGCCCTGGAATTTGTACCAATACAAGGTAGTTCCTTTTGGCCAAGCAACAGGCGCAAATGTATTACCTCGCCTACTTGACTAAGTTTTTGGTGATATAAAATTTAAATTAGTATTTAACTTTCTTGATATTGTAGTAGTTTATTCAGAATCTTTTGAAGAACACATAGCTCATTTGTCGGAAGTACTCACCTGACTGCGTAAAGCAGGGCTAACTGTCAATAAAAAAAAAGTTAAAGTTTGCAGTTTCTGAATTTTTTTTTCTGGGACCATATAATTTTCAGTAGATGAGTAACAATTGATCCAAGTCATACTCAGGCCATAGAAGATTTCCAACCACCAAAAGATCCAAAAGGGATTTCAATGTTTATCGGGATGGCTAATTTCTAGGCAAATTTTTTTCCTAACTTTGCTGAGCATGCAGCCCCATTTAATGCCCTCCGAAAGAAAAACACATCTTTCAATTGGGATCCAGAACAAGACAAAGCGTTTAATTATTTAAAACACACTATAGTGAGCCCACATGTTCTTAGAATGGCGTACTTCACTAAACCTTTCATCCTATAGACAGATGCATCGAGTGTCGCCATTGGTGCAGTTCTATCACAAGAGCTCGATGGCCACAGGCAACCAATAGCCTTTGCCTCTCGTACTCTAACCCATCAAGAGATGAAAGTCTCATCGATTTATGATCTCGAGTGTCTCTGTGTTTTGTTTTGAATCGACAAGTTTCGCCAGTACCTTGAACATAAGGAATTTCAATTAGAAACTGACAAGCAGGCACTCGCTTGGCTTCTGGCACACCCCAAGCCACTAGGCAGACTTGGTAGATGGATCACGAAAATTTCTTCTCGCAAATTTACAGTTCAACATATCAGAGGATCACAAAATATCATGACATATACTCTATATCGAATGTTCGAAAATCCCTCTAGCACCAATATTCTGGAAGAACCTCCCATTTCTTGCAACGTACTTCTCACAAATTTCCCATTGGCATTTTCTGACTTACAGTCTCGTCAAAATTCAGACCGATCTCTTTCGGACATTATAAAACAAATTAAATCAGGATCAACACCTAAATATTGTAAACTTCTGAAGGGACTCGTGTATGGGTAAACACAATGCAAAACTTACCGAATAGCATTCCCAAAAAATATAAGGGTCATGGATTTCAGTATTTTCATTCCTCGCCCATTGGAGCATATCTGAGCACTTACAAAACAATTAAACGCATACGCCAACATTTCATCTGGGACGGAATGCATCGAGATATTACCGAAAGAGTAAAATTATATAAATTATGTGCACTAAGTAAACCAGCTCAAAAAAAAAACACAATTAGGATTCTTAACTTCTGATGTGAACGAAAGGACCAAGAAATAATTATTTATAGATTTTGTGGGACCCTTCTCACGGTCAAAACCTGGACACTCCAAGCTCCTGGTTTGCAGCGATGCATTTTCTAAATTTCTATGGCTCATACCCCTTCGTAGAGCCACCACCCAAACAACAATAGATGCATTGCATAATCAAATTTTTAAAATATCCAGATTGCCGTCAATCATTGTCTCAGATAACGTGACACAATTTACATCAAGAATCTTTAAGAATATGTGTTTTTCACATGGCATCCAACATGTAACCACATCCCCATATTACCCACAGCCTTCTCTTGCAGAGTGTTTCAATAGAAACATCCGATCTGCTATAAATGCATATCATGCGAACTCGCAGGATAGATGGGAAACCAACCTAGTACGGTTAAAAATGATTTTAAATTACGCCAGACATGAGGGTCAAAAAACCACACCATTTGAACTCATGTTCACCTACAAACAGAACACTCCTATTTCAAATCTTTGGTCCTTACGTGAGCTGCTACCAGATGAACATCGCAATATAAGAGAGGTCTGGAGAAAATATCGAAGAAACCTAAACCTGGCCCACGAGGTTAGCAGGAAAATATTACAACCAGAAACGTTTACCTAATCCCTACAGGGTAGGTGATATGGTGTTGTGCAGAGCATATACTCAAAGCAAGGCAATCGATAAACGATCAGCCAAGCTAGCTTATCGTTGGAGTGGCTCGTGGCAAATCTAACGCTTTCTAACACCAGTAACGGTCGCACTAGCCGACCCTTGTTCTGGTGCCTATGTTACACGTGTACATTTTTTTCACCTGAAAAAAGTTTACCTTTATATGAAAGAGGGCACCCTTTTCTTCCCTCCTACTCGAGGAGTGGCAAATTAAACTTAGACATGACATCCCAAACACTTGCTGTTGAAAATATATAAAAAAAATCCTATGTCCTAATTATAAGTAATAAAAATCCATGGCATTAGCTTGTAAGAGTGCTAGCACAACATGTTTAAAATAAGATGTTACAATAAGAGGTTTATATTAAGATTATTTAAACAAAGAAAATGTTTTGGTTAAATGTTATTTTTAAGTGGCGTCACTTAGTTCTTAAGGTTGTTTGTAGAGTTTTAAATATTACGTTACTTAGTAAGTTCGACATTTATTGCGAGTAGTTTACCTTACTAAATTTTAAGACAGGGTAAGTCCAACCTTTTGCTCTCATTTTTGGTCACTTACCCTGTCTCCGCCTTTCAGAGGGGGAGGCTGTGCCGTAAATTTGAAGTATTTGGTTATATTTGCCTCCCCATTTAATCTTTGGCCATAACGTTTATATTTATTTGGATTATTGACCACTGGACCACTTTTTTGGTTCCAGTGGGGTGCAAGAGCCAGTTCAAGAGTTTTTCAAGTCACAGTTCAAGAATAAGTGCAAGACTTTATAAAATATAAACTACAAAATTCACGCCGGTCCCTCGGAAGTTGAAGGATGCCAAAATTTCCTAGTTATCCTCAGCCAGTGAACAGTCCTCTGTGGAATATTGTGAATATATAATCCACCAACGATCAGAACGACTAATGTTTTAAACCAATGAAATGTATTAATGCAAAATTTGTTTTGGTGAAAATAAGATGTTAAAATTTGTAAAATAGTTTTAATTTATATTAACTAACGGCCTGGGCCCTCCTTGTAATTAATTTGGTCAAAGGTAATTTTGTAATTTCAATGAATATTCAATGAAAATATAATAAATCTTCATTAAAATAAAACAGGTAGAAAATAAGGACACCAGATCATGTTTTTCACTTCAAATACGATCCACCTTCAAAGTTCCTATTGTAAAAACTAATTAAATTGTAAATGTTTCTCCTTTGTGTCATCTGATTATTCAGTTGTTACTGTGTAGCCCATATGAGCTAGCTTCAAGAACTTGGATAAATAAATAAATAAATAAATAAATATATATATATATAGTGTTTCCTTCACTACACAAGAACAGTAAAAACTATAATTCTAAGAAACATTATTTTCTTCTTTGTATTATGTTCCTTAATATGTAACGAAATGGAAGTAATAAAACCCATCATTTGTAAGCAAATTTTACAGATGTTAATATTTAAACTTTCATTTTCAGGAGCCGTACTTATGATATAAAACGTATTACACACACCCCTGAGGAATTGATTGAATCAAGCAAGGCGAAACTGTTACATACATGATCTATGTATTAAAAAAAAAAAGCTTGAATGTTTCTCCCGTATGTGTTCCTAAACAAAAAAAAAAGATTGAGTTTAAACTTTACACATTGACATATAAAAAACAACATAAGTCACTGCCTACATAAAATTTCAAACCAATTCCCCCCCCTCCCCACCAACCTTCGTTCTTACTAAGTTTACTCTTCAAAACATAACTTTGAAACTACTTGATGAAATTTTGTTCATTTTTCATTAAATATAAGAGTAAAATTACTTTCTATAGTCTACATTAAATAAAATAAAAATAGTACCATTCCTTTTTCTTATCTCAGAATTGTTGTACATATGATGAATTTTAGCACAATTTGCATTTAAATAAACGGGGAAATGGCTGAATATAAATGATTTAGAATAAATGTTAAATGTAGAAAAATCACCCCCATCGTCCTTTCATGACCTCTAAGATAAAAATTTGGTAATTTATGTTGACAATTTGCACATATGATATTAAAAAAAATTTACCGTTAAAATACAACTAGGTTCATTGCCTACATCATATTTTCCAATAAAAAAATTTAAACCTTAAAGCATAAATACTTTCCGTTAAAATTAAAATGAAGATCACAGTCTACATCCGATTTTAAAAAAATTCTCCCATCCCCTTGTATACATGACATTTCTAAAAACCATTAGGATATAGTACCATTAGAGCATAACATTTGGCACACTTGAAGTTTACAAGAGCCATTAAACTAATTATCGAGCCCTGCGACCCATAATTTAATGAAATGATTTACAGGGATCTTTGAATAAAACTTAATAAACCATTAACCTCAGAGCATTATTTAACTCAAACAAAGGGATTTAAGCATGTTATTAAGTAAATGAAGCCTCGTAAGGCCCAATGAAACGATTGAATTTAGGCAGTTGTTCCTAAGAAACTGCCTGATGAAACCATACAATAGTTAGTTGAATTAATAAATGCTATATTAAATTACAATATTTTCCTTCTCAATGGAAAGAAACGAACGTAATTGTATTTCAAAAATCTGGTAATGACAAAACACGACCGCAGAATTATAGCCCAATCAAATTAGCTTAGTATCAAAAATAGCTGGGTATGTTATATCACAAAGACGCAATACCCACATTGAAGAGAAAATCCTGCCAAATTAACAGATCGGATTCCGAAGCACGCATTCAAGTACACATCAGTTGCTACGAATGACTGAGCAAAAAGTAACTGCGTTAGTTATAATGTAGCAACATTTCTTGATGTATAAAAAGCATTTGAAGGAGTTTTCCACGCAGGAATAATTTTTAAATTATTTAGCAAGCTTCGTCGACTGCTTTATAAAACTGTTAGTCCCATATTTGGATAATAGTTCATTTTAATATAGGATATAAGGGGCACAGTCATGAGTAGGCGACTAGGTAGCTCCTTTTAAACGGCTCAATTATTTGTAACGCGTTTAATAAACTAATTGTAACTTAAGCGGCACCAGTGTGGGTAACAGAAGCTTAGTCCCATTTAATAAATTTGCAGAGAATACAGAATAAGTACATTTGTATCGCGGCTGATGCACCTGTGTATTGTCCTGCCAGGGCCATCCATGCACAGGGAGCTTAAACTCTAACTCCTAAAGGACTATTATATTTTAACGGCACCAAAATTCTATGATAAATGTAAATTGAATGTAAATCCGTATATTTCCTCTCTCTCGATCACGACACAGATTTGTGTCGATAGTATAAAATACCGATTTCAATCTTGGCACACAGGCAACCGTTGGCGCGCTGTGATTGGCCGGCTAACCCAGCCAATCATAGCGTTGTGCGAAAATCCCGCGAGCTGACCCCATGTCTGGTGAAAAAAATTCATCTCCGAACAAACGTCAACTTTTATTTAAATATTACTTAAATATATAGTTTGGATACTAATACTTAGCAATAAAGAGCGTCGTACTATTAAATGCAGCCCCTGCCTTGACCGTTCCTTATATGGCGTTCTGTAAGTTAAAATGAAGCATACCTACTATAGTTTAATCCACTAGCCCTAAGGATCAAAAATAAATACAAAATACAAAATCACAACTAAAACCATAAAATATATACAAAATTGTAATTAAAAATTAAATATATTATCTTTAGAATATATTGTTTATTAAGTCATGTACGTCCGGCCCCTTGAGCGTACATAAAGTTAACTATGTTTTGCTTATGTTTGATTAGATTGTAAGTTGTACTTATCTTCCCCTCTCTACTGTTATGTTCTGTCTGGCAGCTGAGCAGGTGGTCCGGTGTGGCCATTCACGCCATGGACGTTCGCGTCCCTGGCTTCAATATCCAGTCCTGGATCAAAAGCAAGTGGACCACGAGTCCAAGTGCCCAAACCCCCGCATGCTAGACTCTTTATACTCTGTCCAACTTTCCATCCAGACCATCCTCTGTCTCCTTTATTTTACTACACTTAATGCATGCAAAATTGTTCCCCGCATTACTGTGACGATATGCAGGTTTTACCTGGGCCCAACTTAACTAATTTAGCCTAGATTTAAGAGTGAGGGGAGTTAAACATATCCTCAATCGTTTCCATGGCTGACCTCCACCTAGCACACTATGCATGTGACCCTTCGCTGCAGGGCTAATCCCATCATGACTATGCGTATAGGCTTCAGTATTATACGCACCTAGGTACCTTCCTGACCCGGACCCTCCAAAATACACTTAGTTTTAATTAGGTTAGGAAAAAAAACTCAGACGCAATCTTCCTCCGAATAGAAGAGTTGTTGCCACTGCCTAATTTCAGGTCGTTGCCCCGTCGTCATGCTGCCGCCATGAAGACCTTGGTATGTCGACGATTAAGTATTGTTACTTGGGTCATAGAAGTTGAATGAAGAACATGTGGAACTTAGCCAATTTTCTGAGGAAAGTTAATTTGGTGATATAATATTTGCTGCAGAAGTTGCACTTAAAAAAATTCGTGAAGAATTTATTTTGATGATAGAAATTTTTCTGGTCTGTGGGACTTTCATTTTTTTATTACTGCCATAAGACTAAGTAATTTTCACCTGCACCTTGGACTTAGTTTTTGAAGATGCAACCCAAGCACTTATTGTTTATAAGATGTTATTTACCTACAGGGGGCACGGCATAGTTGAGCTGACTCGCGCGGACATATCGTGCATAGCAAAATAGTTCTCGGATGGCTTTTCAAAATAATACGAACGAACCGATACTTACGTAAGAGACGCATGAGTTTACGTTACGTAAACGTAAGGATAAGAACTATGCAGCAATGAGTTCAGCGGAGTCTGCTATATAACATTCAAAGGTTTCAGCTCCATTGGTTAAATTCTATTTTTGCGTTCATAATATATTGCGGAACTCCGTATCGGACTTGGAGAAGTTTGAGGACTGCAGAGCGACTGGTGCGGACTGTACGAGTGTTGTTGTCAGGAGAGTCTTGGTGTAATCCCTATAGGCTCTGGTACTTGAGGTTAATTATTCTTCTTAGTGTTATTTCTAAGGTGTTTACGAGCGGGAACGAGGCGAACCAGTCGTTGATCAGCTTCAAGTGAGAGTCAAGATATGAAAGGCTTTGCCAGTGCTGGTGTACAGCTGGTTGGATCGGTTGGTGCGCCGCGCCTATATTGCTTTCCCGTCAAGGACTTGTGGAGACGCCGAGAAGCTGCACAGCGTTTTGAGAACTGGTAAGGTGACTGCTTTCTTATCTTTAAAACACTAACTACTATAACGTTAAATATACTTCTGCCCATGCTGTCTATTCTGTTAGAGTTTAGACTGAAAAGTTTTTCAACACAGTTAAGATATTTGTACTTAATGTTCTTTTCTTTTTACTGTGTTTGACGGGAACGCTTCATTTTGTAATTTAATATCAAGTTTATGTTTTATATGGATTGTTTAATTTACTTACAATTTTTAATGAGTTGCTGTCATTTTGCTAATATGTGTATTTTCAGTTATTCAAGCATTTAAATATTTCTTGCTTGAATTTTCATGAGTACTATTGTTTACGATAGTTAAAGGCAAATATTTTTAATGAATTACTTTTATCAGTTATTGATTTTCCATTTTTATATTTGGTCTGAAATATGTCTTGATAATAATAAGAAGAAGTGTTAACGACTGGTTGTATTCTGTTACAGTGAGTACCTGGGGTCCATACATAAAGTAATGCACCTTATTGTTTATTGTTTATTGTTTATTATTCTGGTGCAATACAATAATGTTAGAACAATTAACCTCGCTATATGATTGTAACCCAGTACGAAGCGTCCTAACAAACTAAAGATGACTTCATTTATAATATTATTTTTCAACGGAGTGATAATTTAAATGAATGTAAGCTGCAATGTTAAACTAATTTAAGCGAAAATAAGTCAAAGAAAGCCAGTTAACAGCTACGAGTTTACGTAAGTCAATGTGCTATTTCCTGTCTTGAGTACACCGATAAACTCTCGTGAAAAAATAAATAAATTACTTCTTACGATAAATAGTGTATAAGAATACTCAAATGTAGCAAATCTACATGATAAAATAAAGTATAATATTCTAAACTCTATGAATAACTATGTAGTTGCATCAAAATATGTTAGAGTCCAAAAATTTTTCTAAGTTATTCTCAACTTAGTGACGATTATTAATTACTCAGCTTTATTCATTAAAATGGTTTTCAATCTCAGCAGTGCCCCATACGTATTAAAACATTTATAAAACTGGTATGTGTAGCATTAAAATTTTTATAAGTTTAACATGAGAGCTATTAAAAAAATTAACAATTAAACAATGTATTTTATTTGATGCTCACAAGAGAGTTAAGACTATTGTAGCGGCCGTGGCCGTGGCTGCCTGCCGCAGTGACCAGAACCCTCCGGCTTCACGGGTTCCCTGCGGGCGAGAGGACAGCTGGCAGGACGCGCGCAGGGAACCCGTGAAGCTGGAGGGCTCTGGTCACTGTTGCAGCCAGCCGCGGCCACGGCTGCTACAATTATAATGTTCATTAAAAAAAGGAAAAATTAAAAACTTCATCAACTGGCATAAATTAAAACCAAGAAAATTTTAAACAGTTATGTGAAGTATTTGGTTTATGCCTGTATTTAAAAAAAAAAAAAAACTAATATCAACATTGGTTACACACATAACAAGCCAGAGCTCAGTCCACAGCTGCTTAAATGTCAACTAAATAACGTGCTTAATTCAGTCGGGTAGGAAAATGAAAAACATTTTTTTGGTAGACATTTTTATTAAATGCAATATTATATTTTTCAACGTTTTTGTTTAAGGAAGCAAATCCATTTTTATATATGAGCGTTTTCAAAAAATATTTCAATTCAATTAAAATTTCATGTTAAATTATTCATTATTTGCTGACTTAACATATTACACAAAGAAGAAATAAGTTTGCTTCAAACATTACAGCTTAACAAGTAATTTATTTTATACACGAAAAAACACAGTCACATGTTCCTGCTTATTGACGATCTCCACTTGATGATGGTCTAGTTGCAATCCTTGGCGTGAGGGGATGGAACACGTGGGACAAACCTGTCTATAATCGCGGAGTCTTGCTGGCCATGCGAGGGGCTGAGAGGCTGAGCTGGCTGCGACGCGGGGAACAGGAACGGACCATTGCCAGAGTAAGAGCAAGGCGCACCTTGCGGAAGCTGAGGCATTGTCGCCGGTGCAGGCAGCGAGTATTTAGCGACTGGCACTTTGACGTTCAATGGCAGATGGTACGAATTTGTCACATACTTTATAACTGGTTTAGAACTACATGGAATGCTGTTTACCTGGCTGTGACCAGAACCTGTTATGATATTTCCATACCCAAGGCTTCCTCCATAACCACTGCCAGAAAATCCTCCGATGCCACCTTCAAAGAAACCTCCATGAATACTTCCAATTGGACTTTCGTGATTACCTCCAATGAAATCTCCCAAGCCACCCTCATAGAGACCTCCGTAACCACCTCCAATGTAACCTTCGTGACCACCTACAAAGGGACTTCCATGACTACCTGGAAATGGGTTTCCGTAACCTCTGAAAATGGGACTTTCATAGCCACCTACAATGGAAACTCCGTGACCACCTTCAAAGAGACCTCCATGACTACCTCCAATTTGACTTCCATAACTGCTTAATATAGAACCTCCAATTGGACTTCCATAAGTACCTAGAATAGAACCTCCAATAGGACCTCCGTGAGTACCTTCAGTTGAACTTCCGTAAGCTCCACTTACAACAAGATTCCCGTAGCCTTCTGCACTGTTTCCTACATAGCCTTCTCCAATATGACCACCATATGGACTGACAGAGAGATCTCCAGTGCCACCACCTATTCTGCCTACATAAGTACCAAAACCCGATGGATTCGTTGCGACTTCAGCAGCTAGAAAGAAGGCCGAAACCTGAAACACACAGAATTTACATATTTACGTTGGATGCATATTTGTTTTTTTATTGGTAATATTTACATATAACTTGGTGCGGTATGTAGAAATCGCAGCTAGACACACTTCATAAAATTTGCTAATATATCATTGGAACTAACTACTTGATTAAAATGTATTTTGTTTATTATAACAATGTTAGGGTTTTTAATATTATATTTTGTAAACATGGCGTTTGTTGCTGTATTGTATCAACATTTTGTTAGGGGAGAGTCTTACAGTACCGACCATCTTACAGTACCGACCATTCCTAGTTCTTACTTCTGACACTAGATAGCAGCACTTTGCAGGCGTTCGTGAATAACTTTTATCTTCATTGATTATATTCTTTGGCGACTACCGTCTTTGTTCATAGTTTTGGGAACCGTGAGCTAGAGAAGGTGTATGTTTACATTTCGTGCGCGATAAGTTGAACTGACGAAGGTGGATCTCCTTTCTGGGGTAAGTTATTGTTTCTTTTTTAGCATCCACCTAATCTCTTGAGTATAAGGTCAAATTACATTGTATTAAATTCGTGATATTTCACGAGATAAATGTGCAGCTTGCATTAATGTTACCCCCTTTCTGTCGTACAGTACCGACCACCCAACTGTCGTCCAGTACCGACCAAGAAATATATCAACAAAATAAAATCATTTAAGCGTTTTTTTTTCTCTTTTCAGAGAAAAATGGCCGAAAATGAAAGAAGAAAGAAAGGAAAATGGAAAGAAGACGATATGAGATCGGCAATAGAAGGAGTTGTTTCGCACAATATGACACAATGTCAAGCAGCTGAGATGTTTTCTGTTCCCAAAACCACATTAGGAGATAGACTGAGAGCCATTAAAACTGGCAAAACCGTAAATTTAACCCCTCAGATGGGCAGATTTCAAATAACGTTTGATGGAGAATGAAAAAACAACTTGTTTTTTATATGCAAGACCAAGATGATAGATTCGTGCCCTTCAGCAGGAGAAAACTTATGAAAATAGCATTCGATTAGGCTGAGAATCTAAAGTTGCCTCACTAGTTTAAGGAACTCAAAATAGCTGGAAAGCAGTTTTACTATGACTTTATGGCTCGTCATCCCGAATTTTCTTTGAGAACTCCAGAGTCCACAAGCCTTCAGACAGCTGTAGGATTTACCAAACATCAAGTGGATCGCTTCTTTAATAAGTATTCCGATATACTTTCTAAAAACAATTTCCCAGCCAATAGAATTCACAACTGTGATGAAACTGGGGTCTCAATTGTTCATGACAATTATGTCAAGGTGATCTCACAAAAAGGGAAAAGGCAAGTAAGCAAGATTACATCCGGAGAAAGAGGGGAAAATGTTACAGTTTTACTGTGCATAAATGCTGCTGGGGAAATTTTTGTTCCCCCCTCTTTGTTTTCCCTAATAAACAACGAGTAGATGCTGTTATAATAAAATATGCTCCTTCAGGAAGTATTTCTGCAGCTGAGGAAAGTGGCTGGATCACTGCTAAAGCATTCTTGAAATCGTTGGAATTATTTGTAGAGAGAACTCATCCCACTAAGGAAGAACCAGTCCTCCTCATTCTTGATGGGCACAGCAGCCATAAAATTCTCGATGTTATCATGTTTGCTAAGAAAAATAACGTTCACATGATAAGCCTACCTCCAAACACTACACATCAGTTGCAACCATTGGATCGGGCGGTTATGCGGCCTTTCAAAGGAGCATTCAATCAAGCTTGTAGTGCCTGGATAAGGAAGTATCGACCTTTAAAAATTGCTCAGAGGGATGTTGCTGGTCTGGTTAACACTGCCTACACTTCAATCTGTAGAATGAATTTGGCACAGTCAGCTTTTGCATGTACAGGACTTTGGCCTTTGAACCCAGGTGTGTTCTCAGATTTAGATTTCATTCCTTCTGAGCACTTTCGAGAGTCAAAGATTACTGATGATGAAGATACTCCAGTAACTTTGGAGGATCAATGCCAGACTGCAACATCGATGCCAACTAAAAATTTGAATGTTTTCAACTGCATAGTTTCTAAATCGGGACCTGCATTACCTCTTCCTCCAGCTGATCTTACTGAACTGCAGCCAGATACTTCTTTGCTCTCTGCAAACAATCGATCAGAACAGGGAATTTTATCGGCTCTCACACCGACCATTGGAACTGAACCACAACCAAAATATTCTACAGTTCTCACTCCAACTAATCTCAGAGACTTCATCATCAGCTCCCGATTCAATCTCAAATATAAATAATTTACTACCTTGTTCTTTGTCTTCTTCTTCAGCAGCTGTTGATTTCAACAAAATAATTGACAAAATATCTCCTTTAACAAACCTTCAGAGATCAAAGTGAAAAAAAGAGTCCAACGAACACAAAAATCAGAGATCCTTACCTCAACACCTTATAAAGATCTACTTGTGGAGAAAAGAAAAATTACTGAAGAGAAAAGAATAAAAGCAGAAAAGAGAAGGGCCGAAAGAAATGAAAAGAGAGATTAAAAAATCAAGACGATAAAGTTCGGCGCCACTGGAGAAATGGAAAGGAAGAAAGGCGAGAAGATCACTAGAAAATATATAAAGAAACTAGACTTTTGTGAAAATTCTGATTGTAAAAAACATACAGAAGACAAAACAGAGTGTATCATTTGTCGTGAATCATTTGAAAAAGACTGGGTGCAGTGTGTCCAACGTAAAGGTTGGGCACATGTTGAATGTACAGCTCAAGAAGGCATATTATATTTTAAATGTGACCTTTGCAGAAAGTGAACTCATTCTTAAGCAAGTGTAGTGAATTTTTTTTCATTTTTTTGTTGGATTAAAATGTAATTTTTATTAAAAGATTAATATATAAGACCTTAAAACTTTTAAAATAATTGTTGGTCGGTACTGGACGACAATTTTTTGCACTCTACAAAAATAAGCTTTTTTATATTTGTAAATAAAAAGATTTTTAATATAATTCCAGACACATTATAAGTTTATGAGTTTTTATAAAGTACTAGTCAAGGTAACAGATTAATGTTTTAAAATGCAATATTTAATTACACAACCTAAATTACCGTTAAAAAACTTAAGGTGGTCGGTACTGCAAGACTCTCCCCTATACATTTTAAAGGTCATTATGTACCTTTTTTTTAATTTCAGTTTATAACATCATTTAAAAAAAAAATTCTTGTGTAGTGCAAGATAGTAAAATTTATATTACCTCTAAGTTACTCGGTCAGGAACAATGTCTAAGACAGTAACGTCACTCAAAAGTGACCAAAATATTCTGGCGACAGCTTGAGAAAGCAGAAGGCGAGCGCACAGCATGTAAGAGAGTAAGCCCAGGTGGCGGTGTAGTAAAACATCGTCGCTAGAGTGACGAGAAAGTGTGCGCTACACAGAAAAAAGTTATTTAATTTTAGAAAAGATTCCTTTGGAAACCATTTGCCAAGAAATGGTTTGTAATGCTATAAGAAAGATGTTGTAACATTCATATGTTAATTTTTCCTATATTAAATAAGATTGCCGAGCTAATATTGCGTAATTTTTATGAAAATGTGTTCCATAATTATTGTATATTGTATGTTGATTCATTCAAAGCATTTTATATTCAAGCCATGGGCAAAAATTCGAATAGTCCACAATTTCACTTTATTTTGCTGTTATACCATTTCACAGTTGTTGTGTGGTACATATTCAACATGTTTAACTTTTTTTTATTTTGTCGGCAAACTGCACGTCATGTATGCTCTATTTTTGTAACTTTCTTGGGTTTTTATACAAATTATATATTTAAGGTAAGGTGCGTTAATTTCGTTGTTTATATTGTTATATAATACTTAACTTCGAAATGTTAATTTTTTGTGTGCTCTAAATAAGCAAACGAACAAATAAATCTGTTGTGAAGTGACGCATGACTGGACTATAAAATAAAAGCACTATAAACAAATATTGAAACAAATGCATAAATACTTTAAAACATAATATAATATATTAATGTATTATGCAAACTTGGTTAAGGAAAATAGCTTATATTTGTAAAGAATTTGTTACCAGTTTTAATATCTTGTGATAATATCTGTTATCATCTTGCATTTTGTGAGGTGACTTACACTTTTATTTTTTTTGGTCAGCCACAATGGAAATATATATACGGCCTTTACATTCAGCCTTTAAATCCACGGGATTTATGTGGTGATTAGCTTCTCCACACCACCAAACGGGTGAGTTTTTTCTTCTGTCCCCGGGAACTAATTTGGTTATTTATATTTGGCCGAAGTGTTATTTTTATATATATATATATATATAAGTTATCCTAGTGTTGGTGTGAGACATCCCGGGCATGGGTCATTAATGTCCACTTGATCTGGAATAAAGACTGATTCTTTCACCCTCTCGAAAGGCTTCGGGATGCCACCATAAAGTATTTCCCGGAACGTTCATCAATATGTTTATTTTTCCCTTCTTGGCATGCGGCATGTGGCGAGCCAGTCGCCACAGTTAACCTTTTCACTGATAATTTCTCTGCACTTCAAGTCTGGAGTACAATCGAGTTTAAGGTTCAGAGAGCTTTCAATGACAAACTATTTCTTCCGGGCAAACCTAACCAAGGAGAGACAGGTCTCAGACTGTACCAATAATATTAATGTGCAAAATTATTTCTGGAAAGCTATTCAGGGGATGGTTAACAAATAACTTTAACTATTTGAGGTGCTGGAACAACGCCATGGGCAATATTTTAGTGAAAATTATTTTGTTGTGATACAGTTGTTTTCATGTACATGTTAAAAAGAAACAAATATATAAATATTAATTTGAATTAATACCGAAAAATTTTACAGTGTACGACACTAGCAAAGAACACAGTATTCACGAATGAAATTTTCGCTCCAAATTTGATCTTGTTCCACGTAAATGGGTAAAGGGAAAGAGGCGAGGCCCCACCTTCATTTTAAAGTGTCCATAGGCTATATGTATTATGCCCCCCCCCTCCTGGGTAAAACGGTACTTTAAATAATTTTCGTAGCCAGTATAACGAAAATAATTTATAAGGATACATAAAAAAATTCATACTTTTATACTTTTTTGTGCGTCATTCTACGTGGTGTATTACGGGTACTTCCCCTGGTATTGAGTTAATCATGGGTGACATCCACCAATTACCTATTTTATGGCACTTAACATGATTTAGTCATTAGTTCTATGCCACAGCACGATTGCGCGAATGTCACTATTATAAGACAGCAGTGAGCTAGATAATAAATAGAATGTTTGTATTATTAGGATTTGATTTATTCATGTTTCCGAGATTTGTAAACAATTTACTTTGTATACTAGAACCTGCAGTGTATTCTTAAAGAAGTATGTACACGAGATATATAACTGTAATGTCTAATTTAAAATAAAATGTTATATAAGAACAAGCTCGTTGCTTATTATTCCCTCGTGGCGAGCACAAGTTTGTTTTTCCTTGGGAAAACAATAAAGGAAATTTACGAAGTATAATGCTGAATTATACATGTAAAATTCAAGTAAGTGTTTACTTATAGTTCAATGTTTAAAAAGTAACCCGATATTTGTAATCGCTACCTTTCGGTGGTATCATATTTTGTTTCAGTAATAATAGCATTATTGTACTTATTTATATCCATTTTAGGACATATGTCAAATTATTTTCTATTCATTTTGATATTTCTTTTATACATAAATGAAACACATTTTTGCATATTTAATAGCAATTAAAAAAATATTTTAATTTTTTTTGTATTAGAAGCTGGATGACACAATATTTAATATATCAGCGAAAATATTAACTGTCTATATCAAATCTCTAAGATGAGCTATTAATGTTTAATGAACTGGTTTTTCTATAATACCGCTGAACTGGCAAAAGAGAAAGTGGTTTTAATATGAAAGTTTTACTTAGTTGTATAAAACGGATCTTTATATAAAAAAGTTATATCTAACGCTCTTAAATTAGTAATTTTAATAAGTTTAGAAGAGAGTTTTAGTTAAAAGTTTTAATGACGTTAAATGTATTGATCATATTTCGATGATAAGAATACAAAAATATTGTACATATTTGTAGAATTTATATTTCAATATCTATCAACACTATGCTCCTCCACATTTAGCATACATACCTTATAAAGTGGCTTTATTTAGGCTACTAACACAGTAATGTTTAAGTTAATGTCCTCATATGTAAACTGTAAAGGTGTACTTACCAGTAAAATCTTCATGGTCGTAATATGAAGTTATCCGTCGTAGAAAGAATGATGACCATGAAGCTCTGAACACGCTGTTTTATACTACACATGGCTTCCTGTTTATTCAAAATTACGTTACCAGTGAATACAGTCAATGATTAGCTTATTACTTTGTATCTTCCGCTCTGATAGTGTCGTGTGCGTCCTCATTATTCCCCCAATCTTTCCTTACCCGCTCTATCACACTCGCCCTCAATTCTAAAGCACTGTCACACTCCACTCGTGAAATCTATAGTTTCTATATTTTTGTTTGGCCTGAGCGACAACGTGAAATGAGGTACTTTTAAAATTGAAACGCACAGTGAACATACAGCAATGTGACCATACCTCCGTCAGAGAAGGCTTCAACCCGCTGAGGAGATAAACAGTATTATAAAATATATGTAAAACAATTGACTAAAAACAAGAAAGACGTTTCGCCCCTTATGGTAGGAGTACCTGTGAGTGTTGAATGCCTGTTTTAAAAAATGGAACCAGCTATTTACAGTAACCAAAATATTTATTAACAACCAATAAAACATGTATTCAAACTGGTAGGCTACAATAACCAGATCGAAGAATAAACCATTAATTAAAAACGTCTTCGAAAGGACAAATGACTAGAAATAATTTATTATACAAAAGTAACTGTTTTAACAGATAGATCGTAAACGTTAAGTGTACGCATTAAGTGCTAGTAAAGAGCGTGATATCAGAGATGTATGAGTTTCAAAATAAAAAAAAGATAACAAAATTCAAAGGAGTGCAAATTGCATGCCCTTGGTTAAATAAATGACAAAGTAGCGCAAACACATGGATGCTAGAAGAACCTCAATGTACAAAGAATAAATAGTTCTTTACGAACCAGGGTGATGAAACCATTAGTCTCATGTACTCAATGCAATATAGATTACTGGAACACGAATATATTATATCTCGTAAATTCGTATGCGTCAAGAATAACCCAAAGTGAGAACTTTTATGATCAATCGCAATCATTGTTTGTCGAGACAGGCACGTATATATTAAGGATAAAGACTTTTATGATATCATTTTAAACCACATGCAATTCGAACCAATCATGGGTGGTATTTTACAAACATAATGTAAAAAAAATATAAAAAATTCTGGCTTGTTCTAGAACTCTATCCTTGTTCTACAAATTAGAAGTTCACAAGCTGACAGAAGCTGTTTTTGTAATTTTGTAATTGTTTTGTTTATTATTATTATTTTATATTAATTTTAAATTTTTTCTGTGATTTTTTGATATCAAAGAAATGTGTGTGACAGTTTTCTCCGTGTGCTTCCCGATACTTCTTGTCAATATTTTGATGGTCTTCTCTGTGTGCTCCTGATTATTAATCTTGTTGTTTCTCCAAGTGCTTCTTCGAGTTTCTGAGAAACCGATATATGCATGAATGATTTTTTTTTACTTAATGAGTCATGTCATTTTATTCAGAGTTAAATTTAATAAATTGAATTTTTTGATACTAAATCATCACTTGTAATATTTTTATCAAGTGGAATTCAAATGACAATATCATTACTAAGTCATATATAATAATAAGCTCTGAGGCATCTGAAAATCACTAAAAAGGAAGACGAACTTCCTTGTCCTTGGTGTCTAGCGAAGCCTTCCAACTTTTGCAATCGTTAGTGAGCATCTAGCATCCCACATAAAATTAATTAATTAATTAATTATGACTCAACACAACAAGTTACGTCAAATTATGCCAATAATCAGGACTACTTGTAACAAGTTCTTTTGCTTGAGATAACTTAACGCTCGCTGATGAAATATTAAAAATATTATTTTTAAGTAAAGGATCTAATTTATAACTCTCAGTTTGCACCTAGCATAAGTCTCAGTAACTAATATGGATCCTGATTCGGTGTCTGTCTCTGTATCGAAAGGACACAGTTTGCAGCAAAGAATTCATCTTGAGAATGAATGGAACACAACACGAGAAGATTTATTGTTTTAAAAATCCACTACGCAATATGATAAGTTGAGCTCGATGTAGCAATTCGTTTATGCGAAGAGAGGGCTTAAAAAGACACAATATAACTTGTAACGCTAAGCCTGCGTACAAGCTAGAGGTCAAAGATGGATCTACTAGTCTAAAGAAGAGTGATCTGCATTACGTCAATAAGTTTCCTTGCCTTGAAAGAGATTATGTTCATGGCTCTTCCGATCTCGACAAAAAACTTAAATTGAAGAACGTTGATGATTTATGGAAGAATGACGATAATGGAAGAATCCTTAATGTGATAAGTGTGAATAAATTCAAGCCGAATTCAAGTAGATATTTCCTACTTTGTGAAAATGGTGGACTCCTAAAAAGGAAACATGAAGACGATGAAGAAGCTTCGACATCAACGATATCGAATTCTTACAGTAATCTGGGTGAAGACGATGCCTTCTACGGTGATGGCGACAGTGACTCTGAGGCTGATGACGAAGACAAAGACTGTGATGAAGCATCTAAAGCTGACTAGATCGAGGTCTGTGACGATGTCCTTGAGACCGAAATGATGGAAACGTCGTATTAAATAAATTATCCTGATCAAGCTATTGTTGAACAGTAGCTCGATGACGAAGTTACATTGAGGTTGGTGTTAAAATGGAAGACACAAGATATCATAATATTTATTATAAAAATGCAGGGAAGATTAACGTAGCAGAAGAGATTGATTATATGTTATATGAAGATCCTAACATATTATTTGATCGACTGAGACTGTTGGTGGCAACTGTTCGTAGAGGAAACTACTCGCATATCGACGAAGTAACGTCCGGAAAGCTGGCTACATACAACAATCATTTGTAAAACTGTGTATGTGTGTACTATTGATAAATAAATGAATTATTTATATTTAAAAAAGTATGTTTTATTTCTTGTAAACTGAATTCAAACTAAGACTAAGTTCTCGTAACACTGCTAAATCTTCTTTTATTGTTATTCCTCTTCATCAAATGTGCTTTTGATTGTGAGTCATTTTCTATGATTGTGCTTCCGATTGTGCGTTTTTTTCTATGAATGTGCTTCCTTTTTCGTTGAATGTGCGTCCGATTTTGTTTTCATTTGTTGATTGTGCTTCCGATAGTACGTCCTTTTCTATGAATGTGCTTCCAAATGTGCTTCCTTTTTGTTGATTGATTGAATTCCGATTGTCCTTCCTTTTTGTTGATTGTGCTTCCAAATGTGCTTCCTTTTTGTTTATTGTGCTTCCGATTGTGCGTCCTTTTCTATGAATGTGCTTCCTTTTTCTTTGAATGTGCGTCCTATTGTGCTTCCGTTTGTTAAATGTGCTCCCTCTATGTCGAATGTGCTTCCGATTGAGCTTCTTTTTTGTTGATTGTGTGTAGTAAAATCTGTAGTGACTGAATATTTACTAGTTCAAAACCTCTTGGTGTTGCTAAAATATTTGTCAAGGTTTCTTGGTCCAAATTTCACGATTGTCTAATTGACTGTAATTAGCTAACGACGAAGGAGTTCATGAGGTCCGGAAATGACTAGCCTATACGTCTGATATTATTCATGACAAGGTCTCGTGGTCCGGAGACGATTGGCCTGTTGTATGGCTTTGTACATGAACGGTTTAGAGGTAATTCAGATTATCGAAAAATTAGACTTGTTAGGTAATGCGAAAACGTATTTAAATCGTCGGACAGGTATATTATCTTAAGTTTTATTTTTGTAGAGTGAATGATTCATAAACTCCGCGAAAGGTAATAGAAAAGAGAAAATAAAATTTATTTAATATTTAGTTAACACTTGTCACTGGTCAAGTATCGAACCAAGGACAGGAACTGATCGAAACCAATCAGTAAAATAATGTTATTTTTTATGAATTTTGGATTTTTTCCCGAATTTCTAGCTAAATTATTAAACGATTCCAAAATGGCGCCCAAATTTTAAGATGGTGGGCACCTCAGTAATAGTAAATTATTACTGCACTCTAGTGGGTTAGAATAAAACTAGCTTGATGATAATGCACTCTATATGACGAGTACACACACAAGACGGTGTCCACCAGCAGACGAAAACAAGACAGTGGCATTTTCCTTTAGCAGGTGGTAGCTACTGGTAGCATGTACTGAACACAAAATGTCGGATCCATGATGGTCGTAATGGTCAAAGTCAAATTTCAAAGTCAACGTAAAATTTGAATGTCAAAGTTAAATTTCAAGGTCATGGTCGAATTTCAAGGTCAAGGTTAAAGTTCAAGTTCAAGGTCAAATTTCAAGGTCAAAGTTATATGCCAACAGTCGAGGTCAAAGGTATGATGTATAGAAAATCATACTAACATGACATCAGCACACTCTAGCAGATGAAAACAAGATGGTGGCCTCCAGCAGGCGAAGGCATGATGGCGAACATGACGTCATACCAGCTGGTGGCATATATACCTTGGCATTAGTGGTGGTAGGTCAGTCTGTAGGTTTCTTCTGTGGAGGAAGGATATGTATTTTTTTTTATTTTTTGCTCTTATCGGTTTCGAACCAAGGACAGGAATCGATCTAATCAATCAGTATTCTAATAAATTAATTTTTTGATGAATTTTGAACTATTTTTCATTAAAATCGAATAATAAATAAAGATTTTTAATATGGCGTATGTAACGATAATTGATACAGTGGTGACATAATTCAAAATGTCGGGTGTGCCATAAGACTTTTTTATTACTTTTTATTGAGAATTTTTTAAATACATTAATAAATTACTGGTTTACTCTCGCCGGACCGAAATCGTTATATAACTAACCATTTGACGTAGGCAATTTTTTTTAATAAATTTTGGAATTTTTTCGGAATTTCTAGAATTGTAATTACAGATTTTCAAGATGGCGGTGATAACGAAACATGCAACGGTTTTTTTAAAAAGATTTTTTTAGTTATACTTCTTTAGGCGCGTTATGAAAAAATGATGTGAGTGAAATTTTAAGATGCGCGCGCATCACTGTAACGCAAAATTAACAGGTTGATGCTGCGCGCGCACCATGTGACGACATTTTCTCATGAAGATGGCGGACCCACGTGTATGAACATAAACCCACAATAGGGTACATACCAAGCGTATTGGTGTGCCAAATGAAACTTTATGATAGTGAAATTACCATGGAATTAATTTTCGTAAACTTAAATAGTTAGTAAAGAGTAAATTCCAAGGTTTAAAAAGAAAACATTATTTTGGTACTAGCCGAACCCGCCCGCTTTGCTAGACGTGAAATAAGGTAACTGCATTGAAGGCAAATAATTAAGTAATGACTGTAATATGCAAGACCCCATTAAAATTCGTATAGTAAATGTGTAGAACACCGCGTACAAACAGACAGACAGAAAAATAACTACTGTTTTACTATAGTAAGATAGATAGATTATTCTTACATGTTCGCATCCATGCAGTATATGAAAAATTAGCACGCATAGCCATATACCTATAACTATACGTAGCTGCTGACCATGACTTTTTCCGCATGGAATTTTGTATTATCTTGCACCATTTAGAAATTTTAACATTGTAACATAACAGTTTATACAGTTGTAGTAGTTTTCTTATGTTCACAAATTATAATTTTTCTCACCTCTATTTCAGTCTTTGCAATAAAAATATGTTACTACCTAAATTTTGGGTAAATATGTTTCTACTTTTAAATGTAATGTCGGGAATACACTACATAAACTTTCTTTGTAAACCACATTTACTGTTTTCCCATCTTGAGCTTGAATGTAAAGATTGTCTGCATTACTGACCCGCGAGCAAGCCACACACATCTGGCCGTGGGAAAAACAATCAGACCTTAAGTCGACACCAGCTGCCTTAAGGCTCTGACCCTAAGACTTATTTTTTGTCATCGCGAAACAAACTGCTATTGGAAACTGTGTGGTCTTGAACCCGAACGGAAAGTTATTCGGGATGATCGGCATGCGTGGTATAAAAACAGTTTCACCTGAGCCACATCCAGTAAGAATCTCAGCATCGATTGTATTTCGTTGTAGAGCAGATACTTTAAGTCGGGTTCCATTGCACAAATTTGGGGGAGTAAGGTTCCTCAGAAGCATTATTGGAACACCGACTTTGAGAACAATTTTATGAACAGGAAGACCACTTGCAGTGAGAGAACTCAAAAACTAAACTGGATAATTATTGGCGTCGTCCTGATTAAGGACGCTGTTAAACGATGTGTAAACCACTTCAGCCCCATTCAATTTGTTTAAAAATTTTTCATTGATTGCAGCAGCTTGGTCATTTCTTGGAGTGAGTATGGCACATTCACATAACCCTGTATGTTCTAGATGTTGTATGTTTGACATATCCCCAAATACCGAACGTATGAGTTCGTCTTCCAAAGACACGACTCTGCCAAGTATTTCTGGAAGCGTCACCTGACCGTGTTGCTCAGGGAGGGCACCTTTTCCAACTTTTAATAGAACACCGGAAAATTCTTGCACATGAGAATTAACTCCCAGCTGTGTTCTCATGTTAATTGTTAACTGCCGTTTTTTATTTGAGGCTAAAAGTAAGAATTCTTCAGTGAAGCTTTGATTTCATCGGCTTTAGTCCCTCGACTTACAACTGGTAGATTTAGCCGAAAATCTCCAGAAAAGAGTAGTGTGACATTCCCCATTGGCCTTTCATCGCGCCTAATGTCCCGTAGTGTCCTGTCCACAGCTTCAACTGATTTTTTATTCGCCATCGTGCATTCATCCCAAAAGATGAGAGAGCAATCTTGTAACACTTTAGCCATATCACAATTTCTTGCTATCGAACATGTTGGGGTTTCATAAGTGTCTAAATCGATTGGAATTTTTAACATAGCATGAGCTGTTTTTCCACCAGGGAGTAAAGTAGCTGCAATTCCTGATGAAGCCACTGCGAGGGCAATCTTACCTTGTCACCTGATATCAGCGAGAATTGCTGTTGTCACGAAGGGTTTTCCGGTACAACCAGGGGCGTCCAAGAAAAATAGCTTCCCGTCATTATGAAGTACGCTTCGTATGACTGTTTGATATATATCCATTTGTTCTATATTGAAATGACCACACAGGTCATTTACTGTGGTGGTCAATGCTGCAGTAATGTAGCTAGTCTCAGCAACATATTCGCGATTGAGGTGTGATTGACCGGGTAGAATTTCGGGAACAGAAAGGCCATATTCACTTACGGAGTTGCCCCCAATCGATAACACAATATCTTGAATGGAACAAAGGCAAATATTGATTGCTCTTTCGTCATTCGTATCAATTTCCTTGTCTTAATTGTGTTGTAGGATATGTATGAAGTCTTCAGAAAGATATGTCTTGTATTTTTGCCATAATGCCTAAGGATCTGAAACACCACAGAACACCAACATCACAGCGAACAAATAACGCAAGTGTTTGGGACTATCGCTGACACAGGCCTCTTCAAGAGTTTCGTCCCAATGTTGGTCTCCTTAAAGCAAATGGAGTGCCCTGCAAGCTGCTTGAAATGTTGCATGCTCTTCGCCATTGACTGTTTTCAAAAAAGAGAATGAAGTGGGCCCTCGAACAGTATGCAACAACATGCGCAAGTAATAGAATTCGCCATTGTTGGGGTGAACGGTGTACACTCGCCCTAAAGCAGCATCTCTACACACTCCTGGAAATCCCTCCACCAGCTGACCGCATCGTCGACGATTGAAAACAGGTCTTCGCTTGTCAAAAGTGTAATAAGATGGTACTTCTTCGTAGGTCAGCGTTTTTGCAAAGTCATCTTCTTGACACAGCTTGAAAAAAGCCCAAAGTGAGGTTTGCCTAGGATATTTCCACGTGGTCTCTTACATTTCCAGGGTCAAAATATATCTGCTGACCATTTTGCAGATGAACATCCAGATGCATGACCGTGGGATGTCACTCGTGTATAGAGAATCCTAGTATTCGTCATACGGCTTCAGAGCGTCTGGTTTGGTACCTGGTAAGTTCGTCTTGGTCGGTTCCTTGCAGAGCAAATGCCGCTTGGTCGCTACCTTTGTTTACATATTTATATATTTATATATAACATATTCTTTATTGCCGAAACAATGTTGCAAATTTCCATGTTGATGTGTGCACAAAATGTTTTAGAGAGTAAGAGCGAGTAAGGAACAATCCAGCTATTATTGATTGTAATTTGCTGTCCGCATACTCTACTTTCTCCAGTGAACCCGCCCTGTTCTGGGGAACGACTTTGATACATGGAATATCCATTTTCACCTGTTAGTGTGTGCTCTGTAAGTGCGTGGGGATACATTTTCGTACAGCGGCCACCTTTCATGCAGGGAGAGCTCCTATTTATGGCACCACAGGGGCCATGCACCATATGTGTTTTTACGATGTGGTAAAGCACTGGATCCTCTTTGGGATCAGGAAATTCGGCACTCATCAAACTGTCGATATCAATGGGATGTATTTTTTCATGCAACCAAAGTAGGATATGTGCGTGTGGAAGGCCGCGTTTCTGCCATTCGACACTGTATATGAAACACAATGCTGACCCAAACACATTTTCTTTAGTGAGTAAATCCACCAATAATTGCAATTTTAAATGGAATACTCTCGCGACCACATCATGACGATCATAAGATGCTTGATCTGTCAAAAGTTCTTGTGTGATTTCAGGCCATTTTGGGTTTGTGGTAAACGTGATGAATAGATAACGGCGGCCATATTTTCGGACATAGCAGAATGCATCTTGCGTACGCTCGTGCATATAATGTGGCCCGCCTGTGAAGCTGAATGGAAGGATCACTAAACGGCCGAGATTCTCTAAGTCAGCATCATGTTGCATAGCATCTCGTAAATGCACATATTCTTCAGCGCGCAATTGTTTTTGGTTGGTCCGTATGTACACTAGGTGCTCCGTCTCGATTTTAACATACATATGGACAATAGACTGACTGAACAACCCCCGAAATATTTTCAAGTAGACAAAGCTATCGTGTCTTACTTGCAGAAGAAAAGCATAAAACTGTTGCGCTGATACTTTTTTATTCAAATTGGGCTCTCTTGTGTAGGGGTTAAATTGAGGTATCCCAAAGTTGTATCCATTTTCGCCATGGCAATATATTAATGGGTACTGCAATGTGCCATAAGCCCGGTGTGTTTCGCAGATGCGTTGAAAGCGATCGTCTCGAGTGCGCAACACGATATCACGACGTTCACATTCTTGATCTACTAAAATAGCTGCAACCTCATTTGTGACTGGAGCATTGTATCTACCACGATGTTCAGTAGTAGGTCGGTTGTCTGCATTAATGACAAATTTGTAATCATTGTTTTTTTCCTGGTGGAATAGATTTCAATGCGGATTTTTAACTCTACACACATGGATTCACTTGATGCAGCATATTTTGAAGAATAGTGATAAGGGGACCATTTAACTGTGGAAAATTTTGGTTCCTAATATTTGCCGATTCTTTATAGTCTGACACAAAATATATCTGAAGATACTTTGGCTCATTTTCAGGCAGCAGCGAACCTATAAGATGGCAAACCTGACCCTGAATTTTGAAGGTAGGCAAGAAATTTCCCTCTGATATTTCTTTTATTCCAAAGGATGTCATTTGAAAGGCACTATTGAATGCTCGAACATTTTCTAAAAAAGTGTCGTGATTGTGGATGGTCACCAATTAGTAGTGCTTTCAAGTTCTCAGGGGGGTTGTTAAAAATTTCGATATTCACTTTTCCATTAGAGCAACACATCCCACTTGTTTCTTTTTGCCACTTCATAGCTTTACAAAATGGCCAGATAATCATTCCCCCGATTGAAGCAAAGGTAGAATAGTTAATCATTTCTGTATAAGTAAATACACTCTTTTCTTTATCAACCCAAGGAAGGACTTCATGCTCCGTAACTGCTTCTTGGGTATCAACAGAGTCTTCAGATGAAATGGAAATTCTGTTTAGCGAGTACCGTAATTGAGCATCATTCAAGTGAAGCTCACGGTCAGTGCTCAACCTGCATTCTCTTTCAGTAAAATCTCGGAGGCGCGAGACAACCTATGATGCTCACGGTCAACTGTCAAACGGGATACGCTTTCTGTAAATGTTTCCGAAGTGCGAGACAACCTGTGGCGTTCACGGTCAGTGCTCAACCTGCATTCTCTTTCAGTAAAAGTCTCAGAGGCGCGAGACGATGAGAGCTTAGTCGTTCGTTTCTTTCTTCATTAGTTTCTTGAGGTCTAATAGTTTTCAATCTTTTTGCTGCTCTAGTATTAGAAGACAGATTAGACCTTTTTCGAGTAATTTTTTTTACAAACCTGCAAAACAAACAAAAAATATGTAAATCCATGTTATCTTTAAAAAAATATATATAACATTAAATCCAGAAAAAATTAACAAAACTACAAAAATTTATTCTTAACCATCCACATTTAAAGCAAGATTCAGAAGGTATATAGTTTATTGGTGAGATATAATTAAAGTTATTCTCAACATGTACTCGGCAGCTATGCATATTTCAAGTTTTAAAACAAAAGATAAAACACTTATACATAATGTATTGTTTGTATCGAATTGGAAAATAGATAATGTGTAACATTATTTGTGTATATTAAACAATGAAACCTACTTTACGTACTCATTCCTTACAGCTATGATTTCTTATGTTTGCTGGCAGCTTGAAGAGATGGAAACCAACCCGAAAACTCACACAATAATAAAATACAAACTTGCAACCAAACACAACCTTACATATTGTAACAATTACCAGAAAAACACGCAACCACAACAAACAAAGGTCCTGATATGAATAAAGGAAATAAATTTGTAACGATTCATAGATTGAATTTCAGAGAGAGAGAGAGAGAGAGAGAGAGAGAGAGAGAGAGAGAGACCTATTGAGTGTCTATAAAACTTACTTTTTTATGAGAGGAGATTTCCATGAAATAAATCATGTAATCATTAAACGATAAAAGATGTTTATTTAATTAAGCAGACGGGTTCGCCCCAATGAGAAAATTGATGGGGCGAGACCTCGTGGACATAGAGAAATGACACAACTCTCTATTTATGTGTCTATGAAACATGATTTTTCTGCAATTTAAATTGTAATATACAAAAAGGGTATTGAAAATTTAAACAAATATGGCGACACTACAAACTATCAGGATATTTATTTATTTCTTACTCTCTACTTAGTTCCTTTTATAATGATTATATTGTATGTCATAAAATTAAGATTTCTTTTCTTTCCTTGAGCCGATTATCATTAAATAAAGCTTACATTTCTTTCTCTATTGCGCTCAAGTTAACTTGAATACCCCATTAAAATTCGTATAGTAGTTTTGTAGAACACCGCGTAGGTACAAACAGACAGACAGACAGACAGGAAAAAAATTACTGTTTTATTATAGTACAGATAGATAGATTACACCAAATATAACTTAATACATCTTTTCCTCGTAAACTTCTGACAGAGGAGTGGTTATACTGCGCGGTCAATTTGCTGACGGACCGTGGTTCTTAACTCGGCGGTAGTTCTTTTATTTTATATTTTTTTGAAGTTATACTTCTTTAGGCTTGTTATGAAAAAATGATGGGAGTGAAATTTAAGATGAGCGCGCATCACTGTAACACAAAATTAACAGGTTGAAGCTGCCCGCTAAACCGCTCATTAGTCTCGAAAAAAGGCTACCAACACGCTCGTCGCCTCTGATCACTGTTTTCATATTTATAATATTTATCCACATGTTTCTAGTTTCTACATTCACAAGTGTTTTAGTTTCATACAAGTGCGAATTATATATGTGCTAATAAATTATATTCAGTAGTGATTTAAATTGAATAATTTGATTAATATTATTAGTAAAAAAAATGTTCCTTTATACTTTTTCAAGTGCTCCAAAATCATTGAGGTTAACTATCTGTATGTATTATTTAATGATACAAATTGAAATATTATTATTTAACGTAATTTATACTATATATGGTTAAATTATTAAAGTTAAATAAATATTTATGAGTTATTTAATATTTACAAATTAAAACAATAAAACATTTAATAAAAAAAATTTTGTGATAAAAATTAAATTCGAACATAAAATTAAAATATTATATTTTAATATTTATTATTAAATTGAATAAATAATCGATATTTATAAAAGTAAATAAGCAAATTTAAAGAAAACTTTTTGATAAAAATGAAAAGTGAATATTAAATTAAGAAAATAATAAATATTTAAAAAATGAATATACTTTATTTAATTTTTATAATATATTATTTTATTTATTTATTTTCTTTTAAAATATTAAATAAACAATAATAAATATTTAAAATTAAGAATCTTACAATATTTAGTAACAATTATGTCATATTTATTTATTATTATCTGATATTTATTTATTTAATATTTCAATTTTAAACTGAACTTTATTGACTAATATTATTATATTGTAATTTATTATTTTCATGCATTTAAAAACTATTTTTAATGATGCCAAAGATGTATAACTACTCAGGCGCGTACATAAGTACATTCACACTTTTTTATTTTAAAAAAATTATTTATTTTATAAATTTTAAATGTTTTTTCATTAAAATCGGATAATAAATAAAGATTTCCAAGATGGCGGACATGACGGCATACTTGCTTACGATATATATGCATTGACATAAGTGGTGGGAGGTTAGTCTGCCAGCAGCTTCCGTGGAAAAAGGATTGGTCGTAATTTTTTTTAATTTTACACCTCACCGGGTTAGAACCGGGGTCTCCGAGCTCCATTGCGTATGTGTATTTTTAAAATATTTTTTTTTATAAAATTTTTATTATTAAACTCGATTATTTAATTTTTATTTATAAATTTATAATCTTTCCCGATTTTCTAACTTAAAAATTACGGATTTTCAAGATGGCGACCGTAACGGAAATTGAAATGGTGCCGTCATAATCCGAGATGGCGGTCATAATCCCAGATGACGTCAGAGGCTTATCAGAGATTTTTGACATGGATGCTGAAGCCTCTTTTGGGACAATGTGTTTTTTCTAAGGCAAAAAAAAAAAAAGGTTTTCCAAATCGTAATTTTTGAATTGTGGAATTTTTTGAGAATTTTTGGCGGGATTTTTTTCAAAAAAATAGAAATTTTTGACAAATTTTGAGGAATTTTGGCAAATTTAGAGGAATTGTGGGCAAATTTTGGCAAATTTGAATGTCAAAGTTCAAGGTCAAGGTCAAATTTCAAGGTTAAGGTCATCCAAGATGGCCGCCGTGATGTCATCGGTGATGTAGATTCCAAGGCAGCAGAAGCCGCCACACACCACACCCAGAACCCAGTTCCCGGATGCCCTATTCTATACTACAAATCTACTTCGTCGATGTGCGAATAATTTCCTCCACGAATCGATGGCACCAACAGTCTCAGGTGATCAACCAATATGTTAGAATCTTCCAATGACATATAAGAAATCTTTTCTGCTATCGTCAACTTTCTGTAATGATTTTTATTTATATTCCTAGAATCTCTATCGTCCCAAGGTTCATCGCTAGTTTGATCAGAATAATTATTTTATGATGCCGTTTCCATCGTTTTGGTTTCAGGGTCTCATCATAGCTTTCGATCTTGCCATTTCAGGTGCTTCATCACAGTATATGGTTTTGACACCAATTTAAGAGTCACTGTCGCTGTCATCGTAGAAGTCAGTGTCTTCACCCAGATTACTGTAAGAATTCGATATCGTTGATGTCGAAGCTTCTTCATCATCTTCATGCTTCCTTTTTCGGAGTCCACCATTTTCACAAAGTAGGAAATATCTACTTGAATTCGGCTAGAATTTATTCACACTTTTCACGTTAAGGATTCTTCCATTGTCTTCATTCTTCCATAAATCATCAACGTCCTTCAATTTAAGTTTTTTGTCGAGATCAGAAGAGCTATGAATATAATCTTGTTCAAGATAAGTAAAAGTATGGACGTATTGCAGAACACTCTTCTTAAGAATAGTATCTCCACCGATTACCTCTATATTGTAAGCAGGTTTGTCGTAAGAAGTTCTGTCGTGTCCCTTTTCAGCTCTCATCGCGTAAACTATTTGCTACAACGAACGCAACTTACCATTTTACGCAGCGGAATTTTAACACAGTTATTCTTCTCGTGTTGGCTACTAATCAGTTTCCAGAATAATTATTTGCTGCAAAACTTACAAGCATGTACTTTCGATAAAGCTTCACACACCAAATAGGGATCCATATGAATTACTGAGACTAATAGCAGATTTTTAAAGAGGGTTTTAAATTGTAACCATCACTTAAATATAATTTTTTAAATTTCGTCAGCGAGAGTTGATTCATCTCATACAAGAAACTTGCTAAAAGTATTTTGTGTTCCTGCCACCAGATGGCGTCATGTGTTGTGTTGAGGTAAATACTATTCATTTTTTATGCGGGATGAGTCATAATAACTCACAGGTGCAAGTAAAGGAAGGCTTCGCTAAACATCAAAGAGAAGGAAGTTTGTAGTTCTTCTCAGCTGTCTTAAATCGTATTATCTGATTTAGTAATAGATATTTTGTTTGAATACCATCTGAATAAACTTTCTGAGTGGTGATTTAGTAACAGATATTTACTAAATAATCACGACTCTGAATAAAATTGCTTTTCTCAGTACAAAAAAATTACATGCAGGTATAGTTTTCTCAGCTATAACAAGAAGAACTTGGAGAA
This sequence comes from Bacillus rossius redtenbacheri, assembly GCF_032445375.1. Classification (NCBI taxonomy): domain Eukaryota; kingdom Metazoa; phylum Arthropoda; class Insecta; order Phasmatodea; family Bacillidae; genus Bacillus; species Bacillus rossius. Next base: position 28,711,760 of record NC_086336.1, on the reverse strand, counting down.
TATCATCATTAGTCTCTCTTAAAATAACCAGGAGCACACGGAATAAAAAATATTTAGAATTGATTATCGTCATCGGTGCTACAAATGGTATAGTCCAGGCAGTCAACAGTTTCAAGAACGAGCGCAAGCAATTGGCGGAATCACGAAGACACAATGCCATCATGGAAACCATTGCCATGGGTAAAAACAGTCGCACGACTTTTTCTGCCACTCCACGTTTTATGTCGAGGCATGAGAAAGAAAAGATTGAAAAAGTTCTAAGTTCTCTAACGAAACGTCAGCTCACCAATATAGAAAAATCAAGTACGCTCGAAAACTAAATATACATAAATTCCAAGGTGTTTTTATGCGGGACAATTTCCCTAGCAAGCCAAAGACTCGTGAGTCTGCTATTATTAATTTAGATACGTCGACAGACGCTGGGACGCAAAGGGTAACATATGTTAAATTTGAAATTAACAGAGTACTCTGACAGTTGAGGCAATTTGAGACCTCCGCCAGAACGTAGGCAGAATATTGACTGGACTACTACACATTGATTCAATTACGAAACCGAACAGTCACCTTGCCAAACAAAGTGTGGACATTTGTGCCTTTAATTTTTTACTACAAAGTAATTGATATATCAAAAATTTATGGCTTTCAAAATAACTGTTAAATCATGAAAAAAAGTCAGTCATGTCGATAACACTTACGTTACCCATATAATGCCATACCGAATATAGATGAAGATAACTGCAAGATTCGCTTCCTGAAAAGCGATGGAACGACTCATGAAATATAGTTAACTGTTGGATCGGCCAAAATTGACGACATTGCAAATTACATTAAGGAAAAGTTACCACCAGGTGTGAACTTTCATCTGCGTTGAAACACAAGTGCTCAAAAAAATTACATTGTGCAGTAAAAGTGCGTCCTTAAGAAACTTGGAAACATAGACATGAAGCTCAAAATAAAAACAAAGATGTACTTTGTAATAAACATGTACAAACCTAAACGAGCAGTAAAAAATTTCCCGTGAATGTCATACGAATGAACTGCTATTTGGCGAAAGGAATAAACCTCAACGGAAGACTAAACAACACGCTACAAGAGTTTTCGCAAATGGTCCTACCAGGATATAAACTGGTAGAAATGCCGCAAAGCATAATTTACCTTCCAGTCGTCATGATGTGCGCACGCGAAGGTGTCGTCAGAATCATTGACCATCGATGATACTTGATAAATTTTCAAGTTGAACTAATTACATTACGTCTACACTTGAACCAAGGAGCATAAAGTTTGTGACACCGAACAGTTATAAATGAAATCACATTGGCATAAAATAGATCAGTTCTCTACCAGAGGTGGTGCCTTTATACCTAATAGCATAATGTTTCTTCTTAGCAATGGACAAGTGCTGAATGAATATGGAAGACGAAAACCTCAATGTGGAAGCCCGGGTCATTTTTGATGGCGCCATTACAAAAATGGATCTGAACGAGTACTAGCTTTTCCTGCTTGAAACGGATGTGCTACATTCCGAAGTATTTTTTACTGTATAGCACCTAGATATCTGTACTCTATTTTCGCAGTCATTTCTATGTATAAAAGATACGCTGACAAAGGCAGATGGCACATATCCTACAACGATGACAATATCGTTAAATGGAATTCTTCACTAATCGAATGCATTACGTATTTACTCAATGGCATCGAGGTAGACAAGACGAGAGATGTGGGCATAACATCTGCTACGAAAAATTAATTTTCTCTGGCACTGAACGAACTGTCTGCTGAAAAGATAACAGGCTGGTACCTTAAGGGTGAATACAAGCTACCTGTTTATGCAGAAGGATAATTTGAAGTTTGCATTGCTCTGGCAATGATTCTTGGAATCGCCTATAATAATTAATACAAAACAAGAGCTTGTACTGCTTCTGGCAAAAATGCACATTACAGCAATTGTCCCTGCTGCAGGAATCCCACAAGATGTCTTGCTAAGACTACAGTCTATGAGTGGCTACCTCATGTCCAAGTGTGCTTGATCGAATGTATCAAGATTCAGAAGAACATAGAAAATGGCAAGAAAATTGACTTATCATTCCGATCCTGGAGCCTGGAAATGTACCTTGACTTTCCTCAAAGTCAGCGTATCAACTGGAAGATTTATTCTCGCTTATCATAAATATCCTAAGTTTCAGCAAGCATACTATGGCAGCGATCAGTTAGCGATACTGAGACCGGAAAGTTTCAAGAATAAGAATCCGTTAATGGTGTTTGAAATTTTCAAACAGGACGCTCTAATAAATATTAAACTAATCACTTATGTTTTTTTGTCGGATAGTTCACGATATACTTGCATTGTACAATTGTCGAGACAATCTTGGGAAAATTCTCTCATATATCCTAGTTGTGTGCGAGAATAATTTAGTTACTGCCGAGATTTGCTAGAGTCAAGATGTATTGTAACCTGCAAGGTTTCCAGTGCCAAAACGGATAAATCCTCAAGGAGATTGCCGTCTTGTATAAGGATGACGGTACGATTCGAACACCGCACATTCCTGCCTACGTATCACTGGAAATTACTGCACAAAAAAGTACACATTAAAATGAATGGATATGCAAATTTTACTCTTACCATGAGTGGGATGCATGTAATTTTCCATACCACCAAGTGTAAAACTCTCTAAATGATTTGCTACTGAAAAATCCATGTAGCATCATTTATGTTGCTGGATCTGAGCAGAAGAAACGGCTGAGCGAGTTATGCGATGGTGTCATCTAAATGGTAGACGTGCAGATCGACTATGTTGTCCTTCCCTGTACAAGCTTAGTGCAATTTATGGTGAGCAACTACCCGTTAAGTTTGATCGATTATGTGCCTGTACAAACTCGCGGCTAATGCGGAAATGGATATCGCAGTGTGATTAGAGCTTGCATATATAAAATGCGTGCAACAGTTCATGCCTTCAGTTGCCCGACCTGCAAGAAGATGTTTTCATTTCATCCTGTCAATGTGTACGTGAGCTTAAGACATAGGTTGAGCACTGTCGAGTACAGCTACTGGAATGCCGGATATCTGCGCACATATTTGGAAACCTGTGATAGAGTTTCTCAGCACTGGCGGCTTCTGCACTTTTCTGTGTCCTATGAACCGACTCAGCAGCTGCTAGTTTGCTGCGAACCTGGAAAAATTGCCATCTATCAGATGAGAATGCACAAACATTACAGCCAGCATCAAATTAGTAGTTGCTTTGTCTGCACGGAAACACCAAACTTGGATGTATTGCAACCTGTTTCAACCTGCGAAGCATCTACGTAGATGCCCAAACATCATGCTTCTCATCTTAGTTCAGTCAGTGATCTGCCTTAACATGCACCGAGGCATATTCAATTCACAGCTGTTTTCGCAGACGTCCTCGTCTGTTTCTCATCAAAGTAGTCGTCACAGACGAAGTTGGTTGGAGGGACGGATACCTGTGTTCTTGAGCCTGAGACCAGTGAACCAGTTGGAACCGGAATCGATGAGACAGTTCCTAGAGTCGATGAGGCAGTTTGTGCAGCGTTGAAGATTTTGGTAAAGAAAATGCTTTATGTCTTAACATTATTTTTTTTAATGTTTTTATAAATATTTTTGTAAAATTTGGTAAGTTTGTGTTTTTATTTATATAGTTTTAAGATACCAGCATTTTAACCTATTCAAAAAATTGAAGAAATTGTTGTTTTGACTAATGTAGTACAAAAACAGCCACATGTATTTTAGTAATGTCAATATGGAGGTAATTTCAGTGCAGTGTACATTATGTGTATTGCGTGTTAGTGGCGTGTTTTTAATGTGTGTAAAGTGTGTGTATTGTGTGTCCTTTGTGTGTTTTTCTCTTGTAAATTGTGCTTGCGATTTTGCTTCCTTTTCGTTGATTTTCCTTCCAATTGAAAGGTGCTTCCGTTTTTTAATTTTTTTTTACTCGCATATTGTACTAGCAACCTCAGGTATATACCTAAGTGAGATCCAGACGACAAGACCTTCAATCTAATTCTGGCCGCCGGTCAGTACGGAAAATCTATTTTGCCTAGTCTGATTCTTAAGTCGCGCAATTGCCTAGTCCTGTGAACTCGTTGGCATCTTAAACGATGACCTGGATGGAAGACCTGCCATCAGCAGTGAAGACTTTGATGGCAGCGTTGCCAGCAGCCGAGAGATGCCAACGTCATCAGTGCCGCCAACTGCAGAGGTCTCAGTTGCAGCTGTGATACCGGCTGCAGAAGAGACATCGACAGGCTCTGTTCCATCAGTTGAATGTTTACCAGCAACCTCGGAGACTTCAACGAATGACGGACGTTTATCGCCCCAGTCTAACTACTATGGTACGTCATCACTATACCAGAAAATGTTCGCAGACATGAAAAAAGCGGGAGCCCGAATAATGAACTGCAAAGAACACTTTCAATACAATAAATGTAATAAACAATTTAACCGTCAAGATAACTTACATCACATTATAAAACCTGTACTGGGTCAGTTAGGCGCAAGGAAGAAGCTATTTGCAATTACAGTGACCGAACCTTTAAATCTGTAACTATCCAATGAACATGCTGCTACATTTGACACAGTGTGATAGGTGTGGTATGTTATACCGATGTCCTGAATCTGTGATGGACCATTTGAAATACTGTGAAGGCAGAAACTGATTTTGAACTTGTAGTAGTGTATTATTTATGTAATAAATTTTATTTGTAATTATTTTTATTCCTTAAACAATTTAACTATTTAAATTTAGGAAAAAAATATAAAATTACCATTTTGGCATAGATCTAGAAACGAACTAATATGATCGATTAAATCATTATTTTATTGAGCAATTTTTGAAAATTAATTATGAATTTTTTTCCCAATTTTTAGTGTAGTAATTAGATAATTCCAAAATGGAGGCCACATTTTAAGATGGCGGAAGGCACAGTAATAAATGATTCCAGCACTCTAGCGGGAAAAATAGAACTAATATGACGGCAACGCACTGGCAGACATGTACGATAGTGCTCCTGGCATAGATGACAGAAAACAAGATGGCAGCGACGCCCCCTAGAAGACGATGTATGTTGACTAGCGCTCCTAGTAGCAAGTATTGAAAAAAAATATATGACTACTCGGTCTCGAACAGATGATGCTATTATTCCTTCAAAAATATGTGTATTTTCATATAACTTAATTAATTCTATGTTTGGTAAATGGCACGACGGCCGTGCGATCATAGGCGTATTATTTCCAACCAAGAGGTCCGAGCTCTCATGGTTTGAATTACAGCCTTCCAAAGTATTAAAAAATAATAATAATTGATTGTAACGATAAGGACCATAACAACATTAGCAGGTAATGGAACATCGACCTTATGTGCATGAGGCAGAGCTATGCTGGTGATATCTAGGAACAAACAGTAAAAACAAAGATGACAGAATAAAAGATCGTAGCCTTCAGCAGAACGGGAAAAAACAAAGATGGCGGTGGTGACATTATACAAGATGGCGCCTCCAGCAGATGGAAAAAAATATGGTGAACATGACATCAGACTCGAAAAAAGTGACTGAGACATCAGATCCAAGATGACGGACATGCAATTAGAATTAAAGGTAGAAATTGTAACGACAATTCTAATTTTCGGGGATTAGGGTGCTCGATGGCCAAATAGCGGAATTCGAGATGGTGGAAAATTCTAGAAACCAAATAGATGTAAAAAAAATTGGGATTCAAAATGGCAAAAAACCAAAATGGTGGGTCCAAAATGGCCACCGGATCAAGGTCAAATATCAAAATCAAAACCATCCAATATGGCCACCGTGACATCACAAATTCAAGTTGGTGGAAGGACATTCACTCCTAACTCCGAGTCCAGCGCCAGGAGTAAAAAAAATGAACTACTTTTTTTTATGAAAATTAAATTTAATATGTCTATAAAGGTCATAAACACACTGATAAATAGTGCACCATCAACCTTAAATTAATCAAAACGATGCTTGCGCATTCTAAAAACAAACAGCATAAACAAAGATGGCAAACATTTCATCATCCATGATGACTACCACCAGGAGAAAAAAAAAAAAAACAATATGATATATTTACATTATTCGCGATGGTTTTCTCCAGCAGACGAAAACCGAATGGCATGTGTGTCATTAGTATCCAAGATGACGGAAAGTAAAATAGTGGCTGTGCTGTCATAATTCAAAGTGTTGAAATAAAAAAATGGCGAATAAATTTAGAATACTAAATGGTAGAATCAAAAAGGCGGCCGGAGTCAACGACATCAAAGATAGCGACCAGGCTCTATGTGAAAGGACAAATGTCAAGGCCAAAACTACGATTAAATGCCAATGGTTAAGGTTAATTTCCCTTGTCAAAAGTCGGGCAAGGTCTAATGTCAAGGTCAAAGTCCAGTCAAGATTAAGGTTAAATACCAAGTTTAACGTTAAATGACAAGGTCAAGGTTAACCAAGATGATGGCCTTAACTTCGCAGTCCAAGATGGAGGGTGGCACCAGCATTACACACCAACCCAGGTCTAGTAAATACGTTTATTTACTACTGCGGATTAACTTAGTATCGTCACTTACATATAAACAAACAGTATAGGTGAAAGAATATTCCATAATAGTTAAAGGTACATATTTAATCAATTGTAATAGTGCAAGAACCTGACTATATGAGATTTATTAGTGTATAATAATAATAATAATAATAATAATGATAAAAAAAATCGCACATGTATTGCCTAATCATATCCCATTAATGCTACCCTGAACTAAAAATTAATTTAGTTAATTATCATCACTTCCCTCATTTGTTATTACAAATATAAGGGATAGTACCCAAATAAGAGATACATTTTTTTAAAATATATATATAAAATTGATATGGTGTAATTTTTCATTTTTGGAAGTGTAGTTCTATTGCAAAATTACTTAACTTTAAACAATCGTCATTTTCATTTGAATAGAATGAAATTCAGTATGTGTTACCATCAAAAAAGTAATAAAATGTATAAAGTTAAATTCTCAGAATGGGTTTCAAATAAGAGATACCTTAACACAAAACAAAAGTAAGGTTCATTCTAATGTTTAAAACAACATTTTAAAAGGTAAGGGTCACTTCCTGTTGGAAAAGTAATACATTTTACACACAAAAAAAAGTCACATCGTCATCATACAAACAATACAAATGTATGCGCTGTGTTGTGCTTGTTTTACTCATGAACATTTCTTGTGGCAAAAAGGACAAATAAAAGGATCATCTTCTCCACCGCACTCTTTGTGTGCCCAGCGGCGACATTTAGAACACTGTGCCCACTTTTCTCCTCTCCGGTCCTCAGAGAATAGTCCGGTGCAAAATAAGCACTCAGCATCATCTTCTGCACAGACATCCGATTCACTGGAGTCAATCAGCTGCAATTTACCTTCAGACTCATCGTCACTGGATGAACTCGAACACTGTTTCTTTGGTTTAGATTTCCTAGTCTTCTTTGTTAATGGTTCTGCAAATAATTTCTTCCTGGTTGCATTTTCTCGCTTCTTTTTACTGTCCAAAGTTTCCTTTAGCTGATTTCTGTAAGGACTAGATGTTATCACAACTGCTTTTCCGGCCCTGGGATGTTTCTGTCCAGGTGGCTTGGACGTTGAACATGATGGTTGTGTGTCTTCACTCCTTACAGAACTTACTTGGGGCTGATGTAATGTGGGGAGTGGTGAGACTTGAAGTGGTCCAACATATGTTTCTGAATTAGGAATAACAATATCTTCGCTCACACTGCCTGCATGGATAGCAAAATCGGCATCAGAAAATGTGTCCCTATTGCAAGGGAATAGACCAGTCTTTCGAAAAGCATTGATGGAATTTTGCATTGTAGCAGCTTTCTGATAGGCAAGTCCATACAGCTTAGTAACTTGAAAGTGAGTCACTACACGCCCTTGGTTATGCCGAAGCCAGTTAAAAACCTCTTGAGCATTGTAGGTCTTCAATGGCTTCATAAATCCTACATCGAATGGTTGCATTTTAGCTGTAGAATGGGGTGGTAGACAAATTATAGCCACATTATTGAGTCTAGCCTTCTCGATCACTTCAATGTTACGAGTGTGGGAATGATGACCATCTAAAATTAGAATTACTGGATCGGCCTCTGTAGGCTTAGTGAAGTTCACAAAATAATCAAACCATTTGGAAAAAATATCGGTTTGTATCCATCCAGATATGTGGCACGCATATATGGAACCTGGGGGAGCACCATCCATTAATTCAGCTTTCATGTTTTTCCGAGGCAAAACGAAGAGCGGTGGTACAAAGGTACCAGCGGCATTCATGCATGTCACAGTAGTGATTAATGACCCTCTTTCTGCAGATGTCAAGTTCGAAATCTGTTTTTTTTACCTTTGGCAGCAACAACTTTCTGAAGTTTATGTTGCACCATGGTTAGGCCTGTCTCATCGACGTTATAGACTCTGTGAGCATTGCAATGAATTTTATCTAATTCCTTTTCATAAATATCAAAAAACACATTCACATTTTCAGCATTAAATGACCTAACTCTCGCAACAGACACACCCTGAGGAGTGCGCAAAGAAAGTTCTGGGTGCTTCTTCAAAAATAATTTGAACCATTTCTTCCCCGCAGATTCCTTTTTGGGATTGAAAGAATGACTCAGACCATTTCGAATTGCCAACTCGAAAGCCATTCTTTTGACATTTGCGATGGTCAAACCGAAGTACCTCTCCTCCATTTCCATACAATATTTAACTAATAGCTTCTCGAGTTCGTATGGAAGCACTGGTTTCCGGCCAGATGACATTTCAAGTAACTTTTCAGGTGTCTTATCTTGGTTTTTGACGTATTTCTCTAATGTTCCTTTTGGAACACCATATGATTTTGAAGCACGCAAGTAACCCATTTCCCCTGCTCGAACAGCTTTGACAGCATCTCTCATCTTCTCCGGATTCCACATTTTACGCTTTCCTTTCTCACCAGACATCTGAAACAGTAAAAATTAATTGAAATAATTATAACTTATTAGTCACTTTAATTTATCTATAATTATATAGAAACATTACGATAAATAAAATCATTAGGACTGGTATACTAAGTATATATACCTAGGCCTACATTTGGATTTCTATGGCACATTAATACAAATTTAAATATAAAATATGGTGTTAATTTGGCGCGCAACATATTTAATTACCCAAATAAGAGATAGTGCCCTGATAAGAGACACCATCTCTAAATAGGAGCCCAATGTGTCTCTTATTAGGAGCAGGAACGCTTAAAACAAACATGGCTGCCTCAGCTCAAACATGTCATGGTTATAATTTTATGACTGGTCTGTAATGTAGCTAACTTTATATACTTCACAGTAAAATATAAGTAAATAACAAATTAACTTACCTTCACACTTGTTCAATGCCTCAAAGCTTCCCTATTGAAACATTTGAAATGACTAAAAACACTAAATTACGTGTCCGTTCCGCCGAATACTTTCTGTTGCTTTGCGACGCACGGAGATGGGGTCTGACGATCACGCGCAGCAAGTTACTGCCCTAGCCGAGAGGTGGCAGCACCTATCGGGCTGGATATCACAGTGTCTCTTTTTAGGCGCCTATTTAGAATACAAAATGGTAGAATCAAAAAGGCGGCCGGAGTCAACGACATCAAAGATAGCGACCGGGCTCTATGTGAAAGGACAAATGTCAAGGCCAAAACTACGATTAAATGCCAATGGTTAAGGTTAATTTCCCTTGTCAAAAGTCGGGCAAGGTCTAATGTCAAGGTCAAAGTCCAGTCAAGATTAAGGTTAAATACCAAGTTTAACGTTAAATGACAAGGTCAAGGTTAACCAAGATGATGGCCTTAACTTCGCAGTCCAAGATGGAGGGTGGCACCAGCATTACACACCAACCCAGGTCTAGTAAATACGTTTATTTACTACTGCGGATTAACTTAGTATCGTCACTTACATATAAACAAACAGTATAGGTGAAAGAATATTCCATAATAGTTAAAGGTACATATTTAATCAATTGTAATAGTGCAAGAACCTGACTATATGAGATTTATTAGTGTATTATAATAATAATGATAAAAAACAAATCGCACATGTATTGCCTAATCATATCCCATTAATGCTACCCTGAACTAAAAATAATTTAATTAATTATCATCACTACCCTCATTTGTTATTACAAATATATATTAATACCAATTAGTAGTAGAAGCAATAAGTAAAAAAAGTTTGCCTTTAAGTTGTTTAGCCTCAGTAGGTACTATGTTACTAGGTATAAACATGTGAGTTTGCATGAGTAATTAACCCTGATATCTTATTTTATTCAAAAAACGAAGATATTTTTATTGCGAACAAGTTGGTACTAGGTTGCCTAAGGAAAAGTGGTCCAGACTCGCAATTGCAAAGGTTTAAAGTGCGAATATTTGAGTAAGCAAGTGCGTGCGACAGAGAAGAGAGCGCGTAATTCTCTGTGCGGTAGAATAAGACGCAGCGGAGTGAAACCAGTGCGCATGCTCTCTTTATCGTGTAATAAAGTAAAACAACGCTACTTCCGTTCATATTTTTGGAGTAAATTAAACAAAATACATGTCATATAAAAATGCATAGTGAAATATATGATTTGTAAATATTATAAATTTATCTTTTAAATTTTAATCAATTTATGAAATAAAATCAGATCAATGAATACAAATATGGGAAAAGGCTTGAAAATTAAAAACTTATCTTACACCTTAGGAGAAATGTTTATTGTAGAATTCAATTGTAGTTGTGAAAAAAAACACAAACACATGTATTCAGAATATGTAATGTTAAAGTAAATTTATGAGGAACAATTTTTATTTATTATTTATGCTTTTTCGTACGTGATTTGTCATCAACTTGTAAGGGTGTTGTGTCCCCAACGCCGTTTCCTCATATGCTCGGCCGGCAGCGTGTGAAAGCGATACAAGGAACTATTGTGTTCCAATAACTCGCTATGAGGGATACCAATCCAGTTTGCGACCCCGTCAGTTAATCCAATCATTGGAAACGACGGTGGGGCAAGAAGTGTGCGAATTTTATATTGAAGATGGCTCATGGTCCAGAAAGGAGTAGATTAGCTGTCACTTGTTGATTGATTCTAATTTACAACAAACGCTGTTTGCTTTAAATAGTCATTAATGAATCAACCTCTTTACTAAGGTGTTAGTATAGTTGAGTAATGATGAGAAGCATTTATACATATAGATTTATCATAAATTGTTGGTACATATATTATATTTTTTTTAGTGATTTCCGGCAGTATGGGAAAATTTTAGTCAAAGCCTTTAATGTTCTTCATTAATTGTTTCGCTCTTTTATAGTCAAAATTATTTTGGCAAATTTGATATCTAGCTTCATTTGCAATCGTGCTTGATGACATTCATAATATCATTAAAATTCTGAATAACGTTAATTTTTATTGTTGATGAAAATGTCTGCCTTATTAGTTATCGTCTTAAAAATTTATGAACATCTGATCTTTTGAAAATATGTGAAATTCCTTGAATTTTCAATGATCATAAAAAAAGCCAAATAATCTCAGCCTGCGAATTCATGGCATGCCGGCAGAGTTATGCTTTATGTGGATCCCAACTTCATCCCTAATTCAAGACAATTAATGTAATTATGATCTCTTCTATTACCTTTATTTGTCGTTAAAACTTCTTAACAAATGTATGACTCTAAAACATTTATGCATTTTTTGCAGCAAAAATATTAAGACAACAATATCAAATACTTCGTGATGCTTTAAATATATATAACATAAACTGCCTATCAGCTTCGTTATCTTGATATGTATAATAAATTCCTTTGCATTTTACAACACGATTACCTTCTTTGCTATATGTAAAGCAGAGATCCTCAACTTTAATAAAATATTATTCTCTTGGATTTTTTATACCAAACTAGCTAAACCCGGCCACGCTTTGCTGTGGCACAGTTTAATATTAATTCATTGTTTAATTTAATATTTTACTGTGCATGGCTGTGGAATGCAATAGAAAAATAAAAATGTGTTTAGCTTAAATATTTTTATTGTAAAGCTAATGGAAGGACTACATTCCTTGTTTTCCCATTTTTTGCATAAACATATAGATCAGATGGTTTACCGACTCTGGAGCACCCGACATATAACTGTCCATGAGAGAAGCATTCATTTTCTAAATTCAAACCGCACACTTGCAAAGATTGTCCTTGTGCTTTATTGATGGTCATAGCGAACGCAAGGCGTATTGGAAATTGAAGTCGTTTGAACTCGAACGCCATATCTGTCGGAATAAGTGGCATTCGTGGAAGTAATACGTCTTCACCTTTATGAAGTCCAATCAAAATTGTTGCTTCAATAAGATTATCCATTAATTTTTTAACTACTAATCGTGTACCATTACATAATTTAGGCTGACAGATATTTCGAAGCAATATAATTGCCACACCAATTTTCAAATTCAAAATATGTGGTGGTAATCCTGGAACATCGAGTGAATTGAGAAATTCCGTTGGAAAGTTCACTGCTTCATTTTGGTGCACTACTGAATCAATAGATTTGTATGTCATTGTTTCACCTTCGATTCTGTTTATAATACTATTGTTCATATCGTGTACGTCAACATTTTTAGCCGCTAGAATGGCTCTTTCGCTCAACCATGCATGATTTTTGAATTTTGTTTCGATGTTTTGGAATACCTTGTCTACTAATTCCTCTTTTGAATCTACGATGTTGCACAAATCAGATGATAAGCTGATTTTTCCTGTTTCTGGATTTGTAGGTACAGTGCCGTTACCAACTTCAATTAATTGTCTTGAAAATATGACTGCTGTTGGATCGTTCTGAAGTTTAACTCGCATATTCGTGGTTAAATGCATTTTTTTTACTGTGCTCCAAAAATTTGAATATTTTAAGCAGGCATGCAATTCATCAGCAGGTGTTGAGCGAGGTATCACTGGGAGCGTTTGCCTGAAATCACCGGATAGTAACACCAACACTCCCCCAAATGGATCTGGATTATTTCGCAAATATTTCAGTGTATGGTCTAATGCTTCCAATGACTTTTTGTGAGCCATTGTACACTCATCCCATACAATGATTTTGCACGTCTGAAGAACTTTTCCCATTCCTGATGTTTTTGAAATGTTACATGTTGGACTTTCTGTTAAATAAAGTTTTTTATTCTTTCTTGAAATATATATATATATATACATATTTGTGTAAATTATAGTCGTCAAGGCACAATGGTCGAGTAGCCAGTCCGCCCCGTGCTCGCGTGGTGAGCGGACGTGTGCGACGCGACGTGTCTCGTGCGCTGTTACTCTCCTGGTTTAGTGCGAGAGCGAGTTAAGTGTCGTGCGGCTTACACGTAACGTATTCTAAAGGCTTCTTACTGACTTTCGCAGGACCATCATGGCGACTTGCCAACCGACCCCACGAGTGAATACCCTTCGCGTGAAGTGTCAAACCAAACCGCTCGCGTTGGACTTACTCCGATGGCTCGACGAGACCCTTGGGCTGCAGGATGACGAAGTGATTGCTGTACAGGTCGACGGACGCCAACGGTGCATCTTTGTGAAGTTGACATCACTACTACACTGCGAGAGGATCATCCGAGAGACCGGCGGAACGTCTCAGATACACGCAGCGAGCGGTGAGTCACTACAAGTAGACATAGAACTGGCGCTAGACAACCTGAAAACCGTCAGGGTCGTAAACATTCCCGTGGAAGTACCAAATGAACGGATTGTTTACTCGCTCACTCCGTACGGAAAGATACACACGTGCGTGGACGAAATGTGGGGGGTGTATCGCAAGTTCAAAGCCAAGACAGGGGTACGAATAGTGAAAATGGAACTCAATCAAAATATTCCCTCACAGCTGGTAGTCGATGGGCATCACGGGTTCGTAGTGTATGACGGACAACTCCAGACCTGCAGTCACTGCTCGCAGGCGGGACACCACCGCGCGGCCTGCCCCACTCTTCCGCGCGAGCGGTCGGGCGCGCCGCGCACGTGGGCGCAGACACTGCAGAGTGGCGCACAGAGCAGTCGCTCGACAGAACCGCACGAAGTGCGGGACCGGCCCACCACCTCTGGGGCGAGCTTACATCCGCCGGCACAAACTCTGACGTCAGAAGACAGGGAGGAGAGGCCTTATGAGGCGGTCCCACTCAAAACTCTGCTGTCCACCATTACCGCATCACCTCTTGCTCCGACTCAACAGGACATGCCCGCCCCGGATATACGACTCGATACGCCCATTGACATGGAGGATGACGGAATGTCCGAATGCTCACAGGAGGCGCACTCCACCAACCCCCGCTCAGGCAAAAAGTCCGGTGGGCGTGAACGGCCCCCGAGCGGGCGCAAGGACAAAAAGGCCCGTCATGCGAGTCGCAGTCCAAGTCGCGACACCGCCCTACCGGACAGCCCGCGTTCACAACGTAAATATTCACTCCGCATTGCCCAGCATGCGATCGAGCAAATCAAGGGGGGCGCGATCAGCATAACGGAACAGAGTGGGGGAGGGAATGACGTAGCTAGTAGCAAAGACGTAGCGGATGACTAGAGTTTTAACAATTGCCACTGTCAACATTTGTGCAATTGAAGCTCCTTTCAAATTTCATGCTTTACACAGCATTGTACGTGCGCACGCTATCGACGTACTATTTTTACAAGAGTGTGCGCTAGAGCGGCTACCGTATTTTGACCAATATAATGTGTACCCCAACATCGGCCCTCAAGGGAGAGGAACCATTGTTGTCACAAAGAACCATCTTGAACTCACGCACATCAGAGCGCACGCATCTGGGAGAATAATCTCTGGCACACTCATAGCGCTCAATCCCTCCAGCGCTACTGGCAGGAGCATTATCGGACAATGTGTGAATGTCTATGCCCCCTCTGGCTCTCAGCGTCGAACAGAATGCCAGGAATTTTTTCGCCAGGAAATCCTTCCATTTATAAGGAATGATGGCACGGGTCTTATTCTAGGTGGAGATTTCAATTGTATAATTACACCCAGTGATCACGTTGGTGGACACTACCCCATTAACACGGCACTGCATGAGCTCGTTACTGCCATTGATGTGGAGGACATGGTCGACATTCTTCAAGTACCCACACCACATTACACCTTTCATGCCTATTCATCTAGTTCGCGCCTAGACAGGTTTTATATGTCCCGCACGCATCGACACAACGCGCGATCATATGATGTGGTGCCAGTGGCTGTCACAGATCATTACATGGTCGTTTGTACTGTGGCTGCTCCGGAGGTTTCACCCACACCTGGGCGTAACTACTGGAGACTACAAACACGCTTGTTGGGTCAAACTGAAGTGGACAATGATTTTCATCGGCGCTGGTCTCATTGGTTGCGATGTAAACAGAGGTACGCGGACACAGCGGATTGGTGGGATGGCTGCGTCAAACCAGGTCTGGCCAAATTATTTAAGCACCATGGCGGGCGTTGTAGACGGGAGCAGGACTCCCTTCTCTATTTGCACGAGAGGGCCCTGCGGGAATTAAGTACGCATCCAACCGCAGTTACCAATCCGAGGGATCAAGCCCGTCGCCTTAAGGAACGGATCATCGCCATACACCGAGCGAACATGGAAAGTCGCATTGTATTCAATAACACCAAGAGTGCGCTACAGCAAGAAAGGCTTAGCATTCACTCCCTCATGCGAGATCGGAAGAGGCGTACACGAAGGCACATCAGCTCGGTTGTGGACGCGAATGGCACGGTCGTAAGGGATTCCACAACCATCCTCGCAGCATTTACAAGTAGTTACGAGGAACTCTATGCGGACCACGACATTGACTATGATGAAGGGACGTCATTCCTCGATGTGTATGACAGCAGCCTTGACGACATAGCACAGCACCATCTGGAGGCCGACCCAACTGACGAAGAGATCACACACATCGTTCGGAGGGCCCCAAAAACCAAATCCCCTGGTGTGGACGGTATCCCCTACGAATTCTACCAGCACTATTGGCCAACGATTCGAGAGGAATTTTGCGAAATGGCGCGCACGGTCATTCGACGAGGGCGTCTGTGCAGCACGCAAACAGAGGGAATCATTGTGCTCATACCCAAGGTACCACAGCCACGTGAAGTAGCCCACTATAGGCCTATCACGCTTCTGTGTGCTGACTACAAAATCATCGCACGGGTGTATGCCAATCGTATTAAATCAGCGCTGTCTGATGTCATCGGGCCGGACCAACATTGTATTGTGCAGGGGACGTCCATCACACATGGCACTTCTGCGCTCCGCGATGTGCAGCTCCTGGCGCGCACAACGCCGGGCGCTGTCGCCCTCCTGAACATTGATCTTGAGAAGGCCTTTGACCGGGTGCAATGGAGCTTCCTCGACAGGGTGCTCGAGCACCTTTGCTTCCCTCCGACAGTTCGAGCTGTCCTACGCACGTTCCGTGAGAACCTAACCTCGAAGATGTCCATCAATGGTTGTTTTGGTGACAAATTTCCGATTCGCTCCTCTGTCCGACAAGGGTGCCCGCTCTCGATGGTACTTTTCGTCCTTTATATTGAGCCCCTTATAAGGAAATTTAACTCTACTCTCTCAGGACTGAGTATTCAAGGGAATCCTTTAACGTGCATTGGGTATGCAGATGATGTTACGGTCATTGTGCGTAGTGACCATGAACTCACGGCCGCTCATGCTATTCTTGAGGCCTTCCACAAGGCAACGCATGCAAAATGCAACTTCGCGAAAACCAAAGTGTTGAATCTGAAAGCAGCGCCAGATGTGATTGTGCCACAGCATTCATTCGTGTCTACGGATGCGATCAGGACACTTGGAATACTTTTCACGGGTGACATCGGTCATACCATTCAAGAGAACTGGGACGGAGTGGTGCGGAATGTTCGTGGTAGCCTGCTTGAGTCACACCTTAGAAACCTCAACATCATCCAACGTGTATATATCGTTAACATGTACTCCCTTTCACAACTCTGGTACATGGCACAGGTGTTCCCCATGCCAGCTGCGATTGCAGCTCAAATCAGGCAATACATTGGATGGTTTATCTGGAAAGGATTCCTCTTCAAGGTCAGCCGCGATCAGCTGACGATGCCTGTCAGTAAAGGTGGTCTCGGACTCATTGAGCATGAGCAAAAAGCACGAGCCTTGTTCCAGAAATGCGTCATACAACGTGTCTTACAGGGTGGTCGCTCCTCGGCTTTGTACACAGCCGCATGGGGCGCCAGGGAGCGCCTACCCCGACACTACAAGTCCGCCGCCGATCACCTTCGCACGACGATTTCCGAACTTCCCGAAGGTACGCATGTCTCCACAAGACAACTGTATGGTTTCCAGCGACGAGCAACACCCTCTGTGCCGAATATTCAGAATAAGATCCTTTCTTTGCGTTGGCTGAACATATGGAAAAACGTTTCTGATCCTGAATTACCAACTCATCTCCGTGCCGAAGCTTTCACATTTGTCAACGACCTGACACCCACCCTTTATCGCAAGAAACGCATTGCGTTATCCCAGGATGACCACTGCGAACTCTGTGGCTACCGTGACACCGCCCTCCATCGCATATGTGCTTGCTCATTCTCGCGCCCCTTGTGGGAGTGGTGTAAAACCAAACTTTCCAGACTGCTCTGCCTACCTCCACGGGACGTGTGCGCGGACCGCATGTGCTACCTCGACATCGCGGCCTTCCCTACCGTGAAGAGGCGGGCGGCTGTGTGGCTGATGGCGAATTTGATAGCTTTTGTGCTCAAAACTCAAGTGCCATACTTCTTGCGGGACTTCATATCCCAGCTACGACGTGACAGATGGTCTATGGTAAAAAACAATACGTTAAGAAGGAGGTTTGGACATTACCTTTTCATGTTTTGAAATTTGTACAGATGGTGTGGGACTGTGTTAATCCGCAGGGGCGAGGTATCAGTATCGTGTAACCCATTTGTGCTGACTGTAATCTGATGTGAGCTGTAATGTTATGTACATGCACATGATATCACAATAAACTAATAAACTAAAAAAAAAAAAAAAAAAAAAAAAAAGTAGCCTGATGTGCTTGAACTTCGACAATATGGTACAGCATCGTCGAGCGTGGTCTCAATTAAGTTGGGTGACCATGATATTTAGTTATAGAAACTTTTTTTTCCTACTTTTCCGGTGGATTTTCCCAAATTTTTATTTCATATAAACACTCTTCTGTTAAGATGCAATGTTCTGTAAAAATTTCAATCCAAACCATCGTATACTTTCCGAGTTTTGCGGCCAAATACATACGGAAGCTTAATTTTTATATATATAGATAGTCATTCTCCCAGTAATTGGGCAACAAAACTATCAAATAGTCTTTAAAACGATAGTTTAAAGTTGAGATACAAACTACCCAAATTGGATGAACTCATTTTATATTCTTCGACATAATATAAAAATGCTGTTATTCGGTTTTCCTTTTTACATGAATACCAAGTTTTTTCTTAAAGAATACTGACTACAGGTGAGAGTCATAAGATAGTGGTTGACCTGCGTAGTGTCGTTGGATGTACGCTAGCTTTTAGTGCGAGACGTTTCATTTGCGACTTCAGTTAAGGCATGTGTTTAAATTGGCAACGTTTAAATAAGTCACAACTCTTGTCGTATAGTATAATTGTCAAACTGTAATAGTGTTTCAACCTTTTAAATATAATTATTTAATAGAAATTACTGACTCATCAAACTTAAATAAAAATTGGATTATGTTATATTTAAATGGAACAACTTAATTTTTTAAAAAATTGGTATTTAAATTTTTTTTAAAATTTAATGGTTTTTATAGTGTTATTTACGACCAAAATCAATTTTTCCTTGATTAAAATAATAAAAAAAGCACTGAAACAATTTTTTATCTACATAGAAACGAGTTTGAAGGTTTAATAAGTTGCCCAGGGAATATTTTACCACAAATATTCCGAAATTCGTTGGTACTCGAATCCGCATCACACTGCCGTGAAGCGCGTTTGGTGACCCATTTGTGATCACTTTATTCGAAGAATCTTCGCACGAGATCACGTATCGGAAAGCTATACTTTTCAAATATTTAGCTTTCTTATTTAGTAAACTGATATAAAACTATGATAAATTTTAATATTTTTTATTTTACTATTTGTTGATTATTCCAAGAACATAAACTGTAACTTTTGACAGTGATATTACTAGAGACCGGATTATATGCAATTGTATATTTGCCCTAGCTGTCTCGACAGACGTTGTTCTGTTCAAACGTTTTAAATTAGAAAATTATATTATTTTTAAAATAAACTATAAATTAAAAATATGTAACTTTAATTTTTATATATTCGTTAAACTATAATTATTACAAGTAATATAAATTTTTATTTTATAAATGTTATAATATATTTTGCAAACTTATACTATTTTTATTTTCAAAGAGGCGTCAATACGTCATAAGTTACATAGAATAAAATGGGAACTGATAATTTAAATTTGTAGGTTAAGTTGATTTGTGTTAAAAGCACGTGTATACATCATAAAAAGTCATGACAAATCGTGCAAAATACTCAATTCAATAATCCACCTCACAAATTTGCACAATGTATA
Source organism: Bacillus rossius redtenbacheri (assembly GCF_032445375.1). Lineage (NCBI taxonomy): Eukaryota > Metazoa > Arthropoda > Insecta > Phasmatodea > Bacillidae > Bacillus > Bacillus rossius. Next base: position 28,692,131 of record NC_086336.1, on the reverse strand, counting down.
TTTTAATTACACCTTAAAACGTTATTTCAATCAATAATATCATATTCTTTATAAGGGCGCAATTCTATTTTAATTTTAATGTAATAACAACACTAAGCTAATACGCAAGTAACTGATATGCCAACCAGATTCAATTTTGAACCTAAACCATACAAAGATTAACAACACATAAATAAATACACAACACACACCAATGTATATACTGTGAACCTTAATCATCCAAAGAACAACAAAAAAACATAAATAAATAATTAACTAAAAAAAAAAATTTCTATTGGATCAAATTGTAAATCCAAACCATTTACGAACCGACTTAATCGCACACACAAAATTTCATCAAAATCGGTCTAGCCCAGGGGTCGGCAACCTGCGGCTCGCGAGCCACATGCGGCTCTTTGGATGTGAAGCTGCGGCTCTTTAGTTCCGTACCAGAAATACTGCATCACCAGGTCATTTATACAGAAAATACTTTTTTTTTATTACAAACCAGTAGTAAGTCTGGTTTTTTTCCACGCTTGTTATATTTTACTAAACAAAATGTCATCAAGCAGTTAAATTATCCATTTAAAGCCATCCATCCGCCCGAGTACTTACGGGCCCACCCAACAGATAGGCTTATATATGAATAAATTTTTCTTATGAATAAATAGATTAGTTTTTTCATCAAAAAACTTTATCTATGCAAGTAGGTACTATTTATTGTTGGCAAGAAAAATTTTTGTGGCTCTTTAAAAACATTGAAATTTTGTAAATTTTAATTTTTGGCTCTTCCGACTCAAAAGGTTGCCGACCCCTGGTCTAGCCGTTTAGGAGGAGTTCAGTCACACACGTACAAAAGAATTATATATAAAGACATGCATTTCCATATTTAGCCCAATTTTGTTTGTTATTGCATTATTTACCTAAAATATTGTGATGATGCATATTTTCGCTATATTTGCAATATTTTTCTGGGTAGGATAGTTAATGATTGATAATGAACAAATGAAATTTTTGGTTGTAGCTGACCATATCGATTAGTGACAGGGTCTTCGAGCGCGCTTAGGCTAGGGCCACACGTGCGTGTTTTCACGCCGAGATTAAGCGTGAAAACACGCCAGAATTATGGACCTCGGTAAGGAGAATGGGACCGGCCACACACAGCGTGAATTCCCGCCCAGCAGACGACAGGTAGGCGCGTCTTCAAGGTCGCACGCTCAAGAATGCACTGCGGTCCATTCGTTGGCGTGTTTTCACGCTAGCGTTTCAGTCGATACCTGGCCACACGGGCGGGAAATCACGCCGCGCTGCTGTTCTTGTGGTGTTTTACTGTGTAGTGACACTTTAAATAGTATCGTTATGGATTTTTATAGTGAATTAATCATTTTAGAAGTACAGAAATACCCATGGCTGTATGACAACAAATGTAAAGATTTTAAAGACCGAGAAAAGAAGAAAGAATGTTGGTTTAATCTAAAATTTGTGTGTAAAGCGTAAGGCCAACTTAATGGATTGACAGAATAAATATCAATGTAATTAGAAAAATCTACATTTATTTTTTAAAACTTATTTAATTTTTTTGAAATGATATTACATCATAGTCATTGTCTATTAATTTACTTACAAATGTACAAATACATGTTTAATTACAATACATAATTGCTTAATGCACGTGCACAACACAATTGCAACTAGTATCAACCAAATATAATTATAAAGTGGATATTTATCTTTTCTTTAACTTTATGTTTAGTAAAAATAATTGTCTTCACTAATGACATTGAAGCCTCGTGGGAAATTCAGATAGTAAATCTGAGCCCCCGTAAATGTTACCGACACAAAGAAAACATAATCTTTCCGTATTGAAACCGAACATCGTCTTTGCTCAGAAATTTTAACAGAACTTTGCCACGGTACTGACCCTTGTGCAGAACTGAAGTAATCAGCAAAATGATCTCTGACCGCTTTTCCACTATTGTTTCCTCTCGTTCCGTAAGCAGGAATGCTGTCCAGTCTACAAGACAGGATGTCGTCGAAATTGTAGCCGTCTTGCTTTCTCACAAAATTATGAAGTACACAACATGCTTGAATTATTATATCTGCCACATCTACGCTAACATCAATTGGGCGATGGAAAATTCGCCATTTATTCGATAAAATGCCAAATGCACATTCCACATGACGCCGTGCTCGTGATAATCTGTAGTTGAAAATCTTTTTTGTAGGCGTAAGGTATTTTGTAGGATAAGGTATCAATAAACATTCACTGATTGCAAAAGCTTCATCGGCTACAAACACATAGGGAAGTGCTAATCCAGAAGGATTGTTTTTTTAATGGCACTGGTTGTGGCAAATTCAAAGTTTGGCTGTAAAGTTTTTTCCCTAATTCAGTCCTTTTCAATATATTTGAATCTCCTTCACGACCAAACGATCCTACGTCAATGAACGTGAAACAATAATTACTGTCAGCAACAGCCATAAGTACAATAAAAAAATACTTCTTATAATTAAAAAATTCGCTACCTGAAATCCACGGATTTATTATTCTTACATGCTTACCGTCTATTGCACCTACACAATGTGGGATGTTTGCTCTTCCCTCATAAGGTAAAAGCACCTATTATGAGACCTTTCCTAATATGAGACCCTAGACTTTCTCAGCTGGGAGCTCCTGAACTCTAGCGGACAATACACTAACTCGGTGCAGTGAACGTTTTCTTGCGTGTGTATTGTTTTCATTAGCGAGCGAATGTGTAGACAAGCGTGGTTACCGAGTTTGTGTTTTACGAGCTATCGAGTTTTCCACCGAGATAACAGAAACGGCTTACATATAAATCAAGGTAAGGTTACTTGTTATAACATTCATACACGATGATTGCTATATAGATGAGTGGTTATGTGCATGCTAGTGAGATTGTGTTTTGTGCACTTTTTGTATCCGCAACACAATGTCTTTTGTTGCATATTGATGGCTCCTATTATGAGACCTACAGAGTACCCTTTTATGGGATACTATCTCATATTAGGAACCGGGTCTCATATTAAGAGCTTCCTGCTTAATAAAGTGTTATGCATTTAAACATCAGAATATCATTTAACTATCGCCTTGTTACAATACAATGATTATTTATTATGTTATAATGTAATTAAATTGCTTCATATCTAGTATATAGTAATATAATTCTCGTTATTAACAAACTGTAATGACATATATCATAAGTAACGCTGGTCTTAGAATATAAATTCATAGTCATAAATTAACAGTTTTCTTTGCCTAAAATGACATTGATTTGAACTTTATTATTACCCTTCATATTAATGTTTTTCTTTTAGATGGATCCTAGCCGAAATCCGAAAAGGAAGAAATGGGACAAGGAGCAGATGATCCTAGCTATCAAAGCTGTACAAACAGGTACTATGGGTTACAAGTCAGCAGCGAAACATTTTGGGGTACCAAAAAGCACAGTGGAAAGGTATGTGAAAAATACTGAATTGCGTTCTGATGATTTGGTAAATGTGCCATTAGGAAGAAGGCCTACATTAAGCTGTAAACTAGAAAATGAACTTGTAACGTACTGCATTGAGATGGATAAAAGGTTTTATGGGTTGAGGAAATGTGATATTAAAAGGATGGCCTTCCAACTCGCCATTGCTAATGGTATCAAACATCCATTCTCAGAAAAAAATAAATCAGCTGGTAAGAAGTGGATGGGTTCTTTCTTAAAGCGTCATCCACAGTTGTCATTAAGAGTTCCCCAAGGCATTTCTCACGCCAGAGTAAAAGGTTTCAGTCCTGAAAATGTAAAAAAAATTTTTGTGCTCTATGTAACTGAATTTGACAAAATTAAAGGCCGTCCTCACAGGTTGTACAATGTTGACGAGACTGGGGTAACTGTGGTACAGCACAGAGCTGAGAAGGTAATATCCCTGAAAGGAAAACGAGAAGTAGCTGCACTGACATCAGCTGAGAGAGGGTCACTCATAACAGTCGTTACTTGCATGAATGCAATTGGTTCTTTTGTCCCTCCATTGATAGTGTGGCCAAGGAAGAATATGAAAATAGAACTCATGGATGGGGCACCAGCTGGTTCTATTTGGGGATGCCACCCTTCTGGATGGATTCAGGGGGATTTGTTCACAAAGTGGTTTGATCATTTTATTGAATATACAAAGCCATCACTTGAAGACCCTGTTCTTCTTGTTCTCTATGGCCACTACTCACACACCAGAAATGTTGATGTGATACGATTGGCTAGAGAGAACCACGTATCAATCATTTGTATCCCTCCTCACAGTTCACACAAAATGCAGCCACTGGATGTAGGCTTCATGAAGCCACTGAAAACCTATTATGCCTCAGAAATACAGTCTTTTTTAAGAAACAACCCTAACCGTATTGTAACACCACTCTTGGTTGCAAAGTTGTTCAGTGCAGCATATCAACGAGCTGCAACAATGGAAATAGCTGTCAATGCATTCCGCAAAACAGGATTGTACCCATTCAACAGTGATGTGTTTCGTGAATGTGACTTTGTAATTCACAGTTGTCAAGAAATTCTTGATAGAGATGTTCATACCAGTGCAACTATCATCGCCACTTTGAATGACACATCAACTGGTGCAGGACCATCTAATTCTCACCCTGTTATGCTTATGGATCGCCCACATTTTTCTGGCACAGGGCCTTCTGATGCTAGTCCTGCTCAAACTATTGACATCACACCTATCTCTCCTAAAGACATTAAGCCACTTCCTAGTCTTTCAGCAAATTTACAAAGCCGAAGATGTGGCAAAGCATCTGTAATAACCTCATCGCCTTACAAATCTGATCTCCTGAAGAGTATGGAAAGAGCTACAACAGCAAAAATTAAAAAAGAAGCTGCATGGATATGTCATAAAACCCTGACGAAAAAACCTTCTGCCAACACACAAAAGACAAGATCACGAAGTTGTACAAGAAGATTAATGGAACAATCCAGCAGCGACGAGTCGGATGATGATTTCGACATCTTATCAGATAGCTCTGGTGAAGAAGACAACGATGCTGAGTGCCTCTTCTGTGGATGCATATTTTCAGATGACAAACATGGCGAACAGTGGATACAGTGTATTGTCTGCTGTCGTTGGGCTCATGAACATTGTGGTGCCACTGACAGTCACTTTGTGTGTCCTCAGTGCCAAAAGAGGATAAAGAAATAATGTGTCCCATATTAGGAAACCTTTTTTTTCCTTTGGAAAAGTGCAGTGTCTTCCTTTTTTTGCATAGGATGTAAATTTATTAGTTTAAAACAATATGTATATATTGCATTTTATAGTTAAACATATCAAGTGATTTATTAGACGTCAAATGTTAATTTATGTTCACTTAATAAAAATATATGAATTTTATTTAAAAGGGGTCCCATAATAGGTGCCTTTACCTTACAGATCACTGATGTTCATCCAATCTTCTTCAGTTGGTGGTTTCATGTATATTTGTTTCAACACTTCCCATATGGCAGTGCAAGTGTCTCGAATAATGCCAGCAATTGTAGAACGTCCTAGAAGATAATCAAAGTGTAGAGAACGGATAGAATTCCCAGTGCCCAGGTACCTGCAACATGATTGCAGTGCAATGAAATTTTTTATAATATACAATTATAGAAAATATTAAAATATTATTAAATACTTAAATTAAGTATTAATTCTTGAAAAAGGAAAGCAAACAAAAATCACATAGTTTAATCACCTTAAACACTTACGTGCAACGTAAGACCCTGTCACGTTATAACTTACTTATCAATAAACCATCCCCTGTTGAAATTTATGTGGGCCCCCACGATGACTACTTAATGAATTTATTTTTTTTCCTTGAACGTATTTTTATTTTCATGCCGTTTTCTAATTTCGTTACATATTTTGAAAAGAAAAAGTAAATTTAAATATTAGCAAAAGAAACTTACGTTAATGTCACTTCGAGATTTTCTTCAGGACTTACACATTCTCTCATTGCTGTACTATTTTTTGATATCTTTTCTTTCACCATACACAAAAGCATTTCAAATGATTTAACGGACATTCTGAAGTACTTAAAACCTTGTCTGGATTTTCTTTCAGTTTACTATGTAAGAGCACAAATTTTCCTTTCGCTGACCTCTCACTCAGTATGGGATGGACCCAGTATTTTCTTCGATGCCCTCGCCGACGACGACGACGCCTACGAAAAACCAACGCAGCACATAATATAAGAACAGCGTTCTTGCTTAATGAACTTCGATTGATAATGAAAAGTGCGCAGTGGAGATGCTGTTAGTTGACGCACCGATGCACATGTGGCCAGGTAGCTGACTTGTTCTGCGTGAAATCACGCGCTAGCCTTCAGCGTGAAAAGACGCGCGTGTGCCATCTGTCGCTCAGGATCTCACGCTGCGTGAAAACACGCTACAGCTGCCGCGTGAAAACACGCACGTGTGGCCCTAGCCTTAGCAGCCGCCTGTCTATTGTTTTGGTAGGCTACCTACTAATACGCGTGGTTAGTCGCGCCAGTCAATTGTTCTCAGAAAACAAACCTCTGGGGGTTGTTTTCGTTAGTTCAACTGTTCACAGTTTGGAATACAACTGTAGACTTCTGTCAGTAGGCAATTAAATAACGCATGTAATTGTTGACGCACTCTCATTGCATTTGAGTAAAGTTTTATTCCTTTGTGCAAATTTTAAAGTATACCATGCCACTCGAAAAAAATTTTTTTTTTTCGTGGAAGCCGACTATCCTAAAATATTGAAATACGAGTTTGCGAGAAAAATATTCGGTGTGCAAAAAAAAAATAACAAATTGAACATCATTTCAAGACAAGTATTCTTGTCGTAGGATTACAAAAGAAAGGCCTAAAACAACAACTTATAACAGTGGCAAGTAGCAGTAATTCTACTTCAGAATTTAAAATAAATATATTGAATATGGATTCTTGCGAAGCATTGCTTGTGACTAATATTCCTCTTCATAAACTCACAAATGCTACATTTAAAAATTTTCTGCAAAAATATTGCTTGAAACAAAATATATTAGACGTATCATCTTTACGTGAACATCATACCAACAATTTACCTATATATTGTGGAAGAAATACACAATGAACAACAGGATATAATTATTTGGATTTCAGCTGATAAAACTACCGATAGTTGTGGCCGCTACATTGCGAATTTAATGGTCGGTTCATTAACACTAGAGCCTTCTGCTTCCTATCCGGCGGCCTGAAAATAACTTGAAAATACAAATCATTCAACAATCGCCAGATTTGTGAATGAAGGTATTAAGAAAAATGTTTCCTGAAGCTTCTGCAGATAAAATAGTGTTTATATTTCTCTGAGATACTGCTCACTATTTGATCAAGGCAGCCAAAATCGTTCATGTATTTAATCCGGATTTGATTCATATGCCGTGCTTTGCTCATGAAGTACATCGACTCGCTAAGAAGAGCGATCAATGTTGGAAAATTTAAGCAAATTAATTTCGTAAAAACCGTCTTATTTAAGTCACCTGCTCGCACTAAGACTTATACAGAAAAACTGTCAAATATCTCTTTACCTCCTGAACCAGTGGTAACTCGATGGGGTACATGGATCGAAGCTGTACTGTTTTACAACGAAGATTACGAGGACATCAAAAGTGTACTAAATGACTTAGGTAGTGCAGAGGCTATGACAAATTGTCATTCTAAAGAAGCATTTAACGATTCTGGTATTAAAGAACACATAGCAGTGATGAGCACACGCTTTTCCCATACTATACCTGCGAGTATTAAAAAGCTTGAACCTCAAGGATTGGCGTTGACGGAATCAATTCAGTAAATGAAAAAAATCCGTCAATTGAACTCCACATTGCCACATGTGTTTCCATGTAAACTTAAAAAAAAATTGAAAACATTTTGAGCAAAAACCCAAGCGTTGAACCTTTGTGTCAAATTGCTAGTTTTATTAATGGGACAGATGAACTTTTGCCAAAAACAACAATTGCTAACATAGCACCCAAATTGAAATACTGCTCAGTTACCTCAGTGGATGTGGAAAGGTCTTTTTCCAATTAAAAAAATATATATTTTAAGTGATCGAAGGCACAATTTTAGTAACGAACATTTGGAACAGTACCTATTTGTTAACGTCTTAAAGAATACGAAATGTTAAATAATTGTTAGCTTAGTCTCAACATCTTACTAATTATGTGATTTTTAAGTAAACAATCTAAAGACTTCTATATATGTATTATTTAATGTTGCATATTTTGACACTTTTCAAGCATATTTAATTCATATTTCAAGCATTTCCATACATATTTGCATTCATATTTATGGCTTTTTATGTTGCATATAATCCGGTCTCTAGTCATTAAAGTTGTATACACACTGAAAAACTAAATACCAATTGTATTTTAATACGAGAATCTATTACTAGCAGTCGGTCACTATTAATAACGAGGTTTTCCATTGATGGTTTGCTACAATGAAACACAGACATTTGTTTTTAATACGTAAATAGATATACATGTAAATATATAATATATTTATTTATATTTATATAATAGAATGTTGGTATGTATGACGTTGATAAACTAGGACACCGTTTGATCAATCGCCATGAAAGTTGGTAACTCAAAGAATTTTTTTTTTTTTCGTGGTGAAGGTTAAAATATATCTATTTTTTTGTAACTAATAGAAAAGAGAATATCGTAGTTCATATACATTCAAACATTAATTGTGTGTCATTTCTCTGTGTCTACCACACTGTCATAGAGCACTGTCCACTTTGCTTTAACTCGCGGACAATATATTACATAGTGTTCAGCCCAGGGGCAACGCCGGGTACTGCAGCTAGTAAAACATAAAACTATATAACATTTTTACTACAAAAATGGTTAGGAAAAAATGGCGTTTTAGCGTTTCTTAGAAGTAAGAAATGAAAATTAGTAGATGATGCTCTTGATGGAATACAACAAGAAAATGCAATAACAAAATTCTCATCACATATTTTCCTTTACGAAATAAACATTTAGAATAACTTTCATTACGTAATAAAATTTCATCTAAAACTTTGGTGCTCTTTGCGTATATCTGTCAATAGAGCCCAACGAAACAAGAACAGCGCTAGGGCCCTTTTTTACAATGACACGGAAATGGAAACGGATATTAAGAAACAGAGTTTCTACAATGGAACGCAGACGGAGACGGACACGTACGGATTAGCTCGACAATGCTGAGCTCTTACGTTTACGTCGTTCCGTGCGGCCAACAGAAGCAGAACTAGGCTTCAGTGGTAGACATTATTCATTATGTTCTAAATAATATGAAAAACGTTTTCAATTTCAATAATGCCTGGTGTTCTTATATAACTTACCTACTCGTTTCATTTTATTCAAGATGCGAATTTTGCCCCTGATAAGGCATAATATATATTTTTAATGCAATTATGATTTCGTAACTCTGAACGCAATCTCATTAATGCCATTCATTACGCTTCCGGGCATTGTGGAAGCAGCAGATGGCGATAGTGTAGTGTTCTGGGAGATCCGTCTCCGTTTCCGCGCCTGATGGCAGAGAAGAGGAGCAGTGGAATGAGCTCACATCCATATCACTAAACGAGTGTGTCGTGTGGGAAACTTCCAAGATCCCACATTAATTTCTTGCGCGTGCGGACAGAGCGCAGTCTCAATTCCCGATAGCGCGCTCTCTTCCGCGCACGTCCGCGCCACCCCGCCGCCGGCGACGAGATAACAGCTCGTTATCACCCGCGAACGCTTTTCGCCGCGTCGCGCCGCGCCGCTGCGTCGGGGTGGACAGTGGTAGAGAGGGATTCTCCTAGAATCAGGGTTTTAGCGTCGCGCCGAACGTGATGAGCTCGGTAAACTTTGTGCGCTTTGGGAGAGTTTTTCTCTATATATCGTGTTGTGAGGGTGTCAACCGTGAAGCAATCTGCGCAAAATCAGAAGGCTCTCTCTCAAGTAAGGAACAGATTAACGGACTATTTCAACATTAGAAATTGTTTTTGTTTCTAACACTCAGACGACCTTTGAACGCCTCATAACGCTCAAAAAGTGTGCCTTCTATGATAATACAGTTTTGTTATTTAAATACTAAAGGAGACTGATACTATTATACCAATACTTTATTTTTATAATTAATTTAATAATTTTAAAGGTTCTATTCTGTAACCTTAATATCAATAAATATGTTAGGTATACAATGCACTTAATAAATTAGTTAAAAAGAATATACCATCAGTTAGATGTTTATTTCAAAATTGACACGTAAATTGTTTTTTTTTATGTTGCTGATATTATGTACCCAAATAAATGATTTCTTGCCATATTCTTGAATACAAGAGTTTTTCAAATCCCACAGAATAAATGGCGTCCACTTACCATTTCAGCAGGTGGAATGCAGCAAGTACGCAGCGCGACGTAAGTACGATCGACCACTTCAAAACCAGTCGGACCGTCGCGTCGGGCGTTTGTCGCTGGCCTAGACAGTGTTGCGCTCTGTAGGAACAACAACTCACCGTGTCCTTCGTGTTGAGTGGACGGCGCATTTTGCTGGGTGGATTAAGTTCGACGCAACTAAAAAAAAAACCTGGTTCAAAGAAAATCCCCCTTACGAAAAAGGAAAGTGTACGTCATTTACTTTTCTACGAAATTTCAAAATGTCACCTTTGACATGTCGCTCTCCAGATTCGCGCTGCATGTCAAAAAAAAAAGTAACAATAACCCATACACTTACATGATCTGTCGATGTCGATGAAGATATTTCGACACGTCACACTCGATATGTCGCTCTCGACATATTCTCTGCATGACGAACAAAATTATTATATAAGCTCTACCCATATACAAACATAACATTAATATGTCACAATTGTCAGCTTTTTTCGTAGATAATTCAACATGTTGCGCTGCCACAGCTGGAACGAGATAATAATCACGTTTTCTAATCTGTAAGTATTTATTTACTATAGAATAAAACTGAAGACAACCTGCAATAAATGTAGCGTGCCTTTTTTAATGCATAATTTGGTTTTTGTTTGAAAGTGACGTAGTTAATGTGCAATTTACATCCCACCGAAAGACTGTGTCGCCAGGAAAGCATTCTATTTAACTGTCAAAGTTGAACTTAGTTAAATGTTGTTGGCCAATCTACGAGAAGAAAAAAATTAATTAGATCAATACAGTTCCTTTCCCCTCGGTAGCCCTCACTTTCGGTAATGTTATATTACATTAACAAGTTAAAATGTTTATATCAACATTAATCTACCTTTCTGTAGTTTACGTATAATTTACCTAAGTGGAAAACATGGAAATTTATTTTAGTGTAAACATTTTATACCTAGAAATCAATAAGCATAATAAAACACAAAGGAATTAGAATTCTGTCTTTAAGTAGCTATTAACATGACATTAATCATAATAAAATTTTCTATTGGTTGTAATAATAAATAATACGGTTAAGGTGAAAAAATATTTAAAAAAAATACAATGTATTTATTTATATATTATTATTTCTCATTACTTCGAATACTCAATTATTCTAATGATTGTAGATGTGTGTGTAGACAATTGAAAGATAACAGTAATAAAAGTAATTTATTTATTTCAGAAGTGGCCATAATTTTGTTTGCCGAAAATTGTGCCAACCGCTGTACTACCACAAAGTGTCCGTACAGACATTTAATTCTTATTTAAATGTATTTACAGTATCATTTATATACTTTCCTATTGTTTGAATAAACCTTCTCTCGTGTCAATGCATTTTTACGAGCACGCTATTGTTGTATTACCTTAACTTGAAAAACACTATAGGTCTAACCTGAAAACAAGAACTTATAATAAGTATTTTGAACCTTATTATTATGAACTTATTTTTCCTATGTATTGTTGGAAGTCCTACTGATTTTTAATGTATGTTTCATCCTGTTCACATTTTTTTTATTTGGAATTTTATTGTTTTTCTAGATATTACTTACCTGTGATTTAACACTATTGTTGTGACCGAAGACCATGAGATGCTGCTCTGGATCTCCCAGACAGGGTCTTCACGGGATTCGGCAGCACCGGAACAGGAAGTAGATTAGAAATTAAGAAAGAAGTTTTTTTTTGGCGTTACCACGTATAGGCTGAGGCCTAACGCCTTGGTGATTAAAATCCATAAAATATGGTTTTCTTGCATTGTTGCTTATATGGTGTAATGTAAAATTGTGCATCTCGACCCAGACATCGACAGTGAGTAAAGTTGTTCTGGTACTAAGCAAATTATTTTAGGTGCAAATTGACTTAAGTTTCACTAGTAAAGGTACGCCATAAGCAAAAAGCGTCGCCATTGTACTAAGCAAGGGGCTTATAGCAAAAGTGATTTTACGCCCGCGTTAATTGTTGAACTGTACCGTCACGTAAACTTTGTAACCTTAAACATTATTTGGAACGAAGATCAAATATTTTTGGCTGTTTTTAAAGAGAAGTACGTTTTCCGAACACTCAGTGGTCCTTCAGATCGATTAAAAATTGCTTCTACTGAGTAATGCCGTGTGCCTTAAGTAACTATTATTTTCTGTTTTTCGTTATAACTATCTCTTTGAATTTAAACTGTATTAAAGTATCTACAAACATTTGTAATTTATCTGTGCCTCCGTATCTCCCAATGAGTTTAGCTACAATTAGACTCCAGAAGGGATTGATCACATGTAAATTTTAAATATTCAAAATAATTATAATATATTTTTTTTTGCTCAGAAATAAAGCCTGTAAAATATAATAAATTTCAACTAATCCTCAACTACGTCATACACCAAATAGAATTGTAAACTTATTGTAAGATTTTCATGTTTATTAATCTTAATACTGTTTAAATAAGATTTTCAAGGTTTTCAGTAGTCATTGTTTGGTTCTGTGTGTCAGTGTTTTGTTGTTAGTGAAAGTGTTTGCTGTGTTTTGCCTCCTGTTTACAGTCATTTTATATATCTACCATTTCCACCTTCAAAACTATATTTTCATCCAGACTGCTCTGAATTTTAAATAATAAATCTTCCACCATGAAATTTTTTTTTCATCATAATTCTCTTGTTGTTATTTCTTTTTCTAACTGCATTCCTACCAGTATACTATAGTCTAGGGTTCCATAGCATACTGACCATATCATTTACAGTTTATCAGCAACAGGAGTCATTTGTTGTTGGCTCATTTATTTTAATGTATTTAGTGTTCAAGGGTTTTAGTACAAATTAGTTTTAAATATGTCAACGAGTCATCAACACCACAGATTAAACATTTTCTTCACCCCTGTGGTATCACCCACCATACTCAAGTATTAATTCTGTAAGCTAAAGTATAAGGTTAAGTTCCGAGCTCAGAAAATAAATAAAAAATATACATAGAAGGAGTGGGGACAGCCCACCGCCACACAAAATATTAATACCAAGGTATTTTGAAGGAGCCAAATTTAATATTCTTTTTGCAACTTCATATCCTCAATGGGACTTGTAATGAATAAAGTATCTCAACCAATTCAAATATTATCACGCTCACTCCCGTATCGCAGTATTGAGAAATTAGTAGAGTAATAAGTTTGAAACAGAAGTAGACTGTTTTGTAATTAGATAACAAAACCAATCGTAGCTGTATGAAAGTTATTATGCTAGATTTTTTCAATAGCTTGAAAGGTACTCCTAAGAATAATGTTAAAATGTCATTATGGTGTTAATAAATTAAAATGAAAACAATTTTCTGTGAGAAATTAGCGTTTAACTTCATTATACACAAAATTATTTTTGTTTATTAGTTACGAAAAAAGGGGGGTACGGGCTCGTTATCATTTTGACTTCAAGTAATAACATGTGAATGACTGTAACTTACAAATTACGAAACAAATATCACTGCAACTTTTCTTAAATTATTATTAACAATAAGCGGCAGTATTTTTATCCTTACCAATAAGAGCAGGGAACTATTCATTTCTCCTCCGATAACTATGTTCATATAATTACTGTTAAACATTAATTTTAGAATGTTTCATTTTAAAATTGGCTATATTAAAAAAAATATATTATAATACACTCACAAAGTTAAAGAAATTGAGAAAAATAATATTATCAATGTATTTATAAACATCTGTAGGGTTTTCCTAATTTATTAATATTTTTAACCAAGAAAATAAACATTATAAAATAATATTTAAGTAATATACACTAATATAATAAAGAGGAAAGGTTTGTTTGTTTGTATTGAATAGGCTTCGAAACTAATGGACCGATTTGAAAAAGTCTTTTTCCATTAGAAGCTGACATTATCCCTGATGAACATAGGCTACTTTTTACCGCGTTATTTATTAATCACATTATTTAAGTAACATATTTTAATTCTTCTATCCCTGATGAACGTAGGCTACTTTTTACCGCATTATTTATTAACCATATTATTTAAGCAACATATTTTGATTTTTCTATCTTTGTAATTCAGTAACTAGCAACTTTCCGTTGTCATCGTGTCTCTCTTGACGCTTGCGTTCCCACCACCGCCTGCCTCTGCTCCCGCGCCCCGCCCACACCCCGCTCGGCAGCTAGGCAGCAGCATTTGACCTTGCGGTGCGGGAGGGGAGTCAATGTCACAAAATAAAATGCCGCGGTTGGCTCCCTACGCAGCGGTTGCGTGCGATTTCGTATATTTTTCCTTTAAAATATTTCGAATTTTTTATAATTTTTCAATCACCCCTTCATATACAGGCTAATTCCTGTTAAACATGTAAGCAAATAATTTAGTATTAGTTGATGTAGTATTTAGTTTTTTTATCATTTTTAAATGCCCAAAAGATCAAGATCTCAACTTTCTAGAAATAGTTTACAGGCTAGGGCAATAAAAATACGTCGTGATAGAGAATCTCCATCAGAAACTGAAAATCGTCTGGCAAGTCAGAGAGAATACGCGTCGCAATCGCGTGCAAGAGAGTCAAGTAGTGAGCGTTCACCAAGGCTTGCTGAAGAAAATTATCGAACGTCTCAAGTCCGCACGCGAGAGTCGAGTAATCGAGCGTTCGCAGCGGCTTGAAGAACAAAATATTAGAAATGTAGAAGCTCACGCTAGGGAGTCGAGCTCTGAGCGTCCAGCCAGACGTTTAACGCGCACATAAATATCGAGTACTACAAACCATAAAATATATTTGTAAATATAACAATAAAGGATCTGACCAAGCTACGAAATAATACATAAAACAACCAAAAAAAAAAAAAAAAAATACAAAATATACTGAGAGAATGCGGGCCACGGCTAGTAAATAAATAAATAAGTAAACTATGTACAAATGGGTGCGTGTTCATTATGTACGCGCGTGAGATGTTATACTACTTTGGCATCATTAAAAGATAGTTTTTAATTGCATGCAAACAATTAATTACAATGAAATAATAAAAGGGTTGGAATAAGATAGTCAACACAGTCAAATATCAGTTTAAATTTGAAAAATTTAATAAATTAAATTTAGAGAATAATAAATATATATGACATGATTTGTACTAAATATTATAAGATTCTTAATTTTATATATTTATTATTGATTATTAAATATTTTAAAAGAAAATAAAAAAATTTAATAATAATTTAAAAATTAATTTAAGTGTTTTCATTTTTTAAATATATTATTTTCTTAATTTAATATTCACTTTTCATTTTTATCAAAACGTTTTCATTAAATTTGTTCATTTATTTTTTATAAATATTTATTATATATTAAATTTAATAACAAATATTAGAAATTAATATTTAATTTGATGTTCGATTTAAATTTTTATCAGAATTTTTTTATTTAATGTTTTATTAATTTTTTTTGTAAATATTAAATAACCAAAATAAATGTTTAACATTAATAATTAAATAATGTTTAGTATTGATTATATTAAATAATTAAATTTTATTTTATATTAATAAATAATACAAACGGATAGTTAACCTCAATTATATTGGAGCACTTGAGAAAGTATAAAGGCACAATTTTTTTTTACTTATATTTACGAATAGTAAATAATATTTATCATATTATTCAATTTAAATCACTACTCAATATAATTTATTAGCACATATATAATTCGCACATGTATGAAACCAAAACACGTGTTGTGAATGTAGAAACTATAAACATGTGGATAAATATTATAAATATGAAAACAGTGATAAGAGGCGACGAGCGTGCCAACATGCGCAACTAATAGAGGTTATATTTCTATTATGTTGGTAGCTTTTTTTTGAGTCTGAGTGGTTTAGCAGGCAGCTTCAACCTGTTAATTTTGTGTTACAGTGATGCGCGCGCATCTTAAAATTTCACTCTCATCCTTTATTTAATAACGCGCCTAAAGAAGTATAACTTCAATAAAAACATTAAATTATATTTGTTACGTAACTTGTCAATATATAACGAGTTTTTTTAATTATCTGGAACGGAAAGTCTATAGACTTTGAAAACTTGGTTTTAATTAGCAAATTGATTAAATAGGGTGGTATATACCTATAGGAAGCAAACAATTAATTACATTATATTTTACTTTTTTTAAGTTCTCCGGGATTTCATTTTAAGGGACCCGGCATCTAATACCAGTCGGAGCTAGAGAAGTTTAGCCTATGTGCATGGCAAAAACATTACTTTACCTTTCTGGAATCGTTACCATAAGCCACAAGTCGATTATTTAAAATAATTCCAAGCTTGTCGTGTGTAAAACCAGACATAGTAAAAATGTTGTCCCTTCTAGCTCATGCACAAATATGCACGAGTCTTTTTCAGTTTTATAATTTTGGTAGTGAACAAAGCAGTTCAGGGTATTGTTACGAAACGTAAGCACGGCGGCGGCGCGCGCAGGTTTGGAGCTGGCTGGCAACCCCACACGGCCACTGACGTCACGTGGCCGCAGCTGACGTGAGACATGCCACACGCGCCTGGCGGATTACAAGGGTCGTCATCAACCCCCCTCACCCCCACCGCAACCCCACGCGGTGCCCAGCCTTGGCACCGTTACCTGGAACCTGGCAGCAATTGGGAATCCCGCGGGTCGTCGTGCGAGCTACCCATGCCTTTCTCGAAACTTCCGGCGTCGGGTCGGCCCGGGATGACGCGACTGGCCCCAGCCGCGCTCGTGACTTCAGGAATGGCGCGATGCTCTATACAAGCCCGGATGCCGGCCTCCGCGACAGTTCCTGGGCGAGGAGTTCCTCGATGAGTGAGTTTCTCAGGGATAGTTTGGTGGCGAGAGTGCCGCGGGCGGGCGACAGTCCTGAGGGAGTTCCGAGCGAAGCGTCGATCGAATGCTCGGCGAAGGGAAGTGCGACGGTGGCGACGGAGTCCCGCGACGGAGGTCCACGAGGGGTGCTGCGGCGAGAGTTGCACCAATGGTGCGGTTCAGCGAGGTGTGCAGTTTGTAAAAACCGAGTGACTGGGAATAAACATTTTTAATTGTAATTGATTATTGTTAGCGATGTGAATATTGGTAATCAATAAAACTGTGTACTAAAAAATTTAATTGGACTATCCATTTACGAACGAAGTAGTTTTTTCCACACCGATTATATTTAATAATCGTAAAATTTTGTTGTCAGAAGTGGGATAGCCCTAAAAAATAACTAACAAATAGTTAAAAGTTATTTTTAAAAATTAATTAGAATTTAGATTTTCTGTATACAAATTAGTGTTAGGAACTGTTGTTAGTTTTGAGTGTAGTATTTTTAAAATTAGTTTTAGCGTTTAGTAGGGGTCTAGGTTTGCTCATAGAGTAAATTATAGTGTCGTCCTTAAAAATTAGTGTTAGGCTTTTGTATGTGGAGAAGAAAAATGGCTGCTGACGAGCTTAAAAATGTCATGGATTCCTTGCCGAAATGAAAATTGATCTGGGGGAAATAAGGAGGGGTCAGGAGGAAATGAAGAGTGGCTAGGAAGAAATTAAGAACGAAATGAAGAGTGGCAAGGAAGAAATGAGGAATAAAAAAAGAGTGGCCAGGATTAAATGAATAATAAAATTTATAACTGCCAAGAGAAAATGGCGAATGCTATGAAGACAGAGATAGAGATCATCATGAAAAACCAAGAAGAGATGCGAAACGAAATAATTGCCGCAAAAGAAGAAATGAAGAAGATCGATTAAACCAGCATCCAGTTGGAAGGCAAAGTGCCATGTTTGGAGCAACATGTAGCAAAAATGAAGAACTTATGGCGCAACAGCTAACTCAACTCAAGCAGGCTACTGAACAATGAGTAGCGCAACAGCTGGCCCAACTCGAGCACACCACAGAACAGCGAATGGCACAACATTTAGTTCAACTTGAGCAGGCCACCGAACAGCGATTATCAGCGGTAACTGAAGTGTGGCGTCGGATGCTCAAGGAAGCTATGTTTTCTACGAAACAGACTTGTTATTCTGGAGATTTGAAGGTGGAAGGCGCAACTGGGCACTCAATATTCAAGCCAGACACCTTTGATGGCCAATTGTCGTGGGCTGTCCATAGGCGACAATTTGAGGCAGCTGCTGAAGTGAATGGCTGGGACGATAAAGAAACGGCAATGGCATGCATCTTGGCCGTGCGAAAATCTCCACTACAGCTGCTGCATACCTTACCAGTTACAGACAAGAAAGAATATGGTGTATTAGTATAGGCCCTTGAGCTGAGTTATGGAGACCGACGCATGGGTGAGGTGTACAGAACAGCCCTAAAGAAATGTGAACAGATATCATTGGAAACCGCCCAAGAGTTCCAATCCGACATCGAGTGACTGGTGCATCTCGCCTACCCAGAAGCACCAACAGAGTTTCACCATCAGTTTGCCACTAGTGCTTTTATAGACTGGTTCAGAGATGTGGAGTTACATCAAACTCTTCGTTTGGCCAGACACAAGAAGAGCTGTGATGCCTTGGTCCATGCCATGGAAATCGAGACAGCATGCAGTTACTCAAGAAACACGAGCATCAGGTCAAGGAGAGCTAGACTGGAGCCCTTAAATGCAGCAAACACCAGAAACACCACTTATGAAGTAGATATTTTAAGGCCATTGAAGAAACTCCTGAATTCCAGGTAACCAGATCAGAATAACAGGAGGATGCCCGCGGTGCTTCGTCTGCAATGAACTAGGACACATGAAGTGGGACTGTCTGACATGCAGGAAGACAACACAACAGGAAGAAAAAACAGTAATAACAACAGGGAAACGAGAAATAGCTGTTATGAGGGGGCACATGCCTGCTCTACAGGAAATGGTAGCCCCTAGGTTGTTTCCTGTATCCCCATTTCGTAGAAGTAATGACAGTTTGTTGCTAAATGGATGGATCAATGGCAGAGAGTGTTAACTTAATGTTGACACAGGGGAATAGGCATCTATTATTCGCACAGACATTGTAAATAGAGAAAGGCTGACAAAAACACCCATTCCATACATAATCAAAACAGCAACCGGAGACATCTGACCTGTGCATGGACAGCTGGATCGGGAATTAAGGATTGGAACTTGGACATTATCACAGACCTTTCTTGTTGCTGATATCACTGATGAGGTAATGTTAGGAGTGGACATCATGAATCGATATGGATTCGTTATTTACATGGAAGGACAGGTACTGGATATTAAAGATGAAGAGGTAGCTTTGTTTACCCCCAACCAATTGGAAGTTTCTGTAATGCAAGTGGTAGTTAGCGAATCTGTTTCATTTCCAGCAAACCATGAGCAAATAATTGGAGCTAGGATTACGGGAGACCCCAGGGGCAACATGAGCTACCTGATAGAGCCAGATATGAAGTTATGATTGAAGACACTCCTGGTCGCTCGAAGCATTTCAAGATGCGGCGAGGTTGTACCAGCCAGGATGGCATACCTCGACTATCGAACAAGGGTTCTTATCCCAGGAAACCCAATAGCTAGATGCGAACAAGTCTCTTGGGTAGGCCAATGTGAGTCTTTCTCATCTGTTAGATGATGCACAAACACTGAACCCAAATCTAGAGCATTTTCTAAGGCAATGCCAAAATAATCTAACAGATGTGTAAATAGAAGAAGTCACAGCGTTTTTGATTAACAACCAGGATGTATTTTCCTTAGCGGATACTGAGTTTGGTAGAACAAGCATGGTCTATCACGACATCAACATAGGTGATGCAGAACCAACCCGAAAGGCACCACAACAGCTGCCTCTAGAAAAACAGGAGGAAGCAGAGAATTTTATCACTGGTATGATGGAGGGTGGTGTAATAGAACCATCAGCCAGTCCTTGGTTCTCCCCAGTTATTTTAGTAGTGAAGAAGGATGGTTACCTGAGATACTGTGTGGACTATCGGAAGCTGAACGACATCTCCAAGAAGGACAGCTAACCTCTCCCACATATAGATGGAACACTTGATACACTCTCTGGAACCAGATGGTTCTCTACATTGGACCTGAAGAGTGGTTATTGGCTAGTGGAGCTACATCCAGAGGATAAGAAGAAGACTGCTTTCACAAGTAGTGGTCTGTTCCAGTTCACTTTGTTACCATTCGGTTTATGTAATGCTCCTGCAACTTTTGAGAGATTGATGGAACTAGTCCCGCATGGCTTTACTTGAAAAACATGCAAAGTATACCTGGACGACATTATTGTTGTAGGGAATACAGTGAAGGAACATTTGCAAAATCTCCAGAATGTATTCGACAGGCTTCGCCGAGCCCAACTTAAGTGAAGTCGTAAGAAGTGCTTCTTGTTCCAGCATGAGATAACATTCCTTGGGCCTATCATATGGCAGGATGAAGTGCGAACAGATCCTGAGAAGATTCATTGTGTTAGGAATGGTCTCAACCTAAGAATAAGCATGAAGTAAGAATTTTCCTGTGACTCTGTACCTACTATAGACGGTTTGTGCCCGTGTTCTGGAAAATCGCAAAACCACAACATCAGTTGACGGAGGACAATAAACAATTTATATTGACTCCAGCATTTGAGACTGCCTTTCAAGACCTCAATAAATCCCTATGTACTAGCCCCAGACTTGCATACCCCCATCAACATTAAGAGTATATCCTCGACACAGATACAAATGGAGATGGTTTGGGAACTATCCTGTCCCAGGTTCAAGATGGACATGAACGAGTAATAGCATACTACAGCAAAGTTTTGTCTTAACCTAACGCAAGTATTGTGTCACAAGATGTGAACTCTTGGCTGTAGTAAAGTTTTTGCACCATTTCCACAAATATTTGTATGGGAGAAAATATATATAATGCACTGACAATGCCACACTTAATTGGTTACAACAGTTCAAGAATTCAGATGTACAACTTGCTAAATGGATTGTCGGATAGAACACACGAAAGGCCGAATTCACAGCAATGCCGATGCCCTCTCCCGAATACCTTTGCAAAGTAGACTGTATCCATTGCAAAATGGCAGAGGAAAATGTGGGGATCGAAGATATTCGGCGAAAAACAATAACTAACAGGGAAGAAAAATGGTATAATGCAAGCTTGAAAGCAGCGCAGTGACAAGATCCTGACCTGGCACCTATCATAAGCTGGCTAGAGAGTGGTACTGGATGTCCAATATCGCACGAGATCTCCAGTGACCAAAGGGCTGTGAAAGCTTACTAAGCACAGTGGGATTCCTTGAAAATGGTGAATGGGTTACTAATGAGGCATGGGAGAGTCCAAATGGAAAAGTAGTTACCATGCAACTACTCCTTCCAAACAGTCTAATGGCAGATTTGTTGAATGAAATCCATGACGGTACCTCTGGTGGTCATCTAGGGGTGAACACAACTCTACCTAAGACCGTCAAAGCTACTATTGGTTGAGTTGTCGCCAGGATGTGGAGGCTTGGTGTAGACAATGCGAAGCATGCTCGGCTGAAAATGGGCCACAACACTGGAGTCCTGGGAAAATGAGGGCATACAATGTAGGAGCCCCATTTGAGAGGTTTAGCCATCGACATTGCTGGACCATTTTCCAAGACTAAAGGTGATAACCGGTTTATTCTGGCAGCAATGGATTACTTCAGCAAGTGTCCAGAGGCTTATGCACTTCCTAATCAAGAAGCCTCCACTGTTGAAGATGCAATAGTCAACAACTTCATTTGCAGATTTGGGGTACCAATGGAGCTCCACTCAGACCAAGGACACAACTTCGAACCGACAATATATCATGAGGTGTGTTGGTTACTGGGAATAAATAAAACCAGGACTGCAGCCCTACATTCTCAGTCCGATTGCATGTTGGAGAGATTTATCAAAACTCTCAAGGAACACCTTGCCAAAGTTGTGGCCGAGCATCAAAATGATTGGGATCAACACATCCAGTTGTTCCCAATGGCATATAGATCTTCCATCCATGACTTCACTGGACAGACCCTTGCGAGTATTGTGTTTGGACAGGAGTTGAGACTGCCCTGTGATGTCAAGTTCGATCGTCCGCGCAAGGAGCCAACCAGCACTACTGAATATGTAAATCATCTAGAGGAGCAAATAGCACTTGTACATGAAGAGGCCCGCAAGAATCTTAGATTAGTGACGAATCGATTGAAGACTAGGTACGACCTGAAGGCCAATTCAACCGGATTTCAGAAGGGCGATTTGGTGTGGCTGCATAACCGCAATGAAGCTTCAAGCATATTGGAAAGGCCCCTATGAAGTCTTGATGCGCCTAAATGATGTGGTCTACCAGAACCAGAGAGGAAAGAGGCGATCTATGAAAGTGGTACATTTGGACCGCTTGAGGGAATATGCTTAAAGAGATGCGCTACCTGTTCGGGACGAACAGCTTTATGGAGGGGGCAATTTTACAAAACATAAGCAGGGCCGGCTCACGCAGGTTCTTGACTGACATCCTGTGGCCGCCGCTGATGTGAGACATAACACGCGCCTAGCGAATTGCAAGGGTCGTCGTAACCCCTCCTACCCTCCACTCACAGCATTGTGCCCTGAATCAGGGCGGCTACCTGGCACCTGGCAGCAATTGGAAATCCTGCGGGCCGTCGCGCGAAATGCCGAGTCCTTTCTCGACACTTCCGGCGTCGGATCACCCCGGGAAGATGCGGTCCGGGATTACGCGGCCTGTCACGACACTTCAGGCATCGGGTCGGGACAGGATTACACGACTGGTCTCAGCCGCGCTTATGACTTCTGGAAGGGTGTGAGGCTTTATTTAAGCCCGGATGCCGACCTCTGTGACAGTTCCTGGGTGAGGAATTCCTCGGCGAGCGAGTTTCTCAGCGATATTTTGTTGGCGAGAGTGCCGCGGGAGTTCCGAGTGAAGCATTGAGCGAATCCTTGGCGAAGGAAATTGCGTCGGCGGTGACGGAGTGCGGCGATGGAGTCCCGTGACGGAGGTCCACGAGGAGTGCTGCGGCGAGTGTTGGGCGAGGGGTGCGGCCCAGCAAGGTGTGCGGTGTGTAGAAACCGATTGACTGGAGAATCAAAATTTTCAAGTGTAATTGATTATTGTTAGCGATGTGAATATTGGTAATCAAAAAAAGGTGCAGTAAAAACTTTAATTAGACTTTCAATTTCGATCCCAGTAGTTTTTCCCACAACTATTATATTTTATAATCGTTACTGTATTTTGAAACTAAATTTATACGCAGCATGTTTAAAATTGTAAACTAATAGCTTAGAAAAACACATTTTAAGACAGTAGTCACTTATTATCAGTTTTGCATGAAATAAAAATATTATAATACATGCAAAGGTGTGCAATATGCGACATTTACTGGGTAATTATTAAAAAAATTAAATTTTATATATTTTTCATTTGGAGAGTATTTAAAAAAATATTTTACTATAATATTAGTAGAAAAGGAATGAATGCATTAGTATAGTAAAGCCGTTGAAAAATAAAACAAATAATTTAAAGATATTTGAAGGTGTATTTAAAGCACTATTAAATACACAGTAACAAACATTATACCAGTATAGTGACCTATTGTTACATTTTGTTGTCAATTGAAAGTTTTCGTAAGTATTTTTATTTGATAGAGTTGCATAAGGATTTTAAGGCAACCAGTTGTACATAAATATTTATTGTAGTTTCGAAAGGAACAGTATTTTCTCATTTTATTGAGGTAATTGTATTATTACGCAATAATGATGTGAAAAAGGCTGTATTTCTTTTAGTGTGAATGATTTAACCATTAGCCCAGTGATTGTTTTAGAGTACTTCCTAAAATTATATCCTTAAAAAAAGTTTATTTAAAGGAAACAATTTTATTGGTATAAATATCGAAAATATTAATACAAAATGCAGATATATTTCTCTTAGTTCACCATTGCCTTGGAAAAGGCACATTATTTTTTATTCTTTCGTAGACTACCAATCCGTTCAATGCTAGGGCGAGAAGTTCTACGCACTATAACTCAATATCCATTCTACGTGACATCGGCTAAGAGATTAATGAACCGAGCTTAAACAAGAAAATTTTAATTAAATTTCCAATTTAACTTATCTAAATTCTCCATTAAATTAACGGAACAGTTTCAGGTCAAATAAGCTGAAATAAAAAGGAAGAATTAATGTTCATTATATTTTTTTTTAATTGGCTTTTATCTTGCATCCATTATTCCCTTGAAATAGCATTTATAAATATGAAAAATGCTCACTAATCATGTAAGTTAAAACATTTCAGAAGCTTACTTCAGAAATTAAATCACGTGGAAAAAACAATTATTCTACATAAAAATAAAGTCACCAAAATACTTAAAATAAATATAAAAGGAAATAAATAAATTTGTAGGAAGTTAAAGTGAAGTAAAATACAAAAAATAAAACACCCAATAATTTATTTCACATTCTTTAGCAAAAATAAAAAATATAATTATCTTGAATTGTATACACATATTCGTAACAAATATATATTCAGAACATTCACACTCTTAATAGGAAAACAAAAAGCGAAAATTCACTATTAGTGTTTGGTGGCTTGATAAAAGAATACAAAAGAGAATAACATGTCACTGGCAAATACAAGTCACTTGAGACATTCCTTAATGACACAAAACTCACAAAATTGTGTCCGGAAAACATTTAATAATTACATTCAAGCATACTCCCATGATAAAAATAAAATAATATAATTTTGTCAAAACAATTTGCTGAATGCTAAAAGTGGTGAGAGGTTAAAATATATTTACAGAATAAACAATAAATTAAATAAATCTAATGTATGTGTATTACCTAACATATTAAAGCGTTCGGCTTCATATTTTCAATGCATTAATAAAACGTTTAGCAGCATGATTTGCTAGAGACTTTAATAGGGTACGGCTGTGGCTTGGGGCATAAATGGAACTTGTTGACAGCAACCGTGTAAGGTTTCTTCACACACACATACTTTGCACGTGGTACAGGAATCTGCACTGGGCGTTTAACAACCTGGGCCACGGGATAAGGCACGCGAACTAGTATTTTTTTTACCTCACAGACCGGGACTGGTCTCGGGACAGTGATTGGGTAGGGGCATGGCACTGTTTTTACACGCACTCTCGGCACATTCATGTGTACAGGCGTATTCTTGGTCACAGGGCAGAATCGGGGAAACATATAATGAAATGTTTTTGGCACTGGTACTAGCACTGGCGTGTTATCGGGGACAGAAAAAGGTCGAGAGACTCTTACCACAGTAGGCTCCGCAACGTTAAATGGTACTATTGGTGCTTTCCCAGCTCCGTACCCAATACCAGCCCCGAGTTCAGGTCCTAGTAGATCATTTCCCATAGCAGGACCAAAGGTTTCGGGATCAAAAGTCCCTGAACCATAAGTTTCGGCACCAAGAGGCACTTTTTCAGAAGGGCTCGGCTCAAAATATCCAGAACCAAAAGGCACGGAACCAAAAAGACCGGATCCAAAAGACTCAGGAACAAAAGATTTCAGCCCACGGAGTCCGGGTCCTAAAGGCTCGGTACGAAGAGGCCCGGAACCAAGATGTTCGGAACCAAGAGACCCATAACCAAACGGCTTGGGATCAAGAGTCTCAGGTTCAAAAGACCCAGACAAAAAAGAGCCGGAGCCTAAAGTCCCGGGACCAAAACCATATCCAAGTTCTCCTGTAAAGGGCCCTTCCATTCCCCCTTCATTAGGACCGCCGGAAGGCCCTCCGAAGCCGCCTCCAAAACGTTCTCCTTTGTCACCTTCATATGGACCAACGAATTCTACTCCAGGAGGTCCCCTGATGCCACTCATGGGATTCCCATAAGCGTAGCTAATTTCTGCCGCCAGCAGGAAAGAGGAAATCTGAAAGTAAGCAAAATATCAAATATTTCTGTTTGCACAACTCTAGAGGACAACATTGATGCAATCAGTAAGTGATCAATTTCACGTTTGGCATATAATGCAAAAAAACTTATTTATCTGGTATATTATTTTATATTAAGAATATATGATAGAATTTATCCTTAAAAATTACATGTATTTGCTTTATTATAAATAATATTTCTCAAAAATATAATTAAATAATAGCAACAAATTGGGGATCTTATTTCGGTTCATGAATACTAATGACAGTTATTAAAATAGAAAAATAATGAAATAACAACATGGCAAAACAATGTTTAAATTTTTTTGTACAGATGAGGACATGCAATGAGGTCTTTGAATTTTAAAATATCTTTAGGTAATCAAAAACCACATCTGTAAACGTTAAGATCATATTATTTGTCTTTATGTTTATTTCGGTACTACACAAATTCGCTGATCTGACCACTCATCCACCATGGCCTTTCCTACTCTGAATCTTCTATACGTTTGTATAAACGTGCTTAGAATCACATCATTCATAGAATTAACATGCAGTAAAAATATACTTTTTAGTGACCTCCACTGCAAACAAGAAGAAAAGTTTACTTTTTTTTTGCGGGCGAGGGGATGTTTGCATACCGACGAGCATAGGACGGGACAGCTGATTTTGGTGTGTTCTGTTTTATAAAATTTTATTGAAAAATATATATTTTTTGAAATGAGTACCAATAGTATAAGTATTATTATAACATGTTTATCTGTAAACAGCATTTTTTAAACTAACTCCCAATGATTGTCACTTATTCGTAAACAATCACGTGATGCATTTCCCTACTACTGGTACCTTTTAATGTGTAACATATTAACTCTCGGTATGCGGCATTTGTTAAGAGTTACTTCGTGAATGGAACTGAAGTCGCACGGAACGGGTATGTGTAAAAATAATGTTTCCATCTGTGACGGATGGCGCGAACCAAAATTCACAAAGTCAATAGGATAATTTATAGTATTAAATGTTTAAATATTTTTTACAACATGGGCATCGTTTTAGTAAAATTCCTTGTTGAAAATCAGGTCAAATCCCGAGGTTTAGAATTTTTTCAATTAGTTTTATCTTTTATCTATCAGTTTTATTTGATATTCGACTAAGCTGTTCCGGAAAGGAATTCTACATAGTAGCGGGTGCGGAAATCACGTGTGATTCGCGTCAAGAAATGTAGCTGAAAACACAACTTGCATTGGCCTATGCATGTATCACAAACGAAATTATTTTTAAGAATTCTAAGTAATATTTCGAGTTTGAGTTTCTTTTTATGAGTTTATTTGCAACATAAAAAAGACGTGAATTTGCTCGTTACCGAAGTCAAATGTAACACATCTCTAGCGATTACTGGAATTCTTTTTATGAAAAAAAAAGGTCCAATTTTAGTTATATCTAGCTAGAAGGTGTATTTTAAGTGAAAAGATAAAAAACAGGTTGCGTGAACTATTTTAGTTGTTTACTCACCAAAAGGATCCTCATGGTGGATCCTCCGTGTGTGGCGCGGAGCGAGCGAGTGCTTGTAGCATCGTCGTCGCCGCGCCGTTATATACCGAGGCGTGCGCGCTTTTGGTTAATCGGCGCCTAAACAATCGCCCGTCGGCTCGGAGCTGTGTCCCCCGAGTATCTGCCGTTATCACCGCGCGACAGCACACCAGCGCGCATGAAATATCCGGCTGCAGTCGGTCCTTCTCTGCGTCCGCGACTGAAACATTTCTGCTTACGGCAAACACAATAAAAATGTGTATTTTCTAAAAAAATTTCGGTCAGTTACGGAATCAGATCTATCTTCTCTCAAAATTACGAGTTTCTAGCTCGTCTGGAAGTGGGTCAGATTTTTAAACACAAGACAATCATTCAGTCAGTGAATCGCACATTGGGATTTATATAAATTAAGCTATTTGGCAAAAATTTATACAATAATTTGCGGTTTATATGTGAAATCTTGAGTACGTTCCTATTGTGCCGGAGATAAAGAAAATATTACAAAAGAGAGGTGTTTTTTTTTAATTTTTGGTTCGCTGGTGAACATTTTAACCTGTCACAGCTACAAGATTTCATCACCCAATTATATTTGTACCCTTTGTATTCCGTAAGCGTACTCCTCCCGTTTTTCGTTTCTTTTATTGCACAAGATAACATATTTAAAAAATTAATATATGTGTCCACTTATGTACGCGCGTAAGAAGTTATAATTACATGGTGTAGTTTAAACTAACTTAAAATTTGCATACTATTAATTAATATAAACACAATAACAAAATGACTGGAACGATATAATTTTGGTTGGTAAAGTAACAATTCAATAAAATTTAAAATAAAAAAATTGGTTGTCTGTAAAGTCGGTTTACGGACGATAGTTTAACGTGACAACGTCATAACAACACATTGATGAAATTATTGATCCAGAAGAAAAAGGAAATCTATCATATTCGGCCTGAGACTGAGCCGTAATAGGTTTTTGCAAACAAACTTTTTAGGCATTAAAAATATTATATTCTTTGAGGAAGAATTTTTTTTTAATTTTTCTATCTTTTGTAATATAAAATCTACCTCTGCATACTTTTATGAATAAAATTGAATCAATTTTATTGAATTATCACTATTTTGTATGGATACAAAGGAGTGAAATGAAATGTACAATTTAATTAATAAATTTACTTTTATTTGCGTTCATTAATTCAAATATATTTATTACTTTTGAAATATTGCGTGCGGCGTATTTATTTTTAAAAGTAACCTTTGGATTGGAAGTCATCCACGCTAACCAAAAGACCACGAGTCCATTTTGAGAATAATCGATTCAGATGGTCTAAATTAATAGTATTCCACGCACGATATGTGTTTAAATTTCTTTTAACTTGCATATTCTCTGTTGGACTCGAAATATTTACACGCTCGTGGGCTCATAACTATAATACGGTGTGTGATTTAGTTGATCAAATAATAACTCATGACAAATAATTACCAATTTCAAACTAAAGCGTGAAAAGTATCATACCAGCAATAAATATTTAGTTGCACAGCTAAAACAATATTCATACAACACTGTTTAAATATACTGATTTACACTAGTAATTAAAATAAAACGTACTTGTAAGAACGCCATTTCCTTGCGAATATACTCCCGTGGCGCGGTGCACAACAATAACCTCGAACCAGTACGCCGCCACGTGCCGGTCGAGTTCTCTGTACCGTCCACAACATACCAGAGAGATGCCACGCATGTAGTGGGACATCGGTAATGGGACATCCGTAGTGGGACAATTTCGTGCGTGCAGCCAGCGTTCATCGATTTATTAGACGTTGTCACGTCACAATCATATAAATATTCAGTATTCAATATAAAATATTTAATTTAAAATATTAATCGAGATAAATATGAATTAATAACGAAAATAAATTCATATGATGAATCATACAGAATAAAATATTAATTATTTATTAAAACATAATTTTAATTTAAATAAAATTTACATACGGGATAACAACATAACAAACACTCCCGTGAAAATGTCAATGACACTACTAAATATTCCATATACACTCCCTGGCAGCGACAGTGGAAGCTTGCAAGCAGCCTGACTTCATTATACATACTTATTTAAATACACTTGAAAATACACTAAAAAAGGTTATAAACAATATTTTTTATTTTTATATTTAAAATAAATATTTTATTAATACTATGGGCCATTATTGAACATCAATCACTAATACATATGATTGAAAGCACACATATATTTTATTTGTATGGAAATTTTTTTCGACAGCCTTATTTTTTATTCGGTGCTTATTTTCTTCATGGTGCACGCGCATCGTAAAAATTATACGTTTTTTTTCATGACGCGCCTAAAGAATTTTAACTTTAATAATATATATATAAAACTGTGAGCGGCGCAAGGGTTGAGTGGATATAAGTTAGAACATTCACGTCCTACCAAGTCGATCCGGGGAAACCTGGTGGCCGTTGCCATTGTCTGTGGGTTTTCTCCTGTTTCTCCCATTTCCTATTTCCTTCCACCAATTCGTTCCGTAGCTTTCTCCATACCCCATCTCATCTCATCGCACGTTTTCTCCAAGCTGGCCGGAACAACAGTTCTGTCCCTCGGGTAGGGCAGCAGGATCATTTGTGTTTCAGCCCTATGTTATCCATGTAGACCCTCAGGTGGGAAACTAATAATATATAAAGGGGGTTCCAGACAATGGATTCAGGGTGTGGAGCCTGCCTATCCAACCGCCATATTGGATTATGACATCATGGCGGCCATCTAGGATACCTTGACCTTCACATCTGACCATGACACCGGCGGGCACCTTGGATGCGCCATTATGTTTTTCCGCAATTTTGGATCCACAATTTTGTTTTTCCATCATCTTGCATCTGTCATTTTGTTTTTATGCCCTCTTGGATCCGCCCCTTTTGTTTTACCGTCATATTGTTTTTTTTTAGAACAATATACCATCTTGTAATCGAATGTCCAAATCTCAAATTTCGCACTTTTCGCTATGGCTGTTATCTTGAAAACCCGTAATTATAATCGGAAAAATATGTAATTTTTAAAAATTAATAAAATAATGATTTAATAAGATATTGATAAAAAGAACTTTCGTTTTGATAAATGTCTACCTCCATTCCAACATGTTGCAATAGCCAAAGTATCAGCGCTAAGCTACGATTATGCGTTCGATTGAAGGCCTTGAGTATTTTCCGTTTACTGATAATGCAAAGCAAGAGCCGATTTAGCGTTTGTTATTAACGAATTATTTGCGAAAATCAAGGCATAATACAAGTAGTTTTCCATGGGTCTACTCGCCAAAGTAGACTGCATTTACCTGTGTACATTCGAATTCTGAAATATTTTCTACGACACAACGCAAAAATCATAGTACTTTTCAGCATGAATTAATTTTATTTACGTCATGCTTACGCTGACCACATGAACACCGACATAACTTTCCATGAATTCAAAGACAGGTGCTACTTGTGGTAGATAAATGAGCACGGTTATAGTCAAGGATTGGACTGTATATAAAGGAAGGTAAAAACTAGGTTGAGATAATTTTAACATCAAACATAAGTCATAGCAATAGAAGAGTCTGTCATAGCAGTCGCACAACCATACTAAATATAGTTTTTGAATCTAACAATGCCAATATCCGAATATACTTTTCGCTACTGGCTCAAAAAGTAAAAAGTGACAAAAACGAATCACTATAGTACCTGCTAGCATTCAACCAGCGTGTGGAAACCTCGGATACTCGAATTCGCGACATGATCGAAGTATCCAACGCACAAAGACGCGACGATTTGAGGGCTTTTCAAAGTAGCCTGAATGCATCTCTATCACACTTGACAACGAATACAGATCTTGCTAACCACAGGGAAGAAGTATCTAAGTATAAAATTAAGTCTTACAATCTTTGTTTAGCCAGTTAAATGTGGGACCTTCATCGTGCTATATAGTCTGTTCGTGAAAATATCTACTTGCTAGAAGAGCCAGACTTGCACATGAAATGAAAAAAAAAAGAAATATTTAAACCAATCCCTAGTCGTCTCGACGAACATCAAAATAAGGTACAACCAATCTTCAGTGTGAAGACAAAAGTTGATGACTAGATGCCTAATGCAAAGAAGAGGAAATACGAATCAGCTCCAGAAGAAGAACACTTTACAGGTAGAGACTCTATGCATAAGAAAAAGTTACGGATTCGTGGACACAAATATTGTCGCGGGTTGAAATTTTGCAGGGTTGTTGAAATCAAATTTAGGGACTTTACTGACGGGACTCTGGGCTGGCTGCTCTGTTCACTCGTCAGCGCAAGTGGCGTGACCATGTAATTGGGGCACGGGGCCGGCGCGGCGCGCTGCGGGCTTGCAGAATTTTGTTTGTTTGTTTGGCCGCGCGCTGGCGCAGCCACGGGCCGCAGTTACTGGGGCGCGCTGTCGTAACAAGCCGCGCGGTGTGGCCTGCACATCGGGGTAGAGGGGGGGTAGTCTTCCCAGATGTTCTAGTTAGTTGTTTAGTAAATTTGACTTCAATAACGAGCTTTTGTTATGCTAGGCGCGGCAGGGCGCGCGAATTTAAGCGCAAGTGATTGGTGACTCGGGGCTCACTCAGGCGGAGGCTATGCGTCTCACCTGTGGTCACGAGTTGTTAGTTCGTTCGTGATGTAGGAATTCAGGCTCACTCAGGCGGAAGCTATGGCCGACGCCAGAGGCCACGAGTCGTTTAATTTAAGTTAGGTCATAATGTAGTCATCTTCAAGCTTTCGGGCGGAAGCTATGGTCGACGCCAGAGGCCACGAGTCGTTTAATTTAAGTTAGGTCATAATGTAGTCGTCAAGCTTTCGGGCGGAGGCTATGGCCCTCGTCAGGGGTCACGCGTCATAGTTTTTAAAATGTAATGTTCGTTCGGGATTTCAAGGGCAGGAGAGGCCCCTACGTTATTTTTTTAAAGTAATCGATCAAGAAAGGCTTTTCGGAAAATGTGAGTATGGACTTATCTTTGTTTTAATTTTAAGTATTAATTATGATTTGAGGTATTCGGAAGGACTAGGGAAGTGTTTAGTGAAGTTCTCTCATTCTCTCTCTTGTAAGGTCGTTCAATCGTTAAGGAAGTAAAGAGATTATTGTTTTAAATTGTAATCCTGCTATTTAAATGTTCTTTAAAATGATGTTGAGTATTTGACTTTAAGAATAAAATAATTTTAATTAAGTATTATGTTATTTTGCAAAATCCCCTTAGTTCAGCTCTCACCAGACATCCTGTACGGGATGACGAACCTATGATCCTAGGTACAGTAAAGTATTTTATGAAGTTAAGACTAGTTGATGCCAAGCGAGTTGTTTCTATGTAAAGAGCTACGATTCTCTCCCCCCTCTGAAGGTGGATCGTGACAATATAATGCAATGGTCCGGCCATACTTCAGATCTTTCTCGAGTCTGAATAATGACACGACCTATTGAGTGTACAGAAAATTTAATATATGATTCCTTGGTACTAAAGAACATATGTGTAGAAGAGTACTAAACACAGGGAACTACAGGTCTGTACGAATTTATATTTCGTAAGGAACCTAAAGGCTAGTGCCACGAAGATTTTCAAGAGTGTAAGAATTCTCTAAAACTAAAACATGCGCATTTCCGCGATAACTACCCAGAAAGTGGCATATATCAAAACGCATAATATGAAATAATAGACTTTCTCAATAATCTCTTCAATGCATATCAGTAAATGATGAAGGTTTAAAAAAGCTAGAAAGTAAACAGAACTTTGAATATGATAATTGGGACTACCCAAATGAATTGGTCTACAGTTAAGACTTTTACTTGCTTCGTTTAGTTTAGGAAACTATTCATACATCAACGAAATAGTCTCCATACTCGAAGACCTCAGGGAAGCCAGCTACATACAATGAGTTGAAACTGGAATCGCTCCCGAACTTCACGCTACTTGCAAGAAAAAAATACCTTGGGCGCAAAGTCGTAGGCTATTGCGTGGACTTAATGATTTATTCCAGGCGGACCTTGTTGAAATGATACCATATTCCAGTATTAACAACGATTTAAAATCATGTCGACTGTTTTCGATGTGTATAGCAAGTTCGCTTGGGCCAGACCTGTGAAATCGAATAATGCAATCGACGTAACCAAGGCATTGACAATCATTTTGCGTGATGGGCGTGTACCGTCACACCTGCAGTCGAATTTCGGGAAAGAATTCTGCAATGCGATCTTCAAGGCTTTGGTTAAGAAGTTTGGCATCAAACACTACTTACCATTTAGTAATGTCAAAGCCTCTGTTGTTGAAAGGTAATACAGAACTTTGCGCACCAATATGTGGCGACAGTTATCGGTTATCGGAAATTACAAGTGGCTGGATATCTTACCGAAACTAATAAGCGAATACAATTCTACGGTGCATTCTACCACGAAAATGAAGACCAAAGACGCAATTGATGATCCCTTGCTTCGATTTTCTTTCCAACACGAAACAGAAAGAGCCACGAAAGATCAAGATAACATAGGTGACATTGTGCGTTTCTCCAAGCAGAAAGTTGTTTTCGAGAAATAAGTCCCAAACACTTCCGTCTGACCCACGTTCGCGAATACGAGCCTAGGACATACTAACTCGAAGATTTGGCCGGCAAACCTACTCGTGGCGGCTTCTTTGCTGAAGAGATTCAGCCTTTACTGTCTTCCGGTACGTACTTTTTGGAGAATATTCTGAAACGAAGAAATCGACGATCCTATGTCAAGTGGTGGGGCTTCCCACCTTTCTTTAACTCGTGGGTAGTAAATGGAGAAACCGAAAAATACTAGTAATTGCCTTGCTTTTATACTTGCAGATATATGTAACAAATTTTCTATTTGTAATTTTTTTTATTTATTTCTTGAGATCTTATTTTGTAAATTTTAATGAAATTATATTTTTTGTTATTGATCAAGGATCGAAACTAGGACATAAATCGATCGAATGAATCAAATTTAAAAAAAATGTAAACTTGCCCATTTTTAAGATGGCGGCCAAGTTGGTCAAAAATATAGAGGGTGCCCTGGCGACGAATAATTCCTGTACTCTAGCGGGTAAAAATTAAACTTATAAGGAAACAGTGTTCTCTAGCAGACGAAAAAAAGTCGGATCCAAGATGGTGGCCTCCAGCAAAGAAAAATTAAGATGGCTGCAATGATGTTATACTCTCTGATGTAATAATTACCTTGGCATTAGTGGTGGGAGTACCCTCTGCCAGGACTTCCGTGGAGGAAGGATCCATTGCAATTTTTAATCTATTGCCATCACCAGGTTCAAACCGAGGACTCCAAATCGTAGGTACGTTTTATATTAACAATTTATTTTTGAATTATTTATAAATTTTTAAAAGTTTTGCCAACTATATAGCATAAAATTTATTGATTATCTAAATGGCTGACGATTTTCAAATAACAAAAGTTCTTTCCAAAAAATTTTTATTAAATTATAATTTCTATTAATTTTGAAATTTTTCCCGATTATCTAGCATAACGTTTACAAATTTTCAAAACAGAAGCCAAAAAATAAGTTAACATTTTAGAGTGAGGCATTCAGTTCCAAAATGGCAAAATGTTCTGGGAAATAAGATGGTGGATGCAAAATAGCGGATCCAAGATGGCGGATGAAAAATAGCGGATCCAAGAGGGCGGATTGTCTAGAAACCAAAATGGTGGATCCAAAATGACACATACAAAAAGGTTTAAAAACAAAATGGAAAATCCAAAATGGCAGAAAAAATAAATGGCAGATCCAAGATAGCCGCAGGGGTTAAGGTAAAAGTTCAAGGTCATCCAATATGGCTGCTGTGAAATCACATGCTGACTTAGGAGCCTGGGTCCCTGCGGGCCATGATTGCTGACCTACGACGTGTTGGAGCGTAGTCGGCTTTAGTATCTGAGTGATGATTTCGCCAGGACTCCAAACCGGGTGTGTGAAGCCTTTCTCATTTACGGCAACCCATAGCCTTCTCGTGGCACCAGTGTTTATATAACAGCTATGGGCACTGCCGGGGGTGCTCACTCCTCTGAATTCCTCGGTGTTTTGGAATGAGTATTCTGGTAGGCTAATAGGATGTGGACGGGTGGCTACACCTATGGACTATCCAAACATCTATCGGGGGGTTTTGGATTTCCAAACCCTAGGTGGTGTCCAAGGCATCGGGCTCACAGTGAAGAACCCAGGATGCGTATGGAATAACGAAGGGCGGACGTGTGGCTCGTAGTCGGCTCCGACGGGCTCAACCCAGGCCTTAATTTGCTGTAACCTATTTTCGGCGGAGAGTCTGGGGTTAGTAAATGAGAATATCCCTTGTCCTGTCGGGGGCGACTCGGCGCCGCTGGCTGCCCGGGACAGCACTCTACCTGAATATGAAGGTTGCTACGTGACTGATCCTTACTAGAATAAATTTTTCCCTGCTGAGGTTTCCTCAAACGGCCCTGGATCGGTATTGGAGATAGACTCGTGGTGGCAGTGGTAGCTCCTATGCTTGGAGCACATTTAGAGGAGTCCCCACTCTGATGACGAATGGAAGTGGTTAGGTACTTAATGCTTGGCTAGTAGCCTGCACAGCTAGTAGAGGTGGATGGCCTCGGCCGCATCACGAGTAACTGAGTGACCGAGGGGTCCCAGAGATGTGATAGGCGTGTTTCCGTATCGGTACCACTGGTCCCTCGGTGGGGGCTTGCACTGAGGGTAACCTGGGGTTATAAGGCGGGTTGATGGCTGGTTGGCTGATGTTGGGATGGGTTCCCTCAACCTCTCGAAGTAGCTGTTCGGCTGTCAATAACCATACTGCGATGGGAAACGGCATATCCGTTTCTCGGCTCTCAGAACCCACGCCCATGATTGGAATTTAATTCCAATTGTGGACATGTAAAAGAACCATCCTTCACTCCTTCTCGGGTTTGTCCTCTGGGAATAGTTACCGGGAGAGCGGATGTTGTGCACGGTTTTGTAGACCGCGAGAGATTGTCATGACATCAATATCCAAGATGGCGGTCTGTACCACATGCACCCACCCTGTCTCTGTGCCAGGAAACCTTTTTATGTACTACTGAATGTACTTGTTTTTTTATTTCTTATAAAATTAATTTTATTTAAATACTTTCTTCGAGCGATTGCAGTAAGTTATTTCTGGTCATTGACAGTTAAACCACAGTCAAATAGTGTTTGGACTTTTGAAATTCCACGTTACAAAAAATTGCACTTAGTATATATGAACTTTTTGACTTTAAATCCACATAAATCATAAAAAAAATTAACACCAGTCAGTTCAAAAAAGGTTTAGTGGTAAACTTTGCAAAAGCCACTTCCTATCAAAAGAATTAACCAAAACCTGTTTATTCTTCTACATTAGCTACATCATTCAACGGTTATGGGAGAAAACTTTAAAATCATTTTCAACCGAAAGCGAGGGATACAAGTTGAAATATTAAATTGTAAAATGAGAAAATTGTTTATACTTTAACATAAATATATTAATAATTTTAACTTATCAAAACTAAATTAAGTTACAAATCATGAGTCTCGCTTATTGAATAGATTTCAATGTCTTTATGGCTCTATAATTTAGTTATACTATTAGGAACATTAATATTTTGTGAAAACGAAATTGTATCCTATCTTAAGTGATACCTATCAGAATTTTCTTCGAGAATGCATACTTTACTAAACTTTCTATAACCTTTGTTTTGATTTCGCAAAGTTCTGAATTTTATACCTATGAAACCCTTCGTCATAAAAAAAGTTAGAATTTTCTCCCAGATAATATTTATTTATAAATACATACCGTAATACAAAAAAATAAAGTTCCTTCTAACATATATAATGATAAAACTTCGTTATCTATTTTGAAGCACACCTAGAAAATATTACAATTCAGGTAGTTGCTTAACTCTTATGCTCAGCTTTAGTTGTGGCATCAGTAAAGTGTGACTGAATAAGGGTTAAATTGTGATAATGTGTATAAATGTTATTACTATTAAATGTAGTTGTATCTTAAGAATAATTTGTGTTATTGGTTAGTTTTTATAAAATATTCTGTCGTAAGCTCGCTTGCGTTGAGGTAATTGGAAACAATCGCTTAAGTTTTTCAAAGTGTAGGTTTAATTAAAAAGCGTTACTACAAAATGTCTGAATCAAATTTTTTGAACTACACAGTGTGTTAATAGTCCAACATTTTTCACTTAAGAGTAGGTCTTTGTGGATTCACTTTAAAATTTTCAAAATTATATGTATATTTTTACTTGTGTAAAATTTTGTGAATACAAATATATATTTTTTTTAATTTTTGGATTTTGATATTATTATATTTAATAATGATTTACTGTCTAAAATAGATACTTTTAAAGTTATTTATATTTAAAAATATTATTAAAGATTTAAAGATCTATATTTAAGTTGTGAAATGTGTGCCAGATTAAAAGTAAAATACTTTTTTCGTAAAACTAAACTTATCTATAAAGACATTTACATTCTAATGTTAGTCAGTTGAGACGTTTTAATTCTATCTTGTTCCATACAGTCATGCGTGTTTTATCATATTAAAATATTTATTACGGTGAAGCGCAGAAAAAAATGTTAATTGGATGCATGTACAAATTTACACACTTAGCAGGGTGATAATAGTGATATATTAAATTTAGATAATTTTATGTCCATACTGTAATCACATTGGTGAGATAGCAAATGATAAGATGCTTTATTAGTTACAGATATACGAAATGACTGTTGTGTGCAGGGTTTTCACATTTCTCTGACTGGGTGCCTTCTTTAAATGTTTTAATTTAAAATGACTTAAGCTTTCGGAGGATTTTTTTTGCTGATTTAGAGTATATGACATTTCTTTTCAAATATTGTGATGTATGTATTTTTGTCTCCAAGCGTATCTGATGTGTATAGTGCCAGACTATTTTAAATTTTGGTATAAATGTATGTCACACAGATATCACAATAAATTAAATAAGTAGCATCTCAATAAATATTTAATTCTAAAATTATTAAAAATGGTTTTATATAGTTATTTATGAAGGGAATGCCGTTCAACTATTAATTTCAAAATTTTGTAATATTTA
The DNA here is from genome assembly GCF_032445375.1 of Bacillus rossius redtenbacheri. Classification (NCBI taxonomy): domain Eukaryota; kingdom Metazoa; phylum Arthropoda; class Insecta; order Phasmatodea; family Bacillidae; genus Bacillus; species Bacillus rossius. The sequence continues at coordinate 28,653,280 of NC_086336.1, read as the reverse complement.
AAAAAATTACAAAAATAAAAAATAGTGTTAATACATAATATTTTTGATAGAAAATAAAATAATAAAATATAAACCTGATTCAATGCAAGGTGTGTTGAAGTACTTCATACGATGGAAGCGCTTGTGTTAAGCAGTGATAAGTGGCGGGTTTAACATGTTGGCCACCCCAATAAATACATACTTATAAATTAAAATATGTATTATTTAAAAGTTATTGTACACAAATTTCCAACAGTTCAAAATTAACACCAATAAATGACATTAGTGCTGGATGATAAACATAATAGATAAAATATTCCTTATAAATTTCAGTTAGGTAAACAATGCAAATATAAAACAAAACAGATGATATTAAAAAGTTTATTAATAAAAAGTATAATAAACAGTAACAAATTACAAAAAGGAACAATTCAGTCACATAAGGAACAAATGAGCCCTAATGAAGATTTTCACGTTAATAACAACCGGTGATGCTTTTTTTCTCACAATATTAGGCACATTGGACAGTCAAGTAGCTAAAATCATATATTTCCGCACAATAATGGAGTCGAACGAATAACTGTTAAAATTAAAATCTTAAAATTGCGACATTAATATCCAGATTAACTTCACCACACCTTGCTCGACCCAAGACTGTAGCCAGAGCCATACCCGTAGCTGGATCCATAACCATATTTAGAACCAATCCCGATGCCTCCCAGACTGCTTCCTCCAAGACTGATGCTACTGATTCCTCCTCCAAGTCCATAGCCGTAGCCCAGACCTCCTCCAAGGCTACTGCCGTAGCCAATGCCTCCCAGACTGCTTCCTTTAAGACCGATGCTGCTGATGCCTCCTCCAAGTCCATAGCCATAGCCCAGACCGCCTCCAAGGCCACTTCCATAGCCGATGCCTCCCAGACTGCCTCCGGAGAGACCAATGCTGCTGATGCCTCCTCCAAGACCGGCTCCCAAGCCAGAGGAAGCGACTATCACAGGCCTAGTGACGGTGACGGGCTGAGGCACTGGCACAGCCACGGGCTGAGGCACTTGCACAGGGACCGGATGAGGCACGCTGACGGGGTAGGGCTGAGGGACTGGCACAGGCACGGCCTGAGGCACAGGCACAGCTACTGGCCTGGGCACACTCACAGGGTACGGCCTGGGCACAGAGACAGGTACGGGATGAGGGACACTGACGGGGTAGGGCCTGGGTACCGACACTGGGACGGGCTGTGCTACAGGTACGGGCACGGGCCTGTTGATGGTCACAGGTACGGGCTGGGGCACTGGAACAGCTACGGTCTGCGTCACGGTTTGGACTGACGGAGCCGAAGCGGCGAGAGCAATACCAGAGCCCAGTCCAATACCAAAGCCTAGTCCAATGCCAGAGCCCAATCCAATGCCAGAGCCAAGTCCATAGCCCGAGCCAAGTCCATAGCCGGAGCCAAGTCCATAGCCGGAGCTAAGCGCGATTCCAGACCCGAGACCAGACCCAAGGCCAATACCAGATCCGATAGCGTAGCCACCGGAACCGTAGCCATATCCCAGACCACTGCTTAGTCCGTATCCTCCATAGCCGCCTCCGTAGCTGCCTCCGTAGCCGCCTCCGTAGCCGCCTCCGATGCCACTCAAGATGCCTCTCTTCTCCTGTTTCTTTTCCTGAGTGGCTTCACTTCGGACTGCGACTACGGCAGCCAGAAACAAGGTGGAAACCTGGAAATGAAAACGTGTTCTTGAAAGATACACCCTAGATATTATATACATAATGCTAGTGGACTCTTTAATGTGGAATAAATGAACATTGGTTTAGTGAAAAGGGTGATTAAAATTAATTATTTGACTATCAAACGAGAATAAAATTGAAAAGTGGTACTATCTATTTGATATCACAAGAAAATGCAAGAATTAAAATTTTTATTTATGCCTTCTTTACTACAAAGAAAATTATTCTTTTTTGAACTTAATGTATATATATCCTTTCCTACATGTTTTAATCTATATTTTTATTATTACGATTCACTGAAAGCTTGTATGGATCTTACTAAAGGAATATAAATTCACTTTTAAGTTAAATAAGCTTGCTTTTTTTAAAAACACATTAAAAATTATTACATTATATTATACTTTTAAGCTGAAAGGTAAAATTTTAGTGTTTTTTCATGAAGGTTTAATTTATACTTGTTTTTTTTATGACGGTAGTTAAAACTATTTTTATTTAATATTTGTTTTTAAATTGTATTATCGTATTAAAAATAAAACAATCCTTCGCTGAAAATATTTCATTCAATATAGAAGTGCTTCTGTTTTTTGAAGCCAACTACGAAGTATCCTACTCCATCATTGGCGTGTAAGACGACCCCAGAAGTTACCGAATAAAGCGTTAAAAACAAAATTCAAACTTATTATTTTACTAGAGATTAGTACTGATTTGTGTAACTCTCGGTGGGAGCTTGTTAACATTATGGAGGATAAATTTTTGAGTCTTTTCAAGCCATCTTAAATTCGTTTTTCCTTTTATGGAATCCCGAAATAACTCTAGACGTGTACAAGGGGGTTTCTTTACGCAATAAAATTAACCTTCAAGCGTACGCCCAAAAAATAATTGAATTAAAATCTCTAAGCATACTCTCATTCTGTGATAAATAGCGTGACTATTCTCTTTTCTGTCGTATAATGTGTATTTTGATCGGATTCATTCATAATATTTCATCGACTTCATTAAATCTAAAAAAAAAATAAAAAAAAACACGAATTGCGACTATGATGCTGTGCCTATGACTTATAGGAACATAAAATAAATAAGTATATGTATGAACTAACTTCATTAAACACTAATCAAAACTTTTAAACCCAAGCTTGATGTATTTGAAAGAATCCAGAATACTTAATTATCAAGACTAAGCAATAACCATGAAAATATATCTCACATTATAGTAAATAGCTATTCAAAAATAACAATTATGGTTTATCGTTTAGTTTTACCAATTTATATTCAATTAAGCAATGAATATATGTAACTTGTTAAAATGGCTGAAATTTCTAAGGAATGGATTTTACAAATAGTTCATCAATTATAGTGATGAAAATTGGCGCATAATTTAATATATTATAATTAAGGTTTCAATCAAGCATATTTTTTTCTAACCACAGAAATGATAATCTAATATTCAAGAATTCAATTTCAAATTGTTTTATTACGCATATTAATATACTGAGTTAATACTGGAAAACTATTCAGCGGTTACAAATAACTTTAACTATTGGAGGTACTAAGGTAACACAAAGCGTGAATGCTCGGGTAAGAATCCGAACCTAGCATTATTGCGAACACTATTTTGTAGTGATAGAGTGGTTTTCAAGTAAATGTACAAATTTACAAATATCTGTAAATTAACATGAATATTTCTGCTTCATTAACAAAAATAGAATAGATTGTTCATGGTGAAAAGTACTGTCGAAAGAGACAGTGTTTTTTTTATTTAGTAATGTTTGTTCTCTGTCTTAATTGCGGCAAATTCTCAATATCAAACATTTAAAAATTGTTGAAGCTTATATTTTATTGGAACCAACGTGACTCCTTTCAGCTACTAACTGTTCTCCTAAAGCCTCTGTTCTAAACAATTGAAATAAGTCTTAAGTATTTATGTGATTTATTACGGAGCGGTAATGCGTCTTTATTGGTTTGAAGCATTGGGGATTTTATCTAAATTTCTTAAATTGGTTTAAAAATTTTGGTTAGGGTTTAATGACATCACTGTCCACAGAATTTGTTCAATATCTTACTAGACCTATGTCTTAAGCACAGTTTAGCCGCAATCTCCGTTATTACAAAGGGCTCCGAACCACTCGATTCACGATTGAGGTATCACCATGACGACCTAGTTATAGCAATACAATACCAGCATGACGACGGCAAGTCGATGGGACTCGAGTTACCTTCCCTCTGTGCCACCTTGCATACCTGTAGTTTCGATGGGGGCGGGGGATATACTATTTGTAATTATTATTCCTTATTAACATAAGCCTTGCTGAATGCTTAACACACATAATAATTATTGTCTGCTTGTTTAATAATTATCTTGGCGGATGTCTTCCTCATTTTCTGGATGTTGTTTCAAAACGGATGAAAATAATGTGCAATTTTTTATGCAAATTTTTAAGTTTTGCCGATATTCTTATTTATTCAAAATAAAAAAATTGTGAAGTATTAATTCATCTCATTTTACTGCAATTCGTGTTATCAAACTAATTATGTATAGTAACAATAACATTTATCGATCAATTATTGGTGTGTGTGGTTATACCTAGTTTGAAAAACACCCAAATAATCATTCTAGGCGTAAATGTGTTTTTTTTAAACACGGTTTATGTTATGAAGTAAGCGTCCACGCACCGACACTAATCAATTTTTTTTCCACGTGATCTTTTTAATGTGCTCTAAAGCCACATTGTGCAACTTCGTAATGAGGCGCGATACTCACCAGAATGAACCTCATGGCTGCGCCCAGGGTTGAGGTTCGGCCGGAGCAGCGGAGGAGTGCTGACGGCGTGGTTTCGGCACGGCCGTGTTTTATACCCACGCCTGCGCCGCCACCAGTTTGACCACCGCGGCCACTTTCACCCGAGGTGTCCGGCACACGACCGGCCACCCTCCCCCCCCCCCCCCCCAAACGAGCACTCTTCCGGGGGAGACGGACCTTCGCGACCGTCGAATACACTTCTGTTTTGTTGCTGCTGTCATACTAGAAGGCTTCAACAGTGTGACAATTTACATTGTACAGGCATATTATATTGAAGATCATGAAAATTAAGAACTTAATAAAACATTCAGCTAATTTGTCTTCTCTTTGACATTTATTAAAGTATTTGCAGTTGTTAAAATAGGGTTAAAGACATTAGGTTGAAGCAGCTAAACAAATAAACCAAATTAAAAACCCTACAAGATACTAAAGGTTGTTGCCAGTAAAAATGTTGGAGTTTATTTCATCCGTACGTCCTTCGAATGTTAAAGCTCAGTAAGGTTTTAACGGACGGATTGCGTGAATTTGATTGGCTACGGGTCACGTGACTGACAAAAGGATAAGACGGATCTTTGTCAGTACAATTTTACCCGACAACTGAACTCCACGTCAACTCGGAACTGAGAGTGCCATCTATATTGTCCCCGAAATTATTTAGTTTTTGGCATTGAACTCAGCTAACCACGTTTCCAACTCGTTCGATACCAAATTGAGTATCGAACCCGGATCGCTTTGGTGGGAAGTGAGTGAATTGATTTTTTTTTAATAATATGTTTGGCTTATTGGTATGTTCTTTTTTAACTGTCAAAGATCCAACCATTCCCCCCTTTTGAATGTAAATTTGACTTTGGTGTGTTTGTGACGAATTTCGACGATTACAAATTCACAAGCTTTCCTTTCTCGGAACTGAGCTACGAAGCTGTAGACCCGAAACCAGTTCACATCTGCACCATAAACTCAAGTCAATCCCCAATGTGACTTAACCGTACCTGTACGCCATTCTTCAAAATAATCATGGAGCCAGGTGGCGCAGTGGTAAGGCACTGGAATGGCATTCCATGGACCCTGGTTCGAAAAACTTTTCTCGCTTTCCCATGGAATCCCGTAACTAAGGGCGCGGTTACACGGGACCCTGAACTACTTCAGGTGAACATGTTTAAGTAAACACGTTTGCAAACGCGAAAGTGTACGGTTACACGGTAGTTGCTAAAAAGTGTGTTCTGCTCTAAAACCTATTGTCTACTGTCAACGAATGACTGTGTTGTTGACCTTCTTTATTTTGTATCCAGAAAACGCGGGATTTTCTTACTTGTTTATACAGTATTATCAGCAGAAATGGAATGTGTTTTCATATTGCTCAATATTTTTTTACAAATCGGGAAGCCAAACAACATGCACAGTAAATTTTTTAAACTTATTTTTTATTATTTTTTGAGCGAGAGTACCTATCTTAGTTTTAAAAAAATTAAGGTCAGGATCATTTAAAAAAATATATATATAATTACCTGTTGATTTTTTTTGTTGCATTCGGTAAAATATTACTCGAACTTGTGCTAGGAACACTTTCCATTTTGAATTTCTGCAAAGGACTATTTATATTCTAAACAGCCAATCAGAGGCTAATGTAGACGATATGTCGATCTGAACTACTTTGCCAACCTGTTTAAGTTAAATGGGAAATGGCCTCGAACGAAACATGTTCAGACTCTGTGTAACCGCACTCAACAGCTGAAAATGTTCACCTGAAATAGTTCAGACTCCCGTGTAACCGCGCCCTTACTACAGAAAAGACTGTTTGGATGGTTCTGTGAGGTATTCCATGTCAAATTTGGCATGCCTGTTCTGTGATTGATATTATCCTCGGTCTTCGAGACGTAAAAACCAAATTCAAAATGTCTAATAACTTTTATGTTTCTATACATTTTAATTATTTTTTTCTAAAAATTGTTACATTTGCATTTGCGTGGTTTGATTTCGCATTTATTCGGTCATGTTCTGTTTTTCTTAAGAGTGGTATATACCCCTTTTTAAAACCAGTTATACATGCGTCCACTACTAGCCTATTTTATCGAGAATTATGATAGCTACAGCTTCCAGATTATTAATCTGACGAGAAAAGTAATGCAGTTTTTCCAATATAGTTTTATATTTTGGGAATCGTGACGCAAAATATATTTAAAAAAATGGTAAAAACAAGCAATTCGTTGACGAATTTCTAGTTATTCGATGAGAAAAATGAAAATTTGATTCTATATTGGAAAAGATTATATTTTTCTGAACAAAATGGTATATTAAAAGTATAAGGTCACAGCATTAAATATCTGTGTATTTGGTTAGGAAAACTGGCTAATTTGGCATTTTTAGTGTCTGCCTTGTGCTGCTCGACGCGAAAGTTGACGCCAAGCTCCGGGAAGACGAGCAGGGTGGGGATGACACTGACACGCCTCAACGTCGCCCGCTGTAGGGGAAGTGCTGATCTGTAACGGTGATAAACCTCCCTCCTCCCTTCAACCTCCACTCGCTACACAGCAACACCGTTTCTCTGAAGGATTCATAGTCCAGGCATTTTATGAGAAAAAGGGGTCGATTTACGGACAAATTGCAAGAAAAGGTTTTATTATATCAAAATTTGCAGAAAAATTTGTAGAATAACATATCCAAAATCCACCGAAATCCACTTTATTTTGGTAACGTTTTTCCGGGATTTGTCCCGGAAAAATGCGGAATAAATTAATAACTGGAAAACGGTGCGTTCTACGAAGAAAGGTAGAGACACTAAAATTAAAGAGAGAGCCAAATTTACCATAACATATCAAAACTTTACAAAAATACACTAATAACTACTATTTTGTTTTCTGGAATTCGTCACGGAAAAACCTAAAATATTGAAATAAATTGAAAATAGCGCATTTTAAAGCAAAATGTTTCAGGACAAAGTTAAAGGACACAACGATTTTCATAATATATTACAAATTAACAAAAATCAACACAAAATAGGTTTTTGGTTTTCCAGAAAATTTCCTGGGAAAAAAAAGGACAAATCGAAAACGTATCGTACGTCAAAGAAAGTCGTGACTAAAATTAAAGACTTTTTTTGTATTAAATATAATTTCATTTCACCAAAATCTGCTCATATATATAAATGTATATATTTTTATATGTATATCGTTTTTTTTTGTGACTCGTCCTGGAAAATCTTTAAAAATTCAATAAAACGAAAACGGAACATCGTATTGAAAAAGTTTCGGTGGGACAAACAGAAGCACACAAGATTTCCTATACCAGATCCTAAATTCACTGAAATCTGGTAAATAGATTTTATTTTGTGATCGGCCACGGAAAAAGTATTGAATATGTAGGCAAAATAACAGAAAGCATTGTATTCCATGTCAAATTGTCAGATCCGAACTATATTCATTTTCCATAATATATATTTAAAGTCACTTAAATTATATTCCTTTTTCAGTTAGTGATGTGTTAAAACGTTTTTGAAATCTACCAAAATTATATTCCAGAAAACAAAATCAGACTCATTTCAACTGCTTATCGTTTGAAAGAAAAATTCGACACGTCCATTCTCACAAAACATACCATACAATTAAATTTACACAAGATTTCCAGTGACCTGTATCGAGAAGAAATAGAAAAATATACACACATTGGGATGCACTCTAACACACAATACTGAATAAACATGCATTAGGTAACATACATAAGTACTTTAATTTAAAATATAGGTTACCTAAACAAACATTAACGTGATTTTATATTTCTATTAATGTTAACAAACTGATCCAACAATTCGGAAAATAACCTACATATAAGCTCGAAATGATATTTAACAGAATCATCCTGTTTAAGAGTGGAATATACCCCTTTTTAAAACCAGTTATACATGCGTCCACTACTAGCCTATTTTCTCGAGAATTATGATATCTACAGCTTCCAGAGTATTAATCTGACGAGAAAAGTAATGCAGTTTTTCCAATATAGTTTTATATTTTGGAAATCGTGACGCAAAATATATTTAAAAAAAATGGTAAAAACAAGCAATTCGTTGACGAATTTCTAGTTATTCGATGAGAAAAATGAAAATTTGTATCTATATTGGAAAAGATTATATTTTTCTGAACAAAATGGTATATTAAAAGGTCACAGCATTAAATATCTGTGTATTTGGTTAGGAAAACTGGCTTATTTGCATGGATATGTAGGAACACCCTACCATAAAAGCCGTCACAGTAATTGCAGTCCTCGGGAGGTAATTCACGGTTTTTACAGGTTGATCCATGGCAGTTTCCACAAGCCGAAGAACATGAGATGCCGTGTTTCCTAGAACTGCAGTTGGATGCACCGCAACCATCTTCCTTGCAAGTGCACCTGATTACCTTTTAAATGCATTCCGGAACTGTTGGCTTGTCTGTCGAAATTGGCAAGAGAAGGTAGCCACATTTTCTCCATCCCCATTCTTCTGGATTCATCTTAATTCTCTTCCATTCTTGTATCTGATAGAAAACCCTTAAGAAATGGAAACGAGCTGAAGCACTAGTTGGAGGTAATTGTTCTGGTTGTACACATTTGGAACTAGTAGCTGCATTCTCACTAAACACTTTACAACGCAAAGTGTCGAGTGTGTCACTTCTTGACCCATTGTACAGGCGTACTACAGCTGTTCTGCCGATTTTACAGTGTCTTCTTTTGACACACTGGGAATACTATCTGAAATACTTTCGCAAGTTGCCTGAAGGCACTGTCATTCTGGAGCAGATCCAATGTTTTCCCCTTTCCTATACCATAGATGTGTGATGTGTGATGTGTCACATCCCATGAATGCATGACAGAAAAGAATATTACTACAAATTTCATCACCGAGCTTCAGCTTTAGCTCCTTAATGTGATATGTTTTCTTCTGCCTTTGTTCACTTTTTAAACACAAACAGTTATGTGTTTATGAGCCAAAGTAGTAGAGTAAAAGGACAAGTAAATCTGTGTCTGTTCCTATAACTATTGTCAACTGTTATTTTGCACATTTAAAGCTTCTTGGACAATGTAAATATCTGCATCACCTGGTGCTTCAACAACAGGACATTCTGCTTCGCGTAAATGTATTGCTAATAACCTTAAAAATTGTCCTTTATTTCGCTCGTTCAAAAGAAACATATCTTTACGGAGTGATAGATGCATTTCTCCTGTGAATTCAACTACGGGTGATGCATTACCTCTTGTTCTTCTCATATGTGCTGTGTCTTTAGTACTGTGAGTTTTCCCATATCCATCAAATACAGTAGTTGCTAATCCATAATTTTTCAAGATGAAACTCACGTACAACTGAGCGATCTCGTTGTATGTTGCAGTATGGGGCCAAGGTAACTGATGAAGTAAATATCCTCCGTCAATGACATATTTAATTTAATTTTATATATTTTATCGTTTGCAGAGTTATAACACATGGATACATAAAATCACTCAGTACAAGGGAATGGGAATTCAATCGTATAAATAGTAACTACATATACCAGCCAGGAAAATAGTACACAAATTTTAAGCACAATTTGATAAAGGTCAATTATATAATGCAATTTTTTTGCCCATAATTTAATTCACGATTTATTTTGAAGTACAGTGCACGATTTCCGTTTTTTTTTTTTTTTTGCTTTCGATAACTTTTTACCGGGACATTTCCTGAAAAACAAAAAAACCAATTAAATGTTGATCTGTGTTAAATTCTCATATATTATGATAAACATTGTTTACTTTATCTTTTTCCTAAACCATTATGCTGTAAAGTGCACAATTTGCGATTTAATTCATTTTTAATATTTTTTCCAGGACTAATCCCGGAAAACGAAGCAGAATTTATAAGCTGATTTTCTTGAACTTTGGATATGTTATGGAAAAGTTAATCTTCTTTAATTTTTGCCTCTACAGGTTTTGTCGTCACATGCACCGTTTTTGAGTTATTATTTTATTTCGTGTATTTTCCGGGACAAAACCCGGAAAAAAGTTACCAAAAGAAAGTGGATTTCGGTGGATTTTGGATATGTTATTCTACGAATTTTTCTGCGAATTTTGATGTAAAAAAAACCTTTTCTTGCAATTTGTCCATGTTTTTTTCATATCTTTCCTGGACTATCATGGGACAGACGATTTCCTTGGCGAGTAGCTTGAAAAGAATCTTCACTCGGTAGCAAACTACATTGTAAAAGATTTTTAAGTCTGCTGATTCGTTCAATGGTTCGTTAATGCTGTTTGTGAGCTTTCGCATAATATAAAAAAGACGCAATTATCTGTTAGTCGGTACGCATGGAAAAAAAGCAAGACAAATTAATCGGTAAGTTAGGGCGACTTTATTTAAGTGCGAAACGGAAGAAAAGAAGACCAATGGATCTGATTGAGTACCAGAAACAAAGGTAAGATATAGCGATACCGATATTAATTTTTCTTTATCAATGTAAAAGAACACCGGAGAATTCCAAAACCGGCTAAAAACTATTTTAAGAAACATATTTTACAACTTAGTTTGTACAATGCATTTAATTTTTTAGAAAAATCCGAAGAGTTGAAGAATATGGTGCAGTTCAAGAGGAAGTCAACAGCACAATAACTGATCCCCAAACAGCTAACTTGACGGCTCATTTTTCTTTACCAGGATCAAGCAACGCAGGGAATGAAAATATGGTTCTGAATCCTGATGAGGAGTAAGTAGCCAGTGTTTTATACTACACAAACTGCGAACTGTATTTAACGATACCATTTAGAATTAGCATTTTATTACGTTCAGAGTCTAATGAAAGGCTTAAATTTTTCATATAAATAATTTTCAGTTCAGTAATTGAACTTCTATGGATTTGTTCTTGGAAAAAAATATATATATAGGCCTAGTGTTACGGACAGATTAAAGAAAAGTTAGATACTCGGTATTACTGTTGTATGCAAGTCATAGGAAGTTATTATGGCTTGACGACCATACATACGTCATAGATTATCAATTTCAATTAGTAATTTTAAAAAGTGAACTAATAGGGCATTTATTCAGTCCAAGAAAAGTCCATGTGATGTGAAAAATACTAGTGCTATTATAAAACAAGCCGAAAGATAATTAAATGAATCAGTATGGGTGAAGTTATGAGGGTGGGGGAATAATTGCGAGAATGGAAGGCAAGCTATTGATAACTCACTGTGTTCGGTTCCAAAAGACAGTTTCTTCATCCCCCACCTCATTTCCTTGTTTGAGCGTGTCTCAGTTTACAAATGCGTTCGACTATCAACAAATTATTGTGTTACTTGTGGTAGCCGCTTGGCTGGAAAAACGCCAGGAATCCTTACTGCTGTATGTTGTAATATTCAAGTGCGTCATTGGGTGATTGTCCATGTTTCCTTATAAAAAATATTGAGTGCGAAAAATTTTCGCCTCGTAGGCTTTCTAGTAAAGGACGATATACAATATGGCTCTCCTGCAAACAAAACATTCAGTAAATATATGATGACATAAATTATTATTGTTCCACGTAGGCATTTCTTGTTTTTGAATGTTACTTGTTTGTATGCAAGTTTGTACGTGCATGCATGTGTATACCCGTATCTCGTGCTGTACCTCCATTCTGGAATTAGACTTCTCATATTAGTGTACAATAAAACTCTCTTACATCATATCCCACATTTACTGATTAGTTTGCGAACAGTGGTAGAGTTTATAGGCAGGATTATAGAATTAACTGAATATTTCACTACCTTTAAAGAGTAATTCATCAACTTTTTGAGCGGAACACACAACTATAAAATTGTACTCAAATATGAGAGCCAAAATAGGAAATTTCGTTACTTTTGGAATTTTGATACTCGACATGTCACAAATATATTTTGTTTTAATCTTTGCAGGACAGTCACCAAATCGTACGCCAAATTTCAGCCACCAATCCAACTGCTGGAAACGGAAGCCGGTGTTTTTCATTGGTCCACGGAAGTGTCTGACACCATCATCATAGAAAACATCAACATCGTTGAAAACTTAATAAAATGGCGTATGAAATGAGCAGTGTTCAACAGGAAAGAAAGGTATTTAGAACAAACATTTATCGCTGATTTAGAATTTTTGTAATAAAACGTTTGAACCTATTTGAAGCCAACAACAACCTGCTAGAACCTAGTAAGAGCCATAATATACTCTCATGACATACTTAATGTTCCAGCAGTACAACGTGGCAGGCAGTCCGAAGAAATAGTCATCAAACAGCTAGAAGACCAGGAAAAAATTAATATAAGTAAAGCTGGTCTTTTTATTGACCAAGAACACCCATTTCTTGCCGCAACACCCGATGGCCTTGTTGGCGAAGGTCGTCTCGTAGAAATAAAGTGTCCTGCTTTGGCATATGGAATGGACATAAATGAAGCCATGCGAGAAGGCAAAATAAAGTATTTGAAATATTCTGAAGAAAGTCCTACTGTCATTTCATTTAAAAAAGATCCTGAATATTTCTACCAAGTCCAGGGTCAGCTTCACATAACCAGAAGGGATATTTGCTTGTTTGGCATCTGGACTTCGAGCCAAAAGAAATTAAAAGTACCTATTGGAAATTTTCAGAGACGACACATTCTGGAAAGAAAAAAATGAAGCCAAAACTCGTTTTATTTTACACACAATGCGTTCTTCCGGAATTAGTTGATCCTAGACACACAAGAAATATGGAAATTCGGGATCCGCCGCACATAACAGAGGCTATCAGAAGTCATAAGATAAAATGCATGGGAAAACGAAGATCGTCCAAAACAAAACCGAATATTACACCCTGATTACATTAAACGTGAACATTTTTCAAGCTTTTGCAGAACTTTCAAGAAAATGTTGGTCTTGGATAATCATTCAAACTAATTTTTATAGTGACCTGTTTGATTTATCAATCTAAGTCGCCTGCTCACTTTGCTTCATAAACTATCACCTTTCATACTGGAAATTATTCTTGCTCATTGTTTCTAGAACGTTTAACCATGCCAAGCATTTTCATGAACCTTCATTTTTAGTATGCCAGCACCTACGTGTGCATAAGAAAGTATAGCCCGTGTGGTCACGTTCAGTGGCTACCTAGAGAATCATTACCGTAATTATTTTGGATATGTAAAAAAATAAAATGTCTTACCTATAATGTAAATTTTAAAGCTGAGATAAGCTTTCCAGAATGGTTAAATGCTCAAGTGAGCAATGGTGCTTTAAAATTATAGAAGACATTGCTTGTTTAGGTGAATAAATACTGAGGTGTTCGTAACTGTTACTTAGTTTGAAGGAAATTAATTCATTTGGCAGCCAATTGAGAAATTTTGTAAAATTTTTAAATGAGAAACAAGAGAATTTAATAAAAAGAGTGTTCGGTATGCATAAACTTCTTGTCTGGTAAGTCCTAACAAAAAGGAGAAACGAAATAAATTTCGTTAAATAATGTATAATAGCGACCATAAAAATATTTTGCTTCAGTGGTAAGCTGAATTAAATTCTGTGTTTTGTTGTTTTAAAAGTGTGTGTGCATTAAATCAAATAGTATAAATGCCTGTCTAGTTAAAAATATAAAGCTTATGTACATTTTTTGTGCGTCACAGGTAAAACCAATTTGTGTGTAATTCTACTAAACTTGTTTAAATAATCTGTTGTCGTTTACTGTATAGGATTTGTAAAATTATTTCTATTTAAGCATTTGTTTCTCTTAAATACTTCTCTAAAGGCCATCTACATACTTTTAAGATTGTTGGACTTTTCTGCAAACTGTTTTGAAAAAGGTTTTTGTGATGTAAAAATATTTGTGTTTAAAATGTCTATTATACCGTACAGTTTTTTTTTTTAAATTTGTCTTTCTTGGAAGTAACTCGTGCCCACGTTGGTTTAATTTATAGTGCTCTTTTTAAATTTATTTGTCTTTTATAACATAATGAACATTGTATATTGGTGTGAAACAAAATGTATGAATTACATGTGAAATAAATACATGTTTTATAATGTGGAATTATGTAACGATTTTTTGTATAGTGCCTTTTTATACCACGTCCAAATAAAATATATGCTACCTGCATGATAACTCATTGCCATGACACAAGTGAAACAATTACAAATGAGATTATTCCATGTTATCAAAACACGAACACTTTTTTTAAAAAAAATAATACATAATATGTATGTATTTCGAAAAGCTTTTACAACTATCATTGACAGATGCGAGTTATAAAAAATACATAACATCGATTCGGAAAATATATTTAACTTCGGCAAGATTTCTTTGCAGAATAAGGTAATTTCATGTTCCTTGGAGGATATGTAACGTTTAATATCCACGTGACTTCGAAAATTACGATGTAATATCACTTTTCCCACTTCATGTAAAAGTTTGTTTTTTTAGCAAAAACATAGTAATCCATTATTTTTTTTTTACTTATGAACTACTAAACACGCGTAAAAAAATTCTACCATTACGACAAACATACTTTTCGCGTTATTTGACATTTGAGTTGAATGAAACGTGTGTAGCCACTGTTAGCTCGCGCGGCGCTCCGCTCGTACGGGGAAGGCAGGCAGGCAGGCAGGCAGGTAGCAATGCTGTCGAGACATCCCGACCTGTACCGCGCCGTCATGAGGAGGGAATGACCGTGGAGTGAGGGAGGGTAAACCGAGTCTATCCCCTCCACCGACATCATTTCGCCAGGACGCGCTCCTAGTAGGCCACTCCTCCAAGGCTAAACTCCGCCCAGGCTAGAGGTATTTTGTGCTGCTCGCGCCGGATTCTGAGTAGCCGCTTCTCTATATACCACTCTTAAGGCTTCAAAATTTTGAAACAAACGTAGAAAACTATAAAAAAGTAAGAAACTTTATTTAAGGATAGAATCATCACTGCTTTCAATCGGCAGATTTTAAGGGGTAATGAGTGAGGACGGGGGATTTAAATAACAAAAAACAAAGCGTATTAAGTTACCAGTTTATATTATATATATCTTACAAAATTACCCGAACGTTTAAAATCATAAAACGTTTTAAAAATGTAATAAATTAATTTGAAAATAACACACTTGTGGTGTTTGCTGCTCAACGACACGCAAAAGTTTTTTTTTCAAGTAGGTTCCCTGATTTGCAATAGTTTTAACGGTTTCATATTCATAAAATGCAGATAACTAAGCAGATTATTGCTTGGTTTTGGGCAGAGAAGCCTGCTGCCAAATATCGTGCACATGTGTGCCTTTGCCGCAGCTGTGCTATGTGAAAGGGCAAGACATTTCTGAAACCATGTGTCATGGCTGGAAAAGTGACGGTATAGGAGGGTTATTTTAGCATTTGTCATGAATGCACAATACATAGCCAGTCACCTTAAATAAATTATCGATGATTCTTATGCAAATGGCGTTTTATAAATTTTGATGTGTGTTATTTCAAGCAGAACCTAGGGCATAATATTTTTTTAAATGGAAAACTCACCGTACATTTCAACACGAATTTGAATTATTTTTAGGAAAAAATATACCACACATTCATATATGACAGAAATTACCAGATGACACACCTAATATGACATGATATATAAAGTTAATTTACTTTGTTAATAAAGCACAACGATATTTGCAAAAAATAAACTTTAAGATGTATTTCTTTTGATTTCAAGATTTTTTTTAATTTAAAAGAAATGATGGCTTTCTATTAAAGTGTTCATACCATCTTTTATTTTGTCAAAATTAAAGCTGTATGTAAGACTTTTTTTAGCTGTCTTTATACTCATTGACGAGCTAATTGCAGGCGACCAGGTTCAACGGAGTAATTCAGTATATTGGGGAAAGAATCAGCCATGTAGTGCTAAATCATCGAACCATTCCAGCTTTTCTAATGAAGTAGCTGAGGGAAAGCCATGGAGGGCGGGGCGGTAATCAAAACTGTTTACTCTAGAGCGCGAGTTCAGTGTCTTAGCGCTTATTTATGTGTAAACATCCTAGCCCTCGATATAAGGCTTTTGGACGGAGTAATTTTTTTTTAAAATCAAGCTGAAGTATATCAACAGAAATGTTACACAAAGATGGCAGACCCACGTCTGGCAATATAACCCCGTATATACAAACTCTACAAACATTAGGGTGCATACAGAACGTATTGGTGTGCCAAATACAAACTTTATAATAGTGAAACTACCTCGGAATATATTTGATAAATTAAAATAGTCACAGTAAAAAATACCTAATAAATCTGGCACTACAATAATTATAATACACTAGCTGCACTACCCGGCGTTGCCCGGGCTAAACACATGGAGCTTTATTGTCTGCGAGTTAAAGCAAACTGGATAGCGCTATAATATGACAGTGTGTTGGACATAGAGAAATGTCACACAATTACTGTTTGCAGAAGGCATGAACAATGCAAAATACTGTTCTCATGCAGACAAAGTACCCACTGTTGCCTGGTTTTAACCACCCATTAGATCTAATTTTCGGAAAATGTCATCCTGCGTAACATAAGGAACATTAGGGGCAGGCATATTTCGCGAAAAAATCTGCTCGGCTTCGGCGGTCCCTCTCCCACCCTCCCCCTGACCCTGCCCACTACCGCCACACCTCCCCCTCCCACTAACACCACACCTCCCCCTCCACCCCCCACTACCACCACACCTCCCCCTCCCACTCCCGCCACACCTCCCCTTCCCACTACCACCACACCTCCCCTTCCCACTACCACCACACCTCCCCCTCCACCCCCCACTACCACCACACCTCCCCCTCCCACTACCACCACACCTCCCCCTCCCACTACCACTTGCAAAATTTCAAGGGTGATGAGGACTGCACTAACAATGAAATAGCCGTTGCCATAGAGACGAATGAAGCATCAACAAAGCAACAGCCGTTGCCATGGTGATTTCCTACCAAAAACTGGAAATTAAAAAAAAATTTTGGGGTGGACTACCCCTAACATTTAGGGGGATGAAAAATAGATGTTGGCCGATTCTCATAGATACCGGATAAGCACAAAAAATTTCATCAAAATCGGTCAAGCCGTTTCGGAGGAGTATGGCAACGAAAACTGTGACACGAGAATTTTATATATAAGATAGTTACATATTAAAAGTACAATATCTTGAGGAAGGTAAAATTATATGTATGCAGGAGAAAAAATTACCTAGTTACCTTGAGATTATCAGTGTTGAATTTTTTATTTACTTTATTAACTCTAATATTTTTCTTCGAACGTTTTTATTAAATATCGAATGCTTCGAATACTAAGGACTCGTTGGTGTTTGAAGATTTGAGAATAAGATTATCCCATTTCTATTTAAAATAAATATACTTGAAGTTATTTATTTCTCAGTAGAAATTGGTTATAAAAATCTTGCTATTTAAACTAACAAATTAATGTATGAATGAATTGAAACTTAACGTAACAACATAGAGGTTATTAAACAGAGATGAAGCCAGGAATGATGAGATGGAACAGAGATGGATTGCACTGGTGGAGGAAAGTGGAACTTCCCGAGAAAAACAAACTTGCACACGGAAACGTCAGCCACATCTCTCCCTTGTAATTATTTCTGGTTTTTGACATTGCCAAAAGAAAAGAGGTGTGACCGCCCTACTATAGAGTTCCCGTGCCAATTCAAGCTGAACTATCATTACGATGGGCTCGACGGCAGTGTATATTAGAACGCCTTTCAGCATGCAAGTTTCGAGAATCCAGACTTAAGGCTGTTGGATGGTCGGGCGCTGGCATCTTGCCAGTATAGGAAAATCAATGTTAACTGAATTACCTTTTATGTATGCACTAAATAAGATAAAAAGGTGAAATAAAAACCAAAACGCAGATAATGCAGGTATACACTTGCGTTAATACCCATTATTTTAATAACATTTTCACATAGTTTTTAATGACTTGTTCATTTTTCAATACTCTATTGTAAACAGGCTGCCCGTTTTATATATAAAATGAATATTAAGGCATATTCTGCAAATTATTCAGATCAAAAAAGATTCAGACCGCATATCTCTATCTGTAATAGGAAAGCTATAATATTATATTTGTTGTATTGAAATAATTTGGCAGGGGCAAATATCTCAGATGAGCGATGGCTAGATGGGTGAGGGGGGCAGGAAGGGAGGCAAGCTGTCAGGTAGCTGCCTTGGTGCCTTGGGGAGGAGGGGGGGAGGTACGAATGCCTTCCTAGAGCTGTTTACAGTTTGTAGGTCGTGACTCACCATGGCATCGAAACTCTGGTATATCTTCCCCCTTCGTTCTTGACAAATACTCAGTTTGAATCCTAGACCCTAAAATAGATTTTGCAAACTTGTATACCATATCATCTCAGTGTGGGCCACCAAATTATAAGTGTATATTACCATGTTACTGACGATGCAAATAAAATTATGTCATTTACTATGTGTGCAATTTGTGTGACACTGATTATAAAACAATTATAATGAATAGCCAAAGTTATTACAACTTCAGCATAACATTCGTTAACTGCTTTATCTACACGTCGTGGACTTAAATATGATTGAAAACATGTATCAATAATATTATATGGTGAACAAAATGTTCAATATCTGAAAAATATATATATAGTCATAGCTTTTAACTAGGGACCGGTAAAGTAGGATATTTTTTCAAAACTTCAACATAGTAAGTAGTATTCATTAAAATACCTCTACCTATCGAATTCGTATACTTATTTAGAAATGAAATATTTATTATATTTAGCAGATTAAGTGTGATTACGCACGCAATATCGGCGAGAGAGCGTACAGACAAATTAAAAAATTGCTTGAAAACCATTAATACATTGGGCCTGCATGTTATCTGACAACATATACATAACTGTTATTTTAGGGTCAGTGAGAAAACTATTTTGCAATGCTTGAATGATTTCACCTTATTTGCGCAAAGCAAGTATTGTAAATAAATAAATCCAGAAAACTACGTAATTATTTATTACGCTCAGTTGCGTTCATATTTAAAAAAGGAGGAAAAAAGTTTACCCATACGAAATCAAACGTTAAACGTAAATGTTTCGTTGCTCCAGTTGTCTGTATATTATAAATATGTATATTAATATACGATAACTTATATTGCTGTAAATATTTTGCAGCATTGCGAAGAGTCTAGAATAATAGTGTACAGTAAAATGTAGGACCGGGACCATATGTGCGTCGCATCGCTCTTCATTTCGGCAATATAAGTTTACGCTACTGAATACACACATGCCTACATTATATACATTAGCATAATATATAGTTATATAATTTATACGAGAGTTGTTATATTTGAATTAATGTTGCATTTACGTCACGAAACTAATCACAAACATTATTATTAGGCCTATTAAAATAAGTGAATATCTAATCAGACAAAAGTTATTAAACTATACAAATAATACGTTCTTTGAATGTTTGATGCAATGGGGAATTTTGATTCAGTGAAGTCTTTTGGACCTAACGCCATACAAATAATAAAACAACTCACTAAAACTTTAATTTATATTTCTTAATCTAAAAATAATAGTGATTACCCAATTTATAGTAGGCCAATATATAGTATGAAATTATTATATTTGAATTTTTTTGGTTAATCACAATTAACAGCTATTATTCTGATAAATTGCAAGTCCCGTGTATGTTTCAGTTGCACTCATAATACAAGTCATCTTCATATTAACAATATGGATTATTTTACAGGTTTACTGATCGACGAAGTCAGAATAAGTAGAGAATTTTGGTTGAGTAAAATGCTTCCAAAACTTCAGACATTTTACAAGGAGTGTCTTCTGCCTGAAATAATAGATTCGCGGAGAGCTCGAGGGCTGAGCATCAAAGATCCGCCATACATTCAAGATGCAAAGAAGAAACTGCAGCTTGACCAACATAAAACAAGAACAAAAAGTATTTGATGTGATTTGGGAGGTAATGTGTAGCCTAGATATGCGTGTACTGTATGTACTGATATGTACGTCTATTGTAGTTATTGTAGGTATGTTTGTTTTTGAAAGCCTAAAAAAGGTTATCAATAGATAAAGTAACTAATAACGCAATTTAAAAGCCTACGTGTTTCTCTCTCCCTCTCCTTTTTACATCGCACATTCTCTGATCAGTTTCTGTAAAAAAAATTCGGTGAAAAACAATTTTCAACATGTTGTGGCTTGTTGCTGAATTAATAATAACCACACACTAACGTAATGACTTCTAAATCACATATAAAATAATAATTTATTTGCTTGTATAAATTATAAGTAGATTTCTTCAGGCTTTGCCGACTTCGGAATAACTATTACTAGGTACAAAGATTTGTCTTAGGTCGTGCAAGTGTTTCAGATTATGTCTGTGGTAAGAGAAAGGATTTATGATTCTTGCAGGAATGAACAGTAATTTTTTTAACAGAAAAATTAATGAAAAAAAATTAAAAATTACTTTAACACACTTTGTAATACGTTGGCGTATTTAATTTTGTTTCGAAGGCATAAGAATTTCACCGAAATGGAAATTTACTAGCGAAGAAATTTCTTGCTCATTATGGTGACCTTCGAAACCGTTTTGAAGTATGCTCGTATAATAAATGTGTGTATCTACAATATCAGTGTAAATGCAAATTTATTAGAATTACATAATTATATATATTTATATATTTGTGAAATTATAACCATGATAAAAGGTTAAAATAATATGCAATGATTATATGTATGCTGCATACTATACATTTTATTCAGCTTGCAAATTATTTTTTTTTATCTCCTGAACCATACGATGATAACACAGTTGCCCATATTTAATATATGTGGTTTTGAAATGCACTGTGCTATTATATAATCGCAATTCCGTCCGAATAAAATTTTAGGGCAGCTCATTTCTGAATAAATTATTGTATTAAATATTTTAAACTGTTTTTCACGAGACAAAAAAAATCCTCACTTAATTTGTGTATTTTCACTAATTTAATACACTCATTATTGGATTAACAGAAGTCTCATTTGTCACGTAAAGTTAGAAAACAGCGTTTTTCCAAATTCAAATAGCAAATTATAACATGAACAATGCCGTTTTAATAGTAGGATATTGATAGGTAGCTCGCTCGTCGTAAGTCTTCAAGAAAGTTAGTGCGTCCCTGCCCATTTGTATCCTTCCCCACGTTCAAGTACATACAACAACAAGATGTAACCAAACCAACTACGTTGCCATTCACTTGACTGTGGATTAAAGGAAGGCTTCATTGTTCAATGTCTTCACTTCGAATTCAATTCGAAATTTCGGAAGTTAATTGCCTATAATGTGCAATAAAAGGTAAACGACTTCAACTATTCAACTAGTCCATATATATATATATATATATATATATATATATATATATATATATATATATAGGGACTAGTTAAGTACGTACTGATCTTTACTTTTATTCTTAAACGATACTAACACACGCTTATTATTTACAGGTAGTCTTACGAAAAATATCTGGATGACCAGTTATGAAAAAATATAGTAAATAATATAACATTTACAGCACAGTACGTACGTGCTCATCTAAAGTGACGTTTGGTGGGAATTTGTACGAAGTATATTTTGGTTCAGGTACAGAAAATTACGGATCTTTTAGTCATCTCTGCTAGTGTCAGAAGGATCATTACAGTGCTGAAATACGTTTCACTGTAGAAGACTCACCAGCTGGCAAAGGGTGGGGTCATGGGTGCGAGTTTCTCGTGAGACATGCATGAGCGTGATGGGAGTGTTTAATGTCAGGTTGATGTTGCTTGATAACTAAGCCATCCTCATTCCCTCTACAAAGTCAGCCTACGGACTACACAAATAGGGGAAGTGTTTGAATATTTATTTACACACACGATTATTTCACCAGTTATAACTTATAAAATCAGTGGTGGAATATTCACTCACGCTTTACATACCATATGGCAATTTCAGCCTTTGTGGTATATCTGCTTCTGGTTTAGATATTTTTTCAGGCCAATGATGTATAATTCCGCCAAACGTTAACAATAGTATTGCCATGCAGGTAATGCCATGTGACTACCACAAGAAAATGTTTTCAATCGGAAGATGCAAAATACGCATTAAAGTAGATCTAAGCCAGTACATCTTACAAAAAAGTTGAGGTTACATTGCGGCACCTATAAACAACTGTAATACCACAGTTGTGTGACATATTTACAATTAAAGTCAAATAAAATTTAAAATTTTATTTTCAATAATTTTTTGTTGTGTATTACACCAAATATTACATAATTACATGTGGTAATTTAGTACTGACATACCTTAATGCCACATTAATTACTTTCAATCTCACAGACGCTGGAAATTTGACATGTATTGCATTTTGTTAAAAGTACGAGTACAGTATTATAGTGATCACGGAAGCGCCTTAGATAGAGAACTGCAGTATGATTGGTCAAATGCGAAAGATGCTAAGAAATCAGACAGGAAATTAGGTGATAAATCCATGCCACCTGCGTGGCATAAAAACTGATAAAGTGGATATCACACATCATAGCAAGACATACAAAATTAATTATGCCACAAAGCAAAAAGAAAAAAAATACCTAGGTATATTTTACTCAAGGCAACTACATTATTCATATAAATCGAATGGTGACCGAAAGAAAAACCCCACTAATTGAATAAACATTTCATTTAGGCAATTTTCTTTAGATTTTGCATAAACGAAAAAACTGCTAATTAAAAAGTTCAATTAGCGTGGCCTTAAAAATGACGTTTTTATTATAAGCAACTGTGATGCATTTATAAATTAGAAATCCCAACCCCATTCTTTAATTTTTTTTTGTGGTACCAATGTGTACTCCACGTGACTTTGAAAGCTTCCCGACTACGCACAGGGATCAAGCCTTGATTCTGCGTTCAAACAATAACTTGTTTTTGTCAGAGATATACACGGAGCCATACTCAGTAATTCTAGAAATATCGAAGGTGAATTGTAGATACGCGTAGATATAGGCCCTACATAAATTAATACACGTATGCGTTTCCTTCCATTACTATTTATGATTTCTTTTACTGCAACATCGGCAGGCAGACTATGTAGGGCCTAAATGTCGCTGCGCGAACTTTCGGTGTTATTTTGAAAAGACCTTCTAGTTTCAAATGATGTCGCACATAGAATGTGTACGACGCCTTTTACAGGTATGTTCAACGGAGATATTAGCAAACAAGCAAGAGAAAATAAACACATATGGCACTGTGAAAACTTAATTATATGTACCACTTTGCAGAGTTCGCAATACTTACAAACTTATTGAATTAAATTATTGAATTCACAAATTCCACCATTTGTTTTTCCTGAGCTTCCCATACACCTCGACTCGCCCCAGGACAAGCAGCGTGAGATGCTTCCTTTCCTCTTTTCAAACAAGGGATTACGATAATCCCCATTAGTGAAGCACCCAGCTGTGTTGACGAGGGTCGACAAGGCGTGTCATTAGCCTGGAGGGACAAAGGTGGATTGTACGGCCAAATTCGCCTGAAAATTCAGAAGATGCTACTTGTCATACATCCGTGCATTTAGATAGGAAATTTTTCATATTTTACTGGAGTTCTTGGCAACCAGTCAACGGCCTTAAGTCTTATAGTTGCTTGCTCCGGTTTATCCGCAGCCGTAGAAATTCCACAATCACTCGATGTAAGCGCACTTGCATCACTTTGCTCGCACATAAGTACATGATTAGAGCGCAAGGAATTCCACCTTTATCATTTAAATATTTTAATTTGGTTGGTAAAAATAAATATCGCCAGTTATGTATATATTTATATTTACTACAACATATTAAGTTTTGGTTGGTTCCAGGACTTAAGAGTCGAAATTTTTAAACTATTTGAGAAAATACGTTTTATTAAACGTACTGACAACATAATTTTTTAACCAAGGCAGAATTTTCACCATCATGTTATTTCTACTGATAATCCACTTAGTTGTATAAATGTATATATTTTCATACTTAATTCAACGATTTTAATTGAACCTAGGTAATCCAATTTGTTTTACGTTTGGTAAAAACGCTGAGAAATAAAATAATATAGCAGAACAGATGTACAGATGTAGCTATATATTTCCTTAAAACAGCGTACACAAAATCAGTATTCAAAGTGAGATCTAATATAAAATAAACGAAAATATAACTAAATGCAAATATATTTTCAGAAATTGTATATAGATATAACAACATATTAATATATTTTTAAAGTTTACAACATTTTTAAATATTATCTTGAAACTTAATTTTTTACATCTTTAAATCATATTATTCAGTTATTTTTTTACTTTTACAATATATGTAATCATCTGCAACATTAATTTAAATGTATTTATGAGATGTGGTTTTCAGTACAGATAGTAATATTTTATACCTTTTGCCATTTTGATGTCTACGTCCTGCAGCCAGTAGATTATAATACTACAATTCTGTTTTCCTGGTACCTAACTAAGCTGTGCGTGATCATTGTATAGTTATAGGTCTCTGCTGGTTGACAGCGCCAAGTAAGGACAAAATTCGGGAACGTGGAATTGTGATTAGGCAAGCAGGGGAGTTAGTTGCATGACTTTATTGGAGGGTTGAAACATGGAACATTTACGGGAAACGATGGGAGTGGAAAATGTGTTGGAAATAGTTGTAATGAAGGTTTGAGTGGAGCTGCCGGCAAATTCATGGCCACGAGCTTTGGTTCAAGGTTGTACACCGGCACCGGCACTTCCTTTTCGACGATCTTCACGTTTTGGCCTCCGCAGCTCTGCGCAGGGCCTTGCGGACTACTGGGACCGAAACCTCCATGACCAAAATCGTATCCTTGACTACCTCCGTAGAGACCTCCGAGGCTAGCAACGCTGGTGGGTGTGTAGCCTTTGCCGTAGGAACCTACGGTGCTAAAGTCGTATGGAACGCCAACACTATCGACGTAGGAACCTCCGTAGCCACCGCCATAGGAACTTCCGTAGCCATCGCCATAGGAACTTCCGTAGCCACCGGTGTAGGGAACTCCAATGCCACCACCATAGAGGCCACCGCTGTAGGGAACTCCAATTACACCACCATAGAGGCTACCACTGTAGGGAACTCCAATTCCACCACCATAGAGGCTACCACTGTAGGGAACTCCAATTCCACCACCATAAAGGCCACCGCTGTAGGGAACTCCAATGTCACCACCACAGGGACCTACGATGCCACCTCCGCTGTAGGGGGGAACTCCAATGTCACCAACATTAAGTGGATAAGCCGAGGTTCCAAATTGCGACGTGACTTCAGCGGCAACCAGGACAATCTGCAGACAAAAAAAAACGGTTTTTATGGCCAAGTGTAAAGTTATAAGTCCAGCAGTGTGTCAAGTATAAAAAAAACAGGATAAAGTGAGATATTGAATTCCTAGAAATATCTAGAAATTTCTAGGAAAATATTTATTAATGTCGGAGAATTTAAATTAAATGGGTAGTCAAATGCTCATCCTTTACTGCTTTCTTAGGATTAACGACCATTAACTGGGTCTAATGAAGCAGTCGATACCATCCAAAGTTCACGTCTGCAGTTTAATACTTTTAGATAAAAAAATTAATATACCACTTCTTTTGTCAAAGTAGAAAGGTAAATGATTTCAATCGTCTCTAAAACACTACTGGACATTTATGTTTAATCCAATGAAATTTGATAATCATGGCTAAAAATTATTAAGTAAAACGTTATGTTCTTAAGAGTTAATGTCCGGTTTCAGGTAATTATTTTATTCGGTTATACTTGCCGACAATTTGAATAGGTAGATGATCTTTTACAAAATGAAAAAAAAATATATTTTACATTCTTTTTGCATAATTATCTGGAAAAGCTGCATTTTTAACATTTTTGCAGTACAGATAAGGAGAATGAAATAAAATCTAAAACTGGAAACATTTTTGTTTAACGTCAATTTTACAAGCGGTTTTGTCACATTGTTTAATTTCTTTCAGGAAAAAAATTATTGAATTTTACCTTGCATTTGAAAATCATCAGAAATTTAGAAATTTTAAAAGCGTGAATAAACTAAATAATTTTTTCTGGAAGAAATGACCCATGCTACGTCGTAGCCAACATCATTGTTTTTAAACACAAACATTTTCAATATGGTTCTCCTTATTAATACTGCACAAAAATTTTAAAAATTAATCTTGACCAGCTAATTATGCAAAAAATATGCACTATAAATTTATCTTTTTGTTGAAGTTCAGCCACTTAAAAAGTCCACAAGTTTTTAGTGTTAAGCGTAAAATAAAATAGTAACCTGCAACGGGACGTACACCCTAATGCAAGTCGTGTGTTAGTGTATAGATTCGTAAACAGCTTCAAGGTTTCTTTTGACGATACAATGGAAAAAATGGACAGATGAAATATTTGTTACGTTATTTAATAGTCAAAAATTTTTTTAAATATGTACTAACAAGTATTGAATATGAATTAGCAACGTACTGTCCTTTAAAATATAAGTTGTGACTGGACTGCTTACATGGTACACCATATTCTTTCAAGGACGAATTGAAGAAGTGAGCTTTCAAGACTATGAATACTCTCATTTATTTTTCTTACGATTTAAGTCAGTCTGTTAAAAACGGTATCGAGAATCTCTTTCGGAAGTGGATGAATATATCAGTAAAGGAACGTTTTGGTCTCTGTCTTCAGTAAACCAATGGGAGCTGAGTATTAGTCACTTAAGACCAATGAAAAACTAAAATTTATTAGATTGATAACTTTCGCAAGTGTTCTTGTCGTAAAGTATAATTTATGTACCTAATAAACGTTTATTTGTAAAAAAATCTTGTATTTTGTTTTCGAACCTATAATTTTGAAACTAATATTAAATAAATTTTCTTTTTGCACTGATCATGGATCTGAGAATGAATATCGATTGAATCAATCATTATTTTAATAAGTGATATTTTCGATGTGTTTTGGAATTTCCCCCTAATTTGTAATTAAATTTACCGAATTTCAAGATGGTGGCCAAGACAGCCGTAAAGACGGTGGATGTAAAAGTAATAAATACGTTTGCACTCTTGCGGGTAACAGTTAAATAAATATGGTGGCAACAGCCTCTAGCAGACGAAAACCATATGTCGGTTCTAAGATGGCTGCCATGACGTGATACTGCCTGAAGTAATAATTCCTTGGAATTAGTAGTGGGAGCTCCGTCTGCATGTGGCTTTCGTGGAGGAAGGATCCTTTAATTATTTATCTCTCGTCATGTTATAACCGACGACTCCATTACGTAAGAACGGTTTTATTAAAATTGTATTCTATAATATTTTTATACATTTTTAATTTTTCGCAATTTTTTTTTAAATTATGGATTTTCAAGATGACAGGAGTGACGTCACTAGTAAAAATGGCGGAAGTTCTAGAGTAAAAATGGATGGTGTGACAAAGACAAGATTTATTATAAAAACTCATTTAGATTTAAATTAAGATTTTTTTAAATATTTGTATTAATGAATTACTTGTTTACTCTCGCTGGGAATCGAATCGAGGACAGGGATAGATTGAATAACTAAATATTTGAAATATACAATTTCTTTATATTTCTGGGAATTTTGTCGGAAAATTTTGCTCAATAACTAAAGAATTTCAACTTTAAGGTCAAGTCTTGTTGATGAGGAATTTAAGCAGTTTTTATGATTTTTTAAGGAAAATATATTTTGAGGTATTTTGAATTTCGAATGTTTGGATTTTTTTTTGTGTGTAATGAAACGGGAAATGTTTTCCTCAAAACGGGAATTTTTCTTCATCATAGGGAAATTTTGAGGAATGTTAAGGATTTTTAAGGAATTGTTGAAGGTCAAGGTGGTCCAAGATGGCCGCCGTGACGTTAGGGCGTTCAGTCATTGACCCTATCCTCATCCTCGCTGTAGCTCCAGTGTCAGAAGGAACCAATATATACCATTGAAGCAAATTGCTTCCTTAAAAAAAATATTTCTTCTTTGTTTAGCTATTCAGAACACCCTGTTAAAATCTTGCTAGTACTGTCATATTAATTGTTTCTTTGGCACTAATATGGTACTGGATATCCAGAATACATAATATACTGTACTGTATTGGCATTTTTATATTAGCATTTTGAAAATGCGAGCAACGGAAGTCTGCGAAAGAAATATTCCTCGCATTAATTTTACGCATTCGCACAGCGTAAGTGTTTTAGGGCTTCGATTTACCAACAATGATACTTATTTAATTATTTTCTAGCCAGATTTTCTCGAAGAAATATTTATTAAATGATTCCATAGAAGCAACGTTGTAATATTACCCATCTACGAAACCTCTAGTTATTGACTTTAAAAAATTTAGTCAGGCATAAATTATGATGATAAATAATTACCGAAATTAAATAAATTCCAACATAAAAGTAACATATGCCTATTGTTAAAACAGGAAACAAAACCAAAAATGTAATGTTTGTATAGTATAAAATTCAGAAAACTGAATGGAAAATACAATAAACGAAAATTAATTCTTAATATATAATGTTTTAAAAAATGTTTAAATTGCCAGGACGGTTGTTTTGCATTAGAACTTCACTGTTACTCACCAGTAGGATCTTCATGGTTAAGTTCTTGTGGCGTGGTCAGGCTTGTTGCTGCGGACAGACTGAACATCGCTGTTTTATACCACAGCCTTTACTTTGTCTTAACGCCAATTTTGTCAATCATAAGCCAAAAGTGAGATCTGAACTCCTTTCCTTGTTACACTTATCTCCCAGCTTCTTCATCTCGCAAGTTTGTATATACATTTCGCTAATGCAACTCTCTCAAACAGAATAGTAGTCTGTATCGCACGCACGCCGATTACAAGTGCCTAATCGATTAGAGTAGTCCATGAGTTAGTATAGCTCTCCAATTACTACGATGCGGCATTTTGGTGATCCGATTAATTACGAACGTTGATAATTTTTTTCAGTTTCGGCCGCAACGAGTAGTATTAATAGTACTTAAAAGAGACTTAAATCTTAAGTGTGTCTCATTTGTAACTCCAGTGTATAGTCTAAGGACCATCTAATATCTTAATTTATTACACCTTCTTCGCCTTTCATCCTTTCCTTGTACTAACAAGTGCTCTTGCTAATAACAGCCAAAAATTGGAAATAAATAATTGGGTCTACAAAAAATTGACTTTATAGTATGTTAAAGACAATCAGGTTTAAATAGCATTTATTTGTTACAATTATAATTATATGGTAAAAATCCTACGTAATATTTGTGATTTTTAATTTATTTCGTGCTGAAATTTAGAAATAGTTACATTAAGTCATATTGAATTGTTTTTGAATAACTAATTGCTAAGGGCAGTTATCTTTCGCGAAAAATATGAACGATTATTAGATTATAGTCAGGAATATCTGCGCCAGGAGCTGCTTACTTTTTACTTGGCAGCCGTCTGCTAGAGAAGCTTTCGCCTTATTTGGCCAGGCCATTCAGGTCGCGTTTACTTCTGCACAAAATTTCTGTGATTCAGGTGGGAGTAACTATGACTCTTGACGGAGGACCTCTGTTGCATTGCGCTGGGTGGTGTGTCTCCTCGGAGAAGGAAGGCAGTCGCTTGAGGTGTCGAGGTACGCATGTTACCCTAGTATCAGAGACTTGTAAATGAAAGGTTCCGTGAAGCGTCTCAAATAGCCTCTCTGAAGCAAGGCAACCCCTACCTCCCCGCTGGTTTTCTAACAGGGGCTACGCCAAGAAGGGTGGGGGACTTCGTTCCCAGTGTTCTGGAAGGGGTGGACGCCCAACCAGATACAGAAAAAGGCTGGGTGTTAGGTTGGGAGTAAGAACTACGCTCTCCCGTCACTGTACTCGGCCTAGTCTACTTCCTTACGTACTGCTTGCAAGATATTTGTGAAGCAGTTGCCACCTGCCATGGATATCAAAGGTCCATGGTAAGGAAGAGGCGTCCCGGCTGTTCCGTAAGGCTGGCCTGCGGATATTGTCTATTTCCGTTGGGGTTGTAGACATATGGTTAAGGGAAACTCGCCCTAGTCACGCAACACAGGCGATGATACCGTGTTTTATCTCATACCTATTCTCAAAATGTAAACGTAATTTTTATTTCCCATTCACATGGCACCATTTCTACAATAGAACGATGTTTTGCCGCTTATAGTTTGAAAGTGATCCGAATATTATTCAGCGGATCGTTATTCAATGAAAAGCTGAGATTCTATGTCCAAACCTCGTATAATGAGTGTTCAAACCTTTAGTTAAGTTTATTGGCTTGAGTAATTTTGATGAAATTTTTCCGGTAAAGAAATTTGATGTATTTTAAATGTTTGATGTTCCCTACCTGTCCTTCTATGTTTTATACCATGGATGAACAAACAAACTTAAACAATGCATAGTTCAAATTGATCGATGACATAAAAATATATCAAAGACGCTGTAATTTCTCGGATCTTGAGAAATTTCTTTGCATAAAAAATTTGCATTGTCTAGTTCTTTAAATCGTTGACTTCTTGGCGCAAAATCGAATATTATACGTCGAACAATACATTTATAGCATTGTTTCCAGAATTCGAGTTGTCATCGTAAACTCTTAAACCAACATTTGTAGCAGTCAATAATAAGTTATATTATTCCACTTTGTAATTCTAAGAGCGACATAATTTACACACAATTATTATCCTGTCCCCATACCCAAGAAATTTAGTCACACAAATTTAATCATAAAGGCAATCAAAAATTGGATTTTTTTTTGTGGTTAACTTTAGGAATAATATTTACAGTTCTAAAGCAAGAAAAAAGACGAGGAATTTTTTTTTATTAATCCTAGTCCCAGGAAATAGTTTGCATTTGGTGTTTTTTTTTTTTTTTTCAATAAACGTTTGGAATTAACGTTGTATTAGGATTATTGTTGTACCTGGTTGTATTAAGGTTAAGTTAATTTAGTAACAAAAGATTTTAAATTTGACGAAATTCAAATAATTTTAAATATTACTTTGTAATTTTTTCACAATTTTCAAGTTTTATAATCTTAAAAACTATTTAACTGATTTGGGCAATTTTTAACTGTCTGCAAAAATCATTGAAAAAATCGTCCGACAGGAAAAGTATCATTATTTAAAACAGTAAAATCATGTGGTTTTAGCCTTTCCAATATATTTAATCATTAGTGTTTCCATACAGTATTGTAATTAAAAGTGAAAAAAAAAATTAGCACATACACAATGTGATTTTTCCCCTGATCAAATTATTTTTCCAATTTTTTTTACAAACATTATTTATTGTAATTTTTCTCCAGAGTCTGGAATTGAGACAACCAGTGTATTTCTCCTTTGTATAAAAAACAAATATATTTCATGTTCTTCAACCGGTTTCGATTTTAAGATCGTCAGAATGAACCTACGAAACTTATAGTTTACATCTCAAAACACGATCGTGCAACAGAAAATTGTCTAGGTATATATTAAATAATTAAAAAAGAAATTGAAACAATTTTTTTTTAAAAATTAAAGATATTCAATAAAAAAGAAAAGTATCACCAACTGTTAAAATTCATACAAAAAATAGTGCTTTATAAGCGTGAATTGTTCGTATAATCAACCACTATTTACATCTCGACAAATGTACCTAATATTATTAAATTCAATTTCAATGCCCTAAGTAGAATAAGATTGAAGTTTGCGTGTGAATTACAGTGAAGAAACCTTACATTTGTAGGATGACTTTATGAAGAATCTAATAGATGGGTGGTTCTCACAATTAACATACATTACCTCATTTTAAGAATTGGCATTAACAAATGGCTTATCTGTGACTGCATCTCAAACAAACATGTTTATTTTTAGTGAAATAGTTACTTTAATTAGCACAGGATTCTGATGATTAATTTAGCAAAACTTTCTTTCTCAAATAATTTTATTTATACATATCGAATATCATCAAAGACACGAAAATTCATCAACTGAATGTATTTTACCTACAAACGGTAAGTTGGCATTTGTA
The DNA here is from genome assembly GCF_032445375.1 of Bacillus rossius redtenbacheri. Lineage (NCBI taxonomy): Eukaryota > Metazoa > Arthropoda > Insecta > Phasmatodea > Bacillidae > Bacillus > Bacillus rossius. The sequence continues at coordinate 28,620,818 of NC_086336.1, read as the reverse complement.
TGAATTCAATCAATACATAAAAATGATATAAATTCATATGTAAAACATTATTAAATAATTCCGAATTCATAAGCAGTGTGACAAGCTTAAAAAAACTTGTAATGTTGAACAAAATTACATTTAAAATGATATGCCTAAACAGATGCCAATACGACATATACAATACATTTATTAAGGAATATGGAAGGGATATCTTTGATTAACTGAACAGTGCTTTGAACATAGAAAACTAGTTTTTAGTCCATACATCAGAAAAAAGAAGAAAAGCGCTATTAAAGTTAATTGTCTAAAAACAAAGTTATAGTAAACTGAACAGAGTTTACGAATATATATTATTAACATTACCACCTGCACTCACGCAGTCATGTGCACATAAAATCACAGGATTTTTTTAACTGTAATATTAGAGGAAATTTTTTTACAACATCGACGCATGTTTAGTTAACACAAGCCGACATTTACTGGTATGGGCACAGAGAGGCGCAACACATTGAAATTTGTTTGGTATTGTTAGTAACAGATAAATTATATTTCAGCTTTACGTCCCGAGGACTCTGGGGTTCCGGCGGCGAGGATCCATCCCAGCATCTTTCTAGAGAGATTTCCCGAAAAAATTAAAAAAAAAAAAAATGAAATCAGGGTAGGTGAACCTGAGTCTAAAACCGCGATGACCACCCGGTGGCCCACGATCAGGATACGGCCCGCGACATATTTTAACACGGCCCGCTTATAAAAGTATTATACAACAAAATATAATATAATAAACAAAAAAAGGCGTGTGTGCCTATGTAGCCTACGCGCAATGTAAGTTTGGTGTACTTCTTTTTGATTTTAAGACACTGAACTGTTTCTAAATATAATTTAAAAATTTAAATGCTCAGTATTAACTATTGTATGAACATGTGTATAAAAATAATTATTTAATTTAATTTAACAATTGAGATATATTTAAATTAATGATGAAAATAAATGAATATGCAGAATGTTTATTCTAATCTATTAGTTAAAATTATTTTTTTATTAATAAATTAAAAATTTATGATTTATAATCCAAATAAATTATACATACAAAATCATTATGTATAATCGCAATTTCCGTTACTAATATTCACCACAAATGTATGTTTATAATTTAATGGACGAGTATTCAGTATCAATCAATAAATTCCTGAACGCGCTCACCCTCAGTTCCGCACCTGCTGCTATAATTCACTACTGGAGCAGCTACGTCGACTATCGAATTCCTCCATTTGCAGAGCGAAAGGTTCAAATATATAATGAAATGTCTCCGATAAAAAATAAAAAGACTTAAAAATACTATATCAAGGCTTGGACCTGACTTTAACAAAGAGATTTTATTAAAAAAAATTGCTCATTTTGTCGAAATTCATTTAAAAAAATGTTGATACTATACTATACCCCCCCCCCCCTTTTTGTTTATTGTATAATTATTTTTTTTTATAATTTTTAAGTCGCGGTGCGAAGTAAATAAAAAAAAACAGAGGTCGTGTTACTCTGTAGGCCTACACATGATAGAAGTCAAAATTCCCTGGCATTTCAAACCTCAACTAATTAAGTATACTAGTGATCTCTTTATATATCTTTGGCCAAATACCTATTTCTGCCCTGTTCACGTTAGAAACGTTTCACAAAAATATTTTTTTAACGAAAATTTTGCATTAAATAGTGACATTTAAATATTAATCTTATAGCGCCCAAAGAAGTTTCAAATGAAAAAATCTTATAATTGTTATTGGTAGTCACTAAATTTAAATGAATGTTTAAAATCAGTTTTAATGCTATTTAGGAAACAAGCTGTTGCTAGGAGCGCGGGCGCAATGGTTGCCATGGTATCCAGACAGTATCCGGAATTTAGCTCTGTAGTCATTGCTTTAAATTCTAAGATTTATTTATTTTGTATTTATAATGGTTGCGAGAGTTGTGATAAATATTGGATTATATATATATATAAAATATTTAAAAGTTATGTTTATAAGTTTTATGTTAAACTAGGTACCGACTTAAAAATTATAAAACTATTGGTAATAATTACGCAATAAAAAACAAGATTATAATTAATTAATATAAACGGAAAAGTAATTAAGATTAATTTAATTTTAGTGAACCAGTGAACCAATGTCACTTTTTAACCGACTTCAAAAAAGGTGGTTCTCAATTCGTCTGCATCAGCCAAGGAAACACTACAATATCCCTTGCAATAATAATACGAGAATACTTTAAGAAATATTTTTTTTACAAATTAACTTCTATACGAACGACAATATACTGTGAGTACTTTGACAGAATACCAATACTTAATTAAACCCATTTAAAAATTAACTTTTATACGACAATATACTATGACAATATCTGCGACCTTGAAACGACATAAATAATGCCTAATTAAACCAAACAAAATTTAATACGACACTATGCTGAGACATAATGTAGCAAACGGTGATAAGAAAATATAGCCAATATTAAACACGAGGACTTACCGTAAGAAGGACGGTGTAGGTGTGTGTTGAGTTAGATTTGAAGTGTGACACCGACTCCAAAAATAACAATAATTGTAACTACATTATAGGGTAAAGTAAGGTAATTTCGTGATAAAATTAATTTTTCGCTAATAAATATTGTTTTATTCAACAATTACTGTCGTATTTGGGCAAAATTGTTTAACATTTGTGTAATACTAACATTATAAGTAATATACTTACCATTATATACATCTTTTCAACACAAAATTTAATTTCAAATTTTAAATGGTTTGACAGGTAATTTCGTGATATGGGTATCTAATTTCGTGATAGGGGTTAGGCAATTTCGTGATACAATAACAATACAAATATTTTCAAACAATTACCAACTATAATAACAAATAATATAATTTTAACTTGTAACATGCATTCTAATTGCTTTTTTCTTCATTTCATCATAAAAAAAAATTCAAATAACCTTCGAAAAATTAGGTTTAGTCTAGTTTATTTAGATGCTTACATCGCTCAACTCACTTTCAGCATTAGCACAATTATCATACATGAAAACTAGTTCCCCAGAATCAGCAGGTTGGCACTATTCGTGATAAGGCATCAAGCAATAACAGCATTGTAGCCATTTAGCGCCATTTCTTATTTGAACGTCTCTGAAATAACTGTTCCCGCACATACCACAGATCCAATCTTCATCAAGAATTTGGACTTCCTTTGATTTTGTCTTACATTCGCGAAGTTCTGGACCAGATATGGACGGTTCTAATGTTGGTGTCGAAGCTTTTGAAGTTGATGGGACAATCTTGGAAGTTGATGGAACAGCCTTGGAAGTTGATGGGACAATCTTGGAAGTTGATGGGACAGCCTTGGAAGTTGATGGAACAGCCTTGGAAGTTGATGGGACAATCTTGGAAGTTGATGGGACAGCCTTGGAAGTTGATGGGATATTCTTGGAAATTGATGGAACATTCTTGGAAGTTCATGGAACAGCCTTGGAAGTTGATGGGACAATCTTGGAAGTTGATGGGACAGCCTTGGAAGTTGATGGGACAATCTTGGAAGTTGATGGGACAATCTTGGAATTTGATGGAACAGCCTTGGAAGTTGATGGGACAATCTTGGAAGTTGATGGGACAGCCTTGGAAGTTGATGGGATATTCTTGGAAATTGATGGAACATTCTTGGAAGTTCATGGAACAGCCTTGGAAGTTGATGGGACAATCTTGGAAGTTGATGGGACAGCCTTGGAAGTTGATGGGACAATCTTGGAAGTTGATGGGACAATCTTGGAATTTGATGGAACAGCCTTGGAAGTTGATGGGACAATCTTGGAAGTTGATGGGTCAGCCTTGGAAGTTGATGGTGTAGCCTTAGTAGTTGATGGGACAGCCTTGGAAGTTGATTGGGTAGCCTTGGACGTTGATGGGGTAGCCTTTGTGGTTGATAAGATATCCTTCGATGATGACATTACAGGATTCGATGTTAGTAGGGCAGCATCTAAAGTTGAAGTGGCAGGTCTACTGGAGTAAGGCATCTTGCACTTGAGTCTCGCTTTCTCTTTCCTTTGTTAATGAGTGTGTCTCTTGACATTGATGGCAGGACCAAGATCTTGTCAGCTACCAATATCTGATCCTTTTCCAGCTGTTCTTGAGGTAGAGGCTTGTTTGTTAGTTTGGAGGGTTCAAAAGCTTCCTTAGGAATAGCACACTTGTTGAATGGATAAATTCCCATTTTCTTGAAAGAATTTGTAATGTTCTTAGTGCAGAAGCTCCCAATAAAGGCAGTATTCATAATCGTATGAAAATTTGTTCTATTTGGTTTTTCCATTGGATTTTCCTTCATGTAGGAGTTAAGACGTTGACCCAATGTGATTTTAAGGATTTGTAAACTCCTACATCTAACGGTTGCAAAAAATGAGTTGTATGGGCTGGGAAAGTAAATAAAAAAATCTGATTTTCTTTCGCAAACGAAATAACTTCAGGGTTAATATGCGATGCGTGTGAATCCATGAAGAGGATGACTGGTCGAGCAGGAGGAATGGAGGCTACAAAGAACTGGAACCATTCAAAGAACAGATCACTGTTAATCCACCCTTTTGGAGAGAACTTCACTATTGCATTAGGCAAACAATCTCTCTTTAGGTTACCTATCGTTCCACCTGACACCTTTGAAAATAATCATAGGCGGAATCCATATCCCATTTGCGCACACACATCCCAAAAGTGTATGTGATTCTCCCCTGTATGCATAAACTCTCTTATAAACATATCGCTTTCCCACTGCTGTTACAACTTTGTTTGCTTTCACGACATACGAAAGACCTGTTTCGTCACAGTTCCATAGCCTATCAGGTGCTTCTTTGATATCCAATCGGTCCAGTAATTCCTCTAATTTAATATAAAAATCCCAAATGATTTCTTCATTTGCCATAGAAGCCTTGTATGCTGCAAGGTTTTCTGGAGCTCTTAATGAGAGGTTGTACCTACTCTTGAAATTTGTCCACCACCATTTGCTAGCACTTTCACAGTCAGAATTTAATAAATTTTCACGGCCGGCACTTTTTGCGAGTTCATGTGCTACTTTCCTTACTGTAGAAACAGTTAAACCAAATCCTAACTCTTGCATCTCTATGATGTAATTATAGAGACTAATTTCTAGGTTTGAAGTGAGAGCGAATGGTCTTCCTAGTTTTGGCAGAGGTTCATTTCTGTTTTCACAGGGGATATTTTTTAAATAGTCTCTTAGTGTACTCCATGGCACACCCATTTCCTCGGAGGCTTTATAAAGTGAACAATTTTGTTGTTTAACTAATTCAGCAGCTGCAATTAACTGTCTGGAGTCATATTTGCTGTATTTACTTCTTGCTTTATTCATCATTCAACTTTAAAATAAAAAAATAGCCAATGTATTTTTGTGATAGCATATAGGTAATTTCGTGATATAGGTAATTTCGTGATATAGGTAATTTCGTGACACACTATAATTAGCTTTCTAAGTGAAACTAAGTTATTGTAAACTTAATTTACAACACAAACTCTCATAATAATTTTGTTCTAACAAGCTTAGAAAACTTACAAGATCAATTCATATTAAAGGCTTTGAAAATTTATCTTTAGCAAGGACAAAAATGCTAAGAAACGCCATGAACAACATAAGCAATAACAACTGTATGCAGAAGCACAAAATCATACAATTATTCACACTTTAAGAGGTTTATATTCTCTACAAAACTGTGTATTAAATGCTAACATACCATGTACATGGATCCTTTTATGAATATTCGAAGTTAAACCTGCAAAAGAGTACTCATATTTAACGAAACTTTGCTCACTTTTAAGAAAACTTTTGTTTTGTGACGTTGACGCATTCCAAGACACGAACGATACATACCACACTATTTAGCGGAGAACGCTGAAACTACCAGACCAAAATTCAGCTCCAAAAAACCGCTGGTATTTTCGTTACAAACGTCATAAAAAATGTCACGAAATTACCTGTGTCACGAAATTACCTTACTTTACCCTACCTACCTTCTTGAGTGGTTAAAAGGCCGGGCTTCAACAAAATTCACTCCGGCCGCGGGATAGGCATTTACATGCAAAACAAATTCTCACGCGATTTCCACAATTTTTGTGATAATAGCGTCAAACAAAAACCATGTTGTAGATTTTGAAGACCTTAACAGTGCTATAGCTTCAAAAGTTTTAATTTTTGATTTCAAGATGGTGATATCATGTGATATAATATTCAAAGTGTCATAGTTTTCCGGCTATTCATTTAATCGCTTAAACAGCTTTACTGGAACCTTGACTGAGTTTAATTCTTTAAAAAAGTCAGCGGAGCTGATACTCTATCTCTAAAAACAAAGACACAGCATGGTTATTTGTAATGGAAACATTGAGGCCGCGAGTCCCAGCACATGGTTATGGGCAAGGGTTGGCAGGGGGGAGAGGAAAGCGCGCGGGGAGGCGGAGACAGGCTGCCATGTTGCCAGCTCCTTCCTGGAAGGTCACCCACCCCTCGCGACTGTGAGCCAGGGAGACGAACACGGCCTAGTCATCTGTCACGCCTTGCGCGCGAGGTAGCGACCGTTCTGCATTTACAACTTCAATGGTTAGTGTTCAACTCTTTACAGGACAGCAAATAAAAACAAAAACTGATAGCATTATGGTCATGTATTTAAAATAGTATAAATTGTGCTCGCACAGTTCGTCTTCACAAAATAAATATGAACATTACCTTAAATAGCTTTTTCTGTGGTCGTTTTTTAGTATTTCATTTAGGAGGATTTTATGTCACACTGTTTCGCACACCGACGCTTCATCGAAACAATCATTTCTAAACCAAATGTTTATTAAATTTTTTAACTTCACATTCCTTGTGAAAAAAATCTCAAAGTCCTATCTGAATGTGTACATATATTTGTTAAAATTTGATTTTAATAGCGAGTTTTAAAAATAACACAATAGATTTTGCTATCTTTAGGTCTAGGCTTCTCCCGAAAATTCAAATGTTTCTGAAGACCCACAAACGATCACATTATGATTGTTGGCTTCAAACTTTTGTGATATTTTTGGTAAAGCTGAGTAGATAAACACATCTAGCGACACTCATATTCTGTCAATTCGAAATTTTTTAAGAAAATAAAGTTGATGGCTCCGAGGTCTTTGACTGCGCCCTCGGCCACTGAGCACGTTAGGAAGGGATGAGGAAGGGTGTGTGGCGCCAGCGTCTCACCCAGGTCACTCATTCTCTCTTGTACAGCCGGGTAGGATTAGTGTTCGTGGATGGCCTCCATCAAATTAATTATAAATAGTAAAAAAAATGAATGCTTCATTTGAAGAATATGTTGATGAAATAAAAAATATATAAATACTTTAAGTATGCTTAGCTACACAAAGTTAAACAATTTTAATGCGTAAAATGTGTTTGTATAAATACACGCCCTAAAAAAAAACACGTTTGCAGGAAAGACGCAAAGGTATTACTATTATATATGAAGCAGTTATTAATTCCTATTAAGCCAAGTGCTCCAGTTATACTTTCAAAACTGCTTCAACATGACTAATGACTGGTTGCACCATTGGAGTTCATTTTCAATCCAAAAACGTATTCTTTCGTGAGCTAGGATTGACACAAAAAAACTGGCACCATTGGAGATCAACACTCAACATGAGGTTGAATTAGGTAATTTTTTGTACTGCCTATTTTTGCGAGTAGAAGACTTGAGCCAGGTCCTAGGAACGTTTACGTCTATAAATAAATAAAACCACTAACATAAATTAAAGTTGTTTTCATCAATACATTTGTATCGCTGTTTTTAAACATACTGGCTGTTAAAAAATACTTATAACTTAAAAGGCCACCTAGATATGATTCCAAAGTTTGTCTTACGAAATAAATATTTGATTTCAGGTTATGTGCGAAGATTTATTTTAATGAATAATTAAAATATATTAACAACAATGTACACCGTGTAAAAAAATCGTCTTACGAGTGACATATTTTTTTCTTCTGATTATGTCTGAAGAAATTAAATTCCTAGGTCACTGATGTAAAAACAAATAAACAGTAATATGCATAAGTTAGGTAACACATCTTTTTTTGAGTTTATCTTGTCTTGGAGTACAAAACTTTAGTTAGTTTTTTAAAAATATTTATTATTCAAAATTTAAAAATTTCTTTTGTAATAATTATACAACAGAAAAGAGTAACTGGAGAACTTACGTGTTTTAAAGCAACATAAATTAACATAAATAAGTTTATTGGGTTGATATCAATATTTATATATATTTTTAACATCTGTGGTCTTTATACATTACTAAAGCTAGTGCATCCTTAAACGTATTCAGTCCAATATAAATGAATGTTAATAGATCTGTAATTTTTTTCAGGCAGTTATAATAGGCCAACATACGGGAAAACTTCTCTTTATGGGCGTCAGGAATAAGTACTGTTGTATTTGTGAACGAGCCATTACAGAACAGAAGGAAGCGAAACAACACTTGTGTTATAAAAATTGGGACAAAACAAGACCATCAACAGCTATGGAACAAGATGTTATTGTTGAAGGATTCTGCCAAAGTTTTGAAATGCATGGATTAAAATACAAGTATTTCGTTGGAGATGGCGACTCAAGTGTATACGCTAGGATCATGGAAAAAGTTCCTTATGGACGTAGTGTCTTTAAAATGGAGTGTGCTAATCACTGTGTCAGAAACTACACCGGACATTTGCATACCCTCGCAGCAGACAAGACTTTCTCGTCGGAAGCAAGGAAGCTGCTGAAACCTGTAATTCCTCGCCTTACAGCCGCAGCAAGAGGCGCAATTCGACACTGTGGGGGAAAAAAAAAGTAAGTTGTGGATGAACTCGTGAAGGACTTACGGAATGGGCACTTTAATGTTTATGGTTATCATTCTAAATGCCGAGAATACTTTTGCAGTAAAAGTGAAACAAATAATATTGTACCAGTTCTTCGCGCGAATGGCCTTTTTGAAGAAATACAAAGTCTAGTGGAGAGTCTCGTCGCAAAGGCTCAACGGCTCAAAGAAAACAAAACAAATAATTCGGCAGAATTCTATATGAGCCTAGTTGCCAAATTTAGTGGGGGCAAAATAATTAATTACACACAGAGAGGCTCTTTTCAGCGTCGATGTTACATGGCAGGACTAAGATTCCAGATAGGTTTAGCTTGGGAGAAGAGTCCTTTCAAAAAAGTGTCAGGTAAGAGTCCTGGTTCAATACACAAGAAGGTCATTCACAAAAAGATCCGTCACGGCATAACTCGGCGTGAACTGGCTTACCAAGAAGATAGTCAGATGAAACGAAAACGGCGTGAACTCCACTCTACAAAACCAGATGCTGACTATGGACCCTCATCATAGCAAGTTGCTGACGGACAAGTAAGTGATCTTCCTGAAAACGAACTGTTCAGTAAGTGTGAAAATTACATCACATCACTGCAAGTCACTTTGGAAGAGAGAAATAATATTGTGGAACGAACAAAAATGCAAGCTGATTGTGAGCTATGGCACAAAATGAGACGTGTGCGGTTAACAGCAAGTAATTTCGGCGTTATTTGTCGCCGGAAAGAATCTACGTCCTATTCCAATCTCTACTCTACAAGCCCCCGTTTTCGACACCGGCAATGGAATAAGGTCGTCGAAATGAGCACATTGCAATTCAGAGGTTTCAAGAACAAACTGGATTAGTTGTACAGAAGTGTGGTTTATTTTTGGATCTCAAATATGGATATTTGGGTGCTAGCCCTGACGGACTTGTGGTCGAAGAAAATGCGATTGTTGAAATCAAGTGTGTACCTTCTGCAGTTGACCAAGGGCTCCAAGAAAATGCAATAAGAAAAAAAAATTTTTATACGTGTGAATGACGACGGAAGTTTAGTTCTTAAACGTTCACACCCTTATTTTTATCAGCTGCAAGGGACTTTAAACATTACAGAGCGCGATTACTGTTACTTCATAGTAATTTCTGGTGTTCGTCAGAGTTAACACGTAGAAAGAGTAGAAAGAGATGAGCTCATGTGGGAAACAGAAATGTTGCCGAAACTGACTAGATTTTATCGTATGTGTTTACTGCCTGAGATAGTGGCGCCAAATCAAAGCGTAGACAGAGCCATTAGAAAACCAGACTACATTTTGGAAGCTCAAAGAAGCTTGGCAGAGAAACAGCAATCAAGACGTCAAAAACTGAGCCGGAAAAAACAAGGGATAAATGAATGTAAGAAATATAATTGAAGTAAGATATTTTTGTTCTTTGAAACTTTGGATGATTTGTCATTTAAAATTCTGTTGTGTTAATATTTGTTATAACGTGGAAAACATTAAGTTAAACGATGGAAAAAATGACTTTTTCTAAGTACTTGTTCATGTGTTGTATATAAGATTCTAATTTTATCTGAAGTTTATGTTTTATGTTTTGTGCAGACACATGTTTAAAAATTTTATTTACAATGAATTCCGAAGAACTGATTATAATTAATTATTTATTTTGTGCATACAATGATGTAAAAAACTGAAATTGGTTTATTTATTGAAATGGATGTTCTAGTAATATACTTGTTTTTTGGTCTCTATGTTGATGTAAATTGCGTTTCTACTATCAATTATATGATTTTTCTTCCCATTTTCCTATTTTTTTAAAATATTATACTGAATGAGTTAATGTCACTATTATTTTGAATTTTTGTAAAATATGATATAAAATACGTGATTATTATACCTAATGTGTTTTCTTTAACTGTGGTTCACATTTTGCAACAACTTAAGAAGTGATAATTCTACGTAATATTTTTTGTAGTAGCCTACTGGTAAATGTAATAACTAATACACGGTAACCAATAGGCCTTATTGTACAATTATTGGCATTAAACATTATAGAAGAAGGTAAATACATTTTTTAAAGAAAGGTTTATCTAATATTGTATTGATTCTGATTTAGGCAAATTTTTCACCATACCAATTTTTTTAGCATTCTCATAGCCACCTCTGATAAGATCCTCCATAAAGATTAACTCATAACGCTACATTTACTCATTAATAAAGAAAAATATTTGTAAAATATACTGCTTTGAAACTTATTGAACAGTATTAATGTTTCACAAATACATACTCTCAGCTGACATTAGTTTGATGAAAATAATAAAGAAAGATAATCAATGCAAACAACTTTAATTTTTGTTTAATATTTTATTTGTGAAGTTATATGTGGATAAAACTTTATTTAAAGACTGGGAGCTTTCATTAATTTTTTATTATTTTGAGATTTTTTCTCGCAGCAATTGAATATTAAAAACGTAAATCAGTTTGAACTAAGAATGCCCTACACTTAACTGAAATGAATGGAAAAACATATAAAAACGTTAATGCGTAGTTCTTACTATAGTAAATATATTTACCTGTAGAGATCTCAGACTCACAAACAAATAACAGTTTTTAAAGTAAAGTTATATTTCAATGAGATATTTAATTATTTTTCATGCATTAAGCACAATTTTACTGTTGAAAATCTCTGTGTGCATAAATATATGTTGATTTATCATTATTTCCTTTGAAATGGAGAATTACAAGGATAATTATATATATATATATAATATATATATATATATATATAAACACACACACACACACACACTAGCTGCCCGACCCGGATTTGCACGGTTGTATGAATGGGGAGAAAAATGAGACCAAATCTCTTATTTACAGTTATAATAAATGAAATAAAATGAAAATTAATTAATTTTGACAAAAACTTAATACAATGCTTTGTAATGTACCGAAGAAAAAACGAATAGCACCGATGAATTCCCGACTCTCGAGCACGTAACGTTGTCATAGAGACGAAGTACTCACTGTTTCCCGGGCTTAAACACCAATCAACATTGATGGTCAGTTTATTATTAATTATAAATTATTAAGATCATTTATGGAAATAAAAACTATCCTTTCTCTCAAGTAGGAAAAAATTACACATAAATGCCAATTTTCATCGAAATCGGTTGACTTGGTGAAGAGTTCACTGGAAACAAACATCAGGACACTGGATTTATATATATTATATACGATATATATATATATATATATATATATATATAATGAGGTTTCGATGGCCACTTCTAGGAAATTGAGACAATAACTAAGTGAATGCGAACCTTCGTACATACGTACTGATTTCACGTTACTTCTATGTAAAGACCCGAAAATTACTTGGGTTAATCTGGCTTCAGGATAGAATTAAATGTACATATGATCAACCCATGTTTGCTTTTCCTTTGGCATATTTCTTATTCTAGTTAATCAGCACTACCTGATTTGCTTTCTTCTCTCCTAGGTGGGTATCGAAGAGGGGTAGCCAAATAACTGTCGCCCAATAATGAATTCAGTGGAAGAGTATAAATGTTTGCATACTAGCTTGCGACTTAATGAATGCGCGAAATTTACGTATCTCTACTTATAAGCATATCCAGACGATTAACACTGGCTGTGATTTGATAAGTCTCACTTTAATTTTCCGTCCCTGTTTCAGGTAAAAGGTAAAACAGTTTGAGATTTGTTAACAAACCTTGTTTAGTCTGATCTGGTCATTTGTCAGTCCGCATTGGCTTGTAGATCATAAAAGACAAACTATAAAAATTTTCATGTTCAAATATTATATAGCTCGTTAGGAACGCTGCATCTGCGAAGTTGTTGAGAACACGTCAAGCATTCTTTACCGTGGTTATAGCCAATATATAACTGAAACACTGTTGATTTTCATACTGGAAAGCGGAGAGAGTACTCTGTAATTTTTTGTTAATATAACTGATATTCATGCACACAAAATATTAGATATTTGTAAATTTGTAAATTTACACGAAAGCAAGTGTATCGCTGCAAATCTGGGATTCGAATCTTGCCCGGGCATTTATGCTTTGGTTTGTTCTGGTACTAATGTTAAAAATATTTTGTAAACTTTTTTCTGAATAACTTTCCAGTAATAACTGTGCACATACAAAAGCACAATAAAACATTATGAAGTCCAATTGCTGAATATAATTATTTTTCCCAAGGGTTAAAAAATGTACGCTTGTACAAAAATCAGTCAAAATTTAAAATTACATTGCGAAATTCGTAAGCGCGTTAGTAAATATCCAGCTTTGTTTCCAAAAACACAAACCGTAAATTAAAAATAACTATAGCAATGTGTTGTTCAAATTTTCTATATTTTCTTTTGTAATATAATGAAATATTTCTTGGCAAATTATTTCCAAAGGAATTTTGTATACAAGTCGAAAACCATTTTTTTCAGTGTAAGGAACACGATATTTAATTATAATAAATCATTTTTTATAGAAATAATTAACGGATTACTTCAGTTTACAAGTTTACAAGCTAAGAACAAACATCCATGAAGGATACGGAGCTCTTGGTTTGCCTATTGTACTTGCACTTGGCAATTTTTTTATAAACTTAAGTTTTAATACGTCAATGTATTAGGTCCTCTCTTTTTTTTACATTTCGGTACATGTCAACGTGTAGCAAGTCTATATATGTACGTACATCGTGTTTTATTTCTTACAAAATAAATAAATTTATTTCAAGAAACGCATCTCGACTACTGTTTAATTTCTCAATATAAGACAAATTGTTTAATGTTTCGAAAATAGTTTTGCCCTATAACTTGATTCAATTGATATATATATGTATATATAGGTATATATATAGGTAATTATATATAGGTATATATAGGTAATTATATATAGGTATATATATATAACATAATTCAAACATCTGGTCACTAAGCGTAACATTCACATACATTAAGTATGAGGAGAAGTTAGAATATTCTAAATAAAAACAATTATTTGTTCATAAAATGAAATGAGTTTATAGGAAAACCCACCAGAGTGACGGGGCTTATGTTATGGGACGTGTAAGTGCACGTCATCCTTGAACGTGACATGAGATAGACTCCAATTTAACTGACCATTGGTTATAGGAAAGTAGCTAAAAAATATATATACAGGGTGAGCACAAAAGAAGTATACAAAATCAAAAATTCATAAAATCTAAACGGTACAACATACAGGCTTCGAACCTTATATAGTTCATAGAGAATCTCTGGAAGTTTTTTTAACATATTAAAGGGATTCGATGTGTGCTCCTCTTGTCACACGGCAAACGTCGAGACGATATTCGAACTCATCTCACACTCTGCACAACATATCAGTAGTGATGGACTCTACTGCAACTGCAATTCGCTGTCTTAGCTATGGCAAGGATTGCGGTAGGGGCGGGACAAACACCATGTCTTTGATGTAACCCCACAAGGGGTCAGGTCTGGTGATCGTGGTGGCCACCTGCACCACACGTCATCACCAGCACCTGCTCGACCGAGCCATCGCCCAGGCAGATGTGTGTTGAGGTGTTCCCATACAGCCAGGTGGAAGTGTGGAGGTGCACCATCTTGTTGAAAGATAAAGTTGTCGGAGTCGTCTTGCAGTTGAGGCAGCAACCACAAGGAAAGCATGTCGAGGTACGTAGTGCCTGTGCCAGTCTTCTCCAAGAAAAAGAAGGGGCTGTAAATCTTCTCCCTCGACACTGCGCAGAAGACATTGACCTTTGGCGAATCTCGTTCATGTGCGATGGTTTCATGGGGGTGTTGTGTTCCCCAAACACGAACATTGTGACGATTAACTCTACCGTTTGTGTGAAATGTTGCTTCATGGCTAAAAATTAACCTCTTTGGTAGTTTTCGTCATTCTCCATTCTTGCCAACATTTCGATGCAGAATTCAGATCGTGCTGCATAATCGGTGGGAGTGAGTGCCTGAACCATCTGCAATCTGTAAGGTTTCATGCGCAAGCGTTTACGAAAGATTTTGGAAAATTGTGTTTGTGGGATTTGCAGCTCACGACTTTCGCAACGTGTTGATTTTTGTGGGCTTCGGAGGAATGCAGCTCGAACTCGATCCACAACTTGCTCTGGCGCAGGAGTGCGACCAGGACTCTGGCCTTTGCAAATGCAGCCGTTTTCTTCAAAGTTTTTGTACCAAGTTTATATGGATACTCTGGTGAGTGGTTCTTGACGAAAGTGTCTGCGAAACGCTCGTTGCACAGTGGTTACACACCCCGTTTTTGCTAACTGCAGGACACACCAGCTCTTCTGTTGCGGTGCAGGAGCCATTTTCTACGCTAGTACTGTCTGGCGGCGGCAGTCTGCAAAAAATGAAGTGCGTCTATACGTCAAAAAAAATTTCCAGAGATTCTCTATGAACTATATAAGGTTTGAAGCTCGTATGTTGTACCGTTTAGATTTTATGAATTTTTTATTTTGTATACTTCTTTTGTGCTCATCCTGTATATATATTATTAATTTCGTATTATCTGAATTCATCTCCAAAACAAAATCCAACTCTATAAAATGCCCAATGAAGATTCCGGCTGTCCCGGGCTTCTAGTGCTGAAGCTCTGCTGAGTGAGTGTCGCTCGCCTAACGGTCGTTCTCCTCAGTGGGACACACAGCTGGCAACACCGGATGAACACGTGATCCCGCCGGCGCACCCCTTCCCCCTTCGGAACCATTGCTGCCACGTTCTTAAGGTGGGTTTACGATTGAAAATTAAGAATTAAGAATTAAGACTTAGTCGTGTACTTACCATATGACTCTATGTAAACTAGTGGAATGGTTTATGATTGTCGTGTGTGAATTTTGACGGGTCGTGTGCGAACCATATGATGACTTAAGACTTAACAGAAATGGTTATATTTTATATTTTTCGTTAATACTTAAACAAACCGGAACCTTTCAGCCGGAAGTTTAGGTCTTGGTATTGGACCGAGCGAGGCAGTATTTTTGGTTAGAATTCCTATATTTGTAATTACGAATTAATTTAGACATGAGTGAACATTCTCATGCAACAGAATTTGATATTTCAGTAAACGGTGATGTAATAATAGAAGAAAAATAGATATCCCATTTGTCAATAACCTATTTCAAACCTGCTTCTCCATTTCGAACAATGGCCGACCATATGTTCTGTGCTGTGATTGGTAGGAATTAACGACTTCTATGTCAATCATAAACTGGAAAATTTAGTTTTGACTTAATCGTGTGCTCGATGTTAAGTTATAATTCTTGAGGAAATCAATCGTAAACCCAGCTTTATCTCTGTCTGCGATCTCTCACTGTCAGCTCCAACCTAGCACTATCTGGTGACCATGATTCACAACTGCGACCTTGAAGCTTGCCCTTAACACATAGATCGTACCTACATATTGTTGAGTAGAAAAAGTAAGTTTATTATTATGTTGTAGAAGAATAAGCAATAATTTTATTTACTTTTTAGTGCATATTAATTTGTTTTGGAATAGTTTTTAAAAATTTTTTTTGTTAAAATTTGTGTTTGTGTGTGTATTGAAGACGCTTAGTTTTGTTTAAGCTGTTTATTTTTTAATGTTTAGTAATGGGTAGACTTTGTGAAAACTATTCTCTAATGAGGAAGCGACGGCTAGTTCAAACTGAAGTTTAAAAACGGAAACGCTTAGAAAAAAATATAAAGATAGTATTAAATGATTTAAGGATGAAAATACAGGAACAAGAAAATCGAAACTTTGGTGTGAGAGTTTATGTGTTAAATAAATTAAGAAACGAAAGTCAAGAATACTGAGACCATCGCTTTACTATGATATGTAATCATTTAATAAATGCAGATATTAAACACCGTGCTCATAAACATAGCTCGGTTCGTAGGCGACTGGCCAGAGAAACAAAATAAGAATTTGCTAATCGGCTTAGTCAAATTTGCATGCGACTTTCTAATGAATCAGGAAAAAAAAAGTGCTCATTATTTTAATCTGATTCATGAATTGCTAGCGAATGAATATGATGAAAAGCGATGACAACAATTAAACGCATTAAGTAATTAATTCTAAAAAGGGTGCTTAGTAAAACTTCAGAAGAAAAAGACAAGCCGCATAATGTTCAAGAAAGGAGTAGAAAAAATTTCAAACATCCATTAATAGAGACCGGAAAAATTTGCGGATTCATTTCGTGATAGTCTAGAATTCAAAAACGTTTGCCTTTTTACTGCATCAGTGATTGGGCCACAGTTTATCAGAATGGTACTCGGCCAATAAAAAACCTTTGACAAAATAAGTACCGAATCACGAGCATCCCAGTTAACATGATTGTATCTCGAGTCAGTAACCAATGAGCAGATGTTATTTCCCCGAGTGCGTAGAGGATAGTGGAGTATATCCTACAGGTCATTGAAGTCGCGAAATTTTCCGGTCTCTATCCATTAACGTTTTTGTAGGTGTGCCATGTGTCGAACGCTACAGCGTGTTAATTTGCTTCAATTCTTGAAGAAATTTCAATGGTTTCATACGAGAGTTTGAGAATCATCCATTTACGTCTACGTACTGGAATTTAAAAAAAAACGTGAAATTATTATTACTCTATGGTGAGATTATGCAACTGCCTCCTGTCAAAGGTCAATTGTGTTTTTACAACCATATTGCTTTGCAACAGAAATTAATTTGTGTCATCAGTTTTCATTTGGCGAGCTGACAATAAATATGCGTAAAAGAAACAATAGTGAATTCTTCGATCTGTTAATTAATTTTCAGTTGGTCAATTAAATACCAATAGGACGCCATAGTTTTGTGAACGTCAAATAAAATATATTTAAAAGGGAAGTTCTCGCACGGACTTGCAGTTCAAATCTATTCCAGTGTAAAACACGTCGATGCTTACAACGATACCATGACAGCAGCCACTTATGGAGAGACGCCACCAAAAATGTATCGTTCCAAATGTTGTCAATAACTGCGGAGGTTTATTATCAACGCTGAAGTAAGCTAAAGAAATCCGGGCCATGTTAAGGTGAAAAATATCGATCTCAGACATGTTTGTAAATGGAACAATAGGGATTGTCAAGAATTCGGAGAGAACAAATCAAAGAAGGCGAATTACCTGAATATGTATAAATTAAATTTGATTATAATACAATTGTAAGCATATTGAAATATGAAGACGGCTTGGTTGCGATAACTCTTATTGTTGCAACATTTCAGGCGACTAAAGGATACGGAGATGTCGAGCGCCAAATAATACCTTTGATTCTAAGCTAGGCGGTCCCGGTGCATAAGTTACAGGGCACTATATTTAATAAAGCTGTTATAGTTCTAAGAAAAGAAAATTTCGCTTGAATCCAGGTGTATGTAGCTCTGCGTCGTGTTAAAACATTGTAAGAAGTATATAGCATTTTAGATTTTGAATCAAATAAATTAATAAGTAGGTCTTACAACGAAATAGCAAGTCAGAATTATTACGATTGCAAAGTCTAATTTTGTCTTGTTATTGACATTAGGTATATCATCAGTAGTAAAGTTTGGGGGCCCCTGCGCCAGGCTCGAGGCTGTGGTGAGTGGTGCCGACCGACCTCTGACGTCACGGCGGCCATCTTGGACTCAAAAAATTCTCATATTTCCTCAAAAATGACTCAAAATGACTCAAAATTTCCCGTTTCGGGGAAAACTTCCCGTTTTGAGGGAAAATTTCCCGTCTTTAGTCCTTAAAAATACCAGTAGCTAGAAATGTCCATATTGAGGCTTAAGCATCCATGTCTACAGCCTCCGATAAGCCTCTGACGTCATCGTGGAATATTTTATCATGGAATATGACGTCACCGTTGCAATTTCCGTTGCGCACGCCATCTTTAAAATCTTAATTTAGTATCCAAATTTAACAAAAAATAGTAATTTTTTTAAAAAATTCAATTTATAAAATTTTAACAAAAAATATTTTAAAAAAATACACATACAACATGGACCTCAGTGTCCTCAGGACGAAACACGTTAGGGCAAAAAAATGGCGACCGATCCTTCCCTCATTGTAGCTGCTGGCAGACTGATCCCCCACCACTTTGTTTAACAGCATATATGTATATCGTCAGCAAGTATGACATCATGTCCACCATTTTGAAAATCCGAAATTTTAATACTACAAATTCGGGAAAAAATCCAAAATTCATCAAACAATAATTCATTAAAGAAATGATTGATTCGATGAGTTTATATCCTCGGTTCGATCCCTGGGCAATACATTAATTTTTCATTTTATGTAAAAAATATAAATTTTAATAAATCAAGATCAATGTCCTAAAAGAAGCATAGTTTCCAAGTCAACCATTATCCTATCATAACCCTTACGAGCGCCAGATAAAAATAAAATTTAATTAAAAATACCAGAAAAGGGTCAGGTTCAAGAAATAAAGCACCACAAGTTATTTTAAAACATAATATTTATTACTTAATTTCTATTTTACTACAGGAACGCTTGCAAAAGCCAGCGTTCTTATAAACATTTACCCCTCTATAGGCGTGAAATGACTAATTCTTTGCTCCAATCGGTTTATACTAGACAGAGACCAACCAGAACCTTTTCAGACATAGTCATCCTCTTATTGACATAGTTTCTGGATAACGTGTTAACCAGTTTGCTTCACATCGTTAGAACTGTTAAATAACTGCAGCCGATGTCTTTAATGAACACGTCTTCACTTTGTTAACGAATGGATATGAGTTTCCATATATACAGTTCAACCAAAGGTTATATTTGAAAGGTCCATTTGTAGCTATGTCATCAGTAAGCGGATTGATTATGTTCTGTCTGATATCGTCAAGAAAAAAATGTAATTGGCTCCAAATGCTCAATCGGCTCCAAATACTGAATCAGCTGTAAATGCTCCGACAGCACCAAAGCACCCAAAAGCTCCAATGCTCCCACAGCACCAATGCTCCAACAGCTCCAAAGCTCCAAAGCTCCAACAGCTCCAAAGCTACAGATCTCCAACAGCTCCAACAGCTCCAAAGCTATAACGCTCCAACAGCACCAAATCTCGTACAATGCCAAATCTCCAAAAGCTCCAAAGGCTCCAAAACTTCAAAGCTCCAACAGCTCGAAGCTCCAAAGACACCAAGCTTCAACAGCTCCAACAGATCCAAATTCTCCAAAGCTCCAACAGCTCCAAAGCTCCAAAGCTCCAACAGCTCCAAAGCTCCAAAGTTCCAACAACATCAAAGCTACAACGTTCCAACAGCTCCAAATCTTTTACAGCTTCAAATGCTCCAAAGCTTAAAATGCTCCAAAGCTCTGACAGCTCCAAAACTCCAACTCCAAAGCTCCAGTAGTGTTAAAGCTCCAACAGTGCCATAGCTCCAAAGTTCCAACAGCTCCAAGAGGAACGAAGGCAAAATATTAGACGACAATAATGATTACGAAGAATGTAAAAAAGCTAATGCTAAAAATACTGTTCTAGATCATGTTAATAATTTAAAATTTCAAAAACAAACGAAGTAACTTTATTAGAAATGAAAATCTATTTACACCAATATCTAGTCGTCGCGTCATCATGAAAATGTGAAAGACGGAGAACCACCTGAACCTAACAAGGCTGAAAACTATGATGAATCATCTGAAGCTGATATGAT
Source organism: Bacillus rossius redtenbacheri (assembly GCF_032445375.1). Classification (NCBI taxonomy): domain Eukaryota; kingdom Metazoa; phylum Arthropoda; class Insecta; order Phasmatodea; family Bacillidae; genus Bacillus; species Bacillus rossius. Next base: position 28,600,334 of record NC_086336.1, on the reverse strand, counting down.
TGAAGACTGTGGTGACACATTTGAGGCTGACATGATCGATGACTTTGCTGACACATTTCTGAGACTTGCAAAAATTGCACCACCGTGTTTTCATATCTCGGTTCCAATCGACTTCCTTTCCATTCATGAAATTACTCATATTTCATTTACGAAATTACTCTTACCAAATGCTGTAGCCTTACCGAAATCTCTAATGTTTACATTTTAAAAATTCTGTGTAAAACTGTTTGTTTTTAAACGGTCAGCATATATTTGATTCGTTTAGTGTTTCAAAGAAAGAGCCCAACCAATCCTTACCACAACATTAATATCACATTCACTTGGTTGTAACCAGAGTTGTAGTTTTGGTGTAACCTGGGTAATATGAGGGTTAATAAATTTAATCCTACTGTCATTGGCTTTTAACTTCATATATAACAATTACTTGAAAATAAAATTAGGCTTTAATCAACGGTGTTTAGTGATAGGTAAAAAGTCGTATTGGAAACTATATTTATATACCAAACTTGAATTATTTATATAATTAGGGTGTCTGTATATAAAAAATAATTTCTTCATCCATATTTTTTACTAACTGCAGTAAATACTATGCAAATACAGTCTAAAAATGTGGGTTATATTAGTCATTAGAAAATTCAAAATAAATTTTCTTCCATTATTTAAAAAAATTAATCCTGCAAGTTGAAAGATCATATTTGTAATAAACCTTCCAAACATAAATAAGTATATTATTATATAAAGTATATTATATATAATATTATTGCAATGCTGAAAATATTAAAAATAACAGTTTGTCACTGACAAAGAAGAATATAGAAATATTTTTTTTTAAATTATATTTATTCATTCACAAAAAGGAAGAGTACAAACAATAATCAAAAATTATATCTTATATAAATATAGGTTACAAGTTAATTATTTGGCCTATAGAAGCTTTTTACAGAGAATAAAAACTTCTCAACTGTTTCAATAACATGACTTGCTATAGAATTTAACAGGGTACGGCTGTGGATTGGGGTAGAAAGCGAACTTTTTGACAACAACCGTGTAAGGTTTCTTCACACACACATACTTGGCATGTGGTACAGGAATCTGCACTGGGCGTTTAACAACCAGGGCCACGGGATAAGGCACACGAACTAGTATTTTATTTACCACAGGGACCGGGACTGGTCTCGGGACAGTGATTGGGAAGGGGCGTGGGACTGTTTTTACACGTACTCTCGGCACATTCATGTGTACAGGTGTTTTCTTGGTCACGGGGCAGAACCGGTGAAATATATAATGAAATTTTTGTGGCACTGGTACTAGCACTGGCGTGTAATTGGGGACCAGAAATGGTTGAGTGGATGGTACCACATTAAAAGGTACTTTGGGGATTGGTGACACCGGTAAGTCAAAAGGCCTGGGGCCAAAAGGCTCTCGCTCAAAAGATCCGGGACTAAAAGGCTCAAGGGATTTAAGTCCGGGGGCAGTCGACTCGGGGGAAAGAGGCCAGGGGGCAGAAGTTCCAAGGGCAACAGGTCCAGAGGTAAGAGGCCCGAGGGCAATATGCTCGGGGGAAATCAAATCTGGGACAAAAGGCCCAGGGGGAAAAGGCCCGGAGGCAATAGGCCCTTGCTCAATAGATGCAGGGCCAAATGACTCTGGCCCAAAACCATATCCAAGGTTGCCTCCAAATGCCACTTTGATTCCATCTTCATGAGGACCACTGTAAAGTCCTTTGAAGTCACGTCCAAAAGCACCTCCTAAGCTTTCGTCATAGGGACTGCCGATGCCCAAATCAGAGGGGCTTCCAATGCCACTCCCTTTGAGACCACTGATAGGAACTTCGTAAGGGCCTGTGATTCCATCTCCATAAAGATCTCCTTCCTTGAAAGGACCTCCGGGACCAAAGTCAGATATGATTCCAATATTTCTGGGATTCGCTCTGACTCCGACTGCTAGCAGTGTGGCCGCTAACTGAAAAAAAAGTATAACACCTTTGTAAACATGTACCGATAAAACTTTCAAACATCCACTAATATCTAAAAGAACATGATAACTGTCAACAATTCAGGCAGTTTGGGAAAGCTATCACTTGTGACAAGCATGATGATAAGACTATGTTTGGTTTCAAATGATATTAAATAGTACACTATAAATTCGACATATTACATCTCCAATTTCGAGGTTATAATTGTCCCTAATTACAAAAAAATTGCTTTTAAAATTGCATGATAAGGCCTACAATAATTTAATTTATCTAATGAATGGAAAATTTCTTGATCAAACTTAAATTTTAACTTAAATCCTGGATTTACTTTTAACAAATAAAAATTTTTGCAAACGGAGTTATTATTTTGGTGAAATGACGTTTTTTTTTAGCTTCAATTTTTTTTTTTTAATTATGGGAGTCAAAGCAAAACAAATAATTCGAAATGAGTAATCTAGGGTTAGTTTGTGATGAAAAAAAAAAAAAAAAGCTACAAAAAATTGGATTTTGAGTTTAATGTTTATACATAACGTAAGGAATACATATTATTATCTTAACTTGAGCGTTAGATATAAAATAACATAGTTTAAAATAATTTATTTATAAAAATTTTAGGAACACATATTTATTGTGCACTACCAGATCTTAAAATATATACCTATGAAGAGAGTCGTGTTACTTAATAATTAAAAAATTCAGTAAAATTTTTACTGTATTTGAACAATTTTATGGCTACGCCATTCTGGGTCTATCCCGGTTGTCACTGAGAATTTCTAGACAACCCCAACGACATCCAGTGTAAACTAGCAATGGTGCCAAGTCCAGAAAATTGTTTTAAATAAATATTTCACATTAAAAAGAACCCTTTAAAGAAAGTAATAAGTTTACTGTAGTTTTGTCAGTGGATCTCTTTGTGGGTATAAATAATAACGCTGTACTCACCAAAAGTAAATTCATGGTCGTGCTCTGTTTTGTGCAGATGGCGAGTGCTTGTCGAAATGATGTGACCGGGATGTTTTATACCACGTCTTGCTAATGGTTTTATCGCTATTTTTACAATCGCACAAGTGAGGAAGAGAAAAAAAACTGCAAATACTTTAATGTATTTATCTGAATTTAATTTCTTCCGCGTTGCAGCGTTTTTTTCCTCTCGCGAGCGACATCGGAACGTTACGCACTATATCGACGATGAACTTTATCAACTTGTGCGATGCCACATCGTGTGGTCAGATCACGGTCGGGGTCTCTCCACTGAGCACGATGTCAGAGCACACGGGTTTTCTTGCATCTTCGACAAAAAGCGTAATAAAAATCACACAGAAAATGTTTTCTGCACTTAAACAATTGATTCTTTTGGAAACCGGTTGCCAAAAAATAGTAATACTATAAGGAACAAATTGTAAATTTGTACAACAAATTGCTATGGTTATTTTTGCAAGTATAAGATACGTTTTCCGAGATAATGCTGAGGGTTTCTTACGAAAATTGGCGCATAATTTTAGACTTTAACAAACGTTTCATTCCAATATATATATATATATATATATATATATATATATATATATATATATATATAACCATATAGTGAATATAACCCAGGAAAGTTGTGTCATAAAACGCTCTTTCGTTACAAAAACTCCAGTAGTGAGTTTTATTATCATCCCCTATGTTTTCTGGGGTGCTGAATCTGAATTCGTGTTTATTCCAAAAAAAAAACAATAAACAACTTGTGCGTTTTGAGACTTTCGCAGAACACAGCAAAATTTTCGTACTTTTTATGATTTTTCACTTATAATTAATTTCAAGAGTATATGCAGTAGCAAAAAACTCACTCTTAACGTTTTTAAAGAAAACTAAATGTGACCCAATTTGAACTGAACTGTAGATCAGTACGATTCACAGTTATCGAGATACAGCACTTCAAATATTGGTCTTTTTTTTTTCTTTCCAAAAAGTGAATATTTAAGTTTTGGTTCAAATTTTGAGCATATTGGGGAACATACTAATCTTATACAACGAAAATTTTCAGAATTAATGTTACAGCAAATCTGTTTAGCTTTAATTATAGCTTAAAACGATGCCTGTAGAACCAATATATGACTCATAATTTGATTGATATCAAAATACGAGGAAATTACATTTCCTGATGATTTCGTCTAAACACTTACAATGACTAGATAACTTCACGGTTTCTGATTAAGGAACTAGATTATGGTTTCAAATTCTAGAATAAAACAAATGAAAAACTATTAAGGATTATTTACTTAATTGCGGCTCTAAATATGGAAGATATGTAAGAAATAAATACCAAAAAATGTGTGATATAGCGGAATTTTAAGGGTTGATTCCATGTGGACAGTTTATTAAATTTAACTTGAACAGGTGGCTGATGTTTGTCATCTAGAGCTTCTTCTTCTTCAAGATCACAGCTAAGTACACTACTGCAGGATGCTTCGCACGGCTCACACATTTTAGAGCAGCACAGGCCTACCTTCCACATAAACAGTTGAAATTATAAGCGATAACCATAAAAATACGACAATTTCGCTGTTTTTTTGTGAATATCTCAAAACGCACTAAGAAATTTTGCTGAATAACTAAACTTTCGGATTCAGCACCTCAAAAAACATAAGAACAAATAATGAAACCAACTAATTAATTTTTGCAACGTGAAACTACCACTTTCCTGTATTAATAATTGAACATTATTTTATTTTAATTTGCTTATTAATGTCTGCAGTTAATACTAGAAAGAAATTTCGAGAACGGTTTACAAATAACCTAAACTACTGGTTTTAATGGGACCACACCAATCATAAATAACCGGGTAATAATCCGTACCCAGTATATTTGCGACCAGTATTATGTAGTGATACCGTCGTTTTCATTTAAATCTACAAATATAAAAAATCTGCAAACTTAAAAAAATATATTTCTGTTTCATTTACAAAAAACGTTTACAGGCCACGCATGTAAGTGTATTTTCCTACATTATAATAGATAAAATTAGCTGTCCACTGTACGATGTAATTTTTAATTGCACTTTTACAAATAGATTTCGATTAAAGAACTTTTCATTTTATAGTACCAAATATTTCTGTGTCACTTAAACGTTTACAGTTTTATATTTAAATATACCCGTTATTAATATATTAGATTTCCCCAAATATCATTTTTAAGTTTTTACAAAAATCCTTTTTTTATATAAAAATCTTTTTGATTTAAGTGCCAGATATCTAGCGGCGTTGCAGACGTTTGTTAAAAAAAAATGTAAATACAAATATAGTGGCGAGATAGGTACACATGACAGTGTTTCTTTAGTGTTTCATTCTGCAACCTCAGTATGAACTGAGAACAAAAGTACGGTTATGCAGAATCAAAATATTTTGCGTTCTTTATAAATTTATACCTTTTTTGCACATTGCTTACATTATTTTTAATCCTATTTTAATATGTTGTGGTAGAAATATTATTTATGAATATTGGCAAAATTTTTGATAGAGGTCTAAGACAGTATAAAATACTAAGCCATGACTTGAAATCCATGAATATGATTTTGAACAAACATTAAAGCCGTCTTCAAAATTTAGAAAAAAATTTTAATATATATTTTATTTGCAAATATCTTGTCATTTATAACAGCTTTAAGGTGTTCATTATCTAAAATATGCTGCCGTGTTCTCTTACAGAAGAAAAAAAAATAGGCAAATGCGGTGACTAACAACATAGCAAGAAAGAAAAAAAATATTATACTAACTTTTATTTCGTGCATTGCTATATATATATTTGTGTATATATATAAATATATATTTGTGTATATATATATATATTATATATTTATATATATATATTGCAATTATTCATAATAGAAACTTCCATGAATATATATGTAATAATAGATTTAAATAGTTATTTTAAATTTAAATTCTTTACCGTGACACAAAAAAATACTTATTATTATTTAACAATATGCAAAAAAAGTGGTTATTGTAAGAAGAGTTTCATTTAATTTTTCAGTTTTAAAACTGTAATGAATTACTCATTTAAAATATGTGGAAATACTACGCGTTGTTTTGTGGCCTGCCAAGCTCCTTTCAAAAATTTTATTTTTCAATTTTTTTTATATATGCGTTGATAAACCAAACGTATTTTTGCCAATAGAATAATTTAAATGTTCGCTTTAGAAAATTATTTTTCATATAATGTTTCAATTTTTCCCTTTTGTGATTAATGTTTTAGATAAAACTATGAGATTAATTGGTTTATCGAAATTTATTTTGTTAAGACCATTTTTTTTTATAATTTTCTTAGCAAATACCAGAAACAAACAACAATCTAAATATTTAAACTTTAGAAGTGGGTTTTTGGCTTGAAAATAATCACCATGCACACTGCTTGCATATCGTGTTGGCCCACGCTAGCACTGTAAATTAAAACGAAAAATATCACTTGTGTCAAATTCCTGCGGCTTAAACCATCCAACTGTTGGTACGGAAATTATTTCGTCTAATTTTCCATCAAATTCATAATTTATAACAACACTCACTTAATACAGTATCCGCACTATAATCTTGTAATAGGTCACTCGGGAGCAGATATGTTATTAACATGCAAAAAAAGGTTCAAATTTAGTAACCACTGTGTAACTCACTCTATGTGTGCACACGAGGTGGTCAACGCCCTACCTATTATGTACCTACTACTAGTAATAATAAAAAATTATTCGTGTAAAACATTTTGTAAATTTTTACATTCAAGCATGCTTTTAAAATGTTCATAAGTTTGACAAAGTTAGTAAAGAATTAGATTTTTGGTTCGAAATTAATTAAATACGTAGGTTAAAAGTTATTTACACTGTACTGCTTTTGACACTAGTCTTTCAACTATTTCATAGATCTCCTAGAGCTCAGTACTGGCGAATAAATCCAATATAATTGAATGGTATAGTAGGTTCTTCTACAAATGTAAGAAGACGCCAGAGTTTGGAAAGAAAGTTCGTGGGGACAGTAGTAAACAGTGTGATGTCTTCACATAACGATGTACTACATGCAACTGTTGCGCTTTGTGCTTGAGCTCTTACAGCTCAGACTCGTTATTTGTTGACGAGAGAGCAGAAAAGAAAAATCTGGTTACGGAATTGAATGTTATGAAAGGATTTTGAACTCAGAAACGAGGAACAAAAAACAAACTGCAATTGGTTGGACGTCTCTCAAATGCTTTTAGCACCTAGCCACTTGACAATCATGAACTGCTTCATTGGGTACCCTTTTTACACATCACTTCTTGTATAGACACTGGTGTAATCAACCAACAAATGGATTGATGCGGGCGGTATAGACAGACATTTTCTAGGGCCCATTGTGCATAATTTAATTATTATAAGATCACAGATTTAATAAATATTATTTTAAAACTGTAATATGTCCCAAAGTTATATGTGTATTGTAAATAAAGTAAAATAAATAAAAGTAGCTGCTTCCCTTAAACGTTAGAGCTCAGCAGAAATCCAGGGAGTAGCGTATTAAGGAGGCATCCTCATGACTGAAGACGAATTTTGCGGGAAACTCTCAAAATAAAGGAAACCGGTAAAGCAATTGGTTTGAATAGTAGAAGCAGCAGATAATTGAAACGTGATAAAGTAGAAACGTGGACACTTTGTACACACTTCACAACAAACAAATCAACGAATTAAATTCAAATAAAGTAAACACGTACTTAAACAAGGTTGTTACGGTAAATTCAGGGGGGAGGGTTAGAAGTTAAGAAATGTTAGGTCTAACCCACCAATAGTGGTTGGAGAATGCTTGTCCTCACGACATGCCGACGAAAAGACGGCGCATATGCGAATTCTTGCTCCGGGGTGTGGCACAACACAAGTCAAAGAGTAATTTTTGACCCAGTCTACAGGCGTACGTAGATTTAGAAGTACCCATTGATTAGTGAAATATTTTGGCAACTTCTATAAACTTCTGGAATATTTAAAGAACTTAATGTAAATAACTTCTCTAACACCAGTTCTCGAATTTTACAAAATGATCAATAAAATATTTGCTCATTTTCCATGCAGCGAAAAAATATTACGAATATTATTAACTTGGTTTATCCATCATTAAAAAGCTTAGAACGAATTTAATATTATTTGCCTACTAAGGTAATTACTTAATTATTTAGACCTTAAAACACAATTTTCGTCTCTTTCACTAATAACTTAGTCGTATAAATATTTGTTTTGTATTGGTTTTAAGATAGTATTAATATGGTTTTAAAAAATTCGAATGAATTTGATATTAAGAATTCCACTTTATAAGGGTAATAATTCGTTTCATAACAAATTGTATCAACCACTGTTTTAGATGAAGTTTAGGATTTATAAAATATATTTTAACGGATTAATATCACATATATTAAAAAAATATTTATTACATTTCAACTTAAAAACTTTATTTTCTTCGTTTTGAAGTAATGGTTGGTTAGATAAAAAAAATTACACTCATTTAGACACTATTTAGAAAGTTAAACAAAAATAACAATGGATTTAATAGTGTATATGGTAAAAAAAGTTTTATTTATTATCTTATTCCAAACCCTTATTTTTTAAATTCCTTGCAATTATGGTTTGTTTTATCAAAAATTATTTCACACAAAAGTTTTAGATAAAAACTATAAAATTTTCAAACAAATTCAACAGATTTGAATGTGTGTTTACTAAGGGAGTTCGGTATTTTAGGTCATTTAACCCCTGTTTATTCCAACCCTTGCGGTCATGGTAGATCATTTAATAGATGTAGATAATAATTAAAATTTCCACAATAAATTAGAACGAATTTGTTACTTTACATGGTACGAAAATTATGATTTTTTTTTAATTCTACCCTTATTTAATCAAACCCCCTGCAGCAGTAACTCATCTTATAAAGTTATTTTTTTATAAAAGTTTTAGATAAAAATTATTAGGTTTACAAACCATTTGAACGGATTAGATTGTTCTTATAAAGGGAGTTAGAATTTTTTCAACCTTTTTATCAACCCCTTGCAGTTATGACTAATAGTATAAAATGTTTTTGAGACAACAGTTTTAGATAATAGATAAATATTATAAGATTTACAAACAATTTGATAGTATTTTAAAATTTACCTACTAAGGAAGTTACTTTATTTAAAATTCCATCCCATATTTCTTTCAAACACTTGAAGCAAAATAGAAAAATAGAAAATTGTTCAGAAATTTTTTTAGATAAAAATAAAATGATTGATAGAAAATTTATAAGAATTCAATTTTGTCCACCAACCCAAGTTTTTTCAAACATTTGCAGTTATGGCTGGTTCTATCAAAAACGTATTCAGCGCAAAAGATTTTGTCATAATTCCTACGAGTAATAATACGTTTAAACGGATGTGATATTTCCCATATTTAAGGGAATGCAACGATTTTTCTATGGGGATACGAGGTTACAAGTAAGAATTCAAGGCTCCATATGATGTCTTACCAAAAGGAAAAATATTTATGTAAGAAAATACGAATTATTATTCGTAGGACTGTAGAACAACACACTCGTTGCAATTTAAATAAAGCGTGATATATGTTTAAAATCTTTAACACAATTTATTGCTAAGTCTTATACTATTTTTAAAACCAGTATATATGAAATATCCAATAAATACATTCATTATTATTTTGATTATTATAACAGTAAAGTTTAACTGTTTTTTTTCCGATTGTTCAAAATATAGAAAGTAAAAAAACATATAAACTGTATTTACACCTTTTATTGATACAAAATACAATGAAAAGTAACAAAAATGATAGCCTTTGAACACACAAATCGCTAAAAAAAAAAAAAAAAAAAAAAAAAAAACACGTGAAAATGAAATAGAGATGAGTCAGTGACGACTACTGGCATTTATTTTTATTGAGAATGGAATAGAAAGATGATAGTTGGAAATGCTGGAGAAATGTCATTAGATGCACGTATCACGTTCAAACAGTCTTAAAGCAACAAAAGAACAACAGGTCTTGACATTAAAATTTTAATATAAATTTAAATATTACCACACCTTGCTGGACCCAAGACCATAGCCAGAGCCATACCCGTAGCTGGATCCATAACCATATTTAGAACCAATCCCGATGCCTCCCAGACTGCTTCCTCCAAGACTGATACTGCTGATTCCTCCTCCAAGTCCATAGCCATAGCCCAGACCTCCTCCAAGACTACTGCCGTAGCCAATGCCTCCCAGACTGCTGCCTTTAAGACCGATGCTGCTGATGCCTCCTCCAAGTCCATAGCCATAGCCCAGACCGCCTCCAAGGCCACTGCCGTAGCCGATGGCTCCCAAACTGCCTCCGGAGAGACCAATGCTGCTGATGCCTCCTCCAAGACCGGCTCCCAAGCCAGAGGAAGCGACTATCACTGGCCTAGTGACGGTGACGGGCTGAGGCACTGGCACAGCCACGGGCTGAGGCACTTGCACAGGGACCGGATGAGGCACGCTGACGGGGTAGGGCTGAGGGACTGGCACAGGCACGGCCTGAGGCACAGGCACAGCTACTGGCCTGGGCACACTCACAGGGTACGGCCTGGGCACAGAGACAGGTACGGGATGAGGGACACTGACGGGGTAGGGCCTGGGTACCGACACTGGGACGGGCTGTGCTACAGGTACGGGCACGGGCCTGTTGATGGTCACAGGTACGGGCTGGGGCACTGGAACAGCTACGGTCTGCGTCACGGTCTGGACTGACGGAGCCGAAGCGGCGAGAGCAATACCAGAGCCCAGTCCAATGCCAGAGCCCAATCCAATGCCAGAGCCCAGTCCAATGCCAGAACCAAGTCCATAGCCGGAGCCAAGTCCATAGCTGGAGCCAAGTCCATAGCCCGAGCCAAGTCCATAGCCGGAGCCAAGTCCATAGCCGGAGCTGAGCGCTATTCCAGAGCTGAGACCAGATCCAAGGCCAATACCAGATCCGATAGCGTAGCCACCGGAACCGTAGCCATATCCCAGACCACTGCTCAGTCCGTATCCTCCATAGCCGCCTCCGTAGCCGCCTCCGATGCCACTCAGGATTCCTCTCTTCTCCTGTTTCTTCTCTTGGGCGGCTTCACTTCGGACTGCGGCTACGGCAGCCAGCAACAAGGCGGAGACCTGGAATTAAATTTAATATTAGCTATTAGCAAAATTACGTTTATTTCTATTGAATCTGAATATTATACTTGAACATGTTCTTTAAAGATGTCGTGTCACAAAGACCCGATTGCAATGTCGTGACTAAGGCAAAGAAAATTTGTCACTCCATTTGTTCAACGTGCAAATTTGGTTTTTGTGTCCTAGCCGGGCAGCTATCGCTAGAATGAATAATTAATTGAAAAAAAAGTTTTTAAAAAAATATTATTAACGTATGCAATGTACAGGCAGTGGTAGGTGGTGTAACTGGCAGGACAGTAAGAACCCGCATAGCTAGACATTTTCTTACTGTGCATGAGCACGGGAGAGGTGTAGTGATGGTGGTGACAACCTATCTAGCATAACGTAAACCTTAGCTTTAAAGGTTCTCGACAGTTATCTGGTCGTGCGGAATTGTCGTCGTAGAGCCAGGTGGCGCGTCGTTGTATGACTCATGTCGCATTACAAAATACCCGGTTTTGAATCCCGGTCAAAGATATCATTACTATTTCTGGTTTTCAACGGTTTCCCTATATCTTTCCCGGGAAATCCTAGGATGGTTTTTAATATAACATCATGGACGAGTCATTCCACAATACATATTCATCTTTTGTGTATCTGTCTTCTATCGACTCTATTGACTTTACTGTCGACGAGACGTTAATCTCGTTTACTTGCATGTATATATGTTACTTTAAGCGGTGATTATAAAATTCAAATGGAAGTTGAAAAAAAGTGTTTAATCAGTGCACCTAATTCATTTTGTTTTCCAAAGAAATCTTTTTGCTAATTATGTATCACTTAGAAATTACCAGCCAGCCATTATAGTCGTAAAACTAACTGGTAAAAGGCAAAAAAGTAAGAAAACCAAAACAGTTTTAACATTTTAATTAAAATTACTTTATTAGTTTCAAAGGTACAGCCACGAGTGTTTATTTCAAGGCAAAATGTTTTCCAAAATTGGAAATCAAAACCAGCTGTATTTTATTTACAATAATTGAATTCATATCATCTATTGAAACACGGATTCATAGGTTTTCTTTGTACGAACAAATATTGTTTAGAGTATCATAATATATTAAAATAAAAAGAAAAAATATCGCTCAATATTAACACACGCCTGAGCTGCATGTATACAGCATCTTCGACGTGCATTACGAACTGCGTATCTACCCGGCTTGACTAAGAATTTTATATCCCGGTGTCTATAAAAGTTACGAGGCAATTTCATAATATAAGTTCAACCACCAAACGGTTTATTTTCTTGCCCATCACGAGCGAAAAAGAATTTAAATTTTACTAGGTGGTATAGAAGAAACACATAGTTTAACACGGCTACTGAACATAATAGTTATGAAAGAAATTATATAAAAAATTTTTAATGTTCTTCGAAACTTCAAATTTATGACTGAAGTACGTTCTAGCTTCAGTTTTAAATCATTCCATCATTTTAGTTTAATGAATGTTGTTTATTTATGATACTAAATATGTTTGTTCATTACCTAATTACCTAAAAACCAATGTCATAATATGTGCTTATATTAACGATTTTTAATTTAAAATTTTTTTTATATATTAAAAATGTTAGTTAAATAATTTGTGAATCAATTAAAATCATTTAAATTCTTAAAAAATACATACTTTATTTAAAATTATTTGCAATTAATCTAAAAACACGCGTAAGAAGTTTTAAAGGGTCCAGACTAAAAATATAAAAAAATTCTTTTCAGAATAATATTGTTAAAAAAAGAGAGGTTAATCTTTTTCTTTGCTATTAATTTATCTTTATTACTTTAAAGTGTGTCAATTTTTTTTTTTTTCAAATTTTTATTTAGTACATGCCTTTACTGAGTTGGTGTAATGATTCCAGTTAGTGGAAAACAGGAAATATGAAAACTCGTGGGCGATGACACACCAGAGTTGGGAAATATCAGCGGGTCGCTCTACTCACCAGCAGGAACCTCATGGCTGCGCAGAGTGCATGTGGAGAGCCAGATGAGTGCTGACGACTGTGACACGCGTGCCCAGTTTTATACTCTCTCTCTCCCGCCGCCCTCCGCGGAGAACCAGGTTCTGGACTTTCTACCGCGTCCGAGAGTCCAGTCCCTGACCACCTTCCCCACCTCCCCCCTCAACCTTGTCCCGGGGCTTCTTTGACTCTGTGTCCCAGCCCAATTACTTTCCTGCGCCACCCTTTGGTGTCCCTTACTTAACTTCCCTGTGTATGTGCAGGTTTCAGCTGGACCCGAGTTCCAGGCGCAAGGCTTTGGACTGACGCTCATCTTTTCGCCGTGCATAGGACAACAATGAGATATGGTGAATTAATACATGTTCCTTGAGTGATTTGAAGAATATCTACCAGCAGTTGCGTCCCTAATATTATTTTGAAAACTTTTGTTTTTTTGTTTTAGTAATTTTAACTCTTCTAAAAACACATATTAGAAACTAAGTACGGAAGCAAAACTACTCATTCGCCCTCAGTATATTAATGAATGCTCTTTGTGACCAGACCCCACTCAATTATCTTCAGCAGTTTTCAAATCACGTGGTTTTATCTAAAGCTTTGCACATCTTATGTACTTTCGGGTAAGCGGAGCCCATAAGGAATCTCCTCCCCTGAAAAAAAAATGTGCGTAACTATTTTTCAAAATTTCTTGAGCTATGCGAGAATAGCATACACCAGAGTCTCTTCCTCCTGTTCTGTACATCGAAATGCCCCATATCATTAAAATATATCATACATAGCACAATTTTGTAAAACGTTAACGTGTTAAGGGCTTTGTTTGGATTAAATCAACTTTCAGTTTATTTTCGTGGTAATAATAATAAAAACATTTTTTAATTGTTTTTAAATGAATCCTTGCAAAACAGTTTTTCTCAATAAAGAAGTATGTTTACAGTCATCTGTACCTTAAATTATGCTTGAAATTTTGTACTTGGGTTGGTGCGGTGGCAAAACAGTCATAATTTTTTTTTGGGGGGGGGGGGGGAGGCAATATGACCTTAGAGTTTTGGGTGGTATAGAATATTTAACAGTTAAATACAGGGTCTGTATTTGTAAAAATTAACATCCTTGTTATCGCCACTAAAATTAGTTTTAAAAATTAGGGTTTTATTTTATTTTTAAGTACTAAAATAAAAAAATATATAAACTACAGTAGCAATAAACGTATAAACATTAGTATACAGAAAAATTACTGATTGTAATTGAAGGTGTGTCCTGGAATACATTATTTTTTATCGTTTCAGTAGTTTTCTTTTTTTAAGTTTTGGGGGCTTTATCGATGAAGTACGAGAGGGGCATATCGTTGCCACTGCTTGAACCATACCAACATGCGAGGCAGCGTAATTCTGCCAGTTAATTCCAGTACTACGCGTAGAGCTTATTTATGAGTCGATTAACCAACACCGAAGTAGTATATATTAAAATCCCTTTCGGCACTGCCTACAGGCATAGGTAGATATCGGTGTATCTATTTCTTCTATAAGTGTTTTGGAAACTTCTATAAACTCCTGGAATGTTATAAGAACTTACTGTACACAACATTCTAAATGTTTGCCAATTTTAAAAAAAAATCGATTAAAAATGTTCTCATATTCCAAGCAGCAAATAATTTTTAATATTTTTAAGTCAATGCATCCAGCATTGAATAACTTAACGAATTTCATATTATGCCTACTAAGGTAGTTACGGAATATTTTTATCTTCAACAATATATTTCGCCCCTATATTTCATCAAACGTGGTCATATAAAATTGTTTCGAGCAAAGTTTCAGGGTAATATTAATATGGTTTAAACAAATTTTGACGAATTTAATACTAAGACAATTGTAATTTTTTTATTTTAAATCCCTGTTTTTAAAGAAATAGTTCGTTTTATAAGAAATTGTTATAGACAAAGATTTAGATAAAGTTTAGGAGTTTTAAAATAAATTATAAAGGATTTGATAGTATATATATATATACATACATATATATATATATATATATATATATATTAAAAAGTAATTATTTTTGTGACTTTCTACCCTTGTTATTTCAACACGTTGGATTAATGGTTTGTTATATTAGATTTACTTTATACAATAATTTTCAGCACTATTTAACAATTTAAACAAAAATAAACATTAATTCGATACAGTAGGCCTACATGATACGGAAGTTTTATTTGTTTTCTTATTTCCACCCCAGATTTTTTAACCCCCTGCAGAACTGGTTTGTACAATTAAAATATTTTCAGAAAAATATTTTAGATATAATTTATGAGAATTACAAACAATGATTATGGTTTCGATGGTATGCCTACTAAGTTAATTATTAATTTCTTATTTCTAATTATTAATTCCCCCCCTTTGAAATGGGTTGTTGTATAAAAAATTATTTCATACAAAAGTATTGATAATGTTAATAAGGTTCACCAACAATTTTAACGGATTTTATATCGTAGGGGAGTTAAGAATGTTTTTGTAATTCAGCCCCTGTTTGTTCCACCCCTTGCAGTAATGGTTGGTTGTATAAAAAAAAAATATTTCAGACGAATATTTAGGATAATAATTCAACGTTTTACAAGAAAACAAAACGGATTCAATAGTGTAAATGGTACGGAAATAATACATATGTATTTAATTCAACACCCATCTTTTTTTACCCCCTGGAACAATGGTTATTGTTAAAAATTCTTTCAGCCCAAAGGTTTAGATAAAAATTATTATATTTACAATCACATTGAAAGTATTTGATAATGTACCTACTGAGGGAGTTCTGAATATTTTTTTTAAATTCTACCCCTAATTTATAAAACCTTTGTAGCTATAGTTTGTCTCATCAAAAATTGTTTCAGATAAAGGTTTTGGATAAAAATTATAATATTTACAAACAATCTGAAAAAATTTGATGGTGTCCATACCAACGGAAATATGATTTTTTTTTTGTCCTCTAACCCTTGTTTATTCCACCCATTGAAGTAATAGTTGGACGTATATGAAAATAGTTTTAGATAATAATTAAAGGTTTTACAGTAAAATATAATGAATTTAATAATGTACATGCTACGGAATACATAAACGTTTTAATTATAATTTTTATTTTATCAACCCCCTTAAACAATGGTTCATCTTATCAAATATTCTATCAGACAAAAGTTTTGGATAACAATTTATAGTTTTACAAATAATTTGAACGGATTTTATAGTGTTCCTAATAAGGAATTATGGCTATTTTTTTAATTTTGCCCCATTATTTTTTTATCCCTTGCAGCAATGGTTCGTCAAAAAAGAATTGTTCATGCAAAAGTTTCGGATAAAAATTATATAATTTACAAACTATTTTTATGAATCTGATGCTGTTCCTACGAAAAAAAATTAGATTTTTTTTTTGTCTTCCAATCCTTTTTTCTCAACCCCTTGCAGTTTGGGTTGGTCGTAACAAAAATGCTTTTAGACAAAGGTTTTTGCTATTAACGAGTTATGATACGTTCAAACGGATGTGATATTTAACATACTATGGAAGTTGCAGCGTTTATTCTGGTTTTCAAAACAATCTTTGGTCGGATATTGCCCTTTAACGAACTCAAACGAGATTTTCCACTACTAGATTTTATGTATCATTTTGGAAGTGATTAGTGAAATATAGCGGCAGTTCTCTTGTCCACAAAAATGTGAGATATATGTGTGTATATATATATATATATATATATATATATATATATAAACTTTTGAGTTAACGATGGTTTTGGGATGTTGTCCATGAAACGACAAACTTTGTAAATATTTTCCGGAAGTCGCACCATGCTAACGGCTACAATAGGTAGTATTTCTTATAAATGTATCTAATAGTAGTTAAGCCCACCCCACATGATGCCTTTTTTTATGATATTAATTCATTTATACCCATGGGTATAAAAATTTGCATAAAAGTATTTATAACAGAATAGAAGTAAGAAGTCTAACTCCAAACTCACGATACTTAGAATGTTAACAGAAATCCAACCAAAGCAGTTGTTGACCAAATCAAGCATATCGGGGAAGGAAAAACATGTTGTCAATTTAACAAAATAATGAAAAAATTTTAAAATTGCAGGTGTTTATTTGAAATAATTATCTACCATGGTGAATGATATTTTGATATATTTTTTTCACTTCCAAAAAATAACAAATCTGGTTAAGTATTTAAAAAAAATAAAGAGCCATTTTTAAACTAACCTGATTGAATTTTCATTGGTAGGTTAGTTTTATATCTAGTAGTATAAAATTGAAATGATCAAGGTAAATTGGGTTTGCTTTAATGTAGTTTAAATACATAGTTACTTATAATATTACGTTACGTTGTTACGTTGTTATAGTAATAAAATGCTACCGATTCATAAATTTCATACATGTTACTTAGCTAAATTTTTTATTTCTAGTAGTATAGAAAAAGGGCTCCGGTGCAAGGCTCCAGGGTGAGGAGCCGAGGAACTGCACGAACGAAAAATTGTCACGTTCCTGTCGCCATTTTTGATGAGCGTAACGGGACACAACGTAACGGGATAAGTAGATCACGGCGGCCATCTTGTATTCGCCATTTTGGAGGACGTCATTGTGTTTTCTCGAACATTCCGGCGTTGTGGTTTTCGCAATTTTGAATTATGAGGTCACCGTTGCAATTTCCGTTACGGTCGCCATCTTTAAAATCTTCATTTATTATCCGATTTTTATGTAAAAAAAATTTAAATTAAAAAAATTCAATTCATAAAATTTTAATAAAAATTATTAAAAAACATACATTTATTACACAGAGCTCGTAGTCCTCGATTCGAACCCGACGAGTTCAAAAAATTAAAATGGCGACCGATCCTTCCCTCACAGTGGCTGCAGGCAAACTGACCCCCACCACTTATGTCATAGCATATATATCGCCAGTTAGCATGACGACATGTCCGCCATTTTGTCCTCGTCTGCTGGAAGCCATCATCATTGTAATGTCTGCTAGAGGGCGCTGACGCAATGTTAGTTTAATTCTTATCCACTAGAGTGCAGTAATCATTTATTTTTACTGTGACACACGCCATCTTTTCATTTGGGGCGCCATCTTGAAAATCCGTAATTTTAATGCTAGAAATGCGGGATAAAGTTCAAATTTCATTTAATAAATTGGCAATAAATATAATGATTCATTAGATCGACTAAGGTCCTTGGTTCGAAACCATAAGAGCAAAAAATTAAAAAAAAAAAAACAGATCCTCCACAGAAGCCACCTACAGACTGATCTTCCAAGGTAAATATATCGTCAGCTGATATGACGTCATGTCCGCCATCTTGTCTTCGTTCGCTGAAACCCACCATCTTGTTTTCGTCCGCTAGAGTGTGCCGATACCATGTTAGTTTAATTTTCTGATCACCATACCCTTGTACTTAACTGTTGGCATTGAACTTTAACATTGACCTTGAACATTACCTTGACCTTGAACTTTGACCCTGACCTTGAAATTATACCTTGACCTTGAAATTTGACGTTGACCTTGAAATTTGACCTTGACCTTGAAATTAGACCTTGACCTTAATCTTTGACTTTGACCTTGACGACCATCATGGATCCGACATTTTATGTTCAGTACATGCTACAAGGAGCTACCGCCTGCTAGTGGTCATTGCCACCATCTTGTTTTTGTCTGCTGGAGGACACCATTTAGTGTGTACTCGTCTTACCATCATGCTAGTTTTATTCTAACCCGCTACAGTGCAGTAATAATTTATTATTACTGAAGTGCCCACCATTTTGAAATTTGGATGACATCTTGAAATCATGAAATTATTTAGCTAGAAATGCGGGAAAAAATCCAAAATTCACCAATAATATCTATTATTAATTTTCAAATGGATTAGATCAGTTCCTGTCCTTGGTTCGATTCTTGACCGGTGACATTTGTAACTAAAATAAGATAAATTTTAGATTCTGTTTTCCATTACCTTTCGCGGAGTTTATTAATCACTCACTCTATGAAAAACAACTCAAGTCAATATACCTGACCAACGAATTAAATATAGTACTGCTAGGCCTTACATGAAAATATAATTTTTTAATAATAGAATAACCTAGAAATCGTTCATGTACAAAGCCACACATACAGGCCAAGTGTCTCCGGACCATGAGACCGAGTCATGACAATATCAGACGTATAGGCTAGTCATTTCAAGACCAAGTGACCTTGAAAAATATTTTATTAACACCAAGAGGTTTTCAACTAGTAAAAATTCAGTCACTGCTTATTTCACTACCCGCAATCAACAAAAAAGGAAGCATCCTCAACGTAAAGGCAGCTCATTTTGGACGCACCATCAATAAAAAGGAAGCACATTCTACAAAACGAAAGCCTATTTAACGAAATAGAGGTACATTCTCACGTACATGCAACTTAGTAGGATGCGATCATTAATGTTAAGTTAGGATATAATGTCTACATCATTCTATGAATCTATCAGTTTGTAGTTCCATAATTCATTGGCTCCATCAGTCATTGGCTCCAATATTCAAAGGATACTTACAATAGTCATTGACTCCATCAGTCATTGTCTCCAACAGTCTTTTGACTGCAGCAGTCTGTTGACTCCAACAGTCTTTTGACTCCAAAAGTCATTGGCTCCTACAGTCGTTGGCTCCAACTGCCGTTTGTCTAACAGCTCCAATCACATTTGGCTAGAATGCTACAAGTCTAAGAGACTATGAAGCCACAAGGCTACGAGTCTAAAATAATATAGCTGGTTACGAGTTATACATCGCTGCGAGACTGCATGGCTAAAAGACCGCGTGGCTACAAAACTACATGTCTTTGAAGCTACAAGGATACAAGTATACTCGGCTCCAAAAGCTACATCAGCTTCAACACGCAATGTACGCATTGTACGCGCAATACATGCAATTTACGTGCAATAAATGTAATGATCACACAGTACACACAGGAAAGGGAACATACACACAGGAAACGGAACGTACACACAGTACACACAGGAAACAAAATGAAGAAATAGTACACACGGGAAAAAACGGAATGTACACACAGGAAACAGAACGTACACATAGGAAACGGAACGTACACACAGGAAACGGAACGAACACACAGGAAACGGAATGATCACACATACAGTAGCGGAAACACAGGCTTAGTTGGAAATCAGAATACAAGAAATAAAACATACTTTTTTTTTTAAATATCGATAATTCATTTATTTTTTTCAATAGTACACACATGACAGTTAAACAAATGTTTATTCTTTTAGCCAGCTTTCCGCAGTTCTTTAAGTATGGACAATACTTCCTCGATATGCGAGTATTTTCCTCTACGAACAGATGCTAACAACAGTCTTAGCCGGTCAACCATATGTTTGGATCTTTCCTTGATGTGTAATCAATCTCTTCTGCCACCATCTTCCTTGCACGTTTATAATAAATATTATGATCTCTGATGTCTTGTGTTTTGACATCAACCTCAGGGTAACTTTCATCATCGAGCCAGTGATCATCACAAGCTTGATCAGATTTATTTATTATAACACGTCGTTTCCATCGTTTCGGTCTCAGTACACCATCACAGTCTTCGATCTTGCCTGCTTTAGGTGCTTCAGCACTTCCTTCTCTTTGGCGACTAGCGAAGCCACCCTTCTTTTGCGATCGATACTGAGCATCACGCATCCCGCATCCCGCATAAAATAAATATTATTTACCTGCAATCAGCATGTGGCATCATCTGTTGTTGAAAAGCAGAACTACTTGTAACAAGTTCTTTTGTATGAGATAATTAACTCATTACGTCTCCTGTGTGTACTGTGTGTACGTTCCGTTTCCTGTGTGTACTGTGTGTACATTCCGTTTTTCCTGTGTGTACTATTTCTTTATTCCGTTTCCTGTGTGTACTGTGTGATCATTACATTTATTGCACGTAAATTGCATGTATTTTGCGTACAATGTGTGTTGAAGCTGATGGAGCTTTTGGAGCCGAGTAAACTTGTATCCTTGTAGCTTCAAAGACATGTAGTTTCGTAGCCACGCGGTCTTTTAGCCATGCAGTCTAGCAGCCATGTATAACTCGTAACCAGCTATATCATTTTAGACTCGTAGCCTTGTGGCCTCATAGTCTCTTAGACTTGTAGCATTCTAGCCAAATGTGATTGGAGCTGTTAGACAAACGGCAGTTGGAGCCAACGACTGTAGGAGCCAATGAATTTTGGAGTCAAAATACTGTTGGAGTCAAAAGACTGCTGGAGTCAAAAGACTGTTGGAGACAATGACTGATGGAGTCAATGACTATTGTATGTAGCCTTTGAATATTGGAGCCAATGACTGATGGAGCCAATAAATTATGGAACTACAAACTGATAGATTCATAGACTGACGTAGACATTATATCCTAACTTAACATTAATGATCGCATCCTACTAAGTTGCATGTACGTGAGAATGTACCTCCATTTCGTTAAATAGGCTTTCGTTTTGTAGAATGTGCTTCCTTTTTATTGATGGTGCGTCCAAAATGAGCTGCCTTTACGTTGAGGATGCTTCCTTTTTTGTTGATTGCGGGTAGTGAAATAAGCAGTGACTGAATTTTTACTAGTTGAAAACCTCTTGGTGTTAATAAAATATTTTTCAAGGTCACTTGGTCTTGAAATGACTAGCCTATACGTCTGATATTGTCATGACTCGGTCTCATGGTCCGGAGACACTTGGCCTGTATGTGTGGCTTTGTACATGAACGATTTCTAGGTTATTCTATTATTAAAAAATTATATTTTCATGTAAGGCCTAGCAGTACTATATTTAATTCGTTGGTCAGGTATATTGACTTGATTTGTTTTTCATAGAGTGAGTGATTAATAAACTCCGCGAAAGGTAATGGAAAACAGAATCTAAAATTTATCTTATTTTAGTTACAAATGTCACCGGTCAAGAATCGAACCAAGGACAGGAACTGATCTAATCCATTTGAAAATTAATAATAGATATTATTGGTGAATTTTGGATTTTTTCCCGCATTTCTAGCTAAATAATTTCATGATTTCAAGATGTCATCCAAATTTCAAAATGGTGGGCACTTCAGTAATAATAAATTATTACTGCACTGTAGCGGGTTAGAATAAAACTAGCATGATGGTAAGACGAGTACACACTAAATGGTGTCCTCCAGCAGACAAAAACAATATGGTGGCAATGACCACTAGCAGGCGGTAGCTCCTTGTAGCATGTACTGAACATAAAATGTCGGATCCATGATGGTCGTCAAGGTCAAAGTCAAAGATTAAGGTCAAGTTCAAATTTCAAGGTGAAGGTCAAATTTCAAGGTTAAGGTCAAATTTAAAGGTTAAGGTCAAATTTCAAGTTCAAGGCCAAATTTCAAGGTGAAGGACAAATTTCAAGGTCAAAGTCAAAGTTTAAGGTCATAGTCAAATTTCAAGGTTTAGGTCAAATTTCAAGGTTAAGGTTAAATTCAAGGTAAAATTCAAATTTCAAGGTCAAGGTCAAAGTTCAAAATCAAGGTAATGTTCAAGGTCAATGTCAAAGTTCAATGCTAACAGTTGAGTACAAGGGTATGGTGACCAGAAAATTATACTAACATGTTATCGGCACACTCTAGCGGACGAAAACAAGATGGTGGTCTCCAGCGAAAGAAGACAAGATGGCGGACATGACGTCATATCAGCTGACGATATATGTACCTTGGAAGATCAGTCTGTAGGTGGCTTCTGTGGAGGATCTGTTGTTTTTTTATTTTTTGCTCTTACTGGTTTCGAACCAAGGACCTTAGTCGATCTAATGAATCATTATATTTATTGCCAATTTATTAAATGAAGATTGAACTTTTTTTCCGCATCTCTAGCATTAAAATTACGGATTTTCAACATGGCACCCCAATTGACAAGATGTCGGGTGTCACAGAAATAATAAATGATTACTGCACTCTAGCGGATAAGAATTAAACTAGCATGGCGTCAGCGCACTCTAGCAGACGTTACAATGATGATGGCTTCCAGCAGACGAGGACAAGATGGCGGACATGACGTCATGCTAACTGGCGATATATATGCTATGACATAAGTGGTGGGGGTCAGTTTGCCTGCAGCCACTGTGAGGGAAGGATGGGTCGCCATTTTTATTTTTTGCACTCGTCGGGTTCGAAACGAGGACTCCGAGCTCCTTGTCATAAATGTATGTTTTTAATAATTTTTATTGAAATTTTATTAATTGAAATTTTTTATAAATTTAAAAATTTTTTTGATTAAAATCGGATAGTAAATAAAGATCTTAAAGATGGCTACCGTAACGGAAATTGCAAAGGTGACGTCATAATTCAAAATGGCGATAAACACAACTCCGGAATGTTCGAGAAAACACAATGACGTCATCCAAAATGGCGGATACAAGATGGCCACCGTGATCTACTTGTCCCGTTACGTTGTGTCCCATTACGCTCATTAAAGATGGCGACCGGAACGTGACAATTTTTCGTGTTTTCAGCTCCTCGGCTCCTCACCCTGGAGCCTGGTGCCGGAGCCCATTTTCTATACTACTATTACTAACTTTGAGAAATTGAAACTAACCATCTTTGTTACGAAGTGAAACAAAATACACGCATGGTTCGCATAATAAACTTAAATGTAAAGTAAAAGAAAACAATTTTGGATTTTCATTAGATTAACAGGAGTGGATGTCTATGAAGTGTTAGTTTATTCATTAATAATTTATTGGCATTCGTTACCTAATAAACGCTTTATGTTTTAATTAGAGAATTTATTTGGTTTGTATTTTAAATTACTTGTGAACATATAATTCAATTTAATTGTAAGGAAAATTAAAGGTAATAAGCCTACCTAATATAAAATAATGAAAAAAATAAACTCAGCTATGGATTTTATAATATTATAGTAATAACTAGCAGACCCGACAGACGTTGTCCTGTACACACGTCGTTAATTCGAAAATTTCAAACATTCTTCAATAAGCTGTAACAATCTAGACTGTTTTGATGAAAATTATTATTCAAGAGTTATTTTAATATCTAACCTCATTACATGTACACTTATACAAATTCGACCGATCGGTAGCATGTGAGTATATACTGTGTGTGTAAGTATGCATATACTGTATGAGTGAAGTGAAATGTAGAAGCTGTGTTAACTAAAAAGATGCATCTATTACCACACTCCACGGATGAAATTTGTAGACTGGATAATAGCAGCCACTGTCTATGATTATTGACACGGATATTTCTAGGCGTCACCGAAAATTTTAAGTGAATGAAATGACTGATTACCGGTTGGGATATTATCCGTGGAGTGTGGCAATAACAGCATCGTAAATACAAACTTTAACTTGTTTTAAGTAAAGGTAAACAATCTTATAATGAAACTATTTTATAACATTTATTTATTAATTTACAAAAACTTAATTTATCTTAATGCTATTGGATGTACAATATTTTTGGTTAATCCTTGAGGTGTATAAACAAACAAATTCGATGGTTTTCCAACTCTGGAACACGCAACATATAATTGACCGTGAGAAAAACACAGATTTTCTAAATCTAAGCCACAAATTGTCATGGTTTGGCCTTGTGACTTATTTATAGTCATAGCATATGCCAAGCGGATTGGAAATTGTAAACGTTTGAATGGTATAAGCAAATCTGAAGGAATCATTGGGATCCGTGGTAGAAGTACAACCTCACCTTGAAATTTTCCACTCAAAATAGTAGCTTCAAGAATGTTGCCCATGATTTTTTTATAACTAATCGCGTCCCATTACATAATTTTGGAGCATTCAAATTTCGAAGCAAAATTATAGGTGAACCAACCTTCAGTCGCAAATTATGTGGTGGCATTCCAGGTAAATTTAATGAATTTAAAAATTCTACAGGATAGTTAACAACTTCATCAGGATCAACAACAGTGTCGATCGATTTAAATGTAGTTTCATTACCAGGCAGTAATTGCTGTATTTTGAAATTGATGGCATCAACATCTAAATTTTTCGCAGCTAAAATTGCTCGCTCTCGTAGCCATCCATGATTAGTACAATTATTTCTCAAATCTGGAAAGATACTGTTTATTAACTCATCTTTGGTAGCCACCATGTTGCAAAAATTCTCTGGAAGTCGAATATATTGTGTATCTTCATACAATTCAATTTTACCATTGCCAATATCCAACAATTGTTTAGAGAATCTTGACACTAATGGATCATTTTGAAGTTGAACGCGCATATTAATAGTAAGACATAATTTTCTGACACTTCGCCATAGATAAGATTCTTTAACATGCGTTTATTTCGTCTGTATATGTCGCGCGTGGAATGACTGGTAATGTTTGTCTGAAATCACCAGACAGCAACAATAGAGCACCACCGAAAAGCCTAGTATTATCCTTGATATCTTTCAAGGACCTGTCGAGAGCTTCAAGCGAATGCTTGTGGGCCATGGTACATTCATCCCAGATAATAATTTTGCATTTTCTCAAAACTTGAGCCATGCCTGAATGCTTCTTTATGTTACACATTGCTTCGGGATTTGTGTGAACATTCAAAGGTAATTTAAGCGCTGAATGCGCCCTCCGTCCACCATCAAGTAACGTTGCTGCGATTCCTGATGAAGCAATAGCCAATGCAATATTATTTTGTGATCGGATGCGCGCAAGTATCAATGAAATGAGTAATGTTTACCAGTACCACCTGGTGCATCCAAAAAAAGAATCCACCTTGTTGCGCTGCAATTGATACATTAATTTGATCATATACATTTCGTTGCTCAGCAGTGAGCAATTGTTCATTATTGGCAACAAAAGTAGCCAAAGAAGTTCTATCGAAGTGGTGTTCCCGTTGAACATCGCTGTTGATGGTATCTACTGCTGGGCGGTTCGGCGCTGGCATGCCGAAATGGATGAGCGGCATATTCGAAATAAGTATACAAATAAGGTCAATAATTATTAATGACTCATTATATATTTCTGCGGAGAATTCGATATATTGATTTTGATTAGTAATTCTAATCCGATGTAAAATATCCTCACTCATTGAGTCTTTATATTTGTCCCACAAAGCAGATGCTTCAGACGGAAAACACATTGTCAATATTATTGAAAATAATTGACGAATTTGTTGTGGAGATGAGATCAGTGCTGCATCTGCAAGTGTGAGATCCCAATGGTTATCATCCTCCAATAAATGTAACTCACGACACGCATCAAAGAAAGTGTCGTGTAAAGTACCATTGACTTTTCGCAAATATCGGAAAGATGTTGGTCCAGGAACGGTAACCAATAACAAACGCAAAAAAAAAACATTCGCGTTGCTTAGGATGAACTGTACATACTCGACCTAAAGTATTTGTCATAAATATGTCGGTGAATCCTGGGACTGGAATGCCTCGTTTCCGTGGTTCCCAATTTTTTGATTGTTTATTCCACGTAAAATTTTTAGGAACATCAGTATACATTAATGTCCTTGCGAATTTACCAACAACATCTTGTCGGCAACAAAGGTTGAAAAATTCAGTAAGAGTTGTTTTTGGAGCCGTTAAAGCTTGTTGTAGTACAGTCTGTTCTGTAAAGTAAACACGCTGTCCGTTTTCAAGATGCACAGCCAAATGTATAACAGCAGGATCCCTTTCATGTATAGGAAACGTAAAAATGCGCCAAATAGCTTCGTTACTGCTTATGTATCGACCCATTTGATAACGTGTAATTTCGTCATTGTCATTTACATTTTGAACAGCGAATACAGCTTTATCACTGCCCTTGTGAACATACTTACAAATGTATTTTATAGATTTCACTGAACTGCATAGTTCAACGTTTATGTGCGCTTTATAGGTTTTGCACAGCAATGGTGAATATGGAACTACCCAGCGATTATCAATATCTACTGTCACACCGTTTGACAGACGCAATTCATATGATTGACCGCCATTGGCTACGTCTCTACGCCGGTAAGATGGATAACCGTCAATATTGGTGATAGTATCAGATTGGCATGGTTTTGGAAAACGTTTCGTACATTTTCCATTGTCCATACATGGTGACATAATGTTTAGAGTACCACATGGACCATGGATCATATTAGTAGTTACAATGTCAAACAATTCTTGATCAACATTCGGATCTGGAATTTCGGCTGAAATAATTTTGTCGATTTCTTCTGGGCGTACTTTATCCACCAACCAAATCAAAATATGCGCATGAGGTAAACCTCGTTTTTTCCATTCAACAGAGTAATGCCAACAATGTGTTTCACCAAATACCGAGTGATGTGTAATCAAATTCATCAAAGATTTTATTTTTTCTTTAAAAACACGTGCAGTGATATCATGGCGATGCATCGATGTTTGACCTGGCAACAACAAACTTTGAATTTCATACCAGTTTGGATTACACGTAAATGTGATAAAAAGATCTGGTCGGCCATATGCACGTACGTAAGTCATGGCGTCTTGAATATACTCTTGCATATGACGCGGACTACCAATGTATGATGATGGGAGAATATATGCGCTACCGATGTTGTTGATGTCATTAGATGCATCTACGTTACCAATAACGGCGTCACGCAAATGAATGTACTCCTCAGCACGAAGTTTTGTTTGATTAAATTTTATATATCGTAATCTCTCACTTTCGATTTTTACGTACATATCGACAATATACTGATGAAATAGCTGTCTGCATCGGAGAATGGTATTGTCTTCATTAGCACGAATCATCAATCGATATGCGTAGAAGTTCATAGCACTAATTTTCTTGATCAGTTCTTCACCTGCAAATAAATATATATATAAGAGATACAGAAATTATTTGAAAAAAAAAATCTGTAAGATAGTCTATAAGTTGTACCTGTAGTTGGATTCCTTTGTTTAATACTTAAATGGTATCCATCTTCTCCTTCCCAAAATATCAATGGATACTGCAATGCATCGTAAGAACGATGATTGTCTTGAATTATTTGCATCGTATTATCTCTGCGTTGAATGCAAATGTCCCGACGTTCACATGGGTCACCAGCCATAACAACTGCAGCTTCATTAATAGTTGGAACATTATATGTGCCTGCGTGCTCTCCGTAGGGCACTTTGTCTGCTTTAATAATAATGGCGTAGTTGTCGTTTTGCAGTCTGCTAGAAAAAGTCTTGAACAATTGCAACAACTGGTTATGGTTTTGCCAAAACGTTTCCAAAATGTCCACAATTTCTCGTTCCTCCATCTGCTCTATATAGTTGTAAGCGCAGCGTGTGTGTGATTGTTGCTCCTCATTGCCCATAAAATAAATTTGTAAAAATTTTGGATCAGCATCAGGCATTGGGAGCAATGAACCAATTTGGTGGTACACTTGACCTTGAATTTTGAATGTAGAATCCAAATTACGACCATCTTCATTATGAACCATTTTTGTTGCTCCAAATGATGTCATTTGGAAGCATGAATTGAATTTACGAATTTTTCGCCAAAACAATTTCGATTGAGATGTGGTGCAAGCTAAAAGTGTTTTTAAAGGTTCCGGCGGTGGATTAAGCGATG
The DNA here is from genome assembly GCF_032445375.1 of Bacillus rossius redtenbacheri. Classification (NCBI taxonomy): domain Eukaryota; kingdom Metazoa; phylum Arthropoda; class Insecta; order Phasmatodea; family Bacillidae; genus Bacillus; species Bacillus rossius. The sequence continues at coordinate 28,571,669 of NC_086336.1, read as the reverse complement.
GCAGTGAAATTTTTCCAGATGCGCAACATAAACCAGCTGATTCACCTTTGTACTGAAAGCATGACAATGTTGACACTATTTGTCCATACTACCAATCGAGATTAATGAATGTGACGAATAGTTGATTTCAGGATCATATTCAAACGCAAGGCGATTGAGTGATGCTCTTGTCAATGCTCGATCATTTTGCATCCGGCGTTGGTTACGTTCTCTATGTGCATCCGTCGCTTGTTGACGTGCCTCTCGTTGTCTTACTGCATTAGCACGAAGACGTCGAGTGCTTGTACTGAATTTTCATTCGCACGTGTAGATGCAACTTGATCTCTCAGATTTGCATTATCCGCCGAGTGTTCTTCATCTGTTCTATTTATTCGACGATCATGGACAAATTGCGCGTTCGGAGTACGTCGACCAATATTTCTGGCTCTTCCTCGAAGACGTGGCATTTTTCTGAAAAAAAAATCTGTAAAATAATACGCAACGAATGTGAGTTTTTTTATTGAGAATTAAATTTTAATTAATTAACAAAAAAGATTTATTGTAACAAATTTTAGATAAAAAACGTGTAATTTTATTTTTTTGCTTGATAACTTTTAAAATGAATAATTTTTTCCAAAGCAAATAATTTTTAATATAATTTTTTTCAAATTTTTTTATAGTTTTATTTTAAATAGTTTTTTTATTTAAAAAATGAATAATTTTTATTAAAAATGATTGAAAAAATTCGTTATGGAATCAATAAACTACAAAAATAATTTTTATATTAGGGTGGTTGTTAACAAATTTATACGAAATAAACTCAAGTAATCCACAACGAATATGAGTTATTTATTGAAAATAAAACTTTTAATTATCACCGAAAACGATTTAAAGCATGTAATTTTTAATAGAATTTTTTCTATTTTTTTAATAATTATTTTTATTTAAAACACGAATAAAAAAACAATTTAAAAAATTTATTATGAAATTAATGAGCTACACAAATAAATTTTTAGGTTAGGTTGGTTGTTATAAAACTCACGTTATAAAATTCTAATTTTTATTAAAAACAATTGAAAAAAATATGTTATGAAGTCAATAAACTACACAAATAATTTTTAGGTTAGGTGGGTTGTTAACAAATTTATACGAAATAAACTCAAGTAATCCACAACGAATATGAGTTATTTATTGAAAATGAAAATTTTAATTATCACCGAAAACGATTTAAAGTATGTAATTTTTAATAGAATTTTTTTCTAATTTTTTAATAATTATTTTTATTTAAAACATGAATAAAAAACACTTTAAAAAATTTATTATAACATTAATGAGCTACACAAATAAATTTTTAGGTTAGGTTGGTTGTTATAAAACTCACGTTATAAAATTCTAATTATTATTAAAAACAATTGAAAAATATGTTATGAAGACAATAAGCTACCAAATAATTATTAGGTTATGTTGGTTGTTATAAAACTCACGTTATAAAATTCTAATTTTTATTAAAAACAATTAAAAAATATGTTATGAAGTCAATAAGCTACCAAATAATTATTAGGTTATGTTGGTTGTTATAAAACTCACGTTATAAAATTCTAATTTTTATTAAAAACAATTGAAAAATATGTTATGAAGTCAAAAAGCTACCAAATAATTATTAGGTTATGTTGGTTGTTATAAAACTCACATTATAAAATTCTAATTTTTATTAAAAACAATTGAAAAATATGTTATGAAGTCAATAAGCTACCAAATAATTTTAGGTTAGGTTGGTTGTTATAAAACTCACGTGTAAATTTGATAAAAAATTTATACAAAATATATACTTAATTCGATTCCACCCTAAATACGCAAAAAGTATCGTTTTTTAGGAACACTTCAAAACTCTTCAAACATCAATAATTTATATTCATAGTTAATATTTTAATTAGCACACGACTTAAACGAACACAATAATAACACAAAATTTCAAATATTTTTCTCAATTTGATCGCAGCACCAACTGTCGGGACAAACTGAAATTAAAATAGAATAATATTTAATATTTGATGCTGCGATGGTAGCGCAGTCTACCGGATCAAATGTAAAACATTCCAAAATTAACAACTACTTATAAATGAAAAATTAGTTAAATAAACATTTTCTAATTTTTATTGAAAACAATTGAAAAATGGTTGGTTGTTATAAAACTCGCGTTATAAAATTCTAATTTTTATTAAAAACAATTGAAAAATATGTTATGAATCAGCTACCAAATAATTTTTAGGTTAGGTTGGTTGTTATAAAACTCACGTGTAAATTTGATAAAAAATTATTTTTTTGTTTGATAACTTTTAAAATGAATAATTTTTTCCAAAGTAAATAATTTTTAATAGAATTTTTTCAAATTTTTTATAGTTTTATTTTAAATAGTTTTTTTATTTAAAAAATAAATAATTTTTATTAAAAATGATTGAAAAAATTCGTTATGGAATCAATAAACTACACAAATAATTTTATAGAGAAATGACACACACTCACTATTTGTGTGGCTATGAAACATGATTTTTTTCTGCAATTTAAATTGTAATATACATAAAGAGAATTGAAAATTGAAACAAATATGGCGACACGATAAACTGTCAGGATCTTTATTTTTTTCTTACTCTCTACTTAGTTCCTTACAATAGCAAAACTTAATGGCTTCTAATAATGCGTTGCAATTTTTGCTTATAAAGCGTGTTTTTTTTAGTTTTTCTTAATTCAGAATCGAGATAAAATATCCAATTGTGAATCTAAACCATCCTCGAATCCCCGTGAACTCACACACAAAATTTCATCAAAATCGATCCAGCCGTCTAGGAGGAGTTCAGTGACATACACACGCACACAAGAAATATATATATAAAGATATATATAGAATATAAAATACTTTTTTTTAAAATAATAAGTAAAATACGATGAAATCCAGTAATCTATTATTTCTAAATGCAATTTTTTTTGCAGTGATTTAGTTATGAACCATGTCAGAAGTCCCCATACAGCACAAAATGTTACAGATATGTTTCAGAAATATAACTTTTGAAACATTGTAACATGTTTGTAACATTTCGCAACCTACCTGAAACATCTCGGATATATTTCAGAAACGTCAAAATGTCCGCCCTGTGAAATATTTCAATGAAACCTCCCTGCAACATCAAATGGTAATGTTTCTGAAATGTTTCCACTAATGTCCCATCAATATTTCTGAAACATTTAACCGAAATATTTCCATAAATGTTCTGAAATACGTATAAAATTTATCATGTGACCTAAAATACCTCTGCAAATTAGGATGACTGAGGGTATATTTATAATTTAAAAGAGTATTGCACTTTAACAGATACCATAATGTTACAGCTGCATTGGTCAGCTAGTTGCAGTGAAGTGCAGTGACTGTGTTCCAATTCATCACAGCATGCCCTCATACACTTCCTCTTGATCACTTTGTGCATAATGCCCCTTGACCACTCCCTTAGAAAGTGTTAATCGGTGAATTGATATGATCTTGTTCGTATCTTCTTGTTTGCGTCAAGTTTTGCTTGTCCTTAGTAATGTGTCATTTTTTGATTATATAAAAAATAGATATTGTAATATTATTTTGTTTGAAATTATTTTAAAGATGTGCTCTGGTAGGGAATAGAATGTAAATTTTTGTCATTTTTAATGTAATGATAATTTATTATATTACTTAATAATTTGGCTTGTACAATTTCTGAAAAACCAATTAAAAATCTACTTATAATTTCTAATGTAAGATTAAAAAGGCCTGCCGACAAAATCCAACAATTCATGTAAATTAATGAAACCATATTCTCCACCCTACTGAGCTAAATTTATATATATATATATATATATATATATATGAACCAAGTTAAAGAAATAATTTAATTAATCTAATTAGACATCAGATGTGTTCCCAGGTCAGCGTACCAGACTTGCCTAACATTAATTTTACAAACTATTTTATTATTCTAAAAACAAATTATGGTCATGAAAGTAAAAATTTAAATAAGTCTTAGATATGCTTGCAAAGTGGAAACTTACATGAATGTCATAGGAAGCCCAGCACTGGTGTCCATGGTTCCTGTCCATTGCATTTTATTTTAATGGGGAATTTGAATGTGATATAGTGGCAGGCAGGCATGCATCTACATCAGTACATGGGGAAAAAGGGACAAGCTAATGCACAAAGGTTCCATTATTAAATACAATGACAATGTCATCTTGTAATGAATAAATTTTAATTGAGGCTCCCCAAGCTATCTGGATGTGATCTCCTTATGCTCAGCACAGAAAGTATGCTAATATTTACTTAATCCATAACAACCAAACCCCACTTGCATAGGAGACATGATTACCGAGCATTGTAAAATATAATTTTCATAACCCAATGTGTTATGGCCACTTCAAGTTTGTTTTTGAGTATCATAAATGAGCACTTGTCTATCGATGTCTTTATCTGTATTTGAACAATGTCTTGAGAATTTGGGTATGGTTTTCTATTGCATTCCAGATGTTGACATTCTCAAAAATCACGACACTGTTATTGTGTACGGTATCAGTAGTCTAGATAATCATGTGGTATTACATTAACTTAAAATACTTGATACACACAAGAAAAAAAAACTGCATTCAACCTCAAACAAATGCTATAGAAATAAAAAAACTAATATACCTATATACAATACACTAACATATTATAATAGAAAATTCCTACTTGTATGTTGCACAGGAAACCGGTATAACATAATGAACAGCCATGAGACTTGACCTGTGCTCGTATTGTGATGTACTTTTCTCCTTATTTAATGCTATAGTAAGTATATATGGCTGGTGCTTGTGATTTGGACATTTGCAAGAAAAAAATGTGTGCTTGAAAACCCTCAAAAGACATGTAACAATTTTATGTTATAATTAATGTCTTTTGCTTCTTAAACACACATATACTAATTTACAGAGGGTCTAAATATGAAACAATGCAGTCTTAATACAAATTCATCATATAGCTTTATAATCGACATTTTGTTTTCCATTTCACACAAGCTCAACATAAATGAGACTGGACTGGAATCGGCTGTCCTCACTAAACGAAAAACTTGTCTGACCAACCTAAATGAAGTGAGATGGTGGTGGTGTAGCGGAATTTAAATGGGAATGAAACAAATGTGCAATGAGAAATACTCTTTAACATTGCAATGTCACTTTCCCTAATTGAAATACTTATTGTACCAGACAAGAGCTCAAATTGATCCAGCTTCCCTAACATTGTGATGCCAGTGACTTGCTGAAGATACAATAGTGGCAGTCCATAAAAAAATCTGGTTTCCTTAATTTTTTCTATAGAAAGCATGTTAATCTACCTAAAGTTCGTGGATTAAGCTAGGTTTTATATTTGTATTTTAATACTACTAAATTGACTAAATATCCTAAGGATAAAACAACAAATACAATATGGCAATAGTAGTATATAGTGTCTCTAAATTTCAAATTTTCAAAATAAAAACACAAAATAATATTTACACAACAGTACTTCCACACAAACTATATTCAAACGAGATCACAAATTTATTGTAAACAAATAATATAAATAATTTTGTAATATGCAGTACAAAATTTTAAAATAATATGCATGGCGAATTATACTTTGTACAAAATAGAAGGTAGCTAGTTTGGCCTAACTCGTCAACAATGAAGTAATTAGAGATAGAGAAACTTATTCAAACAGACAATAGGGTTTTGGATTGTAACTTCTATGATCTATGTTATGAAACCAGCCAAGAATGCACCTGAAGTAAGATAAGAACCATGTATAACCATAATCAGAAAGCCACACCAGGTCAAACCAGGTTCTTTCCATTTGAATACTTAACAATAGAGGCAAAGATAAAAAGGGGTATTTTCAATAGCAAATAACAACGTAGTCTGAGAAGTAGACTTTAATAAAAAAAACTATATATATATTATATATACAATACATGAAATTTTTAACTGACTCTCTATGCAGATTTTCTTGAAGATTTTTGCTGAAAAAAAGAGAAGAAGAAAAAACAACTATTTTTAACTTGTTTCAGGTCAATTATGACATGTATGTGAGATTTTTAAACATGTAGACACTAAGTTGTTACATTATTTATTTTTAAATTACCATGCAAACAGAAAAAAAAAAAGTTTCTGATGCCAATGATAAATTTCAAACTGAGAGCATCTTAAAAGGGACATATTGATATTGCAACCTATGCATTTTTTTTCAAACTTATTAAGCAGGAATACTTCTTCACTGGGAATTTCTTAACATACTATTTACATTCCTAATAATCAATTTAATGGTGTCTGGTTAATGCAAAGAGGCACATGACATTGTATAATAACACATTTTAAGCAAAGTTTTAAAAGAAAACTTAAATTTAAATCCTAATGATTTCCTAATAAGTGTCTGTGTGAACAGTGCCTGTGATGTTACATCATTACAATTCAGCCCATATTTTTGTGCAGTACTTAATACGTACTCTAAAATTTCTAGTAAATTTTTGAGCAGATTCTCAATATTATCCTTTGTAGTGCACATTTAATGTTTATTTTCATTATTTAAATTGCTACCACTACATAACTATACACATGTAATCTAATAAATAATCATTAAATTTGTTTCCTTTATTGTCCTATAATGGATGGAATTAGGTTTTGTCAAACTCTCCAAATCAAACATACTTGGTTACTACCATAATTTAGCATAAGAAAAACTAATTTAAATAGCAATACCAATGATGCTTATGCTTAGTACAACACAACTCGAAGACTTGTACCTTCTCTGCGGTAAAGGACAAAATTTATTTCAATTATTTTGCCCTGCAATTCCAGCCCACCAATAAAATGAAGGCCAGATTGCAGAAATAACTTTGTTAAGCGAAATGGCAATGAATGAAACCGCTGTCTAATTAATTGTGTAGGCCTAGTGCATTCATTTACAATAAATTACATTTATGACAAGCCAGATATAATAGCAGGCTTTATTAAATTTCCGTTAATAGTAATACGTAGGCCTACAACATACAATGTAAGTACTAATTACTTAACCAGTAGAATTGTAAATTATTTCAAATTAAACACTTCAATATTTATATTAAAATAAACACAACATAATTAATTTATGTGTTGTGCACGGTAAATAAACACAAATTACCCTTAACTACATATTATAGGTTATGAAATATATTTACTTAAGTATATTATAAAAGCCCGAAGGTGATAACTCAATAAAATAAATTGGTTTAATCAAATGCTTTTAAAACCAAAATATTTAGGAACCTATAAGCCTATATTTGTGATTTTTAACTAAAGATAACATTAAAGGGACTAACCCATACATTAGCATTCGTGTTCTAGTCAACGACCATATAGCGGCATAGCTACAGTAAGTAGAAAACTTGTTAGATGCTTTAGCAATTTTATTAAATCGCGAATATCCTGTTAATGCATCACATAAATTAAAAATCAGACTGAAAACAGCGCACGTGAATCTTTGAGCATAATAAGCATACCGACAAAAAAAAGACATTCCTTAACTTACAGCTTTACACATTTCGAAGACGCATAAAAGATTGTTTCTATACCGGTACTTGCTTAAGTGCGAAAGTAAAAACAAAAAATAGTTAACTAACATGAAATAAATAATGTTCAAAATTACAATTTATTCACCACATATAAAAATCCAAGTACCAAAATACTGCGCCAAAACAAAAAATAATACACAAAGACAAAGATTTCTAAACTTCAGTGCCAACAAGCATGATGGGAAGTTTCAATATAATGTCTCAGATACATTTCAGAATCAACCACAATGTAATATTGCCAAACGAATCTTGCTGAAATGTATCTGAAACTTCATTTATAGACATGAGTACTATGTGTCCAATGAAATGTTTATGAAATATTCCAGAAACATGACAGATGAAATGTAATCTATTCGAAACATAGTAATGTTACTGCAATATCACAGACATGTTACTGAAACATTGTGTGCTGTATGGGTCACTCTTAGGGCGGGATTCATAGTCGAAGGCTTGTTTGGCGAATAAGTAATACTTTATAAAGTAGTGCTTATTCTTCAAGTAATACTTATTCCAGCAATGAATTAATAAACCTATACTTGACGAAGTAATACTTGAACAAGCACTACTTATATTGGCCATGCTGTACTTGATGAAGTATCTCAAAAAGTAAAGGACGAATTTTGTGTCAACGTAACGCAAGCAAATATACCGATGTAAATACATAATTTACCTTATGAAAATAAAAATTCCCACGTTTCAAACCATATATGCGATTAAAATAATGAAATTAAATTGTAAGATGATATTTATACTTTATTTGATAGTGAACTTGAATAACATAAATATGAACATGTATTAAAAACGAATTTACAACTACATAAATATGTTTTTAATGTTTGTGTTGTTAAATTATGTTGGCCATCCTGTGTCTGATCTATAAGTAGAGGTGTAAAAATAACGAAAAAAAAGCGTACCCGTATGTATTCGTTACTATAACAATTATTACTCGTTACTATCGTATCGTTACGTTACTCGTTACTTCTGATACCGCATAACATGCTATGTTATGTTGCAGCAACGAATCGAGTCGCATTGCGTACGCTTACAGTATCAGTATGGCGTCGCGTAAATAATAATGAATAGAATATAAACAATTAACAATATTTGATAATTAACAGTTTTTGTTAACCAAGAAACAATTAAATCTCATTAGAGCGGCTTTATTATATTATCTCTTTTAAGATAACAAAAAAACGTGAAAATACGCGATAATAAAAACAAAAACACACATATTTCTAATTTGTAAAACATACTTTCTTACGTTGTTTCTGTTCCAAGCTCAAACTTTGTCTACACACACAATACCTTTAATAAACAGTAAAAAACTTGGACGACGAATTTTCAAATTATACTTTACTTAAACATCGTTCTTTGTAACGTAAATTCATCGAATATGCGTAAAACATACGAAAAATGCGACTAACGAAATGCATTCGTGTGTAACGTTTCGTTACTCGTTACTAGATGGCGCACCCGTTACTCAGTACCGAATACATACGGTTTGCAAAACAACACGCTAGCTGCAGAAGAGGTTATGTACGTAGCCTGTATTGTTTACAAAACTAAGCGGCAACGATTTGTTTCGTTTCTTTTCCCCAAATTGAATTTGTTTACTATCTCAATTTTAATTTAATGTATGGAAAAATTAACGGGAATTAATGCCTTACATAACCTATTCCTTACAACAAACAAATCCGTACCAGTACTTGAGTCACCTAGATAGCCCCCTTCATGAAGTATTACTTATATCAATGAATAAGCATGGCTTATTTGATTGTGAATACTTGCGAAAAAAGGCAAACTTATTCCATGACTGTGAATTCGTATTGAGCAGTACTTATTTGACGCAGTGCTTCGTAAAGTATTACTTGAAGTAGTCCTAATAAGAAGTGCTCTTTTTGTTCGCTATGAATTTAATGCCATACTTAAGCATGCATATAAGCAGTACTTTTTTCAAGTATCGCTTATATCACCACTATGAATACCGCTCTTAGTGCTTTACGACCACGCGCGTTCCCACTGAGCTACCGAGACGTTCGAGCTGGTGGAGGAGACTATGTGTAATGCAATTTTATTACGTATTCTTAAACTTGCTAATACTTCTTTCTCTTACTATTTTAGTTGGCCAAATATATTATAGGGTAGTTTTACTGTCATAAAGTTTTACTTTGCTAACCATTCCGTTTGTTACCTACGTATCCTAATATTTTCACAAGGGACTATATAAGTGTTTATATTAGATACTACACGTGGGTCAGCCATCTCAACGAATTCGGCTCGTGGGTATAGCAGAAAACTAGAATAAATTATTTTACGGTTTTGTCTTAGACTTCGGGTATGAAAACTTTTATACCAAGAGCCAGACCCCTTGGAAAGGTGATGAAATTTTACCTACACGAGAGCAGGTGCGCTAACAAAAAATAGGTATGAAAACTGCTAAGGATATGGGTATCGTGTGGGGCTGGCTTTATCACTTGTCCGCCACAATCATTCATCCGGTGAAGTTGACTATTGCATTTAATAGGTTGTAATCGGGAGTAGTTTAACATTAAAATAATACTTATTAAATAGGTTTTTTCTCGAAACTTAGTGTGTTTGCCCATTATTAAAAACTATTTCAAAGTACGCATGGTTTTTTCATGTAAGTTTATATGTGTTTATTAAAGGTTTTGAAAACTCAAAGAGTTGTATTTTATATGTAAGGTCGAGTGAACTTAAAGAAAGTATTCAATAAATACTTAATTTTAAACTAACTGGTTGTGTTTTTGACTTTGTCGTAAAATAGTTAAATTGTAGCATTTAATTCGTAAATTTTTAAAAATCTGACTTTCACAAAATCTTGGATAATTTAAGTTTTTAAAACTCTGGAAAGATGTAGACTGTAAAAATATATGAAAAAAATTTTAAACATAAATAATTTTAAGACAAAGACTAAAGAGACACGTCTAATTTAAAAGCTTAATGTGACGTTGAAACATAAATTGTCATTTAAAACTTTTCAATCCTTTTAAAAATCTCATATTATTTGATATGATTATAACAATTTATAACAATTTTGATAAAGTAATATCACCAATCAAATCAAAATTTTGGGCAAAGCCATGAAAATAAAAAAAAAAGCATAACAATTAACGATTCCTAGACATTAAGGAAACGTAAACCTCATCGCTTTTCAGTTCTACACAATGCAGTAAGAACTTTGCTCACCCATGTGACAAACTTTTTCATTTATTTTTCGTCTCAAAGGCAGAAGAAAAATAAAAAAAGAGAAAACATTCAGTGGGGTTAGTTGTTTAGTCAAGATTATAAAATCTGGTGTATTTTAACGATGTATGTGTCTATAAAAACACAGAAAATGTAAATTATTATTTTATGTTGGTTTCAGACATGAAAAAATAATAATTTACAACTACAGTGTTTTATAATTTTTGAAAGGAAAGTGTAACTTTTATATTTTTTATGTAAATTACCAATTTTTTTGCAGTAACTTCTTGAATATCTATATGCTAAATTTCCAACGCAAATTATGTGTTACGAACTTATTTTAGATACATGTGAAGTTCGGTTTCAATAATCAATTTAGCTACAGAATTTTCTGTCATTAATGATATTAAAATGCCATTTCTTCAACTTTTTTCCAATGGGTCACACGAATTTCTTGTATGATCATCAATTTTGTGACCAACATTTGCTTAACATTACACTGTTTAGAAATAACATCAATTATGTAAGTATTGACAATTTGTTACTAAAAAAAATGCCAAAGCGACATTGTGGTAAATTATCTTAAATGGTTTTTAGAGCAAAGAAATTTAATAAACAATAAACCATCAACATACCAGGATGACGTCTCGGTATCATACGGAAAGTTGAAAAATTAAATTTTTAGGGTAAGTACAAGTTTATATTGTAGGGTATTTCTGTAAAATTTAACACAAAACCACTCTTACATTTTTCATTATATCACATTTTCAACAGGTATTCAGTAAGGTTAATATAATAGGTGACTTAGTAAATAACTGTTAAAATATTTATGACAGTGACATATGCAAGAGTGTTATTGTGGTGTTGCATTTACAGAATGAGCCATTAAATGACAGTAATAACGAGAAAAAGAAAAAAAAATCCATCAACCTAACGTATTATACAAACCTTTAAGAAACAAAAATAATTGTGAGTGACTCTTTCAGTACTGGCAAGAAATGTGTAACCTCTAACTTCGGCAACGAGTAAATTCATGTGTTTACTTGTTGCAAATCCACTTATAATATTCCAAACTTGGACACAGCATTTAACGTAGAATTCCTTAAAATAATACCGAGCGTGATAAATATTAGAAAATTATTTTATATACTGCATTTATAGACGCGAATAACACGTAGTTTCCGCACCCGTCACTGGAATTCGTTGCCGGAGCAGCTGCGTCAGCTATCGAATCATTCGATTTTCAGAGCGAAATGTTAAATATGTAATGAAACTTCTACGATAAAATCTAAAAAATACTGAACCACAGCTTTGGACCTGATTTTTAAAAATTGGTTAAACAGTTTATACTTTAAAGTTTCCCTTTGTGTTTGTGATCTTTGATTCGTGCCATCCGCCACAGATGACAGCACCGTCGTTACAAATTTCCGTTCCGTGCGACTCCCGTTCCACTCACCTAATTACTCATACCGCATGCCTTATCTCGAGAGCTAATGTATTGCACGTGGAAAAATAAATTCACGCTGTGTCGGGAACCTCGGGGTAGAAGGCGGTGTGATTGATGTACCACGCTGAGGACCTCTGGAGGCGAAAGCCAGAATCTCTCCCGCTGCTGCCGACAGCACGCGGACCACCGGTCATCCGGCGACCTTTGCAGAACCCGACGAAGACACGACCGGTCCGGGGCGAGCCTGACGGCTCTCTCGCCTCCCAGGGGAGCCTCGGTTATACACTTGTTTGTGGTTTTTATGAATCTAGGCGCGGCACATCTTACAACCCGCTGGCACCACAGGTTTCATCCATTCACGTAACACAACGTGCTTGCATTCCGACTGCTTATGGGGCAGGGCAAGGAACACTGTTAGAAATTACAGTAAATTTACAGACTTTTCAAATAAACGAAGAAATTTTCGTTATTACTGATAACGGGATCATCGTAGGAAATACGTCGTATTTCGACTTCCGAGTTGTATGTTTCTAAACAAAGATAAACACATGGATGGACAAAAAAAAACAGTGTTATATTTGTCGAAATAACAAGTTTTTTTTATGTTTTGTTCATTTACCAAGAATTGATATTTTGTATTCATATTCAAATAAAGTGAATTTACGAATAAACCCATAAATTTACGAAGATACCTGGATAACTTGTAAATTGAAAAATGAAAATGAAAATTTTTAACAGTGAAATTAAAGACGCCATACTGATTTCAAAAGTTTCATTACTACAACAATTTTTTATTTATTGTAATTATTATTATTTTTTAAGGCGGAGATAATATTTTAAGAGATTTTTAAAAATCTATAAAATTATTATTTTTAATTGTAATCATTCGCAAAATTTAATTCAATCCAAACAATGACTTCAAACGAGGTAACTTTATTAGTAGCAATCAGTTACTTCAAACTTTCAATATTCCATTAAATATTCTACTATGCTTTAACACACTGAATTTGAAAGTCAAACTATAGAAAATTGTTATAGTTTAAATACTCGTCAAACCAAGATGGCGTCTTTTGGAGAGGCGAACACGTGAATTATGATGGTTTTCTTTAGTCATCTAATGTGATAATTTTCGTGTATTCCTAAAAATCAGATATGCCTTGCAAATAAAAAAAATGTTTTAGGTAGAACTCTGGTTGGAACTTAAAAACAAATATTTAAGTTTATTAAAAATAAAAAAATAAATTACAGAAAGAATTTTTTTTAAATTTTTTTTTAGAAAGCGTTTACACACGTGTACTATCTCGTCAACCATTTTAATTTATAAAAGTACAAATCGAGAAAAAAGAACAAAATTTAAAAATGTCGTAATTATTTATTGTATCCATTTATCAAAAGTTTTAAAATCCCCATCCTGCAACAAATTATGAGAACATTTAGCTAAATTCTAACTCTTATATAGTGAAAAAAGGGCAAGTGTATTTGAAAAGTTAATAATTGTATCTCCAAAAATAATTAACAGTAATGTATGATTTTGGGTGGCAAAAATTACCCTACAAAAACTTCCAAGCAAATTATTAGTTTTTTTAATATTCAACCCTTAAGGGATGAATAAGTGTTGAGAAAGTTTTAAAGATTAATAATTTTATCTCCGAATTTAATTAAATGTAATAAATGCTATTGGGTACCAATACTAAACACACGAATACTAACAACAGCAATTTTTACATTTTGCAAAATTCAACATTTAAGGTGATTAAGATTAATAATTATTTCTCCTAATTTAATAATGCGTAGTAAGTGATAATATGTACCAATACTAATCATACAACTATTAACCACAGTTTGCGATATTCTCCCCGTAATTAATGTAAAAAAATTAATTAAATTTTAATAATTAATCATATCTCAAAATTAAATTGTTCAGCATAGTAAAATATTTTGTGTAACAACAATACATATACAAAAACTACCAACTACAATGTTACCATTTTGTGAAATTCCAGCCATAAAGTGTGAAAAAGGGATGAATATAATTTTAATATAAATGATTTAAATTTCGAATTGAATCAAAAACAATTTTAAAATGCGTAATACACTTACGAAAACTACTAACCACAAAAAATGTAACACTTCCAATTCAATTATAACTAGAAGTAAGATACTAAAAGAACCTGCAGCTAAATTTACATATTACTTAATTTGTGAGTTAATAAAAATTTGTCTCATAATGGGGTGTAACGGGGTGATTATTCATTTATTTTAAACAATCTTATTTCTGAAACTAATAAAGTTCTACGGAAATTAATAAAAAATAAAAAAATAATACAATAATAAAATAATAAACGAAAATTATTAATTTACTTAATTGCAAAATTCATCCTCTAAGATGTGTAAGGGGGTAATATAAGGAGTACAAAAAAAATAAAATTTCCGAATTTACCAGATCTAAGGGATAGAAATTAAGACTGAACAACAAGCATATAGAGTTACGATTTTTTTATTTTTTATTTTTTTTCAGTTTTTCCGAATTTCATCTTTTAAGGTTGGAAAAAGCGAGTGAGTAATTTTTTACCATAAAAATTTAATATCTCCATAACAAAGATGGTTGTAAGAAACTTAGCGAAAATAACGTTAATAAATATTTACGTAGATTTCTTTCACTTTTTTCTATATTCGACTCTAAATGCAGTGAAACGGGGGCACGTTAGTTTTTATAGTAGTGAATCATTTATCCAACAAAATTAAGATGAAGGTAAAAAATTGAGCAAGTATAAGGTGAAAATTATAACACTAATATTATTTATACCTTTACCCTATTTTATATTCGACGTAAAAGAGGTTGAAAAGTAGTTGATATTTTATTGAAAAATTCTTATCTCTGAAGTTAATCAAACGAAATGTACCTAAGGTATGTGGAATTATTTACAGACATGCAACATCTACCAACTCTTTCTTACAACATGCTGAAGTTCTACTTTTTAAAAGGTGAAATTTTAAAGTAATTATTAAACATTAAAAAAATAAATTATTTGGATCTTATCAAATTTAATTTAGGAATAGGAAATGTTTAATAAACATACCTTAACATATCTTATTTCTATTATTTAACACTTTACAAATATGAACTCTTAAGTTGTAAGAGGGGTAAGCATTACTTACAAAATAAAAAATGTTATGATATCTATTATATAATTATTGGAAAAATTAATTTTAAATGAATATAAATATGAGTTAATTATAATTGTTTTGGAGTTCACATCTACAGTTAAAAGAAAGAAAAGGGTTGAGTTCTGATTTTTTTATTTATGTTGCCATATTTAATCGTTTCTTAATTATTACATTGCTATCCCTGTGGGAAAAAAAGTGAACGATAAAAAATTTGGGGATTATGTTTAAGTAATACTATGTTAACGTATGGCCAACTATTATATTGTATAATAAACTTGATATCTGTATTTTACATTTCAAAAAAAGATGTGGTATCAAATATCCTTTAATAATGGGAGGTATTTGTAATGAGGTAAAATTATTTTATAATTCCAAGAATATTTAGCTATGGTAAATAAAAGTTTCCGTGTAAACAATAGCATAAACTTTGTTTAAATAATTTTGGTGCAAGCTTAAGATTTTTTTTCAATTGTCTACCTCATAAAATAAAAAGGAGGTAAAAGTGATTTCATCAAGGTTTGATTTACATACGAAAACTCTGAAACAGAAGTTTTAGAACCAGATAGTTAATCTATACTTAATAAAAAGGGCCTAGGCATAACTACTCCAAAAACATCATTCTTAAACAGTAATGATTAAAAAAAAAATGTTTTATGCATCTGACCATTTATTTAGTCTATTTATTCAGTAAAAATGTTTGTAATAATAACATAACGTTTTTAAATGGTACGATTTTACCATATTCAGAAATTGTGCGAGTGAATCTGCGGGTTACTAACTAGTCATTCAATAAAGCATGAAGTTATTTACAACCATGAAAGCCAGAATTATTAAATTCTTATTCTTCTTGGAAAACAAACCTACCTAGTTAAATTCCACGGATTCGTTTTACGAAACAAATGAGATGTGGGTGAAAAATGTGGTTTATAATTATTAACAGTGTAAATTTTTTTACCAGTGACCTGCATGTTTTGCAGACGTTTTCAAGACGTGTCAGAGATAATTAAAAGTAGCTGGAGAATGAATGAGAGATATTACATTAGCATCGAAATAACCACAAGTTGCATTTTTTACTCCTAAATATTTATGTGGAGGCAAAATTGTTTTGCCAGATTAGATCCTGTATCACAAAAAGGATGTTAATTTGGGCTTTCAAGTCATCAAACTATAAAATAAAACATTTATTTTTGAAACAGTAATAGAAAATAAAAATTTACTTCAAATATGAGTCTCAGTAAAATATTTTTGTTACGTACACAATGCCTTTATTTTTCACAGATAATGTTTTGATTAAAATAGTGAAACAACATTCTTAAAGTTGGAAGTATTTTCTTTTGCTATAGGTAAAGTAAAATATTTGCTACGGGTCATTTAAATTATTGTTAACAAAAAATAATAATAACTGTAATTATAATAACATTTCGTAACAATAATATTTTAGTTATTTATTTTTTAATTTTAATGTTCAATTCTTAAAAAAAAACCGTTGTTTATTTGCTTAATGAGCATTTTTAATAAAAAAAAGTGATTCACATTACTCTAAACGGTAAAAAGAAAGGACGAGTCCATCAGTACTCGCCAGGGATGTGTAAACATCTGACCTCAGTAACGAGAAATTTCATATGTTCTCATGTTGCAAATAAACTTATAATAATAAACTCAGGCACCAAATTTAACATAGAATTCTTAAAAATATCGCCAAGCGTTATAATTATACGTAAAGTATTCATTTAAGGGGAAAACTGTAAAATAAATATAAAAGCAATTTTAAAAATACCATTAATTTATAAGCCACGAAATTTGTTGGGATGAACATGTGTCAAGGATATTAAACGTTTTGTTGGTTTAATAGTTCAATGGAACCTGTCTTTCGGCCTGATTTTCAACAATGAATTTTATTAAATATATCATGTTCAAATTCATCAAACAGTTAATATTATAAATTTTCCTTCCAAGCTAGAAGATATACTTCAATAGAATTACTTAAATATTAACGTGGAACATTTAAAAACATGTTTTATAACCTAAGTTTAATTTTGTAAATTTTTTTCTTATACGACTAAAATCAGTCTGTAAATATTTCCTCCAAACCAACCTTAAATTTTTTGAGTTGATTCTACAATATTATAATATAATATATATTATATTATAATGTTATTGAAAAAGTAAAAAAAAAATGTTAGTGGCATGATTATAACTTCGCTCTTCCAGATATACAAGCGCACGTTCTACCACTAAGATATCGGGATCATTAGAGTTTAGGAAGCAGACTATTATAAACAATGCAATGACCATTTTTTATCGTATTTTAAAACTTGGGTTTATTTTCTATGACTATTTTAGTTAGCCATATATAGTCCAGGGTAGATTTACTAACGTAAATTTTCATTTGGCACACCAATACGTTTTCTATGCACCCTAATTTTTACAAACATTTCTTTATACGGGTGTATGTTGCTACACGCGGGTCCGCCAGTTTTGTACCACATTTACGTTCATTGACTTCCGTTCAATTTGCACGAAATTGCCTCTACTGAATGCCGTGTACCAAGAGCTAAGACGTTTACACATCAAACATATTGGCATTGGAATATTTTTTTAAAGTGTTTTTTACAATCGAGATAAATACAAGAACACCAAGGTCACTGGCTCTGTGTACTATACAATTATGCTTAGTGTGAGACGTGTTATTACAAGCCTTTCATATTCACCACGGGAATGTGGCATAATCACAAATACTGATATATTTTGTCTCAATGCCTAACACGTTAATGGCGTAACTCGTGACGTCATTGCTGATCCAGCGCCATGCATTTTTTTTTTACAAATAACCTATTTACTTATATTGAATATACACAATAACAGTGCGCTTTTGATCTTCTGCACACCGTGATGAGATATTCATCACCATATTGGCAAACAAATAACAACATTTTGTATACACGTGGTGGTGAACTTAAAGCGTAAATATAAGAGATAAGTGCTTTTACGAAAATTTGCGCAGATTATTTTATTTTCTTTTAGTTTTTATATGTGTTTTTTCTTATATTGAATTGTGAAAATAAGATAAAATAAGGCGTATTCAAGCAGTTTAAATGTGATGCTGTGATTATCTTTCAATAAAACGAAATTTTCGTTTTCCAAAGTATTCTTTTTCAACACACAAACATGATACTTAATGTTCAAGCGAACGAATCACTTGTTTGTAAGCACAGAAGAAGTTCCCATAAAAATTCGGGCACAGCCTCAGCTGATTTTTTTTAAAAAAATACGTATATGCTTGATAGTATTGGAGGTTGCGTTTCCGTGTCATAGAGGAATACTTCTGTTAAGATATATATTAAATTAGAAATTTTCAACATTGCATATTATTTCCTACTTTCACAAACTAGTACATTTCTTTCAAAGGTGTTATTAGCGCACCTCACAGTAGTTTCAGTGTAAAAAGTGAGTTTATCTTTCTGCATAGATTAATCTGCATCTTTCATAAACCGTTCTATTGCAACGCCATTAGAAAGTTATCCGGGCGGCTGTAACTCGCGTCGGACGCTACTCCAGTTCGCGAGTAACTCGGAGTTCGCTTCACGTTGACGTTGCTAAGGTTGGTACCCTTATCAGTAGAGACCTGCAAAATTCGCGGATTCATTCGGCGATAGGCTAGAATTCAAACACATATACCTCTTAGATAATTTTGCTATTGGCTTACTGTTCATCTGGACGAATCTCAACCAGTTATAAACCCTCAACAAAAGAAGGATCGAATCACAGACAAACCAGCTGAGACGACTTACAATTCGGCAGCCAATGAACTTGCATTATTTGCCCGAGTGTACAGGGGTATCTGCAGTATATCCCGAAGGCCATCGAAACCGCGAATTTTGCAGGTCTCTACTTATCAGGCCTGATGGTAAGAAGAAGGCTCACGTCCGTTTGGCTCGGGGCTATGATGCGCTATATGAGGCGAACAAGATTGGTATCATATAAACAACTGTTCCTTTTGCGTTGTGACATTAATATTATTGTTTATGATACATAAAAACCATAGAAATAACAAATATTAAGTCACGTGGAAAGATGTTCCTGCGAAGAAAGGAAGGAAAGTAAGTAAGAAGTTTGGTAAAGGTGGAGAGGAGGGAGAGGTCAGACACAACTCGCTCGTTTTCCGGCAGTCGCCGCGACATGCGTTGCCGTTACGAGAGCATACACGTTTTTTTATAGATCGACGTAAAAAGCGGTTGATAGAGAGAGGACACGCGTTGCGTAACTTTTGTTTACATCGCGCCTGCGCTTAAACGCGTGATACTTCTCCCTTTCCCCTTAAAAAAAAAAAAAACTTATTTCGCCATTCCCCCGGCAAAAAAAAAATGAATCAGCGAAGTTGTAACACGAACGTCCGCAGACAGAAACGATTGGCGATAAGACCGCACTCTTAATGCGAGCATTCACTCCAGATGTCGTCACGGTCTCGCCAAGCAGGATGAAGGACCGCGCGATTATGTTCTTATTTCCTTTAATGTCCGGTCTTATACAAATAATTCGTCATTAGCTATTTACTGTTCATCTTGTTCATGTTGATTTTTTATTTTGATGAGTAACATTTTAATTCTCTGTGTACGGCATTTGGCGGGAGTAGTTTTAAGAATGCAATGGAAGTCAAGGAACGGAAACATGTAACCACCACGGTGCTGTATTCTGTGGCGAATGGCACGAAACAAAGATCACAATGACAAAGGAAAACTTTATAGTATTAACAGTTTATTCAATTTAAACAAAATGGTCAGTATTTTAATAAAATTCCTTATCGGAAATTAGGTCCAAGGTCAGGTTTAGTAGGTTTTCAAGTCCTTTTTTTTATCACTTTTATAAGATACATTAAATTATTTAGTTTAAAAATTCGGTCTGTTTATCAAATGACGTAGCTGTTCCGGCAGCTAATTCTAGCAGCGAGTGTGGAAACTACGTGTGATTCGCGTCCAGAAATACAGTTGAAAACACATTTGCGTATATTATTTAGGATCAGCATTATTTTAATAAGTTCTACTTGAAATTTCGTCTCCAAATTTTAAATTATAAGTGTATTTGCAACAAGAGTACACATAAATTTGCTCGTTACCGAGGTTAGATGTCTACACATCACTGGCGAATACTGAAAAACTAGATCATTAATTTTTTTTTATTTTTACAACTATTTAAGTACTACTTTTAAAATTTTAATTCCATATCTCCCTTGCATTTGTTTTATGACACTTAGTGAAATGTCATGGGTGTAAATATGGTGTAAGTGATGATAGTCACAAAAGTAGTATGTAAATGTATTTTCTGGGACAGGATTCAGGTTGTGGAGCCTGTGGAGCTGCACGCTCGATAAAATGTCACGTTCCGGCGGCCATCTTGTACGATTGTAACGGGACACAGCGTAACGGGACATAACGTAACGGGACACGTAGATCACGGCGGCCATTTTGGAACCGCCATCTTGGATCCGCCATTTTGGATGAAGTCATTTTGTTTTCTCGAACTTTCCACCATTTTGTTTTCCGCCATTTTGAATTATGACGTCACCGTTGCAATTTCCGTTACGTCCGCCATCTTTAACTTTTTTATTTATTATCAGATTTTAATGATAAAAATTTTAAAAATTATAAAAAAAATTAAATTAATAAAATTTTAATATATTTTTTTTAAAAAACGTACTTTTTAAACACGGAGCTCGGAGTCCTCGCTTCAAACCCGACGAGGTCAAAAAATTAAAAATGGCGACCGATCCTTCCCCCTGTGGTGGGTGCTGGCAGACTGGCCCCCACCACTTTTTACCATGTACATATAAAATCATCTAGTATGACATCATGACCGCCATCTTGTCTTCGATGTTGGAAGCCATCATCATTGTATCGGCGGCTAGAGTGCGCTGGCGCCTAGTTAGTTTGATTCTTACCCGCTAGAGTGCAGTAATCATTTATTATTACTGTGACACCCGCCATTTTGAAATTCGGCCGCCATCTTGAAATCATGTAATAATGTAGCTAGAGATTCGGGAAAAAGTTCAAAATTCATTAAATAAATTTGTTATCTATATACTGATTGATTCGACCGATTCCTGTCCTCGGTTCGATACTTGATCGATGCAATAATGTTTAATTTTATGTAAAAAATAATAATTTCAATAAACCATGTTCAACATTCTTAAAGAGACTCTAAATCCTCTACTACCATCATCCTATCAGACATAAAGACCACCATATTGGAAATTCGTAATTATAATGCTAGAGATTCGGGAAAAAGTTAAAAATTCATTAAATTTATTTGTAATCTATATACTGATTGATTGGATCGACTAAGGTCCTCGGTTCGATCACTGACCGATAAAAAAAACAACTTTAATATTTTAAAAAGAACCACTAAAGTGACAGGTTTGAGAAAATAAAAAACACCACAAGTTCTATTAAAAAAATTTATTACATAAATTCAATACACTACTACAAGTACATAAAAAAAACACTGACAAATTACTAAAGCCTTTTTGGATTCCTCGATTCAAACAGTCTTCTTATTGTACGGACTAAGCCTTTTACATGTCTTTAAATGTCTATCCGATCAGGTCATCACCCCAGCCAGAGACGGACTGAAGTTCATATCACTTATATTATCTCATTAGCCGGTACAACACATGAGTCAAATCAATAACCATGTTCATTATATGTCTCGGAGCATTTTTTATAATGACGATGTAAGCTATCGAGACGTGAAATTAGTTTATTGCACTTATTGCACTGAAATTGTATTCTTTGATTATTATTAGAACAACCGAAGTAGCCGGTCCGAGGACTGGCGCTGGCGCGTGGAGCCAGAGCCGGTGTCCGCCATCTTGGATTGTGACGTCACGGCGGCCATCTTGGAGGAGTGTAACGGGACATAGCGTAACGGGACAAGTTTGACCTTGACCTTTGACCCTCAAAATTCGCCAAAATTGGGCAAAAATTGCCCAAAATTCCTCAAAATTTCCATTTCTGTGGAAAAACATTCCTCCAAAAAATCTCAAAAAATTCCACAATTCAAAAATTCCCATTTTCGAGAGAAAAATTCCCGTTTCGAGGGAAAATTTCCCGTTTTTAGTCCTTAAAAATCCCAGCGGCTAGAAATGTCCATATGTAGGCTTAAGCATCCATGTCTACAGCCTACGATAAGCCTCTGACGTCATCATGGATTATGACGTCACCGTTGCAATTTCCGTTACGGCCGCCATCTTTAACTTTTTTATTTATTATCCGATTTTAATGAAATTTTTTTTTAAAAATTATAAAAAAATTAAATAATAAAATTTTAATAAAATTTTTTTAAAAATCATACATTAACGACACGGAGTTTGGAGTCCTCGGTTCGAACCCGACGAGGTCAAAAAAAATTAAAAATGGCGACAGGCTCCTTCCCCCGTGGTGGGTGCTAGCAGACTGACTCCCACCACTTTTTTTCAAAGCATATATATCGTCATCTAGTATGGCGTCATGTCCGCCATCTTGTCTTTGATGCTGGAAGCCATCATCAATGTATCGTCGGCGAGAGTGCGCTGACGTCATGTTAGTTTAGTTCTTATCCGCTAGAGTGCAGTAATCATTTATTACTGTGACACCCGCCATCTTGAAATTTGGCCGCCATCTTGAAAATCCGTAATTATTTAGCTAGAAATTCGGGAAAAGTTCCAAAATTCATTAAATAAATCACTCATTAATTTACATATCGATTCGATCGATTCCCGTCCTCGGTTCGATACCCGATCGATGCAATAATGTTTAATTTTATGAAAAAATAATAAATTCAATAAACCATGTTAAACTTTCGTAAAGAGACTTTAAATCCTCTACTACCATCATCCTATCAGACGTCAAGACTTCCATATTGGAAATTCGTAATTTTAATGCTAGAGATTCGGGAAAAAGTTCAAAATTCATTAAATAAATTTGTAATCTATATACTGACTGATTAGATCGACTAAGGTCCTTGGTTCGACCCCTGGATGATACAAAACAACATTAATATTTTAAAAAAGTACCACTAAAGTGTAAGGTTTGAGAAAATAAAAAACACCGCAAGTTCTTTTAAAAAAAACTTTTATTACATACATACTACACTACTACAAGTACAAAAAAAAATACACTGACAAATTACTAAAGTTTTTTGGATTTCTCGATTTCCGCATCAGCCACCCACGAATTAAAGCGAGGTGGAAAGCCCCACCACTTGACGTAGGACAGTCCATTTCTTCGTTTTATAATCTTCTCCACCAAGTACGTATCGGGATACAACGTAGGCTGAATCTCTTCGGCATAGAAGCCGCCATGGATAGGTTTGTGGTCCAAATCTTCGAGGTAGTAGGTCCTAGGCTCTGATTCACGAACATGTGTCACACGGAAAAGTTCGGGACTCCAGTTTGCAGTGAAACCTTTCTCGAAGATACCTTTCTGCTTGGAGATTCGCACAATGTCACCGACGTTAGCTTTACGCTTTCGTGGATCTTTCTTCTTCGTGTTGGGAAAAACTGTTTGAAGCAAGCGATTATCCTTTACGTCCTTTGGCTTCATTTTCGTGGTAGAATGCACAGTGGAATTATACTCGCTTATTAGTTTCGGCAAGATGTCAAGCCACTTGTAATTTCCGTTAGCCGTGAACTGCCGCCACATCTTGGAACGCAAAGTTCTGTTAAACCTTTCGACAACGGAGGCTTTGACGTTACTAAATGTAGAGTAGTGTTTGATACCATACTTCTTCATCAAAGCCTTGAAGGTCGCATTGTAGAATTCTTTCCCGAGGTCCGTTTGCAGGTACGACGGTACACGTCCATCACGCAAAATATTGTTCATGGCCTTGGCTACGTCAGTTGCAGTCTTTGATTTGACAGGTCTAGCCCAAGCGAACTTGCTATAAACATCGATGACTGTCAACATGTACTTGAAACCTTTATTCAATCGGGAATACGGTATCATCTCAACAAGGTCCGCCTGGAATAAATCGTCAATTCCACGAACTATGACTTTGCGACGAAGATATTTCCCTCTAGCAGGAGCATGAAGTTCGCGAGCGATTCCGGTTCGACTCATTGTATGTAGCCGGCTTCCTTCAGTTCTTCAAGTATGGAGACTATTTCGTTGATGTGCGAATAGTTTCCTACACTAAGCGATGCATGTAGAATTCTAAGGCGATCAACTAATTCATTAGGGTCGTCCCAATATACATAGTCAAATGTCTGACCACTTTCTAGCTTTTTTAAACCTTCGCCATGTATTGTTAGTTCACTGAAGAGATTAGCGAGAATGTCGATTTTTTCATGATCTACGTCTTTATATACACCACTATCTGGATCGTTATCGTGAAAATGTGCATTGGTTAGCTCTAGCAGTTTTTTGTACTCTTGTAAGTCGTTGTGAGAATATCCTTTAGGCTCCCTGCGAAACAGCAATTCGTACAGACCCGGAGTCCCGCGCGTTTTGAACTCTGCTACGCGCACGATATTTCCTGGTAGAAAGTCTATTTCTTTAGCACCGAGGAACCATTTATTATGTTTTCTGTACACTCCG
This sequence comes from Bacillus rossius redtenbacheri, assembly GCF_032445375.1. Taxonomy (NCBI): domain Eukaryota; kingdom Metazoa; phylum Arthropoda; class Insecta; order Phasmatodea; family Bacillidae; genus Bacillus; species Bacillus rossius. The sequence continues at coordinate 28,546,665 of NC_086336.1, read as the reverse complement.
TAGGTCGTGTCATTATTCCGGCTCGTAAACGATATCAGGTATGGTCGGACCATTGCATTAACTTGATGTCCCTTTTTCGGTATTTTTTTCTTGTGCATGGACTCTGTACTTGTTAAGTCCTCTTCTTCTCGATCCCGTTCATACTTTCTCTTCTTTACAGTCGGCATTTCATCTTCAACTTCTGTCTTCACAATGATGGCTGGTTCTTCCTTGTTTTTAAGTTCGTCGAGGCGACTAGTGATTGGTTTAAATATCTCCTCATTTTCCATCTCACGTGCAAGTCTGGTTCGTCTAGCAAGTAAATATTTTTCACGAACAGACTGTATAGCTCGATGAAGGTCACTGGCCAGGTCCGACATTGTACTGGCTGAAAACTTATTGCAATACCTCCTTATATACTTTTTTATTCGATCGCAGAAACTTCTTTCTTGTGTTTGGCTAAATCTGAATTTGTTGGCAAGTGAGATAGTGATGCTTTCAGACTACTTTGAAAAGTTCTCAGATCGTCACGTCTTTGAGCATTCGATACTTCGATCATGTCGCGAATGCGAGAATCCGAGGCTTCCACACGCTGGTCGATGGCAACGAGATACTCTAGTAATTCCTTTTTAACACTTTCCACCTTTTGAGCCAGTAGCGAAATGTATTTGCGGATATCGCTGTCATGAGACTTGAGAGCAGTACGTAAGTCTCGACTGCTGCGTCCAAATTTCGAAATGCTATGACTCATGTTTGGCGATAAACTGATCGAAACCTCGTCTGTACCTGCCCTTATATAGCGGCCAGTCCTTTACGATGACCAGAAATCCATGCTCGTGTTTCCAACACAAGGAGCACATGTCTTTGAATTCCTGGAACGTCATGTCGGTGTTTACGTGATCATCATAAGCGTGGCGTAAATTAAGTTCGTCCATGCGAAACAAAACTATGACATTTGCGTTGTCTCGTAGGAGATGTTTTGGAATACGACTGTACGTCTGACACAGGTAAACGCAGTCTACCTTGGCGTGTCTGCCCATGGAAAAGTACTCTTGTATTATGCCTTGTTTCTCGCACATTACATCGTCGAAAACAAACACGGAATTGGCTTTTGCTTCGCTTGGAGGTACAACATCGGTATTATCGCTAAACGGAAAATACTCCAGACCATCCACAGATCGTAGAACAGTTGCTAGGCGCTGGTACTTTGGCTGCTGCAACGACTTGGAATACAAGTAGACGTTCTCGAACCGAAGACCGTTTGGCTCCTCCAGTAAACTCAGTAAAACACACGTCTTGCCACAGTTTGACGGGCCCGCCATTATGCAACGTACGGCAGAAGGCAACAGTAAGCCATGTCGTGATTCACGTGCACTAAATACATCGTCTTGCGTAATGCGCACGGGCAAACACACGTCTTGCTTGACGACCTGCATTGTACTAAAGTATTTGTATAAAAGAAGCGTATTTATACTTTCTGGTCAGTTGTGCGTAATGACTCGAAGAGGTAAGAACAAAAAACACATCGGCGCGGGGCTCGTAAACTCGCTGATAAACAACCTACCATTCGAGCTACACATTCCTGGCTACAGATTCTGCGGCCCCGGCACGAAACTAGCGAAAAGGTTAGCTCGCGGTGACGTGGGCATTAATTCACTCGACGAAAAGTGCAAGCAGCACGATATCGCATATTCATTAAGCAAGGACCTGGAATCCAGACACCGGGCCGACGAGATATTGGCACAGGAAGCCGAACATATAAGAAAATCGTCGAACGCGGGACTAGGAGAGAAAATCGCAGCGTGGGGCGTATCTAAAATCATGAAGGCAAAGACGAAATTAGGACTGGGTGCTCGTCGAGCCAGCTCCATCAAGTCAAAGACTAACTCACGCAAGACCAAACGCAAGATCGGTGCAGGCGTGCAAAAAACCAAGCAAAAATTACAGACTCTCGACAAGAAGATTATAGGAGGATTTCTTCCTTTGCTTTTGCCTGCATTGGGTGCTCTCGGCGGCCTTATCGGTGCAACGAGCGGTATAGTGCGGGCAGTCAACACTTCGAAGAATGAGCGCAAGCAGTTAAAAGAAGCACAGCGACACAATGCCAGCATGGAAGCCATTGCCATCGGTAAAAAAAACGGCGCAGGACTGTACTTGCAACCTCACAAGACAGGACGAGGCATGAGGAAGAAACGAATGAAAAAATCCTAAGTTCATTTCCGAAACGACCACTCACCAACGTAGATTTAATAAAGTACGCACGCAAACTGCAAATACCAAATTTCCGCGGCGTGTTTATGCGAGACACTTTGCCCAGCAAGCCAAAGACACGTGAGTGCGCCATAATTAATTTAGACACGTTGACGGGTCGCGGCACGCACTGGGTGGCGTACATAAAGTCTGGAAAAATGGCCGAGTACTACGATAGTTTTGGAAATTTACGGCCTCCGCCAGAACTGCGACAGTACCTGGGTCGGTCCACTACATTGTTTTACAATTACGAAACGGAACAGAAGCCTAATCAAACAAACTGCGGACACTTGTGTCTTCGCTTTTTAACAAACAAAAATTAGCTGACAAATAAAAATTGCTACTTAAAGGTTGTGCAGTGATGATAATTTATTAGTCATGTCGATAACACTTACCTTGACAGGTCACGCATCTGAGCTGCGGGCGGTTCATTTCCCGCCTCTGGATTTAGACGGGGAATGGTGTATCGGACTCGTAGATTTTCAAACGTATAATGCCATACCTAATATCGACGAAGAAAATTGCAAGATCTGCTTCCTGAAAAGCGATGGGACCGCTCATGAAATACGGTTACCTGTTGGATCTTACGAAATTGACGACATTGCAAATTACATCAGGGATATGTTACCACAGGATGTAGACTTTCAACTGCGTGGAAATCCAAACACTCAAAAAAGCATTCTAACATGCAGTGAAAATGTCGACTTTACGAAACCTGGCACCATAGGTACGATGCTCGGATTCGAATCAAAGGTTTATGATACGGGAAGAACGTACGAATCTACACGCGCAGTAAACATTTTGCCTGTGAATGTCATAAGAATAAACTGTAATTTGGCAAGTGGAACGTATCTCAACGGAAGACTAAGCAACATGCTGCACGAGTTTTCGCCGATGGTCCCGCCAGGATATAAACTGGTAGAAGTACCGCAAAGTATCATTTACGTTCCAGTCGTCGTGAAGTGCGCACACGAAGTCGTCGTCCGAATCGTTGACCAGCGAGGACGATTGGTGAATTTTCAAGACGAAGAAATTACATTACGTCTGCACTTGAAGCGATGGGCATAAAGTTTGTAACACCGAACAGTTATAAAAGAAATCGTATTGCCGTGAATAAGAACAGTTCTCTACCAGACATCGGTGCATTAACACCTGACAACATAAAGTATCTTCTCAGTATTGGGCAAGTGCCGAATAAATATGGAAGACGAAATCCTCAACGTGGAACATCCGGTCATTTTTGATGACAGCATTACGAAAATGGAATTGCACGAGTACCAGCCTTTCCTGCTCGGACCGTACGCACTACCATCGGAAGTACGCATTGCTGTACAGCACCAAGATATTTGTACTTTACCTTCGCAGTCATTTCTACGTATAAGAGGCACGCTGACAAAAGCAGATGGTACGCACCCGACAACGACATCAATATCCTGCAATGGTATTCTTCACCTAATCGAGCGCATTACATATGTACTCAATGGCGTCGAGGTAGACCAGACGAGAGATGTAGGCATAACATCTGCTATGAAAAGTTACCTTTCGCTCACGCCAAATGAACTATCTGCTGCAAAGATGGCCGGTTGGGCTCTCGAGGATGAATATAAGCTTCCGGTTTATGCCGAAGGGAAGTTCGAAGTTTGTGTTCCTCTGTCCATGCTTCTCGGATTCGCTGAGGACTACAAGCATATAATCATTAATTCGAAACAAGAGCTCGTACTGCTTCTAGCCAACACGCACATTAATGCAATTGTCGCCGCTGCAGAAAACCCTCAAGATGTCTCGCTAACACTACAGTCTATCGAGTGGATGCTGCCCCACATCCAAGTGAGCACCGTTGAACGAGTCAAGATGTTGAAGAACATAGAAAATGGCAAGAACTTCGATGTGCCATTCCGATCCTGGAGCCTGGAAACTTATCCTGGCTTGCCTCATAGTCAGCGTATCAATTGGATAGTAAAGTCCAGCTTCGCTACGGAAAAACCAAGATACATCATCGTCGGGCTTCAGACCGGAAGACAGCTCAATGCAGGAGTAAGTCGCTCCGTATTCGATAACTGTCAAATACGCAATGTAAAAATATTTTTAAACAGCGAAAGTTATCCGTACGTTGACATGAACATGGATTTTGAAAGTGGAAGATTCCTTCTAGCATATCAAATGTATGCCAAGTTTCAGCAAGCTTACTATGGGCGGAGACAGTCACCGATACTGAGTCCCGACAGTTTCAAGAACAAGGCACCGTTAATGGTGTTTGACGTTTCCAAACAGGATGATCGAATAAATTCAAACATCATCGACTGTAGGATCGAGATAACGACTAGCGGAAATATTCCTCCAACAACTATGCTTTTTGTCTGATACTTCACGATCGGCTTGCTTCGTACAATTGTCGAGACAAACTTGTGAAAATTCTGACATAAATACTGTTTCGTTTTCGATGATAATTTATTAACGACCGAGCATTGCTAGCGACAAGATGTACTGCAACCTGCAAGGTTTCCAGAGTCAAAATGGATTCGTGCTCAAGGAAATTGCCGTCACTCACGACGGCCGGACTCGAACCCTCAGCTTCCGACCTCCGTATCCGTGGAAACTACTAGACGAAAAAAGTAAACGTTCGAACGAATGGCTATGTAAATACTACCATGGCCTGGAGTGGGACGAAGGAAAAATTCCGTACCACCAAGTGAAAAACACTATTGGAGATTTACTAGTTCAAAACGAAATAATCTACGTTGCCGGACCTGAACAGAAGAAATGGCTGAGCAAGTTGTGTGACGACGGAGCAGCTGACATCGTAGATATACAGGCCGACTACGGCTGTCCTTCCCTGCGCAAGCTTAGTGCAATATACGACATGCAGCCATGTGACCTTCATCGAGCTATACAGTCTGTTCGTGAAAAATATTTACTTGCTAGACGAACCAGACTTGCACGTGAGATGGAAAATGAGGAGATATTTAAACCAATCACTAGTCGCCTCGACGAACTTAAAAACAAGGAAGAACCAGCCATCATTGTGAAGACAGAAGTTGAAGATGAAATGCCGACTGTAAAGAAGAGAAAGTATGAACGGGATCGAGAAGAAGAGGACTTAACAAGTACAGAGTCCATGCACAAGAAAAAAATACCGAAAAAGGGACATCAAGTTAATGCAATGGTCCGACCATACCTGATATCGTTTACGAGCCGGAATAATGACACGACCTACGGAGTGTACAGAAAACATAATAAATGGTTCCTCGGTGCTAAAGAAATAGACTTTCTACCAGGAAATATCGTGCGCGTAGCAGAGTTCAAAACGCGCGGGACTCCGGGTCTGTACGAATTGCTGTTTCGCAGGGAGCCTAAAGGATATTCTCACAACGACTTACAAGAGTACAAAAAACTGCTAGAGCTAACCAATGCACATTTTCACGATAACGATCCAGATAGTGGTGTATATAAAGACGTAGATCATGAAAAAATCGACATTCTCGCTAATCTCTTCAGTGAACTAACAATACATGGCGAAGGTTTAAAAAAGCTAGAAAGTGGTCAGACATTTGACTATGTATATTGGGACGACCCTAATTAATTAGTTGATCGCCTTAGAATTCTACATGCATCGCTTAGTGTAGGAAACTATTCGCACATCAACGAAATAGTCTCCATACTTGAAGAACTGAAGGAAGCCGGCTACATACAATGAGTCGAACCGGAATCGCTCGCGAACTTCATGCTCCTGCTAGAGGGAAATATCTTCGTCGCAAAGTCATAGTTCGTGGAATTGACGATTTATTCCAGGCGGACCTTGTTGAGATGATACCGTATTCCCGATTGAATAAAGGTTTCAAGTACATGTTGACAGTCATCGATGTTTATAGCAAGTTCGCTTGGGCTAGACCTGTCAAATCAAAGACTGCAACTGACGTAGCCAAGGCCATGAACAATATTTTGCGTGATGGACGTGTACCGTCGTACCTGCAAACGGACCTCGGGAAAGAATTCTACAATGCGACCTTCAAGGCTTTGATGAAGAAGTATGGTATCAAACACTACTCTACATTTAGTAACGTCAAAGCCTCCGTTGTCGAAAGGTTTAACAGAACTTTGCGTTCCAAGATGTGGCGGCAGTTCACGGCTAACGGAAATTACAAGTGGCTTGACATCTTGCCGAAACTAATAAGCGAGTATAATTCCACTGTGCATTCTACCACGAAAATGAAGCCAAAGGACGTAAAGGATAATCGCCTGCTTCAAACAGTTTTTCCCAACACGAAGAAGAAAGATCCACGAAAGCGTAAAGCTAACGTCGGTGACATTGTGCGAATCTCCAAGCAGAAAGGTATCTTCGAGAAAGGTTTCACTGCAAACTGGAGTCCCGAACTTTTCCGTGTGACACATGTTCGTGAATCAGAGCCTAGGACCTACTACCTCGAAGATTTGGACCACAAACCTATCCATGGCGGCTTCTATGCCGAAGAGATTCAGCCTACGTTGTATCCCGATACGTACTTGGTGGAGAAGATTATAAAACGAAGAAATGGACTGTCCTACGTCAAGTGGTGGGGCTTTCCACCTCGCTTTAATTCGTGGGTGGCTGATGCGGAAATCGAGAAATCCAAAAAACTTTAGTAATTTGTCAGTGTATTTTTTTTTGTACTTGTAGTAGTGTAGTATGTATGTAATAAAAGTTTTTTTTAAAAGAACTTGCGGTGTTTTTTATTTTCTCAAACCTTACACTTTAGTGGTACTTTTTTAAAATATTAATGTTGTTTTGTATCATCCAGGGGTCGAACCAAGGACCTTAGTCGATCTAATCAGTCAGTATATAGATTACAAATTTATTTAATGAATTTTGAACTTTTTCCCGAATCTCTAGCATTAAAATTACGAATTTCCAATATGGAAGTCTTGACGTCTGATAGGATGATGGTAGTAGAGGATTTAAAGTCTCTTTACGAAAGTTTAACATGGTTTATTGAATTTATTATTTTTTCATAAAATTAAACATTATTTCATCGATCGGGTATCGAACCGAGGACGGGAATCGATCGAATCGATATGTAAATTAATGAGTGATTTATTTAATGAATTTTGGAACTTTTCCCGAATTTCTAGCTAAATAATTACGGATTTTCAAGATGGCGGCCAAATTTCAAGATGGCGGGTGTCACAGTAATAAATGATTACTGCACTCTAGCGGATAAGAACTAAACTAACATGACGTCAGCGCACTCTCGCCGACGATACATTGATGATGGCTTCCAGCATCAAAGACAAGATGGCGGACATGACGCCATACTAGATGACGATAAATATGCTTTGAAAAAAAGTGGTGGGAGTCAGTCTGCTAGCACCCACCATGGGGGAAGGAGCCTGTCGCCATTTTTAATTTTTTTTGACCTCGTCGGGTTCGAACCGAGGACTCCAAACTCCGTGTCGTTAATGTATGATTTTTAAAAAAATTTTATTAAAATTTTATTATTTAATTTTTTTATAATTTTTAAAAAAAATTTCATTAAAATTGGATAATAAATAAAAAAGTTAAAGATGGCGGCCGTAACGGAAATTGCAACGGTGACGTCATAATCCATGATGACGTCAGAGGCTTATCGTAGGCTGTAGACATGGATGCTTAAGCCTACATATGGACATTTCTAGCCGCTGGGATTTTTAAGGACTAAAAACGGGAAATTTTCCCTCGAAACGGGAATTTTTCTCTCGAAAACGGGAATTTTTGAATTGTGGAATTTTTTGAGATTTTTTGGAGGAATGTTTTTCCACAGAAATGGAAATTTTGAGGAATTTTGGGCAATTTTTGCCCAATTTTGGCGAATTTTGAGGGTCAAAAGTCAAGGTCAAACTTGTCCTGTTACGCCATGTCCCATTACACTCCTCCAAGATGGCCGCCGTGATGTCACAATCCAAGATGGCGGACACCAGCTCTGGCTCCACGCGCCAGCGCCAGTCCTCGGACCGGCTATCCTATACTACAAACCGATTCTTTCATGTCTGCGAGCATTTGAGGTGATAGTAAATGATGCACCACAGTATTTGCACTGATGCGAAGTACGCTCTTCATTAATTGAAGAATCCATTGCTGATGATGAAACTTCAGCTAATGGTGGAACAGCACATATCGGTTCGCAAGAACAGGTAATTACGCGACTTATGCACCAGAAGAAACAAACCAGGCGATCCTTACACCACCGACGTCAGTAACAAACCAAGCGTCCTGCTGTCTAGGACTCGCTTATATACATGCACCGTATGGAATAATACGATAGTCAAATCAATATCAATTTACTAAAATACTAGAGTCAAAAAACATTAAAATATAGAAGCACCATCAACAAAAAAGGAAGCAAATTTGGAAGCACCTACAAAAAAGGAAAAACAAAAGGAAGCACCAACAACGAAAAGGAAGCACCGCCAACGAAAAGGAAGCACATTTGGAAGCACAGACAACGAAAAGGCAGCACCGGCATCGAAAAGGAAGCACATTTGGAAGCACCGACAACGAAAAGGCAGCACCGGCATCGAAAAGGAAGCACATTTGGAAGTACCGACAACGAAAAGGCAGCACCGGCATCGAAAAGGAAGCACATTTGGAAGCACCGACAATTAAAAGACAGCACCGGCATCGAAAAGGCAGCACATTTGGAAGCACCGACAACGAAAAGGCAGCACCGGCATCGAAATGGAAGCACATTTGGAAGCGCCGACAGCGAAATGGCAGCACATTTGGAAGCACCGACAAAGAAAAGGCAGCACCGCCAACGAAAAGGAAGCACATTTGGAAGCTCCGACAAAGAAAAGGCAGCACCGCCAACGAAAAGGAAGCACATTTGGAAGCACCGACAACGAAAATGCAGCACCGGCATCGAAAAGGAAGCACATTTGGAAGCACCGACAACGAAAAGGAAGCACCGGCATCGAAAAAGCAGCACATTTGGAAGCACCGACAACGAAAAGGCAGCACCGGCATCGAAAAGGAAGCACATTTGGAAGCACCGACAACGAAAAGGCAGCACCGGCAACGAAAAGACAGCACATTTGGAAGCACCGACAACGAAAAGGCAGCACCGTCATGGAAAGGCAGCACATTTGGAAGGACCGACAACGAAAAGACAGCACCGCCAACGAAAAGGAAGCACATTTGGAAGCACCGACATCATAAAGGCAGCACCGCTAACGAAAAGGCAGCACCGCCAACGAAAAAGCAGCTCATTTGGAAGCACCGACAACTATAAGGCAGCACCGACAACGAAAAAGCAGCACATTTGGAAGCACCGACAACTAAAAGGCAGCACCGCCAACGAAAAGGCAGCACATTTGGAAGCACCGCCAACGAAAAGACACAACATTTGGAAGCACCGACAAGGAAAAGGCAGCACCGCCAACGAAAAGGAAGCACATTTGGAAACACCGACAACGAAAAGGCAGCACCGCCAACGAAAAGGCAGCACCGCCAACGAAAAAGCTGCTCATTTGGAAGCACCGACATCGAAAAGGCAGCACCGCCAACGAAAAAGCAGCTCATTTGGAAACACCGACAACTAAAAGGCAGCACCGTTAACGAAAATACAGCACATTTTGAAGCACCGCCATCGAAAAGGCAGCACCATCGACGAAAAGGAAGCACATTTGGAAGCACAAGTTACGAGAACTAAGTTTTAGTTATAAATCAGAATACAAGAAATAAAAACATTAAATTTTTACAATTCAAATTATTTATTTTATTTCTGTACATTATACAAATGCAAGTAAAAAAAGCCATTATTGTATGTAGCCAGTTTTCCTCAGTTCTTTGAGTATGAAGGATATTTCTTTGATGCACGAATAGTTTCCTGCACAAAGCGAACCATGTAGAAGTCTTAGCCGGTCAACCAATATGTTTGGATCTTTCCATGATGTGTAATCAATCTCTTCTACCTCCATTTTACTTGCTTGTTTATTATAAATATTATGATCTCTGGTGTATTCCGTTTTAACACCAACCTCAGGGTAACTTTCATTATCGAGATAGTGATCATCACAAGCTTGATCAGATTTATTTAATATATCTCGACGTTTCCATCGTTTCAGTCTCAGGTCACTGACACAGTCTTCGATCTTGCCCGCTTTAGCTTCTTCATCACAGTCTATGTCTTTGTCAACAGCCTCAGAGTCGTTGTAGCATTCACCGTAGAAGGCATCATCTTCACCCAAATTACCGTAATAATTCGATGCCGATGATGTAGAAGCGTCTTCATCGTCTTCATGCTTCCTTTTTAGGAGTCCATCATTTTTACAGAGAAGGAAAGATCTACTTGAATTCGGCTGGAATGTATTCTCACTTTTCACGTTAAGGATTCTTTCATTGTCTTCATTCTTCCATAAATCAACATCATCCTTCAATTTAAGTTTTTTTTCGAGATCAGAAGAGCCGCGAACATAATCTCTCCCAAGACAAGGAAAATTATTGTCGTAATGCAAATCGCTCTTCCTTAGCCTAGTAGAGCCATCGTTGTCCTCTAGCTTGTACGCAGGCTTGGCGTTACAAGTTCTGTCATGTCTTTTTAAGCTCTCTCTCCGCGTAAACGACTTGCTACATCTAACACAACTTATCATATTACGTAGTGGATTTTTAACACAGTCATTCTTCTCGTGTTGTCTTCCATTCTTTCTCAAGATAAATTCTTTGCTGCAAAACTTACAACTGTGTCCTTTCAATACAGCAACAGTCACCGAATCAGGATTCATATTAGTTACTGAGACTATTGTCAGATGCAAACTGAGTGAATTAAATTAGATACATTACTTAAATAGAATTTTCTAAATATTTCAACAGCAAGAATTAAGTTACCTCATACAAAAGAAATTGTTTCATGTGGTTTCGATTATTAACATGAGATGTCGCCACGTGTTGTGTTGAGTCATAATTTATTTAGTTCTTTTATGTGGTATGCGGGATGTTCACTAACGTTCACAAAACAAGGATGGCTTTGATAGACATCAAGGAGAAGGAAGTTTGTCTTTCATGTTAATGCTTCTCAGCTGTCTCAAAGCATATTATTTGTCTGAGTAAAGTTATTATTTTTTAAATCCAACTGATAAAATTATTGTATGTTCTGATTTATTGACAGAATTTCACTGATTAAATGTAACTCTGAATAGAAATGTCATGACTCAGTAAGTAATATGAATCCTGATTCGGTGACTGTTGCTGTATTGAAAGGACACAGGTGTAAGTTTTGCAGCAAAGAATTTATCTTGAGAAAGAATGGAAGACAACACGAGAAGAATGACTGTGTTAAAAATCCCCTACGTAATATGATAAGTTGTGTTAGATGTAGCAAGTCGTTTACGCGGAGAGAGAGCTTAAAAAGACATGACAGAACTTGTAACGCCAAGCCTGCGTACAAGCTAGAGGACAACGATGGCTCTACTAGGCTAAGGAAGAGCGATTTGCATACGACAATAATTTTCCTTGTCTTGGGAGAGATTATGTTCGCGGCTCTTATGATCTCGACAAAAAACTTAAATTGAAGGATGATGTTGATTTATGGAAGAATGAAGACAATGAAAGAATCCTTAACGTGAAAAGTGAGAATACATTCCAGCCGAATTCAAGTAGATCTTTCCTACTCTGTAAAAATGATGGACTCCTAAAAAGGAAGCATGAAGACGATGAAGACGCTTCTACATCATCGGCATCGAATTATTACGGTAATCTGGGTGAAGATGATGCCTTCTACGGTGAATGCTACACCGACTCTGAGGCTGTTGACAAAGACATAGACTGTGATGAAGAAGCTAAAGCGGGCAAGATCGAAGACTGTGTCAGTGACCTGAGACTGAAACGATGGAAACGTCGAGATATATTAAATAAATCTGATCAAGCTTGTGATGATCACTATCTCGATAATGAAAGTTACCCTGAGGTTGGTGTTAAAACGGAATACACCAGAGATCATAATATTTATAATAAACAAGCAAGTAAAATGGAGGTAGAAGAGATTGATTACACATCATGGAAAGATCCAAACATATTGGTTGACCGGCTAAGACTTCTACATGGTTCGCTTTGTGCAGGAAACTATTCGTGCATCAAAGAAATATCCTTCATACTCAAAGAACTGAGGAAAACTGGCTACATACAATAATGGCATTTTTTACTTGCATTTGTATAATGTACAGAAATAAAATAAATAATTTGAATTGTAAAAATTTAATGTTTTTATTTCTTGTATTCTGATTTATAACTAAAACTTAGTTCTCGTAACTTGTGCTTCCAAATGTGCTTCCTTTTCGTCGATGGTGCTGCCTTTTCGATGGCGGTGCTTCAAAATGTGCTGTATTTTCGTTGGCGGTGCTGCCTTTTAGTTGTCGGTGTTTCCAAATGAGCTGCTTTTTCGTTGGCGGTGCTGCCTTTTCGATGTCGGTGCTTCCAAATGAGCAGCTTTTTCGTTGGCGGTGCTGTCTTTTCGTTGGCGGTGCTGCCTTTTCGTTGTCGGTGTTTCCAAATGTGCTTCCTTTTCGTTGGCGGTGCTGCCTTTTCGTTGTCGGTGCTTCCAAATGTGGTGTCTTTTCGTTGGCGATGCTTCCAAATGTGCTGCCTTTTCGTTGGTGGTGCTGCCTTTTAGTTGTCGGTGCTTCCAAATGTGCTGCTTTTTCGTTGTCGGTGCTGCCTTATAGTTGTCGGTGCTTCCAAATGAGCTGCTTTTTCGTTGGCGGTGCTGCCTTTTCGTTAGCGGTGCTGCCTTTATGATGTCGGTGCTTCCAAATGTGCTTCCTTTTCGTTGGCGGTGCTGTCTTTTCGTTGTCGGTGCTTCCAAATGTGCTGCCTTTCCATGACGGTGCTGCCTTTTCGTTGTCGGTGCTTCCAAATGTGCTGTCTTTTCGTTGCCGGTGCTGCCTTTTCGTTGTCGGTGCTTCCAAATGTGCTTCCTTTTCGATGCCGGTGCTGCCTTTTCGTTGTCGGTGCTTCCAAATGTGCTGCTTTTTCGATGCCGGTGCTGTCTTTTCGTTGTCGGTGCTTTCAAATGTGCTTCCTTTTCGATGCCGGTGCTGCCTTTCGTTGTCGGTGCTTCCAAATGTGCTTCCTTTTCGTTGGTGGTGCTGCCTTTTCTTTGTCGGAGCTTCCAAATGTGCTTCCTTTTCGTTGGCGGTGCTGCCTTTTCTTTGTCGGTGCTTCCAAATGTGCTGCCTTTTCGCTGTCGGCGCTTCCAAATGTGCTTCCTTTTCGATGCCGGTGCTGCCTTTTCGTTGTCTGTGCTTCCAAATGTGCTGCCTTTTCGATGCCGGTGCTGTCTTTTAATTGTCGGTGCTTCCAAATGTGCTTCCTTTTCGATGCCGGTGCTGCCTTTTCGTTGTCGGTACTTACAAATGTGCTTCCTTTTCGATGCCGGTGCTGCCTTTTCGTTGTCGGTGCTTCCAAATGTGCTTCCTTTTCGATGCCGGTGCTGCCTTTTCGTTGTCTGTGCTTCCAAATGTGCTTCCTTTTCGTTGGCGGTGCTTCCTTTTCGTTGTCGGTGCTTCCTTTTGTTTTTCCTTTTTTGTAGGTGCTTCCAAATTTGCTTCCTTTTTTGTTGATGGTGCTTCTATTTTTTAATGTTGTTTTGACTCTAGTATTTTAGTAAATTGATATTGATTTGACTATCGTATTATTCCATATGGTGCATGTATATAAGCGAGTCCTAGACAGCAGGACGCTCGGTTTGTTACTGACGTCGGTGGTGTAAGGATCGCCTAGTTTGTTTCTTCTGGTGCATAAGTCGCGTAATTACCTGTTCTTGCGAACCGATATGTGCTGTTCCACCATCAGCTGAAGTTTCATCATCAGCAATGGATTCTTCAATTAATGAAGAGCGTACTTCGCATCAGTGCAAATACTGTGGTGCATCATTTACTATCACCTCAAATGCTCGCAAACATGAAAGGAGCGGTTGTTCTAATAATGATCAAAGAATACAATTTCAGTGCAATAAGTGCAATAAACTAATTTCACGTCTCGATAGCTTACATCGTCATTATAAAAAATGCTCCAAGACATATAATGAACATGGTTATTGATTTGACTCATGTGTTGTACCTGCTAATGAGATAATATAAGTGATATGAACTTCAGTCCGTCTCTGGCTGCGGTGATGACCTGATCGGATAGACATTTAAAGACATGTAAAAGGCTTAGTCCGTACAATAAGAAGACTGTTTGAATCGAGGAATCCAAAAAGGCTTTAGTAATTTGTCAGTGTTTTTTTTATGTACTTGTAGTAGTGTATTGAATTTATGTAATAAATTTTTTTAATAGAACTTGTGGTGTTTTTTATTTTCTCAAACCTGTCACTTTAATGGTTCTTTTTAAAATATTAAAGTTGTTTTTTTTTATCGGTCAGTGATCGAACCGAGGACCTTAGTCGATCCAATCAATCAGTATATAGATTACAAATAAATTTAATGAATTTTTAACTTTTTCCCGAATCTCTAGCATTATAATTACGAATTTCCAATATGGTGGTCTTTATGTCTGATAGGATGATGGTAGTAGAGGATTTAGAGTCTCTTTAAGAATGTTGAACATGGTTTATTGAAATTATTATTTTTTACATAAAATTAAACATTATTGCATCGATCAAGTATCGAACCGAGGACAGGAATCGGTCGAATCAATCAGTATATAGATTACAAATTTATTTAATGAATATTGAACTTTTTCCCGAATCTCTAGCTACATTATTACATGATTTTAAGATGGCGGCCGAATTTCAAAATGGCGGGTGTCACAGTAATAATAAATGATTACTGCACTCTAGCGGGTAAGAATCAAACTAACTAGGCGCCAGCGCACTCTAGCCACCGATACAATGATGATGGCTTCCAACATCGAAGACAAGATGGCGGTCATGATGTCATACTAGATGATGTTATATGTACATGGTAAAAAGTGGTGGGGGCCAGTCTGCCAGCACCCACCACAGGGGGAAGGATCGGTCGCCATTTTTAATTTTTTGACCTCGTCGGGTTCGAACCGAGGACTCCGAGCTCCGTGTCTAAAAAGTACGTTTTTTAAAAAAATATATTAAAATTTTATTAATTTAATTTTTTTATAATTTTTAAAATTTTTATCATTAAAATCTGATAATAAATAAAAAAGTTAAAGATGGCGGACGTAACGGAAATTGCAACGGTGATGTCATAATTCAAAATGGCGGAAAACAAAATGGTGGAAAGTTCGAGAAAACAAAATGACGTCATCCAAGATGGCGGATCCAAAATGGCCGCCGTGATCTACGTGTCCCGTTACGTTATGTCCCGTTACGCTGTGTCCCGTTACAATCGTCCAAGATGGCCGCCGGAACGTGACATTTTTTCGAGCGTGCAGCTCCACAGGCTCCACAACCTGAATCCTGTCCCAGAAAATACATTTACATACTACTCACAAATATTTTCGCATCCTTTTTACATCCACCATATAACACTTGTCGAATATATTTTGAAAATATATTTGTAGAAAAAACAATAATTAGAAGGGAGGTATCGAAATAAAATTAAGGAAAAACTATATAAATAAAATGACGAGTTAGACCGAATCTTAGCAATCTTGAATGTACTTCTTCTTGGAGTTTAATTTCGGAATTCTCACATATCTCACATGCCGTGGGTAATTTTATTTCCTTTTCATCAGAATTGCTTAAAGGATTTTCATTGTGTATCCAGCACGATTGCTCTTTTACAATTTATGTTTCGTTTCAGATTTTCCAATAAGTGTTATCTAATAGCTGTAAAATGTCACGTAGGCTAAGTGCTTGTAATTATGATAACTTACGAGAGCTTTTACATCTTGAAAATAACGTTCGGCAACCATCCGTTGAGAATATTTTGTGACCGTTAAAAAAATGTAAGAGAACTATCAATCATAACTTACAGGAATATATTAATAGTATTATCAAGAAAAAAAAAAACCAAACCTGCGAGTGAGATGGTGGATTAAAATTCTTTACTTACATGGCGCTTAGACTGTTAAGCGTAGTTACGTTGATAAATAGAAATATTATATAGTTTTTGATAATTAAAAAGGGTAAAATATTTCTAAAGAATTATAAAGGACCATGATATCTAAATGTTTATAACGGAATATAAAAATCAAAAGGATTATACATGACTATATAAATCTGAAAAGGACTATATAATTATACAGGAGAAATCTAATTGAATTTAATCTTGAGGACTGCTGTATACATCGAAAGTATTAGTCACGAAGTTATAATTCAAAATGATTTTATATCTCTAATTTAATCCAAGGACTATTTAAATTAAAATGACTTTAAATTAAAAGAATCATGAGAGACTATTAAAACTTACTTTATCACTATAGGTATACAATAAAAAGTTATATTTAAATAAATAAGCTAATTTATTTTTGTACAGATTCAAAATGTTCAGCTTATATTCACGGTAAGGCTCGATTTTAATTCGACACATCACATAAACATATTCAAAACCATATGCTTTAAAAATTTCACGCGAAACTTACTAAATTTTCCGTTCTATACTAACGTTAGGATCTTCATTGTGAATAAAAATTTTCTCTGTGAGTGTGTGTGCATGTATAATATTCTGTGTTATAATTACAAAATAAAAATAAAAAAATTACTTATAGGCTAATCCTCAATACTGGAATACAGATTCTACACAATAAATAAAGCTCGAACAATATGGTTAGCTTGAATCTGTGATAGTATATGGAAAATTATAATTAAGTATGTAAAATTATGAACAAATAAACCATTTGTGTCAGCTCAAATGTTTGTTAAATGACTGGAAGTTAGGTTGGGCACATCATTTAAAAACACAAAAGTTATTGTCAATATTAAAATTGGGTTCCAACATTAATGCACACCACGATATAGTTTATATTATAATGTTTTAATTATAAATCCCGGCCAACTGTTGTCAATGGTAGAGAACGAAATTCATGCCTTTGGACTTCTGAAATTCCGACGAGTACTCAGTATTAGTCGACAGACTCGATTGTATTTAATTAATTTCTTCACTCATAAAATATAATCTCATACGATTGTCATTTCAAAAGGAAAAACACGGCCTTCGTATTTCTTTTTAATTATTTCCTTTTCGAGGATATCAATTCTTCCATTCATTTTTAAAACTCCTTCCTAAGCATAGAGTAATGTACATACAATATCACAATTCCAATACCATTGCACATACTTCAATATATCAAACAAACATGGCACTGAAAACTAAATATATATCGATTCACAAAACCAATGCAAAAAGTTCATCTGTAACAATGTTTCGTTACAGATTGCCGCTCCCTGTTGTGTATATAAAAAAGTCGCTGTTATATTGTATCACGTGTCTGAGTTTTTCTTTTACACAACAGTTACAAACATCGCAACTTGCACAACATAGGTTTTTAATCAAAGTTTTTGACTATATATATATAAAAAATCTCGCAAGACTTGACCACTGATTTAATGAGAACAATAGGATGGTTTTAAGGGAGCAGTTTGACATCGTCCGGATGGCGATTTTCCCCAACGATTCAGCAGACAGCGGATCACCAGAGGAGAATCCTTGTTGGTGGCGGCTGATGCAGACTTTGATATAACAGTTTTTGAGCGATTGGGAGAAAGTTAATGCATCTCACCCCGGCACTCCTGTTACTGCAACATGACTCCATTAGAAGGGTGCCTTAGCGATGAGGTTCCCGAACAGCAACCAGGAAGAAAGGCATACTGGATGCGAGACGGAAGACATCCCGCTTCCATGGTGCCGCTCCAGCATTCGGACAGCGTTTTGTGGTCCGCGGCAGTGGCAGGGGTCGTCACTACGACCTGCTGTAATTGCTGATGTGGTGACGTGATACTGTCACATCATACACGACGTGGATGCTTCAAGTCCAGTTTTTCCCTTTAGGTACATTATCATTGTTACACATTTAGCTTTCGCACTCGAAGTATAGGTGTCCCAGCATAATCTCACTTCACTAAGCTTAATTATGTTCCACTTACATGCTTGCAAATGTAAGTTAATCACCTACCCACACTTCTGTTTTTGCTGTTGCTGACACAGAAGGTTTAATTGAACTACTTAAATAACCCAAAACTTAGCTAGTTTCAAATTACATTTAAATTTTCATAAATTACGACAATATTCAATACTAACTTAAGTAATAATTGTAATGCTAACCTTCGCTAACAATAACTGTTTGAACATTAAAACACGTGTTAAACTTTATTATATCTCAATAACACAATAGATAAATTTTTTAGGATTTACAATTTTGTTTTAGTCATGATTAGTCATTTCCTTATGTACAATATGTGTCATATTAACTATTATTAATTAATCTTGGTTAGGGAATTGTACACAATGGTGGGTGTACTTTCCTAATTTGGATACTTTTGGAGTATCCCATACTCACGTTCGGTTATCTCCTGGATATAATAGAAGGTGTATATGTTTAAATCAAATTGAGAAAAATATTATTATTTCAAAGTAGTAATGTGTTCTAAACATACATGGGATTCATCATATATAATATAACTGACTACTAATATATGCATGTGCTTTGTATTTGTTTGAATAACTATAAACTCTCAATGCTGTCATGTACATACTACTACATACAGTAACACCATAGGCATTTTAGTTCAAGTCACAACATTTAAGTCAACACATGGAGTATGCCGAATACCATTGTTAACTATGACTAAAACTAAGCAAATCAGCTGGTTTTCGTGTATGCAATTAATGCCAATTACTAAAAATTCCTTAAAACAGTAGGTTTCTCTCAGGTTGCTTCCGAATAGTTTCACCGTATGACCTTGACATAATACGTCAAACACTATGTTTGACTGCCCACCTGCAGCAATAGCTCTTCGGCTAAATGTCCATAGACACTGCAGTATCTATATCCCGGCGAGGGTGGCATATCTCTTCACCTCTTCGCAGGACGATCGACTGATATACAACTTCAGTCGACATACACGATGCCAAGCTCACATTAGTGCGACTCCTCGGTATACTGCAAACTGGATTATCACCTCACTACACACAATGTGTAAACAATACGTCTCTAAACCCCAGACTAAGAATTAAATAAAATTTCATTTTATAAGCTGACTGCTTGACTATTTTAGCCTTTCGTTAGAAAGCTTCTGGACTCCATGTCGACATTATACTTGAGTGATGGGCGTTTTGTACTCTCGCAGTTGTGTTAGGTTGTATCTGCCTATGACTTGATTAGTCTTCAAATCCTTTAATGTGTAGCAATTCGAGTTCACGACTTCCGTGACGACATAGGGACCTGTGTAGAGTAGGAATAGCTTCTTAGTTACGAACTCCCAACTCTTGCTTATGGGTGCAGTTTTCCGCAATACTAGATCTCCTATGCAGAAGCTCCGATGCTTGGATGATGGTTTTCGCCGACGTCTGACTGCAGCTTCTGATACCAGCTTAGCATGTACTAGTTTACGAACTTCTTCTCCACTGGGTAGATTGTCTTCTGTTGGTGGTATGTCATATTTGGGTAAATATGCAGGGTTGATCGTCAAAGACCGATCTAGACAGAGGGTTTCATAGGGCGTTTGTCCAGTTGATCCGTGCACAGTATGATTCAAAATACATTCCACATAGGGAAGCTTATCACGCCACGACTGTTGGGACTGGTGGCAATATGTACGTAGCAATGTCCCGAGGGTTCTCATTTGACGTTCAACAGGATTGCTCTGAGGATGCCGTACAGAAATAGTGGTTGGAACAGCACCTAATTTGCGCACACCCTGTTGCCAAATTTCGCTAATGAATTGTGTAGCTCGGTCAGACAGAACGACCGTTGGCTTACCAATTTCTTCAGAAAATAATTTTAATTTTTCAAACAATGTTTTAGCTGTTGTGTTGACAATAGAATACAGTCTAGTGTATTTAGAAAATACGTCATGAACGACGAAAATATGTTTTACCCCTCCTTTTGACCTTGGCAGAGGCCCAAATAAATCCAAGGAAACAATCTGCAGTGGTCTCTCGGGTATTAGAGCTTGCAGTTCTCCATGCAGATTTTCAGGAGCATGCTTGGTCTTTTGGCAAAGGTCACAAGATGATGAAACTTGAGTAATACTCCGGGGCATGTTGGGCCAGTATAACTGTCGGCTGATGGCATCATATAATTGGCGTCCGCCAACATGTCCGAGTGTACAATGTACTTCCCAGATCACAGCTGTTCTTATCTTCACTGGTAGGACAGGTTTCCAGTCATCTTCATAAATATTACGTTTGCGAGTTTGTGCGAATAAGATACCATTACCCGCTACACAAAAATGTCGGTGTATTCGGTGTTCTTTAGACCTGTTATTCAGTTGTTTTATTATTTTCTGACAAAATTCATCTTCACCTTGCTGTCGGTATAGGTCTTGAAGCAGGATCTGTAATTTTGGATTATCCTGGATCGTAGCTGCAGTGATGGGTGCTACGAGAAATTCTCTGGCTTTACTCGTAGTTCGCAAATCATTAGCATGTATTTCCTCTCTGCGGCTCAGGTAGTCCGCTGCTGTATTGTCGACTCCTTTAATATGACGAATTTCTAGATCATATTCTTGTAGTAATAAACACCATCTAGTTAGACGACTGCCGAAAAGTTTACCAGCTTTGAGACACGTCAGAGCCTGATGGTCTGTCAAAAGTAGAATCTTCTCGCCTAGCAGCAAGTCTCTATACTTTTGCAAGGACCATACTATAGCTAGTGCCTCGCGCTCTGTCACAGTATAGTTCCTTTCCGCTGCGTTCAATGAACGGCTCGCCATGGCTACTGTTTTCTCGATGTTGTTGTCGCACTGTGCCAACTTGCATCCGAGTGCGTATTCAGACGTGTCTGTGTAAAGAAAAAATTCCTTCCCTTGGACAGGATGGAATATCACGTGCTCTTTCAAGAACAGCTGCTTGAGGTTTTCAAAAGCTGTTTGATGTTCTGCAGACCAATTCCAAATTTTGTTTTTCTTAAGTAACTCGAATAGCGGTATGGCGGTCTTCGCTACTTGATTCGAGTAGTTGCGATAAAATCCCACTACACCAAGAAATGCCCTCAGTTGCCGAACATTTCGAGGAGTGGGGAATTCCTGTATTGCTTTTAATTTATCTGGTGAAGTTTTGATACCCTCTGGTGTAAGGATATGACCCAGAAAAGGCAGCTCATTTCTGCAAAATACTGATTTTCGGATTTTTACAGTCATTCCAGCATTCTTTAGTTGATTTAACACAATGTTGATATGTGATATATGCTCGCTGAAGCTTTAGGAAGTGATGAGAATATCATCTACATATGCACGCGCAAAGCCAGAACACTCAGGGCCTAATGTAGCAGCTAAACACCTGGTGAACTCGGCCACCGCATTGCAAAGGCCAAATGGCATGACCTTGAAGACGTATTGTTGGTTCTTGAACAAAAATGCGGTATACTGGTAGGAGCTGTGTTCTAAAGGAATCTGCCAGTATCCTGAAGACAGGTCGAGTGTGGTTAGGTATTATATTCCCTGGTACAAGCGTAGGATTTCGCTTGTCTGTATAGGACTCTCGCGATCCTTTATGGTGATACGATTTAATTCTCTCGCGTCAAGACATAAACGTACCGTACCGTCTTTCTTACTGACACATACTATAGGGTTCGCATAGGGACTAGCCTCTCTGCGAATTACTCCCCAGTCCAACATCAGTTGTTAATACTCGGTCGCCTCTGGTAAGTATTTAACTGGAATCGGGTACGATTTCTTATGAAAAGGCTGGTCTTGATGTATCTTGATTTTTGCCTTATAGTACCGGTTCAGTCCTGGTTTATCGGAGAAAACTGACTGGTGATCGGTCAACAAGTGATACAACTGTTGTAACTGTCCAGCTGTCACTGTCGTTACCCCCTGAAGCGATAGTTTCAAATCTTCTAGCGAAGCTGTTAGATCCTCAAATGTTTGGCAGCAGAATACTTGTTGAGGCATTTCAACATTTTGCAGGAGACCTACAAACATGTCTCGCACATGCCATTTGTCTGTCATACAGACTGGTTGTCGGCTATCACTGGTATAAACTCTCCAATGATTGAAGTCAATCACAATGCCATACTTGGATAAAAAATCAATACCTACAATAAGAGGTTTCGCTAGGCCTTTCACCACTAAAGCTGTCATAATTTTTTCTTCACCTAGGCCTTCTACAGTGATTAGAGCCTGTCGGTTGACAATAGGGCTGGCTCTAGATGTAACTCCTACAATTTTCATGGCTGGGACTGGAACTTTAGGTAGTGGTGGGCCATTCATTTCTAATTGTAACAATAGCTCCTCACTGATGCACGTCACTTCTGCACCTGAGTCTAGCAGTACCAATGTCTCGTAACCATTGACTCGTAGTACAACTTCTGGGCACACTGACCTTGGTTGTGGAAAATCTTCTCTATTTAATTCTTTGTATAGAAATTCTCGCTCGTTTTCGCGTAGAATTACAGTGCACATGTATTTTCTATAACCGACATAAGTATATACTGGTGAATGTGACAATGTTGCTTGCTGTTTTACCCCTCTGTCCGTGAGTCGGGTCTCGGTCTGGGGCGGATTAACCTCAACCCTTTTTAGTTTAACTCGCTCTTCGTATTTTGTCGGCCCTGTCCTGTAGGCTCGAAAGTGTTGGAATTAATCCAGACTCCTCCATTTGTGGAGTTGGCTAGGGCTACCTGAAATGACTCCGCCGCAGGATTCAATGGCTCATTGCGTGCGAAGTACCCTAACTGCTGCGTAGTTACTGGTGGTGAGAATGCTTTCTGAAAAGACGATGATGCTTGCTTACTGCCCTGAACGATGCTGCTGTTCCCTGAAACAGTGTTGACTTGGTGTGATGACAGTCGGTCCTCTTCGGTCTTGTTGGTGTATCGACTGTCGAAAGACTTGTGATATCTCTTTGCATCCTTGTACTCTTCGTCCGAATGAGACTTGCAACGTCCTGACATAGATTTCTTGGGTGGCCGCTCCTCCGGTGATAGGGAACGCCGACTTCTGTTACCTCGTCGAGGTTCATCTCGGTACATTTGACTGTCTTCATTGTCACTGTGGTACTTTTGGTTACTTGACCACCAGGTCTTGCTCCTGTATGGACCTGAATGTCTGGGTGGACAACTGGAACGTTGGCTGTGGTAGCCACCTTTTCTTCTGTGGCCTTGCTGATTGCGTCGTGGATTCTCTTCACTCTCCCATCCTAGCAGGTTTACGACCGCTTGTCTGTCTTCTCGCTGCTTACTGTCACGCGACTGCCAATAATTATGTACCGGCTGATGCTTTGGGTATGTCACTTTCGTTTCAGACTCTTCTTTGCTGAATTGTGACTTGTGGAGCCTTTCTAACTTGTCCAGTAACAACAGCTGTTCCCGGAAGTCGGTAACATCTTTATAGCTTCTGCCACTCAGTTGCATTTGGTACTTTAAAGGAAGCTGTGTTGACACGGTAGCAATGAACTCTTCATCTGTCATAGCCAGGTCCAGGTATCTAGTTCTTTCATACATACTGGAAATATGTGCTTCCAGCGATGCTCCGCGCTTCGGATCGTACCGTTCAGTGTGAAGTTGTGCGCGTAAGTTCCCTTGGATCCTGAGATTCCAATACTGTTGTCGAAACTTCTCCTTGAAATGTTCATACGAGTGGGTGGTGTTAAGCTGTATTTCCCACCAGTAAAATGCATGACTCTTTAGAGCCATGCTCAAACATCTCAGTTTCTCTGTATCGGATAAGCCAAAGGTTTTTACATACTCTTCAAATTTGTTTAAGAATCTTACAGGATTCTCGGATGACTTGCCAGAAAACGTCGGCATAGACTCCGACCATTGGCGAGCAGGGTGATGAATAAGTGCAGCCGGGTCTAGGCTGGTCAGGTTGGCAGGCTTGTTCAGGATCTGTCTGTCAACTACTGGCATGTCTGGTGCAGTATCCTGACTCCTACTCTCCTTTAATGGACTGCTATTTTCGATTTCTGTTCTGGGAATATGGTTGGTAATAAGCGCTGATCCCAGTTCATGTACTCGTCGCTCCAATGATTGTACATGGGCTTCTACTTGGTGGTGGTGTTGTTCAACACGCTGACTCAGGGAGAATGTTTTAGCCTCAACAGCCTTCTCCGCAACTTGCATAACGTCGCCACCGATCGCATCGACTCGATTGCTTAATATGGATGTTGCCTCTTCTATGTGATCTAATCTTTCGGATAGGTGTAAGGTCTCTTCCCTTATGGCAGAGTGGTTATTAGAACACTGCCTCTTAAGCTCTTGGCGTTCTTGTGTAGCAGTGACGAGAAGCGCCTTCGTGCGTGACTCCAGCTGTTCGACCTGGGACTGTCCTTGTGAAACTCGATCAGCCAGCTGTTCCAAGGTCTTGTGTTGTTCCCTGAACTTTGACTCCAATCGCCCCTCTAATATATTGAGATCGGTTCTTAGACAGGTCTCTATGTTAAACAGTCCCGACTGTAATTCTGTACGCACGCTGCTAATGTCCGACTGTAGGTCTGTAAGCACGCTGCTAATGTCCGACTGTAGGTCTGTACGCACGCTACTAATGTCCGACTGTAGGTCTGTACGCACGCTGCTAATGTCCGACTGTAGGTCTGTACGCACGCTACTAATGTCCGACTGTAGGTCTGTACGCACGCTGCTAATGTCCGACTGTATACTACTTATGTTGACCTGCAAGTTGAGTAACATCTGGCCTAAACGATCCAGATCGAAGACTTCTGGTGATGGAATAGACACATGGCCCAAGACAGCTGTTTGTATAGGTTCTGTTACTACTGCATCCGCTGATATCCTATCCAAAGCTACATTAAAAGGTTCCTGAATCTGTTCAATTACAGCAGCTGCAGCTGGTAACACTGAGGTTCTGGAGGTGTCACACCTTGTAGGCATCTGAGCGGGGACCAACGGCCGCTCCAAACATTCACATTCTCTGGTAAGCGATGTAACCGGACTGTCCACTTTAACTACCCTTTCCTGTGAACCCATGTCCTCGGACGAAGCTGTTAGCGTGTCACTACCTGAGTTAATAACCTCAACTTCGTTTGACTCATTGTAGGTAGTCTCAGTTCTATTACGGAGACTGTAAACTGACGCACTACCTCTAGACATGGTGTATGGAGTAAGTAGTAAGATGCCCAATATTTTCAATAACAAACTAAAAAAAAATACTTAATAACTAATCAAAGCACTCGTCGTACATTCGTGCCCCACGTACTGGGCTCCATTTTCTCTATACTAACGTTAGGATCTTCATTGTGAATAAAAATTTTCTCTGTCAGTGTGTGTGCATATATAATATTCTGTGTTATAATTACAAAATAAAAATAAAAAAATTACTTATAGGCTAATCCTCAATACTGGAATACAGATTCTACACAATAAATAAAGCTCGAACAATATGGTTAGCTTGAATCTGTGATAGTATATGGAAAATTATAATTAAGTATGTAAAATTATGAACAAATAAACCATTTGTGTCAGCTCAAATGTTTGTTAAATGACTGGAAGTTAGGTTGGGCACATCATTTAAAAACACAAAAGTTATTGTCAATATTAAAATTGGGTTCCAACATTAATGCACACCACGATATAGTTTATATTATAATGTTTTAATTATAAATCCCGGCCAACTGTTGTCAATGGTAGAGAACGAAATTCATACCTTTGGACTTCTGAAATTCCGACGAGTACTCAGTATTAGTCGACAGACTCGATTGTATTTAATTAATTTCTTCACTCATAAAATATAATCTCATACGATTGTCATTTCAAAAGGAAAAACACGGCCTTCGTATTTCTTTTTAATTATTTCCTTTTCGAGGATATCAATTCTTCCATTCATTTTTAAAACTCCTTCCTAAGCATAGAGTAATGTACATACAATATCACAATTCCAATACCATAGCACATACTTCAATATATCAAACAAACATGGCACTGAAAACTAAATATATATCGATTCACAAAACCAATGCAAAAAGTTCATCTGTAACAATGTTTCGTTACACCGTTCATAAATAAAACATTAGATAATGTTGTAAACGTGGTCAATTTTTAATTTTTTTTAGTGGGATTATGTGCATTAAATTCATTATATTTTGACCAGTAACTTTGTCATGAAAATTATCTGAGAAATGTGAATGACTATTATTTCTATGTATTAATATACTTTGTTTGTCGGAATCATAATAATTATAATTTTGTCACATACTTTATAACTGTATTTTTAAATGTTTAAATTCTAATTTAGTGATAAATTAACTGTCAGCTAACTGAAATTTTAAATGGTATAGACTAGTTTTAATGGTCATTTATATTTGACTGATAAATGCAGAAATCATGACATATTTTCCTAAGTGCACATTCCTTATAGTGTTTAATATAAATGCACTAATTTCTCTTATTTATGTGTGTAAATAATATTTTTATCTGTGGTTATGTTAGGTAGATTTTTTTTAGAAATACTACCTATTGTAGCCTTTAGCATGGCGTGACTACCAAATTTTTTTTATATAATTTTTTTATTTTATAGTCCATAGATACTAAAACCATCATGAACCTAAATGTTTATTTATATTATATATATAATTAACAATTTTATATGGACACGATAACTGGCTTTCTTTTGTACAAATCCCTTACAAACAGTTACATAAAATATAGTAATTAAAAATCCCGGTAGATTTTGTTAATGACCAAAATCTGACCAAAGGGGTACCAATGGGGAAGGTTTAAAAAAATAAAAATCATTTTAACTCCTATAATTTGACAAATATCGCATCCCTTTTAACGTATTATTACTCGTAGGAGTATCAACAAAATATTTGTGACCATACGACCAACCATAACTACAATGAGTGGCAAAAAAATAAGGGTTGGAGGACAAAACAGTATATAACTCTCTCAGTATGCACACCATTGAATCCCTTTTAATTGTTTGTAAATATTTTAATTTTTATTCAAAACATTTATCCAGAACAGTTTTTGTTAAGACAAACCATTGCTGCAACGGTTTTTAAAAAAGGGGAAGGATATAAATAAATCCGTACCATGTTAACTATTAAATCCGTTCTTATTTTTTGTAAAAAATTAAATATTATCTACAAATTTCGTGTGAAATAATTTTTGTTTGAAATATGCATAATATTTTCGCTGCATGGAATATGAGAAAAAATTTATGGATTATTTAAGAATATTGAAAGATTCATAGGATGCCATGTAAATTAAGCTCTTAAACTGTTCCAGATATAAGTTTCCAGAACATTTGCAGAATAAATAGGTACTTCCTAATCTACGTAAGCCTGTAGACAAAGCTGAAAGGATTTTAATTTGTTTATAAATATCAATCTTATTTGGCCTGGATTCATTTAAAGTCTAGTTTGTCGTGAAGCTGAAAAATTTATACTGCATTAGATAGTAAATTTAAGACAGTGTGATTTTTGTTGTTTAAAAATTTTATAGGTATAAATTTGTTCATGTCTTTATGACATATAATTTTACAAAGTTAGATATTCGTAATTCCTACCAATGTTGTAAACGTTTAAACAGATTTTGTTTCGTTACTGCCTGAAATATTACTCTTATTTAGTATGTATTTTGTCGTTTTATAATAAATTACTCAGGTATAATAAAGGGGAGAGATTATACCAATATTAAGTAACCAAGCAACAGCAATTGGATATTTTTTTAACAATTTTTTCATTTATTTAAGTATTACAAAGAAGTGATAACAAAATATAAAACGTGTGATTTCTAAGGGCTTGTATAAAGCTCTCGTTACAAAAATATGCAATGCAAGTGTGACAAAAATTACTTATTAAATTATGTACTATGCAAAAATATTTTTCGATTTAAATGACTAAATAATAAAGTTGGATTTTATTGGGTACACAGACGAAAGTTTATTAAAAAAAAACTTTCTTAGCTGATAAAAAACAATAACTTACAACATCATTTTTATAAAAATATATAATACAAAGTACACATATCATGCACTAAATTAAAATGCAGGGGTTTTCTTGGCACGGTGTCAAGAAGAGCATGAAACAGAACATTGGTTATTATTTTTAATGCTCGTTTCTTGTATATTTTGAAACCAAAATAATAAATAATTAATATGCTCACAATATATAACATTCTAAAAAATAACTTGTTCTCAACCAAGAGTACTTCACATAACAACATTATTAAAAGCTAATTTAATAATATAAATTCGTATACGACTACATTTGGAGCTCTTATAACACATTTTAAATTTGATGTAAGCTTTTGGACATACGCCATTGCTCATTACATGTATGTCTGTATTTGTAACATCAATCATTGGCACAAATCTTTCAAAGATAATATATTATAAATTGTTTGGTATATTTTAGTTTAAATACTACAGTTAAGACTATATCAAACATTGAATGCTTAGTTAAATTATGCCAACAATAAAATTACCTACTTATTTTGACACGTCAGACATTATTACTGCTGTAATATTACCCTACTTTGTGAATCTTTCTTGAAAATCAAATATTTACTGTAAATTATTTATAAAATTCTGTACATTTTTATCATGAAACACTCTGGAAACTAGCACTAAGTGAAGAAATGTATTCGCTCTTATTCATTCCGATATTATTTTATGAAAAAAAATGACCTTTTCTGCTGCTAGAACTTTTTTGTTCCACATTTTTATAAGGTGCACAAATGTCACGGTGATAATTAATTTTTATGCCAATTAATTATTTGGAAATTTTTTACACCACTAAACGCATACATTGAATAATTTCATACATAACTTTAACACTCTCGCAAACAAAAATTAAATTAAAATGAATGATATAAAATGTAAAGTTTTAAGATAATCGGTAATTTTTCCTGAGAAGTAATTTGTCCTCTAGTGTTTGAGAATCCCGTGCCCAAGTTTGGTGGAAGCGAAACCCAGGGTGGAGCCCTGGAGGCTGCCCAGAGAGCCAGATATGTAAACGCCCTTCGGCCCGGAGGAGCGCGCGAAGGGCCCGCCGTAGCCGCCGAGCCCCGCCAGGCCGTAGCCGCCGGGGGCCAGCGCCGGCTGTGCCAGGAGGGCCGGGGCCAGGACTGGAGCCGGCTGGGGTACTGGCACGGCGACCGGGTACGGCTGCGGTACTGGCACGCCGACTGGATGGGCCACGGGGACGGGCACTGGTCGGTCCACGGGCACTGGGTACGGTCTAGGAATGGACAATGGCACCGGATGGGCCACGGGAACGGGCACGGGCCTGTCCACGCGCACTGGGTACGGTTGCGGGACGGGCACCGGCACGGGCCGGTTCACGGCGACGGGGAAGGGTTGCGGCACCGGCACCGCCACGGCGCGGTTCACGGTCGTCACGGCGAACGGGGCCGGTGTGGACGTCAAGGCCAGGGGCGCGAAGCCGGCCGAACCCAGCGGCAGGGCGTTCAGACCGAGCCCGATTCTGGCCGGACCCAGGGCGAGGCCGCCCGAACCCAGCAAGAGGCCGGTCGAGCCTATGCCTGGGCCGAGCGCTATGCCGGTCGAGCCCAGGGCCACGCTACCGCCGTAGCCGCCACCGTAGGCGGAGGCGTATCCCAGGCCGTCGACCAGGGGTATCGCAGCGGCCAGGCCACCCGGCGCGAGCGGGAGGTGGGCGCCGGACAATATCCCGCGTTTGTTCACCGTCTTCAGCTGTTCCTCAGGGAAGCTACCACTGGCCGTGGCCACCAACAAGCATACCTGCAACACATACATAACAAGCTATCCCTCTTCACATTTACTATGGAGTACAGGGAAAAAATTGTAATGGAGCATTTCAATGCTCGCCGGTCATGTGAAATCATCTAACCTCGGTAACGAGTAAATTTATGTGTTCTAATTTTGCAAATAAGTATATAATATAAAATCTCCGACAATAATTTTAACATGTAATCTTAGCATGATAAATAAACGAAAATATTTCTCTTTAAGGAAATACAGTCAATAATTTCCCATTTTTAAAACTCAACTATAATTATGTTCAACTAATGGTTAGCCGAACAACATGAGTACCGAACGTGTCGCATGCCTCAACGCCTAATATGTGAAATTTCTCCTAGACTGGAACCATCATCGCCTGCGTTTTTGAGGTTATACTTCTTTAGGCTCGTTGAGGGTGCAATGTTAGTATGCACCATAAATGCAATAAAATAAACGGCATTAGCAAAACGGAAATCAAACAGAAAGTCCAGTTCACATGCATGCAGAAACTGCTGCAGCCACGAGCCAGAATCGCCAAGATGGCGGACCTACGTATGGCAACATGCATCGGTAAATATTAACTTTCTCGAACAGCGGGGGATATACTGAGCATATTGGTGAGCCAAGGTAAACTTTATGGTAGTGAAACTATCCTGGAATACATTTTGCATACTTTAATAGTGATAACCAAATATAATCAAAACAAAATAAAAAATCAATTTATTAGCCAGGAAATATTGCGTTGGAACGAATCTGGAATCAAAGATATTAAACATTTTGTTGGATCTCTAAAGCTTTACAACGCGGCACTATGTTTTAAGTATTTTACAAATTTCCTGTACAATAGATAGATCAAAACAATATTAATATGAAACATTTTAAAACAGTTAATTACTATAACACTAAATAAATGTTTGTATATTTGATTTTGCCTAAACGACAGAAATCAGTCTGTAAATAATTTTAATAAACAATTCTAAATCTTGTTGAGGTCATCCAACATTTAATATTTAACAATAAAATTTTTATCATAAAATTCTTTTATTCAATATTGCGTCGAATGTTTGTAGGCTAACGATTTATTATGTGTCTACAATAGGTCAATAGGACGATCGATGCCCTTTCTCTACTTTTAAATGTTAACTAATGATTGTCAAAATTGTATTTCGTATTTATTAAGTTGTAACTATTTATTTTTATAACTACAAATTAATAACAAAAAATATTGAAGGATAGTTGTACTATTATAAATATTATTTTGGCCCAACAATATGTTAGTTCATCACCCGATGTTTGCGAAATATAATGTATACGGATGATGAATCACGTGGGTCCACCATCTTTTTGAGATTTCTAGAACTTCCACATATAGCAACACCGTGATTACAAAATGCCATATACAGAGAGCGAAGATGATTACACATCAAAAATATTTTTTATTAACACTGCCATTACGCTGAAGCGTCATGTTGATTCAGCATGGCAAGGTTCTCTATGTGGTTAATAATTCTGCGTTCGACGCACACTTGAATTCTGGAGGTCATGTGGTTTTGTGTATAGGAGGCAATGCAAATTGTAACTTTCACATTAATCAGTGCACCTACTGCCAATGCCTTATTCTTATATTTTAATATATATATATGTATTTTAACACACATTCACTAACAAATGTAAAATTTTAAACTAAAGACCAGTCTGAATAATAAACACATCATCATAAATTTTTTAATTTATCCATACGGCAATATAAATATTCTTTACCAACCACATTAACTTCAATTAGTGAACGGAAACTTAATCAGCCTTGTAATGATTCCCAATATATTACACTTATTCACTGTTGGTTAAATTAATACTGCACTTTTAGCAAATAGTATATATCTTGTGGGAACTACTGATTTCTGTTCAGAGCGTGTTGGGCAACTGTGTGGTCTAAGAAAACATTACTCATTTTAAGGTATGTCCAAACACTTGTATCACCTGTATCACGGTCTGTGAAAAAAAGAGTTCTGTATAAGTTATATGTATCGAAAATAATTCAATTATTGTATTGCGACTGTTCCAAACAAGAACCTGTCTTTTGTCGTTTACAACAAAGGAAGATACGTGTCACAGATACGGTCAGTGAGGGCAGGGAGATTTCCAATCACCAATCTGTGTCGTCGCCATGTAAGTCCTTTGTCCTTCGTACACCATCCTTAAAACAAAATCTTGTTGAAAATTCAGCCGTTTTGTGGGAGTATTAGGTTTAAACACTCTTTGCTTTAACAGATTGAAAAATAAAAAATAAAAAATACTTCTCATTCCCCTTCTTTGCGATCTTCTAAGCTTTTTTTATAATTCGTGGAGTAAGACAATTTAGCTGGAAGCAACCAAATGCAACTGAAGATACATTTTTCAATACCAGAGCTAATAGCATCCTCAGGAACGTGAATGTAGGAAAATAGTTTTTAAAAAAATCTATAATTCCCACTAACAAAAAGAAAGAATTTGAAAACAAACAGCGGACAAAGGGGTAATTTTCCTTAACCTCCCACTCCCTCAAAAACATTCAGATATAAAATTGTGCCTATGCTCCTGACCAGAGCCAACACCCATCTCATTTTAAGAGCCCGGTTTTGGGAAACCTGAGTGACTCGAACAGACACGTGGCACATATAGGATGGCCTCGTAATCAAGCGCCTGTATTGAGATCGCGTATCCAGAGTCTCGATTGGAATGCATCCGATGCAAGTGTGAGGGTACTCTCAGAGACCGAAACACGACCATCACGCGAATGTGGCGGGATGTGGACGGGAAGTGCAGCGAAGGAAAAACCTGGTCTACCTGCATTCTTCCGTCCTGCAGGGGATTTCACTCGGCGAGGCAGAAACCAGAACCCTCCCTGATGGCGAAAGGGGTGAAAGGCTGTCGCGTGACTTGTCGACATTGTGCACTGTTTTTAGGTTAACTGACTTTTGGATGGTTGACGTGTGCTACAAATGAATACAACTAACTTAAGTAATATAAACATCCAACTTGAAAATAATACAACAGAGATGAGAAATGGTTTAAGTTATTTGTATTCGACTAGTTGCGATTAGTTTGAAAATTATCTTATTTACATCCAAATAGGAATTGCAATAAATTTTCAGTAAAGAAAATAATAAAAAACATTTGATTTTAGAAACAATTCTTTAATGCCTAGAATTCGCTTAAGTATTTGTATACGAGTTATGCTGATAAGTTAGAAGGACCGGTAACTAATATTTCTGAAATAAATTCATGTATGTTTTATTTTCAGAGTCACCGGTTGAAAGCATGACACCATATTTGTAAACAGTTATTTTGACGAATGATAATTGTGGAAGTGTTGACGCGAAATATTTTTGAGACAACAGTAAAAATTAAAATATTTTGTTTGTTTACATACATTCAAACCATCTGCTTTAGATCACATAGATGATTTGAAAACAAAACAAACAAAAAAGGTGTAGTTTCTGTTTATTAAAAAATGGCAATGCTATACTATAACCTTTTTGAAATTTCATATTTTATTCATTAAAAACTAAATAAATATTTGTTTTTTTAATTATATTTATAAAACCAATTATTTATCGATAGCTCATTGGCTTACAACTAATAACATATTTTAGTGTTACATATGTTTACTAAAAACATGAACATTTGTTTGATTTACACGTATAAAATATTAATCGTTGATGAAAACTTAAGCATTCCGGTAACTAATTCATTATTTTATTCAAATATTTTGTTGTAATTAATTTTTCAAGTCTACCTACTTACCGCTATTAACTTCATGTTGATGTTTGGTTGCTAGAAGTTGAAGCTACTTTGATGACGCAAGGATCTTCTGCAGACGTCTTTATATACATCTTTGAGGCTTCTCAAAATGTCTGTCTGGAATAAACCTTTTCTACAAATGTGAACATGTCACTTTCACTCCTGCGTTTTCTCTACGAGAGTTCCTATGGTTCTCTGTTTTTCTCAAACTTCTTTTTTTCGTGTAGTTTGGATTCAACGTTAAAGTCTTCGAGGAAATCGCAGGAATTACACTTAATACCGAAGCGAAATAAAATATGTAATTATTTTTTTTTTTTTATCTTAACGCACACACGTTGATTGCAAGCGATGACACCCACCGAGGCTTTCGCCAATCCTCGAATGTCCCGTGAAAATAGAAAATTTATAATGCCCGGCGAGGAGCCAACTACCAGCGACAGTCGGAGAGAAATCTTGACGGGAAGCCTGAACCATTGAATATATATAATGTATAGAAGTCGCGAGCCCAGGTTAAATTTTCTGTCCGGTTTCTCAGAAGAATTGTTGTAGTTCCAAGCTCCGCCGCTGCGATCGCTTTCATCGCTGGGTATCGGCCGTATACGCCCCTGGTGGTATTTGGCAGAACTAGGTTAACCAGCCAAGTCGTGACATCATCCTTCCCCCCCCCCCCCCATTCCAGCCCCCCTTCGAAAATCCAAGACCAACGATTCAAATTACCCGGCAGGTCTTATCAGCATCGTTAGGCGACCTTGAAGAGGAGCTTCCTTTACCGTCGTTTGCGAATGATGAAATCCCAAAAGAAGCTAGCCATGGAAATCACTGAATGATGGGATTCTGTACCCGAGTGAAGTGAAAATTAGCTAATAAAACTTTGTACTGGTCAAATAGTCAGTGTTCCGTTCAAAATATGGTTTTATTTTAAAAGTAAAATACTTATTTAAACTATATTTCGCGTTTGTACAAATTTACTTTTAGATATTGGCAAGGAAAATCAACATACCTTAAACAACCTTCTCTTATTCAACGTTATCTATTAAGTAGTAAAAGGGGTAAATATTATTTTTAAAAAAAATGGAACCCACTAAATCAGTATTCAATAATAAAATACGCATATTAAAATTTTTTGTATTTAACTTTATTCGGTAATAAAAATTCAGGATGATTTTGGTTTAATTGGTTTACGTATATTGCTATATTTTCTAAATCACATAGAAAAGGGAAAAGAGTAGGTACATCAGTGAAAATTCCAAAATTTAGTTTAAGTAATACTAGCCATACAAAAAAATCAATATGCGAGATAAGAAATTTGGTAACTGCTCTACATTTCAAATAAAAATGCATTGGTTTCATGAATACTGAAATGTATGCGTAATAAGGCATATTGTGTTATTATCCTAAGCATGACTATAACTAAAAAAATTACCGTAATTTAAAACGATGGCAGTCTTAACATACAATAAGTGCGCGAGTCTTAGTTTATATTTTAATTGGCTTCTTCGTCAGATGGAAAAGAGTTAAGATTTCATCAAGGAAAAATATATTCTCAAATTCACTAAACCGGGAGATAGAAAATAAGGTAGGTACTTAATTTTAAATAAAAGTTAAAATAGGCTTACGCTAAAACATTTAAAAATAAGTCGTAAAAATATTTTTATTTATTAAATATTTTCTATACTTGACAGTTCTTTGGGTATAATTCTTCAAAAATCTTTGGAATTTAATACATACTTTTCTTAAAATGGTAGAGTATCAGCAATACCCGGAAATTACGTGAGCAAAGCCACGGGTTATTAGATATACTTTTACTATAAAATAAAAACAACTATACATTTGTAGTTCACGAATGTGATATTTTGTTTATTGCTTCACAACATTCATTTGCCAGTCTCAAATTTCATCGTACCACTTGTCAGAAATGTCACCAAAAATGAGAGATACATTTTTTTTGACGAATTTCAATTACGAGGAAACCTTTCGCAAGATTTTTTTCTTCGCAGTAGTCACTGGGACACCATTAATTTAAATCCACTAAGATAATAAAATTGTATGTATAATGATTTGTTTTTGTATATTTATATAACTTCCCAACCAATTTTTAATGATTTTCATGTGAATAAAAACTTGTAAAGCAATTTAATTAACTGTGTCATAATTCTTCTGATTAGATGGAAATACAAACTTTTCATCCGTAATATACGATGATAAAATATATTTATTATTGCAAAATAATATTCACTGTTCAAATGCAAATTTAAATAGATTATTCATACATGTTTCCTGCTAATTAATGGTTTAACATAATAATTTTTAGTATAAAATCCTTTTTCTCTTGTGTTAAAATGGGTTGCTAAAATGAGGAATTATAAATATATCACTTACTAAGTCCGTGCACAGATTTACACAAAACAGCAATGTAGATAATCTTTTTTGGTAGTTTCTAATTTTCTGCCCTGAATAACATGAATTCGGTTGAATTCATACTAAAGTGAATTTTTTGAACAACTTAAATTGATGTAATAAATAAATATTTATTTTTTATTAAAAATCCACAAACTGTTTTTAAAATATAATATTTATCACGCCAGATCGAATAATAAACAAAAAATAGCTCTTATATGTTGTCTGTGTTTAAATAATTGTATTATATTTCATGGAAATAATATTTACCTTTCGGTTATTAAAAGAAAATATATTTGTATTCAAAATACTTGCGCATCGTTTTTACGAGCATAACTTGTGTATCTAACCTCAAAGCAAGGAATATAAAGAGTGGCAACTCAATGCTATAACAAAAACTCTTATTTTCTTTGGAGATCCGGGAAATGTGCGTTATTTATAAGCAACTTAACATAGTAAATCGTTAACTTTTCATATCAATGTTGGCAAAATTGATTTTTTTAGTGGTCATTCGTTACTGGGAATATTCACCATATAACGTTTAAGATTATTTATTTTGAATTACGAAACAACCAAAACATTATGTAAAAATGCTTCATCTTATGTTAAAAAAATTATAAACTGCATAGCCACAAAGTATGACATCATACCATTAGTTTCAGTTACTAATAACATTACGTGCACGCGTTTGAACAGTCATCGCAGCCATAGTTGTTTCATAGCTACCAAAATCATTCAACGTTGTCAAGAATTATTCCAAATTGTGTTTTGCCATTTTACTCAATGCGCCACTCCGTTAACACATTTTATAAATTCTGAACTACGAATGTCAGTATTTTTTTTTTTTTTTACGTTATTACGTTTAAGAAATTTCTGTAGTTTTCTTATAATTAAAACTTAAATTTTGATGTTGGCATCTTTTAACCGCACTTTTTTTTTCGGTGGCCGTACTCCTCCAATTCAGTTGCGCCCGCCCGTATCTAAGCGCTCGGATTTCAACAAACGGCACCGCTTCTCGATAGAGTGAGACAGAGAATTACGCGCATGACCTTGAAAAAAGCGATGCTACAGCGCTCTAGCGTGGAAGCTGGTAACTACGACTACCCTCTTGTGGAAAGAAGAGCTGTCTAGCGGCGGAGCTAACAACTACCACAGTTTTGGATCCGAAAATTGGAATAATAAATCCTATCCCCTCGCGACTTCTATAAGTTATATATATTCAATGCCTGAACTGTGGTATTTCGCCGAAAACTGGCACGTTGGACGAAACGCAGCGCCAGTAAATTCCTTGACTTCCGACACCACGTGTTAACCTGACCCGGTGTGCACATGTTAACGATGTTGTGCTATAAATGGAAATTTCTCGGTCATACATTGCACAGGAAAACAAATTATTCTGTACTTTTACAAAAGATTCCCTTGGAAATAAGTAACCATGATATAGTTTTGAATACAACAATAAATATATTTTTAATTTATACAACACATGGCTATAATTATTTTTGCACATACTAAAAATATATCCTGGAAATATAAGCCCACAAATTTGGTGCATAAATTTATATTTTAATAAATGTTTTATTGAAGTAAACAAAAATTTAAACTAGATAATAAAATATTCCATAATTTTCTTTATTTTCATTATCGTGCTTATTATGTGCGCAATTAATGCTGGAAAGATATGCAGGGAAATGTTTACAATTAACTTTACCTATTGGAGGTGCTGGGACAACACAAAGCATGAATGTCCGGCACAAATATCTGAGCTTAGGCATTACTGCGAACACTATTCAGTAGTGATAGAAATGTTTTCCTGTAAATATACATATTTTCAAATGTCTGTACTTCTGCAGGAATATTTCAATTCTATTTTTAAAAAGAAAATACAGTGTGGGTATGTAAAATTCTTTCTTTGACGTATAATACCTATAGAAATTACGCTGATCGCTGAAATACACTTTAAAAAAATGGTTTATGAAACCTTCAAGTATAAATAGTTTTCAATAGCTTACTTTTTATAATGCTTTTACAAACATTGTACAATGATTGTTGTATACAATTTCATGTTTTACCAATACGAACATAATACGTCTACTTACATGATAAAATAAAACCGTAGCTTTAACTTTGTTATTTATCAGTATATATGCACTCCGAGTGACTACTTTTTATTGTGAATTGTAATAAAATATAAATATGAAAAATGAAATGTAAGTTAATATGTTACAAAACAACGAAATGAAAATGAACATAATATATGTATCCTAGTACCAAAAAAAACAACCATCAACTTAATCAAAATTTTCACAAAATTGATTCAAATAAAAACAAATTATTTATAATATTTCACAATAAATTTAACGAGTTTCATTTATTCAGCATGAAATTTTTCCAAATGCATAGACCAAATATATAAGAAAAAATTATTTTGCTTTGTTTTAACGTGGGAGTCATATAAATTAATTTTTACTTTAATTGTGATTAGTTTATGAAATAAATAAAACGCTCGATCATATATTGTTATTGTTCAGAAAAATTGAATTGCGAATAAGGTTATAGTCGAAACGGGATTGAAATTAATTGTTAAACTTTTGTAATGTTTGAACTGATTAAGTGATTACAAAATTGGCTCAACATATAATATCATTCAACAAAACTATAATATAACCATGCATATTATTAACAGAGAGCATTCATAAAAGCAATTGGAGCGTCTTCTTTTAATTTTTTAGGTAACCAACTTTATTCAAGCAAAACTTATAGAAAACAAAAAAAAAAAAAAAAAAAAAAAAATTTATGACCCAATCTTAGGCTAACATCATCAGCCGAGAAACTTTGCTCAAAATCAAAGTTTGAAATAAAACGAATAGCTAATATCCGGATAAAGTCAAGTCGTATGTTAAAAGGAGCTTAGACTGATTCGCTTAGTCAAAGCTTCGCACAGGCCTTGTCAGAATTACTAGCTTGCTCGGATACAAGTGCTCCACCGAAATAAGGGCGTAATTCATTTCAGTTCGCAGAAAGAATGACCGGTTGGTCATGCGGTTGCGTACGGATAATGAAATTAATTGGAAAACCAGGAAGCGGGGCTCCTAGCGCCTCGGGGCGTAACTGAACGACCACCTGGCCCATCAAGAGCGCCGGCTCTGTGGTTGGTCGCCCGAGCACGAGTCTCCACCGAGAGTCGCCGGGCCCGAGGGCT
Source organism: Bacillus rossius redtenbacheri (assembly GCF_032445375.1). NCBI lineage: Eukaryota > Metazoa > Arthropoda > Insecta > Phasmatodea > Bacillidae > Bacillus > Bacillus rossius. The sequence goes on along the minus strand of NC_086336.1, from coordinate 28,507,302 downwards.
CTGGCTCGCTTCTCGGGTTCTTCTGCGCCCGAGGACGTAGCCGCCACTCGCGATCTGTCGACGGAGCCGTCGGGACCAGCTGCGACACGCGCGACTGCTCACAGTTGCCACTCCAACAGGCGAAAATATTTGGTAGCTCAATAAGGCGTTGCGGCTACGGCTAGAATTACCACAGCGTATTTCTTTGGCTTAATCTCAGGGTGGACGCGATGGACTCGTCCACTGCCTCGGCGAACAGGGTGTTTTTGGCAAAGGAAAAAAAAAAAACAGCCTTACCACAGCCTGCGTGCAGTTCAAACCTTTCTCCGAGCGAAATTGTTCTGTTCCCCCGACTGAATAGGGTCATTAAGAACCCCAATTTCAGACCGTTACAATCATTCATGACGTCACTACGATGTATCTTCGAAGTTTCCCAGAGAAGGAGTTCCAGGGGACGTACGAGCAATATAAAGAACGTAGGCAGCGCTGAGTGACTTTTCAAGGGTCCTAATTTAAAGTTTTTTAAATGTAAGTCTTGTTGTCTGTCATAAATTGCCTTTGCCAGTATAAATACAATTAGTTTGTGGAAAAACCCGTGAAATACGTGCTTCTTTCATTAAAAAAACTGGTTTGAGTCGTTTTTTTACTACTTATATTTCTGTGTTTTGCACAAGTAACATTTTTTTCCAGACTATTGAGATGTAGATTCGTAAACGAAGATATATTTTAAGAGATTTGTATTTCAGAAGGAAAAAAAAACACGTCACTGTGTCATAAGTCTCCATACAAATAGTGAATGTGGTGATCAATGTTTATTTTATTCATACAAATTGTATCCTATTATGGCACATTAACAGGATATGTCCCAAATGTGTCTTTCTACGCCAACACACAATGAAAATAGTTATAACCAATTTTGGCGAATATGTGGCAGTGTTTCTCCTATATTTGAATGGGAATGTATGACTCATTCTATAGGGTGGTAATGTTGATGTGGTGCGTGTATATATATATATATATGTTAATCAAGTAACATCACACTATAACACACTGGCAGCGTTGAAACTGAGATGTACACATTGAAATGAGACCTCAGAACCTCATCAACGTGACAAAACAGTCCGTGATAACACACGTGTTTGATGGTTGAGATTTTGCAGCAGTGAAAGCTTCTTCTGACGTGCAGTTGTACCATCTTCGTATGTCCTTCAACCACGAATTCCTCTTCTTACCAACATACCTTTCTTTGTATTTTTTCTTCAGTGATTAGTTGCAATGCAATAGGGTTAAAAATATACACGGGAATGGTGCCAAATATATTTAATTAACAATGGACAAGGTGTTTTTTACTTCCCAGGTGTGTATATATCTGTACTTCGGAGGCGCAAAATACACTGTTAAGATTAAACTAGACCACCCTTTGGCATTATTTCTAATGGCATTAATCACTAATATTTACGATATGTAAAACGTTAATATACTTGAGGTTAAAAGAAGTTAAGTAAATAAGTGAAACACTATTTAAAATTGGTTTGGACGTGTCTCACGATAAATATATTTTTTGGTCACATAGTGTCTTATGTTTCCGAAGTTTACTATAATTTTTTTTATGCATTTGCATGCGCAGACGCTGTTGATAAACTTGGTAGTAGTAAATAATCAACATCATCGTCATAATCATAATAATCATTATCACACTTTTCATCACCATCGTGGTTCTCATAATAATCGACATCATTATTATCGTCATCGTCGTCATTATCATCAGCGTTATCATCATTATTGCGACTGCAATGCCAACGGAAACTTTGGCAAACTCTTTACTGTTGACTTGGCTGAAATCCTCAAGCCAATAAATCTCTAACAATGGCCGAAAAAGCCTGTTATCCCTACTACTCAGCGGTTTTGAGTTTATGGTATGCAACGGACCCAGTTCTAAAAAGTATCGTTTGATTTAATTCTTTTGCAAAAAAAAAAAAATAATGAGAATGAGAGGGATATGGACAAAGTTGCTACCTACTACATATATTGTTATGACTATTCAAATTTGCCACATGTATTAAAGGATTGTTTCACTTTCATTAAGTTTACTTTGGCACACCAATACGCTTAGATCCCCTGATGTTCGTGAAAGTTTATTAATACGGGTGCATGTTGCCTAGCGGTGGTCCGCCATCTTTACGAATTCAGCTTGTGGCTATAGCAGTTTTTGCATGCATGTACATTGTAATTAAACCTGTTAAAATTCCGTTGTGTAGTGCGAGCCTTTTTCATTTGACATCTGGTTTATACTAAATTTCACCCTCGAAGCTCTTTAAGAAGTATAACCTGAACAACGCAGGTGATGATGTATCCAGTCTATGGAGAAATGTCACAGGATCAGCGTTGAGGCATTTACATACGAAGCATTCGGTACATCTGTTGTTCGGTTAACCCTGATCAATCAATAGTACCATCTTGTTGAACAGAATTATGGATAGGTACCAAAAAAGTAGAATTTTTTTTTTTCCATTTTTCCTTCTTTTGAATACAATTTATTTGTTTATCACTCTCGGCATGATTATAAATATATCTGCTTTAAATATGGTGTCTGAGTTTCGTGTTATAAGTTTATTTGCAACATTAAATAACATGAGTTTGCTCTTTACCGAGGTTAGATGTTTACACATCACTGGCTAGTACCTCCTGTAAGACTCGCTCAATATTATTTATTTATTTTATTTTTTATTATATTTCAAAATATCACCTCGTTGGCAGCGAGGTAATTAATGACGATTTCACACAATAGCATGCGCCAGGAATATTAGGAAATAAATCGGAATTACATACATAGGAATTACCCTGGCATTTGTTTGCCATTAGTATTTAAAGAAACTAAGGTAAACCGACATATGAACAGACGTACCGGTAGTCGAATCTCAGTCCTTTGAAATCTGAAACAAGTTGCTTACCTCTACGACTGCTTGTCTTATTTTAATATAAAAAAAATGTCTGTTTGCTAGGGTTATTGGTCTCACCGTTATGCTCAGAGGCTTACATACCAGACGGTATTGGGCTCCGAACTAGTAACGTAGCGCTCATGAGTGTTTTTTAATTCACTCACGATGCTCGCGAATCATGAGTATCCATTTCACATACAAACAAATAATTGGGAGACTATATGAAAACAAGTATTTTGCTGTAAATCTACAAGCAGGACACTGAAAATTGTGTATAAAAATATATGTGCATTATGAAAAACTAATGTTTTGCCTGAACAAGAAATTATGTAGTACTGAAATAAGTTTAAACATTGGTTGTCAACATACAAATACTTATTTGTAACATTAAAAGGAAATACACTAATAAACCTTTTAACTTTCAAACATGATATGTATAATTTACAGGTTACTGTCTTGTTTTGTATAGGTTTATAATAATTAATTTGGCATGAAATATGCATTTAAAAGTTACTGCTCGTAGTGAACTGTTGGTAAAACACTTGTACAGGAAACCAAGTGGTGTAAAAACGTTTTTTTAAAGGTGTATTATGGAAACTCAGTAGCCAAAGGATTCTCTAGTGAAACGTGCAAAAATGGTTTACTGTGTAGCGGTCACTCAATGTGTAATATCACAGAAGTGAAATGGGTGGGGCCAATCCTTTGACCATGTGCGGGCTCGGTTGTTTATATGCCAAGCGTGAATTGCGAGAGACGCCTCGAACTCGGTTGGTTGCTTCGCCCTGGGATTTCTCTGGTAGTTTGCAGCAAAGTTCTATAAACGCCTTGTGTTTTTTCTCACTTCGAGAAAAGTTATCTATATATGTTAGCTTTAGATTTAAAACTTAAAACGGGCTTAAATAATCTCGCATTTTCCACCAATTTAATATTATAATTAAATTTATTTTACTGAATTCCCCCACCCCCCCTAAAATTTGTTATTAATAGTAAATATCGATAGCCAGTCAGTGCAATGCTATACTTTATTCGAATCATCCTCTAATTAAGGACCCAATAATGAGCAATGTTTTAATGGAGTCGGGATTGAAGCAACACCCACACGTCTTTTCTATAGTTAGTTTATTGGTTTCGTGTTCAGCTGAACAAACACTATCTGACACCTTCCACTTAGCTCTATCGACCACCTTTCGGGAGTAAATTAACGCCTTTCGCATAGGCAGTAACAAATCACTTTCGTTCCTGCGAGAAGCCACGTCCTGCTGTAGGACCTTTGACGTGATGGATTAAGTGCCGATACGTTGAAAGCTCTCGAGTGCAACAGTCTTGGAACAAGATCCTATGGCTGACGGAAAGGCACTCCTAAGGAGAGAGGTCATTGCCATTGGTTACAAGAACCGGTTTACAAATGCGTCCGGACATTCCAACTTTTTTTTTGTGTTAAACACAAAGATATGTCCTGTAGTTCTTGGTCTTCCCTGTGGCTGGCCACCAGGTAACTAAGAGTACATTTTTATCGAATTTAACCATTTCAACTTACTATCCAAGACATTTTATTTAAAGTTGTCTTATACAAACCGTTTTTATTTATATAAATATTGACAGATAACTTGTGTTTGTACAATTTTTCTTACATCATTATTATATTCTAGATGGTAAATTTTTTTATGAAACTACAGACTGTATGCCTATACGTATTTCTGCAACAGTTCAATGGTCTACACCCCTCTGGGAGGAAATGACATATGTTACTATCCCAACAATGCACTCTTTAATACAGAATATTGCGACGTCAAAAATTTGTATTTTTAAATTTATAACTTTTGGCATATAAACAGTGTAATTTTAATGTTTGAATTCTTTTCTATTACTACTTGTAATGTTTATGAGCGTATCAGCCAACCAATGGTAGGATAGCATTTTGAAACAATGTTAATTTATATTAGCTTAAATTTAGAACGTTCGGAGTAGTAAGTGACGCCATCGTGAAATAACATGTAAATGTTATGTGACAGAAAATAATCAGTAGTTTAGTTTAGCAATTTTGTAGCATTCGTCACACATGGGTGGATAAAAACTTTTACCTACTATGGTTAAGTAAATTGTTTAAGGCAATTACTTCCTCAGGGAATTGTTAGTAGGAAGTGCCTGTATAGAAATTTGATTACCCAGTATGTCTGTATATGCGACCATTATGTATGCTTATATTTTGTGAACTGAAATGAGGCAAACGCTTTAGAAAGTTAGATACTTCTTTAATGTTGTTGGCGACGATGGTACACATTCAGTCAAGTTCTACGCGGTAATCGATACCAACGGGATTTGCTTTGATGTCGATGTCGCTGGCATTAGGGTCCCCGATAAAGGTGTTACAAAATAATTCAAGGTTCTGCGTTGTTGTCATCAGCAATTTCAACGGGATCTGCATCATCGTAGTCTCCTTTGCCATCTAGTTCGGTTCCGTCCATTGAGCTCGACATTGGAACCAAAACTAAATATCAGGTAACTTTCTAAAAAATGATCCGATTCGCACTGCACAGCTGTCACAGGAGGACTGAAGGCCCTGTTATCTGGGACTCGGTCGAATAATATTAAATCAAAACAATAATTAAAACAACATTTAAAAAACGAAGCAAACTCAAAAAAAGGAACGCCATTTGGAAGAACATTCGACAAAAGAAATGGGTACGCCTTACACACACTAGACACACAGTGGACACACAATTCACGCAGATATAATGAAGTGTACACACAATTACGCACACAGGACACGAACGGTAACCACAATTACGCACACTAGACACGCAATGTACACACAAAAAACGCAATGTACACGCAATAAACACACTTTACACACAATTAACACACGGTAAACATTCGATACGCAATGGACACACAGTACTTACTGTACATGTGATGGTCACACAGTTCACACACTTTACATGTAATGGAAACACAGTACAAGCAATGGACACACAGAACTTCGCAATGGATAAACAGTACATGCACAGGACATACAATGGAAATACAATAGACACATAGGACACGCATTGGACGCGTAATACACATAGGACATGCATTGGACGCGTAATACACATAGGCCACGCAATGGACACGCAATAAACACACTTTACACACAATTAACACACGGTAAACATTCGATACGCAATGGACACACAGTACTCACTGTACATGTGATGGTCACACAGTTCACACACTTTACATGTAATGGAAACACAGTACAAGCAATGGACACACAGAACTTCGCAATGGATAAACAGTACATGCACAGGACATACAATAGACACATAGGACACGCATTGGACGCGTAATACACATAGGACATGCATTGGACGCGTAATACACATAGGCCACGCAATGGACACGCAATACACACAGGACACACAACAAACTTGCAGTACACACACAGAACACGCATTTGACAAAAATTAAGCAAATTTGGACATAAATTCGATATGCTGTGACACATTCTCTTAACAGGAATACAATCGCGCCAATATACGGTAGGCTCCAACTGCTCAAATTGCTCCAATACTCCAACAAATCCAACAATTCCAACAGTTACAAGTGCTCCATGTTCTCAAAGTGCTCCAAAGCTCCTAATGCTCCTAGTTCCGCAAAGATCCAAAGCACCAAATGATCCAAATCTCCAATTGATTCAGCAACTCCAAGTTCTCCTAAAGCTCCAAGTGTTCCGAAAGCTCCAAGTGCTCCAAAGTTCCAAATGATCAAAAGCTCGTAATGCTCCAAGCTACAGATGCTCAACTGTTCCTACAGCTTCATTTGTTCCTACAGCTCCAAGTGCTCCAGCTGCTTCAATACCTCCATACGTCTTTGGCTCCAAAAGTATTTTGCTCCCACTGCCGAAGAGCTCCAATTATTCCAAAATATCAAAGTGCTCCGAGTGCTCCATTATAATATTTTGATAAAAATTTTATTAATTAATTTGTTTTATAATTTTTAAATTTTTCCTTTGATAATGTATAAAAACTACGAATTTTCAATATTATTGACAATAAATTATCAAACTGTTGGAGGTATTTATATATTAAAATTTTATTAGTAGAATTTTTTATAAATTTTAAAATATTGTCTGATTTTTTAGCATAAAAATTACGGATTGTCGTGATTGCGGACGTAACGAAAATTGCAACGATCAATAATCCATGATGGCGGAAATGACGTAAGCAAGGATGTTTCTAATTTTAATACAATTATAATCAATATATCAAAATTTCTGTTAATACATTACGTGTTCACCCTCGCAGGGAATTGAACAGAGGACCATAATCGATTAAGTAACTGAAAATTTTAAGTAATATAATTTTTATATATTTTTTAAAATTTTATTGGAAATTTTTGTCGAAAAGTAAAGATATAATGTGTACGTTCAATGTCAAGGTCAAAGACACTCTCCAGAAGCTATTGAAGGCTTTCCATGGGGAATTTAGACATTATTGGGTATTTGAGTTCTTTCAAAGGCAAAAGTATTTTGAAGTTTTTCGTATTTTGAATATTGAATTTTTGAATTTGTGAGAAATAAAACCCTAAATTTTTCTTAAAAAGGGGAATTTTTCCCTCAAAAAGGAAATTTCTAGGAATTTTGAGTCTTTTTGAGAAATTTTAAGGAGTTTTGAGTACAAGATGGCCGCCGCGACGTCATAAACCAAGATGGTGTACACCGGTTCCAGCTACACACACAGAACCCAGCCGCAGAACCGGCCAAAATATACTACTTTGGACGTATAGAACCCTAACAATTATAAGAATAAATTTTGTGATATTTTGTAGGTTTCACTGTCAATATAGTGCACGTTACTGAATGCCACTCGTCAATTGGTTTTTAATTCATTCCTAAAGAAATTTTTTTATGCGTTGTGACCACCTTAACTCACTCACGTATATTTATCCAGAGACTTCCTAATACATGAAAGGTTAAGTGGTATATGTATTTAATAACACAGTTGAAGTCATTTGTTTCTATGTAAAGCAACTGTTTCAATTATATGCAAAACAACCCCATATCAACCCAATAAAATTGAATAAAAAAACTAAATGGAACCTACTATCACACTATAGTACCCAGTAGTATATATAAATTTTTTTGTCCATTAACTATTACTTGGTGACAAATATTTTAACAGCACTACTACATATTTTTACACATGTACACAAACATAATAAGTTAGTGTAGAGACGACCCCATACATAAATTGGAAACAGATAACAACACACTACTACAAAAGTAATTATTATAGCTTGGATCACAGTCAATAAACATAAGCGAGTGCACATCAGGCCAGGCACACGACTGTGCACACGACCTGTGAGAAATCGGTTCACAATTAAAATCTTACTGTTTATTTCTACCAATGAAGTTTTTACTGTTGTTAGTGATAGCATATAACTATAATAACTACCAAATGATTTTCCCATGCTATCTGACCAGCAGTTTGTGCACACTATTTTTAAGAAATTATTTTAATGTGTATTCTGTAAATGTTTTAGTTTACCTTTCTATACATGAATTTGTTTTATTTTTTTAATTTACATTAATTGATAGTGAATATTTATAAGTAGTAATAATAATTATTATTTATTTTTAAAGCAGAAATTACATGCAGCAGAACATTGTAACATCTGGAAAATTTAATGCACACAATATTATTGATAATTATAAACAGTTTCATGATCTCGCCAAAATGGCTTCCTACTCTTTTCTCACCTGCTGTTACCCCAAGCGTTCCTAACAGAAATAAACTTTATTTATTTATTTCCTACACACATCCTATGCGCTATTTTGAATATGTAAGTTCGAAAACATAGAGGTTAAATCTTGTGCACACGACATGTTGCTACTGTTTGTGTTAATTTTTTTTAATTGCGCACTCAGCTTTAGTGGTGGGTACTAGCAAAATCGCTTGTGAACATGGCTATTTTATTAATTTATTCCAAGCCGTGGCAAAAAAAAAATATATATACAACAGAAAAGAAGAAAAATAATATAGGAAGTATCCGCTCAATCAGACGATACGCGACGAGGTGTCGCAAAACACGACTCTGACCGTGTGTTGGTTGGCAACACCGGCCAGCCCTGGGTCGGCGACGATTCGGATGTTTTTGCGACTCCGCGACCTTGGAGTTTACGTCAGCCATTCCCGGCAGCGGCGCTTCGGTAAGCAAACATCCCTCCGACATTTGTTTTTACGGCCACGTTTGACCACGACGTAAACAAGCCGCTTTGAGGCGCACTCACTGTTAACGTCACGACATAAAACTTTACGTAGTAAGAACAAAAAAAATTTCACGGATTTAGCCAAGTTTAGCATAATTCATTTTGCTTATATTGTTTATATAATTATGTATTTCAGATTATTTTAGCACAGTTAAGCATGTACGCCTTCGCTAACACTGAACCAAAACTTAACATATGACATTCAAACTCCTTAAAATAATGACTGTAAAACAGATTACTTAATTAAAACATTTGCTCATAATTTAAAAACTGCCATCGAAAATACTACTTAATAAATATTTAATCAATATGTGTACCATCATCATTCACATAATATATATTTTTTTTTAGAACTCGTTCTTAGTCAAGACATTTCGCATTTCGCAAAATTTAGTATTAAGGTGGCTAACCTTAAAAAATGGCAAAATTAATACATCTTTATCTTCTCTTTTTTTTAAAGAATAATAACAAAACAAGCAAAGGGTCGTTATTGAATTTCGTGCACAGTTAGGACGATAAAATTGTTATGTTGTCGCTCAAAGCCCTACACTAATTGGTAGACGTAGCACGACCTAAAGACTACATAAAAAAATTTTTATCTTGATATCCAGTCCACTTTAGAGACGATTAGAAGAGCACTGTCAGAAAGAACCGGTTGTGGAAAACGATAGTACCCGAGAAAACCCACCTTGCAAACAGCAAAGCCAGTCACGCTTGAAGATTGTAAAAGAATAAAATAAAATCCGGTGTAGAACCCTCCGGTAATCGAAGCCGGATTTTGTTTTGTGGAAGGTGAGTGTTATAGTCACTTTTGAAATTTCTTTTTTTGATTATAAATGTTATTTTTATGTCTTTTGGTAATTTTTTCATCAGCAAAGAAAATTGGGATTAATTTGTTTAATCCGATTAATTTTTTTATTTTGAAATAATTTATGAGACGAATTTAGGCGGAGTAAATTTCTACCCACACCTCCTTTGTGTCACGAACCCAGACGCGCTCGCACCGACAGCCAGCGTGCATCAAACTACGCCACGGACGTCAGCAACACTCAATCACAGTGGCTTCACTCACGAGGTAAGCTGGACTCACAATGATCCGTCGCGTCCGTCTGTCACCCGTCCGTCCAGCATCCGTTCGTCCGTAAACAAGTAGAGAATTCAAAATTATTTTTGTGGATGTTTACCAGTTTTCCAATTATGTAAATTGAGGACTTATAAATTATAAAATAAACTCTAAAATATTTATTTAAATATTTTTTTTCGAGTTACCGTGCATTATTAATTATTTATGTGTCTGAGATAGTTATTGATTCAAATATCCAAATGAAAACGTGTTCATGGGCAAGGTAAGTACGTTATACGGAAGAAGCTAAGCAAATAAAAAAAACTTAGAAACCTTAGAATAAAGATAATACCTTTCAGACATTTTCAGGTTAAAAATTAATCCGTCCGTCCGTCCGGTGAAAGATAATGCTTGGCAAGGTTTTGACAGCAGTCGGAATTGTGGAATTTTTCGGGCCATCTGGTTGGCTGAATGTCACGATACTGACGGACGGATGGGTGAGACGGACCATTGCGAGTCCGGCTCTGCAAGAGTTCAGCGTGACCTCGCTTCGTGTGACGACGACAGCGCTAGCAGTTCGCTCTTGTTGGCTACCGAGAGACAAGCTCCCCGGTGCCAGATGACCGAGTGCGCTCGAGCGAGTCTCTGCGACAAGCGACGGGGAATGCAAACACCTGTTTGTTAATATGCGTGTGTTTGCTCTCCGGTGGTTCTGATCATTCGAATTCACGTGAAAAAAATAAAGCTACATCAATTTTGTTAATTATTATATTTATTTCATACATTACATTCCCTTTTCAGCGCGATGGAAATTTCAAGTAACAAACTCCTAGCGGCTGTAGTCCAAAATAAAGGCTACCCAGAATTTTTTTTTTCGTAATTTTTTAAAAATAAGTTTTAATTTTTTTCCATCGGGCTCACGGAGAGTGTTCATATGAAACATTATTTACCACGGAGAAACTTGTATGAATAGTAAAATATGGTTGTAATATGAATCTATTCAGGAAGTATCAAAAGCGCAATAACTGGAGGTGGAGTGACGGTCGGCAGAGACGAGTCCGCAGCACCGCCACGCCCTCAAAGAGCGCCCGGAACCGGTCCCGCCCGACTCGCGAAGAAAGTGCTCTCCCGGGGACCGACCTGGTCGCCGGCCGGCGAGGCGACCGGCCAGTGAAAGTGGACCCTCGACCGGCGAGACTTGTGCGGCCCGCAGATCGTCCGATCAGCAGGGACCCCGTTCTGTCGTCTGTGATGAGTGATCGCAGGAACGTCTCTACCTACCGCAGCCACGAGAGTCGCAGGAATGTCGTGGATGACGACAAGGAAGAAACCGCCTGCGTGGAGTTTACTCATTTCTGTCGTTTGAGTATGTTTCGAAGAAAGACCACATACCTATACCTTCTGTAGCCGTTACCATGGTGCGACTTCCGGAATTGTATTATATTTTTTCGTTTCATGGTCCACATATATCTATATAATTTTTATCCCTTCCAAACTGAAACATATGGTAAAGTAATGAAAAATCTCGGTCGAATTTATCAAGGGGAAAATTTACACCATAGAGGTATAAATGCGAAATGTTTTTTGAGAAACAGAAAAATCGCTATAACTCTCATAATATGACAAAAATCACATTAATTGGAATGTGTTGGAACACGTAGGAGTAATGTCAAAAACTTTTGACATTATGCATTTTGAACACGATAAACCATAACTGCAAAGAGTGGGGGGAAAATGTTACGAAGCCAAAAAAAAAAATAAAAAATCATAACTCATTTATATGGCATACTATCAAAACCCTTGACATTTTTTCTAAATTGTATATTTTTTATCCAAAACATTTGCCTGAAAAAATTTGATACAGCAAAACATTTCATAAAAGGAATGAAAAAACCGGGTGAGATTCAAAAATATTAATTATTATTTCCGTAACACGTACACTTAAAAATCTGTTCATATTTATTGCAAAACTTAAAAATATCATCGAATAGTTTCCTTGGAAATATTTTTATATAACCAAAAAATTATAGCAAGGGGTGGTAAAAAATTGACTGACGAGAAAAAAATATTATTAACCTCATTAGTAGCCACACTATATAATTCTTTCAAACTCTTTGTAAATAGTATATTTTAAAACTAAAAATTGTGTCAGACAAAATGTTTTTGTTAAAATGAACTATTGCAGCAAGAGGGTGGAAATATTCAGGTAACATGTTAAATATACATAATTTATAGGTATCATGTACACTATTAAAATTTATATTTAATTATTGTGAATACTAAAAATGTAATCTAAACCTTACGTCTGAAATAATTTTTTATACGTCTAACCGTTACTGGAAAGGGTGGATAAAACAGGTTTTGAATGAAAAAAAAAAAGATTAACTTCTTAAGGAGGTAAAATATATAATCAGTTTCATATATTTATTTAACCTTATAAATGTAATCCAAAACTTTTTCCGATTTTTTTTAATACAATTAACATTTGTTACAAAGGTTGGAAAAAAAGAGGTTAAAGGGTTAAAAATGCATTACTTCCTTATTATGCAAACTATGGAATCTACAACAATTGATTGTAAATCGTCTGAAATCATTTAAAACTTTGGTCTAAAAATTGTTAAGACGAACTATTACTACAAATGGTTAAGAAAAAATCACTAAAGGCACCGATACAGGTGTAGGTAGGTAGATTATAAAGTAAATATTTATTTTTTAAATATTATGGAAACTTATATAAAATTCTTAAAAAATTTAAGAACATAATGTAAAACATATATTAGGTTCTCCAATATTACAACATCATCGATTAAATACTGTCTCATTTTCCTTGAAGCGAAATTATTAAGACTCTATTTAGCTCAATGTATCCACCATTGAATAACTTAGAACGAATGAAATATTATATGCCAAAGAGGGTAATTATATAATTGTTTCAACCTTCAAAAACTATTTTTCATCCCTTGCATTAATAACCTGGTAATACTAAAATTTGTTTTGCACCAAGATTTAAGAAATATAAAAATTGTTTTAAAATAAATTGTAATGAATTTGATCAAGAAATTTTTTTTTTTTAAATTTCAATCCCTGTTTTTACGGTAATAATTAATACCAAGAAAAAAAGTTTAAGCCAAAATTTTAGATGATTAGGATTCCTTCAATAAATTATAAGGGATTTGATAGAAAATCTTTTAAAAATAGTAATGCAATTTTTTTACTCATAACTTTGTCATCTTCAACTCTAGCAGTAATGGTTGATTAGATAACAATTTATTTTAACAATATTTTTACTAAATACTTATAAAGTAAGCATAATTAAGAATAAATTAGGTAGTGTACATGGTTGGAAGGTTTAATCTATTTTCTTAATTTAAACCCAGATAGTTTCAATACCTTTCAATAATAGTTTGTTTTACAAAAATTGTTATAGACAAACGTTTTAGATAAAAATTATTAGTTTTATAAACAATTTGAACGGATTTGATAGCGTGCTTAATAAGTAAGATCATCTTATCAGAAATGATTCCAGACAAAATTTATTTACAAAAATTATGAGATTTACAAAGTATTTAAACAGATTCGATTGTGTCCTTACAAAGGGAGTTAAATTTTTTTTTTGTCTTCCAATCTTTATTGTTTCTAACCCTTGCAGTTAAGGTTGGTCGTATAAAAAATTTTTTCATACAAAAGTTTAGATAATATGTATGCGGTTTTTACAAAAAATTCGAACGGATGTTATAGTGTGCATATAAAGGGAGTTATGACTTTTTTTGTCTTTCAACCCCGGTTATTTTTCACCTCTTGCAGTATTAGTTCAGCATACAGATAATTTTTTTTTGTTTTATTTAAAAATTTGACTAAATAATTTACAAGGTACGGATTTTATGAAATTTGTTATTATTTTTGAACCCATTTTTTCAACCCCTTGCAGAAAAGGTTTCATCTTATCAAAAGTAGTTTCAGACAAATGTTTTAGATAAATATTACAAGATTTAAAAACTCTTTGAACGATTCCGAATTAATGCATACGAACAGTTATAATTTTTTTTTGTCCTCGAATCATTTTTTTTTCTCAACCCTTGGAGTTAGGGTTTGTATTATCAAGAATTGTTTTAGACAAAAGTATAAGGTGTAAATTATAATATTTACAAACAATTTGAACGGATTTGATAGTGTATCTACTAAGGGAGCAATTAGTAGCAGAAAACCACAGGAAAATTTAAAATGCTAGAAACGGCTCCTATAAATCCCCGGTTTTTGGCCTTGATTTTCGACAAGGATTTTTATTAAAATACGGTCCATTTTGTTAAAATTCACTAAATTGTTAATACATTAAAAATTATCCACAGGTTAGAAGTCATAGTTATATTATAACTGGCAACAGATAGCTCCATTCTGTTGGGTTGTAGAACCTGGGGCAAAATGGGGCATCTAATGGTTGGAAGGTAATAAAAGTAGTAAGAAATATTAAAATTTGACAAATTTGATGTAAAAATGATACTTTAGTCTATGAAGAATAACTTAGTCATAAATTGAAAATTATAAATTATTATTTATTTTTATAATCATCATTTAAATAAGAAAATGCGTTTTGCCCCATTTTGCCCCATACTAGGGGCAAAATGGGGTATAGTTATAATAAATTTGGAAACCAATAATTTGAATTTTCTAAATAAGTTTAATTTATGGCAGTTAGTGTGCACAGAGTTCACAGATGTGAACCACTTCGCTATCATCACTGTCATTGCCAGCACACGAATTGTGAGCCCACTTTAAACATCTTGAACAACTTATCCATCCTTCATTTGACTTAGAATAAAAGTCTTTGCAGCACAGGCACTCCGCATCGTCATCTTGACTTTCTTCACTCACTTATTGAGCACTTGGAGACTTTATGTTTTTCTTTCTTTTATTTTTTCGCTCATCTAAATTGAGCTGTTTCTGTGCTGTTCGTGTCAATTTTTTGGTCCTTTTTATTCTGGATGACTAGTAATTCTGCCTTATAGGGAGATGCAGTAAAAATAGCTGTTGTTCCCCTTTTACGTGTTTTCCTCTTTTCGCCTTGTACTAATTTGGGGACAGGTAGAACATTTTCAGGAGGAAAATTTGGGAAAGTGAAGAGAGTAGCTCTACTTTGAATGGATGTTTCAGGCAAGAGCGTTGAACTTGCTGTTTGGAGTTCTGCATCTGCCGAGTTAGAGCACCCTTCTTGAGGTTCATCTGTGGGAGGAATTTGCAGAGGTGGTACAGTGCTAGGACCATCAGCTAGTAAACCTATGTCAGTGGGATCTGCAGGAAGAAAATATACTTCAGTGAACACATTCCTATCAACAGGCCAGATCCCAGTCTTCCGAAAACCATTGATGGTAGTCAACATAGTTACAGCCTGCAAGTAAGCTGATCCAAACAGAGATGCAAGCTCAAATAACGTCACTACGTGTCCAGAATGAAAACGCAACCATTTCCTCATTTCATCTTCGTAATACTTGCTGAGGGGCTTCATGAATGATACATCTAGTGGTTGTAGACTATGGGAACAGTGAGGAGTAAAGCACAATAAAATAACACCATTTTCCCGGGCTGTATCAATTAGTTGAAGGTTTTTAGTATGAAATGCATGCCCATCAAGCAAGAGAAGCACTGGTGATTGTTTGGATGCTCTAGAAAAGATAACAAATTTATTAAATCATGAAATAAATTATTCCTCTGTGATCCATCCTTTATCTTCAACCTCAGCCCATGATCCAGGAGGTAGTCCTGTTTGAAAATCTTGTTGCATCCTTTTCCTTGGAAATATTAGCATAGGTGGTATATAAACACCAACAGCCGACAAACAAATTTCTGCTGTTACAGTTTCCCCTCATTCAGCTGAAGTCACAGTACCAACCTGCTGTCTACCCCTCTGAGAAATAATTCGGAAATGACCTTTGGGATTAACAGTGATTACCGTCTCATCAACATTATAAATTTTATCTGCAGTGAGGCCATATTTGTCAACAACCTCTGTTAAGAGATCAAAAAACGTCGATACTGCTACTTTATTGAAGCCCATTGCACTTGCCACCAATGTAGCTTCAGGTTTTCGAAGATAAATTTCAGGATGCCTTAGAATTTCAGAGACACTGATTTGTACATTTTATATAAGTAGATATTTTATAATAAATAATCTATGCAGAATATCACAAATTGTTATTCCAGTATTTAGTTAAACAAACATGAGGCAAAATGGGGTAGTAGGTACCCCGTTTTGCCCCTTGAGAAACATTTTTGGTTACAACCTTCTAGCTAAAAATATACTTATCTAAAACATTAGATGGCATTCATAAATTGTCACTAAAGACATGCACTTTTTAATAAGTATAAGTATAAATTTAAAATAAGTAAGTCTATTTAGTTACCTTGGCTGGAATATCACGTAAACATTGCAAAACACACAGTCTGAAACAGCATACTGCCACTTCTAACCAACTGCAAACAACAAGATGGCTCTGGATACGCTGTGGCGCTGTGTTTCACTTTGGAGTTTAAGTTCCGTCTACACATAACAGGTGGCAGCACGTTATTGACGATAAAATCGTGGTACCCCGTTATGCCCCGCTTCCCCATTCTGCCCCAGGTTCCCCTATTACCCTGAAACTTTTTAAAACGAATATTATAACACCAAGAATATGTTAGTATATTAGATTTTGCTTCAACGAGAATAATTATTCAATAAATACATCAAACAAAACTTAAATTTCTTAAGGAGATGCAACATTATAATTATATTTTTAAAAAACGTGACTATATTTGAACCATATCCTTCGTGGTTACCGAGAGCGCGCTCTACTACTGTGCTACTAAACCTCTTGGGAATATATAAGGAGTACATGTATTAAAGAATATAATGCCAGTTATCTTAAGTAATTTAAAACTTAATTTATATTTTTTACTATAACTATTTTAGTGTACCACATATATTCCAGGGTCGTTTTATTCTTTTATAAAGCTTAATTCGGCACTCGAAAACGTTTGATTTGTACTGTAATATTTATGAAAGTGGCTATAAATGGTTTTATATTGCTACATTTAAGTCCACATCTTTGTGACATATTTACATTTATTGACATCCGTCAGATATTCATGAAATTACATACACCAAGAGTTAAGATGTTTAGGTACACATAAAAAAATACACTGGTGTTAACAATCAGGCAGGGTGTTTATTTAGGTAACTCGTGTTGCTTCGGGTGAGAGAATAGTAGTATTATTACAAAAAGTAGTACACAACACGCCATAGTATAAATAGTGAGAATAATACACAGTACAAGTATTACACCTGGGCAGTTATTATTAAAATACCTTTTGGTTAGTGGATGACCGTCGAAAGACGACTCTGAATTCGTCAATTTGTGTTGCGGTGTCGTACTACCTTCGAGGTACAGTCATTTATTGTAAGTCAGTACTTTCCATTATGTTAAGCCCACTACCCCACCCTCGCTATCCTTTTCATTTTCAAGGACAAATAGCATGCTCACTCTCTTTCTTTCAATGGACGAACTACGCACAGCTGCAATGCTGTATACTCTTCAATAGCATGGGATGGTTTGCTGGGATCTCTCAGACGCACATATTCACTGGCAGCAATATTTAACTTTTTAAAACTCGACAACCAGAATTCAGGACTGATTTTTCGCAGACAACCCTATACCACCGTTTTCGTAATGAAATCATCTTTATTTTAGTTTAACTTTAATTCATTAATCAGACCGGTGCAAGTTACTAGTATCGATTTACCTGTTTATACCTGCCTACCCAAGAGTTGTGAAGGTAAAAAAAAAAGTCAATCTAACGTTTGCATGTTCTATGGGCTTCATACTTCCGATTGTTATGGAATTTTTCTATTAATCAAACTATTGAAATGTAAAAAAAAATTGTTAATTAATCATATTCTAGACTGAAATTTTTTAGACAACCCATTTGCAATATATTTATTGACATATATAATTAAATATAAAATACTTTTCATCCATTAACCAGCTCAGTGAAAGTCGTTTTATAGCGGCATCTTAGACTATGTAGGGATAAAAATCTTTTCACCCAAAAGTATTGCATAGGCAATTGGTGTTGTGTAGCGAATGAAGCAGATTTCGAAGTATAAATAAATCATATGGACAAGTTTTTTGAATTATTCAAAAGTCTGGAAATCCAAGATATGTGGGCGACCGCAATTTGTAAAGTGCTCTGGTTAACCAATCCCGACATAAAAACCTTTAAAAATTTAAGCTCAATTTATGTAATACTTAAATTTAAATCTGGCCAACTGTGCTGTGGATGGGATGGTAATGTAATTTCTTACCGCACCGGTGCTTGCTGTTGGTCACATTTTTTGAAGTGAAATATATTTGGGCGCGAAGGGAGTGAAATTTAATATTATCTTTGAAAGATTTATGCAATGGGAGTGCATGACTTGATGTAAGCTTTTGGACATACGACTCAGTCGCACCTGTGTTTTCGTACCATGTGCGTCTCTGCCTGAGGACGGGAGCAGATAGCAGTTCCCAAAATTTCGCTTGTTTCTGTTTTAGAAAACTATTGTGTTTGTTTCGTCTTTTGTTTTGTCTCGTTTCAACTGTTGTGCTGAATTTTTTTTGGTTCAA
Source organism: Bacillus rossius redtenbacheri (assembly GCF_032445375.1). Lineage (NCBI taxonomy): Eukaryota > Metazoa > Arthropoda > Insecta > Phasmatodea > Bacillidae > Bacillus > Bacillus rossius. Next base: position 28,488,432 of record NC_086336.1, on the reverse strand, counting down.
TATTTTTGTGCTGTCATCATTTGTGGGCTTTTTTTTCGTTATCTTCTGTTTTTTTTGGAAAACTATTGTGTTTGTTTCGTCTTTTCGTTCTTCTGTGTTTTTGTCTCGTTTCAACTGTTGTGCTGAATTTTTTTGGGTTCAACATTTTTGTGCTGTCATCATTTGTGGGTTTTTTTTCGTTCTGTTAGTCCATTTTTCTTTGTTTTTCTTTGTTTGTGACCATATTCTTGTTATGGAATATTATTTGTTGTTTATATCCTGTTGATAACCGAAATATTTTGCTTAATTTGTGTTTTTGTCTTTTGTGTTTTTTGTAGTTTTCTTCTACATACATACATGTGCTTTAGCAATGGAGTATGTCCAAAAGCTTACATCAAGTTGTGAAATTTAATGGCCGAATTTTAAGGGAACGTTTTCGTGTATCATTTTTGACGTGAAAATGACGGAAAATTGTCTGTGAAAGGTGCAGATAAGTTGTTGGAACCCGTTCCCTTGAGTGGGCTCAGGTTGAACCCTGCCATGCTGCAGGAATAGGCCACCACGACCCGGCGATAGAGACCTGCCTCCTCCTGACGCCACCCGATTTGCTGGCATCTAGTAAGGGAGTGCCAGGGCAGAGGGCAACACAACGGGGTTCGAGATTATTGTTGAGCACCACGTCACGGGCCATATTTGCAATTACATGTTTTTCGTTCAAGTACGTAACACTTTAATTACTTGCGTAAAACAGTATTGTTAAACATTGTTATTTGAGTATTGTTTAGATGAGAACTAAATATTTTTTAAGTGAAACTTCTTTGGGCGTGATGAGAGTAAAATTTATTTTATAATTTCAAAACGTTTCTGACGACAAAGAGATATATAGAGATCACTTAATTGCCCCGCCTACCTGGGCACACATACGGTGTGCAGAGCTTCAGGAAAAACAACGCGATATCAAAACTACTCAGAATATCCGAGTGGGGCCTATTTACGAATAGCATTTAAGAGTTCACTGAGGGCCGAAAAGTACTTTTAATTTCGGAATAAGTTTTTAAACTGCATTTTTAGAAGCGTTAAAATGGCTAAAACGCGTGTTTTCAGAGTAATTTTTAGGCATAAAACAATCAGTACAGATTCTTGCAAGCACTTAAGGGACTTGCATAACACCTTTATCTTCATTTCTCCGCCATATAATGTTACAGTCACCGCACAAATTTCACAGTTATCCTGTGACGACGAGAAGACTGCGCGCCAGTTCAGAGCCTTGCGCTTAGAGGCTACACCGCGCTGTAAATACCAGCGAGCGCCGCGCTTATCATCCCGCCTCACTAACTAACACACATACACCCATGACGAGGCGGGCCCCTTAAGAGTCAATATTTGTATTGCCAAAGAAGTTTCACTTTTATCACATGTTCTGACTTACACGGGGTCTTTTTTAATAAATTTAAATTGGCAACAACAAAAATATGAATCTGAATAGATTCAGCCCACCTTGGCCTCACGTTATGGCACCACTATGGTATATTTGTTGATGTTGTAGTACCATTCTACATCTGTGTATCTATCAGAATAGACTTTGGACTAATATGTAGTGTACGAATGTTTTTAGTGTGAGAAATATACAGTTATTCGTATATAAATATCATGGTGTCATGAAACATTAATTAACTTTGTTGATATTTCGTATTTGTAACTTTATAAGACTCAGAATTAAATATCAAAGATCGGAAACAACTCTGTGGCTTTTAATATATTCTATAAAACACATAAACTTTACAACAAACGTGCAAAATGTATTTCAATACAATGTTATCTTCAATATAATTATATGTATTAAAATAATATAATATATTCTTGTTATTTAGGAAAAAATACTTTGAACTTTAATACAACCTTTGAATATATATACTGTATAGAAGTCGCCAGCCAAGGTTAAAATTTCTAATACGGTTTGAGGTAGTTGGTTAATTCACCGCCACAATCGCCACCATCTCTAGGGCATCGACTTGTGGTGGTCACTAGCGGACAAGTGTCGAACTCTTCAAACACCCCTTCCCCACCCTCCCTCTAACTTGCTTTGTCCTCCACCCACCCTCTACTCCACCTCTCATCACTACAGTTTTGTGAAGCATAAACTCCCGTTGAACGACCTTGAGCTGCAGTGAATGTTGGGTGGGGGGTGCCGGGGAATAACAGCGGGCGACAGTGCTGCGCTCTAACGTGTAAATAACAACCTAAGACGATACAGGGCGTTACGGCAGCGCACTGCAGCGGTGAAGATCCCAAACTGCTCATCATACGCTCCTGAAAAACGTAGAGTAAATCCTATCCACTAGCGACTTCTATACAGTATATATATTCAAAGATACAACCAAGGAAATATTGATTCCCTAGCTAAAAAATTACGCTTCCAAAAATTAAAGGGTGGTCAAAATTGTTTGCGAATAAATTAAAATAATTTCAGAGGCTTTTTTTAGTTCCTAATTATCTGAGTTCAAGAAAAAGAATAATGAAAATTTAATGCTCAGTCAGTAAGAGGCAGAAGTCTGTTATTCACAGTACATTACATCTGGAGTTAGCTATTAACTGTTGCCAACTAAATTTCTGATCAACACTTGCTGAGTCATCGATCTAGATTCAAGCAGCCAAATATAGGTACATAAATTCCATTGCTGAACAGTTAAACCTACCCAGAAGATACCAAAATGGCTATGGCCATTTACAAAATCAAACACTGAATTGAAAATATTCAGAGTAATACTTCAATCGCATGAACTAAATATCAGAAATACTTCCTGTCTAACTTGGCTTTAAACGTAAACAGTATTGAACTCAGATATATGCGTAGCATATCTGTTAAGCCAATAAATAGGCCAAGCCAAATTACATACATCCTTCCTCCATAATGGTAGGATAGCCCCATTTTTAATCTCTTCCTCCTGGTCCACTACCACATAATTTTAAAATGATTGCACCCAATAATATGAGTTAAGATACCATTTAAATAGTGCGCCAAACAAGATGAAAACCAATCCGGTTTCTTAAATAATTAACAGGAGGCTAAAAATGGTTACCATATCACAGCTAGCACAATATCATCACTAAAATACAAGTTAGGTACTGCACTTTCGAAAGTAACAAAGAACACATAACTGTTAAAATTCACCGATAAAATATTGCAAAACATATGACACTGAAATAAAAAGTATATACATATTTTATTTTAGTGTCATGTTCTGCAATATTTTATCTTTGTAGCTGTGTGTGTATGTATATATATATATATATATATATATATATATATATATATATATATATAAATACATACAGCTCCAAAGAGGTAGGTAATACAAGTCTGTAGTGCCGAAATGTGTTACTTTTGTCTGTGCAGTTGAAATAATATATTTAATGTAAAGATTTTTGTAAATTTCCAAAACTAAAAAATATATATGTTCGCCCTGACGTAACTTAAACATTTTTTTTGAGTTGTTGAAAAATGTTTTCCTTAAATTACTTTTTCGTTGTACAAAATAATTTTTTTATGTGAAACTCATTAACACTCTCCAACTCTTAGGCATGTACATAGGTTTCAAAGTTTTACAGTATACAAAATTCGTATTTTTATAAATTGAATATTCATTTCATTTGGATGGAGAGCACACATTCAGAGATTTTATTTCTACAAAATATATCTTGTGACAAGTTATATTATAGTTGTAATAATCCTCAGAAATAAATAAAAAACTAAGTGGCTTTGTCTTCGCTAGGTTAACTAGTAGTAGTGTTCAGCCGCTATTAAATTTAAGCATTTATTTGAAGAATTTTCCATGCATAAAACAAAGAAAATCTTTAAAATATATGCTATTAAAATGGGAAGTGGCCCGTAAACCAAGATAACGTCTTCCGAATCCCACCTGTACTCTTTTAAGTGTTGTCGGCGACTTCAAAACAACGCACGCGCTACTTTCTAAAGGCCCGCTGTCGACTTGTTCGTTTCGCAACATGAGGGACGGGAAAACTCGCTCGGTTCGTCGTCCTGTTCGGGTTCCAGTGGACGTTACGACCTTCCTTTTCACCCCTCCCCCCATTTTTTTTCGCTCTCACGAACCACAAGTCCAGTTCTTCGCGCCCTGCCTGTACCGGTAATTGGCGAGCGGTCTGTGTTATAAGCTCTGCTTTACTTTCTCCCTACCAGTTGACCCCCCTCCCCCTTTCAACATCTTTCCCGTCTTTTCCTGTACGCACATGACGTTACCCTGTCCACTACAACAACAGTCGCTACTTTCGCCGCACGGCACGACCACACACATTCTCCAGTTAAGGCTGTCCGACACCCGTCAGTTGTTGCGTAACTCTAACAGGAAAGTTGATCTGCTTTTAAACTGACGTAATATTTCCGTATACAATTAAAAAATGGCCCTTAACCAATTACTATAGGCTGGAAAAATTCCAGGATTCAATGATCTCCAGGATGTACTCCGCGATCTCTCCACACTCATGAAAATGCTACCTGTTTCATTGGCTGCTGATTTGTGAGTGGTCTCGACTAAGTAGTCTGTGATTATTTACCTCTATGATTGAGGGTATCTAATTGGTCCACAGTCTTTCAGATAAAACGTGAACCAATGGCAGAAGCATCACAAAGGTAAACTTATTTGAATTTTCTCAAATTAAGAATATTAATCCGTGAATTTTTCCGGTCTCTTTTAATTATTAGGGGCCATCAATTTTTCGTGAAAAAAAAATCTAAACGCCCATGAGACTACAAGCATACCCACGACTGCGGTTTCTTCCTTGTAATTGGTGATCATTTGCAAGAAAAACAGTGGCCTTATTTGACCGAGCCATTAGGACGTGCTAGCTTCCCCACTGAAATGGGCTGTAATTCATTTTATTAACAGTAAAATGAAACCTGAAATCATCTCAACCAATAAAGAAATACAGACGATGATACAGAGTTTGTAACTCACGGCTAAACTTGATGCCTTATCACGAATAAAAAACGTACGTTCTAAATAGTAGAGTTGTGCAATATTAGAGCTATTATTTGTAGACAGCCCAGCATACAAATGTGTGAACTTTTGATTGGGCCCTTGTCTTTGTATCACGGGTTGTACCTCGCACTGTAGGACAAACACAAAAAGTTACAACTGACCGAATCACATGCGACCTGGGAGAATGTGTAATGCGGCATCAGCCAATTAGCACATGTTTTTGGCTTCGTTATGCAAAGTATTGTGGAGTCTAACATGCACAGAAAAAAAAATATTCTTCACTTTTACAAAAGATTCCCCTGAAAATATTTTCCAATAAATAATTTGTAATAATGCAAGAAATATAATGTTACTTTGTAGAAGACATGACTCCGGTTATTTTTGCATATAAATATTTAATACAATTTTCAGAATGAAATTGAGAGTTTATTAAACAATTGCACTAACATTATTTTTAATGGGTATTCAATAATTGGACTTTATTTTGATTTATTTTGCATACTAATATGCGCAGTTATTATTGAAAAGAAATTGCCAAAATGGTTACAAATAACTTTAACTATTCGAAGTAGGCTACTGGGACAATACAAATATTACATGCCCGGGTAAGAATAGTAGCCCAATATCAGTATGTACATTATTTTGTTGTGATGCATTTGTTTTCATTTATAATCATTAAATGTAAAATTATATGATATTTTACCAGATTATTTCTGTTCCATTTACAAAAATAAAATGTATGTAGCAACAGAAATTAACTGGGATAATGTGTATATGTCTTATTTAAAACATTTTTAGGGACACATAGTACTGTATATACACCTACACGTTTTGGATTACATTACTGAAACTTTTCAACTTTACATGAAATGATTGTGATCATCTGACATAATTCTAATATATTTAACAGAATTGGTAAAGAAACAAATTTCAGAAAATATATCTAATTTTGCGAAAAAAAAAATTCCTATACATATTACACAACATATCAATGATCGTCTATATAGTTTGGAATCATATCATTATAAACACCTAGATATTTATACCATTTATAAGCATCTAGCATCATGTAAAGTCTCTTATGCTGGTAAACCACGCCATTGTTGTTGGTGACGATGATAAAAATTCCATCAGTATCTGCATCCTCTATGACGGGATCTCCGCAATCGATGGTACAACTTCCATCAGAGTGTTCGTGGTTGTCATCGACGATGCTAATGGGATCTGCTTCGCCGTCGTCGTCGCCGCCATTAGGGTTCTCGTAGATAATAATACAGAATTTTGTTTACTTAATGAGACATGCAATTATATTCATAGTCTGGTATAAATTTATGAATTCCCTTTACTAAATCAGAAATAAGTAAATTTTAATCCCGTGTAATTTAAAAAAAATATTATATAATAATTTGTCAATAGAATACTATTCCTTTAAAAAGCTGAGAAACAATACATTGCAAGAAAAACTTCTTTCTCCTTAATGTGTAGCAAAGCCTTCTTCTTACGATCAGACACAACATCTGACATCGCACATAAACAATTAACACTACGCAACACGTAGCACCATCTGTTGTTGAAAAGCAGAACTATTTTCCACCAGTTTTTTATGTGAGATAAAATAACTCCTGTTGCTGAATGGAGTTTTTTGAGCAATTAAAGCACTGTAGCATTGGAAAAATTGTAGTTATGACGGTATTGGAGTATTGGAGCATTTTAAGCTGTTTGAGCAATTGGATCTCATGGGCAGTTGGAATCAAAGACTTTTGGAGCCAAAGACTGATACAAGCATTGGAGCAATTGGAGCTTTTGGAGCTGTAGAAACCATTGGAGCTGTTTGAGCTTTGGATCATTTGGGGCTTTGGAGCATTTGGAGCTTTGGATCATTGGATTAATTGGAGCACTTGGAACCTACTGTAAATTCGTGAGATTGTATTCCTGTAAAAAGATCGTATCACACCACATCGAATTTTCGTCCAATTGTGCTTCCATTTTGTCAAATGTGCGTCCTGTGATGTATTGCATGTTCGTTGCATGTCCTATGTAAGCGTGTACTGTTTGTCCATTGTGCGTACAGTGGGTTTTTACTATGTGTACAGTGTCATTACTGTGTGTCTATTGCGTGGACTGTGTGTACTGAGTGTTCATTGAGTGTGTGCTGTGTGTTAATTATATGTCTAGTGTGTGTACTGTGTCCCTGCGTTTACTGTTTTCATTATGTGTCCAGTGTGTGTACTGTGTGTCCATTGCATATCCAGTATTTACTATATGTGTACTGTGTGTATAAACCTTTTCACACTATTTATACACTACTGCCCGGCATGCGTATCAACGCCTCATTAAAATTTTTTTTTTGTAATTTTTTTGGAATAGGTACACACATACAAAGCATCTCTCTATTCCTCTCTTATTATCTAACTCTATACATATCCATATCCCTTCTAATATTTATATATCTTTATACTTATCCTTCTCTATCTACATTGATTTATATCAATATATCTTTTGACCTCTTTTATCTCTCTTTATATGTATGTTTCTAGATCTGTATCCATGTCTGTTTACATCTATTTATATCAACATTTCATTCTACTTATTTATTTATAACTCTATTTATTTCTGTCTCTATATATATTCATATCTCTATATATTACCCTATATCTTCAATTATATTTCCTAATCTCTACAAATCTCTACATCCCTCTCTCTCCCTCTATCTATTTTTCTCTCTCTACTATAGCTATCTCTCGCTACCTTTCTATCAAAATTTATATGTCTACATCTCTCTCTCTCTATCTCTCTATTACTCTACATCTCGCTTTATCTTTTATTTTTATTTAATTCAATCCCGTCATGCCTCTGTATTCATATACCGAAAACACATGAACTGCAGGTAAACTACAAGAAATACATAATTTGTTTAAATAATATCGTAAAAAGGTTGTACTAATTCAGAAACCATGGCGGACATGTCCTTAACAACTCATTAAAACTTCATCGTATTCGGATGAATGTTTTAGGAACACATATGCGTACGGGACAAACAAACCTTCAATTTTGTATATATATAGATTAGCCTTCATACAGCTACGATTTTTTTACTATCCAAATGCTAACCATTTGACTTCAACTTCAGAACAGACATGCACGACATTAACTAATACCTCAATGGATACGACTCGCGTACCACCATTATTATTCGGACATTAGAAAAGAGGAAGTCTTTTTAAATATTTACTGGTTTGGTCTGATACGACTCACGCACCAGCTATTGTACGTTCTCTCACATGTAAAGTAACCTTGCTCGAGTTTCAAAGGTCAAGTGTTCAAAATTTAAGAGATATCGTATATACGATGATAAACCACGAAATAGCTAAATATCATCAAGAATAATGAAATTCTGCTTCAAGGTTTGGCTTTATCGTAATCTGATCTAGACAGTGATCTTCCTCGAGTTTCAAAGGTCAAGATTGCAGTTTCTTCGCAGTCGGATGAATAGTTTAGGAACATATACGGGACAAACAAAAAACATTCATTCTAAATATATATATATTAGTACATATTATAAATAATATGTATGAATGTAGGTATTAAAATACTCTTCTAACACAATCTAAGTATACTAGTGGATTTGTGTAGTAAGAATTCTTAGTTATAGACTGTCAGGAACTGAAGTAGTGATGAGGGGCAATGTGGTGCATAACTCGCTTGTAAATCGTGCCAAACTCTACTTCACTCACAATCACCATCTTCAATCATTTTTGAAAATTCTTTGCACAGTTGTGTTGGTTATCTATAGATACCATTTTCAGTCAGTAGTATAGGATAGCCGGAACTGGGACTGGCTTCTGGCTGTGGATTGATGATTGTCGGTCCGCCATATTGGATTGTGTCGTCACGGCGGCCATCTTGGATGACCTTGACCTTGACCTTTGACCTTGACCTTGAATTTGATCCTCAAAAATCGCCAAAATCCGCCAAAATTGGGCAAAATTTGCCCAAAACTCCTCAAAATTCGCCAAAATTTACATTTCTGTGGAAAAAAATTCCGCCAAAAAATCTCAAAAAATTCCACAATTCAAAAATTAGGATTTCGAAAATCCTCTAAAGTCTTTTTGCCCTAGAAAGAACCCAAATTCCTAAAAACAGCTTAAGCATCCTTAACTCAAGCTTCAGTTAAGCCATTTCTAGGAATAAGGATACCATGTCCGCCATATTGGATTGTGACGTCACGGCAGCCATCTTGGATGACCTTGACCCTGACCTTTGACCTTGACCTTGACCCCGACGGGCATTTTGGATCCGCCATCTTGGATCCGCCATCTTGGATCCGCCATCTTGGATGACGTCATTTTGTTTTCTCGATCATTCCGGCATTGTGTTATCCACCATTTTGAATTATGACGTCACCGTTTCAATTTTCGTTACGCCCGCCATCTTGAAAATCCGCAATTTTTATGTTAGAAAATCGGGAAAAATTTTAAAAATCATTAAAAAATTTAAATAATCGAATTAAAAAAAACACTGTTGCAGTTATCGTTACGGTCGCCATCTTGGATTAAATAAATGTTGCATATTTCGTTACACCCACCATCTTGGTTGAGTACCATGTCATTCTTACACTTTTCGTTACGACCACCATATCGGATCCTATTAATGTTGCAATTAACGTTATGGTCGCCATCTTGAAATTTAGTCACCATCTTGAAATTTAGACGCCATCTTGGAAATCCGTAATTTGTATGTTAGAAAATCGGGAAAAATTCCAAAATTCATCAAAAAATTAACTTAATAGAATTCTGATTGATTATATCGATTCCCGTCCTTGGTTCGAAACCGGTGAGGGCAAAAAATAAAAAAATCAGATCCTTCTACCACAGAAGCCACCTACAGACTGACCTACCTCCACCAATAACAAGGTATTTACCATCAGCTGGTATGACATTATGTCCACCATCTTATCTTTGTCCGCTGGAGGCAACCATCTTGTTTTCGTCTGCTAGAGTGCGCTGACGTCATGTTAGTATAATGTTCTGTTCTCCATACCTTTAACCTTGTATATTAACATTAAACTTTGACCTTGACCTTGAACTTTGACCTTGACCTTGAACTTTGACCTTGACCTTGGACTTTGACCTTGACCTTTGACCTTGACCTTGAAATTTGACCTTGACCTTGAAATTTGACCTTGACCTTGAAATTTGCCCTCGACCTTGAAATTTGACTTTGTCCTTGTCGGCCATCATGGATCCGACATTTTATGTTCAGTACATGCTACCAGGATCCACCACCTGCCGGAGTACGCCATCTTGTGTGTGTACTTGTATTATAGAGGACATTCCCATCTGGATAATTTTATTCTAACCCGCTACAGTGCAGTAATCATTTATTATGGAGGTACCCCCCGCCATCTTGAAATTCGACCACCATCTTGAAATCATGTAATAATGTAGCTAGAAAAGCGGGAAAAAAATCCAAAATTAATTAATTAAATTTGTAATCTATATAATGATTGATTGGATCGACTAAGGTCCTTGGTTCGATCCCTGGCCGATACAAAACATCTTTAATTTAAAAAAATACAAAAAAAGTGTTGGTTTAAGAAAAAAAAACACCACAAGTTCTTTTAAAAAAATTTTCTTACATAAATTCAATAGGAAACGAAACGTATACACACATTACACACAGGAAACGGAACGTACACACAGTACACACAGGAAACGAAACGTACACACAGTACACACAGGAAACGAAACGTATACACACATTACACACAGGAAACAAAACGTATACACACATTACACACAGGAAACGGAACGTACACACAGTACACACAGGAAACGAAACGTACACACAGTACACACAGGAAACGAAACGTATACACACATTACACACAGGAAACGGAACGTACACACAGTACACACAGGAAACGGAACGTACACACATTACACACAGGAAACGGAACGTACACACAGTACACACAGGAAACGGAACGTACACACAGGAAACGAAACGTATACACACAGTAAACACAGAAAACGGAACGTACACACAGTACACACAGGAAACGGAACGTACAAACAGTACACACAGTACACATAGGAAACGAAACGTACACACAGTACACACAGGAAACGAAACGTATACAAACAGGAAACGGAACGTACACACAGTACACACAGGAAACGAAACGTACACACAGTACACACAGGAAACGAAACGTACACACAGTACACACAGGAAACGAAACGTACACACAGTACACACAGGAAACGAAACGTATACACGCAGTACACACAGGTAACGGAATGATCACACATACAGTAGCGGAAACACACAGGCTTAGTTGGAAATCAGAATACAAGAAATAAAAAAATAAAATTTTTACTTTCAATATTTAATTACTTCTCAACATTACACAAATACAAGTAAAAGAAGCCATTATTGTATGTAGCCAGCTTTCCTCAGTTCCTTGAGTATGAAGGATATTTCTTTGATGCACGAATAGTTTCCTGCACAAAGCGAGTCATGTAGAAGTCTTAGCCGGTCAACCAATATGTTTGGATCTTTCCATGATGTGTAATCAATCTCTTCTACCACCATCTTACTTGCTTGTTTATTATAAATACTGTTAATATCACAATCGTCCCAGTGATCATAATAAGCATTATCGGATTTATTTATTATAACACGACGTTTCCATCGTTTCGGTCTCAGGACATCGCCACATTCTTCGATCTTGTCAGCTCTAGGTGCTTCATCACAGTCAATGCCTTTGTCAACAGCCACAGAGTCACTATAACAATCACTGTAAAAGACATCCTCTTCACCCAGATTACCGTATGAATTCGCTATCGATGATGTCGAAGTGTCTTCATCGTCTTCATGCTTCCTTTTTAGGAGTCCATCATTTTTACAAAGAATGGAGGATCTACCGAATATAGGCTTGAAAGTATTCTCACCTTTCACGGTGTTGATACTTCCATTAGTTTCAGTCTTCCCGAAGCCATTAGCAGCCTTCAATTTATGTTCTTCCTCACGATCGGGTGAGCTAATACCATCACGTTCAGGACAAGGAAAATTATTGTCGTAATGCAGATCACTCTTCTTTATTTTAGTGGATCCATCGGTGTCCTCTATGCCGTAAGTAGTCTTGACTTTACATGTTCTATCATGTCTTTTTAAGCTGTCAATTCGTGTTAACAACCTGCTACAACGATTACAGCTTAACATGGTGCGTAGTGGGTTTCTAGCACAATCATTCTTCTCATGACGTCTAGCATTCCTTCTCATGACAAAATCCTTACCACAGTATATACAGCGGCTTCCTTCCGATTCAGCTGCAGATAACAAACCACGATCCATTGTAGCTTCTGTGACTAATGCCAGATGCAAACTAAGAGTTTTAAATTAGATCCAATACTTAAATAGAAATTTTTTCATATTTCATCAGTGAGAGTTAATTTATCTCATACAAAAGTACTTGCTGCAACTAGTTCTGCTTTTCAACAACAGATGACGTCACGTATTGCTTGCAGGTAAATAATATTTAGTTCTTTAATGCAGGATGCGGGATGCTCACTAACGATCGTAAAAGAAAGATGGCTTCGCTAGACTCCAAGGAAAAGGAAGTTCGTCTTGCATGTTGGTGCTCCACAGATGTCTCATGGCGTAATATTAATTTGACTGAGTAATGATATTTTTTAATTCCACATGATAAAAATATTACAAGTTTTGATTTAGTAGCAGAAATTATCGAATTAAATGTAACTCCAAATAAAATGACATGTCTCATTAAGAGTAAAACTCCTTCATGGAGAGATCGGTTTCTCAGAATAGTCAGATACACTTAAAGAAACCACAGGAATGATTGCAAGAACACGGGAAAAACCATCAAAATATTGACAAAAATAATCAGGAGCACAGGAGAAAACCATCATTATTTTGATAAGAATAATCAGGAGCACACGGAGAAAAAACATCATAATATTGACAAGAATTATCGGGAGCACACGGAGAAAAACCATCATAATATTGACAAGTATAATTAGGAGCACACGGAGAAAACCGACATAAAATTGACAAGAATTATCGGGAGCACACGGAGAAAACCACCACACATTTTCTATGATATCATAAAAATAAAAATAAAAAATTGAAAATAAAAATAAATTAATAAAAAATTTAAAACAAAAAAAAAATCTACAAAAAAAATACATAAAATTCTGGCTTGTACTAAAACTCTATCTTTGCTCAACAATGATAAGTTTACAAGCTAGCAGAATCTATTTATGTATTTTTTTGTCGATTTTTTTTTGTTTTAAATTTTTTATTAATTTATTTTTATTATCAATTTTTTTTATTTTTATGATATCATAGAAAATGTGTGGTGGTTTTCTCCGTGTGCTCCCGATAATTCTTGTCAATTTTATGTTGGTTTTCTCCGTGTGCTCCTAATTATACTTGTCAATATTATGATGGTTTTTCTCCGTGTGCTCCCGATAATTCTTGTCAATATTATGATGTTTTTTCTCCGTGTGCTCCTGATTATTCTTATCAAAATAATGATGGTTTTCTCCTGTGCTCCTGATTATTTTTGTCAATATTTTGATGGTTTTTCCCGTGTTCTTGCAATCATTCCTGTGGTTTCTTTAAGTGTATCTGACTATTCTGAGAAACCGATCTCTCCATGAAGGAGTTTTACTCTTAATGAGACATGTCATTTTATTTGGAGTTACATTTAATTCGATAATTTCTGCTACTAAATCAAAACTTGTAATATTTTTATCATGTGGAATTAAAAAATATCATTACTCAGTCAAATTAATATTACGCCATGAGACATCTGTGGAGCACCAACATGCAAGACGAACTTCCTTTTCCTTGGAGTCTAGCGAAGCCATCTTTCTTTTACGATCGTTAGTGAGCATCCCGCATCCTGCATTAAAGAACTAAATATTATTTACCTGCAAGCAATACGTGACGTCATCTGTTGTTGAAAAGCAGAACTAGTTGCAGCAAGTACTTTTGTATGAGATAAATTAACTCTCGCTGATGAAATATGAAAAAATTTCTATTTAAGTATTGGATCTAATTTAAAACTCTTAGTTTGCATCTGGCATTAGTCACAGAAGCTACAATGGATCGTGGTTTGTTATCTGCAGCTGAATCGGAAGGAAGCCGCTGTATATACTGTGGTAAGGATTTTGTCATGAGAAGGAATGCTAGACGTCATGAGAAGAATGATTGTGCTAGAAACCCACTACGCAACATGTTAAGCTGTAATCGTTGTAGCAGGTTGTTAACACGAATTGACAGCTTAAAAAGTCATGATAGAACATGTAAAGTCAAGACTACTTACGGCATAGAGGACACCGATGGATCCACTAGACTAAAGAAGAGTTAACTGCATTACGACAATAATTTTCCTTGTCCTGAACGTGATGGTATTAGCTCACCCGATCGTGAGGAAGAACATAAATTGAAGGCTGCTAATGGCTTCGGGAAGACTGAAACTAATGGAAGTATCAACACCGTGAAAGGTGAGAATACTTTCAAGCCTATATTCGGTAGATCCTCCATTCTTTGTAAAAATGATGGACTCCTAAAAAGGAAGCATGAAGACGATGAAGACACTTCGACATCATCGATAGCGAATTCATACGGTAATCTGGGTGAAGAGGATGTCTTCTACAGTGATTGTTATAGTGACTCTGTGGCTGTTGACAAAGGCATTGACTGTGATGAAGCACCTAGAGCTGACAAGATCGAAGAATGTGGCGATGTCCTGAGACCGAAACGATGGAAACGTCGTGTTATAATAAATAAATCCGATAATGCTTATTATGATCACTGGGACGATTGTGATATTAACAGTATTTATAATAAACAAGCAAGTAAGATGGTGGTAGAAGAGATTGATTACACATCATGGAAAGATCCAAACATATTGGTTGACCGGCTAAGACTTCTACATGACTCGCTTTGTGCAGGAAACTATTCGTGCATCAAAGAAATATCCTTCATACTCAAGGAACTGAGGAAAGCTGGCTACATACAATAATGGCTTCTTTTACTTGTATTTGTGTAATGTTGAGAAGTAATTAAATATTGAAAGTAAAAATTTTATGTTTTTATTTCTTGTATTCTGATTTCCAACTAAGCCTGTGTGTTTCCGCTACTGTATGTGTGATCATTCCGTTTCCTGTGTGTACTGCGTGTATACGTTTCGTTTCCTGTGTGTACTGTGTGTACGTTTCGTTTCCTGTGTGTACTGTGTGTACGTTTCGTTTCCTGTGTGTACTGTGTGTACGTTCCGTTTCCTGTGTGTATACGTTTCGTTTCCTGTGTGTACTGTGTGTACGTTTCGTTTCCTATGTGTACTGTGTGTACTGTGTGTACGTTCCGTTTCCTGTGTGTACTGTGTGTACGTTCCGTTTTCTGTGTTTACTGTGTGTATACGTTTCGTTTCCTGTGTGTACGTTCCGTTTCCTGTGTGTACTGTGTGTACGTTCCGTTTCCTGTGTGTAATGTGTGTACGTTCCGTTTCCTGTGTGTACTGTGTGTACGTTCCGTTTCCTGTGTGTAATGTGTGTATACGTTTCGTTTCCTGTGTGTACTGTGTGTACGTTTAGTTTCCTGTGTGTACTGTGTGTACGTTCCGTTTCCTGTGTGTAATGTGTGTATACGTTTCGTTTCCTGTGTGTAATGTGTGTATACGTTTCGTTTCCTGTGTGTACTGTGTGTACGTTCCGTTTCCTGTGTGTAATGTGTGTATACGTTTCGTTTCCTATTGAATTTATGTAATAAAATTTATTTTAAAGAACTTGTGGTGTTTTTATTTTCTTAAACCAACACTTTTTTTGTATTTTTTTAAATTAAAGATGTTTTGTATCGGCCAGGGATTGAACCAAGGACCTTAGTCGATCCAATCAATCATTATATGGATTACAAATTTAATTAATTAATTTTGGATTTTTTTCCCGCTTTTCTAGCTACATTATTACATGATTTCAAGATGGTGGTCGAATTTCAAGATGGCGGGGGGGTACCTCCATAATAAATGATTACTGCACTGTAGCGGGTTAGAATAAAATTATCCAGATGGGAATGTCCTCTATAATACAAGTACACACACAAGATGGCGTACTCCGGCAGGTGGTGGCTCCTGGTAGCATGTACTGAACATAAAATGTCGGATCCATGATGGCCGACAAGGACAAAGTCAAATTTCAAGGTCGAGGGCAAATTTCAATGTCAAGGTCAAATTTCAAGGTCAAGGTCAAAGGTCGAGGTCAAAGGTCAAGGTCAAGGTCAAAGGTCAAGGTCAAAGTTCAAGGTCAAGGTCAAAGTTCTAGGTCAAGGTCAATGTTCAAGGTCAAGGTCAAAGTTTAATGTTAATATACAAGGTTAAAGGTATGGAGAACAGAACATTATACTAACATGACGTCAGCGCACTCTAGCAGACGAAAACAAGATGGTTGCCTCCAGCGGACAAAGATAAGATGGTGGACATGACGTCATACCAGCTGATGGTAAATACCTTGTTATTGGTGGAGGTAGGTCAGTCTGTAGGTGGCTTCTGTGGCAGAAGGATCTGATTTTTTTATTTTTTGCCCTCACCGGTTTCGAACCAAGGACGGGAATCGATATAATCAATCAGAATTCTATTAAGTTAATTTTTTGATGAATTTTGGAATTTTTCCCGATTTTCTAACATACAAATTACGGATTTCCAAGATGGCGTCTAAATTTCAAGATGGTGACTAAATTTCAAGATGGCGACCATAACGATAATTGCAACATTAATAGGATCCGATATGGTGGTCGTAACGAAAAGTGTAAGAATGACATGGTACTCAACCAAGATGGTGGGTGTAACGAAATATGCAACATTTATTTAATCCAAGATGGCGACCGTAACGATAACTGCAACAGTGTTTTTTTTAATTCGATTATTTAAATTTTTTAATGATTTTTAAAATTTTTCCCGATTTTCTAACATAAAAATTGCGGATTTTCAAGATGGCGGGCGTAACGAAAATTGAAACGGTGACGTCATAATTCAAAATGGTGGATAACACAATGCCGGAATGATCGAGAAAACAAAATGACGTCATCCAAGATGGCGGATCCAAGATGGCGGATCCAAAATGCCCGTCGGGGTCAAGGTCAAGGTCAAAGGTCAAGGTCAAGGTCATCCAAGATGGCCGCCGTGACGTCACAATCCAATATGGCGGACATGGTATCCTTATTCCTAGAAATGGCTTTACTGAAGCTTGAGTTAAGGATGCTTAAGCCGTTTTTAGGAATTTGGGTTCTTTCTAGGGCAAAACGACTTTAGAGGATTTTCGAAATCCTAATTTTTGAATTGTGGAATTTTTCGAGATTTTTTGGAGGAATTTTTTTCCACAGAAATGTAAATTTTGGCGAATTTTGAGGAGTTTTGGGCAAATTTTGCCCAATTTTGGCGGATTTTGGCGATTTTTGAGGATCAAATTCAAGGTCAAGGTCAAAGGTCAAGGTCAAGGTCTTCCAAGATGGCCGCCGTGACGACACAATCCAAGATGGCGGACCGACAATCATCAATCCACAGCCAGAAGCCAGTTCCAGTTCCGGCTATCCTATACTACTTCAGTCCTGCAGTTCATAACCATTTATTATAATAACTTCTTAAAATATCTGAACGAAATTGTTGTCTAAAATTCAGACCAATATAACTTTTGCTGTGATCGATGATTCTGAATGTTCGTTATTTAAAATATATGTTTGGAAAAGTTAATTAAATGACAAGTACAGTGTTGAGGATTAATAGGCACTATATTCATAAACAATAACCTTTGAAGTTTTCATATAAAATATATTATGGAGAAAAAAATAGATTTTAAATGAAATAAAGTTTTCATAAAATGTTAACAACATATATTTAATACAAAATATACACTAACAAATATATTCGACCCTTCAAAAACATCAAGGAAAAAAAATTATATTTGTTAGTTTAAGATCAACTTAAGGAGTTACATGTCCAAATCAGATATTTGTGTTATTTAAGATAAATGCTTACACATGCAATATCGTTATGAGTAAGAACTTTGGCGCTTGGGAGAACTTCCTGAAGCACATTCCAAGAAGTTAGACGTGTCGGCCCTTGTAAGCCTGGCCGAACTCTAGTCTCTGATGAGAAGTTCCACTGATTCCTTTCGGCACCTCGACGGAGAAGCCGCCCCCTCGGGGCAACGGTTGTGACGGCGTGTACTCGAGCAGTGGGCTCGGGCCATACTGGGTGGTCCCGGGAGGTGCCTTGTGGGGTTCAAGGTGGTGGAAAGGGGACGAGAAGCTGTCCAAAGGAGAAGGCCCCGGCCTGTAAGCCGTTAAATCCTGGGTCGTTCTCGGCCTTAATGCTACTAGATCCTGCGCCGTGCTCGGCCTATATGCTAATAGATCCTGTGCCGCAGTACCCTTTTTGTACCCTGCGACCAGATCTTGAACCGTACTCGGCTTAAACGCTGCTAGATCCTGGGCCGTGCTCGGCCTATACACTGCTAGATCCTGTGCCGCGCTACCCTTTTTAAATGCTGCGACGAGATCCTGCGCTGTACTCGGCTTAAAGGCTGTTAGATCCTGGGTCGTGCTCGGTTTATATGCCTCTGTATCTTGTGCGGCGCTACCCTGTTTGTATGTTGTGGCGAGATCCTGCGCTGCACCACTCTGCTTGTAGGCTTCCAGAGCAGCTGCGTTGCTGCCCAAACCATACGGGCTTGGTTTATCCAGGTTGAGACTCTTTAAGATGTCCAGGTTGAGGTTCTTTAGGCTCTCCAGGTTGAGATTCTTGCCACTGTCAAGATTCAAGCCTGAGCTGTAGCCACTGCTGAATATCGACCTGAGGCCTGATAAAAAAATTACAAAAGTATTAATCAATAAGTCTACAGTGTGAATGTTTACGTAACATGTAACTAAAAGCAGCGGGTCTTTGAATAAATACATTTGCTTATACCTTCTCCTGTAAAATCGTTCGTGATTTCTAGTAAAAAAGTGTAACAATCTTTGATTTTTTTAATTTGTAAATATTACCCTATTTTTTAAATAACTCAAAAGCTTGTACATTAAAATAGGAAGGGGAAAATATGTACGTGGAGTCTACGTGTGACAGAAGTGAAACTTCTTGCTTATTAGTTATATAAAGAGATAAATTATTAATATATTTTTTATTAAAACAAGAACTGATAATTGAGAAAATCAAGGATGCGGGTATGAACTCTAATGAAATAAATCTTTTCCACATGAAAAAATAAATTGTAGACTGTTTGAATAAAGAAAATGAACTAAAATTTTTTTCTCATATATTAAAAACAAATTTTCATTTCAAATATTTATTAAACTTTGACCTTGCGGTAATTAGGTGGTTTATGCAGAATAACTAACTGTCCAAATGGACGTGTGTAGTCTGAGGTAGGTATGTGGCATGTGAAAGTGACAATATGGCATACGAATAGGACCTAGCTCAATGCTACTTTGATTAGCCTCAGTTACTCACAGATACACTCCGATCGGGAAATATTCACGCATCCTATTTGAACTTTACATATTTACACACTCGAGGTTTGTAACTATATAACAGTGTGTGATTTAGTTAAAAATGTTAGCAGTCTTTCACGGCCATTGTCTGAAGTACCTTGGCTTCTGGGTTGTAGGCCGTGTTCTTGGCAAATAATTCACCAACGTTTGTGAAATATTTGCCAAGGACACGGCTACAACCAAGAAGCCAAGCTACTTGGTATTCAGTTAGTTAAATAATTATTCGTTGCAAATAATTACACATGTCAAACAAAAGCATGATAAACATTATACCAGCAGAAATATTTAGTTACATTCTTAAAACAATACTCACATAACACTTTTTAACAATACTGATTTACACAAGTAATTTAAATATAAAATATACATGAATGAACAATATTTATTTTCGAATATGGCCTGTAGTGCGGTGCTCAATAAACTCAAACCCCGTTGTGTTACCCTCTGCCCAAATACATTAGAAAGTATAAAATTACTTTAGAGAGTAAAGTCAGGGTATTGTCAGGCGCAGGCAGGTATCTACCACCGTGACCCGCCTAAAAAAAGTTGAATCTTAAGTAGCAAAACATTAATCACTCTTAATTTCTCTGCTAACAATTTTAGTCGAGATAATTACAGATAGAAACAAGATAAATTTAACATGATTAAAATTAAGTATATTTTTGTAAGATGTTTGCATGCCGTCAATTGCGCTATAAGCAAATCTTCACTCTTTCATAATACACTTTAAGGATAAAACAAAACATAAAATACTCACATGAACGATAAAACTAATCAATAAAGAACACAACGTAATAAAAGAACACTGTCACTATTGGAAATATCTTACCAAGATGTATTATTTCTAAATTGATTTTTATTCCATCATTAAGGAAAAAGCTGTTTGTCCATTTCAGCATAGCCAAAAATGTATCACAGTAGTGCCAGAGTGAGAGAAGTAGGGCGCTCAATATTTCCCCTCCACCTCCCGGCCATCATAGATCCCCCCTCTCCGGCGCGTTGCATTTTCCGTTACGCTCTGGTAATTCATCGTCTTGACTGATAGAAGTTTCCTTTAAAAAGCCTGTACTCGCTGGTGATGTGTAACATCTAACCTCAGTAACGAGCAAGTTCATGTGTTCTCATGTTGTAAATACACATTTAATAATGATACCTACTCGAAAGCTTAATTTAACGTAGTTTTCTTTAAAATAATGTCGAGCGTGATATATGTGCGCACATTTGTTTTCAAATACATTTTAGGACGCGAATCACACGTAATTTCCGCAACCACCGCTAGAATTAACTTCCGGACCATTTGCAGACTGAAATTTTAACCTATACAATAAAATAACTGCGATAAAAGAGAACAAGACTTGAAAAAATGACTAACCGGAATTGGACCTGAGTTTCGACAAGAAATTTTATATAAAAAAAAAAATACTGCCAGTCTTGTTCCATTCACGAATAAAGTTAATACTATAAATTTTCCCATTGTCTTAGATTACTATGGTTCGCGCCGTCCACCACAGATGGCAGCACCAAATGCCGTGACTCACCCAGGTCCCCGCCGAACGCCGAGGCTGCCTTGCCCAGGCCGAGCTGCCGCCCGGCGCCCAGCAGCGCCCCCAGGCCGTAGTCCCCCGAGGAGTGGCCCACGTCCAGGCCGAACGCGTCGCCGAAGCCGAAGCCGAAGCCGAGCGGCTGCGGCACGGGCACCGGGTAGGGTCTCGGCACGGGCACGGGCACGGGCACGGGCCGCGGCACGGAGACGGGGTAGGGCCGCGGCACGCCCACTGGCACCGGGTGCGGCACGGCCACCGGGTACGGCTGCGGCACCGCTATCGGGAACTGCAGCGCCCGCGACCCCGCACTGCGCAGCAGAGTGTGGCCGTACGCGCGCTGCAAGCCATACTTGCTCGGCGTGCAAATAATTAATGGAAATAAAATATTTAAAATTACTGTAGTGCAATATTAAATTGAATAAAATTTTGAAAAATATATAAATAAATACTCAGCTATCAATAATAATATAAACACTTTTAAAATAACACTTATTTGATTATATAAACTATAAATCAATAATTATAATTAATTATATAAACGCAATTTATATCACATATATTATATAACAATTAATACATATTTTGTATTAAATGGACCAGTACAATATACAATGATAATCACTGAATTATAAGAGCACACATAATTTTTATTTGTATGTATCCTTTTTATTGTATTAAAGCTTGTTTTATTAAATTTGGCCTTTTATCATCGCTTAAAAATTTCTTTGCATAGTGTGTGCAAATTGTAAAATTCAATCCGATAGTTTTATTACAACGCGTCTAAAGAAGTATAAATTAAAATAAAAAATTCTCTACAAACCAGTTGCCAAGAATGATATTTATTGTAACCTTGTACAACACATGGCTATGGTTATTTTTGCTTATATTAAATACGTACTTCGAGATAATACATAGTGTTTCTCATGAAAATTGACACATGTTTTAATTTTTTAAAAACATGTTTCATTCAAGCATAATTTTTTAAACCATGGAAAAGATAATTAAATATTCAAAATGTTGACTTTGTTTTGTTTTATCATGCTTATTTGTGAAATAAATACTGGACAGCTATTCAGGGGACTGTCTACAAACAACATTGACTATTAGAGGTACTGGGAAAATCCAGTATTACTGCGATCACTACTTTGTAGTGATACGGTTGTTTTTATAAAAATGTATATACTTACAAATAATTGTAATTTTACTTGATTGTTTCTGTTCTATTTTCAAAAAAATAGTTGAGTCCAGCCACAGTTTCAAAGGACTACATTTTATGTGTTAAAAGACGGAAATAATAATTCACGTTTTCTTACAAATATTTTGGTCAAACGCCTTTTCCACGACGTTTTGGGTGTAACTATATGCCATTTGTGAGGTAGAACGTAAATTAACCTAAGTCACAGCATGTCATTACCTGAATATTCCTAACGCCATGTTCCACTCCTTACGACGGACGTCGATCGACATAAACGGAACATGCTTGGCAAGTCAGAATTTAGGGAAGAACTGCTATTTGAAGAACCCGCGTTGGACGCCCTAATAAACAGCCCTTGCGTTATTGTGCACATTTTGATATTATTTATGCTGCTGCAAAATTAAAATGAAAGATAGGTGATCGTAATCAAATTAAAAAGTTGGTTAGGTTAGAAAAGTAATATTTGAAATACTCAGAAATCATGAAAAATATATTAAAACTCACAAAAAGTTTTTTTTTGTAGTTACTGCGACGTTGCATGGGCGAGCGCGATAATTTATATCAGTTCGGGACGGAAGGGTAGTATTGAAACGTCGGCTTCCCTAGGATATTTCGATATAGCGCAAGTTATACAAGGGATGATAAAAATAATATTGCGCGTGTTTTTTTAGTATTCGCCAGTGATGTGTAACATGTAACCACGGTAACGAGCAAATCATATGTTCGAATGTTGCAAATCCACTTTTAATACAAAACTCGGACCAAACATTTAACGTAAAATTCTTTAAAATAATGCAAAGCGTGATAAATTTACGCAAATTTCTGGACGTAAATCATACGTAGTTTCACACCCATCACTAAATCGCATCTGGAGCAGCTACGTCGAACATCGAATCATTGGATTTCCAGGACTAAATTAAAAAAAAACTATTTAATGAAACGGCTGCGATAAAGGCGAAAAAGAAGGAAAAAAAAATTCTAAACCCCGCCTTTGGAACTGATTCTCGGCAATATAGTATGTCAAAATACTGTATATCTTGCTAAAATTCACTAAACATTTATTACTTTAACGTTTATCTTTGTCTTTGTAAACTTTGGTTCCCATTATCCCCCACAGATGGCAGCACTGTAGTTTTTACACATTTCTTGACTTCCCGTCCATGCATTACTTCCACCAAATGCAATTTACCGAGACCTAAGATATTACACATTACACATACGGTGAATTAATTTTTTAATGCAGGAAGTGCTGACGCTAATTTATCTAAGTAATAGCCTGATCCGTTTTGATAGTCATTGTTTAGCTTGAACAAGTAGTGACTTATCAGTCGGCTTCCAGAGCCAGTCAGAAGAGTGAGGTCGTGTTTACAGTGTCTATGAAGCATCATAGCTAGAGATCCAGAAATTTCGCTCATTCGTCTGGCCTCAGGGTAGAATTAAAAGTCATAGGTATGCTCAACTCATGTAGGCTTTCCCCTTGGTTCATTTTTTTTTTTTTAGCGATTTATCCATGTTTCGCTTACTTATCTCCTAGCTGAGAATCTTTTGCTCACGTTAATAGAGGACCGTGTTCAAATAACTGCAGTCCAATCATAAACACAGTGATAAAGTTTGAAGGTTTGCTTTCTAACTTGCTACTAAATAAATGTGCGAAATTTCCGTATCTCTAATCATGGATTTCTAGCAACGCGTTAACATGTAAGTTTTTTTTTTTTTGCGAAACTATGACCAAAAAATAAATGGGTCATGATAAAATGAAATTGTTTTGACACAATTCACAACATTAAGACAGCCTCGACGGAGCAGCTGAAGGTCCTTCCGAAAAACCTTCCAGAAATGCTTCCAATCATGGAATCAATATTGAGGTAGGTGCGCATCACTAGCGAAGGAGAGTATTTTGAAGGAGATTAGTTTGAATATTATGTAAGCTTATGATTTTGTTCGTAATACAATGATTAACAATGATTTTGTGGACCACACCTCGTATAGACCTAACGGATTTTGCAATCTCTAATTCAAGCATGTCTCAGAATCTAGCGATTGTTTAGACTGGGCACGGTCAAGGATCTAACGGCGCACATCCTGACGTTGCTTTTCCGGATAACTTTTCAAATGCTTCTATTCACCCTGAAGGGCACGAGACATTCATCGGTTTCACCAAGTAATAAATAGCATAAACGTTTTTCTTGGATTCTGTTTTACCACAGTCATTCACAGGAATGTTAAATATGAAGTTGTAAGGTCCTCAGAGGCCATGCAGAAACATACGCTATGCCTATGTGAGGTATAGTA
This sequence comes from Bacillus rossius redtenbacheri, assembly GCF_032445375.1. Lineage (NCBI taxonomy): Eukaryota > Metazoa > Arthropoda > Insecta > Phasmatodea > Bacillidae > Bacillus > Bacillus rossius. The sequence goes on along the minus strand of NC_086336.1, from coordinate 28,463,851 downwards.
TTGGAGATCATGTCATTTTACGTTTAACTACGCAGTGCAATATATGTTTTAAAAACTAATTTTTCCGGGATCACATTTACAAACCCAATGGGCTATATTTCATATGTCACATAGAAAGCGTGCATCATGTTAGATATCCGTATGTTATTGTAAAACAATCAACAATATGATACTAGGTTTATGTGTATCTGTTATTTCGCAAATCTTTATTGTCAAAATGGCCATAATGAGCAATGCCAAAGTATTTTTTGGATGATAAAACTAAAGTTAAAAAATATAAAAATACTACAGGTACTAAGAATAGTATAATTTGTCTGTCGTTTCCAATACAACTATAAGGCTACCAAAATGCGTGCAGAGCTCAAGTTGTTAACGCGTCATTTATTAACCGTTTGGTACTAATAAAAGTTCTCATTATTGTGAATATCATCTAAGGACCACATCAGTATCCTTTGGTAGTTTTGTTTCGGTTTTTGAATTTTATATGTGTTTTTGGGACAGCAAAACGACAAAAACGGATGTCTTCAAATGATTTTTTTACTTATTAAAATAAGTTACAGGCTTTTGTAAGTAGGACGGACACCATATCAACAATGTACACAATTACCCACATGAAAACGATCCATTGTACATAGAATTGTCCATAGTAATGGCTTTAGACTAAAATAGAATCATTTCTGACCTGTAATAATTGATTTTCCTTTTAGCCTATATGCACTCAGAGTTTTGACGTTTACTTTATATACATTCTGAAAGATAGAGCGAATTTCACTGGTTAAACGGCGACCGTAATTAATAAAGCGGAATTAACTTGACCTGAGACGACATCTGTAGAGGAGTTAGTCGAAGTATATTTGTGTGAAGACCTACGAATTTAAATTCTGCTTAAAGACATTGAAGGGTGTTTATTTTAATTTAATGTACCTTATTAGCCAACTAAGTTATTATTAGGTTATAATTTATTATAAGGTTATAAGTTATTTTGGTTCTACTGGACCGTGCACCAATTGCGATGAGATATGACATGTAATGTTATTTCTTAACATCAAGAATTAGTTACGATTAATTATTAGGTTACTAAAATAGCAAATTATAACAATCTTTAAGCATCCACCCTTTTAATACTTTAAAAAATTATTAGATCAAACAGAAATCACGACGTATTTCTTTTTAAAATTTCTTTGAGGATAACATGCTTGCTATTATGAGAAGAATTTCTTAATAAATTCACTTTGGAAATTAGCGTTTTTCACGCTAAATACATAATTTATTTCATAGAATTTCTTGACAGTATGAAGTTTGTCTCACTTAAGTCAATATAAAAAACAGTAAAATTTAAAATAGAATATAATTATAATTCAAAATGTCAAATGTTCATTTGAAAGTAAAGCTTGGATCGGAATGATCCGTCATGTCAGTCCTTCATCCGTCTGTATGCCATACGTACGTCCGTCAACTTTCCTAGAGATTTACGATACTACGCAAGCCAGTCACATTACTTTTCTGTTTCAATGCTGCCAACTGAAGAATAAGCTGTCTCTTGTAAGGTTGGATTAGCTTAGAGATAATATAATCTAAGAAAATATGTTTCAACGAACTTTTTTCCCGCTCTTGGGTTCATTTTTATATTTCCTTTGAAGCATACGTGAATAATTACACTTATGTAATTTTATGTTTTAAATATAAACCTTAAAAGTTTTAAAACTATGTTTTAAAATTGCTTTTGACACAGTTATAATGTTAATTGATTTATAATCATTAAAGTTATCAAGAGTTGACAGGTAATATCATGCAATCATTTAGAAGGTTATAATTCTATTCGTTGTCCATAAAAAGGTGAAGGTTTCCAACATTTTATAGGACGGACGCATAACATTATACAGGCCATCTGTTTGGTTGAAGTTCATATGATTGACGGACGGATGACGGAAGGACAGACGGAGTCTACGGGATATTGTAAACCAGCATATTTTGTTGGATATTAAACCTACAAGGTAGGTACTTACAATTGGGTTGCGGTTCCGTAGGCGTATGCTGCAAGATCTCCATTGCTCAGTTGCGAATTAATCAGCGGCAAATACCCAAGTTTGGTAGATTTCGTTGGATCATTTGCTTTGTTCTGATCTGCCGCCAAAACGATAGATGCCACGAAGAGTAACAAAAAGTCCTGAAAAAAAATTATGGGGTAAATGCCATTTAATTATATCGGTTCTAAAATTTATTTTTGACAAACATTTTTACTTAGAAACACTGCATATTATTTTAATACTAGCATCCACCCGACACTTCATCTCCGTGGACTTCAGAATTTTATCCAGATAAAAATGAAAATGTGAGAATAATAAATAAAAATAATTGGATAAATAATTTCACCTGTCATATTGTAGTATATTGTTTTTTATTTGTTGCGCATATTTGAAGTTAATATACTTCTCTAGACGACATTGTATGATTTATTATTTTCCGCCAGTACGTGTGTAAGTTTTGGGCACTCGATACTCTTAAGCAACCGACATAGCTGACCATGTGAGAAACAAGGTGTGCCAATTAATTCCTGCCACTTTCGGCGTTTGATACTGGGACTTATTAATGGTCATTGTAAATGCCAACTTTAGGGGAATTTGCAGCCTCAAAATACTTGCGATAGTAGGGATTAGGGGAATCAACACGGTCTCTCCTTTAGCTGCTCCGGTGAGAATAGTGGCCTTTATGATATTCCTTCCCAGCTCTGTGACACGTAGCCAGGTGCCATTGCACAATATCGGTGCATCCAGATTCGCATCAACAGAACTGGGAAGTCAACCTTCAGCTCCAGTTTATGGGAAAGAATTCCTGTTAATTCCAAGGCGTAAAGAAATTGTATAGGGTAAGCTGTACTGTCGTCACTGGTCATCACCATGTTTATTGATGTGTATGTTTTTGATTCGGCGACTAAACTTTCCAATGTATTTTTGTTAATTTTAATGACAGACTCATTTTTTGGCGATAGCATTGCCCTTTCACTTGAACATTCTTCGTTGCTTGTATTGTTATGTAAGTTCGGAAAAACGTTCGAAATATGTTCATTCTCTGTCGTCACTGGATGGCAAAAATCATTGGTAAATTTAATTTTACTATATATGTCTGTTTATAGTTTATAATATTAGTATAAAGATAGTAAGTAAGAAGCCTAGGTGTAAATACAGCGCGAAGAAGTAACAAACATACGCTAGACTAGACAGACACATAAAAGGTTGCGCGTTTAAAATTCAAGGCAACTCATTCAATTGACGAAGTTAAGAACTAAACTGTTATTAGCGCCTTTAATTTGATAGCCGCCGCGAGCTTCACTAAGTGGATGGGTTCGCACCAAGGAGAATAATATGAAGTTTCCAGATCTTACTATAAGATCATGTGGCAGATATACCTACAGAAATGACACACACTCAATATTTGCATGTCTATGACATATTATATTTCTTTTATAAAATTTAAGTTTTCACTTTTTCACTCAATTAAGGATTGAATCTCGTATTAATTTATGACCTATGTGTTAATTCAGGTTATAAACTATCTGTTTGCTAAATTTCATTCAAATCCGTTCAGCGGTTTTTGCATGATTGAGTAACTAACGAACATCCAAACATCTAAACATACAAACTTTCGCATACATAATATTACTAGCTAGTGTCCGACATGTGTTTCAATGCATCTTTAAAAAAAAATATTTTGTATATTTTTTTTCAGTTTTTTCACACAAACAAAGTATATCTCTCTATATCTCTCTTTTATCTCTCTGTAACTCTATAACTCTTAATATATCTTTATCTCTTTATATTCATCTCTCCATAATGCTCCATATATCTCAATCTCCCTATCTCTATCTACATATCTCTATATCACTATATATCCATATAGTCTATATTTCTATAGGTATCTTCATATCTCTCTATATAACTTTATATGTAGATCTCTATAGAAATTCATCAGTATAATTCTCTATATTTCTAATCATTTATTAATATATATTTATCTATATCCCCTATATATATTTATGTTTTTCTATATATATAACTCTAAACCTATTCATATATATATATATATATATATATATATATATATCCATCACTCTGTATTTCTGTATTACTCTCTTTTCTTACTCTCTACATCTTACTGTCACTCTCTGCCTGTCTTTCTTTCTCTCGCTTTCTCTATATCTATTTCTCTTCTTCTCTCTCTCGACTCACACGACACAATTATTATTCGTTCCATAGAAAAGAGGAACTGACATTAATTACTCTCTGGCAATCATCCGATACTACTCGCGCGCCACCATAATTTTTTCTTTAAGGGTTGGTATTTTCGAAATCTCACCTGAACAGTGAACTTCCTCGTGTTTTAAACATGGCGGTAAGTTGTAAGGAAGTTGGTGTATACAATATTTACTATTTTAATACTTGAAGTCAAAAAGAGAACGATCTCTAACCACCCCCTTTTTTTTTGTTTCTACATAGCAAAACAATTTTTGTTTATAATGAAGTTTAATCCTAATTTCTTGCATATGTGTTGGTATTATGTTTCTTCAGCAATTTCACTACATGATGGAATATTTACCATTCTTCCTAGCGATTTATTTTTAATATATTAAAAAAAATTATAGCATTTAGCGACCCTAATATCACCTTTATATAAGAATGTTCAAAAATCTGAATTAAAAATAGGAAAAATTTAATTTTTAATTATATTTTATTTTAAAAAATATAAAAAGAAATTGTCAAAAATAAAACAATTTTGTTGATCTGATCGCTACCAAACGTCTCAGAATCACCAGCTAGGCTAATCTGAAGATTGCCTGAAAATTTCATTAAAATCGGTCCAGACGTTTTTGAGTCCATAGGGAACATACATACACACATCTATTTATATATATAATTACATATATAGTTATATATATATAGCATGACTTTGAGGTTCAGTAGTATATAAACAGCGTTTAAAAGACCCCTTTAGTAAAAATAAGTTTATTTTGTATTGACTGAATATAACTATAACATTTAACTTTCCATATTGTTTTAAATAAAATGGTATGTTTTCCTTCACTTTAAGCTTGTTTGATGCCTATTCATACAAAAATTTTATTAATCATTTTTTCTTAATAAAGATTTTTAACACTACAAGTATATTTTTTCAGTATAAATAATTAATTAAATGTACAGATTAAGCTTTGGATGGCATTACATTTTGATTCAAAATTACGAAAAGCAAAAAAATTTTAAGTGTTAAATGTGTTTAAGTATCTTACTGAAACATATTTTCTTTCACTGGTAAACATTTTGTTTTACTGTTGTTTACGTGTATTTTTGTAGCCTACATAAAAAATTTAAATCCATTAATATATAATAACGCGATATACTAGCGAGGAAAATAAAATAGGGGATAACGTAATTGGCTCTTGGAAAAAATTATATAATGGCCTTAAAAGTATATATGACGCGTCTTATTATCACATATTGGGCTTTAGCAAACAGAGAGTGTTTTAAGACAAGGTATGGTTTTAAAGAATGTTTTTTCGTCTTTTGCATCTACAACTTATCTATTCATTGCTATCCGAAATAAGTAAATTAAAAGTATTAAGGTTTATGAGAGGAATTGGTTTTTCATGGTATTACCTCCAAACAAATTTTTTAAACTTATTAAACTAAATATTTAAAAAAAATACTACAGGTTAAATTTGTACAGACCACATTTAGTTTAACAATAATAATAGCTGAAATTTTGAGACTAAAGTAGCTGCCTCAATTAGTTTTCACAAATTTTCTTGAATATATTTTAGCTTTGTAATTAACAATGTTAAGTTTTATTTAGTATTCTTATCTAGTGACTTAATAATAATAATAAAATTATTCTTTTTGTTTGATTTAAATGAACTCTTTTTTTTTGCTGCCACGTCAATAAACCACGGAGATAAAAAGGAAAGGAGATAGTGTGTGCAATAAATGCGATGTCAATGTTGAAAGTCTGAATAACCAAATGTTTTTGAATAAAATGAAGTTTATCGTTAATATCCTTGCATGTGTGTTGTTAATTCGTTAGTTAAAATAATACTCACTACATGAGTGCATTTTGACGATTATTCCTAAAGTGTTTCTTTCCAACTAATAAAAAAACTTCTAGTATATAAGCCTTTATAGAACTTCAATTATTTTCTATCCATTAGCTAACCAGTGTACTTTAACTTAAGAACAGACACCCACCACAAAGACTTAAATCTCCATGCTAAAAACAAAATTAACTACCAAAAAACTACATTATCAACTTACTTGGGCAATCATCCCGCACACAAGAGAAGATCTAAACGTCGAGAAGAGAAGAGATGGTTTGGATCCGAGTAGCTGTAGGTAGCTAATTTATAGGAGCAGTACTTTCGCATTTTTTTCTCCTGTCACATAGACGGTGTCACGACCGTCCACTCAGACTTGCAGTCTTTCTCTTCTGTGGCCAATTACAGCGTTCTAGGTCACTGTCTACACGAATTTAGAAAATAATTTCGTCCGCTGGTTTAATGCAGGAACAGAAGTCTCTAAGGGTAAAATAAAAAGCTTTAGTTTTTAATTGTATGCATTTATTTTACGACAATGTTGTCATATCATAATAAATATAAATGTGTAGGTTGAAAGTAGAAAAAAATTACTATGAGAAAATATCATTCTTAATATCACATCAAACTTGTTGCGTTTCTTGATTTTAAATAATTTAAAAGTTAAATAATAGTATGTTTAATTTTAATAGACGTTGTGGTTTCAATAAGAATAATTAATAACTGACACACTTGATCTAAAAACGTATGTTTTGGAATAACGAATTGTTAGTTTATATTAAGAACAGGATAGATACAAAGTACCTCATTTTAAATTTATTTCAATCTAACACTGTAATTCAACTCCCTTTTCCACAAAAAAAAATAATGAAATATCACAGGCGATGTAAAAATTCAAAGTTTTTAGCCAGTTTTTTTTAGTAATAAGTACTTATTTTATGCGCTACTGATTTGTTTTACCTTTTAAAGCTAATTGGAAATAGGCATGGTACTAACCACTTGTTGAGTGTTTAGTTTAATTTTCACGTGATATCAATATAACGGATGAGTGTACAAAATCTTTAAATAGCCATGCGCCTTTTTGTCAAACTTGCGTTGTGTTTAAGTGAACATTGATATTGACAAAAATTTTAAATAGTGTATCGTTCTAATCGTAGTATGCTAAAACTGCATACAAGTAAGAAATTAAAAATCAAGTCATAACTGCACCATTAAGAGAATAGTTAATTATTGAAGCTTCCACACAAACATAGCAAAGAAGTCATTCCCAACTTAGAACAGAAAAATAATTATATAGTACAAATAAAAACATTATTTAAATTGCCAGTCTGGAGTTTTTATGACTCTATATAGTCAGAGTGTAGGTTAAAATATTAAAAAGAGGTTTTAAAACTCCCCATCAAGTAAAACATAAATTTAAAATATTTTCATCTTAAAATATTAATATGCTAGGTTAATAAACTGATTTGATATTATACACTTTATATATAGTTATTAAAGTATAAGAAGATTTATCGGATGATAACCAAGATCAGAAGAGTAAACAAAGCGCAATACACTGTGAACTGAAGTAGTTTGGCTTGAAGTGTGAATAAAATAATAAGGCCAGATTACTTATTAAAAACAAGAAAAATCCAAGCGGCAACTTTGCAAGTTTTTTTACATATAGTAACACATTACTTTTCAAATGGAGATTGTGCCAGTAGACGTAAGTAATTTCAATAAAAACAAAAATAACAGAAATCTTTATAATTAAATTTTTCTATAAATGCTAGCAGCAGCATACTTCGGTAACCTAACATAGGTACATAGTGTGAGTTGAATACCTCACGTGAAGTGATGGCAGGCTCCAGTTTACTCGTAATAGTTTGAATGTTTTTATTTTTCTCTTAAAATAGCCGTAGAGATAGCAAAGCTACATAAGTAAGTATAATTTAAAACTAAAATACATCTCAAGGTTATTATAACGGCGAAGTGTTACTCAAGAACAGAAAAAAACACTTCCTGTAGCGACGAATATTAATATGAACATTTTCTATAATTTACGAACTGTAGTTTGTTTCACCTAGGTTATTTAATTTCACGAGATTATAAAAAACGTTTTCGTAAAATAGCTTTATCGTTCATACATTGCACTTCGTGAAGTTGTTGTGTTCTATTGAGTGCAAATTTTAATTCACTGAGTCATTCACCAGTGTACAAAGTAGCGATAAATATCCATCAGTAATAATTTCAAAGGAAAACTTAGTCGAAAATGCAATTGACTTCGACACCTTAGAATTACATATGTATGTAGATATTATATTTCCTCAATTTAACATTGCCATTAGTAGAGCAGCCAATATGATGGAAAAAGAAAATAAATTATAATCAAAATTTATTCTGAAAGATAATTTTTGCAAGGAATCAAACATGTGAACATCTTGTCTTCTCGTTAAATGAAGAGCTTGATTATATACTTGGGACTATTTTTTATCATTTAAACACTGGACTAAAGAACGTACCTGTTCATATACAAAATTTAAAGTAAGTCATAAAAAGATTCAGTGGAAGAATCAACGAAATAGACAGGTTACAACCTAAGAAAGAGTTACAAAACGCAAAAACATATCTACTTAACCGATTGCCATTAACGATTTAAATATGTGGCACGACTGATGAAATTTTTCATGCATAATAAGCGATATTATAAGTGGTTCAATAATTTTTGACCAACAATGGCACTCTGACGACGATTTTTTAATGTTATGATCGAATCAAATTTATATAATTTGTTTTAATTAATAGTCACAATTGTTAACAGCTTAATGCATACAAACTATGTTCCTCTATCAAAACGTGCCATATCATTTAAGGAAGTTCTCTTATCTTCTTTTATTCCACCATGTCAATGACATATCCGCTTTAATAATAATTAGCCGCATGCTCGTCTGGTGATGATTTTACAATCTAAGATATTTTAAATGAAAAATAATTGAGCTTCTCCTTTTTTATTGCAAATAATCCCCATGAATAATGTTTACTAACGTTGTGGAACTCTTGTCCTCTGCTTCGAGAATCGCTCATTAAAAAATTATGGCAAAGTTTTTGAAGATAACATTTGTTAACATCCAAACACCAGTAAGCCGTCATTTCTCATTATTAGCAGTTTTTGTACCCGATTAGAAACTTTCAGTTGATCAAGAAATATGAAGATACGTGAAATCTTGACTTTCATCAAAAACTCTCTCAAAATAAGACTAAAATTTCATAACAGAAATTTATGAACCACTCTTAATTTGGAGTAGTTTGGTACCTACTAATTAAAATGGCATTTAGAGATGTACGTAGTAAAGCTTTTACTATTAACAAACTGTGTTTGAATCTGAATAACATGTCTTAATTTTAATAGTTTCAGATCCTTACTGGATGTTGTATTAATCAATATATATACATATAATAACGTTTTTGTTTGTTTATACTATATATTATGCATATATTTTTACTTAAAAAATTAAAATAAATTTTGCTTCCTATAATATCAATAATTTCACTAAAGGATGGGTCATATTCTCTGTTATGTTAATTAATTTGTGCCACAGTATTAGGGAAATAAAACGGTAAAGTATATCTGATAATATATTTTTATAGTTACGTAGAACATTTGTTTATGAACTTTAATTGTTAGCCTTTAATGGGTGTCGGAGAAAATGTATTTTTAAAAGCAAGGTAGGTACCTAAACTCAAATATTTTCAATGCTTATATCTAATATTTTGGCTTTGTCCTTTAAAAAGAATATTTAAGCTGTATAGAATGATGCTGATCCAGAAGCTAGAAACAGAACCACTTTTAATATAAGATTTCAACGAAGTCACTTTGACATCATCAATTAAAAAAAAAATTTCGCCGTATTATAATGAAAAAATTTAAGTTTATGAACATGAAATTGATATGAAAGAGTTATTACACAAAAAGTCCTGGTTGTTGAATCAAAACAACTGCGAATATTAAAAAGTAAATTTAAAAACATTATTGTAAAAAGTATTGGACAGAGTGTGATAGTAAAATACACAATCGTGCGTGGAGGTATTAGTTTATGGAGTGGGTATATGTTATAAAGTGAAGTCACTATTGTTAGTTACAGGTTACCAAAAAAAGTAGATGTATATTATGCTAATGACAGTATTTATTTATAACTTGTAAGGAGCTCACTAGCCAAAATAGTATAAAAAAATCATCATGAAGTAAGTAGGCCTATTGGTAAACAGATATGTTAACGTATCAGCAAATAAATAATGCTAAACTAAATAACCATTAAACAATGGTCACCTATCTAAGTAATATATAAAAGCCGGTCATGCTACAGGGTTCAGGGTGCGGATTTTCATTGTTGCCGCCATCTTGAATTGTGATATCACGGCAGCCATCATCATGATGACGTCACTGTTGCACTTTTCGTTACGGTCGCCATATTGAATAATGACTTCACCGCGGCCATGTTGGTGACCTGGTCCTAGACCTCGGCCGCCATTTTGAATTATAAAACTTTCCGCAATTTTGAATTTTGACCCTACCGTTTCAATTTTCTTTAAGGTCACCATCTAGGTATCGAACACCCCAATCTCTAATGTTGCATTTTTCGATATGGTCGCCATCTTAAAAATCTACAAATTTGATCTGATTTTAAAGGGGAAAAAAATAAAAATTAATAAAACATGTATTATTAAATTTTCTTAAAAATAACTTTAACAATTTAATAATTGTATGCCATACTAAAAATACGTAATTTTACAGGATTTTAAAGGTTAAAAGTTTAAGATTTCTAAAAAATTTAAATTAATACAATTTTAATAATAACGAAATTACGTCTTAGCGTTCTCGGTTCAAACCCTTCGAAATCTTTCGATTAAAAAATGGCGATGGATAAATCCTTCACGGATGCCACTGGCAGACTGACCTCCCACCACTTATGCCAAGGCAAATATTACGTCAGTAGGTATAACATCATGGTGGTCATCTTCTTTACATTTGCTGGAGGTCACAGAAGACATAATGTTTTTATTTGCTAGAGTGTGTTGTCGTCATATAAGTAAAATTTTTACCTGCTAGAGGAGGTCAGTTGTCATTTATTACTGCGGTGTCCACCCTCTTGAGATTTGGCAGACATCTTGGAAATATATAAATTTATGCTAGAAATTCGGTAAAAATTGCAAAATTCATTAAAAAATATTTTTGTTCAAATAATGCATTATTTGGCCACCTTGGTTTGGTCCATGACTCATGCAAAAATAAGTTAATTCAATTAAAATTACTAAAAAAATGACAGATTATAAAAATAAATGTCCGGAAATCTATAATATAAAAAGGAATCGCAAAATGTGTTGGTAAGCGCATAACTCAATAACACCTGGACCAATTTGGCCAATTTTTTTTTTTAAAGTTCGTTGAAGTTCAAGGATGGTTTTTACGGTGAGAAAAATTCGAATAATTGCCGGAAAAACCCTAAAACCAGCCCTTTTCTTTTTCCCATACATAAGTTTTCTAACTAAAACGATCACTCATTGTTGTTTAAACAATGTAGGTATGTTCCTAACGTCAAAGAGTCAATTTGCACTTTATTACCTCTGTACAAAGTTCAATCTTATCTATCAAAACAGTGTGCGTTGGAGCACAGATAAAAAAAAACCGTAATCGAATAGTTAAATTTGGTCGGCATCGCGATATTATTTTATTTGTTTTATTTTAAAATGCATCAGTTTTCAAGTCATTACATCAGTCAAACAAAACCAGCGTTACCAAAAGTATTTCATAAGTTTAAGTTTTTATTATTTCATTTCCCTATTTTAAATACGGCTTGAAGGATTTGACTCCAATTCATATCAAATTAAAAAAAAGTTCAAACAACAACAAACTGCCAATGTCAGTGTTTTTTTTTCTTGGATTTTAGGTTACTTACCCTAATGAGTTTGCTTTTGTCAACTTATACACGAAACAAATTATTACCTATATAGTGTTTTGTGCAGTGTTTATTTACCTATGATCGTTAATTATTGCATGTGACAAAATAATCTATAATATAGATATATCTCCTATTAGACGAATCAATTTAGGTAGAAGAACCCGAAATGCTACTACAAACCAAGCTAATTACCGATCTAATCATGCACTACAATGAAAATAAAAATTATTATGTTTCACATGATTAACAATAAAGAGATTACTTATTTTTTTATTTATCTTTTCATTAATATGTTTTATTTAATAATATTTCTTATTCACAACCAGGGTGACGGTTCTGTTCAGGAGAATATTTTGCCCCAACTATAAAATATGTATGAACCAAAAAATGTCACATTACAAATCATTTTGACAGGACTTTATTGCAATTTAATTAGGCAGTACGAAGTCTTCCGGGTCAGCTAGTTACAAATAAAAATATATCACATTATTTAAACTCTACTACAAACAAGTAAATTAAAAGCATTTCTTGGTATAAACAGTCTTCTTAGAGTATGAAGCAAGTCCTTTGCATGTCTTGACATGTATTTTCAGAGCAGTTACACATGATGGTTGACTAACACATTTTTCACACAAGCACAGAGTTCTCAATTTGGTTAAAAGAACAGTGATATAGTTCATGAAGTTTTGCAATTGAAATATTGGTTAATACTCTGTCAAAGAATATACAGATTGATTCAGATACAGATCAATCAGTCTTTTGCCAAACCACATGTGCTTTTTCAAGTTTAACGAACAGATAAACTGACTACAACACCTGTTGCACTGATATTTAATGTGTTGGTAGTTATTATTACAATTATGTATTGCATAATCACGAATTTTCAATTTTTTTATGTCACAATACCTACAGTCAGGTGATGGAACACCATCAGTTTCAGCTTTCTTTATCGATGTAACTGGCACTGTAACATCCGGATCTGCATCGCCATCAACATTGTTGCAGTCAGGGTCCCACACGTTGTTATAGGAGTTGACATTATCGACGTTGTAAGTGATAAGTCATACCGATGATGGTACAGATGTCATCGAGTTCCCTTGAAGATGGTAATGATGCCATCGATTTCTTGAACTTTCAAGTCCGAGTGACAATGTTGAGTAACTGTCCTGTTACTTCCACAAACAGAGACAAATTGAGATTTACACCCAAGGAAAGCAATTTACATATTTATACACAACAGTCATGTGACACTTTGTAAGAAATAAAATTTCAGTTTCTACCTTCACAGTTTTAGGAAAGGACTGCCAAAATGTTAGGGCGTCGGTATAACACACCACACCGTTTGCATTGTATTAAATATAATAATGTGTTAATTGGGCATTCCAGTCTACATTAGCCTGCTGTGTTAGCATGAAGGTTCTGCCAGTATTTGCAAACAGGTTCTTGCTTGCGTTTAACTAGTCCCTTGCTGATTTTTAATGTCGAGTTATACTAGTCGTGAAATAAGTTTACTACAGTACATTATTCGAGCACACGCTTCTTTCATGCCAGCGAGCATTTTATAGTTTAGTGGCTGACGCACCTCAGTATTTGCACAGTTTCGATAAACGTCCATTGTTGGTTGATGTCTTCGAAGTTGCTGGCGAAACATCAGTCGATGGTACAGAACCTGTCGATACATCCTTTGCGGCTGGTATCACGGAGGCCATTGAGATTTCCGACGCCTTCAGCATGTATCTCTATTCAAATATGTTGTAACAGCCAAAGTACCAGTGCCTTCTTAAGATTCTACTATCGGTGGACGGCCTGGAGTATTTTCCGTTTACCGATGATGCTGATATGGTGCCTCTTAGTGAAGCAAGAACCAATTTCATAATAGTTTTCGACGGTGTTGGGTGCGAGAAGCAAGGCATAATAAAAGAGTGTGTTTTCATAGGCAGACATGTTAAAGTGAACTGCAGTTGTACAGTCGTATACAAAACATCTGCTACGAGTCAACACGGAAATCATATTACTTTTTTACATGGACGAACTTAATTTACCTCATGCTTACGATGATCACGTACACACTGACTTGACTTTCAAGAAATTCAAAGACATGTGAGCCTTGTGCTAGAAAAAAGAGCATGGATTTCTAGTAATAGTCAAAGACTAGCCTCCACATAATAGCAGGTACTGACAAGTTTACGATCAGTTTAACATCAAACATGAGTCACAGCATTTCTAAATTCAGTTGTATCAGTCGTACTACCGAACTGCATACTGTCCCCGTGACTCACGACGCTGATATTTAGAAATACATTTCCCTATAGGCTGAAAAAGTAAAAGTGCATAAAACGATTTCCTAGAGTACCTGCTAGTAAACTAACAGCGCCTGGAAGCCTCGGATTCTCTAATTCCTGACATGATTGAAGTTGCGAATGCAATGACTTGATGATTTGAGGAATTTACAAAGAAGCCTTTATGCATCATTAACTCGCTTGTCAACGAAAACAGACTTGCTAACCACAGGGAAGTAGTTTCTGCAGACGAAAGAAAATATAAAAGGATGTCTTCCAGTAATTTTTTGACTAGTACAATGCCTGGCTAGTGACCTTAATCGCGCTATAGGTACTTTCCGTTCGTGAAAAATATCTACTTGTAAGTGGAGCCAGATTCTCATGTGATTATGGAAAATAAAGAGATATTTAAGACAATCACTAGTCGTTTCGACTTAGAAATAAGGAAGAACTAACCATCACTGTGATAACTAAAATTTTATGACGAGATGACTGCGGAAAATAAGAGGAAATATGAATTACTTTACAAGTACAGAGTCTATGCACAAAAAAAATTTACTGAAACGCGGACACCATGTTAATGAATTGGTCCAGCCATAATTGCGAACTGTAACGAGTCGTAATAATGACACGATCTACAGAGAGTACAGAAAAAATTATAAGTGGTCCCTCGGTGCTAAAGAAATAAACATTTTAAGAGGATATATCAAATGTGTAGAAGAATAACAAAAATGGGGATTTCAGGTCTGTACAAATTGCTCTTCGCAGGGCACATAAAGTATATTCTAACGAAGATTTGAAAGAGTAAAAAAAAGTTTTCAGACCTAACACATGTGCATTTTCGCGATAACGATCCAGAAATATGGCATATATAAAGACGAAGATCATTGAAAAATCAACATTCCAACCAATCTCTTCAGTGAACTATCAATAGATAGTGGTCAGAACTTTGACTGTAGGTATTAAGACGACCCCAACGAACTGATTTATATGTTAAGCCTCTTCGTGCTTCACTTAGCGCAGGAAACTATTCGCACATTAACGAAATATTCTCCATACTTGAAGAATTGAGGGAAGCCAGCAACATACATTGAGTTGAACCTGAATCGGTTGTAAAATTTAGGCTCCTTTAAGACCAAATACCTTCAATGGAAAGTCGTAGTGCGTGTACTTGATGATTTATTCTAGGTGAACCTTGTTGAGATGAAACCATATTCCCTAATTAATAACGGTTTTAAGTTCTTGTTTACTTTCATCGATTTGTATAGCAACTTCACTTGGACCATACCTGTGAATTCGAAGAATGCAATCGACGTAACCAAGGCCATGACAGACATTATGCGTGATGGGAGTGTACCATTGCACCTGCAAACGAATTTCCGTAAATAATGTTACTATGCCACCTTAAAGGCTTTAATGAAGAGGTTTGGCTTCAATCAATATTAGTAATGTCAAAGTCTCTGTTGTCAAAATGTTTAACATATCTTTGCCACCAAGATGTAGCGACAGCTCATGGCTAATGAAAGTTACAAGTGTCTGGATATCTTGCTGAAACTAATAAGTAAATACTATTCTATGGTGGATTCTACCACGAAAATGTAGCCCAAAGACATAAAGGACTATCGTCGTACTGGTGTTTCCAACACGAAGAAGAAAGATCCACGAAAGCCTAAATCTAACGTCGGTGGCATTGTGCGGATCTCCAAGCAGAAAGGTGTCTTCGAGAAAGGTTTCTCTGTGAATTGGGTATTTCCGTGTAACCCACGTTCGTGAATCGGAGCTTAGGTCCTACTACCTCCAAAATTTGGACCGAAAATCTATTCGTGGTGGCTTCTATGCGGAAGATATTCAGCCTACGTTGTGTTCCGATATTCATTTCGTGGAGAATAATTTCAAATGAAAAAAAATGAACGATCCTATGTCAAGTAGTGGGACTTCCCACCTCACTTTTATTCGTGGGTGCAGAAATCGAGAAACACTGGTAATTAGTTTGTTTGTAGTAGAGTGTAAATTATGTAATATATTTTTTAAAATTATTTATTTTGCAGAGTTTTTTTTAGAACATGTAATTCATTTTTTTAGTATTTTTAATTTAATAGACTTTTTTGCCTGAGTCATGGATCGAACCGAGGTAAAATTATTAATAATTATTTTAGCAAAAGGATTTCTTTGATAAATTTCGGAATTTTTTCAGAATTAATAGCTTAAAAATTAGATTTCAAATGATTGCCAAATTTCAAGAGGGCAGACGCTGATATAATATTTTAATACTGCACTCTAGCGGGTAAAATTTTAACTAAAATAACGACAGCGCACTCTAGCAGATGAAAACAATTTGTCTGCAGTGACCTCCAACCAATGAAAAGAAGACGGCCACCATGATGTCATACCGACTGTTTTAATATCTGTCTTAGCATTAGTGGTAAGAGGTCTATCTGCTGGTGGCATCCGTGAAGGTGTGTTCCATCGCCATTTTTTAATCAAATTACTTCATTGGGTTCTAACCGATGACTTTAAAACGTAAGTGCCCTTATTATAAAAATATTAATGATCTTTTATAAATGTTTTAAATTTTTCCCATTAAAATCTGATAAATTATTTGGACTTTTAATATGGCAGACGATTTTCAAAATGACGTAAGTTCTTTCTATTGACTTTTTTACTTATTTTTTTTATTAATTTTAAATTTTTTTAATTATAATATGATAAAATCTATAGATTTTCAAGATGGTGACCATAATAAAAATGCAACATTTGATGTTGGGCCATTCGATACCAAGATGGTGGCTGTAACAAAAATTGAAACAGCTATGTCATATTTCAAAATGGCAAAAAGTTATAGAATTCAAAATGGCTGCTGAGGTCAGTGTCAAGGTCATCATATGGCGCCCGTAACATCAAATTCAATATGGTGACCGTAATGAAAAGTGAAACTCTGACGTCATCATCCAATATGGCTGCCGTGATGTCACAATTCAAGATGGAGGTGACAATCACAATCTGCACCGTCAACCCTAGAGCTTTCTCGAGGTATTCCAGTGACGGTCTAGCGACCGAATCCTTGGCCGTGAGGCAGAACTGAGATGAAGTGGACATCGTAATTACGTTCGTCCATCCGTGGAAAGGGTGAAGGGTGGGAGGAAAGTCACGCAGAGCTTTGGCGCACGCAATCAAACTCGTTCCCCGAAAGAAAGAGGACTGTTCAGGCCAGAAACAAGTGGAGTTTTCTCTCCAATCCAAATCTCAGTTCGTTGAAACTCTCACTACGCACACAGGACCCTTGATCACCAGGTGATAATCATCATTAGGGAAATTGCACAGGAAAAAAGGTTTGTTTGATGCAAACAAATTATTGTTTGTGTGATAAAATAAATTTTAACTGACCTTAACAAAATATGTTTTTCTTTAGCCTGGCCACATTTCAGTGTAACAAAATGTATTTTATAGATCTACGAAAATATACATTTTATTTGACGAAACCATTTTGTTGGGTCTATAAAACCGTTTATACTACATAATATTTATTTCAATCAAAGGTAATAATTGGTTGACCATATACAATTAGATATTTTTTTAGGTAAACAAATTTTTATATCAGTTTTGTTCCTTTTACAAAAAGAAACTGTCATAAATTTCAATGCGAGGTAAGCAGTTAGCAAGAAAAAAAAATATTTATTTTTCAGTCACAGCGAAATTCTTGCTTTAATCGTGGTAGTTCAAAAATTTGATTCTTAAAATTAATTCGTTGTTTATGTATAAAACCCAAAAAAGCTTTAATTTTTTTTTGAAAACGAATTTGAAAGAGTGTAAACTATATTGGAGTATATGAATCTGTATTTCATGCATATCTACTTATGAGCAAATTTATAAACAATATGTGTGTAGCTTATAATCTGCCACAAACTTTATTACCAGCGCATAATCTAGATTTTAATGAGCCAAAAAGATATTCAATTCGTTGCGCGTAAAAGTGACTTATATCTGATAAGGGCGAGAGTAGAAGTAATGACTTGTAAACAGTACAGCTGTTTACACTTTTATTTTAATGTCATAATTATATTCTAAATTAATTTATAATTTTTTTTTTATAAATTGATTTAGTTGTGTAGATTTAAGCATAACAAGAGAGAGCAACATGATGTAACCCATTTCATTTCACATTTGTTTAGACGTTGAAATAGAATGCAATATCTGATTTTTAACTAAATATTATATGAAGTTGATATTCCGTTTCTAAACTTATCTATGCACCAGACACACACTATATAAATATTTCCTCTTTTCACGAGTTTAATTAATTCTAGTTGGAATTACTTCTCATAGTTTCCTTGTGCCTTGCTTGCTACAATAAACCAAATTAGGAGGACGTCGACATTGGACCAGGAGGAGAGCTGAAGGACTCCATTGCAAGAAGAAGTGGTCTCCTCGCGTGTGTGACTAGCCGAATAGCCCGTGCGGGAGATTGGAAAACACGTGGATACCGCGATTTATCTAACAGTCATCGGCGAACTGCTAGTTATAGGAAATTCAGATTTTGCTAGTAACAGAATAAGGGAGTATCGACGCCTCAGTTAGTCTAACGTGTCGGTCGCAAACGTTTATGAGTGCGACGAGATGACTGTGTTCCTACTAGATCATCTATGGTGAGACTATTACAAGTCTTAGAATTTCGGGAGCTACAGAAATCGCTATCTGACTTCGTTCCAGTTCCAGCATCCATAGAAATATTTGTTCTTTGCATCTATCTGCATGATTTCCTACCATTTGAGAGTTTACCCAGAGGTCCGAAGGAAGCAGAGAATCTTATCTACCATCGCATATCAGCTAGTAACATTGGATTTGTGTGTGTTCTGTCTTGACTGACATAAGTCATATCTAGAAACAAATCACTTCATCAATATTGGCTTGTAATATGAATAAAGGGCTGGCTTACAAATTAACTGTAAAGTTAAATTTCAAGTCAAAAACAAATATAGTTTTGCACTATTAACCAAAAAGTTAATGTTTTCACCATTGAAGAACTATAATTTATCAGATGTCCTAGTGCATATTTTTTGTGGTCAAATGCCATTTTAAAGGTATACTTGAATTGTTCAGAGCCATACATATATGTTTATTATTACTGGCATGACAATATAAATTTAAACCATTAAAAAATATCAAAATTATATTTTGTTAGTAAATAGATAAGTTTATTATGTCACATTCAAACTAAATATAATTTGATACACCTACACCAATGGCAATTAAAAACTTCATTGTTTGTTTATTTTACCACACACTTTAATTCCGACTGTTTCCTTTTAAGTATTGAATGTTAAAAGCACACTAGATACAGCGGTGACATCCTGGTTACACTGCTGGGTATATTTAAAACTAATTACATTTATTGTACCTCCAGTAACCATGTGAGCTGCGTGTGCAAATCAATACAGGAAACAGTATCAGTCTTAGTGAGTCTCGCTGTGACAGATTATAAGTTCCTGCTTGTAAACTCATATGATACTATTCTCAGCAAATATATTAAAGTTATATGAAATAAATATTTTCATTGCATAATATTACCACTGTGCAAACCTGTTTTTTAGAAACGTGTTGAGCCTTAGAAATTCGATTTTTATTATAAAACCATTTATAAATAAAGGTACTGCAGAGTGTGGCTTAGAATGGTATTTAAGGAGCGTTGTACTTAACAGATATGTTTTAATGCATGTTAAAAATCATTGAGGATTTTAAACGGCTAAAGGAAAGTATTTACTAAGGTTGGATAAAAATCATATTATCTATCAGAAAATGGTATAAATAGAACCAATTATAGTTTCCGTTTCACATGTAAAAAAAAAATCGCACCAATATTGATGTATGAATTAATGTAGCCAATATGTACACACTTACCAATGCTAAGCAACATTTAAAAATTTAAAATTCTACAAACTAAAACAAAAAAGTTGAGCAAGTATTATTCCCCTAAAATTAATGAAATTTCAGGATGCGAATCACACACGTATTTCATGCACCCGCCTCTAGAATTCGCTGCCTGAATCTAAAACGTTGATAACTACCATCACCCGCAGTCAGCAGCACGAAACACTAAAATCAGAACCGAAAAAAAGCTTAAAAGACTTGATTAAATTCTAAACCCCAGATTAGGTCCTGATTTTCGATAAGGAGTTGATATCAATACTGCCACTCTAATTCACTACACAGGTAAGACTAAAATGCTTACACACATGTTAGATAATTATAAATTATAATATAAAGTATTAAATGATAGTTGTATTATAATTAAGTTTTATTCTTTAAACCTATGTAAATTCATGGACATTCCTGTTCTGATAAACCTAATTTATTTTATTTTAAATAAAATAAAGGAAACTGCCTTCATTACATAAAATAACCATGTTTATGTTTCATAAATAATATTATACCAATAACATAAGACAATCAATTGTATTTATATTTTTTTTCTAAAAGTACAACTTGTTTAATCCAGTAATAAGTTATTTAAAAAAATTAAAGAAAATAATGTCCTAGTAAAGAGTTTGAACCACGTACATTGAAATTAACAAGCAAGCGCACACTCTACAGCTAAGCTATGAAGCAAATTTTAGAATTAAAAAAAAAAAATTGTACTATAGTAGTTAAAATGCCAGCTTTCTTAGGTGTTTTAAAACATGATATTACATTTCGCCATAACTAGTTCAGTTTTACAAATATATTCCAGGGAGGTTTCACTATCATAAAGTTTCATTGGGCAGACCAATATGTTATTATATACACTAAAATTTACTAAAGTTACAATTTATGTGTTTATATTGCTACACGTTGGTCCGCCATCTATGTGTCACATTTACGTTCATAGACTTTCATTCCATTTACACGAAATTCTCCTACGAAATGCCGTATACCGACAGCTTAAATGTTTACACATTAAAAACTCAATAGAATTAAGATGTTTGTTCCTTGTGGTTTCAACGTAAAGTAGGCGTGTTCTTCACAATTATAACATATTTTTAACTTCGCAGATAAATCATAACTCCGGAAAACAACCTACGAATTATAGCAGATAGACTAACGAATGATTGTTTATGTATAAATAGGAAAGGAAACTACCTCAAACTCTGCGCCACAAGACCAGATATTTATTTACAACGACGTCATCTTAAATAAAGTCCTTGTCACGTCTCAGATTTAACATTTTCGAGAGTAGTATCATTAGTAAAAATTATTCAACTCTGTCATGCCAAGCATCACATGAAGTTTGTTTACGAACACGGAAAATCACATTAAATTGTTTACAAACACTGCTGGCAAAATAACATTGGCTTAAAACACGTATAGACTACAATTGGTACTGTACTTCTGAGAATTGTCGTATCTTATACAATATAAATGACAACAGCCATAACCATAAGTATTTTTAAAAATGTGTGCGTGAAGTCTACGTGCGACAGTAGTGAAACTTTGTGCTTATTGTATTAAGTAATAGGTATAGGAAACATAGTTCTTTTTGGCTGAGGTCGCAGAACAAAAATTATATATTTAATATGCGAGCGCTTAATTATGGTATTGCGCAAGTATGCGAGTCTGAAAGTATGCAAGTATTTAAGTATGCGAGTATGTAAGTGTACAAGTATGCAAGTGTGCAAGTATGCAATTACGGAAGAATGCAAAAATGCAATTATGCAATTAGGCAAATGTGCAAGTATGCAAGTGTGTAAGCATCATTTCTACCTGTCCCCTGCCGTATCCTCTTCTACTGGTTCCCCCACCACGCGATTGGAATGTTCGCAACGCTCGAAAATTATAGCAACAGCAAAGAAATTTCACCTAAAAAATAATGAGTTTGCGTGGCAACCTCGGGCGTAAGAAGTGAAACTTTGCAGTTAAAAATATGGTAAATAATTCGTTTACAAAAATATTTGTAAACGTGTGTAATTGTAAAATTGTGTAAGTATGCGAGAGTGAGAACACCTGTGCGAGTGAGCAAATGTGCGTGTGCACAAGCATGCAAGTGGGCTTTAAAGCAAACGTGTCATCGAGCGCTGCTGCTGGCATGTTTTTTTTTTGCTGTTTTGATAGTTAAAAATGACACATTAATTATCTTGGAGTGGGGGAAACAAGCAGATTCTGAGGCGCAGGTAAATAAGCAACAGGTTGCTCCACAGAGCAAAAGGTAGGCTTTGTGTGGCTGCGCGGCCACTTGGTGAGGTAGGCATGGCACCACGTTGCGCGGAGTTGTCTACTGTTGAAGTCACTGTCGTCGGCCATATTGGTTCATATTTTCGAAGCTAGAAACCGCTGGTATAGAGTTCTGGTGTTACATTAAAAAAAAATAATAATCTTCATTCATGTGACCGCGCCCCGAAAACAGGGACGCGGGTTCATAGGCAGCGATGCTAGCCTTTTGACCAGAGGGTTTTTCGAGGGTGTAATAATTAAATAAGGAATATATGCCGTTAGTGGACAGTGGTAAATTTCAACACCAGAGGAGCGCCAATATAAAACTTTTTGTACTACTTACTGGCGGATATTTATAATTTACTTATGTCCACGCCATTTTGTAAACTGACGCCAAATTGAAAATAATTAGTCGGCTGCAAAGGACCGCCATTGTTTTACAGTGTTAAGAACATTAAACAATTTAATCATCTGCTGTAATCCACATTCTTTTTATACTTGCGCCACATTAAAAAATACTCAAGGGTGCGCGATTATAGTATTGGTTATTCAGAGGAGTGCCACATTTGAAAAGACCACCATTTTTTTTATAGTTATTGGTGACAAATTAAAAAATTTATATTCTTCTGCTGTAGGCAGCCATGTTTATTTATGGTGCCAAGTTTAACCTTATATGTTTAAATTTATTAATCTGCCATATTTTTTATATAATTTTCTTCTGCTGTAAGCCATCATCTTTATTACTGGCGGAAATTCATAATAACCATAGAGGCATTAAGGAATTTGTAGTCTGCTGAAGCCTACATATTTTTTATTACTGGTGCTAGTTTAAAATAATAATTTTTAAATATCTAAGGTCTGTCATCAGTTTATATTATAAAACGTGTAGGTATATTAAGGGTTTATTACCACTATGTCCTTATAAAAATGTATTTTAGTGATATATATCCTTTTATAGTCACAGGTTATTTTTCCACTATAACAAAGCTATATGCATATTATTTATTAGATGTATGCTTATATTTAAGCTCACAGCCATATTTTTACTGTGTAGTATGCCTCTATACTTATAAAAATGTTTTGAAATAATAATTTTAGGTATTTCACGTTTTAATATAAATGTATTCTTATAATATTAAAAAAATTAAAGGATATGATTATTTTTTTATTTATTATTTTAATAGTTGTGCAATGTGTGTGTTTTTAAGTTTAAATTATTTTTCTTAAAGTTTTATAGTATAGAGGCATATGTTGCTCTTTATGTTATAGGCAAAGTTTGTTGAGTATTGGTTAAAAATATATTCCCTTACTGTTTAAAAGGCATACGTATTCACTTGTGGAAAGCGCAATTTTTAAAAAAATTAGTATTTACGTATATATGATGGTTTAGATAAATAACATGAACGTTATGCAGTGTCAAGAATAACAGCATAGCTTCAGCTAATGTCACATCGAAAGATGGAAGTCCTCGTAGCCAGCACAGCTGTGTGAGCCCGGCGGCGTGCAGACACACTGCAAACCTCATGGGGTGGATCTATATATATTCAATACATTCAAAACAGATGCCGTGCGCAGGCGGCCCCGGCCCGCGAGTCCACAGAGCAGTGTTACGTGTGACTGTATGCTATTTGCTAGACAAACAAATGTTTTTTCTTATTATTTAATTATTTAATTTTTTTTCCACATATTAATAATACGTGTCTTTCAGACAGAAGTAACATACCAGAGTTTTAAAGTTCCTTGTAGCCGTCAATTTATATTACCAGCAAAAATGTACATAGCAAAATGATTGGTACTATTATGACTTTATTATTAATACACGCGCGATATGCCGAGTCCCTGCGAGCCGCAAATTTTTATGTTTCCTTGAAGCTGCCAATATTAACATTACTAGCTTAAATTGACATACGTAGCAGATTATGTTTAATGAATTAATGTAGACAACAACAAGTAAATTGAATTTTAAATATAAAATTATTATTTTTTTCAGATATTTATGAATTCTTTTTTTTTTCCATGGCCAGTTGAATGGCCACCACTAAGTGCTGGGTAGCGTGGGAACGCGTGGTGGCTGGCAGTAGCCCTAGGCCTCATCATGGACTCATCCCTGAGGGCCCTACCACCACCTCCACATCATCCAGCTGGGTGCTGGCGGATGTGGAGAGGGGATGGCCTCCTTCACGTCTTCCGCGAAGGAGGCCGCGATGTCCGGCGGTATCCCCTTCTCCACTTCTTCTGAAAATAACTGGGCAGCCATCTCAACTGGCACCAGCTCTACTGGGTGGGGAAACCTGTTGTATGTTATATAGTCAAAGGACAGGAACTGTTACAACACATCCTTGAATTTTAAAAAGGTAGCTCTCAGTTTTAATTTAATTTGATGTTTACTTTACTTTGAAATCAAGCTAACCTTCAGATACAATAAAACAAGCTAGCTGTCCCATTGAATTTAAAAATCAGAATAGCATTATACTTTACTTTAAAAGAAGTGAGCAAATTTACATCACTTTAAAGAAGCTAATTTTTTTTATCAATTTAAAACAAGCTAGCCTGTGCATTTTTTAATATTAATTTTAAACAAGCCATAATTTAACAAAAGACAATGTGTGAAGTTTAAAACATGTCAGTCTATTGTCATTTAAAACAAAATAGCTGTAAAGAGTTTACTGCAAGCTATTATGTATATTTTAAATTTGACTTTTGCAACAGTTTAAATTGTACACATCTATACACTTTTAAAATACTGATGGTTAGTTCCAAGTCTATAATGGTGGGAATCCAGTGCTGCAAGACTGACTCTACTCAGGGTGGGAGTAATATACAGTGTTATTATGTGCCTACGATCCACACTTAGGCTCTCCGAGCAGGGGAGCGTAGAAGAATGCTGGTATGTCCCTATAACCAATGGTGAGGATACGTCAGCAGTGATCTGACTGTTCAATGTAAACAGGAAAAGTTTGTAAAAAAAAAGTTAATTCAGGTGGGAGGAGATGAGGCACAAGTTGGGGTAGGGTGCAGATCTTTATTCTCCCAAGGAAATGTGCTGCACCATCATCAGAAAGCCAATGCCTCTCATCTCCTGAAGAAAATGCTACCTTGTTTACTCACTCTGTAAATACGGCGTGGCCTCGCGAACGGATATGGTCCTGGCTGCCGAGTAGGCAGGAATTTTTAAGTAGGCAATCCAGGTACTGAGGAAACAGGAGTGATAGT
Source organism: Bacillus rossius redtenbacheri (assembly GCF_032445375.1). Lineage (NCBI taxonomy): Eukaryota > Metazoa > Arthropoda > Insecta > Phasmatodea > Bacillidae > Bacillus > Bacillus rossius. The sequence goes on along the minus strand of NC_086336.1, from coordinate 28,438,163 downwards.
ACATCGGCCTTGAAAACTTTGCTTTCTGCATACAAGTACCATTCTCCACATACTTTGTGATGATGTTGCCAGATGATTCAGGTTTCATCAGTCCTGTTACACCCTTTGGGACTAAGAGGAGGCATTGATATTACCTAGTGCATCGTTGGAGGGTTCCAAACGTGAAGTTAAATCAGGACGAATTGAATCATACATTTTTCGCACTGAACATGGTAAATCAAGGAATCAGTAACCGAGTACAGTAGATTTAGAGACAGTGAATGGCATAATGCTTACATGTAATTTTAATGAAAGTAGTATAAAAGTAATTTATACAAATCTGAAAAGGCGACACTCAATTGCAAAGGTTTATCGAAGGTTAAAAAACCTTTCTGCAGATTTATGAGTACTAAATTTTCATCAATTATTTTTCGGGACTTGAATTTGGGATGACCAATCAGCTCGTATCATACAATGAAACAACATTTATGTCCTTGTGTTTTATAGAATTATTCCTCGATTTTCCATTGAAACTTATATAAAGTAATTTAAAGAACCATTTTTTCGAAGTGATTTGCAGCCTGGGCACGATGCTCAGCATTCAATATAATGAAATCAACCATCCAGGCTGCCTGCTAAAACCTTAAAACTCAGTGAACCTAGCTGATGAATGCTCTATACTGAACATAGTTTCACAGTGTTTTGGCATGGACAATGACATTTTTGAGTGGCACACGAGTAACAGTAATTTACTAATATGGCCATTTGGCAGTATGCCATTCTCAGGGGCCAGAGGCAGATCTTATAGTCAATCATGACATTCATTGGGAACAGACAAATCTGCTCAAAAAATATTGTGTTTCAACATCTTTGTCTATGATGTTGAAAACCCAACTAGCATATTTATCCTTGAGAACCCATTGGAAATTACACAGAGGCAGTTTGCCCAACATTGTGTGAGCATACAATGCATTTGCATCGAAATAAAATATGTAAGAAGTTGGAAGGTTAGGGTCATAACTGGATATGTAAATATTTTTAGCATTCACATGGTGACGACTTACATTGGTAATACCTCCACGTGTGCCAGACTCTAAGAAGAGGTATATATTCGGGTCAGTTATGCGCACCGGTTTTACTAAGAAGAGCATCCCATGCGAGCGATGGAGTGGTGAAGTAATTTGCTGATCCAAAAAATAATACTGTAAACAAACAGAATGAAATTACTCAAATTCATAAACCAGCAAACACATATTCGCCTTTAGGTAATTAAGTGTGCACTCATTAAATTTAAAACACTGAAATACATTCCAAAATAGTCCAGATCATTCACATCCGTGTCACTCATTTTGTTATGGAATGCATCATTAATAGGGAGTGAGGCGGTCTGCAAACGTTCCATGGATTTAACAGAATCATATTGGAAAACTCCCCACCTAGTTGCTAGCTCAAACTGTGCATCATCTGGAAACATTTAATGGCTGATTTTCAACTGATCTGGCAGCAGATTCCAGCGAGAGTTTCCATAGATCAATTAAAAAAGTTAAGTAAAACGATGAATCTAAGCCGCAAAGTGTGCACACCTCCTTGCACATTATCCATCACAAGTATGTATTTGGTAATAAACTTGTAACTCACCAGAGTTACAACTATAACCTTAACTTCACCAGGGTTTTAAATGACGAAGGAAACGTCTGGCTGTGCAATTCGTTGCGATACTTAAGTTTTATTAAAATGAGTTGATTGTTCTGCAATTTGAAAGCCAAGTGGCACTTACTATGGGCATAAACATGTATTTCACCGGTCAAGTGACAGTGTTCGATAACCTTCTGCCCAGCCAATACCTTTTTACAAACATGGCAAAGTATTTGACTCGCTAGCTGTGCCCAATCGGCTAGGATTGGCATCTTAACAGTGATGGTATTTGAATAAATATCACATACCCATTTTGACATAGAAATTAGCTCTGAGACCATTTCAGAAATATAGTTTTTATTCTTTAAATGCACATATTTTGACATAGAGATACTGTAACTACAGACTAACAAAATACTACACATGTATGATACATGTTCGTTTACCCGAAAGGTGCTAGAAGTCTCATAACTGAGCAAATAGTTGAGAAGGGCTTAAGATAACACTTAGTATCACAGTATGTAATGAATCCTAGGTGATCCTGTTTTGCAACATTCCTAAATCCTAAAAATTTGTCTTCCTCTGTTGGGAAGCAGGACTACACTTCCTTGTTCTGGCTGCAGAGAACAGTGTGAGAATTAAATCCGTCTTTAGTTGATAATAATTGAAGAGAGCACTCACAAATCCAGTTCTTGTGTTGATGTTTTGAAAGTTGCGAATGCAATAATCTGGAGAGAGATTTAAAACATACAAAGTGTAGGTGCTCTGTTGCACCACTCTAACAAATCGCCAAAAGGTTTACATGAGTTTCTCTTCGCTCAGAGTATATGCGAAGAGTTTGGATCGAGGACTTAAATTTCTCAGCAAAACATTCACCAACAATATTCCCTTTAGAATCCACACAAGCATGTTAATGGAAATATTGTTGTTCCCCTCTAAAGTTTAATCTAAAGGAGATTGGAGGGAAAAGTCAAGCCTTTTGTATTAACAGCCATCAGTGAATACTAATATTAAGTGGCTTGGCTAACCTTACACTCAACCTTTGTCATACCTGCCGGGATTGTATACAGGAAACAATTATTCTCAGGGCACTTAATGTTAAAAAAAGCATTCTGGGCGAAGAAAATTGCCTGAAATTTAGTGTGTGGCAAGCCAACTGTGAAAACTCTTTAGCTTGACACATGTACATCTATGTTAATCAAATCCTTTAGAGCACATCCACTGCCACGAGCAATGAAATCGCTAACATTCATATTAACTTCTGGATTAAATACTGAATCATAGATTTCTCCTACTTCATTAGAGAGCAGTACCACAGTTTACTGGGTAGTGAAATTAAATGTCTCACTCTTGTTTTTATATGCAGTTTCCTTAACAATTGAAGCTAAGAGTGACACATAAACCTTGAAGGGGCGAACTATTTCAGTAGTAAAGTTAGAAAGGGAACCGTACATTTCTGTATTAACCAGTACAAATCCAGATGGACAATCTCATTATCATTTCCAATTTGAAAGTTCACAATAATTTTAGCAAATGCAGTGTCCCCTGTAGGTGAGGCATTGGACTCAGGCAAACCAGCCTCTGACCCCTGCAGTCTATCGCGGGAGGCAAAGGTAGAAGGCTCACATTCACTATGCCAGGCCTTCTTTGCCTTGGGGGTGAAGTTTAAGGTGAAGGCATAATTAGAGAGAGAGAGGAATTAAGTTTTAGCAGTACAGAAAATCTAAAAAGACCGAAAAAAATGTAAAGTATAAATATGTAAATTTTAATACAGTGTGATAATTTAGTGAAAAAAATTTGAATTGATGTGTGGGGGTCTTAGACCATGTTACCCAGTGCTCTGCCGGAGCCCAACTTACCATACTGGAGATAGGGCATACCTTAACACTATACGATAAAGAGCGTGTGGTTTGTGAGTGAAAATCAATTTCTTTAAATGTAAATCCAATAAATATTATACCTAACTAACAGACATGTTTTCTGCATGAAAATATTACGTTGTTACCGGTTCCGGTAACTTTCTTCAATGTTAAGTTTATTTTCTTTGAATAAGAATTTATTTTTCTGTTTAATTAGAAAATATTCATTTTTATTGGTTTTGGCCATTTTTGTTAAAGTCATTTTGTGAGGATGCTAAAATGAAACTGAAATCGTTTGCTAAATGGACGCCAAGTGGTAATATTTTTTCCTAGCCTAAATTATTCTAAGTGTGTAAGGGGAGGGTCCAGGTTAGGGGAGGACCTAAGTGTGTCTCAGGCCGAAGCCTATACATTCTACCATGCGGGTTTTTAACCATGCAGGACAAGGGCGCGTGCATCGTGTGCTATTGGAGTTTACTGGCCAGCCATGGCTGCGATTGGCGCCATGACTGACGCCCCATTGGTCGCCTAGCTTAAAAGCTAGCTAATGTGACCAAGGTAAAACCTGCATAGACACAGGTAAAACCCTGGGCCGGGTCATGCGGGGATCACTTAACATGCACTAAGCAAGCAGGTAACTACTGGACAAGAGGGAAGAAGGGTCCAGGTAAGAAGAGTTGGAGGCGCTGAAAAATCAACCATGCTGGAGTTGGGTGCATGGGCCTTGCGGCCCGCATTTAAATGTTGGGTACTCCTGCGTTATTATTAGCCAGGGACGCATGCGCCCCCAGAGGCGGGCGACTTCACTCGTCAGCCAAGCCCAGCTGCCCAGGCAGCCACAGTTAAGACAGAAGTGGGCAGACGAGCCAGTAAACCGGTTCGAACTGCGGGCGCACGGGGCGAAAGGCAGCCTGGCATTGCGCCATCTTCATCTTCCTTCTTCCAGTCAACAGCAAACGACCTTTCAAGCCAGGGTGGGGGTAAGTCGTTCAGGCGAATGAAGTATCTTGCGAGTCGGACCCTCTTGTCCTCCAAAATCCCGGGACGGTTAAAGGTCGCGCCGCCCAGGCTACCACTGGCTCCAACAGGGCCCCAACTTGAAGGCGCCGCCATCTCTTCCTTCAGAGTTCCGATGCTGTTCAGTTCCGTTGCGCGCGCAGCAGTCCACAGCTCCGCAAGTTTCAGCCCGCAGTTCGTCTACACTTCGCATCCAGGGCACATCGAGCTCCCCTGCGGTGCTTTCGCCGATGGAACTGCTTTCTGCTACGCGCCGAGCTGCATTCAAGCTTTCACCCCGATAGCCGTGATAACGACTCCACAGGCCGGCCATTGGTCCGCGGACTGCTATTTGTTATTCATAGTCACTCCAGCGAGATTGCAACTCTTGGGCTGGGATCCCGTATCCGCAGGACGCGGTCGGTAGCAGTTGGAACTGCTAGGGCGCCTCCCGTACGCCCACAAATCCCCCGCACACTGTCAGCCTTCAGTTACACAATAGGGCGCAGGGAACTCCCAGCCAACAGCCCGCGAGAGAGATGCGCGCGCCTCGAGAGACGACCGCCGACGCCAAGTGTTGATTTTTTTTTCCTAACCTAACTAAAACTAAGTGTATTTTGGAGGGGTCCGGGTTAGGGAGGGACCTAGATGCGTCTCAGGACGAAGCCTATACGCCTAGTCATGCTGGGATTAGCCATGCAGGGATGAGTGGGTATTGGGTGTTCCGAGCAATCCCGAGGACGGTCGAAGATGCACGACGATGACGTGGCGGAGTGACGCGCAGAGCTGTGGCGCGCGAGCTTGTGAGACGGGACTTGCGAGCCGGCGACGACAGCAACATGGGCCGGCGAGAGCTGGCGGCCGGAGGTTTGGCGACGACCGCGACCCGCATGGACGACCAGCTGGGGCCCCAGTCAACGCATATAAAGTAAGGAGGCGACGCACATACACCTTGTTGCCAGAACAGGAGAAAGGCGGGCCCGTATCTTACTAGCTTTTGAACTGGACGTACTTTCTTTTGGATGTTTTTACGAGAGGTGCAACATTACCCACTTAGGCCGTGATTGCTCGAGACAGACAGCAAACGAGTTCATGCATAATATCGTAAAAGTGCGCGCACAGGAACAATACAGACTCAATGACCTTTCATTTATTATTATGTTTGGCCAATGAAGTTAATTTAATGTAAAACTTAATAAAGAGTTATAGTTTAATGTTCTTAGGAGTTAGTTTGAATCATGCTACTCAGTAACAGCCATGACAGAATAAAAGAATTTGAATCCTGCTCTTACATAGTTTGTTTTAAAGCATCTCACTCTTGCGGAATGAAAAGGGGAACTATATTTTGTACTGTCGCGTGCGGTGGGATCGTGCCACCCGCGTGAAGTTTGACCCTCCTTGGGGCAAGAGTGTGAGGACAGATTGTTGACCGCGGTGTTGCTGGAATTAAGCAACAGGGCGGTTACAACGTCTTGTGTCGTACACAAGAAAACAGAACTTTTTTTCTGTGGAAATATTGTGCGCTCAATGGCCATTCTCTCCCTTCATTCGCCCGGTGGTTGTCCTAGCAATGCCAGGCAAAACCTATCCCCTCTTACCGTGGCTACATGGATAACAGGAGGCATCATGCAATCAGGAGGCCCAGGTTTGCTGCCAAGAGTTTGGGTTATTATTAAAATCCAAGATTAGAAAAAAAATGGTGTTTACACTGTAAAAATGACTTTAAAAGCCAGTTAAAATTTATGTGAAACAAAGTATTTTAAATTATATGAAAAGTCATAAATGCAAATGGAAAAGTAATTTTAATAAACATGATGTGAAAATATGTATCAATGTTTTTTGAAGAAGCTCTTGCAACTTGTGAGTACCAGCAAAATCTCGTTAGAAAGGAAATAATGTCTGGTATGGAATTTCATATTAATACATTGATAAGTTCTCTATATGATTATCATGCCAAATTTATTCAGGAATCTCCTATCAATATCAAGACAAAAGTCAATAGTTTAATTAGTGGTCCTATTTCATTTTCGCAGTTCCCACATACTATTAGTCACAACTTAGATGTAATGAAGACTCATCTAGATCTAATCTCATAGCAACGAAGCTAGCAGCCAGACCTGTGGACCCACCACCATGATCCCGGTCTGTACCACTTCCAGCTATAAGAGGACACTCAGTGATGCTGCCGTCTGTAAGGGCACCTCCAGTACCGCTCACGAATATAAATGTATCAGTAATGGTTCCTACGATCACAGGAACCAATACTACAATGTGTACTGTAAAGTGTAAAAAGACTCTAATTACACTCTTCTTGTTCGCTCATGGCTATAGAAGTGGGTAAGCTTCACCGTGTTATACAAAATATTCGCGAAAAGTATTTGTTGGTGAAACACATACCTTTGGCGCGAGATTCCATTAACGAGCAAATTTTTAAACAGATCATATCGCATATCGATGATCCTTCAACTGTGGATAAGCTGTTGATGTGAAAAAGAACCCGCAACACCTAGTGTGCACTTATTCAAACTAAGGAATATTCCAGTAATAGCGAGGATGAAGATTTACCGCTGATGTCTCGTTCCAGTAAACAAGCATTGCGCGAGCCATTGGGTGAAGAGGCACAATCCTAACTAACTGGGTTAAATTCTAAGATAAATGACACAGTCTGTGTAATTAACAAACGCAATCATTGCTGGTTCTTAGGAAATAAGAAGGTTTCTTCCTACCTAATAATTTAATTCGCAACGATAACGAAATTATTCTGCCTGCTCCTGGCTTATACAAACTATTGTTTTTGAGTAAACCTAAGTTGTATTCAGAAGCTGAATTGTGCCAATACAAATGCTTGCTGGAGTCTACAAGCAAATGTTTCAAAAGGAATGAGCCCTCTTCAAATAGCTGTAAAAATATAAAACATAAAAAAATTCTGTCTTATTATAGACTTTTGTCTTAAAATTGGTACACATAAGGCAGCAGCTCAGTCCAAAAACGTGATTTGAATCGCAGAAGGGAGTATGTTTTATGGGATTTTGTTAATGAATTATGCGATCATTTGAGATTATTAATAGCACTCCATCAAGCCGTGAATACGACCTACACAAATGAGATCCTATTATCGAAAAATTGACTGCAGCTGGATACATAAAATAATAAGTAAAGCTTTTGAAAATTACTAGCCAATGTGGGATCGCACTCGAACTACACAAGGGTGCACACGAATTGTTCCCTCGGAAAAGGTTAATCACTCGTGGCCTTGGCGATCTATTACAAAAATATCTGGTTGAAATGCATCCTTATTACAGCATGAATAAAGGTTTCAGATATATTTTGACTGCTAACGTCATTTACTCTAAGCATGTTTACACTGTTACCGTCAAGAAGGAGACTGCAGGGCTTGTGACTCAAGCTATGTAAATATATTTTAAAGGCTTCTGGCACGTTCAAGCACGTGTATTCCGACAGAGGTACCGAATTTTAGAATAAATCGTATCACGCCTTAATGAAAAAACAAGGATTTAATAATTTTTCTACCAACAGTGAATTGAAGTCATATATTTTTCAACGCTTTATTATTAGTTAAAAATTGCTTTTCTTTACTGAAATGTCTGCTCAGGGAAATTACAAATGGATGATGCTTTCTGTTTAAATATAGAGAAATATACAAAGACGGATTTTGTAGGACTATTAACATAAGCCCCAACAAGACAAAAGATAATTCTCTTCTTAAAACAGTTTTCAATATTATGAAGAAACAAATTATCCCAGGAGATCTATTGCATTGACTACTATGTTTCGAATATCGAGATAAAATATGTAAATATTTAATTAAATTGTGTTAACAAGTCTCATGAGCTTTTCAAGGTTACGACGATAGGTGATATTTATCCTCGGACCTACAATTTGATGCATTTAGATGGAAACAAACTGAAAGACAGCTTTTATCACAAGTAATGAAAGTAACAAATTATCCAGACACTTTTTTGATTAATAAAATACACACGAGACTTCCGGCACATCTTCTAATGAGTTGTATAGGTTTTCCATAATAAATAAAAACTTGGGTAAGACAGAGTGGCATCAAATATTAAACCAAATGGTTTTGGTGTGAACTTGTCTTAACTAACTGTTGGAGATTGCGGGCACATATGCTGTAGAGTTGTTGGAAGCTTTCCCGTGACCCTAAAGGTTAGAAACCAGATGTGAACATGGGAGACGTTAGGTTTTTTTTTATATAGCGAGTAACCACCGCGTTCTGCGTCTCCATGAAGCTCATTGCTACTGTTACAGTAAACTTGGCTGGTCAGGATGCTGAGTTTGTTGTGGAGTGTGTGATGGGCTTCATCACTACACAGGTATAAAATCATTATGAGGAATAACGTCATGTCCAGAGTAAACTTCATTATCTTGAACTAATAGATATTTTCAATTTGTTAAAGGATTAGTAGTATGCTAACATGGAGCTGGAAGATGCCCGCACCAACATAGTATTCATGGCTGACATGCTAATAGCCAACCCCCTAGGCCAGGCTAGGTTCCTATACTATGTGTATGCTTCCATCCTGGCTATCATCGAGGCATATAGATTTAATGGCTCCCAACAACGATTGGTGGGAGATCGAAGAAGAGGCTGGATTTGACGGCGGGTTGACAGAGTATGTAGGTGAAGAAATTAAAAATTTGTTGTAATTTTTTTGATAAGTTACCTCTTTTCCTTAGTGCAGAAATAAGGCACAAGTAATGTTGATTTTATTGAAATATTAGTTTTATCTGGTTTGTAACCTCGTACAACTAATATAAATTGGATTCAAGTTATGGTTAGGGGTTGAAATACTGGTCTGTGAGTGTTATTTAGCAGCAAGGCATTTCTATCAGTAAGATATTATTTATAATATTGCCTATCTTCCAACTGACAAGACAGTCTGCTCAGTCTCAAGTCTCAGATACATATATTATGTTGAATGTGTTTTTACTTGTAGCATTATGCAACATTTAATGACAGAGTGAGTGGGTGGTAAGAATCCCATTTGCAAGTTACTATCAACTATTAAGTAGCTCAGATTAAATAGAGCAGCTATAAGGATCTTTTGTAATCTGCTAAGTTACTTTTGTCCGGAAGACACGGGTTATATTTAAAAGTGGAAAAATATTTAACTTGGGATAAAATACATTTGTTTATATAGCAAATACTATACAGGCACATGTAACTCTGAGGGCCTCGGCATCCCGTGCGTCTGATAATGGTAAGACAGTTTTCTATGTTCGTTTTAGCTGGTAATATTAATTGGCAGCTACAATTCAGTTGAATACTCTGCTATGTAGTTTTTAGCTTGTAATAATCAATTGCCGGGTACACGTATTTCTGTAGACTCTCGGACCAGGGCCGCCTGCGCACGGCATCACCCCATGAGGTCTGTAGACGGCCCGGTGCGACTGTGTCTCTGCACGCCGCCGTGCTCACACAGCTATGCTGGCTACGAGATCTTCCAACATTCAACATTAAACTATGCTATGACAATAGCTTTACAAATGCTAATATGCTTGACACTACATAAATTTAATATTATTATCTAGCTAAACTTTTATATGTAAATACTCATTATTTAAAAACAATTTTTCTTTCTACAAGTATAATATGCATTTTAAAACACTAAATGCATATATTGTTAATACTGGACAACCTTGGTCAATAACATATTGAACAATGTATGCCTATATGCTACCACCATTAAAAAATATATTAATATTTTAAAGCAATCACATTGCACAATTATTAAAATAAAATGTATAAAATGAATGTATTCCTTTAATGTTTTATTACTTTAGGTATACATTCACATTGATAAGTGAAATACAAAAAATAATAGGTTTACAACATTTTTTATAAGTATTAAGGATACTACATATAAAAAATATATCTGTAAGCTTGCACATTATGAAAACTTTTAATAAATAATATGCCTATAGCTTTGTTATAGTGGTAACAAAGCCTCTGACTATAAAAGGATATCTATCACTCAAAAATATTTTATAAGGACTTAGTGGTAATAAACACTTAACATATACTAACACTTTTTTAAAAATAAAAAGAAGAGAGACATTTATATTTTAAAATTATTTAGTACTATTAGTTTAAACTTAGTGCTAGTAGTGAAGAAAATGGTAGCCTTCAGCAGACCACACAGTTATTAACGCCCCTATGGTTATTTTGATTCTACCACCAGTTGCTGAGTTTTAAAATTTTAACATGTAAATTTAAACTTGACACCATGAATAAAGACGGCTGCCTATAGTAGATTACTGCATTTTTTAATTAGTCACTAAAGACTTTAAAAGAGATGGTGGTCTTTTTAAATGTACTGCGCATCAAAATAACCACTACTATATGGCTGCCGACCGTGACGTCAATAGCAGACAGCTTCGCGCCATGTGGTGTTATGCCCACCTCACCTCAAGTGGCCGCCCAACCACGCCCCCTCCAGACACTAACATCCTATGTGTTGCTCTGTGGGTATGTAGGTATAGGATCTCGGCACGAGGGTCCGTACTGGCACGAGCTTAGCCGAGGTATCGCCGATCGTACGCATGCCTGCTGCTAATGCCGGTAATAGAGGTTGTCTATAAAACAAAGTCCCAGTTTCAATGGTGCTTACATTATCACAGTTTAATTTAAAATATTTTCAACAATTCATATATCAAATTGAAGGTGTAGGTACTAACCTAATATTCATACAAAGGTTCAATATGTGCACATTTAACTATACAGCACACGTACAACATAAATTCCAGTTTACACACACTTTGGTTAACACTTCCGGAGTAATGGAAGCATTAGCCATTTGAATATTGCGTCTCAACTTTGGAAAATAATTAGGTAGCGGTGGAACTTAAGACACAATATTTTATAAAACCCCGAAGGCACTATGTTTTGTGAACAAGGAAACCAGCAAAAGCGAGCTCTATCGTCTCGACCATTACGACAAATTCAACAGTCCGGGGCTTCGACGTTCAACCACACTCGTACCAAGAGATTCCAGTGGGTAGAGGTGATATTACAGATTCATTCTTATAAAATTACAAAACAAAAAATGCTTCACGCTCAGGAGTAGCCATTTTGCGTAGGTAACGCTGCAAGATATAAAACAACGAAGCAGTACTCTAGCATGCGCTTATCTGAAGCAGTTTGAGTTACTATTTAGTGGCGACATTAAACCAAAACCCTACAATGCTTACAGTTAATACTATTAAAATTTAAAACTGGGAAATTCCTTTAAGGAAAAACTGTATCTCACAGAGTGATGAGGCGCCGCGTGATGCTATCACCTGGTGGAGTCGCCCATTGTCGCTTGGACGGGGGAAGTGGTTATAGGGATCCTCAGTGGGGCCACTCATTTAGGTGGCCGCTTAGTCAGGGGTGTATCAGTGTCAGCGAGGCGGGCAAAGTGCGATGCTCACCGGTGTTTCTAGCGTGGTACCGTCTCGAAGCGCTAGGCTGTGGATTTGCGCGCAGTCTTCTCGTCGTGCATAGGGAAACTACGACATTTCAACATTAACAATAACATTATATGGCATTAAACTAAAAAAAAAGTGAAATACAAGTCACTTGAGTGTTTTCATGAAACTGTTCCGAATGTTTCAGGCCCTAAAACGTATTCTGAAAACACGCGTTTTAAGCTGTTTTCACCTAAATTCAGAAACAGAACTACTCATCTACCCTGTGTGTATTCTTAAATGCTTATCGGATTCTAATCCTACTCGGATAAGTATATATAACAGTTTATAAAGCTTGTGTTTTTTTTTTCTTCTGAAACTCAGCACACTGTAAGTGTTCCCGGGTGTTTGGTTCTCTTTAGTTGGCCGCTCAATGTCTGGCAGAGCTCCGGGAGTTACAATACAAATATTTATTGGAAGTATCTGATTACTTAAAGCCTTTAAGTGGCCCGCTTAGTCAGCGCTCGCTGGTATTTCTAACGCGGTATAGCCTCTAAGCGCAAGTATGTGAACTGGTGCGCAATCTTTACGTAGTTCATAGGAAAACCATGAAATTTGAGAGGTGACCATGACTTTACATGGCATTTAAATTAAGGTAAATGTGTAATGCAAGTCCCTTAAGGGCTTTCAAGAATCTGTACCAGTTGTGTTATGCCAAAAAATACTTTTAAACAACACCTGTTCAACATTTCAACTTTTATATAAATACAGTTTAAAAATTGAATACGAAATAAAAAAATTTTTATCCAGCCCTCAGTGAACTCTTAAATACTTTTCATAAATAGACCCCCTCGGAAATCTAGAGTAGTTTTCAAATCACGTGGTTTTCCCTGAAACTCTGCACTCCGTGTGTGTGTCCGGATAGACGGGGGCCTTAAGAGCCATTGCACTCCGATATGTAGGTAAATTTTAAGGTGTCATCTTTTTCGTGTATTTCTTTAATAGTTAAAATTGCGTAAATATATAATTTAATAGACGTTCTTAGATATAAAAAAATTCTAATCACAGTATTGAAAGTACAGGGTCACAGCTTAAGTGTTTCTTAAAGGCGCGTTACCGTCGCGTCGCGAAGACAGCACGCCACTTCGATGCCTAGTGCGTAGAGACTGTAAGGCGTGTAATACTTGAGCCAGCTTCGCCCTTAGCGCACCTGGAGCTCTTGAAGCTCGTACGCCCGGCCAAAGGTCCCCTTAGGGGTCGGTCTCACACACCATTTGGATTTTTTTTTTTAGTTTCTTCGTCGGTATTTTTTAAGGTCTTTTTCTTTTTAAATTAAATTATATACTATATACCTCCCTTTCTTTTGTTGTTCTGCTACAAATATTTTCAACAAATATTCATCAGTTTAATATATATGTTGCGGAACAACAAATAATAGGAAAGTATCGAGTTAACATTTTATAAATAGCCCTTACATAAAAGTAAAAACGAAAAATTAAAAAAAAAAAATGTGTTCTCATGTTGCATATACACTTTAAAAACGAAACTCGAACACGAAATTAAACGTAAAAGTCTTTAAATTAATTACCAACAAAATAAATGTACGAAAATATGGTTTTCTTTTACATATCTTTATGTAAATCACACATAGTTTCCGCACCCGCAACTAGAATTCGTTTTAGAAGTAGTTACGTAAAACGGCTCCAAACAAAACGAAGAATATTTTGGACCTGATTTTTGACAATTAATATAATTTAAACGTTAAAATTTATTAAATAGTCAACACTTAAAAGTTTCCCTTTGTATTTGTGAGCTTTAGTTCACGCCATCCGCCACAAATTTTAGTACCTTGGTTACACATTTCCGTTCCTTGCGACTCCCGCTCCATTCACGAAAATAGTCCTACCAAATGCCGTATACCGAGAGCTAAAATGTTACATGGTTATAACACCGCGAGGCTAACAATACAGCCTTGGAGAGGGGGCGATGCAAGTGACGCCCACCCTTCTCTAACTGAGTAAGGTAATTCGATTATAATGGCGCCCTTCTACGTCCCCCGTCGGTTCGGCACATTTGCCTGCGTGAACTGATGTAACTAGAACGACATTGTTCTCGAAACTTCAGGTTTCAGTTCCACCCTGGTGATGCAAGACATTTCTAGAGCGGGAGCTGCGGCGTATATAAACCGCGCGGTTGACCTACGAGGACAGTGAAGTGAAGAATGTGAGTGATCCCCTGTAGAGTGATGGCTGGGGCCACAGCGGGTCTCGCGGTGCATCGGGGGCCGAGGCACGCGGGTGTTGTACGTGCGGCGGACGAATGAGTAGCGCGAGGCATTGTGTTGAGAAAGGTGTGCGTTAAGACACGAGCAGTAGGGAAAGCCACTGTCGAGTCAAAATCCACTGGAGGGAGTGAGTTGTAGACTTAATGAAAGAGTAATGAATTTTTGGACACAGAATTAAATTTTTTAACATAATTAATAATGAAGTAAATATTAGTAAATAAGTAAAACTATTTAGTTAACGGGGCTATCCTTTACAGGCTTTTTTTCACCACTCGTAACCGTATGTTTCTCGTTATTTTTACATTATGAATATTTAAATATGTGACACAGATATAATTTAATTTCTATTAAAAATAAAATTTGTCTGACAGGCTTTATGGAAGTTGAAACATAAACTTTATCTTAGTTTATTTATTCAAATTTTATCTTATGATTGAAAATAAATTTATCATGTTATTATGAATAATTTTTTATAAATATTTGTTATTAAGTTAAGGTTTATTTATTTGTTTTGCAAATCTTAATGACTAAGTTATATTCAAAATTCAGGATGAATTTAGAACATATTCACGTGTGTTACATAGTTTTGGATGAAAATTATGCTTGTGTACTTTGTGTCTTCTTTTTATACTTAGATTAACATGCGTAAATAAATAAAAATTGAGTTTTCAAATAAGTCCTTTAACTTGATTTTTTGAAAAATTTATTAAATTAAAATAATAATATTTAACCATTTATAAACAATAAACTATATTTACATTATTAATTTAACATAAATGACAAAATACATATATATATATATATATACATCCTTACAAAATCATATAGGAAACTACCTTTACAAGAGTATATTTAGTTCTGAATTTGTATCATGCCACGAATGAAATAATTGTGACATAAGTTGTTAATAGCTAGAATTTAAAGTATTGAATCAAAATTATTTTTGTTTTCAGTATAGTTTTGGGCCTCCTCGGCTTCCCCACTCCTCACTCTCTTCGCTGCCGGTCGTTACTCTCTTGTCTTCCAGAACTGCTTTTATCAGGCCCTAATCAATCCTGGTGTTATTGATGGCAGCGAGTTGGAGAGAGAGAGAGAGAGAGAGAGAGAGAGAATGAGAGAGCGAAAGCTTTAACTCGAAGCTCAGCGGGTTCCCAGCGCTGCAGCTTTCGGGGGAGCAACCACCGAAGATTTAATCCAGGTCGTTATTCAACCGCCAGCCTAATTGCGCTCGGCTACTCGGCGGCAACCAAGGCAGTTTATAAATCAGCGAATTAATGGTCGTGGGGCAAGGTCGTCAACTTCCAGGGAGGAAAATTCCCCCCTCCCCCTTTCCAAGCAAACTCCCACAAGGCGAGGACGAGGAGAAAGCTGTCCGGCAATTATTGTGGTCCCAGACGTTGAATCATTGTTCCAGGACTCTCGCGCGTGGGACGAATCAAGAAACGGGTTGGAAAAGTGCGAACGTTGTTGGGAGAGGGGGCATGAAAATAAAACGGAAGTCTCCGACGGCCGGAAGATTGTATAATTATTTCCCTCCCCCCCCCCCCCCAGACTTATGTTAATATACGTGTGTTCGGGAAGGCTCCAGGCTAGGATAAGACCTAAGCGTGTCTAATTCTTAAAGCGTATTCGCCTAAAATGGCATATTCTGGGGTGAGCATGTATTAGTCGGGCAGAATGATAAGTGCGACGCTCGCTGTGCTTCTAGCGCGGTATTCCCTCTAAGCAAAAGACTGTGGACTGGCGCGCAAAGTTCTTGAGATATGTGTCGTAACCATAACATTATATGATGGCGAAACGAAGGTAAAGTTGTCATACAATTCCCTTGTGTACATCCAAGAAACTCTACCAGGATTATCACACCTAAACATTATTCTGAAAATACGCGATTTAGTCATTTACACTCCTCTAAAAATATAGTTTAAAAAATTTATTTCTGCACAGACTACAGGTAGATTTCAAAGTACCTATTATTCTGGAAATATTTTGGATTCTAATATTAGCTCCTGGAACATTTTAAGTATTAAATGTAGCCTACATAACTTCCTTTATAATCGTCAATAATAAAAATATTTCTTTTTTTTCATTTTTGTTATATTCCTTGCAGCGAAAATTTTTTTAATGTTTTTAAATTAATTCATTGAGCCTTGAATGTTTTAACTTATATCATACTAGCTGCAATCCCCGGCGTCGCCCGGGCTGAACACAGGGTGATATATTGTCCTCGAGTTAAAGCCAAATGGATAGCGCCATATGACAGTGTGGTGGGCATAGGCAAAATGACACGCAAAATACTGTTCGTATGTCTATGACATATGATTTTCTGTTTAACAATGGCGATCGGTTGAACGGTACACTTGGTGTATTAACTTGCTATTTGGTGTTATTTCGGGTTATATCGCAATTCACCATATAATTTTGTCCATACAAATGAGTCAACACCACAAATTTTTCAATCAACCAAACTAAAAACCAAAATTGAGATCTAAAGCAGGGTTTTACACTCTTACTCCAGCCAATTCCACGACTCCTCTTTATCCCATATTTATTATCTTCCTGACCCATTATCATCACTTATATGGCACACATTACTTATCAAAAAACAAATCAACACCATGTGAACAATTCTGCTTGTCAGAAAATGTAAACTAATAAATTTATATATATATATATAATATTATCATATTTTATATATATATATCGCAGAGGCTACCGCCCCCTCGCCCGTCATGTACGCCCACCACATCATACATGCGCGTGCAATACTTAATACTTATTTGGCTACAACACTAATACTTACATTTTAAATATCGTGATATCTTTTGAATGAAATGTCCGACTTGAATAATTCAAAAAGTTCTAGAATGGTATTGAATTCGTCTTGAATATGCAGTAATTTATTTTCATAAAAATTAATACCAAGGTACACAATAAAGAGTTTTTGAAGCGACAGCATTTTAATTATTTAAAAAATAAAAGAAAACACTAATTGTGAGATAACTACAATAGTTAGACATATGGTTACACGATATTTTTTGAAGACAATTATATGTTCTGCAAAGTGGTAGTACATTGTTTTGTTCTATAATCAATAGGTTTCGCAGCGCACGCCGTGTAAGGATTTTTTCGGGTTATTTTTTTACACCTTGGGTTACCTTATTGGACTTTTAGTAAGGATCCCTAATGTTATTGATAATATAATATAGCCTACAGCCTTCCACGATAAATGTACTATCCAACACTGAAAGAATTTTTCAAATCGGACCAGTGGTTTCTGATATTAGCGCGTTCAAACAAACAAACAAACTCTTCAGCTTTATAATATTAGTATAGATTATGACTTCTAAGGTAGTTGAGCAATTATTCTTGATATTCAAACACTTATTCATCCCCTGTACTAATAGTTGGTCGTATAATTTTTTTTTTTGGACAAAGGTTTAAGGTAAGATTTTAAGTATTGACTTTAGTCTTTCTGCACTTGTTATTTCCATCCCTTGCAGTAATGTTTTTTATTATAAAAAATTTTTAGACAGCAAATTTGTTTAAAATAATAAGATTTACAAACCATTGGAAGGGATTACAATTCCAAGGGATTTGATAGTGTACCTACTGAAAGAGGTATGAATTTTGTTTTTAAATTCTACTCCTTATTTTTCGAACCCCTACCTTCTGGTAACTGGTAGGTAACTGCTCCCTGAGATGGCGACTGCAATGTCGACCGAAACGTTGGTGAATTATCCGCCAAGGACACGGCAACAACCCAGAAGCCAAGCTATTTTATGATTGAACCTATGATATTTAAATTAAATAATAAACTTATAAATTATTAAAACTTTAAGTAATGAGAATTAAATAATTTTACTGTGGATGATTTAGATGCCTTATGATTCCCCTATTTAAAGGACTTACATAAATCCACTTTTTTGTGTTGCAGGAAGAGAGTTTTGATATTTTTTTGGATGACAGACGACGGGAAGTAAAAGCGGACGAGGAAGTAAGCAAGAACCGCTTTCGCTTATCGGCAATAATATAACAATCTACAGCTTACTAACCAGCCCAAAAAAGTGATCCTTCTGTGACTACGAGAACGTTTGACATTTGGACAATTCATTCGTGGAAATAGCAATCGGTTAAACGATAATGTCTGCGAGCAACTTCATCAATGGGATTAAGAAGGTCGTAAATCTATGAATTTGGTGTCGTTCTAAATTTGAAGTCAATCTGCTTATAAAATGGTTATTGAAAATAGCCGTACTTTTATTAAATTGAACGTTAGTAGTTTGTTTAATTCATAGAAAGAAAATCAGTAGGAAGATAGCATAAGTGTCGTCATTGAGTAAGTATTTTATATCAAGTTTTTAACAAAACGTTAAAAAGAATTAGAATAAAAATTGATTTTACCACAAAAAAAATGTAATAACCTGATAAGTAAATATGGTGTGTGGCCTTGTCACTTTGACTAATATAGATAACATGGGGATATTTACATATATTTCGCTATCAAAATCTTATTTTCAAGTTTGAAATTACACTAACTGTTATAATTTTCTAAATTTCTGTTAGGCCACCGTAACCCTTGATGTAGTTTCAACGTTTTTACAAATAGATGTGACTAATTAGAAAACTATTTTGATCATTTTATGAATGAGATAGGTCAACTAGAGTCGGGGTAGAGCCCCATAATTTTTTATTGTATCCGATATGCTTCTAATTTTTATTATGCGGTGACAACCAGTGACCATTAATATAAACGTAACCTGAAATACGTTTATGTACGACATACTTTAAGCTTCATTCCTAAGAACTAATATCTCTGAAAATATGTGTCATCGTTTAGTAAAATGATATGTTTATTTTTTCTCGAAACTGCAAGATCACAGAATTTACATTTGGGTATTTCGAATCAGATATAGCCCATATAGGAGTTATGTCATTCGACACTACACTCATTCATAAAAACGAAAAGAAAGAAATATTCAGCTTCTTCTTAAACTAAACTACATACAAATAACGATGTCAATATTATTAACTTATTCTTTGTAGTAGGTATACATAACTGCAACATGGACATATTTTATAATTTAATTTTTAAAGATTTTTTCTCTGTAAATCAATTATGTTATTTTCTTGACCCAGTATTTCATCTTTGCTTTGACGGAGAACGCGAAGTGAGCCTGCGGAATTTAAATATTACATGAAATTTTCAACTATAAACATAAATATCGGTACCTGAGTAAAATCGGGCCTAAAACAATTTAATTTTTTTGGTTTAATTAAAAATTATGTCTTGAAAGTTTTTCATACATTAGTTATTCACTCAAAAACATTTACTAAACGTCACAACAATTTCAGTCCAATGCTTTTAGATTTATCAGGCATACCTTTGTCCACAAAAAATTGCTTTGTAAGGCAGTTGGAAAAAGTCTCCCGTTTGAAGCAAAATATTCCTAATTTACTTCTTGCTGACAACGCGTAACAAATAGTAGCATTGAAATATCAGTATTTATTAAACTCTTCTGTAAATTTACACAATTAGACTTAGGTTCGTTTCTGAGGCGTGCCTATTGCAAACCGTAAGTACGAGGGAATATAAACAGCCAACATTGCAGCGCCGGAGAAGGATGTTTTCAGATGACGTAGTAGTTCGAGAAACCACGCGACAGAAAGGTCAATGCTGCGGAAAGTGCGACCGGTGGGGCGAGTCTGAGCTCCGGTCGTGCGCGAAGCGTTCCAGTGGCTCCGTATGAACCCGCCCAACCGTTTATTACAGGCTGGCAACGTTGGCGGCACTCACGGCCCAGCCACTGGGCTGCGTGACTTTCGTCCGCACAGATAAGTTGCTGCATCGCAACTACGTAATCAACGACTGACTAATAAAATGTGCTCAAAAAAAAAACCATGTAAGCAAAAATAAATAAAATTCTGAACGAGTTTTGGAAAACATTCTAGTATTTTAGCGCACAGGTATATTACGTTGCTTATTGGTAGCAGTGATAACATACAAAATAAAAAACAAAAAAAAAAACTTATATTTAAAAAAAAATTAGTAGAAATTTATGGTAATTAGTTTTAAATAAATTACGCGCCGTGTTATCATTCGAATAATTTCAAGGAGTAAAGAAATTATTAGGAAAATAAAACATAACAGACGTCCAAATGATCCATTTTGTAATACACCTGAGATATATGCAACTTATCGTACTCGGATGCTAACAGTGCAACATCATTTACGGTTTAGGATGCACAGGGCCACAAAGCGGCGTTCGGTGTTAAAAAATATGAATACGTGAACTTTGTGATATTTTGGGACTATAGTATGATTTTTTATAGTCAAAATAATATGAATAATATTCGTCGAAACAAGTTTAGGATGAGATAATGTATTTTCGTGTAACTGTGGATACTTTCCGTAATTTTTGTGCGAGGATTTGGCATATGGATATTCGTTGATCGTAAAGCATGAATTTCTTGAAGAATGTGTGATGAAGAGCAGACTTACTCATAAAGATAAAACAATACTAACTTAATTTAATGGTTTTAAAAAGCGACTAAAAATAAATAAAAAATTAAAATTTTACTGAGCTGCATTTAGTATTAAAGATAGTATGAAATATTTACCAAAGTGTTGATAATGTTATTCACAGATAAGCACTGTAAGTTAAAAAATATTTTTCTCTGTCAAGAGGTTGCATGGTAGTAGATTTTTTGCTTACAATACAGTAATATTTATGAGCAATAACTACATTGTAAAACTTTTAAAGGGACAACATACAGAATATTAATGAACCTATTTTAAAACTCTCATTATTTATTTCAATCACTAAGAGCGAACGCTTTATCTCCTCTCAAAGACATTAACAACTGAACGAGTAAATGGAAAAGTGGTGTATGTGGGGTTCCTTTTCTTTGTGTCTTACAAGCAACAATTTTTTTTTAACGAATACAAAGTTATACCATCACAAAGTACATTGCTTGAACAGAATTTGATATTAATGTATTAAATTTTATTCAAGATAAATTATTATCATTTAAAAAAAGGCATGCCAATAATCCCACGTATAGCTGTACAAAGACTGCGTACACAAATTGATGCTAGAATTGTTTTGTATTTAATCATTTATTTTTTAAACATTTAATATACAAATAGAGTTGTTCTTTAGTTATTTTAAATCTCCATTCCTTGAGTTTGTCGTTATTCTATTAATATATAAATAAAAGTATTTGTATGTTTTGTTACTCAATAATAAATTTAATACTGAACAAATTTGGCAACATTTGAACTACCGTTAGTTCGTTATCGTGAATTAACACACAAGACACATATAATTATGAAATTCCAACCCTTAAGAAATGAAAATTGTGCAGATTAAGTTTTATAATATAAATTAAAAGGAAGTTAAGTCATAGGGCAGAATATTATATTCATAAAAAATGTTTGTTCTTTTTTCTATGCCTACCAGATAAAATCCATTACCAATTGAATTTTACCACTTTGAAAAACCGCACCCTCAACTCAAGGAATTTGGTTTTATTTTTAAATATCTCTGAAAATAAACAAGCTTATTCAAAATATATAGTACGAATAATAAACATACAATTTTTTTTCGTATTTTACCGAGATTGTAAGCCTAAGTGGGTGAAAATTGGGTAGCTAATTTCTATAAAGAATGATAAACGTATCCCAATCTGTTAAATATGAATAAATTAAAATGAACATAATTGACATACACAAAATTACATAATTTAGCGTAGCTTTAAACTTTTTTCTCAAAATTTTACACTTAAGTTAGTAGAATGGGTACAAGTTTTCTCTTATAACTAAATATCATGTCTCTGAAACTAGTCGACCAGTATAATGTGAATATATATGCATGTTTATGACGCTTTACTTTTGAACTGAAATCTTGAGTTTATTAAATAATTCCAGCCCATAAATTATCTAAAAGCTTTGAAACCTTTTTTGCGTAAAAAACACAATATTTCCTAAGAAAAAAGCCACATTAGGTAATAATTTATTCCTTTTTTTTATTTATAATTTTTAAATTTCTTTAATATTTACCGTTATTAAGATTATTAAACAGCGGGTACACATTAATTACATAGCGATATAAATATAAATATAAGTAAGTGCATCAGAACGCTTAATGACGAATCGGAAATTCAACCCGTCCAAGAATAACAGCTACCGTATTATTTTATGACTAAATAGTTAAATGATATTGTTTTAATATCGGGTGACAAAAATTTTTCACTTCGTTTAGAAAGTTAAAAGTAAAAGGAACTAAGTAGTACCATTGATTATAAATACACTTATTTAGTATTTTTTTATATTCAATATTTTTTAACTTCAAAAAATTATTTGCATAGAGAAAATACAGCCTTTATTTACTGTCATAATGTTGGTATCCCTGAATTGATGGGCTATTCAATTTTTATGTAGTATTAGTTAGATGGCAGGTGACAGCAGTTTAAATAAGTAACTAATTTGTTTATAAATAAAGTATTGTTTGGAGAATCGTTGATTAAATTCTTTATTTATCTCATAAACTTATAGGTTCAATGGATGACATGTGATCAGGTCAACTAACAAAACCATGGCATAACCACTCCCGAAGCATTACTTTCAGGAGTAACATGTACGTAACTGTAAATATACAGTTACGAACGCGAGAGACAAGACAGCGATGCCAGGTTCGGAGCTGGCTGGCGGCCCCGCACGGTCACCTACGTCATGAGACATCCATTGATGTAAGACATGCCACGCGTGCCTGGCTGTATTACAAGGATCGTCGCTACCCCCCCCCCCCCCCCCACTCACCCACCCAACCACGCCCACCCAAACGTTTCCACGCGCAGCACCCTGCCTCGCACGAGCTGCCGATGCCCTTCTCGACGCTTTGGGCATCGGGTCGGTACAGGATTGACGCGACTGGCCCCAGCCACGCTCGTCACTTCTAGAAGGGCATCAGAGTCTATATAAGCCTGGACGCCAGTTTCCACGAGAGTGACTCGGCGAAGGGAAGTGCGACGGCGGCGATGGAGTGCGACGAGAGTTCGGCAACGGAGGTCCACAAGGAGTGCTGCTGCGATAGTTGCGCGAGGGTGTGGCCCAGCGAGGTGTGTGTTTTGTGTAAGGACTGGAGACACTGAGTGCTAGTAATTGATAAAAAGGCATTTTAAGGAATATTATGTATTAGTGTTGTAAATACTAGCAGTCAATAAAACTGTGCAAAAAAAATTGTGCTATCGCTAAACGAACCCAGTTCTTCCCACTCAATGATTAAAAAAATCGTAACAATACACTTAGAACGTCAGTGAAACTTTCAAAATTTTTGAAGGAGGTTTTTCTTTTTGTGGACTTTATGAAGCTCTCGAGCCGAACGACTTGCTCCCTTTATGCCGCCCACTAAAATATAAAACAATTAAAAATTATAATGAAAACATTTTTACACATAAACATAGGAAATTAAGATAACCACAATAATTGACGAACTTAAAACGTGCCATGGTTTAACAAACTAATACATATAGTAAATTATTTTAATTAAACTTTATATTTTAATGAATAACATTTTCTTAGTAACAGGTTTTGTAACGGATTGTTCAGTCCCTGTCACTAAACGTTGATTATCGGGAAAAGTTATCCGTCTTTTTTAATTTTTCAATCATGAAATCTTATCTTTTTCAGCAATAAGACCAACATTATAATGTAAAATATGCTACACAAAAACTTTCAAAATCACTATTAATTATTATTTATATAGAATCGTACGATACTGGTATGACAGCTTTCTCTCTAAGAGTAACAATTGCATGCATGTGTGCATTCTTCTTATTAAAAACTTCCAAGTATAATTATGAAATGCAAAAAAATTATCATATTACTTTTTTATTGAGAGGTAAATATAATGTCTTCATCTGCAGTGCCAGACATTTCGCACATGTCATAAGAGCTAATATCAACTAGGCATGAAATATAAATATTCAGAAAAAGTAAGTAGCCTCTACACTCATACACAATACTTCTCACAAAATGAAAATAATGATTTTCTAGGTTAAATATTTAAAATAAAGCGTTTTAAAATATGCTGAATTTTTTTGATTTGATCTATCTCTAAGTTTTAAAATATGAACACATATTAAATCATTCTACAGTTGAAACAGTGTAAATTATTAACACCATTATGCAAAAAAAAAATATTAAAAGTGTTTTTCTATAAACTTGAACAGACTAAATGTGGTGTTTTATAATTATTTTTAATGTAGTATGATTGAGTGCTTAAACAAGCTGGCAGTAATAAATTTGGGTTCATAACATTAAACAACTCATTTGCCAATGAATCTGTCAAATACGTTTTATTATCATTTGATGGTAACAGTTTATAGTAGCCTACATTGTAGTTGCACTGCCTGAACTGTTTGTTGATTGGCGCAGTACACATTTTAATGTAGATACTAGGCCGCTAAAAAATTACATTATGCCAATTCAAACAGAAGTGTGCGTATGTTGTTGCGTGTGTTGTTTTTACAGATGTAAACAAATTGGCAAATAATTGTTTACATAAGATAATATTGTCACTTATACTGGCAAGTCGTGAGCTTATTATTGGGAACATGCACTTAATGCAGTAATTTATCTACCTGACTTGTTTTATCAGTGGTAATTAATGCATATACTGTGTTTGATTATCTTAATGTATCATTTACTAATTACTTCGTAAATAAATTAATCAGGATTGCAGTATTACTAAGGCAGAAACGGGTAGTAGGTCAAAATTTTTGTAAAGTAGCAATAGTAATTAATTGACCGAAATAAGGTTATTACTATCGACGTGTCAGGTGATATCTAAACATAAATCAGAATTATATACCTACCACTTTAATGTTCCATTATTTTACTTTTCCGCAGAAATTTCATAGTCAGGGCAATGGTAATGTGCCCAGCACTGAGGAATTGATAAAATAAGTACATATCTGCAGTAACGCACTGGGAAATTACGGTTTTGATAGGCCACGATATAAATAAATGACACACGACAAGACCACTAACTTGATCGTAAACAGAGCTCAATAAAGCTGTATTAATGTTTTGAAATTATAAGTCATTTCATAGTCTGCTTTGCACATGAATATTCACACCAAATTTCTGAAATTGGTTCAAAATTGAATTATTTTGCATTAATGCTAACAATGGAATATCACTACATATCTCACATCTCTTAGTAGTTTTATTAATGAAAATTTTAAACTATCTATAATTTTTATAATTCCATAACAGTTAACCAGCATCATAATGACCATTTTGTTTTACAAATATAAAATAATTAGGGTTATGATAAGTTTTTGAAACTATTTAGTAAACAATAATAAAATATTATTTTGTACTTCTTCTTTATAAACTTTTTATTTCGTCTAATATCCACGTAATTGTCATAATTTATTTGTAACAAAGAATTTACTTCAGCAGTTTAATATACCGCAGCGATTTAAATTATTATTAACTTTTATCAACTCCTACTAAAATACCACTCCGCTCTGCTATCATTAGCGGTTTAGACATGCGTCCGTAACATAAAAAAAATATATATTCATTTCCCTCCTATGCGCACAACCTCTCTCCCATGCACACTACCGTGCTACGCGTGATTGAGAATCAGAAAGTAAAAAAAACAAATGGTCATCAAATATGATGCCTACAAACTATGTTCAAAGTTACTGATATTTCTGTAATAGTGAATCTAATTTAACGCTACGCTTACGACGAGGTATCACACATGCAGGTAAGATGTCACTCGTGCGTTGGCCGATGAGTAGGGCCATGCAATTTTCACGAAGAAAATTCTATACACCGCCCATAAGTAGGAAATCCATCTCTGTGAAGTGCAAGAATCATTAGTAGTATATATTAGGGGCCACAAGCCCGGGTTCCTGGCTGAAATGTGTGGTGTCGACCGAAATCTGACGTCACGACGGCCATCTTGGATGATAACGTCACCGATTCACTTATAGTTACGTTCGCCATATTGGATTATGACGTCAAGGCGGCCATTTTGAAGTACGTACTTACGTCACCTAAATTATATCGTGGAATGAAAAAGAAAAGAGAGAAAAATTCATTAGTTTTTTGTCAAAACATCCACTCACCAATATACATTTAATTAAGTATGCTTGAAAACTGAAAATAAATAACTTCTGAGGCGTCTTTACGCGAGACAATTTACCTACAAAGCCAAAGACTCGCGAGTGTGCACTTATTATATTAGATGCGTCGTTAAGCCGTGGCACACACTGGGTGGCATACATTAAGTCTCGAAAAAAGGCCGAGTACTACGACAGTTTTGTTAATTTAACACCTCTGTCAGAACTTAAACTATACCTGCGCAGGTAAACGCTGTACTGCAATTACGAAACCGAACAATTGACTAACCAAACCAACTGCGGACACTTTTGCCTTAACTTTCTTATTTAAAGAATGTAAAATAACTGTCCAGTCATGAAAATAAGTCAGTAATGTCTATAATACTTACATTGACTGGACACAGTATGGAGATGCGGGCGGTCCATTTCCTGCCTCTGGAGCTGGAAATATATCTTACTCGCAGGTTTTCAAACTTATAATGGCATACCAAATATCGATGAAAATAGCTGCAAGATTTGTTTCATGAAAAGTGATGGGACCACTCAAGAAATACATTTAGCGGTTGGATCTTACGAAATTGACAAATTTGCAAATTACATCAAGGTAAAGCTTTCACACATTGTAGACTTTCATCTGCATGGAAACACAAACACACAAAAAGCATTCTAACTTGTAGTGTAATTGTCGACTTTTTTAAACCTGGGAACTTAGCCACGATGCTCGGAATCTATTGGTAAATTTCTTAACAAATAAATTACATTACGTCTGCACTTGAAGCGATGGACATAAAGTTTGTGGCACTGAAAGTTATAAAAGAAATCACATCGGTGTGCAAAAGACTAGTTCCCTAGAAGACATTGATACATTAACCCCTGATAACAAAGTTTTTTCTCAGTTTTGGACAAGTGCCGAATAAATATGGAGAAGAAATCCTTAATGTGGAAGACCCGGTAATTTAAAATGACAGCGTTAGGAAAATTGAATTGCACGAGTACCAGCCTGTCCTGCTCGGAAGGTAGGTGTTACCTTTTGAAGTACGCATTTCTGTACAGCACCAATATATCTGTACTTTACCTTTGCAGTTGTTTCTACTTATAAGAGGTACTCTGACAAAGGTAGATGGCATGCATTCGACAACGACGTCTATATCCTTCAACAGTTTTCTTCACCTAATCGAAAACATTACATATGTTTTCATGGAACCGAGTTAGACCAGATTTAAATCAAGAAATAGGTAAATTTTAGTTTGCAAACCAACTAATAATTGTAACGTTTCAAAGGTGAACAAATAAAAAATGCAAAATTTTGGAGTTAAAACACTATGTTCCGGATCCCCACATGTTTTGAAATATAGCTTTGAAAAAATTATCTAACATTGTGATTTTGAATACACGTGAAAAAAAGTAACATTTGTTAAAATGGTTTTTCTTGAGCGTTAATATTGGAAACATGTTGCCTTAAAAACTCGATATTTAAGCCAAAACAATAAAAATCTGCAAATATTAACGGTAGGCCTATGTCTTAGAAAATTTGCAAGTCTTTGATTTGCATTACATGCTGCTATAACACAACTTTTGTAAACAACTATATAAGTTTTTAATAAGTGATTTTTCCATTACAGAAAATTTTGAACGATTTCATAGATTTTCTGCGAAATTTACATTGTAATTTTAATATCTACCACTTTTATTTGCACCGGTTATTGTGGTAAATTGACTTACTTATTTGCTAAGAGAAGTCTACTCCAAAATTCTTTTCACATGATTTCATGTGAACTTACCAACAACAAATTCATCACCATTTTACCATATGTCAGTTCACACTGACATAATTATTATTTTTGAGTGTACGCTTGTTAAATGTTCTCGCATAAATAAACTGCAAATTGTGTTTTAAAATGGTCTGAGAGCTCGATAAAATGAAAACCAAGTAATTAGTACGTCATTTATTTAAATTAATGATTTCAAATAATTTTGAGTGTAGAAAATTAGGTCTGCTACAGAAATATATATAAAACATACTTCCTTTAAGCTCTGGTTTCAAATTCTAATGGCTATCCTTCAAACTTCACGACAGAGCAGTTTTATGTAGCATAAAAAAAATGTTGTTTTTTCATATTTGTAAACTAAGAATGAGTAATATTTTATCTTTGAGCTTCAAATAGATGCTATATGTTGACATTCATTGTTTTGTGAAGAGTATTAAAATTACAAACAAGAGAATTGTTTAGGAAGTATAAGAAGCATTTATTTTTATGTTTACCCATGTAGGCCATTACATTTACATGTGGTAATGTGTAAAAATGCTTATCGCTAGTTGTTTAATTAGGTACCAAAAACTCTATAAAGTCCTACTAAACTTTGTAAATGTTTCATTACTAGGCTCTCGACTCGTGACATGGCAATGCCAATGCCAGGGAGACTATTTGACCATGAGAGAGGAAACGTGTTTTAGAAAGGCAGCTAATGTGTCGGCCTTGCCGTCAAGCTAGTGAGATGTGGTTTCAGATTCAAGGTGAATGTTACTACGCGAGTGTCGTGTTGCGGCCTCCGTATACATTATCCACGTCTCTTCGATTCATCTGCGATGAACCGCCAAAGAGTGAATCGTCTTGCAGGAAGAGGAGTAAGATGATAGAGCGAGACGAATGGTCGAAGAGTTTCTCCCGCTCCGGGACCGATGCGACCCACTGGACCCAAACAAAACGAAAGGCGGAGACATGGCCTTTTATATAAGGAGTCGATACCGGGGGACATTGCGCCAGAGTTGAAGTAACTCGCCTTGACAATGCTGCGTCTGAGGTTCGAGGTCGTGACGGTGAGTCGATAAAGGCAGGGCGACAAATGACCTGGCAAAATAAGGCAGAGTTTAAAGTGGTTTCAGACCGTTTGGTTGTGATGACAGCTGATAAAGGGAGGGCGAGAAAAGTTATTTCTTACAATTTAGATAGGAGATGTAGTCGTGACGGTGAGACGAGAAAAACGGTAAAAACTAGTCTGTTGTGATATTTGGTGCAATTTAAAATGGTTTTGGATCTTTTAAATAAGATATGAGATTGAGCAGGGAGTTCTCAACGATAGAGCGAGAAATGTTGTTTTTGACCATTTATATAAGAGTCGAGGTAGTGACGATAAGTAGATAAAGGCAGGGCGATATCGGGTTAGTTAGTATTGGGTACAGTTTAAAGAAGTTTCAGACCGATAAAATAATTGGTGTTGCGGATAAATGTATGTAATATAACGATTTTGTATCGAATAACATTGAAGTTCCTTAAGTTTAGGCAAACATAAGTATTGTTAAAGGCCATTACAAAATGCTTTTTGACAGTATTATTTTAGTTGTAACTATTACCAAAATGATTTGACAGTGAAAATAATTGCTAGTGGTTATGTTTTACATCTGGTGTGATACTTATTTTATTTTATAATTTTTAGAAACAAAATTTTGAAAATTATCAAACAGATGTTGTAACCATGTTGGTATTTGTCGGTTCTTATTCCTCCCTATGCCTAACGTGGCCCAGTAATCGATTTTCTTAATAATCTAATCTTTAGCGTAATTACTTATTGTAAGATAACAATATTTTTAGCTGTAAGACTCCCCCTACCGAAACCGGACTAACAGATGGTAATCTGGAATGAAAAATGTGAAAACTAAATTGTTACTTTGCGTTTATTTTATAATACACTTTCATTTTCGGAATACTTCGATTGGACGCGGGGAAAACCTTGGCGGTAAGAAGTAAGAGAGCGCATGTGTGAAATATTTTACATGTTATATATAAAGACAATAAGAGAGCAATCCCTCTTCCCCTTTTATATCTGTATAACAAACATATAAATTTAAAATTATTTACTTATTGATGAGTTGTTAAAATGTTTGTTTAACCATACACACTTTCTGATGCCCTTTTTACGGTTATTCCTACCTAATTACTTTCAAGCAATTATTTCACCCTCTAGCATATTACTTTATGGAACATAGTTTTATTATATAATGAACTGCAAACGAGAGTGTTTTTATTAAGATAAAACTCACCACTTCATAGATTTATATCTCTATTTGTATACGAATACATAGTCAAATAATGTTACACGTATGTATTTTTATTATTTTTTGAAGTAAATATTATTTTTTGTAAGTATTTTAAGTAACTAAAACCTAAGATAAGAGTTTGAAACTTTGAATTTGTCTGAAATAAAAACAATTCTGGTGTTTAAGCAGCAGGCAGGGTAAAAATAGCCGCTACGTTACCATCTTAATAAAGGAATTTATATGATAATCGTTAAATTAAGACTCCTTATAAGGAATTTTGGAAATGATGTGTTTGTTTTGACTTCCAAACTTTACCTTTTTCAAATCCGTCAGTTGAGATACTAGCGAGATATATAAATGAATTGACCTTTAATTATATGAGTAACATGCATGTATGTTATTTTCTGTAAATTTTATGTTCATTTATTGTTTTCTGTAATTTTCTTAATTTTTGTTTGATTTTCATTTTAAGGGTAATTTTGCCCGTTTATTGTGATTTTGTTGGTGTATAGATAAGGTGGGTTCACCGCAAGAAGTTAGATACAAACAGAAATACGTGATAGTATTGTTTTCTGAAAACAATGAAACAAATTGTGGCCTACTTGCAAGCATTTTTGAATGTCTGAAACGTCCATAAGCATGTCTAGCACCTTCTGACTTCTGGACTCAGAAAACGTTCTCTTCGCCTTGGTTGTTACAAAATCACCAGATTTCAGAAATTGGACATAAGTAGCATCCAATATGTATTAAATATATATGACTCGGGTGCGTAATAACCAAAATTATATAATTGAATGGAGCCCAATAGTCGATTAGTGTCAATCACAGATATAATTAAATCTGCCAAGGTCTTTTTTAACTACATGAAGAAGTGCACACAATCCCTTTTGCTCACACTCATTTTAAACGGTTGGGCCTAGTGAACTGCAACCATTTTTGTAAAAGCAACCATTTATTATTGTGAAAAGAAAGAATTAAACTTTTATTAAGTATATTTTTTCTTAAAAAACACGACAGGCGTAGGTATATATTTAACAATAACATACCCGGTAACACATCATAGAGTTTGCGGGTGACTGGGAGATGGCAACCATTTTTTCAGTACATTTTTTACAACACTTTTCTTTCAAATGACGTTCATTTAACATAATGTTTTTAAAAACGTTAAAATAAATTAAATTCAATATATTTAATTAATGATAATTGCGGCTAATTTTTGGTATGTTACCCGGCATAATGTATTTCAGCTTCATTGCCCATTAACTTGAATTAAGTTAAAAAAAAAATAAACAGACACCCGCAGGAATTAGCTGCCGTATCCTAGACTAAAGATGTATCCGAATACATACGAATCCGTCTATAACACACATTCCTTACAAAATGTAGCCACTTTGAAGACACTTTTCTAATGTACGGCTAGTATCCGAATACATTTACTGCTAACACCACCTGTTGACCGTTAGTGGTACTAATGTGCCGGTAGCCATTTTGAGTCGTGATATCTTCGCATATTCAGCAAAACGTAAATGACAACGACCAATTAAAAAATAATAATAAATCATGACTGTTATTAATGTTAGAGATGAAATTAAAAATGTTATGATTGAAAAAATATAAAAATACTAATAATAATCATTAAAATTGATCGGTATGTTTAAAATCACTTTTTGGTAATTTTTATTGTTTTTGTCTCTATTTAAGTAACAACTTATTCTTATAAATTTTAAAAATATTTTGTGTCCAAAATATATAATATTATATATAAACAAAAATTATGATTCTGAAGCTAATGGATGTAGGGACGCATTAGTGGATGCGAGTGTCGCATCCCTAGAAACCTCGATTTAGAGGACGCATGAAGGGATGCGGATGCATATATTTTGAGAATTCGGAACCAAAGAAAAGATGGCCGCGTCCATTACGATGCACTTCCCGTGGATCGCTTAGCTAAGCAAAACATATTCGCATTCAGCTTATAACTACTTATTGGCTTCTGTGTTGAGGCGGCGTCTGCTTGGCTTGTTGCCTTGTTGACAGAGGAAGGCAACGTCTGCTTGGTTACATATCAACACATTTTTTCAGATCGTCTGCAACAGGTTCATTTGCTTAAATTTACACGGTAATTTTATTTAATGAACAGAAATATTAATGTAGCTACATCAACAGAATTTGTAAATTTTATACATATACATAAGAACAATTGTAACACTTAAAATTAGTGTTAAAGTTATACTGATTTCGAATTCTTACTCGGGCATTTATGCTGTGTGCTGTTCCAGGTCCTCCAATAGTTGATGTTATTTGCAAACAGTTCCCTGAATAGCTCTCAAGTATTAACTACGCAATAAAATAAGCACAATAAAACAAATAAAGTCAAATTATTGAATATTTGATCATCTTTTCCATTGTGGAAAATAAATTGCTTGTCAGCGGGTTTCCAAAGTCTTATTATATAAAAGTAGGAAATTATTTTTCCTGTGATTATTGGGCGTTACAATACATATGGATATCTAGAGGTTAAATAAAATAATATTTATAAAACAAAAAAAAATACCTTTATTGTTGTATGAACTAAACATTAAAAAAGTCTTCAAATTAAAGTATTTTGTTTAACAGCGATAGAATGAACTACAACTCTGTATCACGTAATATTTTTAATAAGCTTAAAATAAAAATAAAGTAAAAATAACAATTCATACTAATGAAAAAAGGAATATCTCTTTTATTTCATTTTCAAAATGACTTTATAGGTACTAACGAATAGTTATTAGTCATAGAAAATTTAAAATAAATGATATCGAGCACCACACGGTTTTCATATAATTACATTATTAGGTATAGGCAAAGGTTGCAGATCAAAAAAATATATATGCCAGTATTGGAGCGCTAAATTATGCTATTGCTCAAGTATTCAAAAATGTAATTATGCAAGTATGCCAGTCAAAAGCATGCGAGTATGCTAGTGTGCAAGTATGCAAGCGTACAAGTAAGCTGCGTCATTCTACCTCTGTATCCTACTCTACCTGTTCTGCCACCAAGTATCTATTCCCCCAAATGTTCGTAACGCCCTGAAATGGAAGGGGCGAAGGAGCGAAGGAGTTTCACTTCCAAAATGCCCAGCTGCACGCTTGCCGGGCGCGAACACTGCAGGTGCTGGCGGCGCTGGCGGCGGCGGGTCACTACCCGGAGGGCGAGGAGCTGCTGGAGCTGGGCCCCGGCGGCTACCCGCGCTCCGTCAGCACCTTCCGCTTCAAGCTGCCCGTGCGGACCGTGACCATCACGCGCACCGTGGGCGTGCCGGTGCCGGTGCCGGTGCCCGTGCCCGTGCGGCACGACGTGCCCGTGCCCTTCCAGGTGAGTACCGGAGATAGATACATCATCTTACTTCAGGTGCTTCTAGCCCACGAATCCTTTCCGCGTATCAGTCTCGCAGCGTCTGGTCGACCTGCTCAAGGGACGTAATCTCATGTATTTCGGGAGTGATCCCTATCTAATGTATTTATTGCTTTATTATCGTGTTATGTTTTACTAGGTAATCATTTTGTTATGACTGACGCGTGGCTCCCGCGAGCGTTAGTGCATCTCCAGAGGGAGTGATTTTCACCATTCTACCCCAAGAATGGTGAGGCTGCCGCCCCCCACCTGGTCCTATATCACCACTGCAACCACCACTCTATTTACCAAGGTTGCGATACACAAGGTAAAAATTTGCTTTCCCAGCTGGGACCTAATCTGCATAAAAGAAAAAAAAATCAAAAAGGAAAGATAATGACAATGATGAAAAATTTGAAGGTGGTAGAACATCAAGACAAGAAAGTAAATTCAGTGATACTTTTATTCTGATTTTTCATATGATCTCTGAACAGACGTTTCCAACAGATAAATGTGCTCTATAGCCACAGTCGTCTAAATATATCATAATATAAATAGATACAAAAATATATATATGTCTCTTTGATTCAGGCACAAATAAACTGTCTCAATAGTTACTTTATCTCAATTTATAATACTAGTATATTTATTTTATTACATAACCTTTCTGGGGACATGGAATTATTCGAAACAAATATCCTGAAATCAAACATTGTGTACATGGCAAATTATTTTAATTTCAGGTCTTTGAGAGCTATGGAAAACTATCTGAATGAAATATGGCCACCAACAGTTGTACACACAGAAGCTGGCAATCTCTAGCACCCCAATTCAAACACTAACTCTACAAGGTGCATCGTACAAACAACTTCAGAAAAATGCCACATAATCCAGGAAGAATACAACAAACATTACGAACTACACTTAGAAAATATTCTATTGGCCATTACTGAAAATCTCTACATCAATATATAGCTCTCTAATAACCTGCATCGTCTAGGGCTATTCTCTTTCTGTGTGTGCATATATGCGATGCCAATGATCCATGGCGAGTCTAGTGATAGTCCTGCAGCTCCATAAATAACTGCCCAAATGCCCAACTTATATACCGTAAAGTTATCCCCCCCCCCTACTTTTTCATACCTATGACTCAAACTTGTCTGGGAAGAAACAGAAAATCGGAGACTATAGTATAATGTCCCAGAAGGTTCTTCTTTTTGTCCAAACAATCGATACACAGGCGAGACTCTCAATGGTTATAATTTCAGTTGGTACCCCTGAGTTTGAAGCTCTTTTGGAAGGAACCCTCTGAATTTTGGTTGGAGTTCGCCTGCACCCAGCAGTAGCCTGTCTATGACCACTTTTCGCTCAGCTGCACGAGAGCGCGGATCTCAAGCTAGCGTCGTGGCAGTAGTGGAGAGTACATTTGACAGTGATGTGATCCATTTCACTACTCAGAATTTCGCAATGGATATTGCACCGAATACTCTCGTTAAAAGAAAACATCAAGCAGATGAAAACACAGAGGATAATAGATCAACGAAAGCCAACCGGACAGATGAGACTGCGAAAACTCTAGACAACAGCAGGTATGACCATAGCTCGACAACATCCTTTCATATTCAACATCCTGGGCCCTATGTAGTTCTAATAGAATCCCTTGAAAAAATTGGGGTAACCTACATCCTATGGCGATTGGGCGTAAATTACATCCAAACCCTGACATAGAACTTATCCAGAGATCTGGCACCAACCGTTTGAAATTGACGTTTAAATCCTCTCAATGAGCTAACCATTTTCTTCTATCTGAACTGCCATCCAAACTTAACCTAAAGGCGTTTATACCCCAGAGCTTGCTACAGAAAGAGGGTTTGATTTATGGGGTACCATTGGAAGTGGATGTAGCGGAGTTAATAAATGGGGTAGAATCACCCACGTACACTGTTGTCTCCTTTGAACGTTTAACTAAGTATGACCCTAACGGGCCCCGTAAACCTCTGAAGTTAGTAAAAGTGGTTTTTGCAGGATTGACATTACCGGAGTCGATACTAATCTATAAAGAACGCTACAAGGTAACCCCGCGGGTTCTTTCTGTACTCCAATGTAAGAGATGTTTTTGGTTTGGGCATACCTCAACCATATGCAGGGCTTCACATAGTCTATGCTCTAATTGTAGTCAGAATCATGAACGGGATCTCTGCCTCCACGCAGACAATCCCATATGTGTTAATTGTCGAGGCAATCATTGTGCTACAGATAAACAAAGATGCCAAGTGTGGGAATTTGAGCGACAAATTAAGAGGGTAATGGCATATAAAAACCTTCCCTATTTAGAGGCAAAAGAAGTAGTTCAGAAGACCACGGGTTTCACACCGCAGCGAACGCGTAATGCTTCCGCCCCAGGTTACTTCCCCAATCTAACAGCCTCAGACTTTCCTGTGTTAAACACTCAGAAGATAACTATACCTACTACCTCTACTCATTCTGACCACTCGTATGCGCAGGCAGCCCATTCTCCCCAGCCTCACCGCTCCATCAGGAAGGATGGGTACCTTGTTTGTTAAAAGTCCGTTCCACCTGTGTTGGATATGGGCCGTTCTACTGATTTTGATATCAGGCACTATTATTCCCAATTCCGCCCACAGACCCCTGATTTATATACACATGCCAATCCGCCGATACCTCTAGTGCAATGCAATTTTGGACATAAGAGCCCTCCTGTTGGTACCACTCCTCTTCCACAGGAAGGCACTCTTAACAACCCGGCTGCACGGGGAAGAACGTCTCCACGGGAGGAGACGCAAACTTATACTCCGGTGCGCCCTCAACCGACACTACCAGATTATCATGATAAACTTAATTCACTCATTGATACACTGGAACTGATGTTTAACTCAGCCCGAGAAAACCCGACAATTACTTTTGACAGAGAGAGTATTTTACACTCGTTTCTACAAGTCCTACAACCTTAAATAACTACACTATTTATTATTTCTATACCCAGTTATGGTTGATCAGACTTTTCACATTATACAGTGGATAGCTCGTTCCCTCCGGTCCAATCGTTACCCACTATTGAAATATTTAAGTGAACATGCAGTAGACGTTATAATCCTCTCGGAGTCAGGATTACATCCCAGGTACAGACAATATGTTTACCCGTTGTCCATGAGGGGCACGGCTGTTTTAGTACATGACTCATATGGTGCCCTTGAAGTCCCTTTAACCATTCCCAATTCCATGATGACTATGGAGGCTATCGCAATCCGTCTCAGTTTAAGTACTGGTCCAATTTTCGTTGTTTCTGTTTACGTTCCTCCACGGTCCTGTTTTCAGGCCTCTGATTGGGAGCAATTTTTTGCACAATTCTCTGGGACGCTTATTGTGGGAGGAGATTTTAATTGTCACCATACTGTTTGGGGCAATGTCTCCTCGGACAAGGCGGGTTGTAATTTAGTGGAGTATTTACACACGTCTAACCTTTTTCTTCTTAATACAAAACACATTACCTGGCGGGGCCCCCCCTCCTCAGGTCCCTCCGCCATAGATCTCACCCTCACCACTCTGGATATTTGCCACTCTTTAGCCTGGATGGTGTTGGACGATAATTGGGGCAGTGATCACTACCCTATCCATATTACGTGCCCTGGTAAAATGGGAATGATGGTTTTACCGCGCTATGGTTACTCTACCTATAATACTCGGAAAGCGGACTGGGTCAATTTTCATTCGTACTTGGACCAAATGTTTCAAGTCACGCCGATGGTTCGACCTGATACTCTACCACATTGTTATGACTTCTTTCTAACTCACTTATCCACAGCGGTACATCTCACTGTGCCTCTCAGGTCGATGAGGGGAAATAGAAAACGCTGTATAGCGCCATGGTGGAATTCTGAATGTCAGGATGCAAATGATGCCCGCGTCACCGCCTTAAAAACTTATAAACGCCAATCGACTATGGCGAATTATGTAAAATTAAAGCGAGTTCAGGCGTTGGCCAAGCGGGTGTGGAAAACTGTCAAACGTGCAAGTTGGATGAAATTTTGTAACAGCCTATCTCGTTCCAGTCCAGCAACTCTTGTGTGGAAGAGGTTTGGCTCCTTTGTAAATTGTACTCAATATGATACGTCCCCTATGATGAAAGAGGACCTGTGGCCTAGTTTCTTGGCCCAGATTGCCCCGTACTATGTCCCAGACGCTAATGAAATACAACCGCCCGTCTTTGCTGCATTACCAACTAAACATTATACAAATTTCTATGAACAGCCGATCATGAGGGCGGAGTATATGCATTGTCTTAATACTTGTGGGAATACAGCGGTCGGCCCGGTTTTAATATCATATTCTATCCTCAAGCATCTCCCCACCCGGGGTTCCCAATATCTTTTAGAATTATATAATATGATTTACAATACGGCATTTGTTCCGGACACCTGGAAATTGTTTTATGTTATACCTATTCTTAAACCGAATAAACCGGTCGATGATCATGCCTCCTATTGTCCTATTGCATTACGTTCTTGTATTGCCAGGCTGTTTGAGAAAATTCTTAAATCCCGTCTTGTCTGGTTCTTAGAAAGTAATCACCTGCTTCGACCGGAACAATTTGGGTTTCGCACCGGTATTAGTGTAGGGGACACTATCGGCAAACTCTATTCACATATCACAGAAGCGATTACTCACAAACGCATTCTGGCCACGGTTTTCTTAGATATTGCAGCTGCTTTGACAATGTTTCGCTTTCGGTTTTATATCAAAAAATGTATACTATAGGGATACCTATCCACATTATTTATTTGGTACAAGCGTTAAATACAGAACGGCGTTATCGTCCTCGCATGGTTGCAGGTACTGCATTGTCCAGGATAGCATACCGGGGGCTCACGCAAGGTAGCTCCTTGAGCCCAACATTATTTATCTTATATATGCAGGATTTGGTGTTTCATATTGGTGGGGTCTCCCGACTCTTAGCGTACGCGGACGATGTTGTATTATGGGCCTCCTGTCGATCCTTTCCGGAGGCTGCCGGGGTATTGTCGGATGCACTTAGTCATCTACAGGGTTGGATGATGCAACATGGCTTAGATGTGGCACATCAGAAGAGTAGCACCATGTATTTTTCCCGTAAGCGGAAAGCGGTACATGTTCCTCTCCCGGTCTACCGTCATTATACCATTCCTCTTGTTACCGCTCATAAATACCTAGGTGTTATGTTCGATGCTAAAGGTAGGGGAGTGGACCATATCCAATATTTACAACTTAAATGCTTTAGAAGGATTCAACTCTTAAAGGCGATTTCCTCTAAAAAGTGGGGCGTGGATCCTGTCACTCTTCGACAGTTCTATGTGTCTACCATTGGATCTATTCTTGATTATGGCAGTATAGTTTTACTTCACTCGCCACAATGTTTATTGCGGTCCCTGGACACTTTTCAGAATCAATGTCTCCGTATTATTACAGGAGCTTTCAATTCCACGCCGATTTCTTTCTTGCAGGCAGAATGTTGCATTATGTCTCTAACTCTACGGAGGCAACTTTTATGGGGTAAATATTGGTTGCACACGAGAGCTCTTCGGATTAGTAATGTTGCCAGATGCGTTGATAAGTTAAACCTCCCTGTTCCTCAAACAATATTGACCTGTTTTGGCATTCCTGCCGCTGCTCAAGACTTACAATTCCAGAGATTTTCTACACCTTATGAAGTTACTTTTACTTCTCCCAGGTGTCTTTACGTGGGGGATAAACACCAACCCACAACTATCACTGCCACGGCATTCCTTGATACGATACATCAGTTTCCCCATTCTACACGTATATATACGGATGCCTCCAAAAACGAACATGGTGTGGGTGCAGCTTTTTTTTTTCCCCACACAGGACAGACGGGTCTCTATCGTTTACCAGTTCATGTGACCATCTTCCAGGCTGAAGCTACGGCTTTATATCAGGCGTTACTTTTTAGTGTTGCTCACAGGCTTGGCCATACCATCCTCATTATGGATTCTTATAGTGTTGTACAGGCCATTTCATCTACCACCCCATCTTTGGAACCAATTATTTGGGAACTAAAGACCCTTTGTCTCCAACAAGCTAACGAAGGGGTAACATTTACATTTATCTGGGTGCCAGGGCATGTTGGTATATGGGGAAATGAGCAGGCTGATCGATTGGCTAAACTGGCAATCAGTGAAGGGACCCTGATTTAAAAACTCTATCTCCGAGGCTTTTACCCCCTTTTAGTTCGCATGATTCGGCGCTCATGGGAACAAGACTGGATGGATTATAGACGTTCATGCGCCTCCAACTTTGTGTGTTTATATCCCGATCTCGACTCACGACATCTCCGACGCTTTAGCGTTTATGGTCGTGGGACATACTGACATCGTACCTCCGTGGGCAGTAAAGCCCGGTCCCCACCCCGCCAGCACCAGCCCCCGCTGGCGAAATGCACCCTCACACCCCTCCTCCACGCAGTCACCATCACTAGTCAGTCTTCGCCCGCGCGCGACCAAGGACGGAAGTGTAACCCGTGAGACTCCGCGAGACGTGAGACCGCGAGACGTGAGACGCGAATAGTGAGATATGTGAGTGTTTTCCGGACGCGAACTCCGCACCGCCGGCGAGCCTAGTGAGCTGCACAGGGGCTGACGACCCACACCCATCGTGGCCTAGCTGCAAGCTAGCCTGGCGCCCATCCGGACCGAACAGTATACTAGCCGACTTCCCTACTAGGCTCACCTGCTAACGCAGCCTCCGTTACAGGGACGACGGCAATACGTTTCATCTGTTGGGATCCGATCAAATCATAACTCTACGCCAGCACACCTACACAAGCTTCGCATCTTTCCCCACCCGATCTGTGACTGTGGTGCTCCTCGCGCGGATCTCAATCACATTCTTCTGGAATGTGTCAATCTTACAAACAGAGAACGTTTTCTGAGGGGACTTCGAGAATTACGTATTGCTTTTCCGTTGAAATTTCCGGAGGCGTTACTCGGTGCACCCTTTCGGATTTTTAATTTGATTTATCATTTCGTCACACATAATAATGTTTTCTTGTGATTTTCCTGATGGGGTTACCGAATGTTAAAACTTTTCGTTTATTTGTTTTATTTTCTCTATCATAGTCGGCCATTTGTAAATCTAACGATCCATCCCCCCCCCCTTCCTTGTAGAGCTTTGGTCGTTGGCTGATTGGCTGGAGACCATCAAACAAAAAAAAAAAAGCCTGTCTATGACTTGCGATGTCACAAGATGTTATATTCACGTGGATACATGTAAGTTTATGTGTTTTCTCAAGGCCCTTAATGTTTTCGAATTTAAACATGTAACGTCTCGTGACCAAATACATGGTTACAATGATAGTGGGAAATTCTGCTCCTTTCGTTTATATTTTGGTGTTTTACTTAATTTTTCGCCTGATTTCACGATCCTTGTCTCTTTCAACTGTCCCATTTATTTCTTTTATTGACCACTAGGCCTCCTTTTCGTTAAGTTCCAATGGGGTTCAACAGGTGGTCCATGAGTTCGGGTCTTTCTCTGTCTCTCCAGTCCATCACTGAATTCAGCCACTAGTTTACAACCTCTTTTTTTCTTGAATTGATATGAATTTCAAGTGTCTCTCCAGCAAGCTAACATTTCAATTGCCACCTCTTCTCCTCGCTTTAAGTCAGCGCCAGTGAACATTCATTGATATTTTATAATTTTAAATCAGAAATGGTTATTTAAATTATACATAGTCCTGCACTGGTTGGACGAACAAAGGTTTTAAGACATTATTTTAACCCTGAACTATCCAAGTTAAATTTAATCGATATATATTTTTTTAAAGTTTGATTATGAGATGTCTTGGTTGGTCAAAGAAAAATGTAAAATTTGTATTTTGAGGTGCAATTAATAATCAATTTTCTATCGATAGTTTTTATGGCTGGGCTCCAGTATGTT
The DNA here is from genome assembly GCF_032445375.1 of Bacillus rossius redtenbacheri. Lineage (NCBI taxonomy): Eukaryota > Metazoa > Arthropoda > Insecta > Phasmatodea > Bacillidae > Bacillus > Bacillus rossius. Next base: position 28,396,489 of record NC_086336.1, on the reverse strand, counting down.
TGCTCTGTGTAATTTTGTAATTTTTGATACTAACGAGGTCTAATTAATTATTTAATCAGTTGTTTGTTCTTAAGTAATGTTAAAATATAAAATGCCATCTGCGCTCTTGTGTAATTAACACTTTTAACCAAAAAAATGTAACATATACCAAACCATATCAAAAGAAAATAATCGGAACTATAATACCAATTAAACAGGGTAAGCTTTGAAATAAACCATCTTTTACTTATTTTACTGAATCAGCCCTCGACCCACATACAATTCTCATTCATTTTGAGAGTAATTACATGATTTTAATGTTGTCCTCGTATTCACCTCGAGTTTACATGTACCCCCCTTATCACCAGAAGAGCTTCCTGGGATTTTTGATACACTTTAGAGAACACGAGGGCGTAAAAATATTAAAAAAATAGATGTGTTTATTTTTTATTCTGAAATATTTCTAATTCCACCCTTTTCAGTATTGGTTGGTTAGAAAACGTTTATTTCAATAGTAGTTTAAAAAATATTTAGGAAGTAAAACAAAAAAAAATGGATTTGATAGTGTACATGGTACGGAAAATTTAATAATTTCTTATTCTAAGCACAGATTTTTTCAACACCTTGCAATGATGTTTTGAACTATAAAAAAAATTCCAGGCAAAGGTTTTACATAAAAATTATAAGATTTAAAAACAAATTTTAACGGATTTATTTATGTGCAATTTAGGCACACTATCCTGTTTAGTCCACCCCTTTAGTAATGGTAGGTCGTATAAAAAGTTATTTCAGAAACAAATACAATATAATTCGTGTTTTGAATACATTAGAACAAATTGGATAGAGTACATGATACTAAATTATTATTTTTTAATAATATCCTTGTTTTTTTAACCCCTTGAAAAATGGCTCATCTTATCGAAACAATAAACAGAAATTTTTTAGATACAAATTATAATATTTACAAACTATCCATACTGATTCGATGGTGTTTTAAATAAGGAATTTATTAATGTTAAATGTCTTCCAAACCTTGCTTTGTTTTTCTTTTTCATTTTTTGCAATTATAGTTGGCTGTATTTAAAATTTCTTTAGACAAAGGTTTTAGGTAATATTTATACGGTTTAGAAACAATTTGAACAGATTCAATAGTATGCATAATAACGGACTAATGAAATTTTGGTTTTTGAACCCCTGTTATTTTACACCACTTGCAGTAATGGTTGTTCATATAAAAATAAGTTCGGACAAAAGCTGCAGATTATATTTTTTTTTTTCGTTTTTTTTAAAGTAATGGATTTTATGTTGTTTTTTTTTTTATTTTCAACCAAATTTATTAACACTTTGCAGCAATTTGTCTCATTAAAAATTGTTTCAGACAAAAGTTTTATATAATAATTATAAGATTTACAAACACTTTGAACTAATTCGATGGTGTGGTTACGAACAGAGTTACGAATTTTTTGTCCTGCAACACTAGTTTTTTCCATCATTTGCAGTTATAGTTGGTCGTACCAAAAACATTTTTAGGCGAAAGGTTTTAGTTTTACTCTTACGAGTTATAATACGTTTAAACGGATGTGATATTCATAATATTATGGGAGTTATAGTTATTTTTATATTTTCAAAGAACCTTCCTATATTCTATACTTTTGGTCGGACATTGCCCACTGACCACCTGGACCGATTTGTTTCCATGTTAATATTTTATGTATCATTTTGGATGTGATTTATGAAAAATTACGGCCGTTATTGTGTTCACAGAAATGTGATATATATATATATATATATATATATATATAATTACATAAACATTTGAGTTGACGACGGTTTAGAGGTCTATGGAGTATTAAACGAAAAACCTGTATAAAATGTTTCCGGAAATCCCACAATGATAACGACTCTACAATTGTGTTATCAGTCCAATTAGGAATATATATTATTATCACTTTAATATAAGATTTCATAGGTGTTTTAAAAAATTGAGATTTCTTTTTACTACGACTATTTTAGTTTACTAAATATACTGCAGGGTAATTTCACTATCATAAAGTTTTTATTTGGCACACCAAAACGTTTTTGTATCTCAGCTAGATTTTATAAAAGTGACTATACGCCTGGTATGTTTCTACACGTGGGTCCACCTTCTTTGTGTCACATTTTCGTTCATCGACTTCCGTTCCATTTTCACGAAAATAAACTTCTACCAAACGCTGTATACAAAGAGTTAAGATGTTTACACATAAAAACCTTGCCTTGTTAAAGCACATTATATAACTTCATGGACCTGCCGATGATAATATTGATTGGCTTATTTTAAAAGTTTACCAAATTTCATGTTAAAATTAATTTCAAGAATGACTTCTATTGCAATGATGTTGTTGAATTCTATGTTAAACTATTCTTAAATCTCTTAATGTGATACATATATATTTTTACTTAGACAAAAATTTATATATTATAATATAAAAACTTGGTACAAAAATTGCTTTAATGGATATGGTGTCTATTTTTTGCTCTACTTTTCCCGCAAGAAAGAGTCATTAATTTTTGTTCTGAATTAATTAATTTTTTTGGCTTATATGTTGAAATATTTGAAGCTTTGCCCATGGGAAGCATGTTGGGTGATGTCGGGTACTTGGATGGTCGCTGTGTGCCGCAGGTGCACAAGCCGGTGTTCGTGCCGGTGCCGCAGCTGGTGCACGTGCCCTACCCCGCGCCCCCCGCCACACCCGCGGCGCAGACCGCAGCCTCTTCGGTGGACAGGTTCCTCGCGCTGCCGCTGTTCGCCCACCACCAGCAGCAGCAGCTGTCCCCCCTGGGGTTCAAGGACCTGGGGCTGTACGGCGTGGTGGTGCCCTTCGGCCGGCAGTCGCTCGCCGACCCCCGGCGCCAGCCCCTGGCCGCCGACACCCCAGTCGCTCCCGGGGTGGCTGCTACCAACGGCCACCAGTCCGGGTCACCTGCGCTCACAGCCGTCGCCGCGTACGGCCATGGCCCGTCGCACCAGCACAGTTCAAGACTGACCTCATTTACGTGATCATGGTTCAACCACGTTTTCTGCTGCACCGTTGTGTTTTCAGCGATGAACAGAGATCTTTGGGAATTTTAAGATAAACTGCAACAATCCTGGCGGTTCAAGGCTATGATCTAGGATCGGCACAGTGCGAGAAGACTAGTCCAAATCATTTACGGACATTATGCAGGTTATTAGGTTTACATATTAGAGAGTGATTTACAAATTTACATATGATACATTATACATTTATAAATATGTTTTTTTTATCTTGTGTTACAAACCACTTTACATGAGAAAGACCCATTTTTAAGTGATTTAGACTGATGGTCGTTATTTAACTTTAATTTTTAACTGGGGATTTTAGTTCTACTAAAGTAACCATCTGTATTAAAATACATATTATTTTTTAAAAAAATAATCCATTCATATTTTAAAATCTGATGCATTAAATAATTCCCAGTATATTTTTTTTCAGTCGTAATTAAAAATCAACATAAATGAGGCAGTGACCGAGAGTGCTGCTATCTTGTGGGACAACATCAACCGTGTGCTCGCCATGCCGCGATCGACTGTAGGGTCTCCATATAATTCCAGCCCAACAATAGAAATGTACCTAACATTTCTTCGACGCTGTTGCCGCTTGTATCCGAAGTTTGTAACTGTATGAACTTCAGTTCTCGCGAGTGAAGATCGTCTATTCCCAGTATATGTTGGCACGACGTTTTAGAGGAATCATCCCTATCAATCACAGGCTAAGATCATCGGATCGCAGATCAAAGAGCAGAGTGTTTCAAATGGCCATGTGACTCTTTCAGGCCCACTTGGTAGCCGGACCCTGCCGTCGTCACCGTCGGCAAGTCCGTCGATCTGGTTGGCTCGTCGTGACTCCGTGCTGTGGGAGCGAGAAACATCAAGGCCGATTATGGCTCACACATCACCAATGATCGTTAAAAAATTTCGCGGATTCAATTCGTGATGGGATACAATTATAAAAAATAGGTTATTTCACTGTTGGCTCACTCTTAAACTGGAGGGTTCAAGAGCTAATGATAATCCCTTCAACTAAAGAAGTATCGAATCACAGAAAAACCAGTTGAGACAATTCACATGTCAGAAACCAACGAACTGGCGTTATTTATCCGATTAGACCAATGCAGACTGAGTGTAATTGAATCTGCGAATTTTTCTAGTTCCTTCTTAGTAGGGACCAGAAAAATTCGATATTTATGATTACCTTCAGGATGTCCTACAGTCCTCTGTATACTTGGGAAAATAACGCCATCACATTGGTTGTTGACTTGTGAGTCGTCTCAACTGATTTGCCCATGATTCGATACTTTTTTGGTTCGGATTTGGTCATTGTCCCAGAGTCATCCAAATAAAAAGTCATCCATTAGAAACCAGCTTAAATGTGCATGCATTATATCAAAATTAAATGTATTTAGTAAATCGCGAAATGAATTCGCTATTTTTTTTCAATCTCTATTCATCACTCGCTTCTTTGACTCTAGGCACTTCAAAGACTTGCAGTCTTCCGGACTTCGAGCGGCAACCGTACCATTTCACGGTAAAACTTTGCACGTACCACGTAAAATTCAGTTTAGAAACCCATGTAAAAGCACGAATTCTAGTTCTACCACTATAAATTTATTTTTAAATCTACACAACAAAACGAAACTTCAGTGGTATTTAAAAGCTTTTCGTAATCAGACACTTTATAATTATGTTCTTTTAATGATTCTTGCGATAGGGAATATTGTTTAAAAAGTAATATTTATCTCCTTTAGTTAATATTTATTGGTTTATAAGGAGTTGGTTTGAGCGCGAAACAAATAAATTAATAATTAATGCTTTGGCTCTATAGGATCTCAAGCAAAACCTGCCAATATAAAACAGTAAACTGAACCAAATCGAATGCTTAAACAAAGCTCGTTTTGGAAATCATTTTATAAAATAACTAGCTGCCCGACCCGGCTTCGCACGGCTGTACTTATGGAAAAAAAATTAAGCAACATCTCCCATTTACAGTAATGGTACCTAAATTTAAAAAATTCAGTGAAAATTTATTACAATGCTATATAATGTACCGGAGAGAAAATGAATAGCACCGATGGTTTCACGACTCGTGCACGCAACGTACAACTGATGTACCCGTACTTCGCTACGGTAGTCTGCAGGCAGATCACTCTTGCGCCGCTCATTATACATGTCCCTCCTTGTGGGTACGCCACTGCCGCGCGATGCCCGTTGCCATGGAGACGCAGAAGGCATTAACAATGCAAAATCCGGTTCTCATGCAGACAAAGTACCCACTGTTGCCTGGTTTTAACCACCCATGGGATCTAATTTTCGGAAAATGTCATCCTGCGTAACGTAAGGAACATTACTGTGAAGTTTCAAGTCTGTAAAATATATATGCTTGAAAAAAAGGGCAATTTTTGATATTTAAAGTACCCGAAAAATTTCAACAGTGATGAGGACTGCACTAACAATGAAATAGTCGTTGCCATAGAGGCGAATGAAGCATCAACAAAGCAACAGCCGTTGCCATGGTGATTTCCTACCAAAAACTGGAAAAATTGATATATTAAGCCCCCGAAACTCCCCTTGGGATCGGATTTCCGCAGAATCCGTTCTTTATGAGCGTCTACATCACAAAATGAGTAACTATGCTAAATATCAAGTCAATCGGGTGTATAGTTCTAGAGATCTTGTGATGAGTGTGTCAGTGAGTGGTATTTCGCTTTTATATTTATATATATATATATATATATATATATATATATATATATATACAAGTCCTTGTAAAAATTGTAACGGGAGAGGAAAATTATTATTGATGGTCCGAAAAATGAAAATTAATTAAAAATAATAAAAATAATTCTATTAAAAAAACAAAATTAACATAGAGAGAGAAAAAAACAATAGTTCAGGTTTGCGATTTAAAGTGATAAAAAGTATTTAAATACTAATTGAACTCTTATGAGGGTACTGATTGCTTCGTTGTTAATATCACACGGGTGTTTTTTAACATGTATGGGAAAATTAAGAATGAAAAGGCATCTAATGCGTGGCAACAATGTTAATAGGCAATAGGAAATAAACTTCTAGTGCCTGCGGCATTGCCAACACACACTTCGTACCTGTACTGCATGTTGTATCTAACCCCCTCCAACGCATTTGATTCTAAATTGGACTTTTAGTAAGGATCCCTAATGTTATTGATAATATTATATAGTCTATAGCCTTCCTCGATAAATGTACTATCCAACACTGAAAGAATTTTTAAAATCGGACCAGTGGTTCCTGAGATTAGCGCGTTCAAACAAACAAACAAACAAACAATCTCTTCAGCTTTATAATATAAGTATAGATGACTTAATTGGCTTTAGTTGTTTGAAGTTATTTTTTTGTTAGCTGAAAAGCGTTGACAAATTTGGTTTGTATTCTTCATATATTTAAAAGAAAATATGGGTGTAGTAATAAATGAAACCATTGCTAGGAGAACACAGTTTTTGTCCAAATAATTCTTACAATGTCTACATCAGTGTTAGCTCAATAGTATTTGTCAAAGATCAGTAAATGACAAGGTCATCTCATATTATTGGGACCAAAACGTGTTCGGGCTATCAGATATTTCCGTACAATGACATAGATAATGGTCCATAAAATGTAAACAATGTATATAAAAAATAGTGACAATGTTGGAGGTTTGTTGCCTAATATGGTGTACTTTTTATTTCTGGTTGAAAAAAATTAACAAACTAGAATTAATATAAACCAATGACCGCACACATTCAGTACGATAAATAAATAAAAATATATAATAAAGTTATGTGCAAGCTAGATTATAACTAAATTCCATTTACATAACTAAAGCTTAATTAATTTGAATTAAGTTGATATTAAAAGAGATCTCATACACAAATATAAACGAGATTAAAAAATAAATAACTAAAAAAACGCGTTACTAAGCTAACAAATTACACCTAACATAATTATGTCTTCATCATTTGTAAATGCACATTGCTACACCACAAAGAAAGTATAAAAATAGGCAAAACTTTAACTGAAACATTTAACAACAATAAAAAGCCGACAACGTGCATTGTCACTACATTAAATTTTGTTCTGTTTACTGAAATTTACTAACAGGTTTTGTACGAGATAGTATCCAGTCAGGGCAGTAATTATTAATTTGATTCTTTCACACATTCAACCCTCCTCCTTACAAACCACTCAATATTTATTAAATACAGTAGACTTTTAGTCCTTTAGAAAAGACACGCCGCAATTCCATTATGTCATCCAACAGAAATACACAAAATATTTAATTAAATATAACAACATGAAGCTAACTTACAATGTGATTTGCTAAAAAAATTGCCAATATAAATATAGTGCTTTAAATAATGATAATTTAGGCTCTATTAACCAAAGAGAAAATTTTAATAAGCAGATTATTTGAAACAATTTATTAAGGCACCTATGTATATAATTAATTTTTGCCCGCAGTTTTATTCTTGTATTACGTCAAAAAAATACATCAATGACTGTTTGAAAACACTATAAAACTACCTGATATTAATTAAGCCTCATTATACCTTCATGGAATACATATAACTGAGTTAGCTGCATTCACATTCTAATATTTGAAGATAAGGTCGAAAATAGTTTGTTTTTAAACAATCAAAAGTCAATACTGTAATAAAATAAAACATGTATTTACATTTAAATAATTATTTTTGTCTTGGATTATTCTGTCTGATAAATTTATTAACTTTCTCCATTAAAAAAATACATCCAAGTTTTTTAAGTGTAAGTGTGAAATTATCAACATGTTAACAATATGTACTTGTATGTTATTTGTAATGATCTATAAAATGTTTTTAAAAACATATAATAAAAATTTGTTTCAAAAAATAATTTTAAAAATATTGTAACAAAATTTATATAAATTAAATAAAAATTATTTTAAGCTATTGGTTTTATTAAAATATTATGCAGAAAAACCTATAATATAATAAAAGGGTTTTTCGTCCATGTTGTAGCAGATTTTAATTGAAGTGCATCGATGTTCCATCCTGATTTGTAACACATTTCTCTGTTTGCCTGAAAGTAAGGCAGAATAATGAAAAATTAAAAAAAAAAAAAAAATTGTAAAATGATTGTCAAAAATTAAAGAATACGCAATATTTATCACATAGTCAAGTCTAAATTCATTAAGAACACCCTAAAAGAATACTCGGTAGTAAAATTATCCAATAAATGATTCAAATCTTTAATTAAGAACAGTTCATTAATTGCAAGAGAGAAATATAGCTTTATAACCTTTAAAGCCATTAAATAATGTTGAACCTACTCTTTTCAAATGCGCAATTTTTTAATGATGTGACCAAATCACTTGGCAGTGGATAGTTTCTGTAAGATGATAGAAACAAACGAAATACTTAATTTATATTTCAAGAAATTATTTGATAAAATCTTAGAAAACTTTAACTTGGCATTTCAGAATCTTTACAGCATTCAATAGTTATTATTTCACATAACGCTTCGATAATAAATGGGAATCCATACATAAAGACAAAAACAAAATATCAGAGATGCAAAATTTTTATTTAAATTACAATTTTTCATCAGATATTTGATTACTTATCAGTGAGTTTACAATAAAAAAAATCAACCATGGTGATGTCCACCAAATCCTCCTCCCAGACCAATGCTGCCCCCACTTCCGTATCCGCTGTGACTGCTGTGTCCTCCATGGGAGACTACAACACTGCTGTAGCTGCTGCTCAGACCTCCATGGCCACCCAGACCGTAAGACGAAGAGCTGAATCCACCGTGTCCACCTCCCAGGCTGGCGAACCCAGCTCCCAGGCTGCCGTATCCCCCTCCCAGGCCGCTGTAACCTCCCAGTCCTCCCTCCGAGTGGCCCTCCAGAACCACCGGGACGGTCTTCTCCACCAAGTAGGGCTGAGGAACAGGAACTGCGACAGGCTTGGCCACGGGCACGGCGACTGGCTTAGGGATGTGCACAGGGTACGGGTGGGGCACAGGAACCTTCACGGGCACCTTCACGGGGTAAGGGACTGGTTTATCCACCGGGTAGGGGACTGGCTTATCCACAGGCACGGGGTACGGCTTGGGCACGTGGACGGGGTAGGGCCTGTCCACGGGCACGTGAACGGGCACTTTGACAGGATAGGGCACGGCCTTCTCCACTGGATAGGGTACCGGGTGTGGCACGGCGATGGGAACCTCTTGGTGGATCGTGACGGACTTGACGTGGCCGGACCCCAGAGCATAGCCGCCGCTGGCTCCGCCCAATCCGTATCCTCCACTGCTGGCTCCGCCCAATCCGTATCCTACGCCGCTGGCTCCGCCTAATCCGTATCCTCCACTGCTGGCTCCGCCCAATCCGTAGCCTCCGCTCAGGCCACCGTAGCCATGACCGCTGCTGCCGTATCCGGATAGCTCGTGTCCGCCGAATCCACCACCGTATCCACCGCCATATCCACCGCCATATCCACCACCGTAGCCCAGGCCGAGCAGCCCTCGCTTCTCCTGCTTCTTGTCATCTTTCTTAATATCCTCCGCGGAAGTGAAGGCGGCAAGCACCAAGATGACAACACACAGCTGAAAATATATAGTAACAGATAGTTAAGTTTTCCATAAATTATTACTGACAATTTTCGCACCTCAATTAAAAAGCATTTTACTACATTTTTTTTTTGTTTAAGATAATCTATCATTCCGCTTACATTGTTTTAACTGTATGTACATGTGCTCAAATTCTCAACCATTGTTTGTATATCTTATTATAATTCTGCAATAAATGATTTTATTTCACTTGAGATTGAATATTACTCTATGAGGATCAAATAATGCAGAACGTTTTCTAAAATAAATCTAATATAATGAGTGTAATTTCTCAAAGGATGTAATAATCAAGTAATATCTGAGCTTGGAAAAAAAATTGTCCATCAATGAAATATACACAAATTATATTATCTCTAATGCATTAGTAATATTTTGTGTGTATGTTTTTTAATGAAGTTTCAACCAATTTGGAATTGGACACACAAGTTCCACATTGTATGTGAAAAGAGTAGCGTAATTTGGCAATATTAAATGTGAATGAATCAATTAAAATAAACAACTAACTAAGTGATATTAGTAGCAATACATCAGACGATGAAAGTGCTAAAAATCCTAGGTGCTTGGCCACCACGTGCTTTAGAAGTCAAGTTTCACAGACTGATTGCAGTTCTACACCATCTTATTTTGGTCAGCAATTAGAAATCTAATACGTAAGGATTGGAAAAATTCCGCTATCACCTATGTGCTCGAGAAAATTACATCAGTTCCTTGGCCACTGACTGGCAAGATCTGTTATCTAGGAGTTATGTGAATTGGTACTTCTTTCGTTGAGGGTTCTTCATTGGTTCAGAGTCCTTCAGGTTAACTGTGGCCCAATTCTGAACCAGCAATCAGTTAAGCGCATTTTGATTCTAACCTACCACGAAATGAAACCACAAATTTCTCCGGTCTCCAGTAATGCATGATACACAAATTGGCGATTTGATGGGTCAGTACAGTACAATAAGAGGTTTTGTGCTTTCCATGTGTTTTATTTTTTAATAAACCTGAAAATTCAGTTTAAAGTAGTTCAAAGAGGCTTCAGATAAATGTCTATAATGTCCAATCGACATATCCGCAGCCATAAAGCCTCCCCAAAACCAGTTCTCCGGAGCCATCACAAAATAACATTTGAACTTACAAGGCACCAAATAACAAGCAGTTAAACCACTCTCTACCTTGTTAACAGTCATAACTCTCTAAGCGTTACATTTTTTTCCGTTAAAATACTTTTCGTTACTGTCTGATAAAATTTTCGCCTGGATATACTCAACCAGATGGAAAAAAATTTCCTTCAATAAATGTTATCTGGTGTCTTTTGATATCATGTAATTGAATGTAATGTGAAACAGATTTAGGAGGCAACTTTTATGAATATGAGCTGACCACACCACTTTAAATTGAAATAAATTTTTATATAAAGTTAAGTAAATTAAAGGACATTTAGTGCAAACACACTCCTTTTTAAACGAATAACGAACTCATATTTTAATCTAAAAACTGATTTTCCTTTATAAAAAACATTATTTTAGCTAAATGAATCTGTTATTACAAATTACTGAATTAAAAACATGCCAGTGAGAAATTTTTAGAAACGAAATATATGCATTTTGAACTATGATAGTTCTTATGCATGTAACTATAGTGTCTTCTTACTGAATTAAAACCAAACAAGAAAAGTGCTGTATTCAAAGCCATGTTTCATAGAGTTTAATTGACTAGAAAAAAAAAGAGCAAAGGTGTGTAATTATCTTACATATTTATTCTTAACACAATTTTTTTTAAATAGCATCTTTCTTAACGACAATTTTCTTCCATCGGTTTTTTCAATTGAAGTATCTTTCGCAGTACTTTCTAAATACATATATCTCTGCTTGTTGCTGCTAAAAGGCCATAAATAACGCCGCATCAAATAACTACTAAAATAACTTCATGTATCAGTGAAAATAATATTGAATTGCTCGTAAGTATACACTTTAAATTAAATTTTTCCACATTAATGGCGCTATAAAATTAGCGTCACTCAGTATTTAGATCATATTTTGGTGATAAAATGTTAAATAACCCTTTCAAAAATATACATTTGTAAAACTAATACAAAAGTAAATACAATAACGATGTAATAACTTATTAACGTACAAGAAGCATTTAAAAAAGGTATTATCGCTGGATGCTCTCTGTAAGTTCGGCATGACTATGAGTTTCTGCTTCTTTTCGAAATTCTAGGTTGAATTAATTTGAAAGTATCGGTTTGTTCAGACGAGAAAATTTTTGAAATTAAATTATCAATTCAAAACATTCATAGTATTTCAACAAAATAAATGGTTTAATCTAGATAACGATTAGGCATTAAAGTACATATTCCATTATCTTGTTTTATGCAGTTTTCAGTGAGAAACTTTACCATGGAAAACTTAAACTACTAAAGAACATAAATCATGAATATTTTTTTAAATGGAGCTATGCGAGGCAGAATTGATATGCGAATTTAACATATTATAAGTAAAAGATTAATTCAATTTTCATTTATAGTTAAGAGATAGAGTTTATTAAAAAAATTATCTCTTAAATCAAATTTTTACTTTAATAGAAAAAAATGAAATTTTTTTTACACAATTAAGTAGAATAAAAATAGCACCTAAAATAAAAAACAAAAATGTGTCTTTGCTCAGTGAAATAAAATATATGTTTTTTATAGTTTTGATTCATTTTTAAGTAAAACACTATAAATTATCTGCATTTAAACATAACTCTCTCTTAAAATTAAACAATGAAGATGGCCCCCGTTTGGATAAACAAGAATGAAAACCAATTGAACAGATTCACTATTCAAACTTAAAGACTCATTGATTTCTTGTCTCGATGCCAAAAATATTCAGGTCAATTTTTATAAATTTAAATTTGTTTCACAGCATAGGGCGCATACCTAATGCTTTTTGATTTCACCTTACTAGCAACTTAGGAACAGCTGAATAATCTGAGGTTTTCAACAAACGTATTCTAAATACCTGAAATAGCATAGAAATAATATAATGCTTCCGTTTGCCAGGGCATATATTTTTGAAAAAGTAGATAGGAAATGTGGAAAATATAAATCCCTATCATACCCTTACCAAAGTGAAGGTACAAATATTTTATTAATAATTACTCTACATTTACCTGACTAAAAGTGAACATTTTATGTTAATTATGAAAGGAAACTTTTTGAGAGTTCAAACTTGGAAACATTTGATGACCCCTGCAGATATGCCTTTGGCGCTCTAAGCCCCCCATCCTCACACAAAACACCCTCCAGTGCACAGGTTGCTTAGGAGGGAGACATAGGAACCGAAATACTTCATTGTGACTTCAACAGATTTTAAATCCATTACAATATTCTGTCGTTTGATTTAAAAAAACTTATTTAAATCAGTGTCTCTTGTTTATTGCAACGTCTTAAGTTAATATTCACTGGCTGCTACAAACACAGTCTGCTCTGTGAAGTCTTTTGCGTTTGGTATTGATTTAATGTTCGGAAATGACCACAACTTTAGATTTAAGTCCATAATTTTTTTTGTCATTTGTATCTCAAAAATATCTTTCATGAAAGTATAGTGTATAATTTAGTGGCATGACTGAATTTAATATCTAGTGACTGAGTGCTACTAATAGTTTACTATGTGATATCTTTCGCGTTTGGGAATGTCTACGACGGTAATAATCGTGTGAATATACACTAAGTTATAGTCTTTGTGAGTCTCTCAACTTGAATAACTGCCTTAACAACGGCAAAAATTCAATGTTAGAATATGGAAAAAAAATGATAAAAAACTGTTGCAACCATATTAACATGTTTCGGTTCTAAAGCTGAATAGAGTTAAGATATGGGTGGATGTTATTGCCAAGAAGACTTACAGTAGCGCGACTGTTCATGTTCGTGGTTTCTACTTACGGTGTTCTTCATTTGGTCTCAGGTGTCTGGTCTGGGGAGGAAGACCTGGTGCTGGAGACACCAGTTGCTGGAGCACTGTGACTGTGGTCTGGCCCGACGCGTGCTTTTATACCCGCGCGAGAGCCGTGTATGGGTCGTGGCATCCTTAAAGCAGTGTGCATTTCCCGTGCAAGCGCCGTCCTTTCTGCACGCTGCGCGCGCTAATTAGTGGAACGGTCCGTGAACATACTTGTTCGGGAGTGCATTCCGCCGTACGCAAACTGCTAAACTCTTCAACTTTTCCTTCATTCTTGCAACGTGCTGCGTTGATACATGCCATGGTATTATAGGGAATTTTTATTTTTTTTTCAAAATGCAGGTAATGTTCGTAATTTTATTTTTTAAATTCAGGTATTCAATCTACAATAAAAAATTTCTAATGAATAATTTTCTTATATATATAGGTTTATTTGAGTATATACAGTTTTAATATATAAAGGAATATTTATTAACCACATTGAAAATAAATTTCAATTAAAATTTTGATAGGACTCTTGAAAAATTATAACATGTTATGATTATTCTTTGTAATATAAACTTCCCAGTAAAAGTCACTCGTTGGGTCTGATGGAGTATGAAATGTCAGGCATTATGCAAAATGCTTAGCTGTTTCTACGTCTAACACTCCGGCTATACTTGTTTTCTTCTTATAAGTTATTATAATATGAATGTAAATGCCCCTTACAGAAAAAACCAAACCGTATGTAAAACCTATTGTAAACATCGTTTGTGTGAATTTTGAATTTATATCACCTTTTAATAATTTATTGGACTAATATACCTGTACTAATCGTATGGAAATATTGGACTTTTTTAGTTAAAAATATATTTTCAGTTGATAAGCAATTTTAAAAAATTAGCCACATAACTGATATAGACAATGTATTTGGGTCATAATAGGATTTCCAAATTATTTGACCTAAAATAATTAAAGGAATTTTTTTGGGGAATTTTGAAATATTACAATAATTTTCATATTATTTTAATTAAATACGTTTCAATTTGATAGTAAAACCAAACTGATTCGTTTTTGTGAAAATTGTAAACTTCCACTCATTGTAGAGATAACGACTCAATGCTTTTCACACGGCCAATTGTATGTGGCCCTGTCACGTATAACATCTAAACATAATTTTCGTTTTTACACACAATCCTGCAGAAGTTATCAATGTTAAAATTACCCACATGCTCGACGCAACAGACATACGAAACTTAGACACAAAAAAAAAGTAGGCGTGTATGCTCTCCTAACCATGCGAAGCCGGAGCGAGATGCTAGTAATATACATTTTAGAATGGCTGCTTTAAAGCTTCCTTCCCTGTTTAAGTAATCAATTGGTTATAATTTGTCTGAAATATAAGACATCTCTTCCTTACTTATTATTAAAAATGAATAGCTGTTCCTTGCTTTGACACTCCGTCTATACCCTACGCATTCTCTTCTTGTTAGATTATATTATGTATATATATATATATATATATATATATATTGATAAAAGGAAATATTCATGTGTACGTATGGACAACAAATACAAAAATACATAAAATTCTGGCTTGTACTAGAACTATATCTTTGCTCAAAAATGAAAAGTTCACAAGCTAGCAGAATCTGTTTATGTATTTTTGTATTTTTTTTCTAACTTTTAATTATTTATTTGTTATTTATTAAATATTTTTTCCCTGTAATTTTATGATATCAAAGAAAACGTGTGGTGGTTTTCTCCGTGTGCTCCCGATTATTCTTGTTATTATGTTTGCTCATGAATATTCTTTTCAATATGTGTATGGTTTTCTCCGTGTGCTCCCAATTATTCTTGTCATTACGTTTTCTCCGTGTGCTCCTGATTATTCTTGTTAATAATTTGATGGTTTTCTCCAAGTGCTTCTGGTTATTCCTGGCTAGACATCTAATGATTTTCTCCGAGTGCTGCTGATTATTTGTGTGAAATCGATCTCTGCATGAAGGATATTTACTTAATGAGTCATGTCATTTTATTCAGAG
Source organism: Bacillus rossius redtenbacheri (assembly GCF_032445375.1). Classification (NCBI taxonomy): domain Eukaryota; kingdom Metazoa; phylum Arthropoda; class Insecta; order Phasmatodea; family Bacillidae; genus Bacillus; species Bacillus rossius. The sequence goes on along the minus strand of NC_086336.1, from coordinate 28,380,878 downwards.
TTACATTTAATTAGAGAATTTCTGCTAATAAATTGACACTTGCAATAATATTACCAGGTGGAATTAAAGAATAAACAACCATTACTCAGTCAAATAATATGCCATGAGACATCAGCGAAGCATTAACATGTAAGACGAACTTCCTTCTCCTTGGTGTCTAGCGAAGCATACCTTCTTTTGCGATCGTTAGTGAGCATCCCACATCCCACATAAAATAACTAATTAATATTTACCTGCAAGCAACACGTGGCTACATCTGTTGATGACAGCCAGAACTACTTTCATCGATTTGCTTTGCATTAGATAACCTAACTCTCACCACTGAGTGGTGCTATTGTAATCAGTTAGAGTCATGTAGTCTCGTAGCCATGTAGCCTCGTGTCCTGGAAGCTTCGTAGTCCTGTAGCCTCGCAGTCTCGTAACCTTGTGTTCTGGAAGCTTCGTAAACATGATGCATTGGAACCTCGTACACCTGTAGCTACGTAACAAAGTATCCATTGAATCATATAACATAATGCTGTTGGAGCAGTGGGAGCAAAAGAGAAAATGCCAACAAAGACAGATGCGATAATTGGAGCCTTGTAGATATGTAGCTTCGTATCAAGTAGCCTTGTAGATTTGTAGTCCTGTATTCTCGCAGTCTCGTAAACTTATGTTCTAGAAGCTTCGTAGCTCTGTAGCCTCGCAGTCTCGTAAGCTTGAATACCCGTAGTCACGTAGTCTCGTTACCTCATGGCTCGTAGTCGCGTAGTCATGATGTCTTGGAGCCTCGTATACTTGTAGCTACGTAGCCAAGTAGCCTCGTTGACTTGTAGCTATGTAAACAAGCAGTCATGTAATCTTATAACATAATGCTGCTGAAGTAGTTGGAGCTTTGTACACTTGAAGGTAGTTGGAGGAGTCTTGTACACTCGTAGAATTGTAGTCTCATAGTCTCTTAGAGTCGTAGCATTCTAACCAAATATCATTGGAGCTTATGAACCAAAAGGCCGTTGGAGCCAATGACTGTTGAAGGCAATGACTGTTGGAGCCAATGAATGTTGGAGCCAATGACAGTTGGAGTCGATGGCTAATGGAAATATAAACTGTTGGATTCATAGACTGTTGGAGAGATTATATCCGAACTTATCATTGACGATCGCATCCTACCAAGTTGAATGAACGAGAGAATGCGCCTCCTTTTCGTTAAATGAGCTTTCGTTTTATAGAATTTCCGTCCAAACGTGCTTGGTTTTCATTAAATGCTTGTCCTGCGCGAACGAAGCGTAGTCATTGTGTGTACATTGCATATATATATTACGTATATTGCGTACATTGCGTGTACTTTGCGTAAATTGCGTGTACTTTGCGTGTACTGTGCGTCAATTGCGTGAATATTACGTGTTCGTTCCGTTTCCTGTGTGTACTGTGTGTACGTTCCGTTTCCTGTGTGTGTACTGTGTGTACGTTCCGTTTCCTGTGTGTACATTCAGTTTCCTGTGTGTACTGTGTGTACGTTCCGTTTCCTGTGTGTGTGTACTGTGTGTACGTTCCGTTTCCTGTGTGTACTGTGTGTACGTTACGTTTCCTGTGTGTACTGTGTGTACGTTCCGTTTCCTGTGTGTACTGTGTGATCATTACATTTATTGCACGTAAATTGCATGTATTGCGCGTACATTGCGTACATTACGTGTTGGAGCTGATGGAGCTGTTGGAGCACTTGAAGCTAATGGTCAATTGAAGCATAGGAGCAAAACGTAGATGGATCTGATGACGCGAATTGTAGCTCTTGGAGCCTGGCGTATATTGGAGAGATCGAATTATTTTTTCGATGAAATGATCCTCTTTTTTAATTTGTAGATTTGACTCTAGTATTATTGTAAATGGTTCTTGATTTGACTAGCGTATTATTCCATACGGTGCATGTATATAAGCGAGTCCTAGACAGCAGGTCGCTCAGTTTGTTACTGACGTCGGCGGTGTAAGGATCGCCTAGTTTGTTTCTTCTGGTGCATAAGTCGTGTCAATTAGCTGTTCTTGATACCTCGATGGCATCTTTACCGTCTTTAACGTCGAACTCGATAGAGGTTGTACCGTCAATTACGGGAACCTTGACGACAGCTACGATGAAGGTGCAGATCCCATTGACAACGACGACGTCAACATTGGAGGAGATTTCAACAGATGTGATACCATCAGCAGAAGAGACTTTAATGCCGGTAGTGCTGGCTGTACAGGAAACCTCAACGGACGCTGTTTCGCCATCAATGGAGACTTCAATGGGTGATGATTCAACAACGACTAACGAACATCGGTGCTGTTACTGCGACAAGATTTTCTCAAACAACAGCAATGCTCGACGACATGAGAATAGAGAATGTGCCAAGAACCTTTATCGCAAAATGATTGGCTGTAAGAATTGTCACAGGCAATTTGCAAGACAAGATAATATGAAAACGCACATGAAGAGATGCAAAGGTCCTGCTGTTCGGCAGAAAGTAAAGGTTTCTATACAACAACGATGCATTGATGTTCATAAGAGTATGCCTGGAGATGGTGCAACTGCTGCAACGTCAGTATCTGTTTCGGGTCTGAAAGGTTCGTCTTCATCACCCCGGTATCCTTGCAGCTACTGTGAATTGACGTTCGCATTTGCTCATGATGCACGAAGACATGAGAGGAGCAAATGCAAGAAGAATCATTCTCGCATGAAGTTTCGCTGTGATGAGTGTCATGAATGGTTTACTCGAATTGATAATTTTCGAAGACATGCGAAAAACTGTAAAGGTGAAGTCCGTGTGCCTACTGCTGAACTACCTGCAGAAATTTCGACTCCTCGGTTTAGGTTGAAGGCTCGTGAGCGTACAAGCAAGAAAACCGATGTGCAGCAACCGATTGGTATGACGTCTGAACAGGAAAATAAACCTAAGACTGTGTTCAGAGCATTACAAGTGAATGATAATGGCATCTTCTTGGCGCAGTCTGCATTTCGTGGAACATTGAAGGACTACTATTATCTAAATACGTTCGGTGAGTCGAAGGACATTTGTACTTTTCTTGATGATATCAGACAGGACATAATCAATCAGCTTACTGATGACGTAGCAACAAAAGGACCATTAAAATATAACTTGTGGTTGGACTGTCTATATGGAAAGCCATATCCATTAGATGACAAAGTGAAGATGTGTGCATTCAAGACATCGGCTGCAGTAATTTACAGTTCTGACGATTTGAAGCAATTTTTAAAAACGGTATCCAGAAACTCTGCCAAGAAGAGGAGAACTATGTCAGTAAAGGTTCTGGTTGGACTCTGTCTAGTATAAACCGATTGGAGCTAAGAATTAGTCATTTTACACCGATGCGGAACTAAATGATTGATTATAAATTTGCTAGCTTTCGTAAGTGATCCTGTAGTAGAATAGAAATTATGTAATAAATATTATGTTTGTAAAAGAACTTGCGGTGTTTAATTCCTCGAACCTGTTACTATTATGTTAAATTGATGTTTTTTTTAATTTTTTTGCATCATCATAGATCGAAGCAAGTAACTATTCAATAGGTAAATTAATGAGTGATTTATTTAATGAATTTTGGAACTTTTCCCGAATTTCTAGCTAAATAATTACGGATTTTCAAGATGGTGTCTAAATTTCAAGATGGCGGGTGTCACAGCAATAATTTATTACTGCACTCTAGCGGATAAGAATTAAACTAACATGTCATCAGCGCACTCTTGCCGACGGTACAATGATGATGGCTTACAGCATCGAAGACAAGATGGCGGACATGACGACATACTATGTGATGTTATATATGCTTTGAAAAAAAAGTGGTGGGAGTCAGTATGTCAGCAGCCACCGCGGGGGAAGGATCGGTCGTCATTTTTATTTTTTTGCCCTCACCGGGTTCAGACCGAGGACTCCGAACTCCGTGTCGTAAATGTTTGTTTTTTATAAAAAAAATTATTAAAAATTTATTATGTGAATTTTTTTATATTTTTTTTAAAAAATTTCATTAAAATCGGATAGTAAATAAAAAAGTTAAAGATGGCGACTGTAACGGAAATTGCAACGGTGACGTCATAATTGAAAATGGCGGATAACACAATGCCGGAATGTTCGAGAAAACAAAATTACGTCATCCAAGATGGCGGATCCAAAATGGCCGTCGGGGTCAAGGTCAAGGTCAAAGGTCAAGGTCACATCCTGATAGAGGCTTAACTGAGGCTTGAGTTAAGGATGCTTAAGCCTCTTTTAGGACATTTCTAGCCGCTGGGATTTTTAAGGACTAAAACGGGAAATGTTCCCTCGAAACGGGAATTTTTCCCTCGAAAACGGGACATTTTTCCTCAAAAAGGGAATTTTTGAGTCATTTTGAGTCATTTTTGAGGAATTTTGAGGAATTTTCGCCGCCGTGACGTCACAAATCCAATATGGCGGACCGACAATCTTAATCCACCGCCTGACGACTGGGCCCGGAGCCCCTTTTCTATACTACTTGTAATCCTTTTCTATATTCAGTTGAAATAAAGTATTAATTGTAAGATTTCAGTAATAAATTGTATGTATGTAATAGAACTTGTGTTTGTCTTGTAGCAAGTAAGCATAAATAATAAACAGGCCTGCAAAACTATTAAGAGTAAGTAGTTTATTTCTGATACATTTCTACATATTCACATACTTTAACAGCCCATGGTACAAGTTTTATACATATGAACAAATATAGTATGCCTGTTTGTGGCATGGAACTACATTGTGTGCATCGTACAACGTTGGAAAATGACTTATTAAAAACGCACTGCTTATATGCCAGCTACTCCCTGAAAAATTATAAATTTTTAGTAAGCAGGCCACCATATTAGATATTTCTGAGTTATAATTTAAAACTCATTGTTCATCAAATATATTTTTATATATTTTGGAGAGTCTGATTACTAAAATATGAAAAGATTTTTGACTCATAATTAAACTAATTTTTTGGTACTTTAATATTTTAAGAGAAAGATCAGACAAAACATTTTCTTTAGAAATAGTCTTTCCAAAATCTTTTTTTTTACAAAATTCTTTGTCCTACTGTGCCTGTTGAAATAAACATTTAACATTATTGTGTTAAAAAAACTCATAATATCTATAGGTAAGTGGAGCATGTATTCACATTAATAGCTTCTTAAAAAAATTATGTGGTACAAATAAGACTACACACTACACTCTTCAAAATATATGATACGAAAAAAAATTTCTTATAGGCTAACCAATCAAGCGCTTTAAGCACTGTAACCCAACTATTTACCAACACCGAGTCATACGTCCTCATAATCCACATTCTTAAATCTTAGGAATATTTTTTACGTTATTGTTGTTGTAAAACTAAAAGGGAAAACATGTTAGGTCTGTCATATAAATAAAATTGTTAAAAAATATATATATATTTTGGATGGTAGGTTTTTGTACGACTAGCAGGTAACAACTAAAATTAAAGATTTGTTAGTTTAAGCTAGCCTCTCAGCATCGATCCCGGGAATATTGGCGGTATGGGGAAAAAAAGTGACGGATTTTGTCGTGAGATGGTGTTTTTTTTTTGTTTTTTTTCAGGTGGTTCTCTAGTTCGCCCAGCCGTTCAGATGTAATTTTTAATGTTATTTTGTATTGTTTTACTAACTAAATTTCTTCTCCTCAATTACATGTGTGCAACAAATTTACTTTTTTCTCAAAATTTTACCATTATGTGATTTTTTTAAAATTACATTGCTATTCTTTTATAATTGGTTCATTTTCTATGTTCTTAAAATAACACCAAATAATGCTGCAAAACATTTACATATCTTTTTAACAATATTTATCGATAAAAATTATCTAAAATATTCCATGTTTTTACTAAAAAAATCTTATTCAATGTTAAATGTCGGTATGAGAAAAAGAAAACCTGTATTATTTATCTGTTCACTGATACAAATAATATAAAGAAGTAATACCAACCTAATACTACAGGCATACAAATTAGTCATACCCAATTCTAGAACAGCTTTGTGTGGGGTAGTACTAATACCCGTAAACATTTGTATGTAATTGCAATGTCACCGATTCAAAAATTAATAAAGTTTCATTGATCGCACTAAATAAGGATTACCTCTCAAATACAGCTATTAGCATATGTATTTGTTCATTGAGTGGCTTTTTGTTTATTTATCTCTACAATTTTTTTTTGTCAGCCAGAGTTTATGATCATATCATATTGTATGCAAATCACTTTTAACCATTGAAAAAATATTACTTACTGCTAATTTTTAATAAAATTAATTTTTTTTAATTTAATCAATTTTTTATTTTTAGTGCCAAATTTGCATTTTAAAAATATTTTCAATTTTTTTTAGTCATTAGACATATAACTTCCTGTTTTGTCAACTGTGTTTAATATATCCAATGCAGAAAATTTTCGCTTTTTTTATATATATATTTTGAGATTATTAAATCACAGAAAACTTACATGTACGGTTTTAAAATCTGCAGTTGTGATATTTTCAAAATTATACCTTAGTTTAAAAAAAAATCACAATTAGAAAATGTGCTACATTATTTAAAAGTGCCAAGTTGCGCACATTTAAAAACTGTTTACGTTCAAAAGTTTAAAACTGTTTGTATTTTTAAAATGATAGGATAAAAATTGGTTATTTAATGAACGAAGAAATGATTGTCAATAATATGATACCCAATAAAACACGAGCAAATTGTTGATTAATGACAAGTGCTGTTAATTCATATCAAAATTTGTTTTGATTTAGACGTGTTTGTGATGAATTGAAAGAATAATAATAATAACTGTATTTCATTCACAAACGAATCTTAACTGACTAATACCGATAATATCTTTAAAAATTGGTTAAAAATTAATAGGATTTTAATGTAGCAAAAACTAAAAATTATTTTAATGTCTTTTAAAATTATGTTTTAAACATAGCAATTATATGGATTAATTGTTCTGGGAAATAAATTTCATTAAACAAAATAGGTTTCTATAGTTCATTTATTTTATGACAAATGCATGTGAAAATTTATACAAAAGTAAAGTACAAAGAAAGACGAGTTTCAAGCTGACAAATACACATTAACCATGGTGATATCCGCCATATCCTCCTCCCAAACTGCTGCCGCCAGCACTTCCGTACCCGCCGTGGGACACGACACTGCTGTAGCTGCTGCCCGAGCCGCCGTGGCCTCCCGACGATCCCCCGAAGGACGAGCCGATGCCGCTGAATCCTCCGTGACCCCCTGAGCTGATGCCCCCGTAGGACGACGAGCCCCCATGGCCGCCACCCAGTCCGCTGAACCCGCCTCCAGAACCACCGTGTCCGCCGCCGAAACTTCCAAATCCACCTCCGACACCTCCGAAGCCACCTCCGAAGCCTCCTCCAAGGCCACCTCCAAGGTTACCTCCAAGGCCACCTCCAAGGTTACCTCCAAGGCCACCTCCAAGGCCACCTCCAAAGCCTCCAGACCCACCTGAGAACCCTCCAGCTGACTGGCTCTCGACAATCACGGGGACGGTCCTCTCCACCAAGTAGGGCTGAGGTACCGGCACGGGCACCGGCCTGGACACGGGAACTGCCACTGGCCTAGGGATGTGCACGGGGTACGGTTGGGGCACGGCAACCTTCACCGGCACCTTCACGGGGTAAGGCACGTGCTTCTCCACCGGGTAGGGGACTGGCTTCTCCACTGGTACAGGAACAGGCCTGGGCACGTGGACGGGGTAGGGCCTGTCCACGGGCACGTGCACGGGCACCTTGACTGGGTATGGCACAGGCCTCTCCACCGGGTATGGCACGGGCTGCGGCACTCCCACGGGCACCTCCTGGTGGATCGTGATGGCCCTGACCTGGCCGGGTCCTAGAGCGTAGCCGCCACCGGCTCCGCCCGAACCGAAGCCCCCGCTGCCAGCTCCGCCCGAACCGAAGCCCCCGCTGCCAGCTCCGCCCGAACCGAAGCCCCCGCTGCCAGCTCCGCCCGAACCGAAGCCACCGCTGCCAGCTCCGCCCGAACCGAAGCCACCGCCGAAGGATCCAACCGAAGCATATCCACCACTGCCGGCTCCGCCCGACCCGTACCCTCCTCCCAGATCGCCATATCCATGGCCGCCGCCGCCGAATCCACCGCCGCCGCCGCCGCCGCCGTAGCCCAGCTCGAGCAGTCCTCGCTTTTCCTGCTTCTTGCCATCATTCTTCGTTTCCTCGGCAGTAGTGATGGCGGCCAGCGCCAAAATGACAACACATACCTAGGAGGAAGAAAAAAACACAAATTACATCTCACACACTCTACTAATAAGAAGTAAATTCATAGACTTTTTTTTTTTAATAAAATAGGATAATATATACTTTTAATTTGCCCGGTATTTTATCAAAGATTGAATTTACTTAATCGTTTGACTATTTTTATTAATCTTGACCAGTTGAAATATATATATTTAATTTCTTTAATTTTGTTGTGACATGCAATGCAAACATAGCTGTGGATGTGGCTCATGAAATTTGAAGGATGACATAAAAAATATTAGGTGATAAATTTTTATAGGAATCAGTATAATACTATGTGTAATATGAACTAAGATTAAAAATAATTTGTTACTTTTATACATATTTTCAGAAGTAAAATTAAATTGCAATGTCCCACAACTATATACTCGTACCATTACCCATTAAAAATATTAAGAACTGATAATAACTTATGCAACAATAAACGCAACATTAAACTATATTTTATGTGAAATGATTTTTATTAAACATTTATTATTATTAAATAAAATGTCTCCTTTGTGTTTGAAAAATTGCAAAGATTCTTATACAGCTATGCAAGTTTAACTAGTTTCTAGTTAAGTATTTATTGTGGCACAGCTTGCCACTTTACGTTTTTCAAAGAATAATTAGTGTATAAGTTGTATTAAAAGTATTGTCCAAAGACTTAAAGTAAAATTCTTGATAGAAAATGAAATTTTGCAATTTGCTTATTTCAATGTCAGCTTATTGTTGTGATAGTAAACATTTGAATGACTTTTCAGAAAACTAAAGTAACTTAAAATCAGCCATAAAAATTTGTGGTTTACTACCCATTATTCTTATCAAACTAATAAAATTTAAAGAAAAATTTATCATGAGACTGAAAAAATAAATTTCAACATCTTTACATATCATGTAATGTATTTAGACGTTAAAAATTAAATTTATTATCTGTATCTTTAAACTGTAACCATCTTAGGATTTTTTGGAAAAAAAATTCTGTAAATCATGAAAAACAGGAGTAAAGAATGTAAATTGTTAAAGGACCATCGGTCCTCCCGCAATCTAGATAAATTTTTATCTATGAATAAACTTCCATCAGTACTTTTCTGAAATAATGCTACCATATATTTCAAGAATAATACACAAACTCCAAAGGAATTGGATAATGATAAATTTTGTAGATGGAAACAGTATTATGAGTTACTAAAAATAAATAATATAAGTCGCATTATAGTTTTCTTCAAGGATAAATTTTTTAGGGTTTACTTGTATAAAACATGAAGGTATGTACCTTTTATAACTAGGCCACATTATTGAAGGCATTAATTTTTTTTTTTTTTCGCGAATATATTTCGAGACTAGCTTATGTGTTACAACACTGCGGCATCGCCCGTGTTTCGAGATTTGTTAACACACAAATCAAAGCAATTCAGTGCGGAAGCTAATGCGTTCTGAACGGCCAGGCCAAATAATAACAAGGATTCTCTTGCAGACGGTCGTCCATCACAAGGAAGAAACCCTTATTTGTTTCCACTGGCTGATGCGCCCGTCCTGCGCCACGGCAGTCTGCAGGCAGAACACTCGCAGTGCTCGTTGCGCTTGCCCCTCGCGGGTGCCGCCGTCATGGCACGAACGAAGAGAAAAACTAGAAACAATGTTGGTATTACAATTTTATAAATACAGATACAGAACTAGAATTACCAAATTAAATATCATTCAAAGACGTTATCTTGGATTCAGTAGATTTTAACGGGCATCCTATTCTCAATTATTAAACCAATAGTTTTCAATATAACGTAAAAAATCACAGACTGATTTAAGATCTGAAAACGAATAAAGCGTCAAAAATACAATAACAACTATTGTTAGGAAACGGTGAAAGCAACATCGGAATTGCAAGAGCCGTTGTTATTGAGATGATCAGAAAAAATTTATCAAAAATCTCCAAAAAGTTAAAATTAAAAAAAATCTAAAACGAATTTCGAAAAAAAAAAAAAAAACTCTTCCCTTGGTGAATCTTGATCTAGTTGATCTGCGCGAACAACACTGTAATAATTTTTTTAAAAATGGATTAGTAATATACGTGTAAAATTAAAGATATTGGTTATTTTGTACATTATAATTTTAACAACTGTATCACTAAAAAACCGTTTTCAAAATTATACTTGGTTCGAATTCTTTCCTTGGTATTTATGCTATGTGTCGTCTCCCAGTACCTCCTATAGTTAAAGTGATACGTAAACCGTTCCCTGAATATCTTTCCAGTATGAACTGCGCACAGTAAAAAAGCATAATAAAACCAAATATACTCTAATTATTCAATATATGGTTATCCTTTCCGTTGTTTTAAAAAATATTATGCTTGAATGAAAAATTAATTCAAATATAAAATCACGCGCCAATTTTATTACATTACCATAGTCATGTGTTGTAGAAAGTTACAATAATATTCTTGTAGTATTGCAAGCTATTTCTTGGCAACTTGTTTTGCAAAAGTTATCTTTTATCAAAGAACATAATTCTTTTTTTTTGTACAGATAAACCAATTCTCTTCTCTACTATTGTGATGTATATTGGTATTCCCCCAAAACCTGTACGCAGTGACTTACCGTGTTCTTCATGATGGCGGGGTGAGGCAGTTTGCAGGAGGAAAACCTGGCGGTGGTGCGCTTGGCACCAGACGCTGAAATGTGCCGTTTTGTCTTCCTCGACCATCTTTTATACTCCCGGCGTCAAGCAGGCCCGGCGGACTTAATTAAGAGAATGCACTTCTCACGCGCTATTTTCTCCCCGAGGGTGGAGAACGCCGACAATTTTCAACGGCCGTCGAACAATTGCCGTCTCCTCGGCGGGATGCCGCGTTCGTTAGGAAGGCGTCACGGCTACGAGGGCGCTGGTCTTTAGTTCGAGACGCAGCGCTGCGCTGGCGTGACCTGAAATGTGGATCTCCGGATCAGTTGCTGAGAGATTTGCAGCTCGTTAATACACAGGAGACATGCGGCCGCTCACTGTTTTGAATGCGCCACGAGCATACCGAGGTGAAAGTAGACGGGTGACTGACGGGAAAGATTGTGATTTTTAAAATAAAAAAATAAAAAATTTGCCGCGGTTTTAACATTAATTAGTGTAAACATTTTAAAATTCGACGAAAAGGCATTATGCTAAACATTACTATAAAAATATCAGACAGTAATAAAAGTTATTTTATCTTTAACCGTGTCCCATTTCCTTCCCTGAATAGTTTTATACTTAATTTAGTGACTATTTTGAATTAATGTCAGTAACAGAAAATTAGTTATTTTACAACATTTAAAGTTCTTGTGGATATATTCAAAATACTTCATGAAGATGAGTTTTAGTTACGAAAAACTTTAGAAAACATAATGGTTTAAAACTACCAATTTTAGTCATTTCCTTGTGCATCCTTAGAGGATTTTTTTTTGCAAAAATAATCAGAATGCTTTAAATAATGTAAAAGATATGCCCAAGCCAAAAGTGTCTTCCTTGTAATTATCAGCTGTTTGCAAGATAATCATTTGCCTTATTTGACTGAATACTTTCAGGATGCTTTTGTTTCTGCACTGAAAGGATGTAATACGTGAGACGACAGTACAGAAGTACCTGCAATAAATTTGACTAATCACGATACACAGACAATGCTACATTGTTTTGACAAACATCTTGTCTCTAAATCGTTTCGCGAAAAACACATTCCCTCATGTTTTTCCACTTTCTTCCACTTCAAGTGGTCTATTCGTCTCTCTAAGAGACGTCGAGAAACATTCACCTTTTTAATAATGGCCCCACATATCCTCTATGATAAACAAAGCGGAGTAAAATTTTGCTAACTGTGGCAATATGATAGCTTGTAAAATCAATGTGTCACATCTGTATCCCAATTATTCCTGGTATGTCATTACCTAATGTGCAAGCAGATGGCAATCTTATTTTCTTATTTTCTCTTAGTAAAGTATCTATAAAGGTCATGTTTTTTAAAATAATATTCCATTCTACGACCTCATAATACGAATTTCTTCACTTGTATACTTATCATTTAAAACAATTGTAAATGTTAAGCCCTAGTTTTTTTTACGATACACAAAATACATGCATTTGTAATACAGGAATAATATAATTGTTAATTTAAAAGTCACGTGTCTTTTTTCAGCTAATTCATAAGTTTAATTTATTATAATAATTAAAAATAAAAGCCCATTATGAAAAAGTCACATTAAAAAAAATATTTTAACAGAAAATTAAGATGTCGTTAAAATAAAACATCTAATTAATTGCCATTTGGAAACCACTAGCAAGGCATTAATGAAATTATTATCATTTAGAATTAGCGAACATGGGAATACGCAACTTTATAATTAATCTTGTTGACATAAAAATTAACTACGGATGAAGTTGGTGCAATATTAAAACTAAAGACTAGGATTCTGGCAGACATGGTTTCAGGTTTTGGACGCTACATAAATGATTTTGATTTTAAGTGGATTCCTGTAATCACTTTAAGAATAAACGTGGGGGTCTTCCTTGATTATATTTATATTGTAGCCCATGCCATGCTTTCTAGCTCTAAACACCTCACTTAAACGTCCGGTTGGTTTTCCGTTTTGTATTACTGTGATTAAAGGAATTTTATTGTAGACTTATTGCTCTAGTCTTATTCTTTGTTATGGGTCAAAAATATGGTTTTCACATATTTAAATAATATATTTTTTAGCTTTAAAATGTGACGCAAGTTATAATTACTAAAACATGGCGTAATATATTATTTTTTAGACATACGATATAAAATAGACAAATAATTTGGAAGAGATTTGTTTGAAAACATAAAATTTAGATATTAAGTTATCATTTTACAGGAAAAAACCATGGGTGTGTGGCCACCACGCGCGTTAGGAGAAAAACTTTACGGATAAGAGGAATTGGATATGTTTAGAGTACTTTAATGTTTGAAACGCACATAATCTTGCGTTGAAAATAGACATCTGTGTACTAATGTCTGTCGATGTCTACAGTTGAATCTAAGAATTAATAAATGTGTTCACGACAGCTAAAATAAAATACCTTACTCGATTGGAAATGTCTAAAAAAGTCACAGTTCTGGTGCTAACATCAGATCCAGCCTCAGAGTTGAGAGTTTAATGTGGCGCATAACGAGTTGCAAATGTATGCGAAGAGTGAATAATTATGCAAAATATGCAATAGTATTGCAAGTAAGAATAGTATGCAAAGGAGGCAAAAATATTCAAATGTTTGCAAAAGTATCCTAAAGTAAGCCAAAGTATGCAAAACCATGCGAAAAGTATCTAAAAGTTTGAGAAAGTAGGGAAACGTTTACAAATGTATTAGAAAGTTTACGAAAAATTAGCTGATTTTCCAACGGCAAACGGCTGTAAAGATATTTGAATATAAAACTTTTTTAACACCACACAATCGGGCAATATTCCCTATATTTGTCACATACGTGTGTAACGTTAACTCCGTTACCTACTCATTTCCGTTACCCTGTGATTCTGATATTACTCTAATTGCTGTAAAAACTTTCACTTCAAAAAACAATTAAAAAAATACAACAGTGTAAACGTGTTCAAGCTTTTTCATCCATCAAATAAGTGTTCAAAAAAAATAGATTGCCATATGTGTACGCAAAAAAATACTTTACTTATTTTTGGGTTTATATCCCGGTGAAAACTAGATCATTATAAACACTATATAGTTGGCAAATTAAGGAAACGTTTGAGAAACTGTCTAAAGCAAAAATAAAATCTTACCATATGCCTGGATTGATTCCGGGTACGCATGGATGGATGGACTTCAATACGAATCCATAACCTCTTCAATGCCAGTCAAACGCATTAACGTCGAGCCATCATGCTCGTTTCAAAGAAATATACTCGGTGTTCCACATCATGGTTATTATTTTATTGTTATAAATATTACTTAAGGGGCCCGCCTACCACGGCAAACATACGGTGTGTAGAGTCTGGGATAAACCACGTGATTTTAAAACATCTCAAGATATCCAAGTGCGATCTGTTTACGAAAATAATTTAAAAATACAATAAGAGCGGGTGATTTTTTTCCGGATTAGGTTTCAAAATGGTACTTTGAAAATAACTGTCAGGCTTGAAAACACTTAAGAGACTTGCATGGCACCTTGATTTTAATTTATTCGCTATATAATTCAATAGCTGCTGAGAAGACAGCGCGCCAGTCCACAGTCTTGTGCTTAGAGGAGCACCAGCCAGCGTCGCACCTATCATCCCGCCTCACTAACACACATACGCCTCTGACTAGGTGGGCCCCTTAAAGGCTACTTCTGCAAATTTATCTCGTTAATTTCCTAGCACTTTATTTTTTTTCTAAAAAATCTTGTCGCAAGAAATTAAGTATTTGTTTTGCTAATAGATGTAAAATGTCACGCAAATGTTCCTAATTATGATTACGTGCGAGAACTTTTACAGTTGGAATAAAAGGTAGAGTAAATATCTCATGAAATATAAATTTGTCACCAAACAACAAATGCATAAGAGCTATTGCGGCGAATTAAAAGAAATAGCTCTTACGTAATGGCAGTGACAAGAAAAGAGAAAACAAATATGTTGTGTGAGACCGAGTTGTGCTGTTTGCGATTAATTCATTCCCTTATATATTCTCACTTTCTTTCACTTCTCCAATACCCGAACGACTCAAAGCGAGTGGTCTATTCGTCACTCTAGAGACAGCGAGAAAAATCCGCCTTTTCATGTGCGAGCCCACATTTCCTAAATTCTTAACAAAGTGGAGTTAAATCTTGTTGGCTCTGGCAGTCTAAAAGCTCAATGAACCACGATATTAACATCTGCGATTATAAGTATTCCTGGGTTATTAATACCTTATGGGCCAACAGATGAAAAACTTATTTTCTCTTAGTACAATATCTATAAATGTCATGTATGTAGTATAAATACAATTTACGACGTCATATTTAAGTTCTTTAAGACGACGTGAGATCAAAGGTATACTGAGCACCGAAGCCTTATGCGTCCCAGATTCGGTGATAGTGAATAATGTGTTGCATAAAGTTGGAAGTCTATCCATCACTGGTCTGGCCACCTGGCCAAAATGAGCAACAGTTTGGAAGACGCTTGACATGCACGGACACTGATTTAACACTCAACTAGCGTTCATAAGTAAAACCTGAAGATGACTCACGTTCAAGAGACTATTAGAACCTGTTTGGGATAAACTTTAAAAACGCTGCGTCATCATCCCACCAAATACCTAAACAAAATTAAGTACAAACAAACTTGAATAGAATCGTTTATAATATATATTTTTTAAATTCCTATGTAAATATTTATGTCAGTATTTCGCCCATTATGATGGGACGTATCTACATAACAGAAATTAAAGTTAACAGTTAAGACAATTTAAACATATGGAACTGTCCCTCTTAATTGGGTGATATTTAAACAAGATAACTTTCCAGTCCTCGAGGTATTTCATGTAAATTCTTTACCGAAATTTGATTTAATTTGGGTCCGGTATGTTCTGTATCTGGATTGCTTACTGTAGAGGTACATGCAAACAAAAAAGATGTAATTTTGCTTGTTAAATTTTAAATTTGATTTTTTTACTTTTGTAGTTATGAAAGTGCCAAATTTATAGCTGTTAGGTATAATTAAAAGAAATACTTCCTACGTTTTATAACCGTTAGCATGGTGCGACTTTCGGTAAATATTTATACAGTATTTTCTTTCATGGACCATAGACCCCAAAAGCATCAACTTAAAAATTTATAAATATATATGGTTATATATTATATATACATCACGCAATTTTGTGGACACGATAAATGACGGAATTTTTCACAAATTGATACATAAATTGTAATAGTGAAAAATATCGTTCAAGGTCGTTAATGAACAGTATCCGATGAAAGGAAAAGAAATAGAGAAGGGTTTTTAAAAAACCGAACAATCACTGTACTTCCCATATAATTGGAAATATCCAATTTTTTTGAACGTATTGTTACTCGTAGGAGTCATTCAATTATTTTATCTGAATAGGTTTTTAATGCGACTAACCATTACTACAAGGAATTGAAAGAAAAAAAAACAAGCGTTGGACAAAAAAAATATCTTTCTTCGTAACCATAACATCGAATACGTACGAATTCCGTATTAATCTTAAAATTTATAAATCAATCTTTTGTCTGAAATCATTGCTGCAAGTGATTGAAAAAATAAGATAGGGAATGTAAAAAAAGTATAACCCCCTTATTAAGTAGGCATATACTATCAAATCCGTTCAAGTTGTTGTAAACCTTATAATTTTTTATCTGAAATGTTTGTCTGAAACTATTTTTGAAAATACAACCTATCGTTGCAGGGAGTTGGAAAAATAAAGGCGTATAAATTAAAAAAAAAATCATATAGGTACGTAAGTAGTACCTAGTTCCTGGCAATGGTACCGGTACTTAGATTTGTATTGTGTCCATCTTAAAATATGTCATCACGGAAGCCATCTTGAATAACCTTTACCATTGACCTTGATTTTTATTATAACCTTTGACCTTGAACTTTGAAATTGAACTTGACTTTGACTTTAATCTTTGACTTTGACCTCGACCTTTTACTTGACCTTTACCTTTGACTTTGTCTTTTACCTATTTCATAAACTTCAAATTTTACCTTGACCTTGAACATTGAAATTGACCTTTGACCTTGACCTTTCACTTTGAATTTTTTTTTTCTCTTTTGACCTTTATCTTTCCTTTTACCTCAGTCATCATCTTGAATCAAACATTCTACTCCCCGAATGTTACACATTTCGTTACGGCCGGCATTTTCGACTCGTATGACATTATCATTGCACTTTTCGTTACGGTCGCCATCTTGGATTCCAGAACGTTGCAATTTCCGTTTCAGACACCATCTTGTTGACGTATTCTGGAGGTCGTTGTCTTGGATGTAGTAACGATCGCTAACTGGGATATCGACATCTTTGTTTCTGCGGTCTGTTCCTAGAGAGCACCCGCATCGCTCTGTCTCATGCATTAGGGTCTATGTTCCAAAACCTGCCAAATGTTATTGTGGTCCATAACAACATATTAAAATTTATTTTTCATACAAAATACATTGGAACAGTGGCGATTCAAACCATGACAGCTCGGACCTCTTGGTTGGAAAACATACGCCTTTGACCTTAAGGTCATCGAGACATTTACCAGACTAAGAATTAAATTAGGTATACAAAAATAAACACACATATTTGGTTTTGAAATTTGTTTTGAAAGAATAATATCATTACTCGCTAGAGAGCTTTGCCAAAATCTTTATTTCAAGTACACTATTTCAGGAGTACTATGTAACACATATCACCTGCCAGAGAGCACTGCCACCATTTTGTTTTCAGTAATCGCCATCTGCTAGAGTGTGCTGTCACCATATTAATTTAATTCTTAGCCACAAGAGTGCAGTAATATTAATAAACAAACAGTTAACTTTCATGACATCCGTCTTGAGATACAACTTTGCCACCATTTTGCAATTTTGTACATTTTAAGATAGAAATTTAGGAAAAATTCCAAATACAAATTAAAAAATAATTGCTAAAATAATAATTGATTCAATCGATATCCGTGCTTGGAAAAATCCATGCTGGATGCAAAAAAAATATAATTAAAATTAAAATTACCAAAAAAATGACTATTTGTGAAATAAAACTACAAAATTATAAATAAAATTATTTATTACATAATTTCTACAAGCATAAAAAAAGCCAATTACAAGCGTTTCTCGATGTCTACAGTCTTCATAGTAGGCGAAGCGAGTGATTTGCATGCATTATAATGTGTTTTCAGCACATCTCTACGTGTAAAAGTCGATTAATCAGTTACAACCGGTCAGTGGCTAGACACGCCTATTTAGTGGCCAGGAATGCACGGCCAGTAAGTGGCAAGGAACTTCCAGTTGGTGGTCAGGCATGACTATTTAGTGGTCAGGAACGTAATCAGTGACCAGCCACGTCTTGATGTAAGCTATGCATGTCAGTCGGTTGGCAAGGCAAGCAGGTCTGGTCGGTTAATTCGTGGGCAGACATGTCTATGAAGTAGCCAGGAACGCATCTCCAGTATGTATCCAGACCACCTATAGTTAGTTGCCAGACGCATCGATACTCGGCGAACATTTTAAAAACTTCATGTTTAAAATCATACGCATAAGCCAAGCGTCTTCGAACTACGAGGCAAGGTCACGTTTAATGTTAGGTTTATAGGCCAAGCGTCTCCGAACCAATATTTATTATTCATCGTTACGCGACAAACATTTTATTCAGGCCATGTTCAATGTCAGGCGCATAGACCAGTCGTTTCAAAACCACGAGGCCAATCATGTACTGAGTAGGGTTTAATCGATGTTCATTAAAATATAAAGTAATCACTTTCAAAAAAGAAATCACATTAGTCAAAAAGGAAGCACATTTAAAAACACAGCCGACAACAAGTAAGCACATTAAACGAAAAGCACATAGCTTTAGACGAAACTTCAACTCAATATGATGCGATTTCAGAACTGGGATACGGTCTTATCGCAGGGATACGACCTCATAACAGGGATACTATCTCATTGCAAGTATCCGATCTTATAGCAGGGATAAGATCTCATCGTAGGGATACGATCTCATCGGAAAGATACTGCACAAAGATATGCTCTGGTCACAGGGATACGATCTCGCCACAGGGATACGATCACGACAGGGAATACGATATCGCCACAGGGATACGAACCTCTTACAGAGATACATTCTTACCACGGAGATACAACAATCTCATCAGTAGGATACGATAATACAGTTTTAACTATGTGGATTTAACGAAAATTATGTACATTTGCACGAACATTCAACTCAGTAGGATGCGATCGGTAATTTAAGGTAGGCTGCAGTGCCTCCAACAGTCTTTGTGTTCAAATGTCATTGGTTTCAAAAGTTATCGGCATCAAATATTATTGACTTCAAAGGTTTTTGCCTCCAACAGTCTTTGGCTTTAAAAGTCTTTGACAACAAAAGTCTTTGTCTCCAACAGTCTTTGACTTCAAAAGTCATTATCTCCAATAGTCAACGGCTCTAGCTCTCTTGGGCCTAACTGCTCCAGCAAGATTTTGCTGCAAGGTGACTTGACTACATAGCTACAATATTATAAGTCTACGAGGCTCCAGGTAGCTACGTGACTACTACTATACTTAGCTACAAGACTACGAGGCTACATGGGAACAGGTTAAAAGATTACAGGGATACATGGTTCTTGGCTACAAAGCTACAAGTCTATTATACTTCTAAGCTGCAAGGCTACAAGGCTACGGAAACACTAGTCTGCAAGGCAAGTTAAATTTTTCTCATGCAAAAAACTTGTAGGAGGTAGTCTCGATCCTTGCAACAGTTGGGCCCACATGCTTTGTTTTTCAGGCAGTCGCTCTTTTGTGTGGGATGCGAGTTGCTTATTCAAGGTCGTTAGAGAAGAAGGGCTCGCTAGACATCAAGAAGATGGAAATTTGTCTTGCAAGTTATTATTACTCAGCTGTCTAACGTCATAGCGATCGTCTAAGAAATATATTTCTTCGTTTGACATGTTGAAGAGACACTCACGCTTTCATTTGTGATGAGGGATGCTTACTCACTATCCCCATAGAATTAGAGCTTCGTTAGATATCAAGGAGAAGGAAGTTCGTCTTGCATGATAGTGATTTTCACGCAACTTAAGGCATATTATTTGGCTGAGTAATGATTATTTTGTTTGAATTCCGCCTGATAAAAGTATTGTAAGTGCTGATTTAGTAACAGAAATTCACTAACTAAATGTAACTCTAAATAAAATTATATGTCTCAATAAGTTAAACATTTACCATGCAGAGAATATTTATTTTCTCAGAAATAACCAGAACACACGTAGAGCATCAGCAAAAGTCTCGCACGGAATAACTAGGAGCAGACGCATCAGAAAACCGATCTATGCGTCGCTTTGAATTACTAAAAGAACTTCGATAAACCAACAAAATAGTGGCAAAAAATCTGGAGCATATGGAGAAAACACACAAACTATTGATATGAATTATCAGGAGCACACGGAGGAAACAATTTAAATATTGTCAGGAATAATCAGAAACCCGTGGAGAAAACTAACGAATGCAGTTTTTTTTTCAGGAAAATTTGAGTTAATTACATAGTTTACAATACCTACTTATGGCCCAAAGTGGTTTTTATAGTGATACATTCCTTTGAAGTTGGAATGGAATGTTTCATTACAAATAATAGATACATGATCTAAATGGTACACTAATGGTTCGGATAATGTTTATAGAACCAAGTTCTGTAAACAATGCAAATGATTTGATTATTGTCATGGTCACAACAATGTATAGGTCATTAGATATTAATCCCAATTATTAAATAAAAGTGAAATAACTTTTCAATAGCAATATTAGTTTATTTGGGTCTTTAATGTCTTTATATTTGCATAAAAAGATTCGTTTCGCTTTAACTTCAAAGGCAAATAAATACCATACTTGGAAAATAATTTAGAGCATAGGTCGTAAATTTTTCTAAAATTAATTTTTCGTAATGAATCTGCAGATTAAGTTTATTTGTGGAATTCAAACCTAACCTGTATAGAGAAATTTAAAGAAATTGGGGTTTCTTATCCTTCTTACTGTGAGATGGTCCCTTATACAGCGATAAAGAATAAGCTCCTTAGGTTTGCCCGAGAATGCCTCGTCTGTCTGTTCGTCACCCTCCGAGGATTACAATGGGCACAGAGAAAACAGCAGACATTCCCCGCGGACTTTTGTTCATGAGATAATTTTCTTTTCCGCTTTCTGCGTGATGTAAAGCCCACTCGGTTCTATACGAGGCGATGAAAGGTTCTTGGATAACTCGAATGCCGTCTAGATACTCGCCCGTTTTCATGGAACTTTTGATGATAGGTCACACACTATTTTCTGTTTAAGTTTTTTTTAAACAGTAGGTTTTTTTCGCCTCACATAAAGGTTGTATAGTAAGCCTACACTCACTTATGAATTACTGAATTAGACAGACCACAGTTATTTTAAAATGTGCCACAAAATTTAATATAATGGAAGAATTACACATTACAAACAACCATATTTTACACAATCAAACTCTCAAACTATTAAAACAGAAAAATTTATCTCATTAAATGAATGTTATTCAGAATTGTGACGTGAAGTATACAGTCTTTTAGTTTGTTCTATGAATATGTTTGTTAATGTCCTCATGCAAGCTGTAATTTTTTTTTATAGTTTTCCCATTATTAACTGATGCAAGATTTAAGTGACGATTCCTTCAAAAGATAAGACAATTAAAACGATAGTACAAAGTGGTTACTGAAGAAATCACGTAATCTTTCAAAAATATATAATTGTTTGAATAATAATTACCTGGGACTAAACACCAAATTCCTGCAAAAGTGATTTTTTATTTAATAAAGACATTAAATATGACTATTTTTACAAGTTTATAAAGTTGTTATCTCTTGTTATTATAACATGTGTGACATAAGTCTAAAATAAAAAAATTAATTTCTAATCAACGTGCATAAATTATAGGAAAAAATTTATTTAATTTAACTCCTTCAGCCCTGTGATTCTCCGTTACAGAACACTTAAGATAGAAAAAATTGTGAAAGTTAAACACTTGTTAGCAATGATACCTGCTTAGTTGATCGCGCTGCCTATTGCATTAAAGTAGGTAATACATTAATTTTTTTTTTAATTAAACAGCTTTTGAAATGATTTGCAGTCTCTAGACGATGCGGTGTTACACAGGGTGTGAAGATTGTTATTAGAGATAAATTAACTTTCTCATGTAAATTTAGTTAGCAATAATTACTAAAAATTTCAAGTTAATGAATATAACTTATAATGTATCAAAGATAATGAGATTTTTAATCTTTTTTTCCCCTTTATCAAACGTAATTATAAGTAATTATTATGAACAGTGTCGTTTGAACCAGTGTTAACTATTGTGTGTGATTTTCACTGTTTATCACAATAATTATTTATTTCAGTACTTTTGGTATGATTAGAGAAATGCTGTTAATGATTCGCGTGTATACTAGGTACACTCATTAAGTTAAACGAAAAAAATTATTTAAGACATATTCTATAAAATTTATTATTTGAACATATAATTTGGTTACAAATTTTATTGAAATGAATATTCATTTATTTATTTAAAAGTATAAAATATGTTGTATATAAACTGTTTTATACTAAATTCAACAAGATTATTACAATTTTGAAGTAATGGATTTAATATAGCCCTACTCTAATTTGACCGGATGTTTGCTGCATTAATTTTGTTTAGCAATAGTTGTTAAAAAGGATTTGTAGTTATACAAAATTTTCGCTTTACAAACAAAACATAAAAAAATGATTTATTTATAAGACAAATGATTGTAAATATAGGTGAATTAACGTTGATGGATTAAAATGTTTACGCAGCAGTAAGTTTGAAAGATATATTAGACGTATAATGTTTTAATTAAAATTGTTATTCGTTATATTGATATATGCCACAATTACTTAAAGATATGTAAAAGAACAGAAAATATTAAAACATTAAAAATTCCCTTTTGGCACAGCCAAAAGGCGTAAGTAGATTTTGAAGTAATTATTTACTATGTAATTATTTGGAAACATCTGTAAACTTCTGGCACCTCTTAAGAACTTAATGTTCATAACATATTCATGTTCTTTAACAATACAAAATTTAATATTTCCTAATTTTTCATGCAGCAAAAGTATTACGAATATTTTAAACCAATGTATCCAGCATTGAATAGTTTACAATGCCATGTTGAATAGCTTAGAACGAATTTCATAGTATATGCCAACTAAGGTAACTATTTAATATGTTTGACATTTAATAAACTATTTTTGATCCCTTGGACTAAGATCGTGGCCTTATAAAAAAGTGCTTTGCACCAAGTTTTAAAATAATATTAAGATGATTTAAAATAAATTTAAACAAATTTTGATGTTTGTTTTTTATTTCAACACATGTTTTTGCGAAAGTAATTTTTAGAGTAAGTTTAGTATTGTTACAATAAATTATAACGGTTATGATAATATATCTATTGAAAAAAGTAGTGATTAATTTTTTACATTCAAACCTTGTTATTTCCATATAATACCCTTGCAGTAATGGTTGGGAATACAAATTTTATTTGAGCAATACTTTTAGTCAGTATTTAGACAGTTAAACAAAAGTAAGAAGGGATTCGATAGTGTACCGGGAAGAGAAGTTTTATTTATGTATTTCATTTCAACTACATGTTTTTCAATCCCTTGCAATAATAGTTTGTATTATCAAAAATTGTTTTAGACAAAAGATTTGGATGAAAATTATGAGATTTACAAACAATTTGAACAGATTTGAAAGTGTGCCTACTAAGGGAGTAATGAACTTTTTGTTATTCAACCTCAGTTTATTCCAGCCCTTGCACTCATGGTGGATCATACAAAAAATATTTTTGACAAAAGTTGTAGATAATAATTCAAGGTTAATCAATAAATTAGAACTAAATCGATGGTGTTCATGGTAAGAAAATTATGAATTTTTAAAATTGGTTCGTCTAATAATTAATTGTTTCAGCCTTATTAAATTAAAACATAATTTGCACGAAATCGATGTTGTGCCTATGAAGTGAGTTATTATTTTTTTGTCATCCAACTATACTTTTTATCACCACTTTCAGTTATGGTTGGTCGTACAAGATATTATTTTAACAGAAAGTGTATTTAATATTCATACGGTTTACAAACAATTCGAAACAGTTGTAATGTTTGCATATTATAAGAGTTATGAATTTTTTTTCTTTCAAATCCTGTTATTTTCCACCCCTTGCAGCAATTTTTATTCATATAAAACAATTTCGGACGAAAGTTTTTGATAATATTTCTAGGTTTAACAATACGAAGGAAAAGTGTAAATGTTACATATTTTATAATTATTTTTAATTCAAACCCCCTATTTTTAAAAGCCTCTTACAGCAAAAGAATGTCTTATCAGAAATTTTTTAAGACAAAAGTTAAAGAAATAAATTATAAAATTAATACAAAATTTGCACCAATATAATGTTGTGCCTATGAAAGGACTTATTATTTATTTTGTGCTCCAACGCTTGTATTTTCAATCCCTTGCATTTATGGTTGATCACATCAAATACGTATTCAGAGAAAAAATTATGTTATTACTCCTGCGAGTTAAAATACTTTCAAGCGGATGTGATAATTTCAATATTATGGGAGTTACAGCGATTTGTCTGTTTTGCATGAAACCCATTTTGTCGGATATTGCCCATTAACGAAATCGATCGAGATTTTACACTGTGAGATTTTATGTATCAGTTTGAAAGTAATATGTGTAAAGTTTTGACAGTTATCGGTTCCAAAAAATTTTGATAAATATATAAATCTTTTGAGTTGACAATGGTTTTGGGGCCTATGGAACATTAAACGAAAACTACGTAATAATTTCCACAATGCCGCACCATGGTAACGGCTACAAATTGGTGTTATTTCTTTAATATCTTCCTAAACACGTATCGAATTTAATGTAAATCAGTTATAATTCACTGAATTAGTACAAAGAGATTAAAATTTGTAAAGAAACATAAAGTAAAGTAAACATTCATTGCTTAATTGTTTGCTTTATTTCATTCAGACCGTATAACAAGAACATTTCTTCAAAATCAAGAGATAAAAGAGAACAGATGAAGTTTGGTGTTTCAGCCATGGTGACCAAAAATCCCACCATCAAGACCGCTGCTTCCATAGCTTTCATGGCCACCAAAACTATTGGAACTATCGTAGGACGATCCAATGCTGCTGTAACTGCCACTGAATCCTCCATGGCCACCCAGACCGTAAGACGAAGAGCTGAATCCACCGTGTCCACCTCCCAGGCTGCCGAACCCAGCTCCCAGGCTGCCGTATCCCCCTCCCAGGCCGCTGTAACCTCCCAGTCCTCCTGCCGAGTGGCCCTCCAGAACCACCGGGACGGTCTTCTCCACCAAGTAGGGCTGAGGAACAGGAACTGCGACAGGCTTGGCCACGGGCACGGCGACTGGCTTAGGGATGTGCACGGGGTACGGGTGGGGCACAGGAACCTTCACGGGTACCTTCACGGGGTAAGGGACTGGTTTATCTACCGGGTAGGGGACTGGCTTCTCCACAGGCACGGGGTATGGCTTGGGCACGTGGACGGGGTAGGGCCTGTCCACGGGCACATGCACGGGCACTTTGACAGGATAGGGCACGGCCTTCTCCACTGGATAGGGTACCGGGTGTGGCACGGCGATGGGAACCTCTTGGTGGATCGTGACGGACTTGACGTGGCCGGACCCCAGAGCATAGCCGCCGCTGGCTCCGCCCAATCCGTATCCTCCACTGCTGGCTCCGCCCAATCCGTATCCTCCACTGCTGGCTCCGCCCAATCCGTATCCTCCACTGCTGGCTCCGCCCAATCCGTATCCTCCACTGCTGGCTCCGCCCAATCCGTATCCTCCACTGCTGGCTCCGCCCAATCCGTAGCCTACACTGCTGGCTCCGCCCAATCCGTAGCCTCCGCTCAGGCCACCATAGCCATGGCCGCTGCTGCCGTATCCGGATAGGTCGTGTCCGCCGTATCCACTGCCATATCCACTGCCATATCCACCACCGTAGCCCAGGCCGAGAAGCCCTCGCTTCTCCTGCTTCTTGCTGTCTTGTTTAGTTTCTTTAGCAGAAGTGAAGGCGGCAAACACCAGTATGACAACACTGAACTGTGAAACACAATATCACAATGTATAATTATTTTTCAAATGCTGACGGTCAATAATTGATAGAGTAGTATCACTTCATATTTATCGCTTATCAACCCTAGAAGTAGAACAACTATGCCAAAAGAATATTTCAAGAGAAACAGCTAAATGATCCTTATAATTTATTATCTAATGAAGTACATATCGTTTATTAGCTATCACATATATATAGTAGTTTTAGCTTATGAGAGCATAATTTTGTTTATTAATGTATGAATGCATGTTATTTTTGTTGTCCTTTATACATATGTAGATATTTTTCATAATGATAGAAATTCAATACTATCGTGCAGGAACCTGGTTTCTTTCCTGGATGAAGGTATTGAGTTTATAAAAACGAATTATAACGAACATCTAAATCAACTATGAGGGATTCACGTTTTTTATGACGTTGTAGTGACGTTGATCGTACCACAGGAACATACAATTATTTTTAAAATAGAAAGTAGCCTTTGTGCTAATACAGTGAGAAGAAGTAACAAACATAACACACTAACAAACTTTCGCGAACCATAGGCAAGACCTGACCGTCACACCAAAAGATAGCGCGTTAAAAATTCAAGGCAACGCCATCTATTGATGAATTTAAGAACTAAACGTTTATTAAGGCCGTTAGTTTGCTAGCCGCCGTCAGATTCACTAAGCGGACGGGTCTCACCAAGGAAACGGATAGGAATTTTATCAATTCTTACTATATGTGTGATCGTGTGGGGGACATAGAGAAATGTCACACAATCACTGTTTTTATGTCTATGACCTATGATTTTCTTTTATAAAAATGAATTTACCCTTTTTTCACTATAATAGGGATACATTTCGTATTAAAATATGGCTTATGTGCTAATTCAGGATGAGAGCTAGCTGTATGCCAAATCTCATCCAAATCTGTTCAGCGGTTCGGGCGTTAAGGCGTAACAAACATACACACAAATTACGCTTCTATAATATTAATAGAATTAAAGTGTCCTATCTGAAACAATACTTGGCAAAGAAAACAGTTTTTTCCCGGTTATTTTCATATCACTTGTTAAGAAATGCGTATGTTGTTACAAGCCCAGTTGTGACTGTCCTGAACTTGACGGTAGCGCAGATGTAAACTTGTTTTAGAAATAAATATCATACCCAACTTGAGAAACAGTCTTTATCAGGGTGAATATATATATATATATATAAATTAAATAATATCTGAAATGCAGTAAGGACATAAATATCAATGTGTACCTATATTAATTAAATAACTTCTCTTTAAATGTATTTTTATGGGATAAAATCGTTATTCCTTTTTTTCACTGTTAATATACTGAAAGTTTAATGCAAAGTAAGCATCAAGCTTAGTACGGAAGTAATTAATAATATTTACCACACAAATAAAGTTCTTACCGTGCTCTTCATATTGGTGAGGGCAAAATAAGAAAGAAGGATGAAAGAAGTTGCAGCTGAAAGCCACTGCTGAAAACTGGTAACAGGTAAGGTGTTCCTGGCTCTTTTATACACAGGCGCAGCCCAAGTTAATAACCTCGAGTTCGTAAAAGACACGGTGGATGACCACATGGGTTTTCTCTAATTAAGAACAAACGAAGTCTGATAACCTAAACGAATATCAGACAAGGAGTAGGGAGGTGACGCCCTAACGGTGGATAAGTGAAGCATTTGACCCATTTATACCCAAAACACTGACAATGACGCTTATTTGAGTAGTGCATAATGTATTTTGGATGCAGGTCTGTTATTGTTTTTCAATTTCGTAAAACATCCAAGTTATGTGGTTGCATATAGCTTTTTCATTTTTAATGTTAAAAGATAGTTTTTTTTATATAATTTAAACCCACATAATTGCTATTGTTTGTGACGAATCGATTGCACATTTTATGTATTTATTGTCACGTTAATATGTAATTTATCTCAATTAAATATTTTATGTATTTTCTGAACATGAAACTTTAAACAGACACTGAATTATAGCGGTGCGGAAGGAAAACTGGAAACCACCATTAGATAGTAAGCATATTGTGTTATGTTCATTTTGAACCTGACTTGACTGACAGAAGTATTAAGCAAGCTAGACTAAAGGAGAATGTAGTTTTTAAGTTTTTTCCTGCGTTTACAGGACACTTGAAACCTTTAAGTATTTTGAAGGAAAATATCACTTAAGCCTAGTGTGACCTATGCTTAAACTGACGAAAACATCTCTAAAAAAAGGTTACTTGAAAAAAATTGGTTGTCTGTAAAGTCGGTTTACGGACGATAGTTTAACGTGACAACGGCATAACAAATCATTGATGAAATGATTGCATACTTAAATGAATAAAACTGAATCATTTTTATTTTAATAATAAAAGAATAAATACTTGAAATTATACTAGTAATCAGATTTTTAAAATGCAAGAATAATAAACCTATATTTCCGAAATTGTTGTTGTAATAAGCAATGAAAACCACATTAACTTTTCACTTCACTTTATAAACATTCGACGAAACTGTTCACGTGTAGATGACTTGTAATTAATTTTAAAAACTGGCGTTTTGCTATAAAGTTTAAATATAATTATGAACAAGTTTTCATATAAATATTCTCTAATTAAATATGTAACGTAACCCATCATTACTGCCCTCGCCAACAGATGCTTCTTTTTTTAATAATAAAAGAATAAATACTTCAAATTATACTAGTAATCAGATTCATTTTCTTACGTAAATTTGACGTAGAAATTATTTCATATTACACATACAAACAAAGTTTTAAGTTTTCACTTCTGTCGGTGAGGCGCAAGCGTACAATGGGCGTAACGGGACACAGCGTAACGGAACAATGAGCATGACGGGACACAGCGTAACGAAAAAATGTGCGTAACGGGACACTTTTTCGTGCGTGCAGTCAACGTTCATCGATTTATTAGAAGTTGTCACGTCAATAAGTGTTATGACAAGTTATAAGTACGTGAGTAAATGCTTAAAGCTTGTACTATTGCATGTTATTCACTTCTTAAGTATACCTTTTGCGTTATCGTTTTCTTAAAAATTCAGGAAATACATTTCAGTGATTCAAATTCTGTTACAACTCTCCACTTTGGTAAATATGTAGTAGGGTGTCACGGAAATTAAAATAAGTTAAAATTGTGAAAAGGCTTTTATTTTTACATCATAAAATTATTTTCGGTAGTTATATTCAGAATGCCAAACAACACTATCGTTTAATTATTGTAATATCATAATATCATTTTTCTGACACGGAATTAATAATAATCCTCGGAAAGTTTAAAAATTTAGTTTTTCAAGTATTAAATTATTGCATAATCAAACAAAACACTTTATTTAATAGTGTTTAGGGGGTAAAAAATCACAAATTCAAAAATACTATATACTGTAAAAAAAAAAAGTGATCACCATCACCTGACACTGCCGTACGTAAGTAAAATGATATAAATAAACCACAAAAACATTGAAGACATCTTTAAGGAACTGTAAGTGATTAAATTTTTACCAAATTTTACAGCCTAAACTGTGCTGCTACCAAGGTTATAGTGAACCTCTATACCTGTGCGTAATTGGTACAGTACTATCAGTGCAACCACTAACATTTATTGTGATTATGTATGTGACACAATCTCTCTCTCTCTCTCTCTCTCTCTCTGTGTGTGTGTGTCGCTGACCACAGATTTCTTTAATTAATAGGACGTGTGTGTTGATATACCAATATGCATACAACCAGTGTGAAAATTCAAATGCCACCTCTAGAGTAATCACACTGACTTATATACACTCTGAATCATTTAGATATTTAAATAGGTTGTTACAAAATTATTTTCGGTTGCTGAGATTAGTCATATGTATAGAAAGACAAACTGTAATTGAGGGTTCAGAATTAACAAATAGCAATAATAAAAATAACTGTATTGGAAAAAACACATTTTTTTTTAAATATTATATATAACTCTAATTGAAAAATAAACATCTATGCTGTTTGGACAAGGACTTCTGGACATAAGCACTATAATTAATAAAATTGTTTTTTTACAAATATTTATGAAAAAACAATTTTGTTTTATATATTTCTGTATTGCTTTAATATTAGACTAGCTGACCCGGCCACGCGTTGCTGTGGCTAAAGTTTTTGTTATATTACATTATAGTAAACAATCTAAGAGGAACAATAAGAGAATGTGTAATATGGTGATCTCCTTATTTGACTTTCTACTGCTATAACCCTTTAGTACAATGAAATTATTTAGGAACAAAGACGAAAATGTTGATGTTGGTATACAAATTCACTGGATTGAGATTTGAAGGGGAAGTACGTTGAACACAATTAATTAAAATGTTCTTACATTTGCTATTAAGCAGAAATCAATAGGTACAAAAAAAATTTATCAGATTTAATATTTCCATTTAATTTTATAACAAATATATGTATATTACAGTATAAAACAGTAAATAACATGTGACGCTTAAACTCATGAATGAGGTAGGCAAGGCAGACAGTCTTAAACTTTTAAACATCTAATATATAAAATTCTCGTGTCACAGTTTTCGTTGCCATACTCCTCCGAAACGGCTTGACCGATTTTGATGAATTTTTTTTTGCTTATCCGGTATCTATGAGAATCGGCCAACATCTATTTTTCATCCTCCTAAATGTTAGGGGTAGTCCACCCCTAATTTTTTTTTTTTTAATTTTTGGAGAAAATTTTTTATTTTATTTTTTTTATAATGTGGCATTAAAAAATACACACAACCCTAAATTTTCACCCTTATACCCCCAACCCCTAATTTTTAATAGAATTTTATATTTTTCAACCCCGGTCGATAGCTGATCAATTAACACTTGATCAACCTTCCCCGCCTACAGCGAGCTCATTACCTGGATTAACACATAGACCACATATTAATATGAAATTCCATCCCTAAGGGAGTGAAAAAGTGATAATTTCATTTTATAACAGAAAAAATCATAGGTCATAGACATACAAATAGTGAGGGAGTGTCATTTCTTTATGTCTGCCACACGATCATACACATAGTAAGGTCTGGCAAATTCATATTTTTCTCCTTGGTGAGACCAGCCCGCTTAGTGGAGCTCGCAGCGGCTAGCAAAATAAAGGCGCTCATAACCGTTTTGTTCTTAACTTCGTCAATAGATAGAGTTAGTTGCCTTGAATTTTAAACACACCATCGTTTGATGCGTTTGTCATGTCTTTAATTTTCGTTTGTTTGTGCCGTATGCGTTACTATACCATTCATCCAATTGCGATGCAATTTTGGTGAGTTTTAATGCGCATGCCCGTGAAGGTTTCTGAGACGGTATAACTATTTTGCAATAGTTGGAGCACAAATCGTTTCAAAAATGTGTTTATTTCATTTTATATAGCGGTAATTCGTCTGTTTTTGTTGTATAAGTGCACACTAATGACATAATTTATTTAAATATAAAAGAGAGTCAGAGATAGAGTGATATATATAGAGTGAGATAGAGAGAGACAGAGAGATAAGTTGAGATAGAGCGAGGTATAGAGAATGAAATGGGTTAGATAAAGAGATATATAGATGTATATAGCTATATAGAGATTTATATATAGAAGAGATAGAGATAGTGTGAGGTATATATGTAAATATGTAGATATAATGAGATAAATAGCGATAGAGAGATGCATAGATATATAAAGATGTAGATAGAGATAAATATATGTTTAGAGAGATGGATAGATGATTTGTATATGTGTAACTACTTCAAACATATTACAAAACATAGCTGAATGAGGCATTGCAATGCATGTCGAGCATTAGCTAGATAATTTAATTTTTTCTATATTTGTAATCTCTTATTTTTAAGCTTTTTTCTATATTACTTTATAGAGTCTAGATTACATACAGACCAGGTAAATAACTATAAACTGGCAGAGCAACGTCTGTCGGGATCTGAAAGTGATATAAATTATTTTGCACACTTGACATTCAAATTAAGAAGACAATTACTAACTACATCTGATTTCGAAAAAGGTACCCTTCATCATGTATTCAGCCCGGGCAACGCCGGGTACTGCAGCTATAAATTCCCTAGAAATAATTTATATGGCAAAACAACGTTTGCCGGGTCAGCTAGTCTTATATATAAAATTCTCGTGTCACAGTTTTCGTTGCCATACTCCTCCGAAACGGCTTGACCGATTTTGATGAAATTTTTTGTGCTTATCCGGTATCTATGAGAATCGGCCAACATCTATTTTTCATCCCCCTAAATGTTAGGGGTAGTCCACCCCTAAATTTTTTTTTTATTTCCAGTTTTTGGTAGGAAATCACCATGGCAACGGCTGTAGCATTGTTGATGCTTCATTCGTCTCCATGGCAACGACTATTTCATTGTTAGTGCAGTCCTCATCACCGTTGAAATTTTGCGGGTACTTTAAATATCAAAAATTGCCCTTTTTTTTTCAAGTATATATATTTTACAGACTTAAAAATTCACAGTAATGTTCCTTATGTTACGAAGGATGACATTTTCCGAAAATTAGATCCCATGGGTGGTTAAAACCAGGAAACAGTGGGTACTTTGTCTGCATGAGAACAGGATTTTCAATTGTTCATGCCTTCTGCGTCTCCATGGCAACGGGCATCGCGCGGCAGTGGCGTACCCACAAGGAGGGGCATGTATAATAAGCGGCGCAAGAGTGATCTGCCTGTAGACTGCCATAGCGAAGTACGGGTACATCAGTTTTATGTTGCGTGCACGAGTCGGGAAACCATCGGTACATTATACAGCATTGTAATAAATTTTCACGGAATATTTTATTATTTACCATTACTGTAAATGGGAGATGTGGCATAATTCTTTTTCCATTAGTATAGCCGTGCGAAGCCGGGTCGGGCAGCTAGTTAATATCTAATTTTTTGAATTATAAATACTTTCAATTTCAATTTAATTTAACACCAATCGGTGCACAATGTTTTTGGTTAACCTGTCTTTAGCTAACACAAATAGATTCGACGGTTTCCCAACACGTGAACACGCAACATATAGTTGCCCATGAGAAAAACACGGATTTTCCAAATCTAAACCACAAATGGACATTGTTTGACCTTGAGATTTATTTATAGACATGGCGAAAGCTAAACGAATTGGAAACTGTAGCCTTTTGAAGGGTATGGTAGAATCTGATGGTATCATCGGAATACGTGGCAGTAGGACCACTTTTCCTTTAAACTTCCCAGCCAAAATGGTTGCTTCAAGAATGTTTCCGGTGATCTTTTTGATGACAAAACGCGTACCGTTACATAATTGAGGTGGATTCAAATTACGGAGGAGAATAATAGGGGAACCAATCTTTAATCGAAGATTATGTGGTGGCATTCCAGGGATATCTAATGAATTTAAAAATTCAATCGGAAAATTTACACTTTCATTTTCATCAACAACAGTATCGATTGATTTAAAAGACATCAGATCGCCTGGTAACAACTGTTGAATCTGGAAGTTAATTTCGTCAACATCAACGTTTTTGGCTGTCAAAATCGCCCGTTGACTAAGCCATTCATGATTCAAATAATTATTCTGTATATCCGGGAAAATACTCTGAATCAATTCATTTTTATCCTGAACAACAGTGCAAAAATTGTCTGGTAGTTTAATGCATTGCGTATTTGGTTGCAGTTCTATTTTACCGTTCCCAATATCTAGTAGTTGTTCGGAAAATATTTGTGCTGATGGATCATTTTGCAATTGTACTCGCATATTTATGGTCAATCGAAGTGTTTCAACACTTCGCCATAAGAATGATTGTTTCAAACATGCATTAATCTCATCCGCGAAAGTAGAGCGAGGTATAACCGGTAAGGTCTGCCGGAAGTCACCAGACAAAAGTGAGATAGCACCACCGAAAAGTTTATTATTGCTGTTTAAATCTTGCATAGTTCTGTTTAATGCTTCAAGTGAATATTTGTGTGCCATTGTGCACTCATCCCAAATTATTATAGAACTCTTCCGCAACACTGCAGCTATTCCACTATTCTTTTTGATGTTACACATTGCATCTGGTTTATTATGAACGTCCAATGGCAGCTTGAATGTTGAATGTGCTGTTCGCCCACCATCCCGTAAAGTAGCCGCAATGCCTGACGATGCTACTGATAGTGCGATTTTTTGTTGCGACCGTATTTTGGCAAGAATCAACGATATTAAAAATGTCTTACCGGTTCCACCGGATGCATCCAAGAAAAAAAACCCGCCTTGTTCAGCAGCAACAGCCAGCATAATCCGATCATAAATAATTTTTTGTTCTGCTGTCAGTAATGGTTCACTGTTCATGATAATTGTTGCTAAACTTCCATGTTCATATTGATTTTCTCGTTGTAAATCGGTATTGACTAAGTCGGTGGCTGGACGATAAGGTGATGGCATACCATAATGATTAAGTGGTAAATTTGAAATAAGAACACATAAATCCTCGATCAAGACCAATGCTTCATTGTACATCTCTGGTGTATAATCTATGTTTTGGCATTGATTTGTTTGTCTAATTCGGTGCAAGATGTCTTCTGTCATACAATTTTTATATTTTTCCCACAAAGTTTGTGCTTGCGAGGGATAACATGTCGTCAAAATAATTGCAAACAACTGACGAATGTTATTCGGTGTTGATGTCAACGCAGCATCAGCAAGCGTTAAGTCCCAATGGTTATCGTCTTCTAGCAATTGCAGTTCACGACATGCATCCTGGTATGTATTGAATACTCGACCATTAACTGTTCGTAAAAATTCAAAAGACTTTGGTCCGGGAACATTCACCAATAACAAACGTAAATAGAAGCACTCACGTTGCTTTGGATGTACCGTGTAAAGTCTCCCCAATGTGTTAGCTTTGAATATGCCTGTAATGGAAGGATGTGGTTTTCCTTGTTTCCGTGGCTCCCATTTTTTACTGGATTTTTTCCATGTGAAATAACGTGTAACATCACCATACACCAATGTCTTCGCGAATTGGCCAAAAACATCAGGTTTTTGACACAATGTAAAAAATT
The DNA here is from genome assembly GCF_032445375.1 of Bacillus rossius redtenbacheri. Classification (NCBI taxonomy): domain Eukaryota; kingdom Metazoa; phylum Arthropoda; class Insecta; order Phasmatodea; family Bacillidae; genus Bacillus; species Bacillus rossius. The sequence goes on along the minus strand of NC_086336.1, from coordinate 28,345,743 downwards.
CAGTTAGAGTCGTTTTCGGAGCTTCGAACGCTCTTTGGAGAACATTTTCTTCAGTGAAGTATACACGTTGACCGTTTTCAAGATGTATTGCCAGATGTTGGACAGCAGGATCTCTTTCGTGGATGGGAAAGCTGAGAATATGCCAAATAGCTTCATTGCTGCTAATGTATCTGCCCATTTGGTATCGTGCTATTTCGTCATTTTTATTTATGTTTTGTACTTCAAATATGGCCAAATCACTGCCTTTGTTTACATATTTACAAATATATTTAATTGATTTAACAGAACTGCAAAGCTCAACATTGATATGAGCTTTGTAAGTTTTTGAAAGTAGTGGTGAGTATGGTACCACCCACTGATTATCAAACTCAACTTGATTTGGAAAGTTCGGCAGTCGCATTGTATATGTGTGGCCACCATTCTCAGTACTTCTGCGGCGATACATTGGATAACCATCAATATCCGTGATCGTGTCATTCGTATGCGGCTTTGGGAAGTTTTTTTTACATTTTCCATTTTCCATGCACGGTGACGTCATGTTGAAAGCACCGCATGGCCCATGGATCATGTGTTTGGTGACAATATCAAATAATTCTTGATCAATTAATGGGTCTGGAATTTCGGCTGAAATTATTTGATCGATTTCTTCAGGACGGATTCTATCTTTAAGCCAAACCAAAATGTGGGCATGAGGCAAACCTCGCTTTTGCCACTCTATCGTATACAGCCAACAACGTGTGATACCAAAAATTGAATATTTAACAATAAAATCAATTAAGGATTTCAATTTTTGTTTAAACACACGTGCAGTTAAATCATGACGATGAATGGCTTGTTGTCCTGGCAATAGTAAAGTTTGTATTTCTTCCCAATTCGGATTACATGTGAATGTAATAAATAAATCCGGTCGGCCGTAATGACGTACGTAAGTCATCGCATCTTGTATGTATTCCTGCATGTTCCGTGGACTGCCGATGTAGCTTGAAGGTAAAATGAAAGCATTACCGATGTCATTGGGATTTAAATTTCCATCGATGTTTCCAGCAACAGCATCTCGTAAGTGAATATATTCTTCCGATCGTAGTTTTGCCTGGTTGAATCGAAGGAATCGCAAGCGTTCGCTTTCGACCTTAGCATACATATCAACAATGTATTGATGGAACAGCTGACGATATCGAAGGATATAATTGTCTTGATGTTGTCTAACCATTATTCGGTGTGCGTAGTAGTTCATTGAGCTAACTTTATTATTTCTGTAATCACCTAAAAAAATAAAAAATAAAATGCAATACGAAATTAAAATCTATACATACAGTAAGAAAGTAAATAGATAATTGTCAAACTTACCGGTATTTGGATCATACTGTTTGATATTAAGGTGATATTCATCTTGTCCTTACCAAAATATCAATGGATATTGTAGTGCGTCATATGAACGGTGTAGATCCGAAATCGTACTGACAGTGTTGTCTCGCCGTGTAATTTTTATAGATCTTTTGTCAACTGAATCACCAACCATGATAACAGCAACCTCATCAACAGTTGGAGCGTTGAATCTACCAGCATGTTCACCTAATGGTACTTTGTCGGCTTTTATGACGATTTGATAATTGTCATTTTGCAGTCGTGGCGAAACTCTTTTGATCAATTGAATTAGTTGATTGGGTTCTATGACATCCGTACGAATGGGTCAACTGCACGAATCGTTTCTCCTTCACCCCACCACGGTAGGGGGGAGGCGTGGCGGAAAGAAGGAGGGGTGCTGTATTCATTTCAGACCAATAGAAAAAATTCAAGACTCCGAATGGGCGGGGAGAACTGAGAGGATTCCGGGCCAATAGGATACCTGCCGTTAGCCACCCCGGCCGTACGAGAGTGGTATAGTCGATTCACAATAAAGTCAATACTTTCAGAAGCCTTGCTGAACATGTACTTTGTGCGAGCATGTTATGTATTCTCCCGCCACAAGTAAATACAACCACGTGACTTCAGCTGAAATGTTTTGATAGGGCTATACTATGCATGTGTAAGGATTCTGATTGTGCATTCCTCAAATTTATATTTTCCCGAAATGTACGTATATACTTGTTAGAGATGTACATTATACAACCTATAGCACTATTACTCTATTTTCCCGCATTTTAAATCTGCACTTTACGATGTTTACGTTACAAATATCGCAAAGCTCAAACCAAGGCCCAATCAAAAAATAACATAAGCAAACTGTTGTAAGTTAAAGACAAAAAATACATATATAAATATGTTTATATGCGAACACGTATGTGTTTACAAAGGAAGAATTCAACATCGAAAACTATTCTGAATAATGACACGCCACACTGCAGGCTGGTATGTAGGCCTTAAACGAACGTTACGTGTATACCAAATAACTTTGGATCGAGAACAAAATTATATTGCCAAAACATTTATGAACGAGTTTAAAATAAAAATATATTCAATGGAAGGAAATAAATTTCTTTGGGGGATAGAAATCACATCCTTCTTCGTGCGTTGCGTTTCTGGATAGTTAAATTACTGAAGTTTGGACGGAAGAATTTTGGTTTATGTCAGCTATGTAAAAATTGTTTGAACAGCGGAGAAATGCAAAGGGACTCGCTTGAATTAATTAATTGAATTAATGCCAGGCAAGAAAATACACACTATTATGAATTTTATAATTACAGTGGTATCAATGGAGAAAAACTTTGTAACAGTATGTATTTTCTTACCGGATCAGGTGATATTAAATTTTTAATATGAACATATCTGTTATTTTTTAATTGGTACATGAGTGATAAATCGGCCAAAAAAGTTGTGCTGCGTATACACACAGTAGTGTTACACTTAATAATACTATTTAGAAGTACTTGTTTACACACACACATAATTACAAAAAGTGGTATTGTTGGGCGCCTTAAAGAATAAATGTTTCCAGGTTTGTTGTTATTAAGGGACACTGCAATTGTTGGATTCACTTTCTCTTAATTTACTGGGATAGCTAATGATTAATACACAACACTAAAAATAATTCAACTGGTTAATACAGATTTATTATTGAGAGCAGAAAATGCGGCAAATGTAGTGTAAATTAACAATACATAAAAAGAAAAGATAAAAATTAATTACAATTTCAAAAGTTACATATGAATAATAAACTTTGTTTCTCTGGTTTGGCTCCTTATAGCGAAATATGATGCTTCAACAATCGGGAGATAGGTTGCACACATTAAAGCTATACAAAATTCTTTATTGGTTCGTATTTGTTTTGCACGGTTTGTCAATCACGTAATTATTTAAAAATGTTTTGGTAATAAAAATACTGAATATTTCTTAAATGGTTAATTATTGTTGCCTCGGCTTAGCTAGTCATAAAATTACATTGGTAGAACACCGTCCTTAATCTCAGTTAACCTCTGGGTATGTTATAAAAAAAGGGTCGATTTAATAATCGGATATTTCAAATAAAACAGTCTCTTAATCTTGTTGAGTTAAGTATTTCAGGAGAATTATACAGGTAACAGAGTGTGTTGTGGAGTGAAACAACGCTCGAAGAAGTCAGTTACTCACGTAATTATTTTTACTCTCCTATGATCTTTATCTTAACAGATAAAGCCTAAAATTTGGTGAAAAAACCGTTCAAATATACCGATTATTTATTTAATTACAAGAAATAGAATAAGGAAAACACAGAACATTTTTCTACCCAATAAAAAATTCTACAACTAATTGTAATGGCTGTGCACAGTTATTGATTTTCCACAACATGCATAACACTCTAAGGAAACTATAGTTTAGTTGGTGGCAACGAGCCAACAGCGTAAGTTACTTTGTACCGCTACTTTAGGCATAAGTCCGCGGACAGAACTGAATATTTATTGTTTTTAATGAATAATATTTTGTTTCAAACTGTTTTATCTGTTTAATTGCAAGATTGAACTATTAATACTTTGTTAAAGACGTTTCTACGCACGCCAAACTCTAGGCGCAGGTGTATTGTTGAGATGATCTCATTTGTATGGACCCCTATGATGAATATTGATACGTTAACGTAATTTAGGTTATTTTATATGTATTTTATTTATGTAAATATTCATTGTTATTAGTTTTATTTTTAAATTTATCGTATTTTTGCACTGGTATTTATATAGTAAATAGCTTGTAGAGGCTAATTGCAGGTAAACTGTAACCTGAAGTTTGAACAGCCGGCCAATCAGGTGGCGGCTTACCTGAATGATATGTTTCCAGGTAAATTGAATAAAGAATCAAGGAGAACGTTTTCGGATACTGCAGTGTATAGACGTCTGCCGCTGTGGGGCATTTATTTCATCAATATTTAATTAAATTTGGCAGTAATAGTGATTTTTCGACGCAAAGTGTGTTAATAAAGATATTTTACTTAAATTTTAGTCTTTATCCGCTGAGATAAAGATAATAGAAGTGAGAAATAAGTACGTGAGTAAGTTTCTTCTACGAACATTGTTTCACTACACAACCCACTCTGTTACATGTATAATTCTCCAGAAACATTTTACTCACGAAAATTAAGAGACTTTTTTATTTGAATTATTCAAGTATTAAATTGACATTTTTATTTATATTATACCCAGAGGTTAACCGAGATAAACGACCATGTTCTCCTAACGTATTTGAGAATAGCCAAGCCGAGGCAACAATTAATAAACATTTTAAGAAACATTCAATATTTTACTACCAAAAACATTTTTAAAATAATTAATCGTTTTATTAACTGTGCAAGTGAAGACGAACCAGTAAAGACTTTTGTATTGTTGTAAATGTGTGCAACCTATTTCCCGATTATAAAGATACATTTTTCGCTATAAGGAGCCAAGCCAGAGAGGCAAAGTTTATTGTTTTTTGTGCAGCTTATAACATTGGAATTAAATTTTATCCTCTTTCTGTATTGTTAATCTTTACTACATTTGCCACATTTTTCTGCCATCAATAATAAATTTGTTTTAACCGACTGAATTATTTGTAGTGTTGTTAGTTAATAACAGCCATTCCTGTAATTTAAGCCTAAGCATTTCCAACAATTGAATTGTCCCTTCGTAACATCAAATCTAGTAATATTTATTTTCTTAAGGCGCCCAACAATACCCCTTTTATATGCTTATGTGTATGTGTCAGCAACAGTAACCAACACACCATTATATATATATATTATAATTATTAATTGCAAAATATACACTATATGTAAGTGTATACCGTGTGCATGTGTTGTATCACGAAGCTGCCCTACAACATTACAAGTTTCAATTATCGTCAGTACATACGAACTATTTCGCTACTTCCCGACCAAGATCACTACATCTGAAACTAGCACCCTGCCACTTACAAGAATGTGTGCAATTTTTTTTGCAACGCGACTGTTTAAAGAAGAGACTAAGATGCTTTCGCAGATATGAATTACCTCCGGCCATAGAGTAAGTAAAGGGAGAGGCGCCACTCCCATAGTAATGATCGTTTGCTTAAATTTGTAAACAAAACCCTTGCGATCATACCATTTCTTTGCAACTTGACAACGAAAAAATTACAGCCAGATACAACCTGAGAAAGGTTTAGCGTGTGATAGTTGGCACCGTTGGCACCTTTGTAGTCGTCATATTTTATATTTTTTCGATAAAGGCTACTGATATTGTAAAATTGCTTTATTTTAGTCCTTATAATGGGACGTTAAACTAATTCCGCAATAGAAAAAAAAACTTTTGAACTAAGGCAAATTCGAACTCTCAATCGTCAGTGACGCCTTTACCCACAAGACCACCAATCTATCTTGAAAAAGATTGAACAAGTGTATGTACTTATATATTTTTTTGCACTAGTAAAGTTCAAATTAATTATAGAGCCAGATTGAAACTGATGATCGTTTAGTAATGAATTTTATTTCTGTTTATTATATTTATTTTCCATTCCATTTTTAATTTTTTTTTAATTTTCAACTTTAAAAACTAAAGTAGCAGCCCTAGCAGGTAATATGGAGAACGACAGGCCAACGTGCTCTAATTTTCGTTTTCGGCAATATGCCACGCAGCATTTAGTTTTCAGTGACATTTAAAAAATATATACTTTTACTTTCAAATCCCATTATTACCACGAGACAATACAAAGATGGCCGTATGTAATTATAATAACTGGATATGTAATAAACTAAAGAGATCAAAACTTGTAATTTTTTTTTCCGATGTTGGTGAAACATGGTATGATCTCATTTTTAAGGATTCAGTTTGTCCTATCTACTGTCACCCCCCTGCCTCCGGCCGACACTGCAGCGGGAGGCGAGTGACAACAATAGCAGTCCCCACGACGGTAGGGGAGAGGCGTGGCGGAAAGAAAGAGGGGTGCTGTAACCTCCCTATTGGTCAACTTCACCCTCCCCCAGGGCTACCTCCAGAGACCACGCGGGAACATAGAGGAATGTGGAGAGGGTAAGAAGGAGCGTAGGGGAACCGTTCGGGCAGTTGACGAATTCGTATACTTGACCGGTTCCCGTTGATTGTGATCTTCTAAAAAATTTTCCAATAATATCACAATTGCTCTTTCCTCTGCTTGTTCAATAAAATTATACAGGCACCGAGTCGTCACGCGCTCTTCACAATCGCCCATAAAATAAATTTGAAGAAATTTCGGATTGTTATCAGGCATTGGCATCAGTGATCCGATTTTATGGTACACCTGGCCTTGAATTTTGAATGTAGTTTCAAAATTACGTCCATCGGATGCACGATCGCAAATTTTAGTTGCCCCAAATGACATCATTTGGAAGCAAGTATTAAATTTGCGTATCTTACGCAAAAATAATTTGGAATCATCTGAATTGCCAGTAAGAAGGGATAATAAAGGCTCCGGCGGAGCGGGTAGAGGTGACAGCACAACTTTTCCTGATGCGCAGCACATGCCGGCTGCTTCATTCCGAAATTTCAATGCCTGACAATATTGACATACTTTATCCATTCCACCGATAGCAATTTTTGAATGCGCTGAGTAGTTAATATCTGGTGCATATTCAAAGGCAAGCCGAACGAATGATGCACGTGTTAAAGAGCGGCTGATCCGTTGCCTTTGTCGATCTAGTACTCGTACTGTAGCTATGTTTCGTTTTCGTGCCGCTCTTGTTTTCGTAATATTCTGTTGCAGACGTTCGTCACGCTGTTCTTGAGATTCTTGTGCAAGACTTTCTGCAGTCCTGATTCTTTGAGCTGCATTTCTTGTTTCGATTTGTTCTGGTAATTGCTGAGCTCTTTCAACACGTTTGCGTCGTGACCCTTTGCTGCTCGCGTTGTTGAGGTTAGATTTTTTCGGTGGCATTTGACTCAAAATAATAAATTAAACGTTTAAATATTAGAAAGAGGAACAGAAAAACATGTTATCATAGGACATTGAAATAATAAGTGCAAAATAATTTTCAATGGAGGTTAAATAAAAATAATATAAAAATTTTTGTACAATTATTGAAAAAGTGTGGGGAGCTTTGTGCCATTTTCTCATTGATATATTAATTAACTTTTATAAAACTATGTGATATTACTTACATGTATAAATTGAAATTATTGTTCCTGTGCTCCTACTGTGGCTATGTCTCGTTCTCCTGCTGCTTTTGTTCTTATGATATTCTCTTGAAGACGTTCGTTACACTGTTCTCGAGATTCTTGTGCATGACCTTCTGCTGTCCTGATTCTTTGAGCTGGATTTCTTGATTCAATTTGTTCTGCCAACTGATGGGCTCTTTTAATACGTTTGCGTCGTGCCTCTCTGGTGCTCGCGTTGTTGAGGTTAGATTTTTTCCATGGCATTTGACTGAAAATAATAAATTAATCGTTTAAATATTTGAAAAAAAAAATTGAAAATCATTCTAATTAACTTTTATAATTATGTGATAATACTGACATGTACATATTTAAATTATAGAGTTTAAATAATAAGTTCAATAAGAATTGAAATACTAACTTAATCGCTTAAATATAAGAAAAAAAAATTGAAAAACTTGTTATCATAGCACATTGAAATAATAAGTGCTAAATATTTTTTAATAGAGGTTAAATAAAAACAATAAAAAAAAATATTTGTACAACTATTGAAAAAGTGTAGGAAATTATGTATCATTTTTGCAATAACATTTTAATTAAATTTTATAATTATGTGATAATACTTACATACATATAACTGATGGGCTCTTTTAATACGTTTGCGTCGTGCCTCTCTGGTGCTCGCGTTGTTGAGGTTAGATTTTTTCCATGGCATTTGACTGAAAATAATAAATTAATTGTTTAAATATTTGAAAAAAAAAATTGAAAATCATTCTAATTAACTTTTATAATTATGTGATAATACTGACATGTACATATTTAAATTATAGAGTTTAAATAATAAGTTCAATAAGAATTGAAATACTAATTTAATCGTTTAAATATAAGAAAAAAAAATTGAAAAACTTGTTATCATAGCACATTGAAATAATAAGTGCTAAATATTTTTTTAATAGAGGTTAAATAAAAACAATAAAAAAAATATTTGTACAACTATTGAAAAAGTGTAGGAAATTATGTATCATTTTTGCATTAACATTTTAATTAAATTTTATAATTATGTGATAATACTTACATACATATAACTGATGGGCTCTTTTAATACGTTTGCGTCGTGCCTCTCTGGTGCTCGCGTTGTTGAGGTTAGATTTTTTCCATGGCATTTGACTGAAAATAATAAATTAATCGTTTAAATATTTGAAAAAAAAAAATGAAAATCATTCTAATTAGCTTTTATAATTATGTGATAATACTGACATGTACATATTTAAAATATAGAGTTTAAATAATAATTTCAATAAGAATTGAAATACTAATTTAATCGTTTAAATATAAGAAAAAAAATCTGAAAAACTTGTTATCATAGCACATTGAAATAATAAGTGCTAAATATTTTTTAATAGAGGTTAAATAAAAACAATAAAAAAAATATTTGTACAACTATTGAAAAAGTGTAGGAAATTGTGTATCATTTTTGCATTGACATTTTAATTAAATTTTATAATTATGTGATAATACTTACATACATATATTCAAATTAAATTATAAAGTTTTGATCAATGAAGCACAAATAAGTAAAAAACAGGATTAATTTCACTGTATTATCTTCATTATAATATGAATTCAATTTACACTTCAGTCTAAGTAACATGCTAACACCAAAAATTTAAAAAGTGGAAATAATTGAATTATACGTGTTTTTCGTTCACTACAAAAGAAATTTAATTAATTTTATAGCGTCAACAACACGTGGTAATTATGCTGTTAAAATGTAGCTTATATGACACGTTCGTAGATTTACCATAGCAGCGCCATCTATTGATTACTTACTCAACCCAGTCGAAAGGTATCGACATCTGTTAGAATCATTTGGTGTTAAACGTGCTAAATATTTTTTAATAGAGGTTAAATAAAAACAATAAAAAAAAATATTTGTACAACTATTGATAAAGTGTAGGAAATTGTGTATCATTTTTGCATTAACATTTTAATTAAATTTTATAATTATGTGATAATATTTACATACATATAACTGATGGGCTCTTTTAATACGTTTGCGTCGTGCCTCTCTGGTGCTCGCGTTGTTGAGGTTAGATTTTTTCCATGGCATTTGACTGAAAATAATAAATTAATTGTTTAAATATTTGAAAAAAAAAAATTGAAAATCATTCTAATTAACTTTTATAATTATGTGATAATACTGATATGTACATATTTAAACTATAGAGTTTAAATGATAATTTCAATAAGAATTAAAATACCTATTTAATCGTTTAAATATAAGAAAAAAAATCTGAAAAACTTGTTATCATAGCACATTGAAATAATAAGTGCTAAATATTTTTTAATAGAGGTTAAATAAAAACAATTAAAAAAATATTTGTACAACTATTGCAAAAGTGTAGGAAATTGTGTATCATTTTTGCATTGACATTTTAATTAAATTTTATAATTATGTGATAATACTTACATACATATATTCAAATTAAATTATAAAGTTTTGATCAATGAAGCACAAATAAGTAAAAAACAGGATTAATTTCACTGTATTATCTTCATTATAATATGAATTCAATTTACACTTCAGTCTAAGTAACATGCTAACACCAAAAATTTAAAAAGTGGAAATAATTGAATTATACGGTATTTCGTTCACTACAAAAGAAATTTAATTAATTTTATAGCGTCAACAACACGTGGTAATTATGCTGTTAAAATGTAGCTTATATGACACGTTCGTAGATTTACCATAGCAGCGCCATCTATTGATTACTTACTCAACCCAGTCGAAAGGTATCGACATCTGTTAGAATCATTTGGAGTTAACAGATAATTGTGACTGTAAAATATTAACAGACAAATAAATAGCAATAAATTAAAATTGCGACTATAATTTGAAATTAAACTATCCTATCTCTCAAGTTGGATCGAACTGCACATGGTGTGCGAATTTTATTATAATCGGTTAAGTGGTTTAGGAGTCCATTGAGGACAAACATTGTGACACGAGATTTATATATATTAAGATGATACAGACTTTAGGGATATATTATACTGATAATTTCTTTGATGAAATTTGGACACATCAAACAAATATCTCTCATAATATTATTATATTTATTGATAGAAAAATCTTTACGGTTTACCATTATGTTTAAATTGCAACACAAAATATTTGTGTCATATTGAAAATGTGTAGGAAAATGGCTTTGTTGAATCAGCGACTCAGTACGTTTTTGATTGGTGAAAACACACCTTATTGCACATCCTTTCAATGAAAGTCCATGACAGATAAACCAACTAACTTATTAAAAACCCGTTAAACATTAACACAAAGATGTTTTAGCACCTGAAACACTAATTACAATGTTATTTTGGTCGGTAACACATAGGCATCTTTCTAAAACGATGGTTAGTCGTAGAAGAACGTTTCAAATAATTAAACGTTTAAATATTCATAACTTTCCAATAATTAATTCTGATTTATCCTTTGCTGTACTTACTCCTACACAGTCACAGAAAATATAAAAGCTAAACGTAAACATTGCAGTAAAGTTCCTTAAGATATTGTTTTCAAAATAAAAATAGTTCAGAAGTTTGTGCATCTTATATAAATTCATAGCACAGTCTATAGGTTCTCGAGGGTTCAGGAGAAATGACATCACCTGCCGCTGTGTTGACATAGAGTTGTGGACCTGAAGACTTAAATATTGTTTATTTAATAACAAAACACTGCCGTGTAAATTTATTTAATATTTGTATAATAGTTTCTGTGATGGCTCACATTACTGTCGAAGTGGGTGCAAGGTACATCGGTTAGGTGAGGTGGGAGGGTGGTAAAATAAGCTCGGTAATATGGTGAGTGTAGGTGACCTTGGTGACTGGGTGGGGTACTGGTCTCACAAGAGTAGCAGAGGGGAACCACATGAGGGTAAATATGTAACTGATAGTAGTGAATGCAGTAGGACTTGGGAATGGGATAGAGGAAAAGGAAACTGGTATTGGTGATGAGGGTGATAATGAAAAGGGAGACACCAGGGTGATCTTGATATGTTGTCTCGGTTTTTCTGTTTTTGAAACTTCAGATGGGGGTGTATTCGGTTCGGCTACCGATCTGGTGTTTGTTCCAGGCATTTGTTTCCTGTAGTGAGGCGAGTTTGGTTCTCAACTTGTATGTGAGATTAAAAAATTACTGTCTGCATTTGTATACTTATTTTCGGTAGACACCATTCAATTAACATTGGTAACCATATCCTGGAATTAACTACATAAAATATTAAATTCTTCCAGGTAATCCAAATTTAAATGCAGAGTAGATGGTAGGATTTGCTCCTAGCAAGCAGGCCTAAATTTTTTCCTCAGCTGTTGAGCATCCCCTGAGGTGGGTTGCCCGCAAAGTGATAATTCATAGATCACCTCGTCCTTAAGAAGATATTCTGGAGTGATCACAATTATTTTTTTTTAGGTAATTTACAGAAAAACAAAAACCTTCAGGTGAGCAGGTGTGACCATAGGCGTGCCTACAGGGGGGGCCAGGTGGGCCATGGCCCCCCCCCCCACCCCTAATGTAATCACTCAGATCGGAATTTTCTCTAATGCGTTCGTTAATATTCGCATATTCCTGGCACTGTGACACTCAAACTGTTTTTCAGTGTTGCAGCGTGCTTATTAACAATATTTTAAAATATTTTATCGTTATGGAAATACAGCCGCCTTAGTTTATTTAAAACACGAGGTCCCTTAAAATGGCCAAGCAAAAAAAAAATTTAAGAGGTTTATTAAAGTTCTGTTGTCTGAATTGCTGTGTTTGCATTCACTAAAAAGAAGTTCATTTCAAGGTAGATCTGGACCAAGCTATTGGAAAATTCGAGAGGGAAAAATGTGTAAGTACCCTTTAATCATTGTCTATGGAAAAAAAAAAAACATATTTTCAAGTTTGTTAAAATTATACGGATATAAATATTAACTAGTAAACATATCTAGTTGATACTGCACAAAAATATAAACACGGCAATGAGTGAATGTATTTAGGCTATTTAACATTCTAAATTCAGCTTCTGATTTAAAAATTTAGCAGGGCCCCCCCCCCCCCCCATGGAAATGTCTGGGCACGCCTATGGGTGTTACCCTACCCGCAATTAGTATATCCTAACGTAAAATCTTACTCAAGGCTTACTCACTATACATAGAACTCACTTAACTTATGATTACCCTACAAAAATGGTAGGAAAATGGTCACACCTGGGTCGCACCGATTTGGGGTGGAATTACTGCACCACATAAAAGTGTAATGCACTTTTCACTGAATAAACTCATGTGGATCCAGAAGGTGAATGTCCATGAAGCTGATAACCTGGGGATGGCCCTGATGGTGAAAAGGAAGGGGTGATCTCGGCTGGTGCGAGCACGCTAGATAAGCAGGCCCTGGGAGGGGAATTACCAAGGGCGGAAAGTGTTCTGCGTGATGATAATGTGACCGTCTGCATCTTTGCCGCGTGTGACCACAGAAAGGAAGAGGGATGCAGCTGGTGGGGCAGCGGGCTTCCAACCGCTGATAAACAACGAATTCAACGGCATCAATTTAAAGATGACATCGCTCTATTGACAGGGAATACACACTGTCTTACAACTAAAGTTAGGGAAAAGGTCGGCAACTCGGGTTAAAAAAACTACATAAATAATATTAAAATTTTGTTTACCTCTTTATGGTAAGTGGGAAAAAGTCTTTCGGGGAGAAAATGCTACTAATAGTTGCGCTACAAAAACATAATGTGCCTGCATAAGTTACCCAACATTAATATACTAATATATATAAATTAAACATTCATTTTATCTTTATTACTATTTTATAGTACTAGGTATGATATAAGACGAAACCACACTAAATGCATTTAAAACCATGCTCTACTACCACTTGTCATGGTTTTCAGTGTATATTATATATATAGTAAAGAAAAAAATAACTTACCTTGGAAAGATTTGGAAAAAAACAGGCAATTAAAACATTGAACCTCAGAGACGACACTCAAGGCCAAACAAAAATGAAGTAATGTCTCCTACAAACACTGTGTAGACTGTGGATCTGTAACTTTAAACTAATAAGTAAAAATGCAGTTTCGTCTATTGGCGTGCTTCAATTTATTTAGCTTCATAAGTATCTTCTTTTGAGATTTAAAACTTTGACTATTTTAAATAAGGTAAAAGAAAACATAAACACCTTTGTGAATTGTTACAAAAGGAAGCATACATCAATTTCATAATTGAATAATTGAATTATAGGGTTAAATGAATAATAATAAGTTAGCATTATTAAAGTGCTGGCCCAAAAATGATTATACAAATGCATTAAACCATAGTTAAAAATAAAAAAATTAATACATTATGTTAAACATATAGCCAATTCACACACTGGTGCTTTTCTTTTCTGTTACATAAGTATTGTTATCGACAAAGCCATAAATATATTTATTATAATGTGGTTCAATTTGAATACATTTAGAAACTGCATGGTTTGTCTATAGGCAATAAATTATACAAATTTATATTTCACAAGTAGTATAGGATAGCCGGCCCGGGCGCACAGGTCCGGAGCGTGGAGCCGGAGCCGACCCACATTTATGATTGTGACGTCACGGCGGCCATCTTGGATGGCTGTGACCTTGACCTTTGACCTTGACCTTGACATTTGTCCTAAAAAATGTGCCAAAATGTGCCAAAATTGGGCAAAATTAACCCAAAATTCCTCAAAATTCGTCAAAATTTCAATTTATGTGGAAAAAAATTCCGCCAAAAATTCTCAAAAAATTCCACAATCCAAGAATTAGGATTTCAAAAATCCTCAAAAGTCGTTTTGCCCTAGAAAGAACCCAAATTCCTAAAAGAGTCTTAAGCATCCATGTCTAAAGCCTCCGATAAGCCTCTGACGTCATCTAGGATTATGACCGCCATATTGGATTATGACTTCACCATAGCAATTTCCGTTATGGTCGCCATCTTTAAAATATTTATTTATTATCCGATTTTAATTTAAAAAAATTTAAATTCATAAAAAAATTCAATTAATAAAATTTTAATGAAAAATAGTAAAAAAAATACTTTTACGACACAGAGCTCGGAGTCCTCGGTTTGAACCCGACGAGTGCAAAAAAAAAAATGGCGACCGATCTTTCCCTCGTGGTGGCTGCTGGCAGACTGACTCCCACCACTTATGTCAAAGTATATAGCGTCAGGTAACATAAGTCATGTTCGCCATATTGAAATTTGGATGCCATCTTGAAAATCCTTATTTATTATCCGATTTTAATGAAAAAAAAATCCAAAATTCATCAAAAAATTAACTTTTTTGAGTTCTGTTTGATTAGATCGATTTACGTCCTTGGTTCGATTCCCGGCGAGAGTAAACGGTCGAACTTCCTCCATGAAAGCTACCTAGACTGACCTACCACCAACAATAACAAGGTATATATCGTCAACTGGTAATACGACATGTCCACCATCTGGCCTCATCCGCTGGAGACCACCATCTTGTTTTCGTCTGCTAGAGTGTACCGATGCCATGTTAGTATAATTATCTGGTCACCATACCTTTGTCCTCAACTGTTGGCATTGAACTTTGGCCTTGACCTTGAACTTTGACCTTGACCTTGAATTTTTACCTTGACCTTGAAATTTGACCTTGACCTTGAAATTTGACCTTGACCTTCAAATTTGACCTTGACCTTGAAATTTAACCTTGACCTTGAACTTTGACCTTGACCGTGAAATTTGACTTTGTCCTGGTCGTCCATCATGGATCCGACATTTTATGTTTAGAACATGCTACCAGGAGCTACCACCTGCTGGAGTACACCATCTTAATTGTGTACTCGTATTATAGAGTACATTTCCATCTGGATAATTTTATTCTAACCCGCTACAGTGCAGTAATCATTTATTACCGTGGTGCCCCCGCCAACTTGAAATTTGGGCGCCATCTTGAAATCATGTAATAATGTAGCTAGCTTGCTTGTGAACATCTCATTGTAGTGCAAAGTTAGAGTTCCAGTACAAGCCAGATTTTGTTTTTGTATTTCTAGTTTTTATTTTAAATTTTTAATTATTTTTTTATTGTAATTTTATGATATCTAAGAAAACTTTTGGTGGTTTCTCCGTGTGCTATTGAGTTATTCTTGTCAAATTTATTGTAGTTTTCTCCGTGTGCTCTATATTATTGTTGACAATATTTTGATGGTTTTTCTCCGAGTGCTTCTGATTATTCCTGACTCGACATCTTATGGTTTTCCCCGAGCGCTTCTGGTTACACAATAGAAATTGATCTCTGCATGAAGGATTTTTTTACTTAATGAGGCAAGTCATTTTTTTTTCAAGGTTACATGTAATTAGTTAATTTCTGCTACTTAATCAACACTTGTAATATTTTTTTATCAGGTGGAAATTAAAAAATATATCATTACTCAGTCAAATAATAATAATCTCTGAGAAAACTAAGAAGCACTAACAGGAAGGACAAACTTCCTTCTCCTTGGAGTCTAGCGAAGCCATACTTCTTTTGCGATCGTTAGTGAGCATCAGCATCCCGCATAAAAGAACTAAATATTATTTACCTGCAAGTAACATGTGGCGACATCTGTTGTTGAACAGCAGAATTACTTGCAACAAGTACCTCTAAATGAGATAAATTAATTCTCGCTGATGAAATAATTAAAAAATTCTATTTAAGTAATATATATATCTAATTTAAAACTCTTAGTTAGCATCTGGCATTAGTCTCAGTAACTAATATGAATCATGATTCGGGATTTGTTGCTGTATCAAAACGTCATCACTGTAGATACTGTAGCTAGGTGTTTACCTTGAGAAAGAATGCTAAACGACATGAGAGAAGCGAGTGTAATTTGGGTCCTTGTCAAAAACCATTTCATTGCAGTCAGTGTCAGAAATCCTTTGGTAGAAGATATTACTTGGATAGACATTACAAGACCTGTACAATTAAGATGAATGAAGATAACGAAGACTGGGCTACAACATCGCAGAAGAGGAACGAAGGCGAAAAAGCTAATGCTAAAATTACTGATCTAGATCAAGATAATAATTTAAAATTTAAAACAAACGAAGGAAGTTTAACCACATTAGAAATGAAACTATATACACCAATATCTAGTCATCTCCATGAAAATGTGAAAGATGGAGAACCACCTGAAGCTTACAAGGTCGAAGACTTTGATGAATCATGTGAAGCTGGCATGATTGAAGATTGTGGTGACACATCTGAGGCTGACATGATTGAGTACTGTACTGAAGCACCTAAAGCAGGCAAGATCGATGACTGTGATGGCGGTCTGAGACCAAAACGACGGAAACGACGTAATAAAATAAATTATCCTCATCAAGCTTGTGATAATCACTGGCACGATGACGAAAGTGACCTTGTGGTTGGTGTTAAAACGATAGACACCAGAGATAATAATGTTTATTATAAACATGCAAGGATGATGAACGCAGCAGAAGAGATTGATTATACCTCATGGGAAGATCCTAACATATTGGTTGACAGGCTACGACTACTACATGGATCGCTTTGTGCAGGAAACTATTCGAACATTAAAGAAATATCCTTCATACTCAAAGAACTGAGGGAAGTTGGATACATACAATAATGGCTTAAGTTAAATGTATGTGTATAAACTTGAAGATAAATTAATATATTTTTTTCCAAATGGTATCTACCATTTATCTAAATATGATTTCAAATAAAACTTATAACTTAAAGGTGCAAAATACGTTACCACTGCCAGTCAAAATGTATACTAATAAATACTTGTTAATAATCATGCCAAGTTCGATAAGAAAAGTAATTGGAATCAGTTGGAACCAATTGAAGATGGAGCTGTTGGAGCAATTGGAGCCTTTTGAAGCATTTGGAGCCTTTTGGAGCTGTTGGAGCCATTTTGAGCATTTGAAGCCTTTGGAGCCTTTGGAGGCTGTTGTAGCATTTGGAGCCTTTTGGAGCATTTGGAGCTGTTGGAGCCATTTTGAGCATTTGAAGCCTTTGGAGCCTTTGGAGGCTGTTGTAGCATTTGGAGCCTTTTGGAGCATTTGGAGCTGTTGGAGCCATTTGGAGCATTGGAGTTGTCTTAAGCATTTGGAGGCTGTTGGAGCATTTGGAGGCTGTAGGAGCCTTTGGAGCCTTTTTGGAGCTGTTGGAGCCATTTGGAGCTGTTGGAGCATTTGGAGCCTTTTTTAGCATTTGGAGCCTTTTGGAGCATTTGGAGGCTGTTGTAGCATTTGGAGCCTTTTGTAGCATTTAGAGCTGTTGGAGCCATTTGGAGCATTTGGAGCTGTTGGAGTCATTTAGAGTATTTGGAGCTGTTGGTGCCACTTGGAGCATCTGGAGCTGCTGAAGACATTTGGAGCTGCCAAGCATTTGGAGGCCGTTTGGAGCATTTGGAGCTGTTGGAGCTAAGAAATAGTCGTTGCACGTCTATGCAGGGCTAAATGTTTATAAGATTGCTGGCTTTCGCAAGTGATTCTGTAGTAGGATAGAAATTATGTAATAAATATTATGTTTTTAAAAGACTTTGTGGTGTTTTATTTCTCGAACCTTACACTTTTCTGGTACTTTTTTAAATTAAATTTATTTTAGCTTCGTCCAGGATCGTTCCAAGGACATTAGTCGACCTAATTAATCAGTATATTGTTTGCAAATTTATTTAATGAATTTTTAACTTTTTCCTGAATTTCTAGGTTAATTATTACGAATGTTCCTAGATGTTGGTCTTGATGTCTGATGGGATGATGGTAGTAGAGGATTTAAAGTCTCTTTAACAATGTTTAATGTGGTTTATTGAAATTATTATTTTTTTTTCATAAAATGAAACATAATTGCATCGATCGAGTATCGAACCAAGGACTGGAGTAGATCGAATCAATATTTAAGTTAATGAGTGATTTTTTTGATGAATTTTGGATTTTTTCCCGCTTTTCTAGCTAAATTATTACATGATTTCAAGATGGCGCCCAAATTTCAAGTTTGCGGGGGCAACTCGTTAATAAATGATTACTGCACTGTAGCGGGTTAGAAAAAATCATCCAGATGGAAATGTACTTTATAATACGAGTACACACACAAGATGGTGTACTCCAGCAGGTGGTAGCTCCTGGTAGCATGAACTGAACATAAAATGTCGGATCCATGATGGTCGACAAGGACAAGGTAAATTTCAAGGTCAAGGTCAAAGTTCAAGGTCAAGGTTAAATTTCAAGGTCAAGGTCAAGTTTCAAGGTCGAGGTAAAAATTCAAGGTCAAAGTCAAAGTTCAAGGTCAAGGCCAAAGTTCAATGCCAACAGTTGAGGACAAAGGTATGGTGACCAGATAATTATACTAACATGGCATCGGTACACTCTAGCAGACGAAAACAAGATGGTGGTCTCCAGCAGATGAGGCCAGATGGTGGACATGTCGTATTACCAGTTGACGATATATACCTTGTTATTGTTGGTGGTAGGTCAGTCTAGGTAGCTTTCATGGAGGAAGTTCGACCGTTTACTCTCGCCGGGAATCTAACCAAGGACGTAAATCGATCTAATCAAACAGAATTCAAATAAGTTAATTTTTTATGAATTTTGGAATTTTTTTCATTAAAATCGGATAATAAATAAGGATTTTCAAGATGGCATCAAAATTTCAAGATGGAGAACATGACGTCATGTTACCTGACGATATATACTTTGACATAAGTGGTGGGAGTCAGTCTGCCAGCAGCCACCACGAGGGAAGGATCGGTCGCCATTTTTATTTTTTTTTTGCACTCGTCGGGTTCGAACCGAGGACTCCGAGCTCTGTGTCGTAAAAGTATTTTTTTACTATTTTTCATTAAAATTTTATTAATTGAATTTTTTTATGAATTTAAATTTTTTTTAATTAAAATCGGATAATAAATAAATATTTTAAAGATGGCGACCGTAACGGAAATTGCAATGGTGACGTCATAATCCAATATGGCGGTCATAATCCTAGATGATGTCAGAGGCTTATCGAAGGCTTTAGACATGGATGCTTAAGACTCTTTTAGGAATTTGGGTTCTTTCTAGGGCAAAACGATTTTTGAGGATTTTCTATATCCTAATTTTTTGATTGCAGAATTTTTTGAGAATTTTTGGCGGAATTTTTTTCCACATAAATTGAAATTTTGACGAATTTTGAGGAATTTTGGGTAAATTTTTCCCAATTTTGGCAAATTTTGGCAAATTTTGAAGGACAAATGTGTAGGTCAAGGTCACAGTAATCCAAGATGGCCGCCGTGACGTCACAATCAGAGATGTGGCTCGGCTCCGGCTCCACGCCCCGGACCCGTGCGCCCAGGCCGGCTATCCTATATTACTATCACATATTTGGTCGACTGGCTGGCATCCTAAAATCTTGTAGAAGTGAGACGCTGTGGGTGTCACAGAACTTAGAGGGGTTCTGAGGCCTCATGGAAATTTTGGATGTAGAATATCCTTAGCATGTTTGTTGGGAGTGATAATTTATTATGGTGCCGAGCTACAAGGAGTTGCCTGAGTTGCCTTAGGATATAAAGGTCCAGGAAGACCAATTGGCCGCAATCATGACTCCAGTTCTTGCTTCCTGTCTGCGAACAAGCCCAATCCAAAAAAATTATACCTGCTTCACATCCAGCTGTTAACAGGCACAAATGCCTCTAATAAAGGAAATTATCAGGAAAGAGAATAGGTATCGACAACTCACCAAAACAGGGAGTTCCTCCTTGAAATAACAAGGTGTTTCGCTGAGGTGCCCAGGAAACTCGGAGCGAAACTATCATGGTGGACGCCTAACACAGATAATTTAAACAAAAATAACAATTATTGAAATCATCTTCAATCGAAACACTGACTGACTGATTACAAAAAAGTAACTTCTTATAAGAATTGGGAAAGCATCTCTGGGCTCTGCGACTGCATCTGAATTTAAGAAGCAGAGGTAAATCTTTCTGAGCGCTGGCCTCTCAAGAAGAAAATGGCCGAGAACGATGCAGTTAGTTGGTAGTCGCGCCAAGAAGTTCCTGGTATTGCACATGTGGCACTTAATTAAATCCGGTGCTTCGCCTTGAAAGAAAGAGGGGATACTCTGGCTTCAGGTACGGAAAGTTCTGAAGATTTACGAGGGAGGGGTTGAGAAATATAGGCGTAGAGAGTTTGACACTACTATTGGCACCCGATCGCAGCGCGATCTACTGTGGATAGGCAAAAACCAATACAAAGTCGACTCGCACATCTCGAACAAGATTACTTTAAAAACAAGAGGGCTTATGGAGGAGACTGTTGTAACTCCCTGGTGGCTTGGAAGAGAAAGACAGGAGAAAATTTGTCTAGTGGTTCTCTATAGGACAGTGGTGTTGAGCAATAACTCGAAAATCGAGGTGAAGTAAGTAACAACTCCGCCAATAAATGTTAGGGGTGGTATGTTCGAAGCCCAGTGGCCAGTCCTTGAGAAAATCCGTTTTTAGCCGAGACTAAGGACCGATCGTTTCACTGGAGCATCATGGAGGAAAAGTCTAAATTGGGAGGTGGAATTTTGCAGTGGAAGAAGGAAATGAGCTTTACTGAGCCTGGAGACATGCCAGGGCATTAGGTAAACTCACTCGGGAGCCTCAATGGAAGTGCTCACCTCACGCGAGCTCTGAGAAACAAGCTGCCCTGGGAAGCTGCATCAAAAAAGCAATCCTGGTCACGATGACAGGGAGAGTTTCGGGAGCCGGGCATGCACCAAGGCAGGAAGAAAATGAGGTTGGATGTTGGCCTCACAAAGTGTTGGCAAAAGATCAGATAATGCTCTGGGAACGACTCGAGGAAACAGCCGAACAAAGATTGAGTGGGAGGGTACAGTGAGCATAACAATATTAAATTTAAGCTATAAAATTACTGTTAAGATGATAGTACAAAATTCAAATTAAAAATTGTGCCAAAAAATAATAATTAGTGGCACAGCAGAAAGATATCGTAGCTGAAAGAGAAACAGGAAGATCAACAGGGAAATAATCAATAGCTGGTGTGAGGGGGCACATGGCCGTTTCACAGGAAATTGTAGCCCTAAGGGTTTTACCTGTATCTGAACTTCGCAGTGGCCATGACTGTTTCTTGCTCAATGGATGGATTAATGGCAGACAGTGTTTACTTAATGTTGACACAGAAGCATTGGCATCTATAGTTCGTAAAAATATTGTAAGCAGGGAAAAAAATGAAGAGAACACTTATCCCATACAACTTAAAAATAGCTACAGGAGACACTTCAACTTGTACATGGACAGCTAAATTTGGAGGTAAGTTTGAAACTTGGACATTAACACAGACCTTTCTTGTTGCTGATATCACCGATGAGGTTATTCTAGGAGTGGACTTCATGAATAGATATGGATTAATTATTGACATGGAACGAAAAGACTCCATGTTAAAGATGAAAAGGTGGCCTTGTTTACCCCCAACCAATTAGAACTTCCTGTAATGCAATTGGTAGTTAGCGAAACTGTTTCAATTCCAGCAAACCATGAGCAGATAATAGCTTTTAGGATTATGGGAGACCCTAAGGAAGACATGAGCTACCTGATTCAACCAGATATGACATTCGGATTGAATATGCTCTTGGTCGCTCGAAGCATTGCAAGGTTCGGAGAGGTTGTATTAGTATGGGTGGCCAACCTCGATTCGCGAACAAGGGTTCTGAAACAGGGAAACCCAATTGCTAGCTGTAAACCAGTATCTCGGATATGTCAGTGTAAGTCTTCGTCACCTATTAGATATTCTGTGTAATCACTGCACCCATATATAGAAAATTTACTGTAGAGATGCCTTAGGGGAAATTGACCCTTGGAAATAAAGCTGGGTCTAAAATCGCATCAAACAGGTGATGCAGAGCTTCATGGTGGCTGCCTCTAGCAAAACTGGAAGAAGCAGAGAAGTTGATCAAGGGTTTGGTAGAGAGTAGTGTAATATAACCATCAGCGAGTCCTTGGGTTTCCCCAGTCATTTTAGTGGCGAAGAAATATGGCCAACTGAGGTTCTGTGTGGACTTCCAGAAGCTGAATGACATCACCAAAAAGGAAACCTACCCATTCTGACGTATCGATGACACACTTGATTCACAATCTGGCACCAGATGGTTCTTCACACTGGACCTCAAAAGTGGTTACTGGCCAGTAGAGCTGCACCCCGAGGATAAAGAGAAGACTACTTTGAAACAGAGAGTTTTCTCTTCCAGTTCACCGTATGACCATTCGGGTTATGTAATGCTCCTACAATTTTTTGAAAGATTTGTGGAATCAATCCTGCATGGCTTAACTTGGAGTGAAGAATCTTTTGCGAAATCTCCAGGATGTATTCGAAAGGCTTCACCATGCCCATCTTAAGTTAAGTACTAAAAAGTGCTTCCTGTTTCAACATAAGGGAAAATTCCTGAGACATATTGTATCGCAATATGGAGTGAAAACTGATCCTGAGATGTTCCAATCTGTTAAGGAGTGGACTCGACCAAAGGATAATCATCAATTAAGGAGTTTCTTGTAACTTTGTACCTACTATACGCAGTTTTTGCCTGGGTTCTCAACAATCGCAAAACATTTGCATCAGCTGACCAAGGACAAGAGAAAATTTATATGGACTTCAGCATGTGACACTGCCTTTCAAGAACCCAAGGAATCACTGTGTACTAGCCCCATACATTCCTACCCCGGTAAACATGGATAGAGTATCCTCGATATAAATGCAAGCAGAAATGGATTGTGTGCTATATTTCCATGTTCAGTATGGAAATAAATGAGTAATAGCAAACTACAGCAAGTTTTGTCGAACCCTGAACGTAACTATTACATTCTATTGGCTGTTGTGAAGTCTTTTCAACATTTACACAAATAATTATATGAGAGAAACGTCCTTTGACACACTGATAATGACACTCTTAAGTAGCTACTACAATTCAAGAATTAAAGGGACAATATTCGAAATAAAATAAACAGATACAGCAATATGATTGTCGAATAGAACACAAGAAAGGCCGAATTCAAAGCAATGCCAATGCATACCCGAAGACCTTGCAAGGCAAACTGCAAGCATTGCAATAGGGTGGAGAAAAATGAGGGAATTGAAGATTTTCGGCGAACAACGATAACTAATGGGGAATATAAATGGTAGGCTTCCAGCTTGAAAGCTCCTGGCTACCATTATAAGATGTCTAGAGTATGGTACTGAATATGAAAATGGCATGAGATCCTTAGTGACTGACGGGATGTGATAGTTTACATGGCACAGTGGGAATCATTGAGGATGGTGAATTGGCTGGTAATGAGGGCATAGAGTAAATGGAAAAGCAGTTACTATGCAACTATTCCTTTAAAATGTCTAGTGACAGAGATGATGATATAATTTTATAATGGTACCTCTAGTGGCCATCAAGGTGTGAAAAAAACTCTAGCCAAGATCGGTCAATGCTACTATTGCTTGAGGTTTCGCCTGGATGTAGAGGCATGGTGTAGACAATGCGAATAATGCTCAGCTCAAAATGGGCCACAACATTGGACTCATGGGACAATGAGGGCCTACAATGTAGAAGCCCCAAATCAGAGGATAACAATTTACATTGCTGGATCATTTCCCAAGACTAAATATGGTAACCAGTATATTCTGGTAACAATGTATTACTTCAGTAAGTGGTCAGAGGCTTATACACTTCCTAATCAAGAAGTAACTACAATCACAGATGCAATTATCAACAACTTAATTTGCAGATTTGGGGTATCAATGGAGCTCCACTTAATCCAAGGCCGAAATTTTGAGTCGACAATATTTCAGGAGGTGTGTTGGTTGCTCGGGATAAATAAAACCAGGACTACAGCTCTACAACCTCAGTCCGATGGCATGGTGAACAAGTTCAACAGAACTATTTAGGAGCACCTTGCCAAAGTTGTATCCGAGAATCAGCAGGATTGCGATCAACACATCCAGTTCCTGGATGTGTCTGACCACCTACTGGAGTTTTCTAGCCAACAACTGGATGTGTCTGACCACCGACTGGATGTACCTGACCAAAAACTGGACGAGTCTAACAATCAACTGAATGTGTCTAGCCTACAAACTGGACGTGTCTGGTCGTTGTCTGAACATGCCTGGCCATTGACTGGAGGTGTCTAGTCAGCATCTGAATGTGCCTGGTTAATCGA
The DNA here is from genome assembly GCF_032445375.1 of Bacillus rossius redtenbacheri. Lineage (NCBI taxonomy): Eukaryota > Metazoa > Arthropoda > Insecta > Phasmatodea > Bacillidae > Bacillus > Bacillus rossius. Next base: position 28,320,992 of record NC_086336.1, on the reverse strand, counting down.
AGGTACTTTCCTAAAATACATATGTAAAGGTCTCGCTTCGCCTTCCAAGAAGACTGTAGGAAATTATGAATGCTATTAATCGTTTTATTTTTATACTTTAAAAATAACAATAATTTTCTATGTAATTTTGTTGTTTTATATTTTTTAAGCTCTCATTTTAATGGTAATTTTAAATAAATTATCTTTTGCATCCATCAAGTATCTAACTGAGGTGATCGAAACAATCGTTATTTTAAGAAGTGGTTTTTTAATATATATATTTTTTTTCCAAGTTTTTAGTTTAAATATTACAAACTTTCCAGATTAAGGCCAAATCGTCTTTTTGGAGACTGGTAGGCTCGGATTTTAAGCCAATTTTTAGGGGTGTTCTCCATAATTTATTAAATATTTTTTTCATCAAATCCTAATTCTTGCATCTCCCAGGTATCAGACTAAGGACATGAATCCATTTAATCAAATTGTAAATTAATTTTTTTTCGATGATTTTTATAAATGTTTCCGTATTTATTGGTTAATTAACAAGATTTTCCTAGATGATGGATGCCAAGGAAATAAATTATTCCTGAACTATTTTGGTAAACATTAAACAATAATTGCAGCAGAACCCTCTAGCATACGAAAACAATATGTCGGATCTGCCTCCAGCAGACGAAAACAATGACATCTTACTAGCCGACGATATATCCATCTGCCTTGGAATTAGTAGTGGGAGGTCAGTCTGCCGGTGGCTTTCAGGTAGGAACGATCTTTCGTCATTTTAATACACTTGTCTCACCGAGTTTGAACCCAGTATCTGTTTATATATTTTATTATTTAAATTTAATAAAGTACTTATTTTATTAAATTTGATTTTTTTTCCATCAGACAAAAAAATTAGCAATTTATAATTGTCAGATGTATTTAAAAATGACGCAATGATAGTTTTTTAAATAAGAATTGTTAAAACTTTTTTTAAATTTAAAACTTTTTCCTTTAAAATCAGATACTTTTTACGGATTTTCAAGATGGCGACCGTAACGGATATTGTAACGATGATGCCTGATTTAAAGATCATGTTATCAGCTGCTAAGGGTGGCTTGCTTTTAGGCTTTTAGGAATTTTTAGCTACTGAAATTTTTAAGGAATAAGATGATAAATTTTTCCCTCAAAAATGGGGATTTGTACCTAGAAATAGGGTAATTTCTTGTAATTTTGAGGAATTTTTAAGAAATTTTGAGGAAATTTGACAACAAAAATGGCCGCCGTGACTTCAGAATTAAATGGTGTCGACAATCAACAATCCGGACCCTGGACCCTGTTTCCGTACCTACTAATATGTACTACTCAGAGCATATTTTATGTCTGTATGTGTACATTTTCTGAGTGCGCACAAACATGTAGTACCCTAACATGATATTTAAAATTATTCTAGTAGAGGTTCCGTGTAGCGTACGTCCATACAAAAGTAGACTTACTGATGACACTTTGCTGTGCACATTGTAACAACATAATTTTTGTCTTCAGCGCGTGGCCTCATGACTGACTTAAGACATTTAGCAATATAAACATAAATAATAGTAGTTCGCCCTGGACTGAGACTTCGCAATTGTATGGTTTTGGTGATTGTAAGTTTTAACCCTATAACTAAAATCTTATGTTTGCAATGATGTCAACAACCTTACAACTTAACAATACAAAACCTAGATAATTGTGCAAATTGTTAAAAAGCTAACGCAAGTAATATATTTTTATAGAAATGGTGGATATAATTTAATTAGATCTAATTACTTGTTGATTTTTTTAAATTCTCATTTGTGAATCTCTGATTGTTTAGTTTATTTAATCACACCATTTAGTTGCCAAAGTCTTATTTTCTTTGTATCACTTTTCAAAAAATCCTTTACTTACCTTACGGAGAAGTGATAATAATCCAAGCACGACATCTTGGTTTTAACAGTTTTTAGGCCTTAAGAATTTTCTTGTGTTTGTTTACAATTAATATTCATAAAAGAAGAGTCAATTTGCAATTTAATGGAATGTCTTAAGTTAATATTGTCCTGCTCCTACAAATAGTTTCTCCTGCTAAATAATTGTTATTTAATATTTAAATTTTTTTGAATATATTCAACTGTGTTATATCTTTAATCATACACACCTTGTTTTATTCACTTTAAATAAGTTAGATTCTCTCATGTCATGACAACTTTGTTAATTTTTCCTTTATAATTAATTGTTAAGGACTTTTCTGTAAAATTAACACTTTACCTATCTCGCGTTAGTAATTGTGTCAGAAATATTTTCAACATATATTTAATTAATCGCTTATAACCGGTGTTAAAATTCGCACAAGTGTATGTAATTGTTATAAATTCTGCGACATTTTGCTGCAATTATAACACACATAGAAAATACCTATTTAAAATATTGATGGCAGAACCAATTTACAGAGAAAGCCCTTAACAAATAGTACTGACGAAAAAGAATCAACATTGCACGTGAGAACCGAACATTAAAATGTTATTAATAATATTATGTTATCAATAATATAAATGTAAAATAAATTTGGCGTCTTATAACTTATATACGCCGTTGATAATAATTGAAATATTTTGGTTCCTATCTCAATATTAGCGTCTCATCACCTGCAATAACGACACAAAGTTCAAGGAAACGGGAGAATGTCCCGGGAATGGCCTATGGTTAAGAAATATTCCGACTTTTCTCTGGAGCGATTTCAGAAAAGCCTTTGAATACAAAAGTCAGAATGGTTCCTTGATTCTTGCAAAGCGAAATATTAATTAGAAATAATATCTTGGTCATACACCACTGCTACTTTACACTGCTAGTCACAGAAAATCATTAGTACCATACAGCAGAGATAAATTCACTTAAAAACACGGAGAACAAGCCAATGTCAGCCGATGTCAAATGTCTCATGCCTGGAGAGCACAGAAAATTCCGTGGAAAAAAATTAGTTAGAAATATTTGCAGCAGAAACGAACACAGTGGGATGACACAAACTATCAAATATTTACCTTCGAGAATACATCAACTCTAAGATAATGCTAGCGGTGAAACAAAAACAAATCTAGAAAACACAACGAGAACACAGCGACGCATAGACAAGCCCAGTGATGTATCGTAAAAGAGAATCCGGACAACACGACAACAACACGGATATCCACAGTATATTTTCTATGATAAAAACAATTGTGACGTTTCGGAACTGGGATCTGTAACCAGTCATGATTTATGGCAACCATTTTAAACTGGAAATGAACCTTCTATGAAACTATTTCACAATAAAATAATCAAAGGATGGCGGGACCAGAGATTTGATGCCCAGTCTTCTTAAATGTGAAGCCAGTGTCAACGTCAGTTACATGTTTTCCGGAACATGTCCGGCTTTCCGCACCTCCTCCCTCCCTGTTCCAGCGCCTCAAAGGTAGAATCAGGGAACAGCTGATAGACGTGTTCGAATAGGCCTAACGAAGCTTCGACATAAGCTGGTTGCCTATCTCAAGGATCCGTGTTGCTTGAAATCACGCCCCTCCACCTGTCCGGCTGACGCCAGGCAGGTTTCTTAGGTACACGAGGACAATCTAGGTTGTCCACGTGCACTTAAGGATTCTTTAGGCTGATGTTCTAGCCTTCTAAGCAATCCGCGTATAGGCCGGGATGTCGCCCGCACTGACCCGGTTAGGGACGGTGAACTACTTCGTCCCAGGTCGTGAGATCCACGAGCACCCACCACCGACTGAGGCTCAATTCAACGTCAGTTACAGTGATATATTATTTTTTGAGAAAAATCTATGCAGGTCAGGTTTTCTGTATGTACGGATCAAGTGTTGCACTGTGCGAACAGCCGCCGAAAAAATTAAATATCATTAGTTGGCCTGCGCAGTGCTAGTCAACGCAGAACGACCTAAACGTGTTTTCTTCGTCATGCCAGTTCAGTTGATGCATCTAAAGTAATGTGTCTTGTCGGACATGAACGGCGCCGAAGGCCTCAGATGAACAGATATCGCTCTCAGGGTTTCCGAAACGTTTGGGCACAGAATAAAAAAGTTATGTACTTTTAGAAAACATGAATGATGTTGTAAAGGCATAGTTTGTTTTACTACAAGAAATATATTTTAACTTTGTTTAATACATGGCTAGGGTTATTTCCGCATTTACAAAATACGACTCTTTAAATAGTATTAAATATTTATTACGAAAATATGGTAATAATTTTATATTTATTGTTTCTTTCAAAGCATGACTTTTTTAAACCATGGACACGATAATCGAACATTCAACAATTTGACATTATTTTGTTTTACTGAGCCTAATAATATGCTCAGGTAATACTGGAGATCTATTCATAAATCAGTTTGCATTTAACTTTGACAATTGGACGTACTAGGAAAAAACAAAGCATAAATACCCGGATAGGAATTGTTACTGCAAACACTATTTCGTAGTGATACAGATGTTTTCATACAAATGTAAAAATTGTTTGTAAATGTAGATGAATATTTTTGTTCCATTTACCAAAAAATTTACAGTGTGGGGAAGGATACCGAAGGCCAGGTTGCAATAGATTTTCTCTTGGGGTGTACGGAGCGTGTGCTAGGCCCTTCAAGCGCCGAGCACAGCCCGCTCCTCGCTCACTGCAGGTGTTGATGGCCGGTGGCGTGTCGAGGCGGACGCGCGGAGACAATGCCTCGTCTCGAACTGTCGCCTCGACGCCTCGACGCCTCGACTTTCTACGCGACGCCGGCAGCGAGGCGCGTGGGTGCGTCGCGGCGCCAGGAGGCAGCCAGCGGAACAGGCGCCGCTCGCCAGCGCCGGCGCGCACATCCGCGTGTATAAAAGTGTACCTGGGGCGACGGCAGGCCGCAGTTACTCGACGACAGTTTGCCCAACGTCTTCCCAAACACTTCGATATGAAGAGCACGGTAAGCACTCGCAGGACTTCAATACGGTATTTCATGGTTTCACGCATTCTGTATTACGGCACTAATTTTTTTTTCGTATGTAACATCTTAGCTCTCGGTTCACGGTTAAAGTAATTTAGAGAATGCAAAGGAATCGCGTGGAATTTAACTGTATAATAACGGAGCGGCCATCTGTAGCGAGTGGTGCGTACCAAAGTTTACAAAGCCAAAAGAAAACTTTGTTCTTAGGGTTTCTTGAATGTTAACCAGTTCGATAGTATTTCAATGATATTTCTGATTGAAATCAGGTCCAAAAATCTAGTTTCAGTATTTTTTGGAGGTTTTTTTTTCATCTTAATGGTTTATTCATCTAGTTTTACCTATTGTTTTGCGAATCGAATGAATCAATAGTTGACGTAGCTTCTCCAGCAGTAAATTCTAATAGCGGCTGCGGAAACTACGTGTGATGCAGTTGGAAACACAATTTAACTTATGTTTATCACGCTTGGCATTATTTTTAAGAACTCTACGTTGAACTTTATGTTCGAGATTCGTATTGTGTGTTTGCAGCATGAGAACACAAGACATTTCTCGTGAGGGTGGTTACATCACTGGCGTGCACTGAAAGACTCGCTCACATTATTTCCGTGCAGATTACTGCTGTTGATTCGGGCCATCACATTACAGCGCTGCCGGCATCTTGGGTCGCCTCAGAGCTCATCTTTTACGTCGGTGTATATTTAATTACAGTGCATAATGTTTTATAGCAGTTTCGTATTTAATATTATCAAAGTTTCACACAATGATTAACTTTTTAAACATTTTACACACATCTTTCAAACTGAATTTAAGTTCGGTAATTCAGCCTGGCCATCTTCCCGAAGGAGCAATTTTAAAATCATTTCACGAGATTTGTTGACGCTATTCTTCAAAATCACTCATTAACCCATTAATGCCCAAATTAATTATTTTTGAAAATTAGTTATAAAATTTACATATCTGGTATAATTGACACCCCTAAGCATGAATAAATTTACAAAAAAAAATTACATGCTATAGTTTTTGAAAAAAGTGGTGTCCTATAAATATGACGCTGGGTTTAAGTGAGTCACAGTAATTTTTTTTTCACAAAATAATCTTATAACATTTAAATTATTTATTTAATTTGTATAACTTAATTTTTTAAATAACAATTTCAACACACAATTTTACGTATATTATAAGAAAATAATTTATGTGTCCATTATAAAATTTGCTGTACTAAGTCTAATTATGGAGAACTGTGAAAAATATATATTTTTTACACTTTTATGGAACTACAATAATGTTTTAAATTACATTTTATACACATTGTGCACACAAAGTCGACATACGAAAAACTAAGCTATATAAAATATAACAAAAATTCTAATCATATAATTTTGTACAAATTCACATAAATAAAAGTGCATCAACAATATGGAATCACAGTAATAATGCATTACACAGAGAGAGTGAGTGACAATGTACCAAAAATAAGAATTTTTATTTGTTTATGAATTTTTCAAAAATTGGTTTGGACAGAATTAGTTTACCATTTATATTTTGAACTGGATACAGATATGTGTTCCAAGATATAGGACCTATAGCATCAGATTAGTTCATAAAAAACATGTGTGTTCATGTACACTGAAAAATGTCAATTAGGCTTACTGCTTTCCTTTTTGTTGTGAAATTTTGGAAAACATCTTGTACATAATGTAACATCACATTTTGTACAAAATGTAAGTGGTTTTCCTTTGCATCCCCTGAATTGGCAACGTCTTTGCTTTTCTCTCTTCCCTATAATGTGGTCTTCCCTGTCAAATCGAATATCCTCTGATACTGCTTGCTTAGATGTAGAGGGAAAGGAGTATGGCCTACCTTTCATCACATTTTGCCCATGGCCTAGCTTTAGATACTTTACTGCTATGGATCTTCTGAAGTCTTTTATTGAGATTGACTTTGATCCATGTATGAGACGGTAAAGTATGAAAGCATTGACGATTGTCATATCAATTACTCGAGTTACAAGGCACCAATACCACTTCTTGCCTCGTATAGCAATTCCATGCTTTTCCAACAGCCAGTCATGGTGATCAACTCCCCCCATGTATTTATTATAAGACTTTATCAGGAGAGGCTGTGGAATAGGCAGTCGTTCCTTGGCTTCTCGACTCCACCGTAAAGCAGATGAAATTGGTTCTACTGTGTCATAGTTGGTTGCCAAGGTCACAGATCTGTTATCATTCCAACGAAGAACTAGTATTTCATTACTGGTATCAAAACGGTAATCGTATGAGCCTCATACTGATTTCTCTATTTCCTTTGTAGATTTTATAGGGCACTTTGCTGTTCTGTTGTCACGTATTGTGCCAGTAGCTCTAAAGCCTTTCTCCCGCAGTTCTATCAAAAGTGAATGGCTTGTGAAAAAGTTGTCAAAGAAAACTACGTGACTTGAAGGATCTTCAACTGCAGATAACAAACTCATAACAACTTTACTTCCGAGTGGACCAACAGAAGATGTTTCCGAAGGTTCTTTGCCACAGTAAAGGCTAAACTTATAACAGTATCCATTTTCACCACACAATGCCCATAACTTGTAACCAACTCGTATCGGTTTTGACCTTATAAACTGCTTTAGTGGATTGTGGCCATAATATCTGACTATCATTTCATCGATAGACAAGTATTTCTCGAAAATACCATACTGCCGGAATTTGTCATTGATTTTATCAATAAGGGGTTTTACCTTGAACGATTTATCATGTTTGTTGTCCTCAGCTTTAGAATGATCCTGGAAGTGAATGAGAGATTTGATTGTGCAATATGCATTTCTGCTAAAAGCATTCCGAACAACATCTAACCCTAAGTCTTCTTCTTCACGCCAGTAATCCCGCTCACTGGGTAACGTATGGTACCCAGACAACACAAGAAACCCAAGAAAGATTTTTATATCCTGTGTTGATATACTTAAATCATGCATATTTTTCTGGGTAGTGGCATACCTTATTGTTTCTTCGACAATAAAATCAAAGATTTCCTCTGTAAAAAACTTTTCAAAAATTTCTAAAGGTGTTGCATTTGCTAAGTCAGTCTTCACTAACTCAATAAGTCTGAAAAATGAATTTCCTGCTTCAGGCAGCTTTGTGTATTCTGGAATCTTTTTTTCCCAAGTTATGTTTAGGTTGTCAAACTTTTTCTTTTTTGTTTTTGACTCTTGTGGCGAAAAAGCAGTTGGTATGTCATTTTCCCCTTCTACCTCCGGAATAATTACTTCTATATTACCTGCAATATCCTGAATAAAAGGTGCTTCTAGATTTTCATCATCAATTGTCTCTTCGTCTGTCAGTTCGTCAACATCTGGAGGAAGAGCGGCTAAATCCTCTTCTATTTTATCGGAATAGAAATACTCTAGCGCTTCTTCAATAGATCGAAACTGTTGCCGACTCATTTTCGTAACTTTGCCCTGCAAAAAATACAAAAAAATATATTTTTTCCATTTTGACACCGTGAAGTGTAAAATATGTGCAACGCCCAGCGTCATATTTATAGGACACTGGTATTTATATTCAAATCTACAGAAAATAAAAACCAATAAAAATTAATTACACATTTTCTTAAACAGTTACATCAATAATAAGTACATCAGTAATAAAAAAGATAAACTTACCTCCAATACATCAGCAAAAAATAATACCTAAGAGAAGAGCGTACACGATAAGAAAAAGGAGCGACTTCACTTCCTCACTGTCAGCACAATACTGCGAACTATATGGAACAAAGGGTGGAAAACATGATGACTAAGGTCTCTAGAACTCATGTGACTCAGCACGCTGTCTCATGTTTCCTGGTGTTTAAGATTCAAGGACAAAGATAGTGTGTCCTATAAATAGGACGCTGGGTGATAAAGGGTTAAGTTCATATTAAAAATAATTAAATAGATGTACCTCAGAATATTGAATCAGTTATGGGGAAAAATTTGTTCGTTAAGTCTAGTTTCAGAAATGTGTGTTTCGTAATAACCAAGGCGAATTGAACAGTTTCTGTGTACAGAAGACGTCAGGAAGTGTAAAGTAGCCAAAAAAATATTAGATTAAAATAAATTTTTCATGCATATTCGGACTTCTTCCCATATACAAGAACAATTTTTTTTTTCGTTTTAAAATATATATAATAAAACAGACTTCAAGGAACTGGAGATAACAACTTTTTACAATAATCCGTTCATTCATTCTACTCTAACCACGGTGGAAGAAAGTATCAAGAAATCGTTAAAAGATGTATGTTCACAATAAATCTGACATCTATTAATTATTAAACTGAATAAATCGTTATTATTATAGCATTAACTACCTATTTTTAACAATAACTGCAGGAGCCATGGTGGTTAAATAGTCAGGTTCCTCTCCTGTCACCAAAGTGATCCAAGTTGGTCTCTCAGCGCTGAACAACAATAGAGCTTTTCGCGAGTTTCCTCAGGGTACTCTCATTTCCCCCAGCTCATTCAATTCGTCAATGTTATATTCTATATTTCTCACGTAATTTGTTTCCGATAGTTAAATATCACTACATAATACATGTCAGCAACATTATTTATCTTCAAGTAGCCGCACTTATCCGGAGTAATCATATTTAATTTTATTAAACATTTATTCCCCAATCTAATGCTTATCATCCTATTGACTTACATAATAAGGTGAACTGAGTTACAAGATTTAATATGCTTAATTGAAAAGATAACATATATTTCTAAGCGGCTAAAGTGTTTTTCGAGTGACAAGTACCTATAATACAAATATTACATAAGCACATATTGACCTTCTCTCCCCCCCCCCCCCCCAAAAAAAAAAAAATGTCTCATTTTCATTGGTTTTGATAAAAAAAATGTCACTTGTAAATAATTTTAGGGTTATCAAAAAAATTAAAGACACTTACCAAGTTCAGTACATGTGCGAGGTGACAAAGTGGTAACACACTGTCCTTAACATCGGAGAAAACCTCGTGTTCCAGTATTAAGTTTGGCCGTCATGATTACTCTTTTCCATTTTTTCCCTTACTCACTTCTGGTTTAATGCTAGGAATATTTTTTACTGTAGAGCATCGTCCATTCCTTCCCCAGCAATCCTGTTCTGTATCTTCGTGTGCTACCGCCTCTAATGTCCTCGCTGTCGACCCAATTTTAAGTCCAAATTTAAAAAATATATATGTGTGTGTGTGATTGAGTGAGTCTTTCAGTAATCGTAAGAGATGTGTAACATTTTACCTTAGTAAAGAGCAAATTCATGGGTTTTCATGTTGAAAATACACTTATAATACGAAACTTTCTCACGAAATGTTAAGTATGTTTTTTTTTAAATAATACAAATCGTGTTCAGTATACACGCCGCTAGAATTCGTTGCCAGAGAAGGTGCATCGACTATTGAATCATTCCATCTGCGGACATAAATTTTAAATAATATATTTAAATGGCTACGATAAAAGCGAAAAACACTTGAAAAAAATACTAAACTTTGACTTTGAACCTGATCAAACCTTCGATAAACCGAGTCATATAAAAATGTTTAAAATTTAAGACTTAAAATAATGTATGAATCTACCCCCTAAACGTATTGTACTTTTCAGAATTTTATTTTGACAACGCTATTGTCAGACCCAGGTTGCCATGGCGGTAGTTAGAAACTAGCAAATTTTGTGTCATTGCTGGTATATAGGCTGGAACAAATGCCACTGAATAGTTTATCTGTTCTTTCAATGGACCAAAGGTAGTTCTGATATGCCCTTAAGAACAAGAAACCAATAATACCACGCAATCCTGTCGGAAGGACTAAAGAAACCAACTTTTTTGTGTACAAGTGTGTGGAGTTCGGCCTGATATTATATAATAACGTGAATTGTGCAGTCCTATAGTAACAGGACGTCACGCTAAATTAAAGCGTAATATTTAAAGAACCATCCAGGATCACAACATGAATCAGTTTCTTGGCGCCGAGAGAGTGGCAATGTGTTTCAAGGACTTCGCTAATAGAAAGGTTCCCTTGCGTTCATCATTTCTGCGCATAACATTTAAAATTTGAAGACACTGCACGTTTACTGCATTTTAATATGATTTCATAGGAAATCAGAACTACCCGTTCATATGCTGTATTTATAATACATTATTAGCAAACACAGATATTTATGCACTCCAAATGGTATGCGGAAAATTGAGTACTACATTTTTAATTACCCTTATTTAACGTTATGTTTAATCGACATTAGTGTGGTAGATTTTATAGTAATATTTATTTAACTTAAATTACAAGAAAACAATAAATAAAACAGAAAATGAGAATTTCAATATGTATTGTATAATAGCCGATACGGACCTAACGTTATTCTTATGGGCCAGTGGCTTGGTGGTTTACTCAATTGTGGCTTACCAATAGCCACGAATCGGCCATGTTCGGGCATGTCCGCCGCTCCTTGACTATGATCATGACCTTGGCGGCAATTTTGACGAATCCACATACACCATCTAGGAATCCGCCATTTTTTTAATATGTAAAAATTTTGCTAAAAAAATAGATAAAAAATAGTTAATAATTGGTAAAAAATATTTATTCAATAAAATATGACGAATAATCCTAACAACTATTTAAATTACCCATCAACTACACGCACGTCAGTATGCTACCGATACTATCTTGGCTGCCATCTTGGTAATTCATAATTTTTACCTATAAATATGGGAGAATTCTAAATATCATTTAAAAATTTAACTTTTAAAATTTTATTGATTCGATTGATTTCTGTCCTTGGTTAGAAACTTGACTGATGCAAAAACATAATTTCAGGTAAAAAAAAATTATTTTTTTCAATAAAATATGGCAAAAAATCCTATAAACTGCTTAAATTCTTCATTCACCAGCCGTCAGTAAGCTATTGAATCCATCTTAGCTCCCATATTTTGTTCAATAAATATATATTTTTTGAACTGAAAGTAACTTTTTTGCATGAGTCAAGGATCAAACCAAGGTCAGAAATCATTAAGATCGATAAATTTTTAATAAGAGAATTTTATAATGAGTTTTGAATCTCTCCATAATTTATTGGTTAATAATTACGAATTTCCTATATAGCGGCCAAAATGGTATCGGTAGCTTACTGACGTCTGCTGGATGAGGAATTTAAGCAGATTTTACTATGTATCGTCATATTATATAATTGAATAAATATTATTTTACAGGAAATTAAATTATTTGCATTGATTAAGGATAGAATTAAGGACAGAAATCAATAATTATAGAAATGAGCAAATTTTGTAATGATTTTTGGAATTTTTTCCAAATTTTTAGCTAAATAAAACAAAATTTAAAAAGTGGTGGTTTACAAGATTTTGGATGTGGAGTCGTCAAAAATGGCTACCGAGTTCCTGATCATAGTCAATGAGCGCCGGACACGCCCGAATATGGCCGATTCATGACATTTGGTAAGCCACAACTGAGTAAACCACCAAGCCCCGTATTGATTATTATACACTACTTAAATATATCCAGCTAAAAGTGTTATTACTGCACGATAAACTTCAAACCACTGTGATAAATTTTGCAATGTTTCTTTCTTTGCTATATGGGGCCGGTAAAAGGAGTCTCTCTTGCATTTAACTGACTTGGCCGGCAATAAAGCTTTCGCTATGTTAGTGATTGAATTACTCTCCTTCAAAACAATTACTTCACATTAAATAGCGTTACGAGTGTGTGATTACAGGTCCGAAATTATAGACCAGTTAATAAAATAAATTTTTATTTATTAATTTAATTTGTAGTTTCAATTGAAATGTCTGTCCACAAATTAGTATTTCTTTTGTAAGTCCACTCTTCACTATCACCACAGTATCGCGGATCAACATTGGTTTCCTCTTACCGCACACCTCGGTCCCAACACACTGCTCCCCAATACTCAGACGTCCGCACCACGACACCGCCCTCGATGCACCAGACGTCAATGGTCCGATCTTCGCACACGAAGCCCGTCGCTATCGTTCTCCAGGAGTCACTCGCCCTCTTCTCTCCACTACCATCACAGGTCATCCACTTCGTTAATATACCTCTCAGTCCCGCCTTGGAAGGGTCTCGCAACCCTTCGAATTGTCGCGTCATCAGAATCCCCGAAGTTGTGAAAACAACGGAGTCCTATAGTAGCGCCACTTTACGTATAAGGTACTCTGGGAATGTGATGAACACTTGATAGAGAGGTAGACATGCTCCGCTGCTAATTGGATAACCATGGAGCGGAGTTTCAGGCACTACCTGTGTCCGGGAGGTGGGGTCTCCCCTGTACCTCATGCTGGTTCGGTGCGCCGGGCTTACTGTCCTGTCTCGTGTCCATCAGCCTCACATTATACATCTACCTCGTGACAGAATCATGGTAACATTAGCATTCTAACAAAACTGTGTTTATATTCCTACTACGCCAATTTTTCGCTCAATAAAATTGCTGTTACACCCCTCGTGCCTCAAAATTGAATTATTTTGAATTAATTAAAAAGAGCCTTGGAAACTTGCTGGATAAAAAAAAAGAAGTTAAATAAATTGATTTACCAGAGGCGGCACGAGGTGGGGAACAAACAAAATTTAGGAACTTCCTGTAACAAGCAAGGAGGAAGTTGGTGGATCGTTAAAATCAATAAATAAAAACTACACGATTAACTTGATTTATAGTTTCCCTGTTTTATTTGCCCTGATGAATTATCTTGTTTCCATTACTTTACATACAAAAGGTTTTAACAAGTTTCAAAGACTTAAAAAAAAAAAAAAAAAACGAAAAGGGGCCGGCCCGCGATTATTTAAAACAAAGTACATTCTATTGATACATTATTACAACTTGCAATGTTCTACTACATTAAATTTGTCGCTGATTATTTTACCATATCAGTGGATTAAGTGGATAGTCACTGATCGCTGGTTTGTCTTTAAAAGGGGGGGAATAGAAATAGAAACCATATCACCCGAGTCTTTCAGGTGTGGAGTTAAAAATGCCGAACTGTAGAATGGAAGGAAGCTGCTTCTTCTAATGGGTGGATCTCGGACTGCCGAAAAACATACTGATGGACAATTCGTCCACCAGTAGTTGCTGGATCTCGAATCTAGCTGAATATGTGCATCGCTGGGAGGTCGAACCCCTGACAAAACAGGGGAGTTGCCTTCAAGCTGCCATCGCGGAGTCAGCCATGGTCCGTAGCTCGCGATTTGCGCTGCTGGGCGCGGATGATTTCTTCATAGTTAAAAAATTAAAAGGGAAAATTTCAAAACAAAAAAATTACTAACACTATGCAGACAGACTAATCTAATTGAATTTAGTTGAGGGATAGCATCCCTTATTTAGGACGATTACATAGTCGCTAGCGGTCGGATGAAGTCTTCCAGAGTCTTCTGAGCTCGCCGGAGATCTGTCTGCAAACGTGACGCGCGCTGATCTGTGTCGCGGCAAACCGCGTCTCGTAATTAAAAAGGGGCGCCGGCTCTTACAGGTGGAGGGGGGTCTGGGCCGCCGAAAGATTCCGAACTTGCCCGAATGCGGGCGGAAAAAAAAACTCTGGCAGGAGTTTTGAAGTTGGCATCACTAGGCGACAGTAGAGAATTCTGTCGGAGGGGTCTAAGTTGAAAACAATCAACTCGCCCACGGCGTCCATATAACTCAAGGGAAAGCAGGTGCTTCTCTCTGGCGCCCTAGAGGGTAGGCTAGCGGAGAAGTTCGCGACTTGGTCGCTAGGTAGCGCTTGCGATCAGTTTTGGCGCACTCGTTTTTTGCGAGGAGACCTTGAGGACGGTCACTGTTGCCCAAGGGGTTACGACCGGTCATTGGTCTTACTTGGAACTGAGAAGGGGGGGGGGGGTGAGGGTAAAATGCAACGCTGCTGGGAATCTACGTCCCGTCGTGCCTGCAGAGGAGCGAACTTAACACTAATACGTGATGAAAAAGGCCAATCTCAACTCGTCTCTGAGAACTGGTCGCCTGCAAGCTACAGGCTTGTCTATGCAGTTTGGGTCACGAAGAGAAATGATATTACAGGCTTGAGGCGTGACTGAAGGCGGGGGAAATGGTAAGCTGTCTGCCAGTCAGGGATTAGGCCAGCAAAATATCCGATACGCCGATGGGAAAGGGGCTTCGGAGCACTGAGACAAAGTTTAACTCAGAGGAGTACACCAGACTAACAAAGTAAAATCACACTATAGTAGAGCAAATAAAATTTCCACACAAAAAAAATTTACAATCATAATAAAAATTTAAAATATATCGTGTCGAAATTACTAATTAACGGCACATTGCTAAACAACTCAATTCTCATAAAAATAATTATTGCCATGGTTCAGGATTTAGCCATTGACTATCATCGTACTACCGTGACAACACAGACATCAGAGAAACCATAAATAAATTCAATTTAAAGTAATGTCAAGCCGTTGTGCTGGTACGTCAAAGATCGCGAAACTTTCCAATAAAACCCTTTTTCAGTACCTTGTTACAATAGGATAGTGCGAGTGGTTCGGAAGCAAGATTTTCGCGCCATTTTAAGGCGGTATGGCATACTTTAAGGCAATAAAAAGAAATAGAACAAATGATTGCCTCCAATTTCTGAATATTTTGGGAAAATATCCGCTGGATCCGCTCTGATAAGGATTTTTCACTATCCGCAGAATATTACCGCCCTGGATTCTGGACTGGTGTGTTGTTGTCATCTACTGTGGAAGGTAAAGGCGATACAACCATTTCACCCCATTTGAGCCATGTTATCTCTTCGTGCCGATGACCGGGGTACGAACCTTAGTATGCATGATGATCAACCAATTATCTCTTTATAATCATCATAACCGACTCTAATTAACCAGTTTACATAAAATGGTAAGGGTTATAGAGCCAACCATAACATTGAAGAAATGATTCTACTTTATATTAAGAATATTTATTGAAATTGTGTAAGTCATATTATAGAACATACTCGTGAGATCATACAGAGGTGATAGTAGCCTAGTATAAAACTTAAATACAACAGAAAAATAGAGTTTCTTGGCTTATGGGTTCTAACTGTGTCGAAGGTGAATATATCACCGACGTTTCGGTCGAAGTTGCAGTCACCATCATCAGAGAGCAGTTACCTACTGAGTACTTACCCAGATAACTGCTCCCTGATGATGGCGACTGTAAAGTTGACCGAAACGTCAGTGATATATCTTCGTCTTTTACGGGGCTAGAACCCAGAAGACAAGCATCTCCAGACAATTTCCGCGAAAGCAGGCGATCTTTATACACAGCGAACAATAATTTAATTTTTTAATACTTTTCACAATTTTATTTGTGTCCATTTACAAAGATTATTCAAAATAATTATTTAATTGAAAAATAAAATTATTATTTAATACATTAAACAAATTCCATAGGCCTACTAATATGTGAATTCTTGAGTCTGTAGGTGTGTTGCATTTCCTACCGATATTATGGAATTGTTATTTAATTAGTCATAATACCTTCAACATGGGTGACAATTAAATCGATAAAATATACCAGTGAAATCCAACGAAATTCACAATTATAAAATTCTGGGTTCAGTTTTACGTATCGAGTATCGATAAAGAAAAATGTAATTATAGATGACAACACACGTTACCACACAGGAATACTGAGAAATTATTGGACTACAATCTATAGAAAAGATTTATCAAACATTTGTTGGAGTCATTTTAGTAAATCCAAGAAAAATATTATTGATAACTGGAACAGGATTTGAAACCAGGTCGTACAGGATTTAAGTCTTGTGAAGTAGCATTTCCCAACTTCACTCCGTTATTTTAAGGGGAAAAACTTAATTTCATTGATATAATTAATCAGAATGTATTTATTTGGAAAAAGTGGTACAACATTAAAATTTCTTCATAGTTTTTTTATCTAGATCGAATTGTTCATATGTGATATATATATATTAGTTATTATTTATTTATTATTTATTATTATTTGAGTGCCTACCAACAGTCAGAGCCTTTAACAGGTGGGCACTTAACAAATAAATACAAAAAATAACAATAACATAAACAAAACACAATAATAACCCAGCAATAAAATGGGACAACACAAACATAACACATGACGGAAGACACTGAAAATATATATAACTAAATTGGTTAATTTTAAATTAATATATTATCAATGAAATAACAATAATACATTATTTACATCAGAAATTATCTTAACAGAAAGAAAATTAAGGATTCAAAATGTCTTTCATTGAGATTTTTGCCCTTTTGTAAGAGTCAAAATCTTTCAAAATATCATTACAATTATCAGTACACCGTTTTGATAGCTCATTTTTTATGTGATACGTTCTAAAAGGTCGCATTGTTTATGATTGAATGAAGAAACTCGAAGACCAATTTTGTTTAATATTTCAGTGCTGCGGTAAATATTTATAAAACAATTTATTACAAAAACAGTATCAGAAACTTTCCTTCTAAACTGCAGTGTATGGGTGTTCAGGGTTTCAAGGGTTTAGTCGTAGTTAAAATTCTCTGAATTTTCATCTATTAAATGTTTGTTAAAAATGTATCTAAACAATTTCTTTTGTATATTTTCAAGTCTATTTGAGTAAGTGATAGTTATAGAGTTCCAGATGACAGAGCCATACTCTTATCTCGATCTTACTAAGGTAAAATAAAGACTAATTAAAGAATCAAGAAAGCTAGACAAATAAGTTAAATATTTAATAAGCCCTATTATTTTGTTTGCACTTGCAATTAAATTATCCACGTGGTGATGGAAATAAAATTTAGAATCTAAGAGAATACCTAGATCACGCATACAATAAGTTCTCTGTATAATGTTGTTGTTTATTACACAGTTAAAATTTTCTGTATATGTTTTCCTAGAATATGATATTATCTTAATATTCTTTACATTTAATTTCATTCCGTTAGTTTGACACCACTTAGTTACATTATTTATATCTTCTTGCAACAATATACAATCACTTGGTGTTCTAATGGTACTATATATTTTTAGATCATCCGCATAGAGCAGAGCTCTGGAATGCTGAATAACATTAACTATGTCGTTTATAAAAATTACAAATAGGTAAGGTGATAAGGTTCCACCCTGAGGCACTCCCGACGGTGAATTAAAAGATGAAGATAAAGTGCTACAAATACGAACAACAAAGGATCACTCATTTAGATAGTTACAGAACCAATTAGTGTAGGAGGCATTCAAACAAAAACTAATTAATTTATCTACAATTAGAGAGTGCTTGCATGTATCAAATGCTTTACTTAAATCGAAATAAATAGCATCCACTTGTTTGCGGGATAAAATTTCGCCGTACATATAATTAACAAACGCAAATAAATTAGTGATCATTGTTTTACCAGGTACAAAACCGTGTTGAATATCCGCTATTAAATGAGATGTATGAAAATAAATAGTTTTATGTATAATTTTTTCAAAAACTTTAGAAAAGCCATATAAAAGTGATATTGGTTTATAATTAGTAAATAATTGTCTATCACCTTTTTTAAATACTGGGACAACAATAGCTTGTTTCCATAATTTTGAATAGATTTCAGAAGTCAGACTTTTATTGAAAATGTGAGCTAAAATATCTTCTTGCAGCCCTTAATAACAAAGTTGGGAATACCATCTACTCCTGCAGATTTGGATGATTTTAGACATTTAATAGCCCAAAGAACGTGGCTGATTGTAATGATAGGTGGCATTAAGTTAGTTTCATACTTATGCGTTTGTGGTTGAATCTGCACATCACGGGGATGATTATAAATTTCAGCAAAATGTTTACCAAAGGAATTGGCAACAGCAGCTGGATCACTAATAAAACGTTATATTCAATAACTTAAGGAGACTGTTTGTAACCTTCCTTCATAATTTTAACATATTTCCAAAATTTAGATGGGGATAATTTTATTTTGTTATTTATATTTTCAATCCATTTGTTTTTATCTGATTTAATTTTCATTATTACTAGTCGTCTTAGATGTGAAAATTTATGGTATTGAATTTCATTATTTGTTTTTTTGTACTACCTAAAGGAGTGTTCTTTGCGTTTCAAAAGATAAATAAGCTGTTTCGTAAACCAATGTGGGTATGTAGATTCAAATTTTGTTGAGAGAGGAATACAATGTCCCAATGCATTTACCATGCTATTTGTTAAATATTAAACTATATCATTTATATTGTCCATATGATAAATACTATCCTAATTTAATTTTAGTAAAATCTCATAGAGAGAAAGGTAATCACCTTTGCTGTAGTTCCTGAAGCTGGATTGATAATTAGGGTTATTAAAATTATATTTATTGGAATAAGTTTTAATGACAATGTCTAGAGCAGGATGAGAGTTATCTTCATTGACAAACGGGTCGGGATGTTTATCAATACTTATAACATTCATGTTAGAAAATACAAGATCAAGCATATTTTAAAATTATAAAGTATTTTTATGTTGCTCTAAGCCAACAGTGTTAATTATTTCAAGTAGAAACTGTCCTTTAATTTTGTTGTAGTAATGACGTACATTTTGTGTATGGCTGTACTTCCAGTCAGTCCCTGGCACGTTAAAGTCACCAGTGAGAATTATAGTGTAAGGATATCTACTAAGATTGGCTTCCAAAAAAGAAAAATAATTTTTAAAGTCATTAACAGAGAAATAGGGGGTAATATAAATATTGCCTACTAAAAACTTTGTGTTATGTCCATTATCAATTTCTACCCAAACTGCATTGACTTCAGGTATATTAAAATCCGTTTTATAAAAAACATTTGAGAATCTACATTTGTCAACTGCTATTAATGCTCCTCCCCCACGTTTCATTATAGTTGTATCATAATTGCGATCCTTGCGGAAAATTTGAAAGTTATCATTGAAATAATGAGAGTTAATTGAATTATCATTTAACCGAGTTTCCGTTAAACAGATAATTGAGAAATTGGAATTTAAGAAATTTTCATAAAATTCACTAGATTTAGTTCTTAACACTCTAAAATTCTGATAGTACAAATGCCAGGTATCACTTATCAAATTATTTATTACCTAGTCTGATTTTTCTGCCCCTCCGGCCGCCACATTAATTAATCCAGGAGAAAATTCTTCAGCAGTATTTTGTCTTCCAGATGGCTCAGGGTTGTCACTTTGAGAAGAGCAGAAAGGTGACCCATTATCACTTTGCTTGTCAGGGTTATTACTTGACACGAAGAGATGTTCATTTTTAGACGTCCGTAGAAAGGAGCTATTAAACAGCCAGACGGCCAAAAAACTGTATTGAAAATAGCCTTTATATATATATATATATATATATATATATATATATATATATATATATATATATATATATAGGGTTTCAGATCTGATACAGCGTAATTTTTTTTAAATTGCACTTCCTCGTAAATTAATTCTTGAAATAAAAATATCTTCCGAGTAGTCTAATTTAATATAAATGAAATAAAGAATCCAAATATGTATTGTTTAAAGTATATATATATATTTTTTTGTTTCAGCTATGTGTTGTCACATTCGTTATCATCTGTGCTCATGCAGTTCCTGTAACGAATAAAGGATCCTATCATGACAAGCACGATGCTAGCGCAGTTCACCAAAATTCTGAGAGCATCAGCAAGCAACGTAAAGAAAACTATGAAGATACTAGCAAAAAACAAGGAAAACGTCAGCTTCCCGAATTTGGATACGAAAACCACTTTGGACAATTCAATGGAAACCAAAACAACTATCAACGGTTTCTTCCTCAAGATGCCATACTTCACCTAAACGAACCAAAACTCAGTGAGAGTCCTTCTTATAGTAATAGATACAATGAAGTTCACTCTAATCGAGAAGCTCCTCCTCAGCAATTTCCTCCTTTCAGTGCTAATTTTTATGAGCAAAATAATGTTAGGCAGAACCATTTTCAAAAACAGTACCAAAATTCTTTAATTCCAAATACTGGGTATGAAAAATTCAGTTTACCTGGACCGGCGAATATTTTAAAAAATCATGGAAATATAATTCCTTTCAATTTCAACCCAACCAAAAACATTGGACCTCAAAATTTGGATATATTCGTTGATAAACGTCCATCACAAAATAATAACATATTTTTTAATCCAACCGCAGAGACACCAAATTCCTTTCAAGTAAATAACAACTTAGGGAGACAACCTTTTACAAATTTGGCAATTCCATCTCCAACCCATCACCCGGGAAATGCCGCCAGCTTCAGCTATATTTCACACCATGATCAACCGCTTTATCAAAATTTTCAATCTGCAGAACATATTAGATTCGCGAACAGGTATAACCATATCGAAAATACTCGCAATGTTAGTCCCGATAATGTGTACCTAATTAGAGGGAGTTCTCATGGCACAACAAACCCAAGTAAGCTTCCAACTAACGGTAATTCGCCTATATTAGTAGTAATACCACATCAGGCAGTGCGAGGCAGTAACTCTCAGCAACAAAGGCATCCTTCAAGTAATCAGCAGCCACGCTTTGTGGGTTATACAGCTGAATATAGTGAGCAAGTGCGTCCCTTTGAAAGTAAACCAGTGGTAAATACAGACCAATATCGTCCAAATGACAACAACCCTGCCCATCAAACCAGTGCATTAGCTGTGCAGTTAGTAACTGTTGATAACAAAGAAAGCCCTTATCAACCTAGTAGTTCAGGAAGACCTGTATTTAATATTCCACAAAATGTAGTTCTCGTGAGCAAAAACGTACATAAAGCGAGAGAGATATCTCTCCCAACTAATCCTTTGGTCACAGGTAACATAGTTCCAGGAACACACAGCAACGTTGCTCATTCTTCCAGCAACTTACCAGCTGGTTTTATTGCTTCAGCAAATGGATGGCAAGGTTTTATTCCTGACAACATCCATCGACCTCAATCTGTTCCGTCTTTTCCGTTCGCGCCAAATGGATACGATTTTGTAAGTAATGGCAATGTGGTTCCAGCGCACCCTCGGATAAATCTCCCTCCAGTATTAATCGTTACCTCACAGAGTGGTTCTCCCAGAGATCCCAACGACTCTAATCAAGTGCATCAAGTACAACCCTCTGTTTTAGTACAGACCAACCATAATAACATTAACAGATTTAAAGGCAAGAACAACGTAAGGGGAATCATCAATTCCGTCCCAATCATCGGATCCTACACAGGAACTGGCAATCATGTCACAAACGTTGGAAATTTCCAGGGCGTTATTCCAGGGAATTTTATATTTGGAGACCAAAGGGTGCCAAATAATAACGCGAACTCATTTGATAATGTATTTATAGCGCCAGCTCTAAACTCCAACATTGGTGGTAATGATTTATTAGTTAACAACCCAATAAGTTTCCCCACAATTTACAGCAATGGACCTGGGAGATTGCCAGCTTTAAACCAAGAACAGTTCATTTCTGATAAGATAAATCAGCAGCCTGTAAACACCTTTAATCCAAACAGTCTACAACACCAACAGCATAGAGGAATTCCGAATAATTTTAACAATCTTGTTTTACTGTACAGCAGTTTGCCTCTAGACGTATATCAAGTAGGCCATGATAAACAAAATTTTCAGAATTCCAGTCAATTGGAAATAACAGATAATGCTAAATTCAACATAAGTCGTGGCTCATCTTCCCGCGGCAGTAACTTTCCAGTAGAAAAACGATTTTCGGATGACGTAAGTGATGTAACTAACCAAAACACCTTAAACCCAGAAATAGGTAACGCATCAAAAGAAGAAAATCTAGCAAGGTCTTCGTTCATTCAGTTAGGAAAAGAAAGTCGAAACTCGTATGGTGAGCAATCACTCCAAAACAAACAAATGCTTCTAGGTGAAAGTGCCCAAGCATCAAGTTCAAATATAGGAATACACTCTATGAAATTCACGCCACGCAATATTATTGGAAACGCACAACACAAACCAATGACTCTAGTTAAAAAGAGTATTCTCTGTTCCAAAGCTAACGGCAAAACAAAGCGTAGCCCAAACTGTAGCATGTTTGGATCTATCCTGAACCCCGAGAGACGCTCGCACAAGGAAAATGCTAAATTTAATGTAACTTACGGAGAGAAATTGCCTTCTCGTGTTAGGTTATTGAAATAGAGTGTTTTGAAATGTAAACTTTTAGAAAACACACAGAAAATATGATAAATATAAATACTGGTTGTATTGAAATCTAATCACAAAAAATTTCAACCTAAATTATCTAACTTTTGTATCAATTAGAAAAAGTTAATTAAATTTTATAAAGCATATTGCACATATTTTCTAGTCATAAAAATTGTCATCTCATTTTCTACATGTAACATAAAAAATATAAAAACGTTATTTCGTCAGAACACTTAATGCAGATTTAATCAAACTTTTCATTTTATTATTTTGTATATTTCAGTGCAATCATTTCTCAAGCTAACAATATGTGCAAACGTAAAGTCCCGAAATTTTTTAAAAGGGTTACTAAGTCCTTCCAGGTGAAGAATATTACAGCACTCTGACAAACTTATCAGAATTTTGTGTAGACATTATGGTTAAAAATGCATTAAATTTTGAAATAAAAAATTTGTAACTTTATCTGAAGAATGCTGCTTGCTTAGAAATATTTATTTGAAATATTTTTGGATGCTTCTAAAGGATTGCATAATACATAATATACATATTGTATATTATACGTAATTAATTAATGTAAATAAAATTGTAGCGAAATATAAAACTGTATGTTAATTTTTGGCACTTATTTGAAATGAGTGTGTAATGAAATCGTGCCAGCAAAATATAAGAAATGTGTTTAACAGTTTTTGTCTGTATTAAAATTTCAGGCAAACATAGCTATAAATAAAATTTATTTTTGAATATCTGAATTTTTTTTTAACAAAAATGATATCCTTAAAATAAATGTTAATAAATCTGTGAATGTGGCACCATGATTGTTAGTATGGAAAACAATTAAAGGTCATTATGTTAATTTTATTGTAATAAAAAGATACAAACGTAAGCTAGGATGCATAATTTTTCATTATAAGATAACAATATGCTACAGAAATAACTCAGGTTTTGCATTATGCCATACTCAATTAAAAAAAAAGAATCAATTACCACTAACCTTCCCTCTTAATTGTGCAATGCAATAGACATACATGGTCATAGATTTAGAAACTGTTACATTTAAAATGCATATTTTTTGTTTGAAGTAAGCTTTTGTTTAGCAATTGAATATTTCAATTTAAAACTGAAATGTAAACTTTTAGAAAACACACAGAAAATATGAGAAATCTAAATACTGGGTGTATTGAAATCTAATCACAAAACATTTCAATCTAAATTAACTGGAAAAACTTTTTATTTTTGTTTTCATTTTGATTTACTCGCTCATAATTGAGTGTTTATATATATATATAAAAATACCGTTTTAATTAAGTTACGATGTAAAATAATTTATGTGAAACATTTGATCAGCTCATATTACTGAGTCTATTACTGTTCTAGTTACACGAAAAGTTTGAAAATGGTAGTATCAACGATGTCTTTAGAACATTAACAGTTAGACTGTCACTTCTTTCAGTACGTGTTACCAAGGATGAAAAGTTTTTGTTTTACTGATAAAGAAATTTTTAAGTAATGGTAAACCGGAAATATATAATATAATTTTTTAAATCAATAGGTAACTTTTTTAAACTAACAAGAGTATTAAATATTAAACAATACTTAACACCATTGATATTAAAAAGGAGTATAATATAACAAATTTACATCAGCATTGCCTTAGTGCATTTTTAAAAATTAATAACGCTATCGTATACACATATACACATATGTAGGAAAAGCTTACAAACACTATTCCTTAAAAATATATATATACCTGACCACATTGAAGAAAAACTATATATTTTTATAAACAAATGAATAATTGAAGTGACAATGGAATATTTTAGGAATATGAATTGGTATTTGTTCCTCGGAAAAACATTCGGAATTTTCTGAACAAAAAGCAACATTCATGAAATTCAAAAGTAAAGCACATTATTTTACTCAGTTTTTAAATTGTATGGTCCATAATACTTTCTTATCAAACCATTAAAAATATACTAATGTCTCAATATAATTTCCTAAATATAAGTTGGGTTTTAAGCATAAAAGACAAATAGAATGAAACAATAACAAGAAAAATAACTTCTTCTTAACCAACGTAACTAAATATATGAAGACTTTACAAAACTTTATTAATTGATTTCACTGTAAATGTAACTTGCAATCAATAAGTGGCACATTTGTGTTGACTTACAATGGTATATGGTACACAAGTACCATCTTAATGGTACGTTTTGTTCGGGATGTTTCTTTCCCGCACGTGGGGTCGTGGCTCCCGTACGGTGGCGCCCAGCGGTGCAGTGGCTAACCGGCGAACTACTGGGTGACCAGTGGTGGAAGCCGTAGCAGCGAGAGTGAAGAGTTACTTCCAAGAAGAGAGAGAGAGAGGATGAATGTCGCCGACTAGTTCTGTTGGTTCACACGCGTGCTTTTGCTTGACGCGACGATGATGTAATTCGGGACTCTTGCCTAACGACTACCGCAGCCCAGATTCCAGTCGTCCGACCATCGAAGGAAATGACCTAACATCCGCGCGGAACTTACTGGTTCACGTCTCAACGCAACTACACTAGTTTGATGCGATCTATGGCTAACACTGAAAAAAAAGTTGGGTTATTTCTGTATATAGTGTACTCATACGAGCTGCATTTAAACTTTCCTAAAGACAAACAATATTTTAATTGAAAAATACTAACAATATATTTAAATAAGTTTTAGAAATGCAAACTTAAAAAGTAATTACGCTATAAATAGTTAATATAAAGTCTCAATATTTTAGCAACGTATCTAAGATAAATTTGTTAGTATTTAAGTTATAAAGCCCAGCAAATACAACTTTTTAACTGGCGTAGGTTACTAAACACTTAAAGTATTGGTTACTAACGTAATCCAATCGATTCAAAACCACATTTTTAGTGTGTGAATTTTTAAGTTATATTTTCATGCGAATTAAGAATTTCATCTAAATTCCCTAAACATTTTTCTCAATAAATACGTTCGTGGTCGATGTTTATAATGTCTAATTAAATTTTCTGATTGTAGTATTTTAAGTTTTGAGAACCACATTATTCGATAAAATAAAAAAAATATATAGTACAATATTTTTTATTATATTTGGTATAGTTTCCATTACACTTGGATGAAATAACACAAAGTTATAGTAGTCTTTCTGGATGACACTGGCTATTTATTCCCATCATCCGACCAACTGGGAAACAATTAGACAGCAATGCTACGTAAAGTTTGAAGAGTAACAATTTTAAATTAATTTTAAGGGTAATAAAAATTAATTTTAACTTCTTAACATATATTATATTCCTTCTAAGTATTTATCTGACTAAGAAGCATCAGAGTGGTAGTCATAGAGGGTATTATAAGTTTGTATGCCCTCCCGGAATCCCTTGTGGTTTATATATTTTGGTTTTATTTTGAAATGAAATAATGGCTATGCTCATGGTGCACGTAATCATTGTTAAAATACGTGTAATGTAATTTATATCAAATAGGCTATTAAATATAATTTTGCCACTGTTTTTTGTCAACAGTTTTCGTAAGAAAACAAGTAACTTCGTCAGTCATCATAAACAAACATCTTAATTTGGTGTTCCAGAGAGAGCTGAGAAACAAATACCACTGGTACTGTCAATTTCGAGACAAGCTAAATGCACGTTCTTTAGGGGAGACATCAGTGGTGGCCCAAGCCGCTGAAAACGTCTCTGAAGGAGAAGCTGTCGTGGTGCGCCAGGACGACAGGCACGTTCTTCTCCAGCAAGTAGGGCTGCGGCACGGGCACTGCGACCGGCTTGGCCACGGGCACGGCGTAGGGCTCGGGCACGTGCACCGGGTACGGCTGCGGCACGTGGACCCCGACGGGCACCTTGACGGGGTAGGGCACGGGCCTCTCCACCGGGTAGGGGACTGGCTTGTCCACCGGGTAGGGCACGGCGTGCGGCACGTGGACCGGGTAGGGACGGTCGACGGGCACGTGCACGGGCACCTTCACTGGGTAGGGCACGGGCTTCTCGACGGGGTAGGGCACCGGATGAGACACGCCGACGGGCACCTCCTGGTGGATGGTCACGGACGTGACGTGGCCCGGCCCCAGCGCGTAGCCGCCGCCGTAGCCTCCGCCGTAGCCGCCGCCCAGGTAGCCGTAGTCGCCGTAGCCGTAGCCCAGGTCGAACAGGCCCCTCTTGCCCGGCTTCTTGGCGTCTTTCTTCTCAGCCGCGGCCAGGCACGACGCCACCAGAAGGGCGACGCACACCTGTCGGGATCACGGACCGTCAATATAATTATTAATACATTCACTGAAATATTTAAAATTCCATCCGCGAATACTGGGCAGTCTGCTGTACCATAAAATGAAACAATAGACAGTCACTAAATAAAATGTCACTAACATTTCATAACGGCAATTCGGGAAATATTTTTTTGTAAGTCTACCAGCAATTCCTATGCAATTAAAAAAAAAAAAACTTTACTTCAAAAGGTATCCTTCAATATTATTTGCCAAACAATTTGTTTTACTTGCATTAAAATCGCTAAAAACGTTTATCATTCTTCAAAATATCTCTAAAGGTACACTATGGCATGCATTTAAATACCAAACTCTACATATATGAGAAATTTACAATTACTGAAATCATGCTTGCTTGAAACATTTATCAATATTCATTTCATTACTTTTACAAATTTTAAGCAATGTAATTATTAATTTACCAATTTATTACATTAAGGAGAAACAAAAGTTTTAAGTATAGGTAAGAAAATTTTATTAAAGCACTAATTTGGAGCGAATAGTTATGTAATTATAAAAATAAAGTAAAGTTATGTTTGAACAAAAACTCATTTCAAAATTTATAAGTAAACCATTTTTTAATTTTCTATGTCAAGCACATGGAAAATATCAAAATGTTTGATTTTTATCATTTAATTATTTAATATCCCAACTCAGTGGACGAGTTAAGCTACAAGGCTTTAAATTACTTTCTGGGCAACTTTTTTTAAAAAAATATTCGCATACATTTTATTTAATTACCTAAAACACGTAGTAAACAGATATCTATATAATATTGACTATGGATGATATAATAAATAACTAAATTAAATAATTAAATATTCTTTAAAGCCAATATAATAAACTTTTAATTAAATATAGAATTTCCCCAGATAAAAGGAACTATTTTTTTACTTTTTCAATAAATTTTGGACCTCAAATTATTAAATTAGTTAAAATAAGATTTTTTTAAATTTTACTATTTTAATACAAAAATTGCTTTAATATATATATCAAAATTATTATTTTATTTTAGTAAGAGTTTTGTATAAAATAATGTAGTACTACGTACTAACTTTCTTCCAACATACATGATTTTTCTTAGCAAAAAATTAAGTGTTTTAGACATTATTTTTAGGGTAATAAATTTCTGTTATGGTATCATATTTTCAGCTAATGTTTCAAAGAAATAATTTCAAGAACATTCGGTGATGGTTTATTACATAAGAATGTGGTGAATTCCTTTATTGTGTATGTGATTCTGTCTGTAATAAAGTAACTTTCAAAAAACGTCAAGCTTTACAAAAATTTTCAATCACTGTGTGTCACTTGTTTATATATTTATCTATCTAGTTATTTAAAACAAATGTTTAAAATTCATTACAGTTCTAAGATACCAATTAGGAAATAAATTATATTTGACTGTTTTAAAATCAAGATTAATTATAACAATGTATAAGGACTAAAATTGCTGTGTTTTTACCGGTATATTAGTAATGATTATTATTAATGATTAATCAAATGCATATTCACTCTTTGTAATCGAACTTATTGATACAACCAAGGGAAATATTTTGTTTTCTACAGTGAATGTACAACATAAAATATCAGTAAGTAGTAACCTAAATTGAAATAAAAAAGCCAGTACTAACATAGCAATGGAAACTCGAGTCTCTTACTAACAACTTAACAACATAACATTTGTCTAGGCTACATAGTGAATTAACCAACAATGTCTATAGAAAATCATTTCATTAGTCTGTTGTTGACTTAAATGAAAATAAAAAATTCGTTCGTTATTTTTAAAAGTTTGAAAAATACTTATTTGAGAAGTGAAAAATAAAACCTCCTAGAACGTGAGCTAACCTTTATGCAAATGAAGTGTGTATCCAACGAAGGGTTTTCTCTAATTACTTAGGTCGCTATCCATTAAAAATTATCTTTCACCGCTGTGACTTGAGTCTGACATTTCGAATTTAAATATCATGACTTGACCATATTTAATTTGTAAAATTAATGTCCAGTTATTTTTGTATTATAACATTTGATGGCAGAGGGGAAAATAATATTGGGAGAATACAAGTACAATTTATTTCATTTAGTACCCAAAAAATTATTTTGGTAAACTACGCATCTCGTTCCAGTGAAGGAATTTTTAGAGACAGAAATACACAACCAAAATAAGTGAAAATTTGGCAGGAAATGCCCATGGGATTTAGTAAGGAATCATCTCAGCATTTTCTTAGAGTTATTTACTTAAAATTACGAAATTGGCACATCCAAATGGCGATTCGCACCTGGGTTCCCCGTAATGCAAGTCCAGTGTTAATCACTGCACTATTTTGCTCCGTACAAAGAAATTTTTAAGTAGAAGACAATTAGAATGCATATCAACATGAACGTTTGAAATTCAAGATTATTTTTGTTGCACGCAAATAAATCAGAAAGATCAATAATTGGTTCACAGTTTCAAAATAATATTAACTCACCACATAATCCCCTAAAATAACGGCAACTCTTACCCAAGCAATAGTGAAATTAGAATTTTTTTTATTTGAAATGCAAAATTACATTAATAATGACTTAGAACAGCTTGCAATGAGATGAAAAAAAATGTTATGCTATCGGTTACTTCAATGTTAGTAGATACATACGAACATAATAAATCTGCATTAACTGGAAACTAAGGTAAACGAAATATCCAAGAAAATAAAAACATATATTTAAAAAAAATGAAACATATTTTTGATAAAAATTTGTAGATTTTCTTGGCTATCAATTTTGCTATAGCTTCGAGACACATCTAGGTGATACTTCTTAAACTTACCGCAGTCTTCATTCCGGTCGTTCACTGTAAACGCACTAGACTAGAAACCAAACTGGCGTCTTGCGTATTGCGTTCTCCCTATATATACTTTATCAAGTTTGTTTCCAAATACTTCTTCGCAGCTACATCCTGTGCTGAGGTTTGGGACCTTCCCCTACTCCTCGGTCAAGTTTGTTGGGAAACAACGACATGGTGTTAACTTTCTCTTCGGCCGCACCAAAACATAGCTGTGAGTACCTGGTTCCCGCGAGAGACCAAAACCCGCCTCTTCGTTCATCTTTCTCCGTCTTTTCTTCGGAAAACTGGTTAATCACTTTATGATGCCAATTACAGTTGGGTTCCATAACCCTTGAACGTGTGCGACACATGTGCCGTTGTCTAATTTCTTTGTTTTAAGGATGGCTTACGTAAAATATTAGGCCCTTTATTTATTTCTTTTGGAATATCATGGACTACTAGCTTTGACGAAGTTGAAGAATTATAACGTAGCTCGCCGAAAGGTCGCCACCATCTGGCCCAATAGACAAACGTTGTTTTTGGAAAGCAAAGTGGGTTTTCATGAACGACCGTAAGGCTCTTTTGCCAGCTCAACGAGCGTTCTTTTTCCCTCCACAATAGTAGTTGGGAAAGGCTCCCGGGAAATCGTAAAATGTCTATAATGTTTCCAATATAAAGTAAAGTGCGAATTTTTATCAATATAATATGACCAAGTAAATTTTGATGGTCGTAGGTACTTTTTTCACTTAAAGAGGTAGTTAAAACCCAAAAATTAAAATTCATGCTGCTTGTAGTTCACTATCGGTTATTGTTCCAATAATTTATATTGTATTTACAAAAAATCCTATACTATTTGTATTAATCATAAATTCTCCTCTATGAATCATATGAGTACATTTTAAAGCACAATTTAGACAAAAATTCACTCACAAAACTTTAAGATTATTAAAAATTCTAGTCTAAGAACAATCCACTTTCTCAATTATAGGGGATAGGGCTACATATAAAATAATTTTTTAATCCCTCTGAATTAAAAAAAAATCTTGACAAATCGATTTTATAATAACAAAACAAATATTCGGTCTGTCTGTCTGTCTGTATCTCAATGACGGAAATTCCCAGATCAGTAAATTTTTTACAAAGATCCTCCACCTCAATGAGAATTTTTTAATTCAAAATTGGAATATTTTTGTCATTTTAAACCAACTTTTTCTAATCATCGCCACATCTAAGCCTATTCAAATTATGGTATTCAAATTATGTAAATGTCGACGACATGTAAATTGAATTATTCAATATTCGTCGTAGATGCTCTGACAGTGAATCCTAGAGGCGGGATTGGAAACTAAGTGTGTTTCATATCCATGAATGTAGTTGAAAACCAAATTTCTAGATATATTTATCACGCTTGGCAATATTTTATAAAGTTCTACGTTAACTTTCGTGTCCGAGTTTCGTATTTGCAACATGAAAACGCAAGAATTTTTTGTTACCAAGATTAGATATTACACATATCTGTCAAGTACTAAAAGACTTGTTCGCCATTTTTTTTTCACTTTAAACGGTTAACGCTTCTTGGGGGGGGGGGGGGGGGGGCGGGGGCCTTGAGATGTTCAAGTTGAACGTAAAGATCGCAGGCTCACCAAGTCATTGTTTGAGATTTCTTGACTTTTTGTGGGTTCTACCGCGTCGAAATCGAATGTTTCGCCAACGTTTATGTTGACACTGCAGTTTCCATATTCTGTATGGAATTGCTACCCACATGATGGAGAATGCAAATGATATTAAATCGTCAGTAAACTTCGGTAAACTCTAACGTCAATTATATTCTCAATTATAGGGGATAGGGCTACATATAAAATAATTTTTTAATCCCTCTGAATTAAAAAAAAATCTTGACAAATCGATTTTATAATAACAAAACAAATAGTTGGTCTGTCTGTCTGTCTGTATCTCAATGACGGAAATTCCCAGATCAGTAAATTTTTTACAAAGATCTTCCACCTCAATGAGAAATTTTTTATTCAAAATTGGAATATTTTTGTCATTTTAAACCAACTTTTTCTAATCATCGCCACATCTAAGCCTATTCAAATTATGGTATTCAAATTATGTAAATGTCGACGACATGTAAATTGAATTATTCAATATTCGTCGTAGATGCTCTGACAGCGAATCCTAGAGGCGGGATTGGAAACTAAGTGTGTTTCATATCCATGAATGTAGTTGAAAACCAAATTTCTTGATATATTTATCACGCTTGGCAATATTTTATAAAGTTCTACGTTAACTTTCGTGTCCGAGTTTCGTATTTGCAACATGAAAACGCAAGAATTTTTTGTTACCAAGATTAGATACTACACATATCTGTCAAGTACTAAAAGACTTGTTCGCCATTTTTTTTTTCACTTTAAACGGTTAACGCTTCTTGGGGGGGGGGGGGGGGGGCCCTTGAGATGTTCAAGTTGAACGTAAAGATCGCAGGCTCACCAAGTCATTGTTTGAGATTTCTTGACTTTTTGTGGGTTCTACCGCGTCGAAATCGAATGTTTCGCCAACGTTTATGTTGACACTGCAGTTTCCATATTCTGTATGGAACTGCTACCCACATGATGGAGAATGCAAATGATATTAATTCGTCAGTAAACTTCGGTAAACTCTAACGTCTTCGACGCGGACAGAACCCACATGTCAAGTCAAGATAACTTGTTAGAGTTAAAACTGCAAAAAGAAAAGTAAAAAAATTTACGTCCCGTGTAGTTGCAGGATTGTTTCTAGCCACTCATTAAAGGTTCTGAGTGAGCGACCGTCAAAATCATAAGCGACACGAGGAAAACCTGCTCGCCGGTTCGGAACTGGAGCGCGTCGTCTGGCGTCGCTCTGCCGAGAGAGGCTTGAAGGGCAAGGACTCCGTGCTGCAAAGACTTGGTCCAACCTCAAACCAGCTCAGTGGCAAGGCACAGCCGCTAAGTGGATTGTTTCATTTCCTTTCTGCAGAACACTCCTATGCTGATCAATTCTTTGTTTCTTCTACGAGACTTTTCTACGAGTTGCTAGTTGGCCGCCATGTTTATACTAACTTCAAGATAGTCGAGAAAGTTTTACGCTTTTTCGCAATTACACATTTAACGACGAAGTTTGTTCGTGAAATTAAACGTAGACATCTAATTCATAAGAATTTTTATTAATATTATAGTTTTTATTTAAAACTTTAGTGTGAAACAATTTTTGATTAGACGAACGATTGCTGCAAGTGGTTGAAAAAATAAGGGGGAAAATTTAAAAAAAATTATAACTCTCTTAGTAAGTACACTTTCAAATACTTTCAGATTGTCTGAAGACTTTAAAATTTTGTCTGAATACATTTTTTTTAAGACGAACCAAGGTTGCAAGGGGTTGAAACAATAAAGAAGAAGAATTTTTAAAAAGTTTATTATTTACTATCATGTACACTCTTAAATCCGTTCTGTTTTATTGTAAAACCATAAATTATTATCTACAACTTACGTCTGAAATAATTTTCCGTATGATCAACCATTACCGCAATGGTTAGAATAAATAAAACTTGGAGGAAAAAAAATCATATCTCCCTTAATATGCACACTATTAAATCCGTTTCAATTGTTTTCAAACCGTTTAAAATTATCTGAAACTTTCTTCTAAAATTATTTTTGATACGACCAACCATAGCTGGAACGGGTGGAAAAAACAAGGGTTGGAAGTCAAATAAAATTATAACACCATTTGTAAGAACACATTCGAATCTGATAAAATTTTTGAAAACTTTATAATTTTTATCTTAAAATTTGTAGGAAACAATTTTTTATACGATGAGCCATTCGTGCAGGGTGTTGAAAAAAAAAAAAAGTAAAATTTTAAAAATTCATAACTTCCGTATTATGAACACTATCAAGTTCACTTTAAATTATTGTACAACTTTGAATTATATATATAACTTTTTTCCTAAATATTTTTTATACGAACTACCATGTCTGAAAGCAGTTAGAGTAAGTAGGGGTTAAATAACAAAAAAAATAATAACTACCTGAGTATGCGCACAATCAAATTCGTTCAAAATGTTTGTAAATTTTATAATTTTTATCAAAAATTTTTGTTTGAAATAATTTTACATGATACAAACCATTATTGCAAGGGGTTGAAAACAATTTGGAGGAGTAATGAAAGAATTAATAAAAATTCTCTATCATGTACAATATCGTATCCATTTTTCTTTTTTGTTAAACGTTCAAAATATTGTGTAAAACAATTGTTAAAATTAATGTTTGTTTACTTAGCACTACTGCAAGGGGTGCAAATAACAAGTTTTAATAGTAAAAAAATTTCATTACTTTTTAAACAGATATATTATCTCGTGCGTTATAATTTATTATATGAATACTAAACTTCATCCTCAACTTTTCTCAAAGAAATTTTGAAGAAACTAGTTATTATCATAAAATTATGGGTTCAAATAAAGAAAATTTCTTGGTATCAAATTCGTTTAAATTTATTTTAAGCCATTTTAATATTATCTTGAAACTTGGTGCAAAGAAAATTTTTATACGAGCAAGTTATTAGTGCAAGAGATGAATAATAGTGTTTAAATGGCAAAAAAATTTAATAACCTTCTTAGTTGGCATAAAATAAAAAAAATTTAAGCTATTCCATGTTGCGTTCTAAACTATTCAATGTTGGATACATTGAGTTGAAAATATTCATAATTATTTCGCGTGGAAAAATGAGCAAATCATTTCAAATCATTTTGTTTTATAATGTACCGTAAACCGGGGTTACTGTAGCCCTGGGGGTCTACTTTGGCCCAAAACGAAAAAAAGATTGTAACACATTCTATTTGGATGAAACGCCGTAGATTGTGTTATTTCTACGTCTGTCCGCTAGGTAGGATCATCGATCAAGGAAATATACCCTCGAAATGGTTATCACTCTCTCCACTAATTCGCAGCACTGTCAGTTGCGTAACAGTTAGTTAATTGCGTGTTTCGTGTTGCTGAAACTTCTGAATGTGAAACTTTAACAATACCCACTTTGGTTTTGGTAAGTAGTTAATTCGAAAGTGTCATATACATATTTGTACCCTATGTATTGTTTATATCGGTAAGTGCGACAATTTTTTTATATCGGTTGATGAAAACAATGGTTGCTTTTTTCGTGTTAAAAGGGGTTACTTTGGCCCACTTTCTTCGTGGGCCAAAGTAGCCCCAACACTTTTATTCCACTGCACTATATAACATTTTGTTCTGTGTTTGTACTTGTAATTAATTTTCAACAACTCCCGACATATATTATAATATTGCACTTGACACACACATACGTACTACATTTCAAATTCAAAATAGTACCTGAATTTATAGCTACTTGTGAACATTTTCCAAGACGTTTGTTTTTCATAAACTGTAATTAAGTGTCAACTCCTGAGGTGATAAGCTGACTTAAAACCTTTATTTCAGTTTCGTTTTACGAACGTGTGATTTAATTAGTAGAACAGAGATGTGGTACAGCTACACTGTTAACAACTTCCATTAATAAAGATACATTGTCAAGGCTTATTAAAAAAGACAAGGGAAAGTTGTGCCAATATTTCAAAACAACTTGCCAGGGATCGACTTAGTGAAGTCATTTTTGCGAAGACATAGTCAGCTCACAGTCAGATTTGTTTCGAACATTAAAAGAATTCGTGCTGCAGTGAATGAAGAGACCATAACTCAATATATTAGCAACTTAGAGGAACTGGTCAAAGATATTCCTCCTGATAATATTTATAATTTTGACGAGACGAACCTGACCGACGATCCTGGACGCAAGAAGATCATATGCAGAAGGGGCTGTAAATACCCAGAAATAATAATGAACTCGTCAAAATCAAGTACAAGTCATGTTTTGTGCGAATGCATCTGGACAAACAGTTCCACCCTATATTATATACAAAGCAGAACACTTGTGGTCCACGTGGACCGAGGGACGACCCATAGGAAGCAGATAGGACGAAACATGGATGGATGGACCTAGCAACGTTTGAAGAATGGTTTTTCTCTCATTTCCTTCCTATTTTGAAAAGGCAAGAGGGACCTAAAGTTGTGATTGGTGACAATGTTCCCTCCCACTTGAGCCTAAACGTTTTAAAATTGTGTCAGGAGAACAACATTCATTTTGTGTGCTTTCCACCAAACTCTACTCATGTAAGCCAACCGTTGGACGTTGCCTATTTCCGACCACTTAAAGTTAAATGGCGGAAAACACTTGCTGTTTGGAAAGAATCTGAGTGGGGGAAAACTGTGAGCATCTTACCCAAAGATATGTTCCCCAAGCTGGTAAAACAAGCGCTTGATGAACTTCAAAACACTGTATCTGCGAACATAATTTCGGGATTCAAGAAAGCAGGAGTGTATCCAGTTAACAAAGAAGAGATATTGAAACGTCTTCCCCAACAATCAACAGCAGTCAACCTGGATTTGGTGGGAGAAACATTCATGTTGAAGCTACAGAAAACAAGAAATGACATTGTTAAGCCCAGAAACACCAAAAGAAGTAAACTGAATGTGCCATCTGGACAGAGTATTACTGAACAGAACATCACTCCACTGGAACCATCTTCTGGTGGCAGTAAGATGCCGAAAAGAAATGAGCCTAATAAAAGAACACATAAGAAACAAAGAAAACAAAAGAAACAGGACGAATCATCATCAGAAGAAGATTCTGACAATTTCAGTATTGCATCAACAGGGCATAGTGATTTCAGCTTCTGTAGCAGTGAATGTGTATCAGAATATGGAACCTTTGTACCATTAAAATCATCACGAAACAAAAGAACTTGCCAATCTGATGCATGTGACGATGCCAGTACATCTGTGCAAGATGTGACGCAACAGGTTTCTGTAAATGACTGTGTGAAGGTGGGAAGTTTTGTTCTTGTGCAGTGGGATGGACACACATATCCTGGATTAGTTGTAAGTGTAACCGATTATGGTGCTACAATTGACTGTATGTAGCCGACCAAAAAAGCCTGGAAGTGGCCAAAAAATAAAGACAGCCTATTTTACAATTGGCATGATATTGTGCAATGCATCGAACTCCCGAAGATGATTAAAAGGGGATATTTCTCTGTTAACATATAATATAGTTTGAGATACTGTTGCCTAAGTCTTTGCAATTAATAATTATAAGTATAGGCAGGAATACTGTTATGTTACTATTAAAACAGTGTATTGCTTACTCAATTTACATTTTACATGTAGGAAGTTTGCCTTAAACAACAAAAATCAAGGCAGAAAATTATAGTTTTAAAAAATGTACCATTTCTATTTAACTTTCTTTTTCAAATCCATGTGCTACTTTGTCCCAAAACAGGTTTTTCTTGGTTCTGTTAAGGAAATTGTGAAGGTGGGCTAAAGTTACCCTAACAAAGGGTCAACTTTGGCCCAAAACAAAAACCAAGCTGAACTTTTAAAAAGGAACACAGTAATACCTAATGCCATATGCACGCAATCCCAAAAGCCTAGAGAATATGATGGTTGCTAGCAAAAGTTCATATTGATTTTCATTAAATTTCGGCAGCAATGTAAAGTTAAAAATCTTAAAAAGTGGGCCAAAGTAGCCTCGTTTTACGGTAGGGAGAACTAGGTTCGTAAGGTATATCCCAATAAAGTTATTTTACAGTTTTATTGATTACTAATTTTAATTTTATAATATATAATTGTTCTTAAAAATATTTGATTTCAAAACACTTGCACTTAAATAATGTTTATCTTCAAGTCATTAAATGCCTGTCAAATTCCACATTTCGCACTCCTCACTGGAGCTAGGCTCATCAGTGGTTCGCCCCTTACCTCGCACCTGTCCACACACAATCTCGTGCCACTCAGTCGCACTCTCTCGATCCCGTCGCACCGCGTTGCCTTTTCTCGAGGGGGTCTCTCACCCTCTTCCTATGTCGCACTTCCCTTCGCTCGGAATCCGCTCCGAACTCCCGCGGAGGCCGGCGTCATGGGTCAGTCTTTCTAGAACCGACGAGCACAGTTGCGACAAGTCGCGTCATACCTGGCCGAACCAACGCCCGAACAGTCCAGAAAAACACCGTCGATTCGCTGCGGCGGTCCGCGGAATTCCCCAGGCCACTCAGCGATAGACAACAGCGCCGAGGTAGGTCACCGCGCGGGGTGCGCAAGGGGGAGGGTGGTAACGACGACACTTGTAATCCGGCCAGGCATGCGTGGCATGCCTTACGTCAGTGGCGGTCACGTGATCTGCGCATGACGCTAGTTGCCTGGCAGGGCCGCCAGCCAGCTCCGAACATGGCGCGTGTCGTGATCCTGTTTGCATACGTAACAATATGTTATGTAAATTAAGTACTTAAAATATTCCATAAATTATAGAAGTTTGAAAAATATTTACAGAATAAATCGGTACTTCGAAACCTATACCTACAACTGTAGGCTGTGCTGAAAGGGATATTTTCCTTGAACATTTCAACATTTTGGTAAATTGAATAAAATCTGAATATTGTACTTGAAATTATACATTGTTTTTGCATTGAGCAAGAATCGAAACAAGGACATAAATCGATCGAATGATACAGTATATTAATTGCTGATTGTTTTTAGTAGGTTTAATTTTTCTGAATAGCAATGTTTATAATTATTTATTTCTAAAATGGCAGCCTATATGAGTAGTATAGGAATGTATTTCCTGGCACAGGCTTCAGGCTGTGGAGCCGGGAGCCGAGCCACATCTCTGACGTCACGTCCATCTCTGACGTCACGTCGGCCATCTTGGATGAGCGTAACAGGACACAGCGTAACGGGACACATCGTAACGGGACATAACGTAACGGGACAAGTAAATCACGGCGGCCATATTGGACCCGCCATCTTGGATCCGCCATCTTGGATGACGTAATTGTGTTCTCGAATTTCCGGTGATGTGTTTTCCGCCATTTTGAATTATAACGTCACCGTTGCATTTTCCGTTACGCCCGCCATCTTTAAAATCATTATTTATTACCCGATTTAAATGAAATTTATTTTAAAATTTATAAAAAAATTCATTTAATAAAATTTTAATAATTCTTTTATAAAAAACAAACATTAACGACATGGAGCTCGGAGTCCCCGGTTCGAACCCGACGAGTGCAAAAAAAAATAAAAATAATGACAGGCTCCTTCCTCAATGGTGGCTGCAGGCAGACTGACATACCCTCACCACATATTTCATAGCATATATAACATCCGGCAGTATGACGTCATGTAGGCCATCTTGAAATTTGGTCGCCATCTTAAAAATCTTTATTATATCCGATTTTTATGAAAAAAATTCCAAAATTCATCAAAAAATTAACGTATTTAAATTCTGTTTGATTATATCGATGTACGTCCTTGGTTCGATTCCCGGCGAGAGAAAACGGTCGAACCTTCCTCCATGAAAGCTACCTAGACAGATCTACCACCACCAGTACCAAGATATATATCATCAACTGGTATGACATCATGTCCACCATCTTGTCTTCATCCGCTGGAGACCACCATCTTGTTTTCGTCTGCTACAGTGTGCCGATACCATGTAGTATAATTATCTGGTCACCATACTTTTGTCCTCAACTGTTGACATTGAACATTTACCTTGACCTTTGACCTTGACCTTGAACTTTGACCTCGACCTTGCAATTTGACCTTGACCTTGAAATTTGACCTTGACCTTATCGACCATCATGGATTCGACATTTCATGTTCAGTACATGCTACCAGGAGCTACCACCTGTCGGAGTACGCCATCTTGTGTGTGTACTTGTATTATAGAGTACATTTCTATCTGGATAATTTTATTCTAACCTGCTACAGTGCAGTAATCATTTATTACCGAGGTGCCCCCGCCATCTTGAAATTCGGCCGCCGTCTTGAAATCATGTAATAATGTAACTAGAAAAGCGGGGAAAAATCCAAAATTCATCAAACAAATCACTCATTAACTTACATATTGATTCGATCTGCTCCAGTACTTGGTTCGATCCCTGAATGATACAAAACATTTAATTTTATATAAAAAATAATAATTTCAATAAAGCATGTTCAAAATTCTTAAAGAGACTTTAAATCCTCTACTACCATCATCCTATCAGACATAAAGACCACCATATTGGAAATTCGTAATTGTAATGCTAGAGATTCTGGAAAAAGTTCAAAATTAATTAAATAAATTTGTAATCTATATACTGATTGATTAGATCGACTTCGGTCCTTGGTTCGATCCCTGGCCGATACAAAACAACTTTAATTTTAAAAAAGTACCAGAAAAGTGTAAGGTTCGAGGAATAAAACACCTAAAAGTCTTTTACAAACATAATATTTATTACACAATTTCTATCCTACTACAGAATTACTTGCGAAAGCCAGCAATCTTATAAAAATTTAGCCCTGCATAGACGTGCAACGACTACTTCTTAGCTCCAAATGGCTCCAAATGCTCCAAACGGCCTCCCAATGGCTCAAACAGCTCCAACAGCCTCCAAATGCTTAACACAGCTCCAAATGACTCCAAATGCACCAAATGCTTGACAGCTCCAAAAGCTTCAAAAGGCTCCAAATGCTCCAAATGACTCCAAAAGGCTACAAATAATTCAAAAGGCACCAAATGCTCCAAACGGCCTCCAAATGCTTGACAGCTCCAAATGTCTCCAACAGCTCGAAATGCTCCAACAGCTCCAAAAAAGGCTCCAAATGCTCCAACAGCCTCAAAATGCTTAACACAGCTCCAAATGGCTCCAAATGCTCCAACAGCCTCCAAATGCTTAACACAGCTCCAAATGGCTCCAAATGCTCCAACCAGCCTCCAAATGGCTCCAACAGCCTCCAAATGCTCCAAATGTCTCCAACAGCTCCAAAAGGCTCCAAATGCTTCAAAAGGCTCCAATTGCTCCAAGAGCTCCATCTTCAATTGGTTCCAATTGATTCCAATTACTTTTCTTATTGAACTTGGCATGAATACTAACATGTCTTTATTAGTATACATTTTGACTGGCAGTGGTAACGTATTTTGCACCTTTAAGTTATAAGTTTTATTTAGAAATCAGATTTCGATAAATGGTAGATACCATTTGGAAAGAAAATATATTAATTTATATTCAAGTTTATACACATTCATTTAATTTAATCCATTATTGTATGTAGCCAGCTTCCCTCAGTTCTTAGAGTATGAAGGATATTTCTTTAATGTTCGAATAGTTTCCTGCACAAAGCGATCCATGTAGTAGTCGTAGCCTGTCAACCAATATGTTAGGATCTTCCCATGTGGTATAATCAATCTCTTCTGCTGCGTTCATCATCCTTGCATGTTTATAATAAATATTATCTCTGGTGTCTATCGTTTTAACACCAACCACAAGGTCACTTTCGTCATCGTGCCAGTGATTATCACAAGCTTGATCAGGATAATTTATTTTATTACGACGTTTCCATCGTTTTGGTCTCAAACCACCATCACAGTCTTCGCTCTTGCATGCTTTTGGTGCTTCAGCAAGTACTCAATAATGTCAGCCTTAGATGTGTCAGCACAGTCTTCGTTCATGCCAGCTTCTGATGTGTCACCACAGTCTTCAATCATGTCAGCACCACAAACTTGATCAGGATAATATATTTTATTACGTCGTTTCCATCGTTTTGGTCTCAGACCGCCATCACAGTCTTCGATCTTGCCTGCTTTAGGTGCTTCAGTACAGTACTCAGTCATGTCAGCCTCAGATGTGTCACCACAATCTTCAATCATGCCAGTCTCATATGATTCATCAAAGTCTTCGACCTTGTAAGCTTCAGGTGGTTCTCCATCTTTCACATTTTCATGGAGACGACTAGATATTGGAGTAAATATATTTTCATTTCTAATGTGGTTACAACTTCCTTCGTTTGTTTTAAATTTTAAATTATTATCTTGATCCAGATCAGTAATTTTAGCATTAGCTTTTTCGCCTTCGTTCCTCTTCCGCGAAGTTGTAGCCCAGTCTTCGTTATCTTTATTCATCTTAATTGTGCAGGTCTTGTAATGTCTATCCAAGTAATATCTTCTACCAAAGGATTTCTGACACTGACTGCAATGAAATGGTTTTTGACAAGGACCCAAATTACACTCGCTTCTCTCATGTCGTTTAGCATTCTTTCTCAAGGTAAACACCTTGCTACAGTATCTACAGTGATGATGTTTTAATACAGCAACAAACCCGTTTCAGGATTCATTTTAGTTATTGAGACTAATGCCAGATACAAACTAAGAGTTTTAAATTAGATATATTACTAAAATAGAATTTTTTAATTATTTCATCAGCGTGAATTAATTTATCTCATTCAAAGGTACTTGTTGCAAGTAGTTCTGCTTTTCAACAACAGATGTCGCCACATGTTACTTGCAGGTAAATAATATTTAGTTCTTTTATGCGGGATGCGGGATGCTCACTAACG
Source organism: Bacillus rossius redtenbacheri (assembly GCF_032445375.1). Classification (NCBI taxonomy): domain Eukaryota; kingdom Metazoa; phylum Arthropoda; class Insecta; order Phasmatodea; family Bacillidae; genus Bacillus; species Bacillus rossius. Next base: position 28,278,400 of record NC_086336.1, on the reverse strand, counting down.
ATCGCAAAAGAAGGATGGCTTCGCTAGACTCCAAGAAGAAGGAAGTTCTTCCATCCTGTTAGTGCTTCTTAATTTTCTCAGAGATTATTTGACTGAGTAATGATATTTTTTTTTTAAATTTCCACCTGATAAAAATAATACAAGTGCTGATTTATTGGCAGAATTTCAATAATTAAATGCAACCTTGAATAAAAAATGTCATGACTCATTAAGTAAAAAATTCTTCATGCCGAGATCAATTCCTTATCAGTAACCAGAAGCACTCGGAGAAAACCATCAGATGTCTAGTCAGGAATAATCAGAAGCACCCAGAGAAAACCATCAAAATATTGTCAAGAATAATCAGGAGCACATGGAGAAAACTACCATAATATTGACAAGAATAATCAGGAGCACACGGAGAAAACCGCCGCAAGTTTTCTTTGATATTATAAAATTTCAGGAAAAAATAATAATAAAAAATAAAAATAAATTAATAAAAAATTAAAAAAAATAAAATAAAAAAATACATACAATTCTGGCTTGTACTTGAACTCTATCTTTGTTCAACAATGAGAAGTTCACAAGCTAGCAGAATATATTTATGTATTTTTTTATATTTTTTTTAGTTTTTATTAATTTATTTTTATTTATTATTTTAATTTTTTCCTGAAATTTTAAGATATCAAAGAAAACTTGCAGCGGTTTTCTCCGTGTGCTCCTGATTATTCTTGACAATATTTTAATGGTTTTCTCTGGGTGCTTCTGATTATTCCTGACTAGACATCTGATGGTTTTCTCCGAGTGCTTCTGGTTACTGATGAGGAATTTATCTCTGCATGAAGAATTTTTTACTTAATGAGTCATGCCATTTTTTATTCAAGGTTGCATTTAATTATTGAAATTCTGCCAATAAATCAGCACTTGTATTATTTTTATCAGGTGGAAATTTAAAAAAAATATATCATTACTCAGTCAAATAATCTCTGAGAAATCTAAGAAGCACTAACAGGATTGAAGAACTTCCTTCTCCTTGGAGTCTAGCGAAGCCATCCTTCTTTTGCGATCGTTAGTGAGCATCCCGCATCCCGCATAAAAGAACTAAATATTATTTACCTGCAAGTAACATGTAGCGACATCTGTTGTTGAAAAGCAGAACTACTTGCAACAAGTACCTTTGAATGAGATAAATCAATTCTCGCTGATGAAATAATTAAAAAATTCTATTTAAGTAATATATTTAATTTAAAACTCTTAGTTTGCATCTGGCATTAGTCTCAATAACTAATATGAATCCCGAAAAGGGATTTGTTGCTGTATCAAAACGTCATCACTGTAAATACTGTAGCAAGGTGTTTACCTTGAGAAAGAATGCTAAACGACATGAGAGAAGCGAGTGTAATTTGGGTCTTTGTCAAAAACCATTTCATTGCAGTCAGTGTCAGAAATCCTTTGGTAGAAGATATTACTTGGATAGACATTACAAGACCTGTACAATTAAGATGAATAAAGATAACGAAGACTAAGCTACAACATCGCGGAAGAGGAACGAAGGCGAAAAAGCTAATGCTAAAATTACTGATCCGGATCAAGATAATAATTTAAAAATTAAAACAAACGAAGGAAGTTGTAACCACATTAGAAATGAAAATATATTTACTCCAATATCTATTCGTCTCCATGAAAATGTGAAAGATGGAGAACCACCTGAAGCTTACAAGGTCGAAGACTTTGATGAATCATCTGAGGCTGGCATGATTGAAGATTGTGGTGACACATCTGAGGCTGACATGATTGAGTACTGTACTGAAGCACCTAAAGCAGGCAAGATCGAAGACTGTGATGGCGGTCTGAGACCAAAACGATGGAAACGACGTAATAAAATAAATTATCCTGATCAAGTTTGTGGTGCTGACATGATTGAAGACTGTGGTGACACATCAGAAGCTGGCATGAACGAAGACTGTGCTAACACATCTAAGGCTGACATGATTGAGTACTGTGCTGAAGCACCAAAAGCATGCAAGAGCGAAGACTGTGATGGTGGTTTGAGACCAAAACGATGGAAACGTCGTAATAAAATAAATTATCCTGATCAAGCTTGTGATAATCACTGGCACGATGACGAAAGTGATTTTGTGGTTGGTGTTAAAACGATAGACACCAGAGATAATATTTATTATAAACATGCAAGGATGATGAACGCAGCAGAAGAGATTGATTATACCACATGGGAAGATCCTAACATATTGGTTGACAGGCTACGACTACTACATGGATCGCTTTGTGCAGGAAACTATTCGAACATTAAAGAAATATCCTTCATACTCAAAGAACTGAGGGAAGCTGGCTACATACAATAATGGATTAAATTAAATGTATGTGTATAAACTTGAAGATAAATTAATATATTTTCTTTCCAAATGTTATCTACCATTTATAGAAATCTGATTTCTAAATAAAACTTATAACTTAAAGGTGCAAAATACGTTACCACTGCCAGTCAAAATGTATACTAATAAAGACATGTTAGTATTCATGCCAAGTTCAATAAGAAAAGTAATTGGAATCAATTGGAACCAATTGAAGATAGAGCTCTTGGAGCAATTGGAGCATTTTGAAGCATTTGGAGCCTTTTGGAGCTGTTGGAGACATTTGGAGCATTTGGAGGCTGTTGGAGCCATTTGGAGGCCGTTTGGAGCATTTGGAGCCATTTGGAGCTGTGTTAAGCATTTGGAGGCTGTTGGAGCATTTGGAGCCTTTCTTTGGAGCTGTTGGAGACATTTGGAGGCTGTTTAGAGCATTTGGAGCCATTTGGAGCTGTGTTAAGCATTTTGAGGCTGTTGGAGCATTTGGAGCCTTTTTTGGGGCTGTTGGAGATATTTGGAGCTGTTGGAGACATTTGGAGCTGTCAAGCATTTGGAGGCCGTTTGGAGCATTTGGAGCCATTCGGAGCTGTGATAAGCATTTGGAGGCTGTTGGAGCATTTGGAGCCTTTTTTTGGAGCTGTTGGAACATTTGGAGCCTTTTGAAGCATTTGGAGCCTTTTGGAGTCATTTGGAGCATTTGGAGCCTTTTGAAGCTTTTGGAGTTGTCAAGCATTTGAAGCATTTGGAGTAATTTGGAGCTTTTTTAAGCATTTGGAGGCTGTTGGAGATGTTTGAGCCATTGGGAGGCCGTTTGGAGCATTTGGAGCCATTTGGAGCTAAGAAGTAGTCGTTGCACGTCTATGCAGGGCTAAATTTTTATAAGATTGCTGGCTTTCGCAAGTAATTCAGTAGTAGGATAGAAATTGTGTAGTAAATATTATGTTTGTAAAGGACTTTTAGTTGTTTTATTCCTCGAACCTTACACTTTTCTGGTACTTTTTTTTAAAATTAAAGTTGTTTTGTATCGGCCAGGGATCGAACCAAGGACCTAAGTCGATCTTATCAATCAGGTTATAGATTACAAATTTAATTAATGAATTTTGAACTTTTTCCCGAATCTCTAGCATTACAATTACGAATTTCCAATATGGTGGTCTTGATGTCTGATAGGATGATGGTAGTAGATGATTTAAAGTCTCTTTAAGAATTTTGAACATGGTTTATTAAAATTATTATTTTTTATATAAAATTAAATGTTTTGCATCATTCAGGGATCGAACCAAGGACTGGAGCGGATCGAATCAATATGTAAGTTAATGAGAGATTTTTTTGATGAATTTTGGATTTTTTCCCGCTTTTCTAGTTACATTATTACATGATTTCAAGATGGCGGCTGAATTTAAAAATGGCGGGGAACCTCGGTATAAATGATTACTGCATTGTAGCAGGTTAGAATAAAATTATCCAGATGGAAATGTACTCTATAATACAAGTACACACACAAGATGGCGTACTCCGACAGGTGGTAGCTCCTGGTAGCATGTACTGAACATAAAATGTCTAATCCATGATGGTTGACAAGGTCAAGGTCAAATTTCAAGGTCAAGGTCAAATTTCCAGATCAAGGACAAATTGCAAGGTCGAGGTCAAAGTTCAAGGTCAAGGTCAAAGGTCAAGGTAAATGTTCGATGTCAACAGTTGAGGACAAAAGTATGGTGACCAGATAATTATACTACATGGTATCGGCACACTGTAGCAGACGAAAACAAGATGGTGGTCTCCAGCGGATGAAGACAAGATGGTGGACATGATTTCATACCAGTTGATGATATATACCTTGGTACTGGTGGTGGTAGATCAGTCTAGGTAGCTTTCATGGAGGAAGGATCGACCGTTTACTCTCGCCGGGAATATAACCAAGGACGTACATCGTTATAATCAAACAGAATTTAAATACGTTAATTTTTTGATGAATTTTGGAATTTTTTTTCATTAAAATCGGATAACAAATAATGATTTTAAAGATGGCAGGCGTAACGGAAAATGCTACGGTGACGTCATAATTCAAAATGGCGGAATACACATCACCGGAATTTTCGAGAACACAATTACGTCATCCAAAATGGCGGTTCCAAGATGGCGGGTCCAAAATGGCCGCCGTGATCTACTTGTCCCGTTACTTTATGTCCCGTTACGCTGTGTCCCGTTACTTTGTGTCCTGTTACGCTCATCCAAGATGGCCAACGTGACGTCAGAGATGGACGTGACGTCAGAGATGTGGCTCGGCTCCCGGCTCCACAGCCTGATATGTTTCCTAATTTCTACATAAATAAATTCTGATTTTCAAAAATAGTGGGTTCCATGATGGTGGATGTGGAGTTATCTTAAATGTCCGACGAGGTCCTGATCATAGACAACGAGCGGCGGACACGCCAGAACACAAACGAATCCTACGATTGACTAGTCACCACATGGAGTCACCACAAAATCGCAGTCCGATAAGAAATACATTTTCCCATAATGCCCATTTACACACTACAACAAGCTTATGAGGTGAGGAAAATGTTTCGTTGACTTTTTATGGTTTTTAATTTTCACCTGACCCAAATAGATAAAAATATAATTTTCAAACAGACATTTATTTAGAGAGTTTTTATCATTGTATCTAAAGTTAAAAAATATTCAAACAATATTGAAACAATATTCAATAGCTTGTAACAGTAATGTTTAAGATGAATTAAAACATTTTATATAATGTTAATAAAAAATTAATTTTATTTCTTTAGTGGTTCGGTTCACGTTTTATAATATGACTTATATACAATATCTATAAATATATTATAAATAGAAGAACTATTTATTTAACTGTTTAAAAATTAATAATCTTATCAGTAATATTAATTTCTATAAAGGTTATGGTCAACTCCAATAATATTTTTCTAAATAATATTTAATTTAAACTTCCTTGGACGCGATGGAAGTAAAATTTCAGGGTCTAATTTAATGCCTTGTTTTCGTGAAACATCATTGTGAAATTATTTCTGTCACTAATAAGTTGCGGAATGTGCAGAAAACTTGTCGGATCCCGTTTTCTTGAGCGGGCTCCAAGTGGCGGCGTGCGGTTCAGGTGGAACTCTGCCGTGCTGCAGGGAAAGGTGGGTCGCTGCGGTAGGGACCCGCCTGCGCCTGACACCACCTGACTTGCTGTCATCTAGTAAGGCAGTATTTGGGCAGAGAGCAATACAAAGGGGTTTAAGCTAATTGTTGTGCACCACGCCACTGGTCATATTTGCAAGGAAATGGTGTTCTCTCAAGTAAGTATTATTTTAATTACCTGTGTATATCAGTACCGTTAAACAGTGTTATATCAGTAACTGTGTAACTGAATATGTTTTGTTTGTTAATTGTTTTTCACGATTTATTTTGCCAGGCTAACTGTTTCTCACAAATTATTATTTTATTAACTAAATCACGCAGTGTATTATAATATGTGTCCACGTAAGTGAATAAGAAGTTTAAAAATAGTTCCAACAAATCCCGTGCATGGAAAATTAATTGTTTTTATTTAATTATTGAAAATAATTTTGAATACAAATAGGAATGAAGATTAACTCCTTCATGTTAATAAACAAATGGCAAAGATAAATAATTATAAGAAATTAAAAGTTTAATATACAACATATATAAACCAAGTTTTATTAAAATTATTATTTTTATCTCTAATACTTAAAGAGATAAAATTATCAAAACCATGTACAACCTCTAATGTGAAAGGCAATATAGTTTCAAGTACAATTATTCGTTGCTCAAAGTCTTTTGTTACAAAAATGTTCGATATTAAACAAATTCCAATGAATCAAGATAAACTCATTGCAAGCTCTCAGCTCTTAGTATATTTTATCACTTTGTATCTTCTATCATATCTTACGTTCAACATTAAAATTATAATTTTCTCTATTTCGTTACAAGATGAAAATTATATGTTACTTCTTGAACAGTGTTACTTAAAATTATAATAGCCTAAGTCTTATTACATAATGCTGAACGTTTAAGTAGACAGTACTTTCAAAATCATATAAATTGCTTCTTTATATTAGACGCCTTCGAATAATTCAAGAGTTTATCATGTTGTTTATTTACTATTAGAAAAAGAGTTTAAATATCTTACAGTTAAATCCATTTTAGTGCGTATTTTTTTAAATTGAAAATGATTAAATCAGTCTTTGTACAAAATCTATATTTATTTTCCTAATTAGGGCATTAAAACTTAACAAATGATGATTGTGAAGTTTTATTTTCTCCATTGCAATTTTTAAAATAAAATAAATAATCTATTTTATTATTAACAAATTTTCTCAGTTTTTTTTTTGTTATAGGTTCAAGGAAATATATATGCGTCCATCAGAATTAGTTTGAATTTAAATATTAATAATTTTGTTACTAAGTATTTTTTATATTATGTATATTTCTAAGAACATTACCTACTCTTTTGTAGGCTATAAGTAGTATGTAAATGAGCGTCCTGCGCTAGGCTTCAGGCTGAGGCGCCTGAGGTGCCGACCGCCATATTGGATTGTGACGTCATGGCGGCCATCTTGGATGAGCGTAACGGGACACAACGTAACGGGACAAGTAGATCACGGCGGACATCTTGGATCCGCCATCTTTAATTCGAGTGCCCCACTCACGGTCTAAGAAGGGGAGGTCTGGACACTCCCCAACCTGGCCAGCATGCAAAAGTGGCACACCTAATGTCTCCGTAGTTCCGCTCCGCTCCACCATCTGACGTGTAGCGCTGGTTGTTCTGCGGTGGTATTTTAAGCTTTGTTGTTATGAACAACTCAACATAATAATCATTTAAATTTTCATTTAAATGTTTAAAATGCATTAATCTCCAGATATCGATACAGTATTAAATTGGATGTGTTTATTTTTTATAAGTTTGGGAATTATTTCATAAATTAGGTCAATTAGGTTACGAAGTATAGTTTCCACATTGGCATTGGCGGGAACTTCATTGTGAGCAAGGAGCATTGATTGTTAGTAAAGAGAATAAGCGTATATTATTTTAATTGTGAAAATGCCTAACCTTTGTGTTGCACCTGGGTGCAAAATAAATTATCAGGCAAAGTCGGACGAGAAAGTTGCAATATTCCGAGTTACCAATGATGACAATGTTAGGCAATTGTGGCAGAAAGTAATTCCATGAGACAAGTTTGTACTTAAAAGATCCCATTATGTATGCGAAAAACATTTTGTGGAAGACGACATTCTCATAAAAAAAGGAACACAAAGATCAGTTCGGAAACGTCATTGGAATAGTAGTTAATTTTTATTATTTGTATGAATGTAGTCTAAAGATTACTTATTTTTGTATAGGCCCAACGTTTTTAAAAATGGAATGTATGATGTCGAATTTTATTAATGACCAGCACAACCCTGATAATACCTGTTTGTAAGTAGTTTGACAATACACCATTTTTTATTAAAATACAAAATTTGCAAAACGAGTGCGATCTCTTCCTTAAAAAAATTGTAAAAATCCCAAAATACTTTTATTCAGTGCTTTAAACTTTCCTTTGTTATCTAAAAAGGCGCAGATACGGAATTCAAACTCGTTTAGGAGTAATAGCAGTTTGTAATTTACATTACAATACCTGTGCATTCATGCGGCTATCAAGATTATTTTTGCTTGCTGTGTATGTGCGTCTTGTTTGTTTTCGACAACTTATAAAAACGTATATATTTTTTATTTGGATATTGTAAGGCAATGTAAATAAAAAAAAAATTAAAAAATACGTCCCTACTATGCACCCAAGCTGAAGAGTCAACACTTGACTTGAGACACGAAACATTGACGATGGCACTTATTTGTGTAGCAAATAATGAATTGTAAATGCAGGTTTGGTATTGTTATTCAAATACGTAAATCAGCCAAGTTATGTAATTTTATTCAGCCTTTAATTTTAAATGTTAAAATATAGTGTAATTATATTAAAATTCATTGCAGTGCATCAAATACTGTCGTAACTCTCTACGTTTGTAATTATGGAGTATAGGGCCAACATGGAAATAAAAAAAGTGAAAACAAAACTTATTTTACTTCCTTACATGATTCCTGATCATTCTGCAAAACGGCATTGCGATATTTCCAGTAATTTGCATAAAAATTACCTTTTTAAACGAGTGTATTTTTTAAAGTTTTATAGACATTAACAAATTATGTTGCGGAAATGTGGCCCTATGCCCGATTATCACGTTACTATGCGTCCTCCGGCGATGATTTTAAACTATCGTTGTATCGTATATTATTTACCTCTTGTTTGTTTTTCACGAGAATTGACAAAATCATCATAACGCCTAATGATATATTTCCACCGCAAGACACCTAGCGCTAGAGTTGAATAGCGGACGTCGAACGAACTATGGAGACAGTAAGTGGTCACTTTTACCTGGCGAGTGTCCAGACCTCCCCTTCTTAGACCGTGGCCCCACTCATTATGATGAAATTTTCTCGTCTCTGTCGCCATATTGATTTTTTTATGTTCCACTGGAGGCCGCCATCCTGGATACCGTCGACTTTGTTTCAGCTGTTTGTTCCTAGATAGCGCCAGCGGCGCTCTTGATTTTTTTCTGTTCCACTGGAGGCCGCCATCTTGGATACCGTCGAATATGTTTCTGCTGTTTGTTCCTAGAGAGCGCCAGCGTTGCTCTGTCTCGTCATATAAGGTCGATGTTCCATTACCTACCATGACTATTATGGTCCTTATCGAAATATTAATTTATTTTTTTATGAAAAATATATCGGAAGCGCTGTGATTCGAACCAGCGCAGCTCTGATCTCTAGGTTGGAAAACATACGCCTTTAACCGCTCTGCCATCGAGACATTTACCAGACTGAAAATTAAATAAGGTATATATAAAAATAACATGCATATACGGACTCGTAATTTTTTTAAATTTAAATTAATAATAGCACCACCTGTTCGAGACAGAACCACCATCTTGTAATAAGATGTAACTGTTACAATTATCGTTATGGTCGCCATCTTGAAAATCCGTAATTTTTATGTTATAAAATCGGGAAAAATTTAAAAAAAAATATATCAATCTAATGAAATATTAAAAATCTTAAAAAACACCGTTGCACTTTTCGTTACGGCCGCTATCTTGAAAATCCGTAATTTTAATGCTAGAGATGGGGAAAAAGTTCAAAATTCATTAAATAAATTAGCAATAAACATAATGATTGATTAGATCGACTAAGGTCCTAGGTTCGAAACCAGTAAGAGCAAAAAATAAAAAAACAACAGATCCTCCACAGAAGTCACCTACAGACTGATCTACCAAGGTACATATATCGTCAGCTGATATGACGTCATGTCCGCCATATTGTCTTCATTCGCTGGAGACCACCATCTTGTTTTCATCCGCTAGAGTGTACTGATACCATGTTAGTATAATTGTCTGGTAACCATACCCTTGTCCTCAACTGCTGGCAATGAACTTTGACCTTGACCTTGACCTTTGACCATGACCTTGACCTTTGACCTTTGACCTTGAACTTTGACCTTGACATTTTACCTTGAACTTTGACCTAGACCTTGAACCTTGACCTTGAACTTTGTCCTTGACCTAGAATGTTGACCTTGAACTTGAACTGAGACCATGACCTTGAAGTTTGACCTTGACCTTCAAATTTGACTTTTTCCTTGTCGACCATAATGGATCCAACAGTTTAAGTTCAGTACATGCTACCTGGAGCTACCACCTGCTGGAGTACACCATCTTGTGCGTGTACTCGTCTTATAGAGTACATTTCCATCTGGATAATTTAATTCCAACCCGCTACAGTGCAGTAAACATTTATTACCGAGGTGCCCCCGCCATCTTGAAATTTGGACGCCATCTTGAAATCGTGTAGTTATTTAGCTAGAAATTCGGGAAAAAATCCAAAATTCATCAAAAAATCACTCATTAATTTACATATTGAATCGCTGGATTCCTGTCCTCGCTGCGTTACTTGAACAGTGACAAGTGTAACTAAATATTAAATAAATTTAATATTCTGTTTTTCCATTACCTTTCGCGGAGTTTATAATTCATCCTCTCTTCAAAAATTAAACACAAGTCAATGTACGACAATGTTCGACGAATTGAATACGTTGCCGATAAGCCTAACATGAAAGTCTAGTTTTTCGATAATCTGAATAACCTCTAAACCATTCATGTACAAAGCCATACATATAGACCAAGCATCTTCGGACCGAGAGACCGGGTCATAATCAATGTCAGACGTATATACCAGTTATTTCCGAACCTCACGACCATCCTCATCGCCAGCTAATTATATTCAATTGAACCAACGGACCATGTTTTTTACGCTTACAAGAGGACCAAGAATACAACAAAAAGGCAGCACGTTTGGAAGCACCGACAACGAAAAGGCAGCACATTTGGAAGCACCATCAAAAAAGGAAGCACAATCGGAAGCACCATCAAAAAAGGCAGCACATTTGGAAGCACCATTAAAAAAAGGAAGCACATTTGAAAGCGCCATAAACAAAAGGCAGCACATTTGGAAGCACCATAATCAAAAAGGACGCACATTTTGGAAGCATCATCAACAAAATGGCAGCAAATTTGGAAGCACCATCAAAAAAGGAAGCACAATTGGAAGCACAATAATCAAAAAGTCAGCACATATGGAAGCACAATTGGAAGCACCATAATCAAAAAGGAAGCACATTTTGGAAGCACCATCAACAAAAAAAGACAAAAAGGAAGCACAAGTTACGAGAACTAAGTCTTAGTTAGAAATCAGAATACAAGAAATAAAAACTATAATTTTTATAATTAAAATAATTTATTTTATTTCTTTACATTATACAATTGCAAGTACAACAAGCCATTATTATATGTAGCCAGCTTCCCTCAGTTCTTTGAGTAAGAAGGATATTTCTTTGATGCACGAATATATTCCTGCACAAAGCGAACCATGTAGAAGTCTTAGCCGGTCAACCAATATGTTTGGATCTTTCCATGATGTGTAATCATTCTCTTCTACCACCATCTTCCTTGCACGTTTATAATAAACATTATTATCTCTGGTGTCTTCTGTTTTACCACCAACCTCAGGGTAACTTTCATTTTTGAGACAGTGATCATCAAAAGCTTGATTAGATGTATTTAATATATCACGTCGTTTCCATCGTTTCGGTCTCAGGACACCGCAACATTCTTCGATCTTGTCAGCGTTCGGTGCTTCATCACAGTCTATGTCTTTGTCAACAGCCTCAGAGTCACTGTAACAATCACCGTAGAAGGCATCGTCTTACCCAGATTACCGTAAGAATTCGATGTTGATGTTGTCGAAGTGACTTCATCGTCATCATGCTTCCTTTTTAGGAGTCCATCATTTTTACAAAGTAGGAAAGATCTACTTGAATTCGGCTGGAATATATTCTCTCTTTTCACGTTAAGGATTCTTCCATTGTCTTCATTCTTCCGTAAATCATCAACGTCCTTCAATTTAAGTTCTTTGTCGAGATCGGAAGAGCCAGGAAAATTATTGTCGTAATGCAGATCACTCTTCCTTAGTCTAGTAGATTCATCGTTGTCCTCTAGCTTGTACGCAGGCTTGGCGTTACAAGTTCTACCATGTCTTTTTAAGCTCTCTCTCCGCGTAAACGACTTGCTACATCGAACACAACTTATCATATTGCGTAGTGGATTTTTAACACAGTGATTCTTATCGTGTTGCCTTTTATTCTTTCTCAAGATAAACTCTTTACTGCAAAACTTACACATATGTTCTTTCGATACAGCGTCAGATCCCAAATCGGAATTCATATTAGTTACTGAGACTAATGCCAGATACCAATTGAGTGTTTTAAATTAGATACATTACTTAAATAGAATTTTTTTCATATTTCATCAGCGAGAATTAATATATCTCATGCAAAGGTACTTGATGCATGTAGTTCTGCTTTTTAGCAACAGATATCACCACATGTTGCATGCAGGTAAATAATATTTAGTCCTTTTATGCGGGATGCGGGATGCTCACTAACGATCGCAAAAGAAGGATGGCTTCGCTAGACTCCAAGGAGAAGGAAGTCCGTCCTTCCTGTTAGTGCTTCTTAGATTTCTCAGAGATTATTATTATTTGACTGAAAAATGATATTTTTTTAATTTACACCTGATAAAAATATTACAAGTGTTGATTAAGTAGCAGAAATTCACTAATTAAATGTAACCTTAAATATGTTAACATGACTCATTAAGTAAAAAAATCCTTCATGCAGAGATCAATTGCTCATTTGGAATTAGAAGCACTTGCAGAAAACCATCAAAATATTGTCAAGTATAATCAGGAGCACACGGAGAAAACCATCAAAATATTGACAAGAATATTCGGGAGCACACGGAGAAAACCACAATAATATTGTCATGAATAATCGAGAGCACACGGAGAAAACCAACATAATATTTGACAAGAATAATCAGGAGCACACGGAGAAAACCACCATAATATTGACAAGAAAATCGGAAGCACACGGAGAAAACCACCACAAGTTTTCTTTGTTATAAAATTACAGAAATAATAATAATAAAAAAATAATAAAAAAATCACAAAAAATTCAAAAACTGATTCTCACTTGGACTATAACTCTATCTTTGCTCAACAATTAGAAGTTCACAAGCTAGCAGAATCAGTTTTTGAATTTTTTTTTTTATTTATTTTTTATTTTTTTATGAAAATTATATCGATATGTCGATAAGGACCATAATAGTCATGGTAGGTAATGGCACATCGACCTTATGTGACGAGACAGAGCAATGCTGGCGCTCTCTAGGAACAAACAGCAGAAACATATTCGACGGTATCCAAGATGGCGGCCTCCAGTGGAACAGAAAAAAATCAAGAGCGCCGCTGGCGCTATCTAGGAACAAACAACAGAAACAAAGTCGACGGTATCCAAGATGGCGGCTTCCAGTGGAACAGAAAAAAGTCAAGAGCGACGCTGGCGCTATCTAGGAACAAACAGCTGAAACAAAGTCGATGGTATCCAGGATGGTGGCCTCCAGTGGAACATAAAAAAATTAATATGGCGACAGAGACGAGAAAATTTCATCATAATGAGTGGGGCGCTCGATTTAAAGATGGCGTATCCAAGATGTCCGCCTTGATCTACTTGTCCCGTTACGTTGTGTCCCGTTACACTTATCCAAGATGGCCGCCGTGACGTCACAATCCAATATGGCGGTCGGCACCTCAGGCACCTCAGCCTGAAGCCTGGCGCAGGACGCCCGTTTACATACTACTGCTATACAGACCTAAATATTATTTTGTTTTAAATTTGAACATTAATCTATAAGTTTAGATAAACATATTTTGTTAGGAATATAAATGTTTTACATCTTGATAATTTTAATGTTAAACGCTCACTTTATCATTAATTTTTATCTGACTGCGTAAGGTTATTATACAAATTAAATTATTAAATATATTTACTAGCACTTACATTATGAGAGCAGATAAAATACGAGAGAAATTTTCCAATCTTTCTACCCAATTGTCTATCACGTGGCGAAAGAAAGTCCCGTCAGGGTAAAGCAGCACTTGTTAGCGTCACCAGGCGTGAGAAACAGTTTCGGCACGCGACGTGCGTGAAACAAGACTGCTAAATAATTAACTACTCGAAACTCAAAGGCGATGCCGAACCCACGGAGGCGAGAGAAAGCCGTACGCTGATTAACCGCAATTTTCTGAACCTGTGACGATCTCACGGAAAAAAAAATAGTAACTCCTGTGTTAAGTGTAATTGCTGTAGCTACCTGTAATAACCAATATTGCCTCCAACTGTAAAAAACACAAGTGCGTTTTGCTTCGTATTGTTATATTTATTATAGTGGAATTAAGTTTATTAAAAAAAATTTCAAAACATTTAAGACTATTGTACCCATGAATAATCTTAAATTAAATACTATATTAACTATTTAATAAACTATATTGAATACTTTTTTCCTTAAGTATCTTTTAGTTATAGCTTTTGTTAGGCCCATAACATTTGATTCGTGATATTTGCAGTAAATATAATACATATTGAAAAATTTTCATTAAACTCAAACAAAGAACTTTAAAAGTTTACAAAAAACAAGTTCTATCTAAATTTTTAATAATGAACTGATATGTGCCAAATTATATATTATCTTTAAGCTGGAAAACGGGACGTTGAACAAGACATTTTATTGTGCCTATGACGACATACGTTGGTGGAAGAAAACGTGAGTTAGTTTCGGTCTCAAACGCCATGTTATTTGGCTCATCTATACGTAAACTATCACGGTGTTTTAAATTTAGCCACTTCAAAGTGTCTCATTGTGTCAACGTTTCGTTCTGCAACGCAGCAGGATGGCATCTTCAAAGTTGAGACACTCAATGGCCACGAAATCCTACAAGTCTGTAAGTTTAATTGTAATTGCTTTCATCTTAAGGGCTATTTCTGTTAATTTATCATAAATGATTCTATGAAAATGAGGGTTTTATTGTCAGTTTTGTCACCAAAGTGAACATATTTATGAACACTTGCGTGAATACACTCTTTGAAATTACAGTAAATTTATGGACTTTTCAAATAAGAACCCACTTCAAATAAACGAAGAGTTTTTTTTAATCACAAATAATTGGATTTTCGTAGAAAATATGCCGTATTTTGACTTCCAAGTTCAGTTTTTTGAGTTAACACACAGGTAGAAAAAAAAGCGTTAATTTGAGGTAGTCTTAATAAGTTAATGAATGTTTTGGTATATACCACTATTATATTCGTGGATTCATGTTGAAAGCAAAATTAATTAGTACCCGTAAACTAACGAAGATGACTGCTAATTTACGAAGATCCCAGGATAATTTGTAACTAGAGTTCTTCGTAAATTTAAAGTGAAATTTACATCAGGGTGATAATCGATATAAGATAAAAGTAGTATAGGAATGTATGTCCTGCGCCAGGCGTCAGGCGGTGGAGCCTGTGGAGCTACACGCTCGAAAAAATTGTCACGTTCCGGCGGCCATCTTGGACGAGTGTAACGGGACACAGCGTAACGGGACATAACGTAACGGGACAAGTAGATCACGGCGGCCATTTTGGATCCGCCATCTTGGATGACGTCATTTTTTTTCCTCGAACTTTCCGCCATTTTGAATTATGTCGTGACCGTTGCAATTTCCGTTACGTCCGCCATCTTTAACTTTTTTATTTATTATCCGATTTTAATGAAAAAAAAATTAAAATTTATAAAAACATTAAATTAATAAAATTTTAATAATTTTTAAAAAAAAAAACGAACATTTACGACACGGAGCTCGGAGTCCTCGGTTCGAACCCGACGGGTGCAAAAAAAATTAAAAATGGCGACAGGCTCCTTCCCCCTGTGGTGGCTATTGACAGACTGGCCCCCACCACTTTTTTCAAAGCATATATATCGACAGTGAGCATGACGTCATGTCCGCCATCTTGTCTTCGATGTTGGAAACCATCATCATTGTATCGGCGGCGAGAGTGCGCTGACGCCATGTTAGTTTGATTCCTACCCACTAGAGTGCAGTAATCATTTATTACTGTGACACCCGCCATCTTGAAATTTGGCCGCCATCTTGAAAATCCGTAATTTTAATGCTAGAGATTCAGGTAAAAGTTCAAAATTAATTAAATAAATTTGTAATCTATATACTGATTGATTAGATCGACTAAGGTCCTTGGTTCGATCCCTGGTCGATGCAAAACAACTTTAATTTAAAAAATACCACAAAAGTGTTAGGTTTGAGAAAATAAAAACACCACAAGTTCTTTTAAAAAAAAAATTTTATTACATACATTCTAATCTACTACAAGTACAAAAAATAATACACAGACATAGAACTAAAGTCTTGTGGATTTCTCGATTCAAACAGTCTTCTTATTGTATGGACTAAGTCCTTTACATGTTCGTTAATGTCTATTCAGTCTATCAGGTCGACATAATGGTACACCACAATTTTCACACAAAACCGAATTATCGACTTCATTAAAAGGACAGTGATATATTTCATGTCGTTTTGCAATTTGAATAGTTGCTAATGATTTGTTACAAAATATACAGCTTGATTCTGATGAATGTACAGACAGTCTATCACAATTCCTGAGGTGACGTTTTAATCTTCCATATCGTTTAAACTTGCTTAAACACCTGTTGCACTGATATTTAATGCGTTCAGAGTTATTATTACAATTGTGTATTACATAATCACGTAATTTCAAGTTTTTGATCTTCTCACAGTACGTACAATTGGGCGATGGAACACCGTTGGATGCTCCTTCCTTAATCAATGACACTGGAACTGTTGACAACCATTGTAACACTGCTGACATGTTAACTTCTGAAGCCGTTGAGGTCTGCTCTGCAGAAGATGTTGCATGCGTCGAAATCCCCTGTTGTGCTGAGAGAGCAGGTGTAGCTTTAGACGACGTAGTCATCGTGGTCTGCACTGATGATGGTAGACCTTCGATCCTGGTCGGTTTTGATACTGGTAAAGACGCCATCGAGGTCTCAAGAACAGCTAGATACTGGTATATTATTCAAGTCTGACTACCCGATGCGTTCATCACCGCAGCCAGAGACGGACTAAAGTTCATATCACCAGGGTCTCACTTATATATTCTCATCAGCTGGTACAACACATGAGTCAAAACAATAACCATGTTCATTATACTTGCACTTAACTGTCTCGGAGCATTTTATATAAGGACGATGTAAGCTGTCGAGGCGTGAAATTAGTTTATTACACTTATTGCACTGAAATTGTATTCGTTTCAGTAAATTATTCGGACAACTGCTTCTTTCATGTCTGCGAGCGCTTGAAGTGCTAGTAAATGATGCGCCACAGTATTTGCACTGATTCGAAGTACGCTCTTCATTAATTGAAGTCTCCTCTGCAGTCGGTATCGAGATCTCCGCGACTGTCGACACCGCAGCCACTGAGCTCTCCGCTGTCGTGGTCTCCTCTGCATCCGGTATCGGAATCTCCGACTCCTTCATCATTGCTGTCATCGAGGTCCCCGCTGCTGACGGTAAACAGTCTATCCCGGTCGACATTGGAGCAGTAACTAAATCTCACGAAATTTACTGAAGAGAGCAAGTCCGTACTGCACCGCGGCCAGAGGTATACTGAGGGTCCACTCGTCTGAACTTCGCTTATATACCCGCGGTCTACTGGAATACTACATTAGTCAAAATAATGTCTGTAATTAAAATTAATTTTTATTAGGTACCTAGAAATTGTAGAAATAAAAAACAAACACAAGTTCAGGTTTTACACATTTATTTATAAAAAAATTACACAAATGCATGTTAGGTTAAGGAATTAAACATTTTCGCAAGCAAAGTCTTTAATGCCGCACGAACTAGCTCTTCGACTCCGGTTCCAACTGGTTCGCAGGTCACGGGATCAGGAACACAGGTTTCCAGCTAGTCATCTTCTGCGATGTCGTCATCTCGAGCAAGACTTGGTCAATGACGTCTGTGACCACGTCTGCGCCTTGGCTCTACTGCAGTGCTAGTTGGGACAGATTCACTGCCTGAACTTCGATGACGTGACGCACGCCGTTTGGAAGTCTGCGTAGAAGCATCACAGGTAGCAACAGGTTGCAACACGCTCATGTTTGGTGTTACACGTGCAGACGAGGCAACTACCTCAGCGATGCTAGCAGGAAGGATTGTGTGCGGTCTCATGTGATAGACGGCACAGTTTCCAGGTTCGCAACAATCTAATAGCTGCTGAGTCGGTTCGTAGGACACAGGAAAGTGCGCAAACCGCCAATGCTGAGCGCCTCCATCACAGGTTTCTGTATATGTACGTAGATACCCGGAATCCCAGTAGCTGTAATCGACACTGCTGAAGCTAGGTCTTGCGCTCACGTACACGTTAGCAGGATGAAACGTAAACATCTTCTTGCAGGCCGAACGTCAACTGAAGGCTTGTACGTAGGTACCTCATTTATATATGCAGGCTCCTACTATCACTGTGTGTGCCATTTCTGCATTAACTGCGAGTTTGTGCAGGCAGAGACACGTTAAAACTTGTCACTTGGCTGCACATCGTATATTGCACTAAGCTTGCGCAGGGAAGGACAGCCATAGTCGGTCTGTAGGTCTTCAATTTCAACTGCTCCGTCATTACACAGATCTCGTAGCCATTTCCTCTGTTCAGGTCCGGCAACGTATATTGTTTCGTTTTGGACTAGTAAATCTTGCAGTGTGTTTTTCACTTGGTGGTATGGGATTTTTCCTTCGTCCCACTCTAGTCCGTGATAATATTTGCATAGCCATTCGTTCGAACGTTTACTTTTTTCGTCTAGTAGTTTCCAAGGATACGGAGGTCGGAAGCTGCGGGTTCGAGTCTTGTCTCCGGAGGTGACGGCAATTTCTTTGAGAACAAAGCCGTTTTGACTCTGGAAACCTTGCAGGTTGCAGTACATCTTGTCGCTAGCAATGCTCGATCGTAACTGAATTATTATCGCAAACGAAACAGTATTTAAGTCAGAATTTTCACAAGTTTGTCTCGACAATTGTATGATGCAAGCTGATCGTGAAGTATCAGACAAAAAGAATAGGTGTTTGGTGGAATATTTCCGCTAGTCGTTATCTCGATCCTACAGTCGATGATGTTTGAATTTAATCGATCATCCTGTTTGGAAACGTCAAACACCATTAACGGAGCCTTGTTCTTGAAACTGTCGGGACTCAGTATCGGTGACTGTCTCCGCCCATAGTAAGCTTGCTGAAACTTGGCATACATTTGATATGCGAGAAGAAATCTTCCACTTTCAAAGTCCATGTTCATATCAACGTACGGATAACTTTCGCTGTTTAAAAATATTTTTACATTACGTAATTGACAGTTATCGAATAAGGAACGACTTACTCCTGCATTGAGCTGTCTTCCGGTCTGAAGCCCGACGATGATGTATCTCGGTTTTTCCGTAGCGAAGCTGGACTTTACTATCCAATTGATACGCTGACTATGAGGCAAGCCAGGATAAGTTTCCAGGCTCCAGGATCGGAATGGCACATCGAAGTTCTTGCCATTTTCTATGTTCTTCAACATCTTGACTCGTTCAACGGTGCTCACTTGGATGTGGGGCAGCATCCACTCGATAGACTGTAGTGTTAGCGAGACATCTTGAGGGTTTTCTGCAGCGACGACAATTGCATTAATGTGCGTGTTGGCTAGAAGCAGTACGAGCTCTTGTTTCGAATTAATGATTATATGCCTGTAGTCCTCAGCGAATCCAAGAAGCATGGACAGAGGAAGACAAACTTCGAACTTTCCTTCGGCATAAACCGGAAGCTTATATTCATCCTCAAGAGCCCAACCGGCCATCTTTGCAGCAGTCAGTTCATTTGGCATGAGCGAAAGGTAATTTTTCATAGCAGATGTTATGCCTACATCTCTTGTCTGGTCTACCTCGACGCCATTAAGTACATAAGTAATGCGCTCGATGAGGTGAAGAATACCATTGCAGGATATTGTCGTCGTTGTCGGATGTGTACCATCCGCTTTTGTAAACATGCCTCTTATACGTAGAAATGACTGTGAAGGTAAACTACAAATATCTTGGTGCTGTACAGCAATGCGTACTTCCGATGGAAGTGCGTACGGTCCGAGCAGGAAAGGCTGGTACTCGTGCAATTCCATTTTCGTAATGATTTCATCAAAAATGACCGGATCTTCCACGTTGAGGATTTCGTCTTCCATATTTATTCGGCACTTGACCAATACTAAGAAGATACTTTATGTTGTCAGGTGTTAATGCACCGATGTCTGGTAGAGAACTGTTCTTATTCACGTCAATACGACTTCTTCTATAACTGTTCGGTGTTACGAACTTTATGCCCATCGCTTCAAGTGCAGCCGTAA
Source organism: Bacillus rossius redtenbacheri (assembly GCF_032445375.1). Taxonomy (NCBI): domain Eukaryota; kingdom Metazoa; phylum Arthropoda; class Insecta; order Phasmatodea; family Bacillidae; genus Bacillus; species Bacillus rossius. The sequence goes on along the minus strand of NC_086336.1, from coordinate 28,258,093 downwards.
TGTAATTTCTTCGTCTTGAAAATTCACCAATCGTCCTCGCTGGTCAACGATTCTGACGACGACTTCGTGTGCGCACTTCACGACGACTGGAACGTAAATGATACTTTGCGGTACTTCGACCAGTTTATATCCTGGCGGGACCATCGGCGAAAATTCGTGCAGCATGTTGCTTAGTCTTCCGTTGAGATATGTTCCACTTGCCAAATTACAGTTTATTCTTATGACATTCACAGGCAAAATGTTTACTGCGCGCGTAGATTCGTACGTTCTTCCTGCATCATACACCTTTGATTCGAATCCTAACATCGAACCTATGGTCCCAGGTTTCGTAAAGTCGACAATTTCACTGCATGTTAGAATGCTTTTTTGAGTGTTTGGATTTCCACGCAGTTGAAAGTCTACATCCTGTGGTAACATATCCCTGATGTAATTTGCAATGTCGTCAATTTCGTAAGATCCAACAGGTAACTGTATTTCATGAGCGGTCCCATCGCTTTTCAGGAAGCAGATCTTGCAGTTTTCTTCGTCGATATTCGGTATGGCATTATACGTTTGAAAATCTACGAGCCCGATACACCATTCCCCGTCTAAATCCAGAGGCGGGAAATGAACCGCCCGCAGCTCAGATGCGTGACCTGTCAATGTAAGTGTTATCGACATGACTAATAAATTATCATCACTGCACAACCTTTAAATAGTAATTGTTTTTGTCAGCTAAATTTTTTTAGTTAAAAAGCGAAGACACAAGTGTTCGCAGTTTGTTTGATTAGGCATCTGTTCCGTTTCGTAATTGTAGAACAATGTAGTGGTCCGGCCCAGGTACCGCTTAAGTTCAGGCGGAGGTCTCAAATTACCGAAACTGTCGTAGTAAGTAGCTTTTTTTCCAGACTTTATATACGCTACCCAGTGCGTGCCGCGACCTGCCGACGTGTCTAAATTAATTATGGCGCGTTCGTTGGTTTTTGGTTTGCTGGGTAAAGTGTCTCGCATAAACACGCCGCAGAAATTTGGTATTTTCAATTTGCGAGCGTACTTTAATAAATCTACGTTGGTGAGCGGTCGTTTCGGTAGGAAACTTCGGATTTTCGTTTCTTTTTCATGCCTCGGCCTGATTTGTGAGGACGTAAGTACAGTCCTGCACCGTTTTTTTTACCGATGGCAATGGCTTCCATGCTTGCATTGTGTCGCTGTGCTTCTTTTAACTGCTTGCGTTCATTCTTGCTAGTGTTGACTGCCCGCACTATACCACTCGTTGCACCGATGAGACCGCCGAGAGCACCCAATGCAGGCAAAAGCAAAAGAAGAAAGCCTCCTATATTCTTCTTGTCGAGAGTCGGTAATTTTTGCTTGGCTTTTTGTATGCCTGCTCCAGTCTTGCGTTTGGTCTTGCGTGAGTTAGTCTTTGACTTGATGGAGCTGGATCGACGAGCACCCAGTCCTAATTTGGTCTTTGCCTTCATGATTTTAGATACGCCCCAGGCCGCGATTTTTTCTCCTAGACCTGCGTGCGACGATTTACTAATATCTTCAGCTTCCTGTGCCAATATCTCGTCGGCCCGGTGCCTGGATTCCAGATCCTTGCTGAGGGAATACGCAATATCGTGCTGCTTGCACTTTTCGTCGAGAGAATTAATGCCCACGTCACCGCGAGCTAACCTTTTCGCTAGTTTGGTGCCGGGGCCGCAAAATCTGTATCCGGGAATGTGTAGCTCGAATGGCAGATTGTTTATCAGCGAGTTTACGAGTCCTGCACCGATGTGTTTATTGTTCTTAACTCTTCGAGTCATTACGCGCAACTGACCAGAAAGTATAAATGTGTTTGATTTTATACAATTTATTTAGTACAATGCAGGTCGTCAAGCAAGATGTTTGTTTGCCCATGCACATTACGCAAGACGATGAAACTAGCGGTCGCGAATCGCGACATGGTGTATTATTACCGTCCACCGTACGTTGCATAATGGCGGGACCGTCAAACTATGGCAAGACGTGCGTTCTACTGAGTTTACTGGAGGAGCCAAACGGTCTTCGGTTCGAGAACGTTTACTTGTATTCCAAGTCGATGCAACAGCCAAAGTACCGGCGCCTAGCTACTGTTCTACGCTCGGTGGATGGTCTGGAGTATTTTCCGTTTAGCGATAATACCGATGTTGTACCTCCAAGCGAAGCAAAGCCTAATTCAGTGTTTGTGTTCGACGATGTAATTTGCGAGAAGCAGGGTATTATACAAGAGTACTTTTCCATGGGCAGACACGCCAAGGTAGACTGCGTTTACCTGTGTCAGACGTACAGTAGAATACCCAAACATCTCCTACGAGATAATGCGAATGTTATAGTGCTTTTTCGCATGGACGAACTTAATTTGCGTCACGCCTACGATGACCACGTAAACACTGACATGTCGTTTCAGGAATTTAAAGACATGTGCTCCTTGTGTTGGAAAGACGAACACGGATTCATAGTCATTGTAAAGGACTGGCCTCTATATAAGGGCAGGTACAGACGAGGTTTCGATCAGTTTATCGTCAAACATGAGTCATAGCATTTCGAAATTCGGTCGTAGCAGTCGAGACTTACGTACTGCTCTCAAGTCTCATGACGGCGATATCCGCAAATACATTTCGCTACTGGCTCAAAAAGTAGAAAGTGTGAAAAACGAAATAATAGAGTATCTCGTTGCCATCGACCAGCGTGTGGAAGCCTCGGATTCTCGCATTCGCGACATGATTGAAGTATCAAATGCACAAAGACGTGACGAATTGAGGAATTTACAAAGTAGTCTGAAAGCATCACTATCTCACTTGTCAACAAATTCAGATTTTGCCACACACAAGAAAGAGGTTTCTGCGAATGAATAAAAAAGTATATAAGGAGGTCTTGCAATAAGTTTTCAGCCAGTACAATGTCGGACCTGGCCAGTGACCTTCATCGAGCTATACAGTCTGTTCGTGAAAAATATTTACTTGCTAGACGAACCAGACTTGCACGTGAGATGGAAAATGAGGAGATATTTAAACCAATCACTAGTCGTCTCGACGAACTTAAAAACAAGGAAGAACCAGCTATCATTGTGAAGACAGAAGTTGAAGATGAAATGCCAACAGTAAAGAAGAGAAAGTATGAACCAGATCGAGAAGAAGAAGACTTAACAAGTACAGAGACCATGCACAAGAAAAAAATACCGAAAAAGGGACATCAAGTGAATGCAATGGTCCGACCATACCTGATATCGTTTACGAGTCGGAATAATGACATGACCTACGGAGTGTACAGAAAACATAATAAGTGGTTCCTCGGTGCTAAAGAAATAGACTTTCTACCAGGAAATATCGTTCGCGTAGAAGAGTTCAAAACGCGCGGGACTCCGGGTCTGTACGAATTGCTGTTTCGCAGGGAGCCTAAAGGATATTCTCACAAAGACTTACAAGAGTACAAAAAACTGCTAGAGCTAACCAATGCACATTTTCGCGATAACGATCCAGATAGTAGTGTATATAAAGACGTAGATCATGAAAAAATCGACATTCTCGCTAATCTCTTCAGTGAACTAACAATACATGGCGAAGGTTTAAAAAAGCTAGAAAGTGGTCAGATATTAGACTATGTATATTGGGACGATCCTAATGAATTAGTTGATCGCCTTAGAATTCTACATGCTTCGCTTAGCGTAGGAAACTATTCGCACATCAACGAAATAGTCTCCATACTTGAAGAACTGAGGGAAGCCGGCTACATACAATGAGTCTAACCGGAATCGCTCACGAACTTCATGCTCCTGCTAGACCTTCGTCGCAAAGTCATAGTTCGTGGAATTGATGATTTATTCCAGGCGGACCTTGTTGAGATTATACTGTATTCCCGATTGAATAAAGGTTTCAAGTACATGTTGACAGTCATCGATGTTTATAGCAAGTTCGCTTGGGCTAGACCTGTCAAATCAAAGTCTGCAACTGAAGTAGTCAAGGCCATGAACAATATTTTGTGTGATGGACGTGTACCGTCGCACCTGCAAACGGACCTCGGGAAAGAATTCTACAATGCATCCTTCAAGGCTTTGATGAAGAAGTATGGCATCAAACACTACTCTACATTTAGTAACGTCAAAGCCTCCGTTGTCGAAAGGTTTAACAGAACTTTGCGATCCAAGATGTGGCGGCAGTTCACGGCTAATGGAAATTACAAGTGGCTTGACATATTGCCGAAACTAATAAACGAGTATAATTCCACGATGCATTCTACCACGAAAATGAAGCCAAAGGACGTAAGGGACAATCGCCTGCTTTGAACAGTGTTTTCCAATACGAAGAAGAGAGATCCACGAAAGCGTAAAGCTAACGTCGGTGACATTGTGCGAATCTCCAAGCAGAAAGGTATCTTCGAGAAAGGTTTCACTGCGAACTGGAGTCCCGAACTTTTCCGTGTGACACATGTTCGTGAATCAGAGCCTAGGACCTACTACCTCGAAGATTTGGACCACAAACCTATCCGTGGCGACTTCTATGCCGAAGAGATTCAGCCTACGTTGTATCCTGATATGTACTTGGTGGAGAAGATTATAAAACGAAGAAACGGACTGTCCTACGTCAAGTGGTGGGGCTTTCCACCTCGCTTTAATTCGTTGGTGGCAGATGCAGACATCGAGAAATCCACAAGACTTTAGTTCTATGTCTGTGTATTATTTTTTGTACTTGTAGTAGATTAGAATGTATGTAATAAAATTTTTTTTTAAAAGAACTTGTGGTGTTTTTATTTTCTCAAACCTAACACTTTTGTGGTATTTTTTAAATTAAAGTTGTTTTGTATCGACCAGGGATCGAACCAAGGACCTTAGTCGATCTAATCAATCAGTATATAGATTAAAAATTTATTTAATTAATTTTGAACTTTTACCTTAATCTCTAGCATTAAAATTACGGATTTTCAAGATGGCGGCCAAATTTCAAGATGGCGGGTGTCACAGTAATAAATGATTACTGCACTCTAGCGGGTAAGAATCAAACTAACATGGCGTCAGCGCACTCTCGCCGCCGATACAATGATGATGGTTTCCAACATCGAAGACAAGATGGCGGACATGACGTCATGCTCACTGTCGATATATATGCTTTGAAAAAAGTGGTGGGGGCCAGTCTGTCAGTAGCCACCACAGGGGGAAGGAGCCTGTCGCCATTTTTAATTTTTTTTGCACCCGTCGGGTTCGAACCGAGGACTCCGAGCTCCGTGTCGTAAATGTTCGTTTTTTTTTTTAAAAATTTATTAAAATTTTATTAATTTAATGTTTTTATAAATTTTTTTTTTTCATTAAAATCGGATAATAAATTTAAAGATGGCGGACGTAACGGAAATTGCAACGATCACGACATAATTCAAAATGGCGGAAAACAAAATGGTGGAAAGTTCGAGAAGAAATGACGTCATCCAAGATGGCGTATCCAAGATGGCGGATCCAAAATGGCCGCCGTGATCTACTTGTCCCGTTACGTTATGTCCCGTTACGCTGTGTCCCGTTACACTCGTCCAAGATGGCTGCCGGAACGTGACATTTTTTCGAGCGTGTAGCTCCACAGGCTCCACCGCCTGACGCCTGGGGCAGGACATACATTCCTATACTACTGATAAAACTTTGAAAAAATTCTTTCTGAAAAATTTGAAATGAAAAACCGTAAGCGAGAGACATATTATTATACATTTACTACCATAGTCAAGATTATTACTTAAGATAATAAAATGAAATAACTAGTTCTGTAAGGAATTTTACCACCACGTTGTAATTTATTATAATGGGAATAACTCCCTACTCATTCCTTCTTCAATGGAGTGAACTCACATAAACGAGGTACCTACGGTTGTCATTTCAAAACATTTGTTAATGTTTTTTTTAAATGAACTTTATGGCTAGTATTTGACAGGGAGATCTATAGAGACGTAGCCTATGTACAGAACTTAAAACACAAACCAGGAACATTGATATAAGAATCGACTACTGAACAGCGTATTGAAGAGAATTAACCTATAATTTACCCAGGGAAAATGGAAAACAGATGTATGTATTAACGGATCGTAATTCGAATACGGGTTCTTAGGAATGCATTTTAAATATATTATTAAAGGTCACCTTACTCCGTAGATAAGGAACATATTTTTTACTTTAAATGCTAGGAGAAATAATTTAGACAATCGATATCAATTTCACACATTTATTTAAAACAAAAATAATAATAATAAAAGCGTCAAAAATAAATAACATTTGCATGAACGTTAATCTTCAAAACGGTAATTTCTTAAAAACTTCATACATTCATACTTAAACAATACTAAACTGATTTCTTTACATGTTAAATCAAATACAGTTTCGTGTATATCATTTTTTATATTTTTTTAACAGAAAGTTAAAGAAATTTTTTTTGTTACAAAAAAAAAAAGTATTATATTTTGCTTCATCCAGACTTTTACCGAGTATCTTTTGAGCCATTCAAAGCCAGAATGCCTACCATTATTACAATTTTTGAAATAATTGTTCAGGCTGTCAAATATGTTTAATATGTGATGCTGTCCTTAATTTGTTTATTTACTGTCAAAGCCTGTATAGGCCAATATTCATTATCAAAATAAAATGGAAAGTACAAATCACTATAAAAATTTTGTTCCAAAATATTGTTGCCATATTAATTTACACAATTGTTTTGTTATTGGATTAAGTTTATTTTCAAAACAAAAAAATCCTTGAAGAAATACGTTACGCTAAAGTTACAGAGGTTTTTGATAAAAAAATCAACAAAAAGGAGGTCTTTGCTTGGATTATATTAATAAAAAAATAAATAAATTTATTACCCATCATCCGATAAAGCCTTATTATTCTTATGTAACAAACATTTTTTGATATCTCCGCTTACAGTGACAATGACACTTAAGCGATTAAAGGCATGGAAATAAAATCCTACTCATTATTCAAACCGAAGAAGCCTGTCTTCCGGCTTACTTTATGACTCGCCCTCTGACTCTCGTGGGCAAAGAATCTCTTCTCAGGTGGCATGTCACTCTACCTCGTGGCAGTGTTGACGTCACACTTCATGTGTGTATTTAATAGGAAATTCACATTACGCATCGGCGATGACACGATATTTACGTCTTACTCAGCAAACCTGGACTTATAAACGTAATGCTCTGGCCCACTGAGCCATATCCGCCAATAGGTTTAATGTGTTCTACGTTCAACGGGAGGAATTCCAGGTCACCGAACATGCTATCGAATTGAGATTTTCCCACAGTTGGATTGAATGCTCCTGTTCCGGACTGCTGGATAGAATGGCGGAGAGTTTGTGCTGCCACGTCGAGTATTTCTGTGTCAGTCTCAGGATGGAGTGACTGAGATTTGATGACAGGGAAATGATTATTGCTTCCGTTTTGGGAAGTTGTGATGGAGTCAAACAATTTATACTGGGAAACATCGTGGATTCGTGGGGGTCTAAGAACATTAAAGTTATCTGTGCTAGCCGCATAGGGAGTTTTGAATCTTTCGTCGACAAATTTTACTGCCGGTGCATTTTGAGATTGTGAGTGCTTGATAACTCGGAAGTTTCCTGAGTAAGGAAGCTTAATGTTACTGTCAAATTGTTTCAGCTTGGGTTCAGAATATAATGGAGGTGATCTAAGAGCGGGGACGTGAACTTTGCTTGAATCATACGGCGTTGAGGTGATCGCGTCCAGGCCTCTCATGTCCCCTGCGCCAAGAACTGGTGGTGACTCGAGGACGGCAATGTGCCCCGAGCTCGCGTCTGCATGTTCATCTGTGACCTTGTATCCGTAGCCCGCGCTGTCCTTGATGTCGTACTGCAGTTCGTGACCCACGTGATGTATGTAACCGAGGTCAGGAAGCTTTACGGATGCAGCGCTCACGGTTCTTACCCTACCCTTCTGGACATTGACCTCTTCGTTGTTATTCAAACTCTCTCCGATCCCACGCAAACCATGATGAAAGTTCTCCGATGGAAAACTGGTATGACCTAGAGGCTGATTGAAATTCCCGCTGCCAAATATTGCTACCTTATTCTTACCGAAGTTGACGTATTTTGCGACGTCCTTCACTGGGAAATATCTTCCTCCATGCCCATTGGCGTAGGTGGCCAAATTCCCAACACTTTCTGAATTAATTCTAATAGACTGAGCTCCATGATAGAGTCCTGTTTCTTGAACTCCTGAATAAGGTCTCCTGGTACTACTTTTACCGTCATCGACAGGATCTTTATCCCGGTGTACGAAAACAGGTATTTTCTTCTCCAAGTACACCGGGTACGGGACGCGGACCTGTCTAAACTTGGTGACTGGCATCGGCACAGGCTTCGCCACGGGCACCACGACATGCCGTACCGGGGTCCTGACGGTCACCGGGTGGTGGTGCACGTGCTTCTCTATAATGTAGGGCACCCTCTTCTTCACCGGGTAGGGCACTTTAGTGTACACGGGTACCGGGTACGGCTGCCTGACGTAGATGGGGACCGGGATCTTCACCGGGAACGGCACGCGCTTCTGAACCACCACCGTGCGGACCTTCTCCTGCCCGATCTCGTCGCTTTGGGGCACAGCCACGGCCTTTACCTCACTGCCTGTTGCTTGCTGCTCCGCAGGTGTGGCGAGACTCTCGTTTTTCCTGTTTGTTTGCACCATTCCGATGATCCTCGAGGTGTTTGCCGTCTTCACGGAATTGTGCTTAGCCGAAGTTTCTCTTGAAGCCACTTCATATCTGTCGGTTTTATTAGGTGCAGTTGCATTTATTGATCCTATTAGTATAACATCGACTTGTTTGGCATTGAAATTGTTTGAAACGTCAGTTAAAAGTCTTCCTACACTTGTTGCTTTAACGGGTTTATTACTTTCCACTGCTTGTTTTCGGTCGTTGTAGGTGGCACCGCTGGTCCTACCAACTACCCTGATGCTGTTGGCGCGTGTCCTGCTCATGTTGGCGCGATCTCCGCCGAGGAAGCCGTGCAAGTGTGTCTGCACGTGGCTAGCCGCCGCGGGCGCGAGCAACAGCGCGCTGGGCTCCGAGCCGGACACGGAGCTGCGGAAGCTGGAGTAGCTGACCGCGTGACCCGCAGGGCCGCCGGGGTCGGTGTGGTGGACGAGACTGTGCTTCTGGGCGTCTGCGAGCGCAGAGGCAAACAACGACAGCTCAGCACACAGGAGGACCTGCGAAAACGCACGTTAAACATGGCGTTTTTTCATGCACTCTTTAACACAATCATTTCATATAAATTCAACAACATTTTGAGAAGAAAATTAATTACGAGTAAAATATTATTTATTATCTTAATTTCTAACGCAAGTAAAAGCAACTAAAATGGAAACTGAAATCAAGAATCACCCAATAAACAAGAATACTTTCGAATAAAACTTTCTTTACAATAACATTGAGAAAACACGTAAACTATTATCTCTTGGTTTGGAGAAAACATATTTTTACTTATTACCATTGCATTTATTTTTTTATAAAAATAAAATGATTAAAAATTAACTCTTAGTAATCACCAATGAGTTATCACGAACTTAACTACTTGGGTATGACATTATTTTATAAAGCTATCTCGTTATAAAACAACCGAAGAGCAGTCTACTATTTTTTGAAACCGAAATAAATATATTTATATATTTACACGCAAGTAAAGCACTAAATTAATTTAAAATATAGCTGTAAATTAAGCTAACCAGTGTTTAATATTAGAGTAATATTCCTATGATGGAAGCTGTAACTAAATATATATTTATATTTAATGTTAGCATTAAATATTTGGGTACGTGTTTAGTTATTAGATCTCCAAAAATATAGTTAAATATTTATGATGGACATTGAAAAATAAATAACTTTTATAATCTCTAATTAATATTTCAAATCTTTCCTTTTCAAAAAGAAATAATTCTACAAATCAAGAAATGAGCTTACATTTTAAAACGAATAACTTGCTAGTGCTATAGTTATTACATACTGCACTTCCGAAAATAAACAGTTCAAAACAGGGGCTGTCACTATGTAGGGCCTACGGTAGTGCCTTAAATATGACGTTTTCGGGTAGACTTCGGTAAACGTTTGTGCTCAATACGAATATTTATGTTAATTTTTGTGTTACCATGTGTTTGCATGCAACATTTGAATTATTAAATACTATAGTTTATACTAAACATTGTATTTAAAAATATACGGTGTTTATAAGGCTATGTGTCTGTATTGTATTAGATCTAATAAACATCGATATTCAGAAGCCTAAGTATCTTAAAACAAATAGGTTAACCTGACGTCCTTAGTTACACATCATCAACTAACACGTCTTTAATATATACAGGTATTAAATCTTATGAATATCCTTTTTTTTTAAATATCAATACATGGTAGTAAAAATTACTAAATATTTTATTAAAACGTATAAATTCACTATAAGGCACCAGATACTAAACCCCAGTAGTTCTGTTACAAAACTAAATCCTAATGCCGTTCAAGACACAACTAATTTTCATGGGTTTTGCTGTGTATTTAGTAGTGTTTGATTCGTTGTAGACGATTTCAGAGAAAAAGGGAAAGGAATTTCGTTTAATCTTGAAGCAAAACCGGTGTTTATTTCTTTGTTCTTTGGTTCTCAAACAACCGTGGACTCTAAGGCCACTTGTCCTAGCGAACAGATATGTTGTCGACAGTATATCAAATGTTGTAATAAACTTAATTTTGTGGGCACGCCCAAAGATCATAATTGATTCGATCGGGGAGTTGGGATCAAACTCTCAACCCTCTTTTCATGATCCTGAAGCGTCCGTAATAATTATCACCGATGTAAAATAACTTTCAAGAAGAACTTAAAAAATTGAAATCACGTCTCTCTATAAAACAAAAAATGTAAGATTCAAAAAAATTTTATTACAAAATAATGTTTTGCAAGAATTGTTTTGCATGTTTAAAATATTGGCAAAAAATTCATTGCAGCACGACAACATAAATAATTAGGAAAAATTCAAAGAACTTAAGTAAAACAAATATTTTAAATAAAGTTATTGTAATGCGTATTCTACGACCATGTCCAGCATTTCTATGGGTTTTGAATAGTAATCACTGAAAAAAAAAATCGGTTTGTAGCCAAGGTAATATGTTTTTTTTTCATGTATTTGTGCAGAGATAAATAATGAAATATCAAGAATGTTATAGTGAAGATTATACCATATTTGTATGTTATCTCGGTTGATGAATTGAGTTAGTTTCAATGACTGATAAAATAAAGAGCCATCGTGCCTTGCTTTGCCTTACGGACTAACGTCTGGGTGATTACGGATATTAAGACACATAAAAAATTAACAAGTTATAAATTAAGTCAAAAAGTTAATTGTATCTCAAATAATTTCAAACATATATCATTAAATATTAAATAAAGCCATTGCAATAGCATGCGCAAACACAAGATACCGAGATTAGAAGCAGGGTTGGTTGGAAGGTATCGTAAAATAATGATGAATTTGTATTTTTTATTGGCTATTACATGATCTCCTGGGGCCTCTATGCGTTGTGAAACAAAATCGACTCTATGATAAATTCCCTTTACTTCAAGCTTTACTAATCAGGCAATTGTTAACCTACAAATATAATCTCTTATAGGTAATAAAAATAATTTCCCCACAACTCTTTCCCCTCCCCACTCTTCCAAAAAAAATATTTTTTTTTTTTAGAAAGTGTGTATACATTTGTTCTTACGCACTGTTACCGGACTACCCGTAAAACATATAAGTTCGCATTAGGTAGCAGCACACCACTAACTAAAGAAACAATCTCCAACATTAAACTACTAAATGATTCAAAATTTATAAAATTTGGTTATTCTCGATGTCCGTGGAAAAAAGTAGTTAAAACTATGGGTTACCAAGTGCTGGAGCAATTTAAAAAAAATTCTGAACGAAACACTTTCAAATAAATTTTCCGTAATGCCCTTTATTTTAGGAACCACTGCTTAGTGAAGAAACGTTTGGTGCTTCTGAAACATACTCAAGGTTTGGTCTTACATGCGATGCTGTTTATTTAGTTTTCTTGTCATTTTTGTTACACGACTTGTTCTGTAAATAAATACCAGTAGCTCTATTGTGTTTCATGTGCCATCATAATTTTTAACTACAGTTATTACTCGCATATTATCTAATATCGTTAAGATAGTCATGTAAGTGCTCATAATAATTATTATAACTTGCGTGCTCTTTTATAGGTAGAAAATTACGTAGACTAAATTTGAAGTAGAAAATTTGGGGGCCCAACAACAAATGAAACAATATAAAAAATTTCGCCAAGAAAGAAAATGTGAGTAAATCTCTCAGTACTCTCCAGTTATGTGTAAACATCTAACATCAGTAACGAAAAATTTCGTATGTTCTCATGTTGCAAATAAACTAATAAGACGAAACTCTGTCACAACTTTTAACGCAGAATTCTTTAAAATATATCTGAGCCTTATAAATAAACAAAAGCTGTGTTTACAACTACATTTATAGACGCGAAAGACACGTAGTTTCACATCCGCAACTAGAATTCGCTGCGGGAGAGCTCCGCTGAATGTCAATTAATTCGATTTACAAAGAAAACGTTTAAACTATACCTATGTTAAAACAACTCCGATAAAAGCAAAAGATACTTCAAATAATACTAATTCACAGCTTCGGACCTTGTTTCTGAAAGGAATTGTATTTAAATGCTATGCTCATCTTGTTAAATTTACTAAAACAGTCAATACTTAAACGTTTCTCTTTGTCCCTATGAACTTTGATCGCGTCATTCGCCACAGATGGTAGCATCGTGGTTAAAAATTTCCGTTCCATGTGACTTCCTCTCATTCGCGAAATTTCTCCTACCAAATGTTGTATACCGAGGCAGTGGCAGCTTCAGCAGGTAGTCCAGGTAGGTCCAGGTCTATACAACATTAAAAAAATTGGAAAATTTTAAATAACACTTTTTACGAAAAATTACATAACTTATTTTAAACGTTATGTTTAGTTTGAAAACTTTAACAAAAGAAAATCGTATTTTAATTACATACTGTAATCCATTCTGAGGACAGTTTGTAATGAAATTAAAATATACATTCGCCTGCAGATTTGTAACATTTCAGATCAACGTACGAGTTGTGTTCAAATATTCACCTTTTATTAACACATAGTTAATCCTGACTTCATTTTGTGACCTTTTTTTAGTTATTAAAGTGTATTTTGTTGACATAAATATCTAAATTTATAATATTTGTTATACTTAATATATTACACATATTGGACTTTAGAGAGAAATAAATTGCCTTCAGAAAGCCACCAAACTTAACATTTTGCAACTTAATTTTAAAAAATCCCTGGACCACCCTCTGATGCAGAGGCCAGAACCCCCAGTAGGCCCGGTTACCCCTGCGGTACAGTCCGGGTCTACTTAAAAATTAATCCCGGAGCCGCTCATGTACCAAGGGCTAAGATGTTACACATCGAAAATGAAGTAATGATTTTAGCACGTGAGACCGCGCCTAAACAAGAAACTTACAGCAATAATCTTCATCCCTAAACGTGTGCTGGGGCACGGCACTATTCTCCGACTGATATACTGTTTCCCGGCTGCTCCGCTAGTGTCTTATATAGCTACGTCTGGACGCAGCCTCCGCGGGTTTTCTCGCGCTAATGACGGAGATGCTGCCCATGGCCGTGAAACGAGCCGGCTCGGCCGTCACGCGACTCGCGGACTGTTCTGTCAGGCGACCGCACTCGCTGCTCGCCGCGTTTCAGTTTCTAAACCAGGTGCAGCGAGCTGCTATCGCGCTAACGATCGGGGCTCCCTCGCGTTGAACATACCTCAGTTTCCACTCCGCAACACGCTCTCCGAGGAGGAAACGGAGTTAACTATTCTTCTCTTGGTTCACGGTCGAAGAGGAGAAATAGAGGCCGTTGGACATCGCCTCTTCCATACGGCACAGATGTTTCGAACGACTCTCCGTTACGCTGCATAAACATTACAGCTTTAAAGTTTCATTATATAACACTGTGGAATGTATTTTTTGGTATAATAAATTTTTTGAGTCATTCCACAGACTTAAGTATAACTGCTTGAATTGCTTGTGTATACAATGCCAAAACTAAAAAATATATATTTTTAGTAGCATACAATAGCCGATATGGGGACAGGGCATTGAAGAAGAAAACTGTTTAGGTGGATCAATTTTCGGAGCTTGGAGTCACCATCTTGGATTTTGGTTTCCAAATTTCCCATTTTTTTTTATTAAAAATAATTTAAAAGTCCTCATAGTGTCACGAAATTTCCCTATTTTAAAGGAAAAAAAAATTCTGTTTTTGAATACAAATTAGTGTTTTTTTTTTCCTTTAAAAATAATAAATAATAACCATGGAACAATATTTCAATTACACATAATGAAATAAAGTTATTCAAATATCTTTAAGAATACTATAGCTTCATAACAGTGGCTGCTGAGAACTTATTACACATTTATGCAAACAAAGACGTATAATAAACTACCCTCTAACTAATACTAACTAATAATTCTTTGTTAGAAGATTCTGACTCTCGAAAATAGTGATTTGGCTATCACTGGTTTAGAAGCAGTTACACCTGACAACTTAACTTTACGCCTAAGTGTCATAGGGCTATGTACAAACGAGTTTATCATTTCTATTGAGTTCATTTTATTAGACATCTCTAACATTAATGAACATTTACTGGTAAATCATAAGGAAAAAATAACAACCTGAAATACCTATAACAGAAAAAAAATTACAATTTTATTTATCTGCGTATTTTTTTTTCAAATTTAAAGTAAAATTTTTATTTGGCTTCAGATTTACAGTATTTAAAGTTTTATTATAGTTTTCCAGTCAGAATTAATTTATTTAATTAATATTTCTAGGAATAACAGTAGCCTAGTTCAGCGAATCTCGTAACGGTCAAAAGCAACATATCGCATCTGCAAATCACCAGTGTCCTCATTTTTGCTTCGCTTTCGCTCTCAAGGAGATGGCTTCCAGGCAAGTTTATTCACTTTTGTGCTTGGTCCGAGGGCGACAGTTTCCGTCGACTCATCTCCTCCCACCTCCTGTTTGCGCGCCGCACACCAGCTGACGCTGCGCGAGAAATCCTCCGCCACTGGCCTTCCCCGAGAACTTAAGCTGCATCCGAACAGTAGCCTGATGGATCCCTCAGCCCAGTGCATCGTAGTGGACGCTGCCTTCTTTGCATGGCTTCCGAATCCTCAAAAATGATGCATTGGCATCCCTACATACGTCTACTAAAATCGAGATTTCTAGAGATGCAACCCTTGCATCCACTGATGCGTCCCTACAGCCATTACCTTCGGAATTGTGTTTTATTTTGTTTGTATATAATATTACTTCAAATTTTTGGCATGTGCTTAAACCTTTGTATACATAAGTGATATCTCAAATACGGACAAAAACGTTAGTAAAAATTACAGAAATGTAAACTTAAACTGGAAAAGTAATTTTATGCTCATTATAATTATTGTTATTATTTTGAGACCCATAAGAAACTTTGATATAGATTTGTAACATCCATGAAACAATATATATTTTTTAATCGTTTTTTTTTATTTACGTTTTGCTGAATATTCGTAGATATCGCGACTCAAAATAGGTACGTGCACATAAATACGAACAACTGTAAACTAGTGCTATCCATCCATTATAAATGCGTCCTTTAATTTGTGGCTGCATTTGCTAAGGGACATAGGGATGCGTCTTCTATGGACACATCCCTATGTATTCGGATACAGCTATGGTTTTCAACGTGGGACATTTGGTTCTGAGCTAAAGCTTGTTGATATAAATTTTGGTTTGGCCGAAAAACTAAATTCTTACAAATTTCAAGGCATTGCTTCAGTCTCCGTATTTGGTTATGACAATTTCACGTCAAAATATTTTTAAATTGCAATTCGTTTAAAAGTTTTAATATGTATATAAGAATATTAAGTTTGCTTATTAAATTTGGCGGCTGATGTGTTCTGGCCGTTAACTGGGATATGTTTAAAGCCAGCCAAATATTATTAAAAAAAAATTTCTTGCTACATAATCACAGAGAGGAGTTCCTTTAAATATATGTGTGTACTCCAATTTTATAACACCTATTTTTATTGATCTGGAGTTAACAAAAAAAAATCGTAACATAGCAGATGAAGCTAGGCCTTAACCTTTTTGTTTAGCGACACAGGCATTCATAAAGGAAAGGTAAGTGCAACGAGAAACAAGGAACGGGCCCATATTAAGCCACAAAACCCAAGGTTATATATGAACCAATGTAAATTCAAAACGAGTCACATCGCTGCAGATTAATATTGTTCACACTTTTGCTGGTTGAATGTCATTGACCGGTTGTATCGTTTACCAATGAACTCTATTTGTTTTTAGCATTATGTGCCCATTTTCTGTGATTTGTTAGCTTTATAGGTAGGTTAGTCACATCACATATCACAAGAAGCTTGATACCGGAGTAGCTAGAGGCACTTATTGAACACTAACATGATACGTTTATTTCGTATTATTGTTTAGACTGATGTAGCAATACTGAGGTAATGCTTAGACAGTTCTCTAGGTGAAGTTCCTCATATTATAAAAAAATTTGGTATATATCAGTGTACTGTCCTCTTCAAAAACAACCAAACTATCATCTTGTGATTTAATCCGATAGCACAATATCAATACTGTATAAAATTTAATGGTGCAAGTGGAAGTGATGACTTATTAAACCACAAAAAAAATCTATCACTATAAATTATATTATCAATTAAATGTTTTGAAAAATCTTGTGACTAGATTAAAATTTTCCTTAGATTTATTGCACTAATTTTACTGTATTGCATGATGGGGTATTCTGCATTAGTAATAGCTTAAATAGGTAAAATAATAACAAACAACTGCGAAAAAGTTTTAAATAACATTTAATATTATTTTTATTTCATTACTTTAATAGCAAAGTCATTTCATTTGTCAAAATACAAATACACAATCAGCGATGTACGGTAAAGGTTTTGAGTAAATAAATATCACATTTCTTTGGTTTATATCGCCAACAGAAATCAGACAGCCAGATAAAAACAATGAATTAATTTTAATTATTAATAATTAAAAAACCAATGAATGGCTACATAAAGGATAGTGTCCAAAATCAATGAAAAACTACTTAGAATTAAAGCATACACTAATTTAAAAAAAATTACGAATTAATCTGCATTTGCGCTATTAGGCGCAGAAAGTATGTTTGTAGCTTCTGTGTAGGTCTAAACAGTATATCTAAACATTATATCATGCAATTAAGTGCCGCATCTGACCAACGCATTGCATACCAGAAGCACCTATATAACGTAGTCATATTGTAGCTTAGACAACTAAAATTAGTCCTATTCGATGTTCAAAAGCACGGTGAGTGTTTAAAGAATAATTGTGTATGTGGTACTTGTCCCAAAAACTTTATACGCCACTATGTGCGATAGTTTTAAAATACATGATAATTATCTGTACTAGGACACAATATTTGTCAAGATCGTCTTACTGCATACAGGAATAATTAATGTGTCTGTGTTGATTGCGCGCGCCACCCGTGCGTACCTCTTTGCTGCACCGCTGCTTGTAATACTGCGGCCAGATGCAATGGTTTGCTTAGTTTTGTTGTTATTTTGAACCTGGCTGAAATTATGTGTTTTCTAAGGCAACCTAGATAAAAAAAAATAAGCAAAGGCTGACTAAATCAAAAAAAATGGTTTCAACTAGTACATGCAATTCAAAATTCAGCCATCTTATTTTTTGTTGTTTAAAACTGCCAAAATTTAATTCAATGTACTGCACTTAGAGCTCGGTCTCACTTAAAATGTTCATTTTTTTTATCTTCGTTACTTTTATTAAAGGGCCATTTCTGATATTTTAATACAATAACTTCATTGCATTGTTTTTAGTCACTAATATTCTCAACAGATAATTACTAAGTGTAATATCATGGGTGTTAAACGTCGTACAACTCTACGTTGTTATTGATATCAATTGAGTAACACACAAGACATTTTATATTCACGTTTTTAAAAATCAATATTGCAGATATTTGTGACATAAAAACTAAGGAGAGTTTTAAAATAACACAAATAGCTCTTAAATAATAGAAGTGGCGAGAGAATGAGATATAAATATTGTGTGCCAGATTATAATTTTTCATACATTTTCGACTTGGGAATATACTTGATCTATTTGTTAACATAAATGTAAGATTTTCTATAATGAAAAATAACATTTAGCAAAAGTGTATTCACTTTTAACATTACATTTGAACTTAAGCACAGCAAGATATTCTATGATAAATTTGCAGTAAAATTCTTACAATGTGCCTAACAGGCAAAAAGGAAAAATGTTATTTTGTTCTTCTGCTCCTTATTACTACATTGTCATGATATGTTTTTTTTTGGAAGATCAGTGGTGTATTTTGAGCTGGTAGCCCCCAAAATCGCCCGACATGTGACTCTCCGAGATGGCGCCCTGTTTGTGCACGAGCACTGGCACCTCCCTGTGCAGGTACACGGGGTACGGCACGGCGGCGGTCTCCGTCTGCTCGGCCTTGGCGACGACGGGCTCGGGGACGGACGCCTTGTAGGGCGTCGGTACCGCCAGCGCCACGTGCTGCCTGACGGGGTACGGCACCTGTCGCTCCACCGGGTAGGGCACGTCCTTCCCCACCGGCACGGCGAATGGCACGTCCACCGGCACCGGGTAGGGCTTCTCGACGCGCACGGGCACCTTCACCTCCACCCGGTACGGCACGATCTTCTCCACGTGCACCGGGTATGGCTTCTCCACGATCACGTACTCCTTCTGGGTGATTTGGATCTGTGTGATGGGGCTGCCACCGAGTCGCGTGGCTCTCGCGTCTTCTTCTCCCGCGCCGCTGCTGTGACCACTGCCTGTACCACTGCTCTGGGCGCTTCCTTCATTGCTAAGGATTCCTTCCCCACTGATGTAACCACCTCCCCCGCTGCTGAGTGAGCCTCCTTCAATCCCATAACTGCCTTCACCACCACTAACTGCGCTTCCTTCACTGCTAACGGCTCCTCCTCCGTTTATGTAGCCGCCTCCACCGCTGCTAAGTGAGCCTCCCCCAATGTCGTAACTACCTCCCCCACCACTATCTGCGCTTCCTCCGCTACTAAGGGCTCCTCCCCCATTTATGTAGCCGCCTCCGCCGCTGCTATGTGAGCCTCCCCCAATGTCGTAACTACCTCCCCCACCACTAACTGCGCTTCCTCCACTGCTAAAGGCTCCATTGAAGTAGCTGCCTCCACCACCTCCCTCAATACCATAACTGCCTCCCCCAGCACTGTTGTAGACTTTTCCTCCACTACTGTAGCCGCCTCCACCGTCTATATAGCTGCTTCCCGAGCTCATGTAGTGTCTATCATAGCCCAAATCTACCACAATCCTTTTCTCTTGCAAGTCTTCTTTTCTATTTATCATTTTTTCAGCCATACCAAACGAGGTTACGAAAAGTAAACAGCAAACCTGAAAATTATGCGTCAGTTTAGATATGGCCATTATTAAATTTTAAATGTTAAATATGTGTGACAAATTATAAAAGTAAGCCAAGGAAATTATTATTTTATCAATGTGCTAATTACTCTTCATTAAATCATTATTTACTAGCAAAAAGTAATAATTTAACACATAAATTTTAAAACAATTTAAGCTTATTTATGCAGCAGTTATAAAATGTAAAAAAATTAATTGATGAATGTAATTTTGGTTTTGTTTATATATATATAACAATTTAAAATGGTTATTGCAAAATAAAAATTCTTAATGACTTTTTGGCTCATGGCTAGAAGCCATGTTCGTGAAAAATGACGGTGTTCTCCGAATTTTTGCATGCTATGTTGTAGTCACCTTCAAAAGTAATCATGAAGAAGGCTCCAATATGTCATACCGAAACGTCTGGCACACCGTCATAAGGACAAATATGAGCACGTTAGTTTAGCTTCAATTTCATTAATGTCTTAAACATAAGGCCTTCAGTTGTCTTCATTGTAATGCAAATTTGTTCCATTAAGTCAATTTCATCAAAGATTAGTGATTAAATTTTTTTAACACCCATCTCAGAAATCTGTTTATCTCTAATATGAATTAAAAGTTTTTTTTAATTTCACGTTGGTTTTCAAATACTTAACATTACATTTTATTGTTTAACTTATTTGAGAAAAGTAGTCCTTCTTGTTTGTAAAGAATAGAAACAAGAAAAATACACATTTACATATCCAAGACAATTTATAACGACGAGTTTCATGTAGCCTTGATTAAGTTCATGCAATGAAAGTATAAATAGTCACTTTAGGTCATATGTTTGCTGCTTAATCATCAACTTATTTTACATGGTTATTTAAGTACCTAATGGTATAATCCAGTACCCATAAGTTTAATTAAATAATTATTAAAATTTTCCAAACTTGCGTAAGGTTTTTTTATCTGGGACTTGAACCCAGGAGCTTTTATGATTTTCTTTCGTTATGAAGTTTTTTTAAGAAATCAAATTCGAAACTAATTGTTACAAATAAAGTTTGTTTACGTTTGCTTACGTAGAAGTCCATGTTGTCACCAGAGACGGTGCTCAAGAAGACACGGTGGTAAGGTGGATGCCGAAGTATTCAGGTACAGGCAGACTTTTATATCTTACAGCTGCTCAGCCGAACACTTTCGCCGTGACTTTTCAAGTGACGAGACATCTGTCGAGTGAAACCTTTGCTGCAAACAAACCGAGGGGTTCCGGTTAGTAACGAATGACAGCTAGAGACAAGTCACCTATACTCTGCAGTGAGCTCACTGGGATGAGCTTTATTTAACTGGCAGATTAACGTGCACAGTATAGCTCGATACTCAGCCCCTCACGCTCGAAAACTTCAGTAATAATTAACATATTAACATTTGTCATACATACATTTATACTAGCTAATACACGCCATGCGAAGCTATGTCTCTCTCAATTTTTTTGAAGTACACATGTATGTGTCTATTTAATTTCAAAAAAAAAAATATATATTGTTGTTTATATTAATTTATTTTAGTTATAGATCGTTTACAATAAATAAATAATAGCACTTTATTTTATATTATTCACATTATTTTATGATTTTATAACCAATCGCATCTATCTTTGAAAAGTTGAGTAGGCTAAAGGTATCAAATTTATTTTCGAACGTATTTTTCGATATTTAGTTATGTTCACTATTACTTAAACAATAATCTCAAAATTTTCACCACTCTCCTCTCTTTCCACATGGATACCTAATTAAAAATTCCGGAACACAGATTTAGTAAATTAGGCAATATCCGTTAACCGAATATAAACAAACTCATCCCGTTATTTTTTACAGAAAATGTGAAAGCTAAGTGCTCCAAATGCATTTTACTTCAACTGCCCCAATTGTTCCTACTGTATTTGGCTCCAACTGTTCCAATCACTTCAACTGCTTCAATAACTGCTCTAATCGCTTCAATTGCGTTTGGCTTCAAATGCGTCAAGTTTATTAGGCACCAACTGCTCCAATTGTTACAACTGAATTTGGCATTAACTGCTTCAATTACTCCAACTGCTTCAGTATCTCAAACTGCTCAAATTTATCCAAATGCTACAACGGAATTTGGTCAGCTGCTTCAATCGCTCCAATGAACATGGCTCCAAGTGAATTTGGCTCCAATTGCTTCAAATGCTCCAACGAATTTTGCTGCAATTACTCCAACCGTACTTGGATCAAACTGGCTACATTTAGCTCCAAATTCATTTGGCTCCAACTACATTTGTCTCCAACTATACTTGACTCCAACTGGCTACCTATGGCTTCGACAACATTTAGCTATAACAGTTTTTGAGTAAAACGGTATTAAGCTACATCTGCATTTAGCTGCAAAAGGCAACAACTGATATTAATTTTTCAGTTTTCAAATTTTCATTCCAAGTAGTTATACTTTTACCAACAAATGTATCATGTAAAGACTCGAAGAGTTTTCATACTTCATATCTGAATCCACTTAGCCTTATTAACCTTGTATAATAATAAAAGTATCTAACATTCATATTTCGTTGTGTTCTAAAAGCAGTCTTTGTTTTATGTGGGATGCGGGATGCTCGCTCATGGTTGCAAGAGAGGAGACCTACGCTATAACTTAAGAGGAAGGAAAATCGTCTTGATTGATAGTGTATCTCAACTGTTATATGGCATAGTAATCGACTGAGTAATTATTTTGTTTGAATTTCACATGATAAAATATGTTGTAAGTGCCTATTTGGTATCAGGAATTAGTAGTATAGGAATGGGGCCCCTAGGACACGGCTTCAGGCTGAGGTGCCTGAGGTGCCGACCGCCATCTTGGATTGTGACGTCACAGCGGCCATCTTGGATAAGCGTAACGGGACACATCGTAACGGGACAAGTTTGACCTGGAATTTGATCCTCAAAAATCGCCAAAAATGACCAAAATTGGGCAAAAATTGCCCAAAATTCCTCAAAAATCGTCCAAATTTCAATTTTTTTGAAAAAAATTTCCGCCAAAAAATCTCAAATAATTCCACAATTAAAAAATTCGGATTTCGAAAATCCTCAAAAGTCGTTTTGTCTTAGAAAGAACCCAAATTCCTAAAAGCGGCTTAAAACTCCTAAGAGCTAGCCGCTCTAAGCCGTCGAGGACATGACCTTGAAAATTAGGATACCATGGCAGCCATATTGGATGATGACGTCACCGATGCATTTTTCGTTACGGCCGCCATCTTTAACTTTTTTTATTTATTATCCGAATTTAATGAAATTTTTTTTTAAAATTTATAAAAAAATTCAAATAATAAAATCTTAATAAAAAAAATTAAAAAATCATACATTAACGACACGGAGCTCGGAGTCCTCGGTTCGAACCCGTCGAGTACAAAAAAAATTAAAAATGGCGACCGATCCTTCCCCCTAGGTGGGTGCTAGCAGACTGACTCCCACCACTTTTTTTCAAAGCATATATATCGTCACCTAGTATGACGTCATGTCCGCCATCTTGTCTTCGATGCTGGAAGCCATCATCATTGTATCGTCGGCGAGAGTGCGCTGACGTCATGTTAGTTTAGTTCTTATCCGCTAGAGTACAGTAATCATTTATTACTATGACACTCGCCATCTTGAAATTCGGCCGCCATCTTGAAAATCCGTAATTATTTAGCTAGAAATTCGGGAAAAGTTCCAATATTCATTAAATAAATCACTCATTAATTTACATATTGATTCGATGGATTCCTGTCGTCGGTTCGATACCCGATCGATGCAATAATGTTTAATTTTAAGTGAACTATAATAATTTTAATAAATAATCATCAAAGTCCTAAATGAAGCATAGTTTCCAAATCAACCATCATCCTATAAGTCATTATGGTCACCATCTTAGAATCGTGTAATTGTACTGCTAGAGATTCGGGAAAAAGTTCAAAATTCAATAAATAATTCACTCATTAAAGTAATGATTGATTGGATCGACTTAGGTCCTTGGTTCAATCCCTGGCCGATACAAAACAACTTTAATTTAAAAAAATACTAAAAAAGTGTTAGGTTTGAGAAAATAAAAACACCACAAGTTCTTTTAAAAAAAATTTTATTACATAAATTCAATACACTACTACAAGTACAAAAAAAACACTGACAAATTACTAAAGCCTTTTGGATTCCTCGATTCAAACAGTCTTCTTATTGTACGGACTAAGCCTTTTACATGACTTTAAATGTCTATCCGATCCGGTCATCACCGCAGCCAGAGACGGACTGAAGATCATATCACTTATATAGTCTCATTAGCCGGTACAACACATGAGTCAAATCAATAACCATGTTCATTATACGTCTCGGAGCATTTTTTATAATGACGATGTAAGCTATCGAGACGTAAAATTAGTTTATTGCACTTATTGCACTGAAATTGTATTCTTTGAACATTATAAGAACAACCGCTTCTTTCATGTCTGCGAGCATTTGAGGTGATAGTAAATGATGCACCACAGTATTTGCACTGATGCGAAGTACGCTCTTCATTAATTGAAGTATTCAATGCTGACGAAACTTCAGATGATGGTGGATCAGCACATATCGAAGTCTCCTCCAGTGTTGTCAGAGGCGTTGTCAACGGGATCTGCTCCAAAATCGTCGGCGCTAACGTCATGGTTCCCGTAGTCGATGGTGCATCCTCCATCGAGTTCGACGTTAAAGTCGGTAAAGATGCCATCGAAGTCTCAAGAACAGGCAATTACACGACTTATTCACCAGAAGAAACAAACTAGGTGATCCGTACACCGTCGACGACAGTAACAAACTGAGCGTCCTGCTGTCTAGGACCCGCTTATATACATGCACCGGCTGGAATAATACGCTAGTCAAATCAAGAACAATTTATTATAATACTAGAGTCAAAACAACATTAAAAAAATAGAAGCACCATCAACAAAAAAAAGGAAGCACATTTAAAAGCACCATCATCAAAAAGGAAGCACATTTGGAAGCACCATCATCAAAAAGGCAGCACATTTGGAAGCACCAACAACGAAAAGGCTGCACCATCATCAAAAAGGAAGCACATTTGGTAGCACCGACAACGAAAAGGCAGCACATTTGGAAGTACCGTCAACGAAAAGACAGCCCATTTGGAAGCACCGACAACGATAAGACAGCACATTTGGAAACACCGACAACGAAAAGGCAGCACCATCATCGAAAAGGCAGCACATTTGTCATTAGCACCAATATTCATTGGCTCCAATATTCATTGGCTCCATTATTCATTGGTTCCATCAGTCTATTGATTCCATCAGTCTAGTGACTCCATCAGTCATTGGCTCCTACAGTCATAGGCTCCAACTGTCTTTTGTATCATCAAATCCAAATATATTCGGCTAGAATTCTACGTGTCTAAGAGACTATGAGGCCACAAGGCTACGAGTCTTAAAAAATCTAGCTGGTTAAGAGTTATTCATGACCGCGAGACTGCATGACTAAACGAGCGCATGGCTACGAAACTACAGTTCTATGAAGCTACATGGATACAAGTCTACTCGGCTCCAACACGCAATGTACAAACAGTACACACAGGAAACGGAATGTACACACAGGAAACTGAACGTACACACAGTACACACACAGGAAACTGAACGTACACACAGTACACACACAGGAAACTGAACGTACACACAGTACACACAGGAAACTGAACGTACACACAGTACACACACAGGAAACGGAACGTACACACAGTACACACACAGGAAACGGAACGTACACACAGTACACACAGGAAACAGAACGCACACACACACACAGGAAACTGAACGTACACACAGTACACACAGGAAACAGAACGTACACACAGTACACACAGGAAACGGAATGTACACACAGTACACACAGGAAACGGAACGTACACGCAATTTACGCAAAGTACACGCAATGTACGCAATGTACGCAATGTACACAATATATATGCAATGTACACACAATGACTACGCTTCGTTCGCGCAGGACAAGCATTTAATGAAAACGAAGCACGTTTGGACGGAAATTCTATAAAACGAAAGCTCATTTAACGAAAAGGAGGCACATTCTCTCGTTCATTCAACTTGGTAGGATACGATCGTCAATGATAAGTTAGGATATAATCTCTCCAACAGTCTATGAATCCAACAGTTTATATTTCCATTAGCCATCGACTCCAACAGTCATTGGCTCCAACAGTCATTGCCTCCAACAGTCATTGGCTCCAACGGCCTTTTGGTTCATCAGCTCCAATGATATTTGGTTAGAATGCTACGACTCTAAGAGACTATGAGACTACAATTCTACGAGTGTACAAGACTCCTCCAACTACCTTCAAGTGTACAAAGCTCCAACTACTTCAGCAGCATTATGTTATAAGATTACATGACTGCTTGTTTACATAGCTACAAGTCAACGAGGCTACTTGGCTACGTAGCTACAAGTATACGAGGCTCCAAGCCATCATGACTACGCGACTACGAGCCATGAGGTAACGAGACTACGTGACTACGGGTATTCAAGCTTACGAGACTGCGAGGCTACAGAGCTACGAAGCTTCTAGAACATACGTTTACGAGACTGCGAGAATACAGGACTACAAGTGTACACGAGTACTTGACTACTTCTTAGCTTCATCAGCTCCAAATGGCTCCAACAGGTCCAACAGCCTCCAAATGCTTAACACAGCTCCAAATGGCTCCAAATGCTCCAAACGGCCTCCAAATGCTTGACAGCCCAACAGCCTCCAAATGCTTAACACAGCTCCAAATGGCTCCAAATGCTCCAAACGACCTCCAAATGCTTGACAGCTCCAACGGCCTCCAAATGCTTAACACAGCTCCAAATGGCTCCAAATGCTCCAAACGGCCTCCAAATGCTTGACAGCTCCAAAAGGCTCCAAATGCTTAACACAGCTCCAAATGCTTCAAAAGGCTCCAATTATCGCATCTGTCTTCGTCGACATTTTCTCTTTTGCTCCCACTGCTCCAACAGCATTATTTTATATGATTCCATGGATACTTTGTTACGTAGCTACAGGTCTACGAGGTTCCAATGCATCATGTTTACGAAGCTTCCAGAACACAAGGTTACGAGACTGCGAGGCTACAGGACTACGAAGCTTCCAGGACACGAGGCTACATGGCTACGAGACTACATGACTCTAACTGATTACAATAGCACCACTCAGTGGTGAGAGTTAGGTTATCTAATGCAAAGCAAATTGATGCAAGTAGTTCTGGCTGTCATCAACAGATGTAGCCACGTGTTGCTTGCAGGTGAATATTAATTAGTTATTTTATGTGGGATGCGGGATGCTCACTAACGATCGCAAAAGAAGGAGGGCTTCGCTAGACACCAAGGAGAAGGAAGTTCGTCCATCCTGTTAGTGCTTCTTAGATTTCTCAGAGATTATTTGACTGAATAATGATATATTTTTTTTTTAAATTTCCACCTGATAAAAATTTACAAGTGCTGATTTATTGGCAGAATTTCAGTAATTAAATGCAACCTTGAATAAAAAATGACATGACTCATTAAGTAAAAAATTCTTCATGCAGAGATCAATTCCTCATCAGTAACCAGAAGCACTCGGAGAAAACCATCAGATGTCTAGTCAGGAATAATCAGGAGGACACGGAGAAAACCATCATAAAATTAGCAAGAATAATCAGCAGCACACGGAGAAAACCAACAAAATATTGACAAGAATAATCAGGAGCACACGGAGAAAACCACCAAAATATTGACAAGAATAATCAGGAGCACACGGAGAAAACCGCCGCAAGTTTTCTTTGATATCATAAAATTTCAGGAAAAAATAGTAATAAGAAATTAAAAAAAAAATAAAAAAAAATACATAAACAGATTCTGCTAGCTTGTGAACTTCTCATTGTTGAACAAAGATAGAGTTCTAGTACAAGCCAGAATATAATGTATTTTTTTTTTTATTTTTTTTTTATTTTTTATTACTATTTTTTCCTGAAATTTTATGATATCAAAGAAAACTTGCGGCGGTTTTCTCCGTGTGCTCCTGATTATTCTTGTCAATATTTTGGTGGTTTTCTCCGTGTGCTCCTGATTATTCTTGTCAATATTTTGGTGGTTTTCTCCGTGTGCTCCTGATTATTCTTGTCAATATTTTGTTGGTTTTCTCCGTGTGCTGCTGATTATTCTTGCTAATTTTATGATGGTTTTCTCCGTGTCCTCCTGATTATTCCTGACTAGACATCTGATGGTTTTCTCCAAGTGCTTCTGGTTACTGATGAGGAATTGATCTCTGCATGAAGAATTTTTTACTTAATGAGTCATGTCATTTTTTATTCAAGGTTGCATTTAATTACTGAAATTCTGCCAATAAATCAGCACTTGTAAATTTTTATCAGGTGGAAATTTAAAAAAAAAATATATCATTATTCAGTCAAATAATCTCTGAGAAATCTAAGAAGCACTAACAGGATGGACGAACTTCCTTCTCCTTGGTGTCTAGCGAAGCCCTCCTTCTTTTGCGATCGTTAGTGAGCATCCCGCATCCCACATAAAATAACTAATTAATATTCACCTGCAAGCAACACGTGGCTACATCTGTTGATGACAGCCAGAACTACTTGCATCAATTTGCTTTGCATTAGATAACCTAACTCTCACCACTGAGTGGTGCTATTGTAATCAGTTAGAGTCATGTAGTCTCGTAGCCATGTAGCCTCGTGTCCTGGAAGCTTCGTAGTCCTGTAGCCTCGCAGTCTCGTAACCTTGTGTTCTGGAAGCTTCGTAAACATGATGCATTGGAACCTCGTAGACCTGTAGCTACGTAACAAAGTATTCATGGAATCATATAACATAATGCTGTTGGAGCAGTGGGAGCAAAAGAGAAAATGTCGACGAAGACAGATGCGATAATTGGAGCCTTTTGAAGCATTTGGAGCTGTGTTAAGCATTTGGAGCCTTTTGGAGCTGTCAAGCATTTGGAGGCCGTTTGGAGCATTTGGAGCCATTTGGAGCTGTGTTAAGCATTTGGAGGCCGTTGGAGCTGTCAAGCATTTGGAGGTCGTTTGGAGCATTTGGAGCCATTTGGAGCTGTGTTAAGCATTTGGAGGCTGTTGGGCTGTCAAGCATTTGGAGGCCGTTTGGAGCATTTGGAGCCATTTGGAGCTGTGTTAAGCATTTGGAGGCTGTTGGACCTGTTGGAGCCATTTGGAGCTGATGAAGCTAAGAAGTAGTCAAGTACTCGTGTACACTTGTAGTCCTGTATTCTCGCAGTCTCGTAAACGTATGTTCTAGAAGCTTCGTAGCTCTGTAGCCTCGCAGTCTCGTAAGCTTGAATACCCGTAGTCACGTAGTCTCGTTACCTCATGGCTCGTAGTCGCGTAGTCATGATGGCTTGGAGCCTCGTATACTTGTAGCTACGTAGCCAAGTAGCCTCGTTGACTTGTAGCTATGTAAACAAGCAGTCATGTAATCTTATAACATAATGCTGCTGAAGTAGTTGGAGCTTTGTACACTTGAAGGTAGTTGGAGGAGTCTTGTACACTCGTAGAATTGTAGTCTCATAGTCTCTTAGAGTCGTAGCATTCTAACCAAATATCATTGGAGCTGATGAACCAAAAGGCCGTTGGAGCCAATGACTGTTGGAGGCAATGACTGTTGGAGCCAATGACTGTTGGAGTCGATGGCTAATGGAAATATAAACTGTTGGATTCATAGACTGTTGGAGAGATTATATCCTAACTTATCATTGACGATCGTATCCTACCAAGTTGAATGAACGAGAGAATGTGCCTCCTTTTCGTTAAATGAGCTTTCGTTTTATAGAATTTCCGTCCAAACGTGCTTCGTTTTCATTAAATGCTTGTCCTGCGCGAACGAAGCGTAGTCATTGTGTGTACATTGCATATATATTGTGTACATTGCGTACATTGCGTACATTGCGTGTACTTTGCGTAAATTGCGTGTACGTTCCGTTTCCTGTGTGTACTGTGTGTACATTCCGTTTCCTGTGTGTACTGTGTGTACGTTCTGTTTCCTGTGTGTACTGTGTGTACGTTCAGTTTCCTGTGTGTGTGTGTGCGTTCTGTTTCCTGTGTGTACTGTGTGTACGTTCCGTTTCCTGTGTGTGTACTGTGTGTACGTTCCGTTTCCTGTGTGTGTACTGTGTGTACGTTCAGTTTCCTGTGTGTACTGTGTGTACGTTCAGTTTCCTGTGTGTGTACTGTGTGTACGTTCAGTTTCCTGTGTGTGTACTGTGTGTACGTTCAGTTTCCTGTGTGTACATTCCGTTTCCTGTGTGTACTGTTTGTACATTGCGTGTTGGAGCCGAGTAGACTTGTATCCATGTAGCTTCATAGAACTGTAGTTTCGTAGCCATGCGCTCGTTTAGTCATGCAGTCTCGCGGTCATGAATAACTCTTAACCAGCTAGATTTTTTAAGACTCGTAGCCTTGTGGCCTCATAGTCTCTTAGACACGTAGAATTCTAGCCGAATATATTTGGATTTGATGATACAAAAGACAGTTGGAGCCTATGACTGT
The DNA here is from genome assembly GCF_032445375.1 of Bacillus rossius redtenbacheri. Taxonomy (NCBI): domain Eukaryota; kingdom Metazoa; phylum Arthropoda; class Insecta; order Phasmatodea; family Bacillidae; genus Bacillus; species Bacillus rossius. The sequence continues at coordinate 28,227,978 of NC_086336.1, read as the reverse complement.
AGGAGCCAATGACTGATGGAGTCACTAGACTGATGGAATCAATAGACTGATGGAACCAATGAATAATGGAGCCAATGAATATTGGAGCCAATGAATATTGGTGCTAATGACAAATGTGCTGCCTTTTCGATGATGGTGCTGCCTTTTCGTTGTCGGTGTTTCCAAATGTGCTGTCTTATCGTTGTCGGTGCTTCCAAATGGGCTGTCTTTTCGTTGACGGTACTTCCAAATGTGCTGCCTTTTCGTTGTCGGTGCTACCAAATGTGCTTCCTTTTTGATGATGGTGCAGCCTTTTCGTTGTTGGTGCTTCCAAATGTGCTGCCTTTTTGATGATGGTGCTTCCAAATGTGCTTCCTTTTTGATGATGGTGCTTTTAAATGTGCTTCCTTTTTTTTGTTGATGGTGCTTCTATTTTTTTAATGTTGTTTTGACTCTAGTATTATAATAAATTGTTCTTGATTTGACTAGCGTATTATTCCAGCCGGTGCATGTATATAAGCGGGTCCTAGACAGCAGGACGCTCAGTTTGTTACTGTCGTCGACGGTGTACGGATCACCTAGTTTGTTTCTTCTGGTGAATAAGTCGTGTAATTGCCTGTTCTTGAGACTTCGATGGCATCTTTACCGACTTTAACGTCGAACTCGATGGAGGATGCACCATCGACTACGGGAACCATGACGTTAGCGCCGACGATTTTGGAGCAGATCCCGTTGACAACGCCTTTGACAACACTGGAGGAGACTTCGATATGTGCTGATCCACCATCATCTGAAGTTTCGTCAGCATTGAATACTTCAATTAATGAAGAGCGTACTTCGCATCAGTGCAAATACTGTGGTGCATCATTTACTATCACCTCAAATGCTCGCAGACATGAAAGAAGCGGTTGTTCTTATAATGTTCAAAGAATACAATTTCAGTGCAATAAGTGGAATAAACTAATATCACGTCTCGATAGCTTACATCGTCATTATAAAAAATGCTCCGAGACGTATAATGAACATGGTTATTGATTTGACTCATGTGTTGTACCGGCTAATGAGACTATATAAGTAATATGAACTTCAGTCCGTCTCTGGCTGCGGTGATGACCATATCGTATAGACATTTAAATTCATGTAAAAGGCTTAGTACGTACAATAAGAAGACTGTTTGAATCGAGGAATCCAAAAGGCTTTAGTAATTTGTCAGTGTTTTTTGTTTGTACTTGTAGTAGTGTATTGAATTTATGTAATAAAATTTTTTTTAAAAGAACTTGTGGTGTTTTTATTTTCTCAAACCTAACACTTTTTTAGTATTTTTTTAAATTAAAGTTGTTTTGTATCGGCCAGGGATTGAACCAAGGACCTAAGTCGATCCAATCAATCATTACTTTAATGAGTGAATTATTTATTGAATTTTGAACTTTTTCCCGAATCTCTAGCATTACAATTACACGATTCCAAGATGGTGACCATAATGACTTATAGGATGATGGTTGATTTGGAAACTATGCTTCATTTAGGACTTTGATGATTATTTATTAAAATTATTATAGTTCACTTAAAATTAAACATTATTGCATCGATCGGGTATCGAAACGAGGACAGGAATCCATCGAATCAATATGTAAATTAATGAGTGATTTATTTAATGAATATTGGAACTTTTCCCGAATTTCTAGCTAAATAATTACGGATTTTCAAGATGGCGGCCGAATTTCAAGATGGCGAGTGTCATAGTAATAAATGATTACTGTACTCTAGCGGATAAGAACTAAACTAACATGACGTCAGCGCACTCTCGCCGACGATACAATGATGATGGCTTCCAGCATCGAAGACAAGATGGCGGACATGACGTCATACTAGGTGACGATATATATGCTTTGAAAAAAAGTGGTGGGAGTCAGTCTGCTAGCACCCACCTAGGGGGAAGGATCGGTCGCCATTTTTAATTTTTTTTTGTACTCGACGGGTTCGAACCGAGGACTCCGAGCTCCGTGTCGTTAATGTATGATTTTTTAATTTTTTTTATTAAAATTTTATTATTTGAATTTTTTTATAAATTTTAAAAAAAAATTTCATTAAATTCGGATAATAAATAAAAAAAGTTAAAGATGGCGGCCGTAACGAAAAATGCATCGGTGACGTCATCATCCAATATGGCTGCCATGGTATCCTAATTTTCAAGGTCATGTCCTCGACGGCTTAGAGCGGCTAGCTCTTAGGAGTTTTAAGCCGCTTTTAGGAATTTGGGTTCTTTCTAAGACAAAACGACTTTTGAGGATTTTCGAAATCCGAATTTTTTAATTGTGGAATTATTTGAGATTTTTTGGCGGAAATTTTTTTCAAAAAAATTGAAATTTGGACGATTTTTGAGGAATTTTGGGCAATTTTTGCCCAATTTTGGTCATTTTTGGCGATTTTTGAGGATCAAATTCCAGGTCAAACTTGTCCCGTTACGATGTGTCCCGTTACACTCCTCCAAGATGGCCGCCGTGACGTCACAATCCAAGATGGCGGTCGGCACCTCAGGCACCTCAGCCTGAAGCCGTGTCCTAGGGGCCCCATTCCTATACTACTGGAATTACTAATCAAACGAAACTCGAATCCTAATTGCATGTATCATTACGAAAAAATACATGCCAGTTATAACCACAAACACACGGAGAAAACGAACAGCAGTCTTGTTAGGAATAACCAAGAGCACACAGAGTAACTCAATTGATGTCTTGTAAAAAATTCAGCTCACTATGTGTTAGAATTAGAAAATTAATATGTCCTATACGGAGCATAATATTCAATTATATGCTTAGCATATGTGTACAAACATGTAAATGCATAAAAATTATAGTTATGCTAAACATACATATATTAAATATGCTACCATACAAATAAAATCTTTACTGAGCAGAGTTCATTTTTTCAAGATATCATTTGATATTTACCGTGTAATTTTGGGTATTCGTGGCATGTAGTTTTTTTTTGTAACCAGATATGCAATTGCGTTTCGACTTTCGTTTTGAATGTGAATTCCTGTTACCAAATCAGCACGTCTGACTAGGCGTGTCTTAAAAGTGGAATCGTAACTGAAACCCTAGCCAAGATGGCGACGTGTTAGCGGGGACAACTTCGAGATTAATAATTGTCAGTTGAAGAAGGATGTGAGCGCTGGTCATCATTTCCGAAACACCCACAAGCTTTCCCTAGCTTTCCAAAGAAGGAAGTGCGAAGGGGTTGCGTACCTGTAAGGGGTGGGGGAAGCGGGAATGACCGTACGTCTGCCATATGCCGCGACGCGTCAAGGACAAACCAAGAGGATGGGTTCGGCTTCCCCGAGAGTTACGTCGAAGAAGCGTTTCGTCACACCGCACGACAGCCGAGCGCCGCAAACGCACGCAGAGCGTCTCCCAGTTCGCTTCAAAAGTGCAAGCCCCGCTCCAGGTCATTATTTTATGTTTACGTTCCACGCGGTTATGTGCCGACCTTTTTGAGTGGCTAAACTTTCACTATATATATATATATATATATATATATATATATATATATATATATATATATCTTAATATATATAAATCCAGTGTCCTGATGTTTGTATCCAGTGAACTCTTCACCAAGTCAACCGATTTCGATGAAAATTGGCATTTATGTGTAATTTTTTCCAACTTGAGAGATAGGATAGTTTTATTTTCGATTAATGGTCCTAATAATTTATAATTAATAATAAACTGGCAGAACAACGTCTGTCGGGATCTGAAAGAGATATAAATTATTTTTCACACTTGACATTCAAATTAAGAATACAATTACTAACTACACTCTGTGTTCAGCCCGGGCAACGCCGGGTATTGCAGCTAGTATATATATATATATATATATATATATATATATATATATATACATATATATATATATACATATATATATATATGCTAAACATTCACTATATATATCGCATACTTTTTTCCTAATAAGGTGAAAATTTTGCATTTTTAACGTTTTTGCGCAATATGGACAAGGAAAATGAAATAGAATATAAAACTGATCCTTTAAGTTTTAAAATCAATTTTACTCACTGCTATGAGAAATAGGTTTATTTACCCGATAAAAAATAATCCCATTTTGGAAGAACAGCTTCTGTTTTACGTATTATGTCTTTATGTACTATAGAAAATTCATTATATGGTGTAACAAATAAATATGACAGCTGATGTTACAAGCTATTTTCTCCCGGCGGCGTCGCAGTTCTAGACTGCAATCTTAATGTAAACATCAAGCTGCGATGATATTTTTTTAATCTTGGTAAGATGATGTTTATTCCCTGTAACTTCAGATATTTTCAAAAATAACTTTAAATTAAATTTATTAAAAAAACTAAAAAAAAGTATTATTTGCTGGGGCCTAATGCTTTTAAGATGTTTGCCTACCTAGAGACCTATCTTTGCACTTATATGGGATTGTACGTTAAAAATTTGCATGTATTATTGAAATATGTTTAAAACATAGTTTTACTACAGCGTTGCAATTTGCATTGCAAAGATTACACTGAAAAACTCCACGAAAACTGTTTTTAGTCTGTCTTTAATTTTTAACTATTTTAATATTGTCAAACAACTAATTTAAAACTTAAAAATGTAGTTAATATTTTTTTGGTTATTTAATGAAGCAGTTAATTCACTAATGCTAAATATGGCTGACACTTACGTGAGTATTTTCAAAATAAAACTCTTTCTTCAAGTGCATGACTTATTTACAGGTAAGGTGGACAGTTAAATACATACTGTTAAGAACTTGAGGAGAATAGGGTTCCAAGTATATCATTGTTAGGTAGATTTCGAATAAAGTTCACCTATTGTTACCGTTATTGTGGTGTTAGATCCGGAATGTTTATACATAGTTTTTCCTTTTATGATACATAGACCCCCAAATCATCAAGACAAACTGATATATATAATGGACACGATGACTACTATAATTATGCAAAAATTATTTCAAAACTGATATAGAAAATAAAGAAATGGACATTATCGGGCAAGTTCGGTATTGAGCCAAAACCGACCAAAAGGGTAGAAATGGGTAAATATTTAGAAAAAACGCTATAACACCCTGAATATGACAAATATCACACCCATTCTTGTTATAGTAATACTTACCACTTTTGTCTACATAGGCTAAACCAAAACTGCAAGGTATAGAGAAAAAAACAAGGTTTGGAGGACTAAAAATACCTTTAAACTCCCTTAGTATGCATGCCATAAATTTTATAAATGTTATCGAAAACTTTTGTCAAAAACAATATTTAATAATCCGACTTATGTCTGCAAGAATTTGAAAAAAAATAAGTGGTTAAAATTTATAGATTTTTATAATTTCCGTACAATATGGACTAATAATAGTGTTCCTATTTATTAAAAAAACTTCTAAATATCATCTAAAATTTTCATCTGAAATAATTGCATGCAAGTGATGGAAAAATAACTGAGTTTAAAGGATTTAAAAAAATCATAGCTTCCTTAGTATGCACGCCATCAAATTCGTACCAATTGTGCATGAAAATCTTAAATCTTATCCAAAACATTTTTCTGAAATAATTTTTATGCAAAAAAACAATTTATATAAGGGGGGAGGGGTAGGAGTTTAATGATGAAACATTTCAAAACTCCATTATCAGATAAATTATAAAACTTTAAACTATTTGTTTTATATCTTCTACATATTATCTTTTTTATGTAATGTAATTTTTGATAAAATGAATAAAAAACAAGTTGGGGGGAAACCACAGCTTAGCATAGCTTATAACCATATACAGTTTATAATATTAACTTATTTATTTAAACGCTTCTATATATTATCTAAAACTTTTGTTCAAAAAAAGTTGTAATAACTTACCATTACAGCAAGGTGTGGAAATAACAAGGGTTGAAAGACAAAAAAAAAAATTCCCATTCCTCAAATCCTAACAGGCGTAGGTACACTTCGAAGTACTACCTATTTTTCTGGAAATATTTTAAAACTTTTATAAACTCCTGGAAGATTTAGGAACTTAATGTAGCCTACATAACAACCTATATTTACGCTAATATTAAGAAAAAGATCCCTTTATTATCTCATAATCCATGCAGGATAATATTTTGAATGTTTTTAACTTAATGAATCCAGCATTGATTATCTTAACGAATTTCATGTTATGCCTTACAAGGGTTATGAAATTATCTTTTTATCTTCAAACACTATTTTTAATACCTTGCACTAATACGTGGGCGTGTGTATATAAATATATATATATATATATATATATATATATATATTTGCAGAAAGGTTTGTCGATTAAGGTGGTTACTAATAAATCCCAACGAATTTTATACTAAGAAAGTTTTTTTTAATTGTGACATTTATCGTGTCCACAAAATTGTGATATATATGTGTGATATATGTATATATATATAAATTCTCTCACATACATGAGAGATCATCACTTGATAACTGCTCGACCGATATGGTTGTTATCTTTTTTTCTTGTTTTCATAATTGTCAGACAAGGCTTTCTATGAAAGTAAATGTTTGGAAAATCCACCGACAAATTCTGAAAATTTCTTTCAGTTTAACAAGTTCTGCTATTACAGGTTTTCATAATAACAACAAATTTCGCATTAAATATTTCAGTGTCCAAGCAGTAGTTATCATATTTTTGGTACATGCAGAACCGTTACATGTTTTCATAACAAAACCTTAAAATTCATCTAATTCCACTTTGAATATTTCAGTGGTTTATCAGAATTTATCATATATTTGGTACATTAAAAACCTTAACAGGTTTTGATTTCATAACATAACCGTTAACATTATCAAATTGGAAAATTCAATTGATTTCATTGATATAAATGCAACCAGTGTGGCATCGAAATATCGGTCGGCGTACGCGCAACGCAAGCCAACTACATGATCGTCGAGTAAATGAGACCAACGAAGAGCGTTTGGAAGAAAATCGAATAAGAATTTCTTAAGTGCGATCCATTATGAATCCAGAACAACGGATACGGTTGAGTTCGACTAGCTGAGTTGGAGCCTACATACATAAAATTGGTACGGCGACAAAACAGACTGCCAAGCGTAACATTACGACATAAACGTTTGGCGTTAAGATATGATTTAAGAGTCAGTTACGCCGTGGATGTATCGGTAGACTACGGAACAATTGGCACTGTTTGTCAACATTGCATTGCTTTTAGATTTCCACATGAACCACAAGGATTATGTTGTGCAAGTGGAAAGGTCAAATTACCACAATTAACACCATCACCACCAGAGACACTAGCATCATTGCTTTCTGACCAAGAACCTCTATCGCAGCATTTCTTGCAGAATATACAAACGTACAACAATTACTTTCAAATGACATCGTTTCGGGTGCATATTATCGAAAATCGATTTTTCAACAAAACTTTTAAGGTAAATCTTTTTTTGACTGCATCACACATCACACACACAGTAGTATATAATAGCCGATAATGGCCCAGGCTTCAAGCTGACGATGGAGATTGTCAGTCGCCATATTGTATTCTGATGTCACGGCAATCATCTTGAATGACCTTGACCTTAAAAATTTGACACAAATTTGCCAAAATCCTCCATTTCTAGTATTTTTATCTCTATTTCGAGCGAAAAATTCCCCTTTTACAGGAGAATTTACCTTTTTAGTACTCAAAAATTCGAACGGCTTGAAAATTTCATAAAGCTGTTAAGAGTCCTAAAAGAAAACCCCCAGAAGCCGCTGAATCAAAACCGTCACAATTCGGATGACATGGCCGCCATTTTGAATATTGTTATCTAACCGTTACAAATATCGTTACGGTGACCATTATGAAATTCCGTATTTTTCACACTAGGAAATTCGAAAAAAAAAATAACTAAAACTATTACTAAACTATTAATAAAACATTTAATAAAAAACTTTCTGTCTTGGATTATTACTCCAAGGCTATCATATTGAAAAATCGTAATTATCATCCAAAAAATTCGAAAAAAATAAAACTTTATAAAAATATTTCCTAGTCAAATTTTAATTTAAAAAGGTACTTATATCATTGTGTCCTCAGTTCGAACCCGGTGAGGGCCAAATAAAAAAAGAGATGACAAAAGAACCGTTTTCCACTGAAGCCACCGACAGACAGACCTCCCATCACTAATACCAAGGTGTATATATATATATTTAGAGTTAGCTACTATGACGTCACGTCTGCCATCTTGTTTTAGTCGGCTGGAGGCCGCCATATTGTGTACGTCTGCAAAGACCGCAATATTTTTGTCGTCTGCTGGAGGCCGTCATCTTGTTTTCGTCTGCTAGAGTTCGCTTCTGATATGTTAGTTTAATACATATATACTCACTAGTGTGCAGTATTCACTTATTGCCAGTATCTCTGCGATAGTGGACGCCATCTTGGAAATTCGTAAATATTTAGCTATAAGTTAGGGGAAATGTAAAAAATTCATCAAAAATTCACACAATATTATAATTATTGATTCGATCAATATCCTTTCTTGGTTCAATACTTGTTCTATGCAAAAAAATTAGACAAAAAACACTTATTTAATAAATCATGCTCAAAATTCTAAAAGGGGCGTAAATCCCTCAGCTGCCAGCCTCTAGTAAGCCGATGTTGACATATTGATCGCCTTCTTAAAAATTAAACATTATAAAGGTATCATTAATTGCCTAGAAGCATGCCCTGTAACTAGCCAAAGACAGACATATATTTAAGATTATTATTTGTTTTTGCAAGTTATTTGATACACATGCATATCATTTTCTATTTATATTAATGTATAAAAGGCTTTCGTTAAATAAAATCTGTTCAGTAGTAAACTTCTATACCAGAAATGAATTTGGATTTACTTTAACTTGAAGTAACTTCATTTTGAAGTTTCTTCTGACTAGACAGGCAATTGAGTCTATATACTTACGAACACTTATTTGTTTTATAGTTTCGTAGACATATGTGTCTATTATATACCTATATCTTTCAATTTGTATCTCTTATAGTATTTATGTAAAACTATAAACTACTATACATTTTTTGGTGTTAAAAATTTTATAATTTGCTGTTCCTTTCTCAAGCAGTTCGTACATCAGTCACTTTCCTCGTCTAAAAACACTGCGAATTCAGAAAGCTGTTCGTAAGTAACACATAGAAAATTGTAAGTTTAGACAACACAAATCCTTTTTGAAGCTTTAATATATACTAGCTGAAGTACCAGCGTATCCCGGGCTTAGCCACTCCTGGGAGCTGATTTTTTGAAAACCTCGTCTTCAGTAGATGGCTTTGTATTACAATGAACATCACTACCGAGTTTCAAATCTGTAAGACGTACACTGGAAAAACGGGAATTTTCCATGTTAACCACCACCACTAAATTTAAAGGAGACGGACAATGCATTAACAATGCAATAGCCATTGGAATTTAATTCATTCGAACATCCTCCCCCCCCCCTCTTTTATGGAGATGAAATTTAAAAAAATGAAACAGGTATTATTTTATTTTTTTCAAAGAATATTTTAATAAAAATTCTATCATCGTAACTTTAGAAAAATGTCTCTTATACAAAACTTTAATATCACTTTTCAACCCTTTAAGGATACAATTCGATTTTTAAAATCCCGCCTTAATTCATCCATACGGTAGGTACTCAAGGAATATTTCCTCCAAATTTCAAATCTCAAAGTCCACCAGTTTAGACTTGGCGTGCTCTGTCAGTCAGTCACGTTATTGTTTCATATGTATAGTTATATATTCACACCGCTTTAGTGTATAAAACCTTTTAGCATTCTTAGCTTCTGGGTTGAAGCCATGTCCATGATAACTTTGTTTTACCCGACAGCTGTAAATCGCTCTGAAGATGGCTACATAAATGCATGCCGAAACTTTGGGCACAATGTCGTTTCCACAGACGTAGGCTCAACCCGGAAGCCAAAGATGTAGTTGATTTCTCTGGCCACAATCTAGACAAACATTTTAGTCGTGTATTTACTCCTTGAGTATTTGACTGATATTGCAAATTATAATCATTTATTTTATTCACATTAAAATATATATTTATGTGTGAAAATTTACAGAATCTGTTTTCGCTCTATGTCTTTAGTCTGTTGTTTATATATATATATATATATATATATATATTTGTACACACATTTGGACAATAAGAATACTACTCATAAACAATGTTGGCTACTCTTACTCCAAATGTAACACAGCTGTCCCGTCGCATTGTCCCCGAATAAAAAGTAATCTCTAGTGGTAATAATATTAAACCTCAGCATTTTCCTTTTTTGTAATTTTCTTGTTCAAATTTTAAAACCTGACACTACTATTCATTTAATGGCTTCAAAAAAGATAATACTTTTCAAAACGTAAATATTTGCTTAAATATTATGATATATTTAGTTGGACTAAGTGAATCGTAATGAGTAATTTGACTTCAGAATGTTATCAGTTTTAACTTCCAGTACATTCTACTGATAACATAATATTATGGTAGTGACATTTAAGGGAGTATCTTTTAATCTCCCTGATTGCGTGTCATTTTACAACGCATTACTAATGAATACGAGGTTATACGTATTAAATTTTGCAGAAATAAAAATATCCTTAGCCATTCAACATTGATGGACTGAGGTTTCATTTCAAATTAAAGCAATACGATACCTTAATGTTCCTTCATTTCACGGTTGAAATGCAAAGGAAACCAGATGACTTCATATCCTTATATGATTACGTAACTGATAGATCGGTTCACATTGCAAGTATTCATGTATTGAAACAGCAAATCAATGCAAGGAAGTAGTGAGAAGAAATTAATTTTTTGAGACATAAATTTTTTGATTTTTTTTTTAATTTTAAATTTTTTTAACCCATCTATGGTTATGACAACATACAAAATAATTGTGCAGCAGTTATAGATAATCACATGCGCTTATAAACATTTGCCAACTTCACGGGTGAAATTTTAATTCATGTTCGTAATCAAGAGGAAATTGATTAAAAATTCCAACCTAATAATATTTTACTTAAAGCATAATAATGTACTTAAGGATATTTTTCTAAAAATAATAATCCGCAAAAAGAATAAAAATATAAATGGAATTTAAGTTGACTTTTTTAATCTTATAGTTTGCGAGCAAAAACATACCTCTGTTCATTAGCTATTACAATTTTTATTTGAAACAAAATAAATAGTTTGGTTTGGTTTTCTTTAAATTCATATTTTACCATGCTACTTTACTGTTTGTCAATCATATAAAAGAGTTCTCTTTTATACTCTTGCTCCAAATGTAACACAGCTGTCCCGTTACATTGTTCCCGAACAAATATTACATATAAATGTTAAAAAATATTTTAAATATATTATTTGTAAATATATGAATCTTAGCTGAAACACAATCTCTTTTGTATTCTTAGAATGTTGAAGGAAAAAAGCATATTTTAAATAAAAAGAAGCTGGTGGTAGTCCCAAATACACATCATTACAATCCGTGATATAAAAATTGGCAGAATGTAGTTGCATAATGAGCATTTCTATTGGGCCACGTATCCAACAATTTTATGGAGGTTTATTACGATTTTCATATTAATAAGTAAACTTTTAAATCAAAGTAACCCATTATTGTAAATTTTATTACATTTGTTCTCCAGAAAGCATTACAAACCAAGTATACAAAGCTATGAAGTTTTTCTTTGAGCGGGACAAACAACATTAATTTTCAAACGGCTAAGCAGGCACAGTAAATTGATTATATAGGTTCCACCAAAGAATTCTATGTGAAACAAAGTTCTTTTAGGCCTTTTTTTTTAATATGACTGTGAAAATTGAAAACTATTCCCCATAGTATTATTAAAACTATACACAAGTCTCCGTGTTTATGATAACCTGGGCGACTAGAATATTACCTACTTTGTTCAAAAAATCCAGAAATTAAATTTTATAAAGTAACTATCTTAATTGCTTGGCATTGCCTGAGAGTTGATTTACTGGAAACCACGTTCTTAGTTGATGGCTATGTAGTTTAAGGAACATCACTGCTAAATTTCAAGTCTTCAGGACATATACCTGAAAATACAAAATTTTATTTTTAACGCCCCAACAAATCGCCTTGTTGGTCATTTTTTTTTTTAATTTTTTAGGAAAACGCCGTGCTTAATTAATGTGTATGTAATGTAAAGAGTATCCCTGCTGAGCAGGAGCGCAACAACAAAGGGGGGGGGTGGCACAGGGTATTTTGCCCCCCCTCTGAAACCTTGAAGTGGGGGCAAACGGGGGCAAAGAAAGTGCTGTGTAATCAATTTTTGTATAATAAAACTGCTTAAATAGCTTGATGTAAGTTTTTGGACATACGCCATTGCTTAAATAGCACCATTTTCCACCTTTAAATACAAATTTTTCCGGGGGAGAACTTCAATAGGGGGGATCGATGATTCTTTATAAAAAGGTATATTGCTCCCCCCCCCCCCCTCCTTTTGGAAATTTAGTTGTTGCGCCCCTGCTGCTGAGATTCAAGTCTGTAGGGCATATAGGTACTTGAAAAACAGGAAATTTTTAGTATTAAGGCCCCCGCAAACCCCACTCTTATAACCGATTAATATCTGAAAGTGAGTAAAGAATTTAAATGTTAAAATAGTCACTAGTATATGCAGAAGGCACAATGTAATAGTCGTTGCCATTTATAATGTTACCAGTTACCTGGTAACTTTTTTCATAGTTAGGCAACACTAGTTATGGTAGTTTCTTTATTTTGTTTTTGTAAAATTTTCTTCTAATTTTTATTGATCTTTATTTAGTTCTGTAAAAATATTTTTGTAGTTTGAAATAATTTACAGTGCTAATTTTCCATAATTTATTTGCTATTGCCTCGAATGGCTGCCAATCACTTCTTCGGTTGTGTTCGGAGCGATTCCAGAGCGAAGCCGAAGACCATGCCTGAAACAAATGAACGGTGGTCGGCGGTGTGCAGCGAGAATGGCCGACGACGCGATGACATGATTTCGCCGGCAACGACGTGAGCGGTGGGCCGAGCTGCCTGCGCCCGGCGATGACGGCGTGAAACTCCTACCACGAGTTTCAGCGCACGCCCCTGGACTTCAGCATGGCCAAAGAAAGTAAGGTTGTCGGAAAATAAATAGCTGTCGACTGTTGAGAGCAAAAACTATCAACGTCGGAAGACGATTATATTGTCACGGACTTGCTTTGCTTTTGAATTGGACAGCAACGAACTATAGCAGTGAATGGACTGGTGTCCGATTTTTGCTATGAACTGATAAAGTTAAAATTGCTGTTTAACGTAATATTGCCACGGATGTATCATAAGTTCATGTTGTTGGCTGCTGATGAAAGAGAAACGGTAAATGTGCATGGAATTCTGCTTTCTTGCCTGCGAAATTGCTCTATACGTGGACGGTAAAATTGACTTGAAGAAAATACATACTTTAAAAAATGTTCATGATTTAAGAAACTGAATGAATGTGCGCGGGGTAGTTATATGGGCAAGAGTGTAAGTAATCGGACATTAAATTTCGAGATAATTATGAATGGTCAAAAGAAAAAATTTAGGAGCGCAAATTTTAGTGATAAGTATATTTCAAACTGATACTTAAATATTTTTTAATAAACCATTTTTAGAGTAATTAGTTTTTAATTCGTTCTATATTCTTGTTAGTGGGAGTAGAGTGTTTGTGAAAATAATATTTTTATGCTATGTTTATTTTCCCTGCATTTATTGTTTACGCATTTTTATGGCGATTTTTACCATTAGAGAACATACATTGGTTCCTCCTGCGGCAAGCGCCGGTGCGAGGAGTTGGAACCGGTGACCGCCATCTAAGAATGTGACGTCACAGCGTCCGTCTTCGATGACCATTACACTTGATCTTGACATTTGACCTAATCCTTTGACATTAATCTTTGACCATGCACTTGTCCACAGCTGCCATCTTGGATTCCGCCATTTGTGATAAGCCATCTTGGATTTCACCATTTGTGATAAGCCATCTTGGATTCCACCATTTGTGATAAGCCATCTTGAATTATGACGTCACATATGCCATTTTGTTTTCGACGTTTTGGATGATCACGTCCCCTTGCCATTTTCGTTACGGCCGCTAGTTTGAAAATCCGTAATTATTATCAGATTTTAAAGGGAAAAAATTTAAATTAATAAAAATATTATTTAGTCAAATTTAATATAATTTTTCCGTTTACTGATAATACAGACGTGATGCTTCCTAGAGAAGCAAGAGCCAATTACGTAATAGCTTTGACGATGTCGTGTGTGAAAAGCAATGAATAATTCCAAAGTACGTATCCATGGGCAGACATGCCAAAGTAGACTGCATTTATCTGTGTCAAACGTACAGTCGTATAACGATACATCTCTTACGAAATAACGTGAAAATCATAGTACTTTTCCGCATGGATGAACTTAATTTACATCACGTTTACGACGATCTCGTAAACACTGACATGACTTTCCAGGAATTCAAAGACCTGTGAACCTTACTAGTTATAGTCAAAAACTGGCCTCTATATAAAGACAGGTACAGGCAAAGTTTTGAACAGTTTATCATAAAAAACGAGTCATATAATTTCAAGATTCGGTCGTATCCGTTGTGCTACCAAACTGCATAATGTTTACAAGTCTCACGACGCCCATATCTGCAAATACATTATGTTACTGGGTCAAAATGTATAAAATGTAAAAAAAAAATCCTAGAGTACTTGCTAGCCTTCAACCAGCGCGTGGATATCTTGGATTCTCGAATTTTTGACATGATCGAATTATCTAACGCAAAAAGAAGCGACGATTTGAGGGCTTTTTAAATTAGTCTGTATACAGCACTTACTCACTTGACGAGTTCTTTCAAATCACAGATGAAATGTTTCTGCGGACGAATTTAAAAAAAGGATGTCTTGCAGTCTGTTTTCAGCAAGTACAATGTCGAATGTGGCCAGTGACCTCCATGGTGTTTTACAGTCTGCTCGTGAAAAGTATCTACTTGCTAGAAGAGCCTGAGCTGTACGTGAAATGGAAACTAAAGAGACATTTAAACCAATCACTAGTCGCCTCGACGAACTTAAAAATAAGGAAGAACCAACCACCGCTGTGAATACAGAAGTTGATGACGAGATGCTTGCTGCAAAGAAGAGGAAATATGAACCAGCTCCAAAAATTAGGACTTTACAAAAACAGAGTCTATGCAAAAGAAAAAGTTATGGAAAAAATAACACCAAGTTAATGCAACGGTCCGGCCATACTTGCGATCCGTGACGAGTCGTAATAATGACACGACCTACATAGTGTACAGAAAACATAGTAGGTGTTTCCTCAGTGCTAAAGAAATATACTTTTTACCAGGAAATATCATATTTGTAAAAGAGTACAAATTACACGGGACTTCAGGTCTGTGCGAATTGCTGTTTAGCAGGGAATCTAAGAGTTGAAAAAGTACAAAAAACTATTAGAACTAACTTTTTCGCATTTTCGAGTTAACGATCCAGAAAGTGGCATATATAAAGATGTAGATAGTTAAAAAAAATCTACCTTCTCACCAATCTCTTAAGTAAAGTATCGGTACGTGGTGAAGGTTTTAAAAAGCTATAAAGTGGTCAGAACTTTTAATACGGTTATTGAGACGACCCAAACGAATTGGTTGATACGTTAAGACTTTTACTTGCTTAGCACAGCAATTAAATATTTTCCATACTCGAAGAAATGAGTAGAACCGGATTTGCTTGCCAATTTCGCGCTCCTGCAAGACGAAAATACCTTCGATGCAAAGTCGTAGTGTGTGAACTTGATAAGTCATTCTAGGTGGACATTTCTGTTATAATACCATATTCCCGAATGAATAAAGGTTTCATGGACATTTGACGGTCATCGATGTGTATAGCAAATTCACTTGGGCCAGACATTTGAAATTGAAAAAATATATAATCGACGTAAACAAGGCCATGAAAGACATTTTGCATGATGAACATGTAGTGTAAAACTTGTAAACGGAACTTGGTAAGTAATTCTACAATGCGACCTTCAAGGCTGTGATGGAAAAAATATGGTACCTAACACTACCCTACGTTTCTGTTGTCGAAATGTTTTAAAAAACTTTGTGCACAAAGATGTCGCGATAGTTCATGGCTAACGGAAATTACAAGTGATTGGATATCATTTCGAAACTATTAAGCGAATACAATTCCACGGTGCATTCGACCATGAAGAAGTAGCCCAAATACGTAAAGGATGATCACTTGCTTCGAACAGTGTTTTCCAACATGTAAAAGATAGACCAAAAAAAGCAAAAGCTAACGTGGAAGACATTGTGCGGATCTCCAAACAGAAAGGCATTTTCAAGAAAGGTTTCACAGCAAATTGGATCCTAAACTTCCCGAGTGACCCACGTTCGCGTATAATTTACCTTGAAGAATTGTACCACAAACCTATTCGTGGTGGCTTCTATGCCGAATACATTTGGCCTACGATGTATCCCGATAAGTACTTGGTGGAGAAAACTCTATAAACGAAGAAATATACTTTCTTACTTCGAGTGGAGGGAATTTCCACTTCGCTTTAATTCGTGGGTGGCATATTCAGAAATAGAAAAAGTTAGTAATTTCCTTGTTTTTTTACTTGCAGAAATTATGTTATAATTTTTATTTGTAACTTTGAGGTGTTTTTATTTCTCGAACCTGTCACTATTTTGGAAAGTTTAATTTAATTATATATGTTTATTTAAAATTTACTTTTTGCATCATTCAATGATCAAACCGAGGTGATCTTATCATTCATTATTATGACATGCCATATATTTTTAATGATTTTTGGAATTTTTCCAGAATTTATAGCTTAATAATTAAATAATTTTCACATGCTGGCCAAGATGACTGACAAGATGGCTGGCGCCCTGGCAATAAATGATTCCTGCACTCCAGCAGGCAAAAATTAAACTAATATAGCAACAGCACTCCCTAGCAGGCAATGTGTGTTAACTAGCGTTCCTACTTACGAATACCGAAAATAAAGACGGCTGCTTCCAGCAGATAAAAACAAAATAGCGATCTAAGATGGCGTACTCCAGCAGACGAAAACTAGGTGGTCACCATGACGTCATACTGACTAAACATAATATCTGCCTTGGCATTAGTGGTGGGAGATCAGTCTGCTGGTGGCTTTCATGTAGGATGGATCCATCGCCATTTTTTTTAATCGAATGGCCTCGTTGGGTCTGAATCAAGGATTCCGAACTCCGTGACGTACGTGCGTTTTT
The DNA here is from genome assembly GCF_032445375.1 of Bacillus rossius redtenbacheri. Classification (NCBI taxonomy): domain Eukaryota; kingdom Metazoa; phylum Arthropoda; class Insecta; order Phasmatodea; family Bacillidae; genus Bacillus; species Bacillus rossius. Next base: position 28,210,689 of record NC_086336.1, on the reverse strand, counting down.
AATTGAAAGTTTATTATATAAAATTGTATATATTTAAAAGATTCTCCTGATTTTCTTTCATAAAAGTTACCGATGTTCAATTTGGTGGCCATAACTATTATTGCAACCGTGATGTACCTGGTAAAGTAAACTGCTCCATAATAATGGCTACTGCATCGTCGACCGAAACATCGGTGATATCTTCGCCTTCGACGCGGCTACAAACCAGAATCCAAGCAAGTCCTGACAATGGCCACGAATGCCTGCGAACGTTTTAAGAAATATAACTATTTTCAAAACTGAAAAAAAAAATTAACATTTAATTGAGTACCACGTGTTTCAGTTGCTGAATCTTGGCGAAACAACGAATATAGCTTGGCGAAGTGAAAGCGACTGGCGTGTTTGATGCAAATAATCTCATTCAGTGGTCTAAATTATTTTTGGAATATGCGTGTGTCTAATACATGAAAGAAAATATTTACAAATTGATTAAATATAGCACTGTGTAACAAAATTTACGTGGAGAATTTGCTGAAAAATGACTTCGTGGAACTCAGTGCACGTGTGCAGGTTTTTGTAACACTGCAGTGTATTTACTCAATTTTTCTTATCTCACACTCTCCACGAGTTCTCTTGCTAAGAGACACACTAATTTTGATTGTGTGATATGCAAAAAATACAGAAGACTAAACAACAGTACAGTTATTTCATTTTCTATTCTATTGTTATACTTGCTAAATAAAGTGTTACTTAGCCCTTAAATTAAACAATTTGCTATATATATATATTTCACGTACAAAAAAAAATCCCATATAAATTTGACGCACTTTTTTTTTTTTTTTTTTTTTTTTTTTTTAGTATTTACTGGCCGTGTGACTGATGGGAAAGTATTTGATTCAAATTTTTCATTAATCACCAACTGACTTTCATTTATAGATCGAAGCCTAAAATCCAGTTTTCATTTTTCTAAATAAAAGAATGACAAGTTTCTTTACACATTTGCATTCTCTATTTTACCCTCTAAGGGTATGAATTAAAAAAATTATTTTGTGTTCACTTACGTTAGATAAGAAACGCCTATGCAAATTTTCATGCTTCAAGGCACACCCGTTTAAGATATGCATTGTCTGTCAGTCCGTTTTAGAGTTTAGCTGAGTATATTGCCAAACATCATTGAAAGCCAGCATATAGACAAATTATCTATTAATTTAGTACATAATTTGTTGTCTTACGATGTGTTTATCGTAGTGATGAAGCATGATACAATTACTTTCAAGTTTGACAATTTTTTTATTATTTTGTCTATTAATTATGATGAAAAAATGCATATATACAATAACATTAAGTGTCCACTTTGTACAAGTAATTTATAAACATGCGGAAAACCAATGCAGTGTACCTAAAGTTTTAGCATAATGACGAGGATATTTTTTGTAATAGTCGAGAAATCTAATGTGACCTTAAGGTTCGTTTGTATGATAACCCGCAAATAACATGATATTCAATGAAATATGGTTCGCATAGTACATTAGCACGGTTATTATTCCCAAGTATGAAACAATTCACGGGAATGGTTTCACTCAAGGCACTACCCACAGCCTAAGTGCAAGCGAACTGGTTGAAGATTCAAAAGACTTGTGTCATAGAACAAGACGACTAGAGGAAATACATAAGACACAAATACAGCATCAATAAAATTTATTGCTCCAAAAAAAAAACAAGTACATAGAGCGATGGGATTAAAGTTGGTGATGGACACATTTGTATGATCTAACGCGCAGTGCCGTCCACAGGGCGTTATGTATGGCGCAATTTACACCACTGAAAAACATTTGGTGAAGGAATTTCAAACTTTTAAGAGGGGGAGGATTTAAGATTAAACAAATGAAAACCAAATCTTAAATCATTTTATCACTTGAGAATAATCGGCCTTAAATGACAATTTTTTACCGTTTAGTATTTAAGTGTTAGATTGGCAAAAAACCACGATTTTGATGAAATAAATCTCCAGAGGTATGACTCCTCGACCACCGGGTAGGGGAGTATCATATTCAAAGTCTTAGGTAAGTAGTTTTAAGAGAAGTGGGCGATGGTTGGTTTTACTAGGGGAAGAGGGGACGGACACACTCGCAGGAACAGCAGTAAGCGGCGCTAGTGGTCACCCACGTGGATCGGCACGCGCTTGGTGACGAGGATGGGCCTCGGCACGGGCACGTGAACCCGCTTGGGCACGTGCACGATGAGTGGCTGTGGCTGCGGCACGTGCACCGGCTGCGGCGACTCGACGCGCAGGGGCACCTTCACCGGGTACGGCAGCGGCCTCTCCACGGCGACCGGCACCGGGCGCTTGACGGGCACGTGGTAGGGCCGCGGCACGGGCACTTGGTACGGCACGTGCACGGGCACCTCGACGGGCACCTGCACCACGTAGGGAACCTTCCGCTCCACCTCCACGACGTACGGCTTGGGCACCGTGACGGGGATCTTCTTGGTGATGACGGTGGCGACGACGCCGCGCTCCTCGTGGCTGGGGTGCCCCAGGGCGATGGCGCCGCCGCCGAGTGAGGGCCCTTGGTCGCCGAGGTGCTCGAGACCCGCACCGTGGCCCGTCAAGCCGCTGTCCAGAGCTCGCTTGTCCTTCCTGCCGGCGGCTTCCTGCGCCTGCTCGGCCGAGCTCGCCGACAGCCACAGTAGCAGGGAAAACACCTGACAACCCATTGCAAAATATTACATTTTATTGGCACAGAGTAGAAGCGCCCCTAATTTCTTACTAGGTAAATCATTTTAACGAATTTTATTTAAACTGATTTTGCTTCCATTATTTTAAGTATAGTCTTGATATACATAAGCATTAATTTTTTTCATCAAATTCTTTATAAGTTCTTAGAAACTTAAAGGCCAATTAATATGTCAACACTAGAACGAACTAAGAGCATGTAATCTTGTTGTTTACTGTTTTAAATAAATCTTTTGTGTGTAGCCTTTGACAAGTACATATTACCTAATATGTTTTTGTATATCATTGGTCATAATACCCTGAAAAACTCAGGTCTGTACTATACTGGGAAAACAAATTATTCCATTATTTATGAATGACAAGACGCGCAGCTTCAGGGAATTGCTGATATATTACTTTCAAATGAAAAGTATGTGATTTATTCCAAACACATTAAAAAATTATGCAAAATAATTTCTAAGGTGCATAAAACATTTAATTCAAAACAAAACCCTTTAAGGTTTTTTAGGTGTTTTTGCTTAGTCATTTTTTAGTTTTATTGTAGAATCTGTGTCTAATTTTATTATTTCGTTTTAAGAGTTTTTGAGGATATATTTTACCTTGATGAAATAGAAACTTAACTCCTGTTCATTTCATAATGTAGAAAATTTTAAATAATGTTAAAGAAGCAACTTCTTATTTTTAGTTAATTTTGAACCATTGTTTACACTAACACTTTTTTTATGGTTAGAGTAGAGCTTACAATAATTTAATAATTTGGCCCTTTTATTAATACATACCTCCATTATTTTAATATATTTGATAAAATCTTTTATTTCATTGAAATCTAGACTACAGATATCATATTTTCTATCCAACATATAAGTTAATTCTTAGTTCTACTCAGTATAACTACTGAATATAAATAGTACTTATGGAAGTCTCCAAGCCATTAGAAAATTATTATGTTTTTTTGAAGCTAGTAGGATAGTAGGACTTCCCGACACGAGATGGCATAGTGATTGCCTCGTCAAGCTGGTGGCGCCGTTGTGCGGTGGCAGGGAATTTATTAATACATTGTTTTCCGTGTTTTTTTTGTCTTGGAAATACTGTTTACTGATTTCATAAATGGCCCCAAGGAAACAGACCACTGAACAAGCTGCATGCTTTCTCCTTGGGAATGTGAGGTCATTTTAATTGGCTTGACCTTTGATGATTCACATTTTGCGATTTATTGTATACTGACAACCGGAGCACATCAATCACTAATGTTGTGGTCTTGCTATTTTGGGTCTGCTGGTTTTTCAATCAAACATTGGTATATAAAAGAGCTTCAATATAATCTGGGCAGAAATAACTTCAAAGGTTGAAGACCTTTACAAATTGTATCATAAACTAAAACAACCAAAACATTCTACATATTAATCGAACGAATTATTAAATTAAAATGGCTCAATACATTAAGTTATCATTTCAGATGTTAAGGCGATTGGTGCATGTAAAATATTATGACAAAACTAATTTAACTGTAAATATTTATTTTTGATGCTTCTTTTTAAGACATAATATACCTAGGATTTTTTTAATAAACTTTTTTTACTGAGTTATGTCATTTTAAATGCATTTATTTTTATTCTAAGCCAGAATTATTTAGAAAACACATAATTATGTTAAACTTAAGTATAGTTCAAGAAATGAGTGTACGAATAGGTTTCTGCAACTATAAAAGTAAGAAAAATTTGTTTTCATCGTCAAAATTACAGTTTAATATTGACAATTTCCATTGATCATTGCTGGACTACTTCAGGAGCGATTTAAAGAATAAATTTTAATGAAAATGAAAACATAATTGGCAGAACACTATTGAGTTATGTATATATTTTCATATCCTTTTGTTTTTTATACGATCAGACTCAAAACATGCCCTCTGGAGTGGAAGTTCTAGTGCTGCGTGTAAAACTCTCGCCGCCGGGAAGAATGTACCCGCGATGTGGCGCTGAGGGGCGGCGCTTGTCGGAACCAGGTGGTCCGGCGGAGTTCCGGCCGGCTGGGGAGGGGGAAGAATGGTGTGTAGAGGGAGGACAAGAGAGGAGGCCGAAGAAACGAAGGGTCTGTCAAGGTCGCGCTTCATAGTGGAATCATCGCTCAAGCAAGGAAATTGTCTCTGTACAGAAAAATTCGTACAGCGAAATTATTTTTAGCGGTTATGTTTTGACTTGAAGTTGAATACTGACATGGTGATTATTCTTTGTGGTGGTTGTTTACACATATGAATACATTTTTACCCTCCAGATTAATATGTTTTGACAGCATAGAACATCAGTTGTGTATTCCGGTTAGTTAGGGTATGCTATATGCACACTAGAATGACAGATCTAAATTTAACCCAAAAAATAGTTTTATATGTATTAAAATTTATTTAGAACATCAAATCAACACTAGGCTATTCCAGTTATATGATATAAAATAAAAATTGCAAATTTTAGCTAGCGATGCCGGAATGCCGGGCACACTAACAACAAATGTCCTTTTGTAATATTACATTGCACGGAACACTGAAACCTTAATGCTTCAAATGTTTGTTATCAGTTTTATTATTCTGTGCTACATTATTTAAATTTATATGTTTAATTTATTTTGGGTTTTGAACTATATTTCTGACATTGTTACAGACGTTTGGGCTTTTCTCTATGTAAGTATTAAGTAATCGCGGATTTTGGAATTACGTTTTTCACGGCCAGAAATTGCCCGATGTTTCGGCGGAAATTTCAAAAAGTGCCTCGAGCCTATTGTAAAAGTTACGCTACTAAAAAGAAGCTTGGTTTTGGCCGTTTTGGTGCGTGCAGCTCCGCGTCAGGAAGTTCCTGACGCGGGCCTACCATAAGATATGTTACGTGTGCGGTAATAATTGTATGTATAAAAAGGTTATCATCAGACTGCTGATGGTATGTTAAGTTGCGAACGGGAATACGTGATTTTAAAGTTATTAACGTCAGAAGATATCATTAGTCCAAGTATGGCCATTTTGTTATTACTCTATCACTAACGCTGTACTGACGCCCTGCAACTTTTTAACATTGCCGATTGATATTATGACTTTGTTGATGTTCCTGGGATAAACTAAAACCAGCCGCTATTAAATATAATATTTACTAAATTAATTAGCCTCTCAGTATTATTAATTCACGATCATGTGAACATACAATGCACAACTATCTTAGTGGTCTTCAGTATATAGGTTTTATGTTTTATCGGACAATTGATTTAATTTATGAGTTAGTGAATTTTTCGAACCGTAAATCCATTTTTGAACTCTACGTGAAACATTGACATTTGCGAAGTCGTGCCCATAAACCTGGCAACTGAACGGGCCTTAGCTATCAAATTCTTTATTATTTACAATAAATATATTTGACTTTGTAAGACTCGAAAGTACTTAGACTCGTTCTGATGTATTTATAGGATAAGAACAAAAGAACGAATCATTTAGTTTAATTTGTGGGCGCCAACAACTTCTACGAAGTTGTAATACTGAATAAACGTTACAATTACTTATATTTTAATTAATTTGTACTACACACCATTAATTAAAATTTCTTTTATTGTTGTCTGGACTATTCAGTGGGTAGAGTTGGGTATGTCGTGGAAAAATTCGTAAAACCTTGGATTAGCATATATACAACGATGTTGTGAACTTTTAACTCAAGTTGTTCATGACTTCAGCAATCTGGTAGTGTGGAAATATTTGGCAAAGGATTTCAAATGATATTAAATTATTCCCGAGTATCAGTTTTTGCAAGCTAGTAAATGTTGTGTCATTCCTTAATCAATAAATAACCGACCTGTTAGGATAGTGCCGTGGTAACGAACTATACGTTACTAGGTTTGTCTTCTTTCAACCAGGACCTCAGCAATAAATCTTCTGCGTCTTCATCCTTGGTACACCCCTTTGCTGTCTTGTATCTTCGTCCTGGGAACGCCTAGTAGCAATTAGTCGTCTTCGTCCTGGGAACGCCTTTCGTTGTTTCCAAGCCTTCGTCCTGGAAACGCCTCTAGATGACCATCTTCGTCCTGGGAACGCCTATCGTTGATCGTCTTCGTCCTGGGAACGCCTCTCGTCGTTTCCGTCTGGTATCGTACAGTTGACTATTATAATTATTTCTTTCTTCGTCCTGGGAACGCCTTAGTATGATTTCAGATCTTCGTAGTTTATACTTGTAGTCTTCATCCTGGGATCGCCTTGTAGTACTCAAATCTTCTTATAAATAATAATTCTTCTTTAATTCAATAACTCTCTTCAAATCATTAAAATTATTCCTGTTTACTATACTTTCTTATAATTCTTCAAAATATTTCAATAGTTATAAGTTTCATTTCTGCAGTCATCAAATGTCATGTCTTTCCTATACGAAGTTCCTATATCAAGTCCCTATTCCTTTTCTCAATTTCTTCCAAACAAACTTTTATTAGCTAGCAATAATTTTTGTTAAATATTTTCCACCAATACCAGATTGTTTTACAAATATTCGTCATATAATATTACAGGTGAACTGTGAAAAACCCATTCTTATTCGTTAAAACAAAATATATCATTACTTGAGCAAAGAAGTTTTACATTCAAAGATAGAAATACAAATTACTGATTTATGGTTCATAGAGAAATAAATGTGTACTGAAGTGAAATTATAAATATGCTACATTAATTTTGTTCATCCATCTTGTTATATGAAATTAACAAGTTCAACCTTTATAGAATGCCCCTCCGAAGAATGTCTACATTGTGTATGGTGACACTATACACTGGAGGTATTCTTCCAATAACAATAATACACTATGGACAAAATTACACTTGAACACATATCATAGTTAAATATTTACAAGAATTACATACAATTCACACTCAAATAATAAAACAACAAAACAATTCTCCATTTAATATGTACACGTTTTCTATTTTAAACATAGTTAAACAATTGTATCATAATTTTGTTTTGTTTCGTACTTAGTAACTCCATTAACCTTTCACGTTATACAAATATTATGTATTCATATCATTAGTGCGTGGGTAAATAAAACAAACTTTCAAATGAACGATTATTTTGCCCCTCCAAACTTTAATTAATGGTATGTTTTTCAATAAGGCTGAAAATTTAATTCTCTATCATATTAGAGTCTTTATAAATTCTTAATTGGGTTACATTGTAATGACCTATGATTTTTCCTGTGTCAATATCTGCTAATTCGTAACAGTTTTCTCTTATAACCTTAGTTATGCGATAAGGACCTTCATATAATAAGAAAAGTTTCTTTGTAACTAATTCCCAAAATTGACTACGGTAATCTGTTCTCTTTAGTACTAAATCGCCGCAAGATAAATTAATTTTATTTGCAGGTTTCATTCCTCTTCTGCGCGCGTCGGCGGCAGCTATTAAACGAGCTTTTACTTTATTTTGATTTTCCTTCCGTGTTTCTTCCTCCTTAATTTCATTTTTAGGTTGGTATGATTTATTTAATCCAGGTTTGTCAGAAAAAGTTTCCTTATGTAATGATAAGACTTCAAATAAACGTCCTTTTAATTTTTCGTCATTTAACGAGTTACCTACTGTAGCATTCTTCAAATCTGATTCTGAAGCTATTGAATCATTAATGTTACTACAACATGTTTGTTCTTCCCTTCTTTCCTTCTTTAACGTACATAAACAATGATCAGTAAATTTCCAATTTTCCGCATAGGTTGATGACGATCCGTCGTCATTAATAGTAACTAGACATCTTCTAAAATCTAATATAACATTGAATTTTGTTAGAAAATCAATACCTAGAATAATGAGTTTCGACAATCCATTAACAATTAGTACTGGTACTAACTTAGTTGTTCCAAGTCCATTTACTTCTAATAATGTCTGTTTGTTGATGATTGGGCTAAATTTAGTCGTCACACCTAAGATCTTTAAGTTCGGTACTGGCAGAATAGGTAATTTTACTCCTTTACTTTCAATCATCTCGACGCAATCAGAACTGATGCAAGAAATTTCAGCCCCACTGTCTAACAATACTGGTACTTTTACTCTGTTTATCATTAAAGTGATTTCAGGACATAAAGCTTCTTTGTCGTAAATCGCGGTTTCTTCATTTGTTTCATCGCTTAAAAATTCCCTGTCATTGTGATTTAAAATTATAGTGTGTAATTGTTTCGTATTGCTTCTCATAGACATATTCACCGTTTTTCCGCTATAGTTATTTTCGACTCCATTCTCTAGTTTTGGGTTAGACGTTCGGAGTCTATCCTCTCTAACCCTACTTAGTTTAACTGTTGCGCATTTTGGTTAGCCTCTTGCGAATGCCATATCGCGTTTGGATTAAACTCACGGTTGTTAAAACTCATTACATTACTTCCTCCTTGTCCGTTCGTATGTGTTGAATTTTCAAACATAAGTTTCGTGTTTGGTCTCCATTCTGGTGTTTTAACTACATTACCTACGAATTGGTCCCTTGGTTTGTTTACTTGTGTCGGAAATCTAGTATTTGTCTGTTCCTGTGGCGTATTTTCAACAGTATTCGCATTTTGTGTCATCTGTGTCACCGCCCCTCCTGCGTTCGGTGTGTTTTTACAATAGTCGTCATTCCTTCTCCAATTTCCCTTCATTTGTGGTCTTGAAAATTTATATCTCCTATCTGATTCCTGATAATTATTTCTATTATAATTCTGGTTACCATATTTCCAAAAATTCCTCCTATTCTATTGGTTTCTGTCATACCAGTTTCGTTTATAATTATCGAATCCCAATGTGTTAACTCGCGGTGGTCTCTGTTCTCCTGTATTTTCAAATTTTCTTTGGTGCCAATTTGAATACAGAGGTACATTCGGTTTACTATTGTTACGATTTTCATTTGGTTCTCTACGTTCGTATGTTTCCCTGTTCGTCGTCGTTCTCTCCAACTTTTCGAGTTTGTCATAGACTAATAGTTTTTCCTTGAATTCTACAATATTTGAAAATTGTCTACCCGCAAACTGTAATTGATATTTAATAGGTAGTTGCGATAATATTAGTGCAACAAATTCCGCATCCTCCATTCTACAATCTAAATACCTGGTTCGTTCGTACATTTCACTAACATGTGCTTCTAAACTTTTATTTTTCTTGTCGAATTTTTCGGCATGTAACTGGATTCTTAGATTACTCTGAACTCTAGTATTCCAAAATTGTTGTGTGAATAATTTTCTAAATATTTCATACTCACTAACCGTATCTGGTAACATTTCCCACCAAAAGAAAGCTGTATTCTTTAAACAATGACTCACACATTTCAACTTATCTGCTTCGTTTAGTGCGAAAGTTTTACAATATTCCTCGAATGCTCTCAAAAATCGCATAGGATTTTCAGTGCTGATTCCGGAGTAAGTTGGTATGCTGTCTAACCATTTCTTAGCTGGATGATGTAAAGCTAATATCGGATCTGTTATAGCTGTTTGCATGATGCTATTATTCATATCCGAACCTCGAATAATTCCTGCGGAATTAGTTAAATTAATTGTTTCCGGTATTGTAGTCTGTGAATGTACTACTTCTACTTCTCTATGATTTCTGACGGTATTTCGCAACTTCATTTCTTTTTCTATTTCACCGATTCTTCCTTCTACTCCCTCAAATCTCACTTCATTTCGTCTGTTGGTCATGTCTAACTTTTCCTCGACTATAGTTACCGCGATATTTTGACATTTACTTTCACATTCTTTCAATTTTTCGTCTACTTTCTCTTCTACTTTAGATAGATCCCCTTCTATTCCTTCTAATATATCACATACTATAGAAAATTTTCTTTCTGTGTCCGTTACCATTCTATTCATGGCTGTATTAATTTGCCTAATATTTTCTAATAGTTCCTAATTTTTCTGTTTACGTTTCTCCTCCGCTTCGCGTTCTTTTTGTTCCCGTTTCTCCTCCTCTTCGCGCTTTTCCTGTCTACGTTTATCCTCCGCTTCGCGCATGAACATAAATATTTGTTCCATTCCTGACATGTTAGTTTCCCTTATTCTCGTATCTACTTCGCCTATTTGCGGCGTTGGTACGTCGCCCTGTCTGATGTTACTATCTATTTCAATTTGATCTGTGTTTTCAGATGGATCTGTTTCTGATGTAGCCCTTGAGTTATTTCCCCTCAAGAAATAAGTGTTCCTGTTTTCTTCTGACATCATGTATGTGGTATCTCTAATCTTGAGTTAAAATTTTCAGTTTGTTGTAGTCAATATACTTCGTGCTAATCCTTTGATTTATAGCCCCTCGTTGTGGTAGCCAATCTGAACGGGCCTTAGCTATCAAATTCTTTATTATTTACAATAAATATATTTGACTTTGTAAGACTCGAAAGTACTTAGACTCGTTCTGATGTATTTATAGGATAAGAACAAAAGAACGAATCATTTAGTTTAATTTGTGGGCGCCAACAACTTCTACGAAGTTGTAATACTGAATAAACGTTACAATTACTTATATTTTAATTAATTTGTACTACACACCATTAATTAAAATTTCTTTTATTGTTGTCTGGACTATTCAGTGGGTAGAGTTGGGTATGTCGTGGAAAAATTCGTAAAACCTTGGATTAGCATATATACAACGATGTTGTGAACTTTTAACTCAAGTTGTTCATGACTTCAGCAATCTGGTAGTGTGGAAATATTTGGCAAAGGATTTCAAATGATATTAAATTATTCCCGAGTATCAGTTTTTGCAAGCTAGTTAATGTTGTGTCATTCCTTAATCAATAAATAACCGACCTGTTAGGATAGTGCCGTGGTAACGAACTATACGTTACTAGGTTTGTCTTCTTTCAACCAGGACCTCAGCAATAAATCTTCTGCGTCTTCATCCTTGGTACACCCCTTTGCTGTCTTGTATCTTCGTCCTGGGAACGCCTAGTAGCAATTAGTCGTCTTCGTCCTGGGAACGCCTTTCGTTGTTTCCAAGCCTTCGTCCTGGAAACGCCTCTAGATGACCATCTTCGTCCTGGGAACGCCTATCGTTGATCGTCTTCGTCCTGGGAACGCCTCTCGTCGTTTCCGTCTGGTATCGTACAGTTGACTATTATAATTATTTCTTTCTTCGTCCTGGGAACGCCTTAGTATGATTTCAGATCTTCGTAGTTTATACTTGTAGTCTTCATCCTGGGATCGCCTTGTAGTACTCAAATCTTCTTATAAATAATAATTCTTCTTTAATTCAATAACTCTCTTCAAATCATTAAAATTATTCCTGTTTACTATACTTTCTTATAATTCTTCAAAATATTTCAATAGTTATAAGTTTCATTTCTGCAGTCATCAAATGTCATGTCTTTCCTATACGAAGTTCCTATATCAAGTCCCTATTCCTTTTCTCAATTTCTTCCAAACAAACTTTTATTAGCTAGCAATAATTTTTGTTAAATATTTTCCACCAATACCAGATTGTTTTACAAATATTCGTCATATAATATTACAGGTGAACTGTGAAAAACCCATTCTTATTCGTTAAAACAAAATATATCATTACTTGAGCAAAGAAGTTTTACATTCAAAGATAGAAATACAAATTACTGATTTATGGTTCATAGAGAAATAAATGTGTACTGAAGTGAAATTATAAATATGCTACATTAATTTTGTTCATCCATCTTGTTATATGAAATTAACAAGTTCAACCTTTATACAACAATAGTTAAAAAAAATCGGAGTGATATTTTGGTTTAATGGAATTGTTGTATTGAGGGATACGTGGTATTCGTTTATTCGTGTGTAAGTAATAAATCAGTCTTAAAATCAGTTAATTATTTTGTCTTCCTCTTTCGTATTCTAATTGAGATAAATATCAGATAATCATGTGTTACTTGTATCACGACATCAAGGTATTATTTATCACTAATTAATATTTTAATTTTGTTAACTATTGTGCATTGGGCAGTGCACTAGACATCACTACCTGTGTGTAGTGTTGCGTTAAACTTTTTAACGCATTAGAGTTCACATAAAATGATAAATCCAAAATTTCGTTTTAAAGTATAAATATCAGCGATCAATTTAATTAATATCCTGTATAACTAGTAAACCACTCGAAAATATGTTTAGGACCTGTTAACCTAAATATTTGTTAACAGTTAAACTGAACCAAGATGTGTTAGTGTTTTTTTTCTTCGTATATTAGAGGTATGGGACATCAAAATACGCATCTGTCGCCCATTGACTTTAAATACAGAATTATAAACTACATATTGTGAAAACATTCTGCAGCAGTTTTTGCTGAACGGAAAAACACGGATGAGAAGACAGACGAAATGTGTTGGGTAAGTAATTTTTTGTCAAATGAAATGGAACAGGGAAGTGCTTATCAGAATGAAAGTACAGAACTACTTTTGTGCAAGGAAATGCATTTTACAAAGACATTTCAAGAGAAATCACATTTAAATGAAATAGATCTTGCTGACATGGAAGAAATATACTTAGATTTAGAGGCCAGGCCCCTTTCAAGTGACGAAATTTCTCTTGAAGGGCTGAAATATGTTTCTGGCTATACAGCTCACCGTTTCAGAAATAAATATCCTGACCTTGGCACTACGGATTTCAATTCGGAGGACGATAGCTGGATACATACACAATCAAAGGGTAACTTAAAATGTCCCACTAATGAATTTTTTGAATTAAAAAAGATCGCTGAAATGTGTTTTGATAATGTTTATGGCAACAATTTGTGCATAAAAGAGCGGATTTTAGAATCACTGACTAAAATTATTTGCGGAACTACTGAAAATAAATATCCAGAAGAAGTTATATACTGTTTTGTCAGGACAAGAACGTATATGCGTATCAAGTATTTGAACATGAAATATTTTAACGAACAAGACCAAAAACGCAAAGAAAGAAATAAGATGAGGAAAACTACCCTCTAAGATTTATCAGTGTGATAGTGTCCACTTTCCTTCACCATAATATGTATGTTCATAATTTATTTACGATGTTTTTTAACTACTATATTTAAGAAAAGCATTTATTGTGAATATCGCAGAAATTATGTAGGGCTTAAGGTGTTTATTGTATTCCAAATATTGAGTATGTCATTTTTATTGCCTTTATTAAAAATAATATATATTTTAACAATGTAACAAAATTGCGATATTTTTGTATTGCTATTGCAATTTCGTTTCTTGTAAACATTATTGTAGACTTTTTCATATTGAAATTAAATTTGCTATAGGGTTGTTTGTATTTTAATTTTAAAGTTATAAGATTTTAAGATTTTTTATATGTTGTTTACTGTTTACAAACATTTTAAAAATATTTCCTTAACCATATTTTTATTTCCATGGCAATAGTCTTGTTAGCTTTTCGGGTAACTCTTCTACATGGATGATAAGATGGTGCGACATCTGAAACATATCACACCACCTTTACATAACTATTAAACTAAGAGGTATTTTCTTTACAAAATATTAAAGCACAATGTTTCCTTGTGGCGTAGGTGATTTAGAATTTACATTTATCTAGAAAAATGCGCTTTCAGAATTTTTGTTAACATTGTCATTCCAGTTGTATAAACTTTTTTGTCAAATTAGTTGTTATTTATACTTTTTGTTTCATTTTGGACTATGGTTTTTTTTTTAACTAGTTAATTCAAAGATTTGTGGTGTGTACAGGGAGTGATATCTCTATTAATTTCTATACTCCTTTGGATAAGCGGAATATTGCCACCACAGTTTTACATATAAACAAATCCTACAAATGTTTTAAACATTATGACAAATAAAAAATAGTTTCAAAAACATCCTTTTTTTTTTTTGGTGTGTATATTTTGAAGGTTAATATTATGTATGTACGTAAATTCTTAAACATAGAGTTATTTATTAATTTATTTAGAAAATTATTCATAGGTAGGTAATAAGTTTTTCTATTTGTCAATATTGTTATTATGGTAGATAGGAGTACAGTAAATGCCTACATTCTTATATTACTTTATATCTCTTTCGATTTGGAGTGTTTCTGAGCCATTCGGGGTCCTCAACATCACCCTCTCCACCCCAGCCCCCCCCCCCCCCCCCCCAGGTGGTTAAAGCCCCAAAATTTCAAAAGTATAAATTTTTTTAAAAATCTTTCTCTTTAGATTTTAAGTGTTTTCGAGTCATTCAGGGTCCTCGAAACCCCCCCCCCCCCCCTTCTAGGAAAAAGCCCCAAAATTTCTATAATTTTAGGAATTTCAAATATCTATTCATTCAAGATGGAGTGCTTCGAAACATTCGAGGTCTTGAACCTCCACCCACCCCCTCCTCCCTTCCACAAAAGTGAAAGCCACAAAATTTCGAAAAATTGGAGGAAATTGTATTAAAATTAAGTCATTACGAACTAAAGTGTCCGGGGAATGGTGGAACTTTTACCCAAAGTCGACTTCCTACCCAATTTTGATGGAGGGGGGAAATGCAAAACCCCAAAATTTTGAAAAATTTTTTAAATTTAAGTATACTTATTTACTATTTTGAGTGTTTCCGAGCCATTCGGTGTCCTCAAACTACCCTCCCTCCACAAGGAGTCAAAAACCCAATAATAAAAAAATTTCCCGAAATTTCTAAAACCTATTCTCTTTCGATTTGGAGTGTTTGCGAGCCATTCGGGGTCCTCAACATCACCACCCCCCCCCCCCCTTCACAGTGGTCAAAGCCCCAAAATTTAGAAAATTTCAAAAATCATTCTCTTTCGATTTTTAGTGTATTCCTGCTATTCAGGGTCCTCAAAATAACCCCTCTCCCTCTGGGGACAAAGCCCCAAAATCTCGAAAATTTCAGGAATTAAAATATCATTTCTTTCGAGATGGAGTTTTCCGAACCATTCGAGGTCCTGAACCTCCACCCCCCCCCCCCCCCTCCTTTTTCTCAAAAGAGAAAGCCACAAAATTTCGAAAAATTGGAGGAAATTGTATTAAAAATAAGTCATTACGAACTAAAGTGTCCGGGGGATGGCGGAACGTTTACCCAAAGACGTCTTCTCCAGCAAATGTTTTTGGTAAGGGGATTGGGGGAATGCAAAACCCCAAAATTTCGAAAATGTTCTTAAATTTAAGAATACTTTTTTACTATTTGGAGTGTTTCCAAGCCATTTGGGGTCCTCAAACTACCCTCCCCCCACAAGGAGTCAAAGACCCAATAATTAAAACATTTCCCAAAATTTCCAAAAACCTATTCTCTTTCGATTTGGAGTGTTTACGGGCCATTCGGGGTCCTCAAAAACACACCCACTCCCCTCAGGGGTCAAAACCCCAAAATTTAAAAAATTTCAAATGTCATTCTCTTTCGATTTTTTATTTCCCAGCCATTCAGGGTCCTCAAAATCACCACTCCCCCTCTGGGGACAAAGCCCCAAAATTTCGAAAATTTCAGGAATTTCAAATATCATTTCTTTTGAGATGGAGTGTTCCAAACCATTCGAGGTCCTGAACATCCACTTTCCGCAAAAGTGAAAGCCCAAAAATTTCGAAATATAAGAATATATATAATTGGATGTTGGCATGTTTGACATCGATAAACTCTTACACCGTTTGACCGATCGCCATGAAATTTGGCACATCGAAGTGTTTTTATCATGATGAAGGTTTTTATGCTATCCATTTTTATGTAACTCGCCGCTAGATGGCGCTGTAGAGCATCAACTTCTAAACCTTTCAACCGATCGCCATGGGTAAACAGAAAATCATAGGTCACAGATATACAAACAGTAATTATGTGTCATTTCTTAATGTCCAACACACTGGACATATCGCTATCCATTTTGCTGTAACTCGCGGACAATATGTCACCCGGTGTTCAGCCCGGGCAAAGCCGGGTACTGCAGCTAGTATGATATAAAATTCATTGTTTTCGGGCCTGTGACCGTTTTTTACCGTGCACCAATCGCCTTAATCTTCCGATTTTACCGATAATAGTTAAACATGATTTTTGCTGAAGATCTCGTTACTTGGAATTCAAAAGAACAATGTTTGACGTAACAAACCCTACTTATATGATATCAAACAACAAATAAAAGTAATTTTTCACACAATTATGATTTTGTGTATAGGGCTTGGAGATGAAATGGGCTGCCTGAGAGGAAATTTGTTCTTTTTAAGCTTCCTAATTAAAAGAAGACTGTTTTAACAATTGGACGTTATAGCCAAGAAAAAATGAAAATATATTTTGTAAAACTTACTTTTGGTTTCATTAAAATGAAAAGATACTCTGAATGATAAAATGTTATTAAAGTCACGTTTCAATGCTAACTTAACGTCACGAAAAATCTTTTGAACACTAGAACGTGTTTTCATTAACTTCGCGAAAGAAAAAGTACTCTTATGAGAACTTTTAAAGGCGTTTACTTATACTGTTTTTCAACATATTATAAAGTATGGAAATATATTTGGTGGAAATGTAAGATATCCCTTTTGTGATAACAACCAAAGAATTTGCTTGCATAAAATGGTTTGATTTTTGGTTTTTTGAAGATGCTTTATGGTTATTTTAAGTATACCAATATAAGTAATTTACGTAAATACAGCTTATCACATCTCTCTTTAGACTCGTGCGATTAATGCTTGAAAATAATTAATAGCAAATAAGTTGAACAGTTTTTATACGATGAATGATTTTATTTTATTATTTTTTATATTTAATTCAAATCTTTATATATATATATATATATATATATATATATATTGTGGAAAGACTGACAATTGTTTGCCGATAAACTCTGAAGCTGCATTTTATATTCTTATGCGCAGTTCTGACCAAAATTCAGTCAAAACAGGGAACAAATAAAAAAATGTCAGTAAAATCATAATGTTATGAAAAAGATTCACCGAATCCTAAAACTTGTGTAATTTCTTTTAAGGGGACTCACACATATTTTTCAATTTATTATAGCTTTTCTCAACATTGCGTGAAAAGATTTTTTAAATACCTGACCAAACCAGCAAACATTTTGGAAAAGGAAGAACTTGATTGATTGGAAGTTTTATTGGTAGCTTCCAGACTTGAATTCTAAAGCCTTTTTTTTTAATAAAATAGGTAATCTGTAAAATATTGCGTGAATTTAACAATATGGTGTGTAATTATAAAGCCGTCACATACGAGAAGATCAGAAAACAGACTATGTTTATTATATGCAATTTTAATTCTTCAAGCATAATAACTGTCGTCTACTTAAAGTAGAGCAATCCTAGTTAACTTCAACGTTATTTACTATTTTTGACGTGAATACGTCTTTAAAATTTCTTCCATAGTGGGAGGCAATTCAAAAAACCAATGATAGGGGATACACTTTGCTGTTGCGGCTACATGTCTATTATCTCCATACAAAATTTAATTACACCACTATATAGCTAAAAGTTCAAAGAATTCTTTATGCTAGGTGAGGACTGTGACGCATCGCTCGCTGTGGAAGGAGAAAATGCGAAAGATAGAAAGCTATAAAAATATGTTATTTAATTTCATTCTTGCTTCTCAAGTTTTTAGATAGATTTGTAATTTAGAAGACCAGGTATATAATTTTTCAAAATTCAATTACTTGCCCACAAATAATTGTTTTGATAATTTTATAAGTTAATGCCGATATTTTATCATTGAAATTAATTATTCCTTTATTTCAAAAAACATTATTTATGAAAAAAAGACAAATAGCGCGATGGGAAGCAATTGGTGTAAACTTTTGAGTCGGTTAACTACTATTATATTGAACTTCATTATTTAAAAAAAACACTCAAACTTATCACATAAAGCAAACAAATTGAGTGTCCTAACATGTTAGATTTTTTATATGTAAAAAAATACTCTTACAAGTTCACAACAATTACGAAGTGTTAAAACTTAAATAAAAATTTAAAACCAGTTCAGACTTGATTTTTTTTAGAATATAACTATCATTAGCATACAGTCAGGTATAATAAAAAGAGCCTTTCTCTGCTCCTTTTGTTGTTATTTTAATGGGTTAAAGAAAGTTCAAAAATGGCAAACGTGCAGATAAGTTTAAAAATTGGCAGTTTGGTTTGGATTAACTATAATATTTAAAATCCTGTTTTTAACTATCTTATTAATAACATCAAATAAGTTTTAAATTAGTTTTGAAACACAGATTTTAAATTACTTTAATTATAATAAAAATAGAGCTATAATTCCATTTTAAAGGGTCATTTATCACTTTAATAACTTAATGAATGTTTCATAAGTTATACGTGTAATTTATTTTCAAACAAAATGATCTTCGATCACAAAAAATATCACGTTAGGTATGTTGCTCTCGTTTGTCTTTGTAAAAGGTATGCAAATTGTGAACTTCTCTGACCTTTTGGCCATTATTTGTACTCAGTGCTTATAACATGGAAACTTACCAGTAATTTCATGACGATAGCTTTCAGTGTGTTGTGCCGTCCAGCAGGCAACCAGTCGGCTGAAGTAATTCGCATTCTTTCTTCCGCTTTTATACTCGAGACGGCCAGCTTATGCCTTCTACTCGAAACCAATACTTTCTCCCATTGGAGCTTCCATCTGCTGCCTTAGCAGCTGCTGGTTTCGCCTACTCATCCTGAGTGTGCATTACCGCGACAGTTAAGCCAACAACAAGAAAAAACATCACCCGGAGGCTCTAGCGAAAAACACTGTATTGGTATGAAAAAATTGGTTGTTTGTAAAGTCGCTTTACGGACGATAGTTTAAAGTGACAACGTCATAACAAAACATTGATGAAATGATTGCATACTTTTATGAATAAAATTGAATAATTTTTATTTTAATAATAAAATAATAAATACTTGAAATTATACTTGTAATCAGATTTTTAAAATTCAAGAATAATAACCCTCTATTGCCGAAATTGTTGTTGTAATAAGCAATGAAAACCACAGATTAAAATTCGTCGAGAATATTTTACGTTTTTATGTCATCCAGTGCTCAAAATGATATGCAATTGTGGCCCCGGGCACGAAATTTTATTTATAATTCGTTAATAATAACGCCCCTCGAGATAAACAAAGGAAAATATGTATTAACGAGTGCCTGGTTGCCACGGTAGCGGATAGATTCCGCGATTCGTTCAGTTCACGTCCGTCACCGTAGATGACAGCACCGTAAGGGAATAATATTGTTTCGTTTTTATAATACGATTTTATAACAAATACGCATCCCAAATACACCAAACTTATTTATAATGTGTTACAATATTTTTTAAACCATTGTGCAAAAGATCCCGGGTGTAATTTGAATTATTATGTGTAACTGTAAAACACCATTGTTGGTACTAAAACGTAGGGTATTTGAAAATTCAACATTACTTTTAAATAACCGAACCGATTGTGCTGAAAAACGGTGGACGATCGTTAAATTATATAATATTAATAATTCAAACGACGAACACATGATTGAAAATTCAAAGCGATGGTTGTTCCAATCGAGTGGAAGAGAGATGCGGTGCAAGCGTACAATGAGCGTAACGGGACACATCGTAGTGGGACAATGTGCGGTACGGGACATTTTTTCGTCCGTGAAGCCGGCGTTCATCGATTTATTAGAATTTGTCACGTCAAAAATATTTTCATTCACGGTTAAAATATTGCATTAAATTTTTTATTAAAAAAAATGGAAATCAGTTGCCAAGTAATAGTTTAAAAATTTCAAGAAAATATTTAAATTTGCCAAACACATTGCCAAGTTTGTTTTTGCAAATACGACATACACTTTTAGAAATAAAACTGAATACATCCTGTCGCACTTACAAGAATTAGAGCATACTTAAAAATTTGGTTCATGTTATATACAAGCATAAGCTTTCAAACGATGGAAAAATAATCAAATATTTATCAATAGGAGTTAATATTGTTTTATTATGCTTAATAATATGTGCTCTTAATTCTGGAAGGTTATCTAGGTAACGGTTTACAAATAACTTTTATTGGGACAAAACAAAACTCAAATGCCCGTGCAAGAATCTGCATCCAGTAATGACATTAAATACCATTAATACCATTGAACTTAGAGAAGTCACCAGGCCATCGGGATTTTTCATTGTGTTTTAGAGCTCTAGTAGGGCTGCCAGATGTGAGATGACCTTTTAACCGCCTCTCAAACTGGTGGCGTCTTGTGCGATGACCAATGAAAGTAAATCATCCATTATTATTCTGCCGTTTCCATTTTGTCTTAGATGTAACCTTTTCAGGGTAAATGAATGACCCTTGAGAAAACAGACCACGTAACAAGCAGTCTGCTTCCTCATTGGGATATCTGATCTCATGTCAACTGGTCTGATATTTGAGGTTTTACATTAATCACTAATGCTGCTATTTCGGCTATGGTGGTTTTCATCTCAACATCGATTAAACAGAATTAATTTATAAACAAACCAATGAAAACTTCGATATCTGACGAGCTTAAACAATTTAATCATAAATTAAAAAAATTACCAAACTTTCATATATAAATGCAGAAAAAAGGAAAAATAAATAAATTAAAATAGCTCATCACTCTAACTTATCGTTTTAGATTTAATTCTACTTAATCTACTGATGAAAACTTAAGCTTCAGATTTTGTGGCAAAAGATTTTATTACCTGTATGTATTTCAAAAGAAGATCATTTTAATTTATAAATACCTTTTTAAATGTAATATATCAAAACTAGATTTTTAAGTTTATTAATGAAAAGGGCTGCCAATGCTGAATTGATCTTTCTTGTTAGCTTCTTAATTTAGACATATATTTTAAGTATTCGATGTTATAGCCAAGCAAAAAAGAATGTATTTTTTATAACTTGCCTCCGGTTTCATTCGTCAAAACCATACGCTGAATGGTAATATATTTAGTGATTGAAATTAAGCTTTAGTGCTCACTAAACATGAAAAATCTATTGATCATCAGATCACGTTTTCTTTTCTTTTTCAAAATAAAAACGCCAGTGTGAAATTTTTAGGAGTTTTCACTGAGTTATGAAGTATGGAAATATATTTGTAGAAAGGAACGTTTCGTTTCATGACGATAGTAAAAAAAATTGTTATTTATTAAATGAATGGATTTTGGCATTTTGTGAAACGATTAACACGGGTCATCGATATTTTTTTTAAAATATAGCAACATTTTATTTCTGGAAATACAGCGCATTACATGTAACTTCATACTCGTATGAAGAATTTACAACAGTACTAAGCATATATGACTCAAAGCCAATTTTTTAAGCAATTAATATTTTTGGGTTCTATTATGGCCTTTAGAGTCTATTATATACTTATAGTAAAGAAAATAATAGTTTACCTTGGAAGTAGCTAGGATTTTGAACAAAACGGGCTAAAAAAAAATTTTTAACCTCAGAGGCGACACTAAATGTCAAACATAGAAAAGGTAACGCCTATCTGAAAACACCGTGGAAACGGTGGATCTGTAACATTAAATTGATAAATAAAAATGCAATTTTGTCTATAGGTGTGCTTCAATTTATTTTGCTTTAAAGGTCTTTCTATTGGGACTTAAAACTTTGAATATTTTAACTAAGGTAAAAGAAATCTTGATACATCATTGTGAATTGGTACAAAATAAAATAAACATCATTTTTATGCATGAATAATTGAATTATAATGTTAACTGAATAATAATAACTAGTTAACTTTATAATAGCGCCTGCCCGAAAATTATTAAACAAATGCATTAAGACATTGTTAAAAATAAAACATAATACAATATGTAAAACATATAGCCAATTTACACAATGGCTCTTTTCTTTGATTGTTTCATATAAGTTAATATTGTTATTGAAAATGTCAGAATTATATTTATTATATCCCGCCTCGTCACTCTCACCTTGTGACTGAGGGGAACGAGTTGATCTTTTGGTTACAGAAGGTAAAACAATGATTTCGTCCAGACGTTAGTTTGTCGGTTTTTATTTTACTTTTGGTTATTTGTAATTATATAATATAGAGCTACATAAAGTAAGTGAATTAACTAAATACATATACAACATGGAATTAAGATCACATTAATACAAGAATGGGCCGGCCCTTTTTAGAGAATTAACATAAGTTCATTAACAATATTTAATTAAATTTGGAACAATAAACATATTAAATTATCGTAGAGTGGGGTTCTTGATTTCAGATCAAAGAAACGTCATAGTTGGATGCTAGTCCGAAAAAGGTTTTGAAAAAATTTAAAGGCTGGCGTTTTGGAGATTGTTGGATGTAGTGGGATAGTAGACGAGACGTCAGAGGGCCGGGGTCATCCGCCCCGTGGAGACTGATCTGGTCCTTGGAAAAGTACCAGGGTCCGGTACTTCGGTGCCTGGTCCGGCACTTGTACTCTGTTACTTGGTGCCTGTCAAACAGGGTGATGTCTTCCAGGTTCTGCCCGCTGGTTGAGCAGACGAGCGCGACGCGGATGATCCATGTTTCTCAAAAGAAAGAAATTATCTACGATGATATACATGACTACTTTAACTAGATTTACGTGGACTGACTAAGACCTAAACACTACTATGGTGGGAAACATCCCTTGTCTAATTTGACCAATTTTAAGAGAAAAACACTGCGAGGCGTCCCGATGATGTCTGGTTCGATGCAGTCAGTCATGAATCGCTGCGTGCAGTGAGCTTGGGGCGGCCGAGACTCGTAGTTAAAAGCGACGTTAACGAAAGAAAGGTGGGGTGGCTTCGGCTCTTGAAACGATAGGTTCCAAACATTACCGAGGTGCTTGTCGAGGAAGGCAGACTTCGATATTTCGAAGTTGGTGGTACTGCCCGATGTCAGCATGACCTAATGAGGTGTGGCTGAACTGAGTAGAGATCGACTCGCGCGGGGCAGTTGGTAGCAGCATTGGGCTTATGGGAGGACTAGGCCAGTGCTCTGGTGGCCTGGGAAGGAACTACTGGATACTGGTTACTGCGGGAGATGCCAGAGGGCAGGCGTTTTGCGGGCATCCAAACTCCCAGGGGAAGTGATTCGTAAAACTAATGCTAGGTGGCATATGCATGTACTTCATGTACTACTGTCGTGGCCTTGGGCACAGGCCGAGCCTGGCCGGGGTTAGTGGCCGGTCAAAGACCCGGGGCGGTGTTCCCAGGAAAACTTGGAGAGGGGGAGGGGTTAAAACTGCGATGCCAGTGGGAAAGGTGGTCTACTACAAGACCCGGAAGTGTGACTATACTTTGGTGAAGATGTTCGCGAGCATGTCAAGGAGTGCTCGCGTCAGGGGAGGTCTTGGAACAATCAGATCTAGAGCTGGGAAAACTTGGGGAGACGAGTCTGACTAAGGTTGGATGGGAGTGTACAGGATTAGGAACAAGTTTAAGTTCCTGCAGCAAAGGGATGACTGGTGACATTTACTAAGTTAAAAAAATTCAAATTTAAAATTGTGCCGAAAATACTAGTTAGCTGCACAATTATCATGTGGTGCAATTTAAGTCCGTTCGGAAACTTCAGGGTTTGTCTTTATACAGTAAATTATAGACAATTATATTTCACATACATTTCACATGTATGTTACATATATTTCACATGGCATCCTAAAATCTTGTAGAAAGGGCCCGCTTTGGATGTCACAGAACATGAAGGGGTTTTGAGGCGATGTGGAGGATTTGGAAGTAGAATATCCTTAGCCTGTGGGTCGGGAGTGATTATTTCTTATGGTGCTGAGCTTCAAGGTGGCATCTTAGTAGCCGTAGGATACCGAGGCCCAGGAAGACCATTTCACCGGAAGCTTGGCTCCAGTTCTTGGGTCCTGCTTGCGAACAATCCAAATCCAAACGAATTAGACCTGTTTCACAGTCAGCCGTTAAACAGGCAAAAATACCCGCAGGAAAAAAGTGAATTATCGGGAAAGAGAATGGGTATCGACAACTCACCAAAACATGGTGTTGCTCCTTGAAATCAAGAGGTGTCTTTCTAAGGTACCCACGAAACTTGGATCGAAACTGGCGCGATGGATGTGTAATCACTAATAATTTAAAGAAAATTAACAAACTATGATATTCTCTACAATATATACACTGACTGATTGATTACAAAAAAGTAACTTTATAGGCCACAATATTTGGGAAAGCATTCCTTAACGAGGCGACTTCATCTTAATTTAAGTAGCGGAGGCGAATCTCGCTGAGCGCTGGCCTAGAACGATGCAGTCAATCGGAAATCGCGCCAAGAAGTCCCTCGTATGGCACCTGTGGCGCTTAATAAAATCCAGCGCTTTGCCTTGAAAAAAGGGGGGGATGCTTTGACTTCAGGGCCGAAAATTTCCGAAGTCATTAGAGGGAGAGGTAGAGAAATACAGGCTTCGAGAGCTAGACACTGCTTTTGGCACCCCATAGCAGCGCGATCTACTGTGGAGTCACCGAAACATGTACGAAGTCGACTCGTGCATCTCAAACAAGATTACTTCAAAAGCAAGGGAGCTTACGGAGGAGACTGGGGAGACTAGTAGAGCTCCCTGGTGGCTCGGAAGAGAAATACAGGAGAACGTTTGTTTGGGTAGGTTGCTAGATGGCAGTGGCGTTTAGCAAGAACTCGATTTTTAGGATGACCTGAATATTCTAAATGGCGGCCATAATATCCTAGAGGTTTTTTGGAGGCTTGTAGATGAGGACTTTAATCCTTTTGAGGACATTTTAAGTCTTTGGCATTTTTTGAGGACTAAAATGGGAACTTTTTCCTATAAAGGGAATTTTTCCCTCGAAATAGGGAAATTTTTATTTTCCTTATTTTTTTAGATTTATTGGCGAATGTTTTTAAAAAAAACTGGAAGTATTAGTGGATTTTGGCAAATTTTTGGCAAATTTTGAATCATTTTTGGCTATTTTTGGAAAAAAATTGAATGACAAGTTCAAACGTTATAGTCATAAAGGTGATCGCAGTAAAGTCACAATCAAAGATGGCGGACCGTCTCCTCGCTTTTTACTCCGACTCCAGTAGCAGGAGGAACATTTATATACTGAGACAGACACCGGAATACCAATGCAACATAAAGGTGCACAACTAAAGACTAGTTTATTATAAGGGCCTTTAGAATTAACTATAATAATTAGTTGTGTACTAAATTTATAAAGTTTCTATACTTATGTATGGTTTATGACTGTCATGTAGGAACGTAGACGTGTCGTGTTCGAATCACATGCTGACTTAAGAATTTAAAGAAATTACATCAAAACCTTCTCGCCTATAGTCTCCTTTTGAATATTCAATAGCAATAAAGTTTTTTAAAACAAGATTAACTGCTCTCATTGACATACACATACATACAGTCTACAATTTTGTATTATTTCTGCTTGCTAGATGCTTAGATAGAGACAGTGGGTGTGATCCATTGCGGTATTTTCGCTGCTCACCGCAGAACAAACACCAAATGAGATATTTATTTAAAAATTTCCTTGAGATCCAGCCACATTGACGAAATTCAATTTAAACTTTCATACATATCATAGAAAAGAGAGGGAGGGATACATATACAGTAACGCTGAATCTGTTATGCCAAAGAGATATTACATCTTTGAGGAAGCGTATTATGAAGCACAAATATTAGCCTTATTCATAGAGAAATTTATAAAATAAAAAATGGAAGTGTAACAACAGAATGACATTTTAAGTATAGCTTCATAAGTGGAATACGCCCTTGTTATTTATTTATTTACTAGCTGACCCGGCGATCTTAGTAATGCCTAATAGTCAACAAATGTCGTGTTAAATTTTAGCTAAACTTAATTTAGAATTTTATTAATGTAATAAAATAAATACTAAAAAATCAATATAATAACAAAAATCAAGTATTTCAATGGCGTGTCAGTAAGACATTTTCTTTATTGAAGCTATGTATTTTGCTGCATGGGTTGCACTCAGGTTGATTCTCTTCAGTAAAGCACCATGCGATATATGACATTTTTCGTTTTATCAGGCGTAAGAACAAATACCTAAAACGGATGGTTTGCCGACACGTGAACATGCCACGTACAATTGACCATGAAAAAAAAAACATGCATTTTCTATATTCAGACCACAGACACTTAAGGATTGACCTTGTTATTTGTAAATCGTCATGGCGAATGCAAGACGAATCGAAAACTGAATTCATTTAAAGTCACAGGCATATCGGATAGGATCATCGGAATCCTCGGAATGAGAACTTCTTAAAGTTTGAATTTTCCTTTGAGTACCATTGTGTGAATCACACTGATCATCAGTTTTCTTATCACCAAATGCGTTCCATTGCATAGTTTTGGTTGGTTTAGATTTCGAAGCATGATTACTACCGAGTCAACCTTCAGTTGCAAATTGTGCAGTGGAAAGCCAGGAAAATCCAAGGAGTTTAAAAATTAAGTTAGATAGTTGGTGTCTGCTTCTTCGTATGTATTAAACAACGTCATTTGCAGATTTGGGGTACCAATGGAGCTCCACTCAGACCAAGGCCGCAATTTCGAGTCGACAATATTTCAGGGGTGTGTCAGTTACTGGCTATAAATGAAACCAGGACTATAGCCCTACATCCTCAGTCCGATGGCATGATGGAGAGGTTCAACAGAACTCTCGAGGAACACCTTGCCAAAGTTGTGGCCGAGCATCAACAGGATTGGGATCAACACATCCAGTTGTTCCTAATGGCATATAGATCTTCCATCCATGACTCCACTGGGCAGACCCCTGCGAGTATTGTGTTTGGACAGGAATTGAGGCTGCCCTGTGATGTCAAGATAGGTCGTCCTCGCAGGGAGCCGACCAGCACCACTGAATATGTAAATCGTCTAGAGGAGCGAATGTCACTTATATTTGAGGAGGCCCGCAGGAATCTTCGATTAGCGACGAATCGAATCAAGACTAGATATGACCTGAAAACAAATTCAATCGGATTCCAGAAGGGCGATTATTGTGGT
This sequence comes from Bacillus rossius redtenbacheri, assembly GCF_032445375.1. Lineage (NCBI taxonomy): Eukaryota > Metazoa > Arthropoda > Insecta > Phasmatodea > Bacillidae > Bacillus > Bacillus rossius. The sequence goes on along the minus strand of NC_086336.1, from coordinate 28,183,119 downwards.
TGTATAACCCACAACGAAGAAAGAGAAGGTGCCCTAAACTTCAAGCATCATGGAAAGGCCCCTATGAAGTCTTGAAGCGCCTAAATGATGTGGTTTACCGGATACAGAGAGGAAAGAGGGGACGTATGAAAGTGGTATATTTGGACCGCTTGAGAAAATATGCTGGAAGGGATGCGTTACCTGTTCGGGACGAACAGGTTTAAGGAGGGTACAATGTTACGAACTTGAGCAGGTCCGCGGCGCGCGCAGGTTTGGAGCTGGCTGGCGGTCCAGCACGGCCACTGGCGTCACGTTGCCACTGCCACGTGAGACGTTCCGCGCGTGCCTGTTCGATTACAAGGGTCGCAGCTTCCCAAGCCTCCAGCCATACTTATTAAAAATGGCTTCAACCAGTTTATCTTTTCGTAAGTAATATAATGAAATAAAAAATACATATAACAATATTATCATAAGCCAAATGACTGTTGACTCAGCATGTGGGAAGCTCTCACAGCTAAATATTTTGAATTTGTACAACTTTGTAATTTTTTTCTGTGGGGTAATTTATTACCAATCTTAATGTTTAACATTAAGGCAACATCCTGTGTACAACATAATTTTACATAAATATTTTAGCAATATTTAAGAGTGATCTTGGATTAAATGCATTCTATATTATAGGCTACTGCTTCTAAATAGAGGCTCTTGAAGGCCTGGATATATTGACTTTCCTTAACTACTCTATTAAATTCTCATTCACTGGAGTTTAATCAAAATTTAAGGCACTGCTAGTATAGATTTATGCTTGTGCCAAATAAAATGAGTTTTGCTTGTTATGTGTACTATGGTATAAAAAAATGTTACATTATTTTAGTATTTTACACAAAGTTTTATTGATTATATTTCTTGAAAGCTGTTGAAAAAATATTTCTAGGCCATATCAATACTTATTATGCCTTGAACGCATAAAATATGATATATGCTTAACCTGTAATATAACAAGAAGTAAAAATGTAGTGGAATTTTTGTGGATTATAAGTGTGGAGATATTTCTTTTCTTATTTATTTTAATATTATTTAATATTTCATGGGGTTTTTAAACACATACTCAAAAATTACAAATATCACAAGAAAGATTATGCATTGTCATAATCACTTAATTTAATACAAACACCATATTCAAGGACAGATGATAACACTTTTTTTTTAGCTTAATCCTTAAAAATATATATTTCAATGTTTTTTGTAATATTCTTAGGGGGTATAACAACTGTAAGCATGTGCAAGATTTACCATAGTTAGTGATTCTTTAGTTTTTGAAAATATTCTAGCAAGGTTTTTTTTTTGGGGGTGGGGGGGGGGGGTCTAAGGACGATGACCATATAAAAATATAACTATGTAAAATTAATATTCAATTATTTTACCCTGTTAGGCAGGTAACTGGATGAGCTTCCTCAACTTAATATGGAACATCATTAGTTCTGGAGTAACAAAATATTTACATTAATACAGTTTGGCAACTATTTTTGTTACAAATAATATTTTTGTATTAATTTAATTACTAATATCAAAGGTTTTGGACAAGTCACATAAAATAGTCCTAATGATAATAAATTATTTCTATACTGAGCATTCAAAATGGAATTTATAAAGTCATTCTATAAATAGCTGCTGACAATTTTTATCTTTGGTAACCATACAAACGACAGGTAAGCATTTTGAGTGAAATGTAAAATATGAAATTAGTGTTTCATTAATAGCACCATCAAATATTATTGCCATTTAGGTGCATATTAAATACGTATTTTAATTTGACACCTTTAGTATTTTTGTCATTAAAGCTGCGCTCATCACAGAGAGTCCTTGTGGCACCAACAGCAAATGTAAGAACACAAATACTCAGAAAAAATACCGGTTAGGTCATTCGTTTCTGCTTGTTATGAAATAATTTGGTTATGTAATCCATCCATAAATGATTTATATCCAACTTCTGTGTCAACAAACCCCACGATATAATCTTCATTTTTCATAACGCATTTTAAAAACAACTTTTCAAAATCACGGTTTAATTATGCCATGCTTACATACTCAAGGGCGCCCATATGATAATTTGTAGGGGGGGGGGGGGGGGGGGCAGACTTAGGGGTATGAAGTATTTTTAATATTTTGGAAGACTAACTGCGGCTTGTTACTAGCCATAAAATAGTTCCAGTTCTGACCCTTTTAAAATTTTTTGTCCTGTTACTAAAATACTAGACCACAGTACTCATTCACCATAAACATCTTTATTGGCTACTTTATTAATTAAATATTAACTATTTTATTGAAACAAGTGAATTTTTAGCAACACAAATGCAGGAACACAGTCCTTATATTTATGCAGCGTTTCGGGTAAACGAATATCAAGAATACAGTCCTTCAACTCATTGCTCTCTTTACCCCTAAATAAATTTCGCGTACAAATTAAATTAAAATAATTATAAAGTTTAAAACGTGTTGGTCAAAAGATTTAACTTTGGGAGAGAAATGTTCTAAATATGTTATCACAGTAAGAAAATAGTTGGTTTTAAATGTAACACCTGAACTACGCTTATAATTATAGTCAAAAATTGTTTCAAACAATTTTTTTTTTTTTCAACTGTTGTTTACCTTTATCACGGCGATATTGTATCACAAAAAATATTCCCTCGTTCAAAGTTAAATGAATTTTAGTATGTTTCGATATGAATCATAATTGCTTATCATTTAGAATTAGCACAGATGGATTCAGTAGTCTAGGACTATCAGTTTATTTAGTGATAGTAAAGCTTCAAATTACAAATGTGAAATCTGTTTACAATATTCAAATAAGATATAAGATACTATCAAAATGATTTTTTTCAAATCATGTAACTTCAAACTCAATTTAATATTATCAGCTCAGATCATGTTATCAATGAGTGCCTTTAAACAGTGCTTACGGCTATTTTTGCTCAATGGTGTCAGCAAATTGGACTACTGGATATCAACTACACTTAAGGGACAAGGTAAATTCTCAAAAGTAAATTGCAAAGTTAAGTTATTAATCAAACAGCAATTTATAATTCCATTTGATCAGACACAAAATCAACATTATAGTTAGAACAAATTAAATTTTACTTCATGCCAAAAATTATTCACAATAAAATTAAATTGAAGGTGAATTTCTGGAAAATTAGTGTGATATCAGATTATATGAAAATAAAATTATTTAGGTACTTGATAATCGATAGTTCAAGGGACTCTCGAAAATTGTTCAAATGCTATTCAATACGACGATAACCAACCTCCGTCAGTACATGCGAAAGTATGACGACAAAGATGACCTCTGGCTCTGCAACACAGCTGTGCGTGGTCCGGGAACTATGGCTGTTCACTGCCGCTGCATCCTTCCTCGCATTGGGAAAGGTCTTGTTCGGTACGCACCAATGGTCGACTTCGAAGTTCTGTGTGAAACACGGCGCCCTCAACTGCTTCTATATCGCCACTGCCGGTCAATCGTTGGCCTTCCTTCCTTCCTTCCGGCTGGAGCGGTTTTGATATAAACTTGAAGAAATTCTTCTCCTCAGCTCGATTCTCTTCAGTCAAAAATGTTGATCGCTGGCATTACAGCACGTTGAACAGCGTCAGTAATCAGTCTTGCAGGCTAGTTGACTGGTTTCATTCGTTTCCGTCGTGAAAATTTGATAGTTCGTTTAAAAGCAAGCAATATATCGTGAATAAACCCTATCGTGGTTGCAGTTTATCGCCTACGATGATTAAAATTTGATGTCACAATAATCTAATTCATTAATACTACTTCTGCCACATTGCTTTATTAGTAAAAACTTGAATGTCAGTCGAAACTATAATAAAATCTTGCAAAATTGATATCTCGTGGATAATCAGATGTAGGTAATAACGATGTCTCTACAAAACCGTGGTAGAACGAATACTCCTTCGTTCTAAAGAATGTACTTTTCCTTTGCTATTTAAACGACTTTCAGATGTCAAAACACAAAACATAAGATGAATGTCCTAGCTATCGCTATTCGCTGAATATGCCAGCCAATCATTAACTTTCTTACAAGTTCATCTTCTTATAAAAATTAAATTTATTGTTTAACACATGAATTTCAATGGGTTATTTATAAAATATGAACATTTTATGAAACAAGCAAAGATAAAAAAGAGGAATTTCATATCAGTGTCTAAACACAATCATACATGTAGAGGATTAACCTAATTTAAGTTAACATAATTGTTAAGTAGGAATAAAGTAAAAGAATTTAGTTTTCAGTATCTTATGCTTCTCTACCTTCATAATTTAATACAGAAAACAAATTAAAAATGCACTCATCACACGATTTTTCACTGGTATTGACATAAAAAGCAAATTTTAAGATAAATTACTATGCATAAGTTTGATTACGGATTTGACTATAATATTTATCTGAAAAAACAAACTGTAATTTTCTTTTCTTCTTGCCGAACAAGTCAAGCACTTTGTCCTCGAAACCAGGGTTTTTCACACTTTTCCTGTGGACACTTAGAAGGCACAAGTTGGATAGACGGTCCTCGCCAGTAGTACTTCTCAGCCACGTTTGCACTTTACGCAGTGTGCTGAAAGAACGCTCTATTGTGCAAGTTGTGGGGGGTATGGTTTGGTAGAATATAATCAGTCTCCTTACTGCTGGGTAAAACATTGTTTCTGAAAGTATATCATGGAGCTTTGTTTTTTCCAAACATTCCTTATTCGTCCAGATGTCATACCATAATCTGGCTTCTGCCTCCAAGTTGTCGATTTGATAAAACTTTTGCAAACTTTTTATGTCTCTCATGAAATCTTCTTTCGTCTCCTTTTTCATCAAATGTGGGTGAAGAATTCCACTTTTAAAGGTATGCCTTTATCTCTTTTAAATCTTGTAGTAAATGACATAATTATAGAATCCATGTACGGATTGTAAATTGCTACTTTGAAATAGTCTTCAGGTGATGAGCACTGGACATTCACGTTACATCTGTGGGCCTGCCTTCCAGCCAATATTGGGATTTTTATATCTATGTCAAGCTCATTAAAATCTTATTTTACTGCCTCGAAAATGATTTTTAATTCGTCATTGCTTTCTCTCTGCTTTTGAAAATTTTCTAGCAGGTCAGTATTGATGTATCTGTCACCACACAAAAGTTAACATGATGCAATGCGTGGTGCAACTGTGGTTAGTCGCTGTGAGGTCACTTTATATCACTCGTGCAATGATAAAGTTATGGAATGATAAAAAAAAAGTAAGGGGAATGCAGGGGAGGGCAGAGGGCAGTCATTGTTTTTACTATTTAATATTATATATTCCGTTCAATAAATTATAACATGTATATTCAGGGGGTGGGGTGTTTAAAATTTTTTATGAAGATAACGATTTTACGAATGCAATCCAAGCGACCGTGAGCGTACGTAAAATCGGGATTCCAGTGTGAATTGCTTCCGAGTCTACTGAAGGTAGCGGAATACTTATCCTTTTAAACACTTTTGAAGGGAAAAAAAGGTTTTCCTCAAATTTCTAAATTCCAACATAAATTTTACGTTGTAGACTTTTCTGAACAATAATTCTTATATGAGTAACTTTAATGGTGTAAGCTTACCATAAAAATTGTGAATATTCTGAGCGTATATGTCGAATGAGGAAAACTAAGAAACACTACATAATAACAATGGTTTTTATCTTTATACTTTTCACTGACTTATTTACACTTAAGTTATTTATACTGACTGACTACACTAAACTAAATCTAGACCAGATGCATAAAACTGTCTCTGTTTAGAGATATTTGTGAACATACACATTATTATGACGAAAAAGTAGCAAAACATTTCGCCGTCTGCAAGCACATGTCAATTGTCGCGTCGTCTAACTCTTGACTGGTCTAAATATGTTGTGTTGTGTTATCGCGTGAGCTTGGGCAGGATTACGAAGGGAAATGACTCGCCACGGGCGTTGAGCTTGCCCGCATTTTCTCCCTGTACACAACACCTTATATCGCAGTAGCAGAAACTAATGCTTGAACTAACATAAAAATGAAGTAATCATGTAAAAAACGATATACAATAATATCTTCGAATTGAACCACTTCTACATAATACCGAATTTAAATAATTTTCTTTAAAGTAAATCACCTGACTACACAATATTTTTTTTTCCTTCCCTGATCGCTAGGGGGGGGCATGACCCCCCCCCCCCCCCCCCTGCTCAAGGATATGGGCACCGTTGTACATACTTACTCAAATTCCCGCGCAACATTTTCAAAACGTTAGCAAAATCTCGACGTTGGCCGAAGTTAATACTTTGGGTATGTTCGGGTATGGTCCAATACTCTTATACATCGTTGGCTTTCCTTTTTTGTAGCTCTACCTGCCTTTGACCGTCAAGTGCTGCTATCTAGCAGAGAAAATTGTAACCCTCTACTGTCCGGTACTGAGGATTGTCCGGTACTGGGAAAAGTTCCCCTTCACAAACACAAAGAAAATAAGCCCAAATGAACCTATGCTATTTATCATTTGATATCAGCTAATTTTTGTATGTTTTCTCTATGTTTGTGTTTTCATCTTTTTCTTTCTAATCTTTGGGTTTTCTCTATTGCATATAGTGCAAACTATCAGTCAAAAATTATTATTAAAATAAAGCCTTCCAATTATTGCAAGAAACATTCAAGGAACGTATCACTATTGTATTTAGGATGCATTTGGAATGTTTAAAAAAAATCAAGACAATTTGTCAAGAAAGCATGTTTAATAACTTTTAGTATATGATACATATTTAAATTAAGGATTTATTTAAAATATTTCCTGCACAAACAAATACTTTTATAAAATCTTACTAAAGCATTTTTCTAAAATTCTAAAGGTTTTTTTGGAAAAAGGGGGGGGGTGTGGTTGTTCTTGGTAATTAGGTTTAATTAGTGTGATAAACTTACAAACATACAAATCAATGACACCAAAAGATGAAAAGAAATTTGTTACGTCAGTTAATAAAATCGATATTTTTTGGGACACATTTACACATTTATCAATGAAATGACATATCTGTATTGCTGAAATCAAAGCAAAATCAATTTGGACTATACAAGTTGTCATAGTGTTAACACATTAGAATCAATTTCAAATTCGTAATTTAGAAAGCAGGATTTTTAATATTAAAATAAGATGATAATAAAGCGTAAAAAATAGACAGATTACTACATGGCTTTGTCTTTTTACCATTACTGGTGGTTCGTGTCTTAACGCTTGTGTGATGGTACAACTGGAATGACATACCCCGGCACTGCGCGAGATGCGACGGCAGAACTTGGTGGAGCAGGATACGTTACCACGTAACCTCTTTTAGCAGGCGCTAATCTTCCTCGACGATACTTCTGAGCTCTGGATTGAACGGGCAGCGGACGGTAGCGTGAATGAACAGCGGGATGAGATAATGTCGTTCTACCGTTTTTCACGACATCAGGTGGCAAATATGTGATGCCAGGGTACTTGGAGCTGGGTAGTGAATGTACCAATGTTGGGTTCGGGGTACCATATTTGCCAGCACGATGCGTTACGCAACTAATGCACATCGTACTCCAATGATTCATTATAGGTGGTAGAGTTGACATGTAACCAGGTGGTGGACCTTCACCGCCAGGGTAACCAAAAGGTGGGCGATAACCTGGTGGTAAGTAAGGATAGCTGCAGGGTAGGTGATAAATCATTACACCTACGTCATAACATGATGGAAGTTCCCCGTCAGGATAACCGTTAGGGGGTGGACGTTCATCGCCGGGATATCCTTCAGGTGGTGGATGTTCATGGCCGGCATATCCTTCAGGTGGTGGACGCTCATCGCCGGGGTATCCTTCAGGGGGTGGACGTTCTTCGCCGGGATATCCTTCAGTCGGTGGACGTTCATCGCCGGGATAGCCTTCAGGTGCTGGATGGTCAACGCCAGGATTTCCTTCAGGTGGTGGACGTTCATCGCCGGGATTTTCTTCAGGTGGTGGACGTTCATCGCCGGGATATCCTTCAGGTGGTGGAAGTTCATCGCCGGGATATCCTTCAAGTGGTGGACGGTCGTCGCCAGGATTTCCTTCAGGTGGTGGACGTTCATCGCCGGGATATCCTTCAGGTGGTGGACGTTCATTGCCGGGTGGTGCAAGAGAGTCTGGAAATGGGCAGATAACTTTGGGGAAATGTAACAAGACGTAGCATTTACCATCGTATATTGGTCTCAACAATGGCGTGTTTTCATCAGTCCCACCTATGTTCAGATAACCACTGCTTCCTCCTCCTCCATCGGGGCGTAAGGGACGACCGCCCTGCCCTTCATCGGGACAACCTTTATCACATTTGTTTACAATGATCACTTGACCTACCTCTTTAGGAGTTTTGTCAATTAAGTTTACGTTGACGTTCACAGTGGCAACATTTGTTGTAGATCCCGGTGCTACAAGCACTTGGTCAAGTTGCGGTTGGACTTCGTGTGTTGGTGGGTTTTCATCCGGACACACATGACTTAAAACACATAAAATGTTAACTTTACTAGAAACGTTTGCTAAGGAACGATTTCCAGATCGTATGTATGCTGGCATCACTGTGGCTTCAGCTGTAATGTTCAATAACTCTTTTCCTGATGTCTTAAGTGTATCATTTAAGTGGGTTTCCAACTTCTTCGCAGCTTGTACAGTTTGGTTTTCTGTTTTTGTACTGTTCTTGTGTTCCGAGTAGACCCCAGATACCGCCAAAATGAAAATGCCGAACAAGTTGGTAGTTACCTGCAAAAATATATTTAGCTATTAAACACAATAATAATTTCAAAATTGAATAATCATTTATAGGAAAGGACGTAAATCATAAATTATTCAACAGTACTCTCACACATCAATAAGAAAAAGTATTTGTATTTTTTTTAGATTTAAACTTCTTTATATTTAAAACGAAAAAATCCTGTTTTCAAATACTGAAAAATTGGTTTTGTAAATTGGCTCTTAAGTGTATTTATAAATTTATTGAGAAAAGCAAGTCTTTTAACTACTAATTTTAACAGAAAGTTATCAAAACAAAAATTTACATAACATACATTAAAAATAGCATTCAGCATTATAAACTCGATAGGAAAAATGTTCCCAGGATAACATACAAAGTTGTATTCCTTATTTTATTCTTTATTTATTCATATTTAAAGTTTTTGCTTTATATTTAGAGTTTTAATTTAATTAATTGCCAGTGCAATTAATACTTACTTTATGACAAGCCAGTGCAATTAATACTTACTTTATGACAAGCCAGTGGCCCTGATAGCCTCCAGATTTAAGTTGCAAAATACCACTTTTTGAATACCTGAACACAATTAATTTCAAGGGCACTCTTTATTTTAAGTATGGTACGCATAATTAGACCACCTCGTTAATTGTCAATTTGCAAACTATGAAAAGCATTAGTCACGAAAATGTTAGCTTTTTTATAAATTAAAAAGCCTTCAATCGGAGACCAAAAATTGCCATTTTTATTCAAGTTCATTTGCAGATGATAAATGACTATGACAAAACGTGTACAAAATATCACAATTATTTTCGGTAGCAACATTCAACTATCATTTGTGGTTAGCGTTTCATAGACTGTGAGGTCTTTAGAGACGATAAAATACAAATCAGTACTAAAATGTTTGTCAGTATTTTTTCTTGTGAGAATTTGGGAAACTAGTGGAAAACAAAATCAGGATAATCTGTCTGGTACTCGAACCCACTTCTTTTAAAATGCGAGTGTAGTGTCTTACCAATGCACCAGATTTATTTTTGTTTCTTTCATCGGTAATTTTTATCACCAACGAGCCAATCATTCCATTTTGACCGTCATGTTGACTTTGAATTCTAAATGATCAATTTCGACACTTACAAATGCACTCCCATGATTTATCCGGGACTCTAAACTAGAATCTCTCGCACCTATGGTGCTACGGAGGTCGGATACCTCGCTCCATTTAAATGTTAAACTCGTTTCCAGTGTACATGATTGAAACTACTAAGCGGTTTTTAAAGAGTAGATATCAAGTAACACAATTCATATGTAACTAACTTTACTTAAGCAAAGTACAAAATAATATCACACAAGGACTCATTTTCTCCCGCGACTCTAAATATGCTGCCAGAATCAACTTTATTTAAAAATTTTGAATATAAATTCATCTTCCCAAACAGTGTATTTCAATTAACGATAAAACTGAGTGTTTTTAGTGGAACTAGTGCTTGGTTTTAATGCAATATAGGAATTATATGAAATAACGATATGCTTGATTAGTTTTTCATACCATAAATAGTATTATTTTTGTTGTGATTAAATAAATACACAATAATAATATTTTATTGATTGTTTTTTTTTCAAAATTTAATTCCCTTTTTCCCTCGAAGTTGTGGAATGATTCTATTTCGAAACATTAAGATAATTACTGGTGGAACACAGGAATATGAGAAAATGTTACTTTATTTTACAAACGTACGCCGAATGTTGGAATGATTCTAAGCTGCCTATCAACTTTAAATATATGATAGTAAAATTTATTGCTAAAATTATTTAAAAATTTAATTGATTGGTCTCATAAACCCAAACGACATGGACCTACTCAACGGTATAATTCGAGGAGTTATAACAGAATCGATGTTAACTTAGAAAGTTAAAATTTTCAAGTACTTAAGAATTCAGTTAATATTTAAGCGTTTTGTAGGTAATGATTTCAGCTAGAGTAGTTTTCCCAATAAATATAAATATAAAATATAAAAAATATAAAAAAACTATTTTAAAATGTTTTTTTTAAACTGTTTATCTCTAGCCTCTGCACATTTAACAAGTCACTTCAATGCCTTACAGCATAATATTTGTAAAACATAACAAAAATTTACTGCTAACAATATAGTATTGTTTAAAATTGTGCCTACCTTGTGTTTTTGGAAGATTCACAGAAAGAAAACCAAAACTGACTAATTATTTAGTATACATATAACAATAAACCTTAATGTTTTATTATATATAATTATTTAAATATAACGTATACAAGATTTAAATTTAAAATTATCATTATTTAATTTTTTTTTTCAATTATTCAGCTAGCAAAATATTTCTTCTAAAACTTATTATGACCTTTAATATTAATATCAATTAAGTTAACTTCTACCCGATTAAACTTACAGCTACACCAGAAAATTTTGGTTTAAAATTCAAAGTGTCTTACTTGAAAACTACGCCGCCTAGGCAGCTCTAGCTTACATGTCTTTAAAGGCTCCAATGACAAAAGATAGGACTATCAGGTATTATTATACTGTATTTAATTGAATTCTAGCAAATTTAGATGACAGAGGCAAAGCTAATTGGTAACTACATTAAACGTTTCTGATAAATTAAAATGATCAAGTTTTAATATTAAAGTTAATTTTAAAGAAATAGAAAAGTACAAGGTATATTCACAACTACCTACTAAAACGTTTTTACAGTTATCTTGTTCGGATAGTGAAAACCACTTGAGCCAAATATATTTGTTTGCACGAATATTTATAACTGTCTCTCTTATGTTTCCTGCCCTATCAATAAACCTACATGCACAAACAAATATAATATATGCATATACAGATATGTTTAAAAGAGCTTGTACAGTCCTCTTGTATATCTTGCTGTATTCTACTACAATTGAATGGTGAAAAAACAAACCATTTAAAAATATACTATTATATTATTAGTTATTAATTTGGTTTAATCAACTAACGCAAGCTATTATTAAATGTAATTTCCTTTAGCATTCATTAATAATTATTATTGTGACTTATCAATGCTTACATATTATTTTTAAAAATATAAATATACGTGAAAAAAATTACCAGTGACAACATGATGTTGCGAGAAAACTCCGAAGCACAAAACTGACCAATTGAAAGTGTCACATGAATATCAGTAAATATATAGGAATTTCAATTTTACGCTTAGTGTTTAATTATATAGCATTGCAGATAAGGCACATTCAAGTAATGCGTTAAAAATATGAGCCGTCACACGATACACGTAATAATAAGAAATGAGGGTTATAAAGCACTTTCTTATACATAAAGTCCTATTTCTTTGAAATAAAAATTTAGTCATAGCAGAAGTTCAGGTTTTGTTCCATTTATGTGCGTATATCAAGTGTGTTAACCACAATTTAACTACATCTTTCGCCAAGTAATTTTGCACCAGGTAAGATGACCTGAAATTGAGTATCATGAGTCATGCGCTATAAAATTAGCGATTAAATTAAACATAGGTACGTTTGAATTTAAGGAATTCTATTGATACATTTACGACCAATGACTAAGTTTCACGTTTGTTGGTATACGTGTAATAGGGTATTTGATTATAGTGAAAATATTGATTTAAAATTGTTAGCTTTACAGTAAACATTTTTCAAAACCAATTTGGCCAACGCATTATTCAGAAATATATATAATTATTATAAGAAATCATTAATAAAATAATTAAATTCTCATGTTTGACCACGTGATTGAAAACGCACAGGATTGGCTGAATCTGGCGTGACGTCACCTGCTTGTAAACAGTAAATGCCAGTCGAAGTTTTGTACGGTGCATCGGTGTTTTCTTCAAGGTTTTTTCGTCATATTAACTAGTATTCTTATCTAATGCTGACTAAAAGTAATAAATTATTGTAATTATTAGAAAAAATACGATGGAGACCAACTTCATTAAAGCTGACAGTAGAAACCTCCCGAGAATAGACGCAATAATGGTCGGACTATTTTTTAAAAACAATCCCGAATTTTATGCTGCAGAATTAAAAAACGTGAAAGAAGCGTTGTAAGTGTTATTATAAATGATTAAAATATACTTTTAAATAATTAAGTAAATTAGAAAAGCCTAAAAATGTTTTATTATTGTAAACATTTTATATAATGTTGACAGATTGATTGGATTGACCATTCAATAACAAAAGTAGGGCTCCTGTTAGAACTAATTTAAAGCGAATAAAAATGAAATGATGTATTTCAATGTATATAGATATAAAATTATTCATCAAATTATCGTTTTGTGAACCACAGTTATGTCAACATTACTTTAATAGGTAAGAGTTCCGTATCGCGTATCCAAATTGGTCTCTTGCTATGGATGGCATGATCCTGTACATTTTTGTTACTGTGGTACATAATTTTTCTGTTTTAGTTCGTCGAAAGATTCAAGACATAATCAAAATTTGTGGTAAAATAATGACTAATGGTCGTAAGTTGAATGCACGATATATTTTACTTTTTATTCAAATCAAGATCATAATTCATTGGTAGATCACGGGTGCGCCATCTAGTATCGAGTAACGAAACGTTACACACGGCTGGATTTCGTTACTCGCATTTTTCGTATGTTTTACCCTGTTTAACGCATGCGCTCGCATATTCGATGATTTTACGTTACTAAGTATAATTTGGAAATTCGTCGTCCAAGTTTTTTACTGTTTATAAGAAAGTATTTTTTTACAAATTAGAAATATGTATGTTTTTGTTTTTTATTATCGCGTATTTTCACGTTTTTTTGTTCTTATCTTAAAAGAGATAATATAATAAAACTGCTCTAATGAGATTTAATTGTTACATGGTTAACAAAAACTGTTAATTATCAGATATTAATAGTTTATATTCTATTTATTATTATTTACGCGACGTCATATTGTACGCGTACGCAATACGACTCGATTCGTTGCTGCAACATAATATAGCATTTTATGCTGTATCAGAAGTAACAAGTAACGTAACGATACGATAGTAACGAGTACTAATTGTTATAGTAACGAATACATATGGGTATGCTTTTTTTCGTTACTTTTACACCTCTACGTGAAAGCTAACAGTTTGTTTACAAGCATGTGATGTCATGACATCAGGTGACCTGCAAAAATGGCGTCTCACCGTTTTGGCGGCTTTTTTATTCATTTAAACTTTGATGGTGATATTCATAGAAAATAGATAACTTCACAAAGAATTAATCAAATTGCTTAGGTATTATGTCATAATGAACAATTTTAGACATTTACCTAAAACCTGTCAAATACCCTATTAGATCTGAAATTTAGAAGCGATAAAGACGATTTGGTGCGTAACAAGTAACACAAGTCTCGTAGGCGCTATGCTGCTGTTATAAATTACAGTAAATTTGCGGATTTTTTAAAACTAAGAACTAACCTTAAATAAACGAAGAGTTTTTCTCAATCACATATAACTGGAATTTAGTAGAAACTAAGCCCTGTTTCAAATAACGAATGATATGTTTCGTTGTAAAGCAGACAAAACGTCGATAAAAATTACTGTAGGCCTAAACTAAAAATGTGTTGGAAAATATTTTACTTGTAAAAAAACATATATTGTTTATTAATTTTTTTTAAACAAAAGAACTAAACCCCAGTAGCACATAGAGGAGTTTTTTTGTTTTTTTTAGGGGGTGGTTTTAGAAAAAATTAAAGTAATATTTGTAAGCGACGTGGCTTCACACAAAATACCATACTGCCTTTACTAATATTTTGCAAATTATATCAATACTTCGGGTGAGGAGGGTACCTCCTAACCCTCCCCCCCCCCCCACATTTTTTCCCTCAGCCAACCCCCAAAAACTTACGAAGATAACTGTAAATTTATGAAGATCCTTAGATAGTTTTAAATAGGGCTATTCGTTAATTTAAAGCGCAAAGTTTGAACAGGGTATGGAACGATGTGACACAGTGATTAAACAATTGACACACTCTCCAAAGGGGCTGGGTAGGGATTCAGGATTTTACCATCCTGAAGTCAGCTCCTACGCATGTTGGGATGATACCGTGCGCCGTGGTCGACTTTCTCCCGTTTACTCAAACTGTTGAATATAATGGACCCTTTTCGAGTGACGTCAATTTCACCTATGTGACTTACGTGAGAATGTTTCGCGTTTCTTGCGTCATCTTTGTTTATCTTTTGCGAAAGTAGGGAAGACGTTCGGATGTCTAGGTGATCGTAACTCAAAATTAAAGTTTGGTCACGCTAAGTAAGTGATATTTTAATTATTTCAAAACTTAAAACTATATAAATTCTAACAAAATCATAGTGTTTTTTTTCCAGATGATCATTAGTTGCACTAGCGAGCGGCGAACATTGGATGTGTTCGAAACTGTTAGGGCATCTGATTTTCTAATTCAATGAAATCAATGCTTCCCAAAAATTTGAGACAAAACTAAAAAAATAAATTATAAACTATTGTTAAATCGGTCTCACATTCATAATTTTTTCATGTGATTACTAATGTTTAAGGCCTTAAACTGAAATTTTAACTCTAAATCTCTCTTGCATACATTGTTATAAAACGAATATTTTCAAAATATACTCACTTTTTAATAAAATTCATTAAAACGTCGCCCAAATATTCTTTATATTTATTATTGCGCGCAAGAATGTTTCTCCCAATATATTACACTTATAACTAAAATAAATCCTTTGACTAAATTTATTACAGAAAATCAAATGCAACAGAGGTATCACTTTAAAATTCCAGAAATATCGTTTACAACAAACACAGTTATTTGTTAAAAACACTTCAACCGCCAGATTTAATTGTGCTAGACTTACATGGATCTTGAACTATACTATAATTTTATGGAGACTTCTGAATTTTAGTATATGGTTGACGACGGCCAAACCCCAATTTAATCTCCGGAAATCACACTGCAAGTCTAAAAATCTGGATGAATACAGTACAATTAACACACTTCCGTAAGTCTATATATTATGAGGCATGCAAGGGAGACAAGAAGAAGAACGACTTGTTTGATTTTTAAAACATCGGTTTTACAAGAGATAATTTTAATTTTAAATACTCTACAGATTTACACTTTTTTTTTTCAAAATTCAAACAAAGTTGAGCGAATCGATTTTTCCAAGAAGTGAGTCAAATAAAACAATTGGGAAGTGTATCAAAGAGATCGCGATGAAGTAGAGAAGTGATTGAACATGTTCAGAAACACTAGAGGTAATTGCGCTTCTTCTCCGGGTCGTCCTCCAGGTGTTGGACGTGGACCCTTCCCGCCGCGCCGTCGTCGCCGGCCTCCGGGGCGCCAGCGGGCGCGGGGTCGTCCAGCAGGGTGCGGGGCTCCGGGGGAGACGGCGGCGGGGCTGGGTCCAGGGGCAGTTCCCCGGGTGTCCGCTCGCGGGCCTCCTGGCCGCGCGGCTGCGCGCTGCGTGCAAGCACCACACCTCCGTCAGAGGGGAAGCCTTCTTTCCACAGACGAGAGAGCCAAAACCCGAAGTTCCCCGAAGTTCATGCTTTTTCTTCCGTATCTTTAATGTAGCTATCCTAACCAAATCAACCGTCCACAATGTTTTAAAGTATTTATAATGTAGCTAACCTAACCTAATTGACCATTAGTAACCTTTTATCAACACCGCCATATTTATTTACAATGAACAAGAAAAATAATCAAAGATGCACGATCGGGAGTTTGGCTCTCTCGTCTGTGAAAATAAGGCTTCCCCCGTGAGAGCCCGCCACGCGTCCTACCTACTGGGAGCACTGCACTACTTCTCGCGCTTTCATTCTCATTCACATTCTGGTTTCCACAGCAAAAAATAAAATGATAATTATCATTAAAATAAAAAAAATAAGATTTTAATATACTTAGTATAAATAAAATGAAATAATAAACATGAAATAATAAAAAAGAAAAACACATCAAAGAAAAAATGAATTTTTTGTTAAAAATTTTAAAATTATGTACACACATATGAATGTTTTTTTGTTTGTTCGTCCCTTGTGCGTGTTCCTAACCCATTAATCCAATTGTAATGAAATTTTACACACTTGACCTTTGAAACACGATAATAATTACTGTCTAGGCGAGATTTCGATTAAAGACAATCCTTAAAGCAGAATTTTTAATTATTCTTGACGATGTTTAGCCATTTCATTGTTAACGCATCGTTCATCCGACCGCAATGAAATTTTGCACGATTGAGCTTTGAAACACGAGGAAGGTTACTCACTGAGATAACGTACAATAGGTGGCGCGTGAGTCGCAGCGGATAATTACCAGTAAATGTTTTATGACTGTTCCACATTTCTATGGTCCGGATAATAAAGGTGGTGCGCGACTCGTATCCAAGAAGGCGGCATATGGAGTGGGTGTGTGTTCTGAAGCAGAAGTCATATGATTAGCTATTGTATAACTAGACAAATCGTAGCTGTATAAATGCTAATCTATACATATATAACTGAATGTTTGTTTGTTCCTTATGCGTTCTTATACGATTCATCAGATTGATATGAAACTTTGATGAGTTGTTATGCGCATGCCCGCAAAGGTTTCTAAATAATTACAACCATATAAAGGAATAAAGAGAGATAGAGCGATTAATAAGGAGACATAAAGATATATAGAAATACATATATATAGATATATGTATATAGAAGAGAGCGGTAAAGAAATATATAGGTATATATAGATTGATAAATTTAAGTACGTAGATAGATATACAGAGATATATAGAGTTATAGAGATATTCATAGAGACATAGACGGAAAGAGAATTAGTTGTGAATAGAGAGATGCGTTCGTACATGTGTACCTGCTTCAATCAAATTACAAATAACATGAATGAGTCCGCATGCGGGCACTATCTAGTACATTATAAAATTAATTAAGTTTTAAATAATAAAATAGATGATAAGGAAGATAATATTAAAAATCACTTATTATTATTTAATATTTAAAATATATTTTATATTTAAAATAAATTATTTATAAAATTTTAAATAATAATATTATTAATTAGGTTAAAATTTTAGAGAAAAATGTTTAAACCATTTTTATTGAATAGGAATGATTTATTTTATAAAAAAAATGGACTCTTTAACGTTTGTATTTGGACAAAAATTATGTATTAAAACCATTATTTTAAACTGGGTATAATTTTTCGAGAAAAATCTTATTGTTGATTACAAGAGTATCGAAAACCTAAACATTTTTAAAATTATAATTAAATTGAATTTAGCTTTCGAAGAAAAACCTCTTGCGAAATACAAAATAACATATTTAAATATAATTTTTTTTTATTTGTTTACAGCCAACTTATCATATATAAGGAAATTTAAATAATCCTAAACTTCCTAACTTAATTGAGCGAAATTTTTATAAAGATTAAAATTTATGTCATTTATAGCGTAACAGAAAATGCAGCACTTTAATTTCGCATGACCAACACTTTCTCAAGAATGATGCGTAAGGTACTTATTATTCGCCACCACCTTTCTGCCATCCAGGCTCCACTCCTGAACGTTACTCTTTTCGTTACGCAATCGGCTGTAAAAATGTTTTGAATTAAAGTAGTATTTAAATGTATGACCTGGGACAGGGTTCAGGGTGTGGTGTTGTGGTGTTTTCCGCCATCTTGGATTGTGACGTCACGGCGACCATTTTGGATGACCTTGAACTTTGACCTTCAAAATTAGCACAAATTAGCCAAAATTAAGCCAAAAATCGCCAAAATTAGCCAAAATTTCCATTCTTCTTTCGAAGAAAATTCCGCCAAATAATCTCAAAAAATTTTTAAAATTAAAATTCTCTTTTCGGGAGAAAACTTTCGATTTTAAGGGAAAATTTCCCGTTTTTAGTCCATAAATATACCAGCGTCTAGAAATGTCCATATATAGGCTTAAGCATCCATGTCTACAGCCTTCGATAAGCCTCTGACGTCATCATATAATTAAGTCAGAGTAGCAATTTCTGTTACGTCCACCATCTTGAAAATCCGTAATTTTTAAGTTAGAAAATAAGGAAAAAATTTAAAATTTATAAAAAAATAATCAATCGAATTTAATAGAAAAAATTTGATAGAAATTTATTTAACAAATTTTTTAAAAAATGTACACTTACGTCATTTAGCTCAGAGTCCTTCGTTCGAACCCAGCGAGGACAAAAAAAAGATGGCAACAGGTCTTTCCTCCACGGAGGTTACCAGCAGACTGACCTCCCACCACTTATGTCAAGGTATATTTATCGTCAAGTTGTATGATGTGATATCCGCCATCTTGAAAATCTATATTTATTATCCCATTTTAATGAAAAAATTTCAAAATTGATCAAAATTAACTTATTAGAATACTGATTGATTAGATAGATTCCCCTCCTTCGTTAGAAAACAGTAAGAACAAAAAGCAAAAAACGACAGATCCTACCTCCATGGAAGCCACCTAGACTAACCTCTCACCACCAATACCAAGGTATATATCGTCAACTGGTACGATTTCATGTCCGCCACCTTGTCTTCGTACGCTGGAGGCTGCCATCTTGTTTTCTTCTGCTAGAGTGTGCTGACGCCATGTTAGTATAATTTTCTGTTCACCATAACTTTGAACTCAACTGTTGACATTGAACTTTGACCTTGACCTTGAACTTTGACCATGAACTTTGACCTGGGCCTGAACTTTGACCTGAACATGAAATTTTACCTTGACCTTGAAATTTGACTTTGACCTTGACATTTTTTTAAATTTGACTTTGACTTTGACGACCATCATGGTTCCGACAATTTGTTTTCAGTACATGCTACCAGGAGCTACCACCTGCTAGAGGACATTGCCACCATCTTGTTTTCGTCTGCTGGAGGACACCAAATTGTGTGTGTACTCGGTTTATAGAGTGCATTACCATCATGCTAATTTTATTCTTATCCGCTAGAGTGTAGTATTCATTTATTATTCCTGAGGTTTCCACCATCCAGAAATTTGGACGCCATTTTGGAACTGTGTAATTATTTAACTAGAGATTCGGGAAAAAATCGAAAATTTTTCAAAACATTCACACATTAAAGTAATGATTGATTCGAAAGTTGTTTCGTTCCCTGGACGATATAAAATTAATATAACATCAATTTAGCATAATAGTTACAAAACATTCTGGCTTGGACTAGAACTCTATCTTTGCTCAACAATAAGTTCACGAGCTAGCAGAATCTGTTTCTTTCTATTTTTTTGTAATTTGTTTTTCTTTTTAATTTATTTTAATGTATATTTAATTTTTTTTTTTTTGTAATTTTATGATATCAAAGAAAACGTGAGGCGGTTTTCTCCGTATGCTCCCGATTATTCTTGTCTAGATTTTGATGTTTTTTTTTGAATGCTTGTGATTATTCATGTGGTTTCCCCAAGTGCTTCTGGTTATTTCTGAGAAACTAATCTCTCCATAAACGAGTTTTACTCTTAATGAGACATGTCATTTTATTCAAGGTAACATTAAATTAGTGAATTTCTGCTACTAAATTTACACTTGCAATATTTTTATCAAGTGTAATTTAAAAAAAATATCATTTCTCAGTCAAATAATAAGCTCTGAGAAATCTGAGAAACACTAACATGAAGGACGAACTTTCTTCTCCTTGGAGTTTAGCGAAGCCATCCTTCTTTTGCGATCGTAAGCATCCCGCATCCCGCATAAAAGAAAGAAATATTATTTACCTGCAAGCAACACGTGGCGTCGTCTGTTGTTGGAAAGCAGAACTAGCCTACTTAACAAGTATCTTTGCCTGAGATAACTTAACTCTCGCTGACGAAATATTTAAAAAAACCTATTTAAATAATGTTTTCCATTTAAAACTCTTAGTTTGCATCTGCCATTAGTCACAGAAGCTAATATGTAGCCTGGTCCGTTGTCTGTAGCTGTATCAAAACGACATCACTGTAGATACTGCACCAACGTGTTTACCTTGAGAAAGAATGCTAAACGACATGAGAGAAGCGAGTGTATTTTGGGTCATTGTCAAAAACCATTTAATTACAGACAGTGTCAGAAATCCTTTGGTAGAAGATATTACTTATATAGACATTGCTAGACCTGTTCAACTAAGGTCAATAAAAATAACGAAGACTGGGCTACACCATCGTGGAAGAGGAAAGAAGGCGAAATATTAGACGACAATAATGATTACGTATAATGTAAAAAAGCTAATGCTAAAAATACTGATCTAGATCACGATAATAATTTAAAATTTAAAACAAACGAAGAAAGTAGCAACCTCATTAGAAATGTAAATATATTTACACCAATATCTAGTCGTCTCCATTAAAATGTGAAAGATGGAGAACCACCTGAAGCTGACAAGGTTGAAGACTGTGATGAATGATCTGAAGCTGACATGACTGAAGACTGTGGTGACAGATCTGAGACTGACATGATCGATGACTGTGCTGACATCTAAGGCTGACATGATTGAATAGTCTACTGTGCTGAAGCACCTAAAGCAGGCACGATCGAAGACTGTGATGGTGGTCTGAGACCAAAAAGATGGAAACTTCGTAATAAAATTAATTATCCTTATCAAGCTTGTGATAATCACTTGCTCGATGACGAAAGTGACCTTGTGGTTGGTGTTAATACGGAAGACACCAGAGATAATAATTTCATTATAAATATGCAAGGAAGATGAACGTACCAGAAGAGATTGAATATACCTCAAAGGAATATCCTAACATATTGGTTGACAGGCTAAGACTTCTACAGGGTTCGCTTTGTGCAGGAAACTATTCGAGCATCAAAGAAATATCCTTCATACTCAAAGAACTGAGGGAAGCTTACTACATACAATAATGGTTTTAATTAAATGCATGTGTATAGATTTGAAGAAAAATTAATATATATTTTTTAATGGATTCTATCATTTCTCTAAATCTGATTTCTAAATAAAACTTATAACTTAAAGGTGTAAAAAAGTCACCACTGAAATCCAAAATGTATACTTATAAAGTCATACAAGTAATCATGTCAAGTTCGATAAAAAAAGTAATTGAAATCAGTTGGAGCCAAATGAAGATGGTGCACATGGAGCACTTAGAACAATTGGAACTTTGGAGCTCTTTGAGCAATTGAAGCTTTGAAGCCAAATGACTTTTGGAGTCATAGACTGATGGAGACAATGACTATTAAACTTTGGAGCTTTAGAGCTTTGAAGCATTTGGAGCTTTGGAGCTGTTGGAGCTTAGGAGTTGTTGGAGCTTTGGAGCTGTTGGAGCATTTGGAGCTGATTCAGCATTTGGAGCCGATTCAGCATTTGGAGCTTATTTATCATTTGGAGCCAATTGAGTATTTGGAGCCGATTAAGCACTTGGAGCTGTTTCAGCATTTGGAGCCGATTGAGCATTTGTAGCCAAATACATTTTTCTTTTTCTTTAGGATATAAGGCACAACATAATCAATCAGCTTACTGATGACGTAGCAAACAATGGTCCATTATAATATAACTTATGGCTGGACTGTGTTTATGGCAAACCATATCCGTTCCATGACAAAGTGAATAAGTGTGCATTCAAGACATCGGCTGCAGTAATTTACAGTTCTAATGTTTTGAAGCAAACTGTTAAACACGGTATCAAGAAAATCTGTCAATAAGAAGAAGACTACTTCAGTAAAGGTTCTCGTTGGTCTTTGTCTAGTAAAAACCGATTGGAGCTTAGAATTAGTCATTTCACACCGATGCGGAACTAAATGTCCATTAAATTGTTAACTTTCTCAAATGTTTCTATAGTAAAATAGAAGATATGTAATAAAATGTATTTTGAAAAAGAACTTGTGCTGTTTTAATTTCGAACCTGTCACTATTAAGCTAACTTAATGTTATATTAATTTTATATCGTCCAGGGATCGAACCAAGTTTCGAATCAACCATTACCTTAATGATTGAATGTTTTGATGAATTTTGGATTTATCCCCGAATCTCTAGCTAAATAATTACACTACTCCAAGATGTCGTCCAAATTTCCAGATGGCGGGAACCTCAGTAATAATAAATGATTACTGCACTCTAGCGGGTTAGAATAAAACTAGCATGATGGTTATGCACTTTATAAGACGAGTACACACACAAGATGGTGTCCTCCAGCAGACGAAAAAAAGATGGTGGCAATGTCCGCTAGCAGGTGGTACCTCCTGATAGCATGTACTGAACACAAAATGTCGGAACCATGATGGTCGTAAGGTCAAAATTAAATATCAAGGTCAAAGTCAAATATCAAGGATACAGTCAAATTTCAAGGTCAAGTTGAAATTTCAGGGTCAAGGTCAAATATCTTGTTCAGGTCAAATATCAGGCCCAGGTCAAAGTTCATGGTCAAAGTTCAAGGTCAAGGTCAAAGTTCAATGTCAACAGTTGAGTTCAAAGGTATGGTAAACAGAAAATGATACTAACATGGCTTCAGCACACTCTAGCAGACGAAAACAAGATGGCGTCCTCCAGCGTACGAAGGCAAGGTGGCGGACATGAGGTCATACCAGTTGACGATATATACCTTGGTATTGGTGGTGAGAGGTTAGTCTAGGTGGCTTCCACGGAGGTAGGATCTGTCGTTTTTTATTTTTTGTTCTTACTGATTTATAACGAAGGAGGGGAATCCATCTGATCAGTCAGTATTCTAATAAGTTAATTTTGATCAATTTTGAAATTTTTTCATTAAAATCGGATAATAAATATAGATTTTCAAGATGGCGGACATGACGTCATACTACTGGACGATACATATACCTTGACATAAGTGGTGGGAGGTTAGTCTGCTGGTAACCTCCTTGGAGGAAAGACCTGTTGCCATCTATTTTTGTCCTCGCTGGGTTCGAACGAAGGATTCCGAGCTAAATGACGTAAGTGTACATTTTTTAAAAAATTTGTTAAATAAATTTTTATCTAATTTTATTATTAAATTCGATTGATTATTTTTTTATAAATGTTAAAATTTTTCCTTATTTTCTAACTTAAAAATTACGGATTTTCAAGATGGTGGACGTAACGGTAATTGCAACGGTGACTTCAGTATCCATGATGACGTCACAGGCTTATCGGAGGTTGTAAACATGGATGCTTAAGCCTATATATGGACATTTCTAGCTGCTGGTATTGTTATGGACTAAAAACGGGAAATTCGAAATTTTTCTCTCAAAAAGAGAATTTTTTTATTTTTCAAATTTTTTGAGATTATTAGGAGAATTTTTTTTCCAAAAAAGAATGTAAATTTTGGCTAAATGTGGCGAATTTGGCTTAATTTTTAAGGTCAAAGTTCAAGGTCATTCAAGATGGCCGCTGTGACGTCACAATCCAAGATGGCGGAAAACACCACATCACCACACCCTGAACCCTGCCCCAGGACATACATTTGCATACTACTAATTAACAATTTCTTAAAGGCTTTTCTGTTGTAATCAATATTCTTATATCAGCGGTCGTCTGTCCGCAAAACGTCAGGTGACATTTTAGCTGTTTACGAACAATGTTTCAACTATCGTTAATTTTTTTCTTTCGACCCCCACGTAAACTTGATGGACTACGTCTTAAAAAATTTTTGATGGCACTTTTATGACTGCGTTAAGAATTTGTTTGAATTATGTAACTTATAAAAAAAATTGCGTTCGTTTCAATCAAAAAAAAAATATTTTATTTTGACTATACATAATCTTAAAATACTGTTTTACATTAAATTTAACATTTTTTTATATTTTTACTACAATATTTTATAAACTTCAGAAAGTTTAATACCAAAAATTGTTTCTTTAATTTATTTGGTTTTATTTAAGTTATTTCTTCAACTTGCAAAATGACAGTTAATATATCCTTATGTTTACGATGAAGTGAAGCCAGCAACTCGGCTGAGGAAACCGTTACTTGGTCCTGGATTCTAAAACGTTCGAAGACCACTGCTGTAAAATGATATCGTCCGACTGTTGGCTGAAACCGACACCCGTAGGGCAATTGGCTGCACGCCGGCTTCGGACGCAAGTATTCTGGATTCGAGTCCAAGGCAAGGCATGGGTAAGGTTTCATATAAGTCACAAATATGTCAAAGCCAACGAAACTAACAAAAACAATAACGTCTTGAAAAAAAAATTGTCGAAAAGGGTGAGATGGTCTGTTTATGGGTAGTATAAATATTAAATTTAAAATGGTTTTTGCAACTGGTTTTATGAGCCATGATCGATTCCCGAGAATTTTCGATCCCACGTCCAGGACTGAGTGTTTCATTGCCATTTCGTCTAAATACTGCGAAAGGCGGTAGTAGAACATCGCAGGATCTCCCTGCCATGAGAAACTCAGGTGCTCCACGGCTTTCACCACCACTTTGTTCGCATGGGTTCACCATACCCGGACACGAACACAGAGTAAACATCGACGTCGCAGATGATCTCAGGCTTTCCGCAGCTTTTGTCGTCATAGTTTTTTTTTCTGGCCATCAGGGTCATTGCAGGTGACGAGGGGGGATAAGATGAGAACAGAGCATTGGTGGAATTAATGGACTGAGGGCGAAACTTGAGTGCCGCGGGAAATATATTCCGCTCACGACAACGTCCATCACGCTTTCTACTTGCGAAAAAAAAAAACAGCCGTTAACAGAACCGCGGATTTCCTTCGAGGCACAAGATAGATGTGACCACATAACTTCCGTGGTCCAGTTAGAGTAAAATACGTTTCAAAGTATTAGATTTTCAGTACAATTCTTCGAAAGTAATTTCTTTCATAATTTAAACCAGGCTGTGTTCCGCAAACAATTTCGACATTAATATTTATAGTCATTTTTAATGATAATATATAATTATATGAAAAATTAAGCCAAAACGATGTTCAGAACGTTTTTCATTACCTGGGACAGAATTTTTATTTCAGGTAGCAGGTTCATGAGAGGATATGAATTCCGGAATGGTAGTTACAAGACGTTTGTTTGTCGCATGAAATGTTAATGTTGTAAGCTAGTCGTTACACTGATGATAGTATTTTTTTTAAAAAAAACTCTTTGTTTTTCGTATCTTTGGTTACTAGTTTATTTTGTTGCAACATGTATACGAGGTTTGATTTTCGCACGGGTTTTCAAGTTTGATTGCAAATATAAAAATAAAAGTTTTTAATGTTAGTTGGGCTACGTTAGTGAAACTTATTTTTGTACACAATGCATACCAGTTAATTTTGCTGACCTGACCAATCGTTCACGCGTTTGGACAGTATTTTAAAGATAGATAACATAACATAACGGAAAAATTAAATTGTAAACTATTTTAAGTATCACAATTCTTTTTTCAGAATACTTAGAATATATATGAGGAAGTAAACAAAAAATAATGCTTTTTGGGGGTTGTATTTGAATTTTTTCGCAAATGCCTCTCTGAAAAATAATTATCAAATGAAATAACCAATTTGGCATTTGAGACCAAGCCTG
Source organism: Bacillus rossius redtenbacheri (assembly GCF_032445375.1). Lineage (NCBI taxonomy): Eukaryota > Metazoa > Arthropoda > Insecta > Phasmatodea > Bacillidae > Bacillus > Bacillus rossius. Next base: position 28,156,899 of record NC_086336.1, on the reverse strand, counting down.
AAGGCATTCGCCTCCCTGGGCTTACATGTGGTAAGAAAAGATTCAGAAAATACGATGCTATTTGAAAACTACTCAAGATATCCTAAAGGTGGATGTTTGCGTAAATCATTTAAGAATCCGCTGAGGGTGGATGAGAACTTCTGCTTCCGTATTTCTTTAATAAACTGAAATTTAAGAAAAGAGGAAAATGCTGAAACGCGTGTGTTCAAGATAATTTTTAGGCAGGAAACATAAGGCACAGATTCTAGAAAGCACTAAAAGGACTGGAGTAGTAGTATGTTTTGTAGGTCCGTAAACCTTCTTCAGGCTGAGGGTCCGAGGAGTCGTTTGCCTTCTTGGATTGTAATGTTACGGCCGCCATCTTGAATAACCTTTACCTTAACCTTTGACTTAAATTTGACCTCAGATGCCATCTTGGATGAAGTTACATCTGCCATTTTGAATTCCACCATATTTAAGTACGCCTTCTTGGAATCGAGTGCCCAGTTCCCGAATGTTACACTTTTAGTTCCTGTTGAACCTTTCGCCAACTTTTATTCTCACGTCACAATCTTCATCTTGTTTTCGTTCTTTGGAGGTCACCATCTTGGATGACATCACATTAGCCACATTGTTTTTTTTTTTTGTTCTGCTGGAGATCTCCATATTTGAAGACGTGATGTACGCAACCTTTGTTTTCTCTGTTCCTAGAGTGCACCAGCATCGATCTGTTTCATGCACGTAAATTCGATGTTTCATTACCTTACAGTTTTGCTATCGACAATATTAAATTTCATTTTTCATACAAAATTCATTGGAAGGGAGGTTATTCAAAACATGATAGCTCGGACCTCCGAAATGGAACACATACGCCTTTGACCACACGGCCATCGAGACATTGACGAGACTGAGGATTAATTAAGGTATATGTATAAAAACAACTCACATATTAAGACTCGTAATAATTTTTAATTTTGAACTTATAATAGCATCACCTGTTGGAAGCCGAGCGGATAAAATATTTGCTACTAGGAGCGCTAGCGTCCGTAGTGCACACATCGTCTGCTAGAGGGCGCTACCGCCTTATTTGTTTTCAGCAATTGCTACTAGTAGTGCTGGTGTCATGTAGTGCACATGTTTCATAGAGAGTGCTAGTGTGACAATCATCAGACCATCATTTCATCATTTCATCATTTTTTGGCCACCATATTGGCTGGCATATTGAAATTGTGTAATTATTAACCTAGAAATGCATAATATTCCAAAAATTATTTTAAAAATTATTTATTATAATGATTGATTAGATCAATTCCTGTCCTTGGAGTGATTATTGAATTATGCTAAAAGTTAATTTTAGGTTTAAAGTTTTTATTTTAGTAATTATGGTGAAATATCCTTAAAATGCTTACATTCCTAATCTACCAGCTACCATTCAGCCGACGATTCAAAACTGTCCGCCATCTGGAAAATCTGTATTTATTAACTTAAAAATAAGTTTAAAAATCTAAAATAGATCGAAAATCGCTTAGAAATGAAATAATTGATCAGATCAATTTTATTCCTTTGTTCGATTCTTGGTCAGTGTTAAGAATAATTAAAACTCAATTAATTAATTCATTTATTTTTCTGCATTTCCAATGGGTGGCATTGCAGTTCCTTGTGCAATATCCGCCGTACACTGCGATCAATCTCAATATGAAAAATGACCAAACAAGACATCTTTTAATTAAAAATCATTAGTGGGATCTAGGATAGTGTTGCTAGCATCAGCATATTGACGTTCTTCGAAATGAGTATAGTCGTATAAACTATGGTCTTCATTTCACTTCCTGGGTGTTGCAGAATAAACTCTTTATCATTAGTCAGCTTGGTTGTACATATTTTGCGATGTTTATTCAAAAATTATCTTCGACCAAAGGATTTCTTTCACTGACAGCAACTAAATGATGTTAGGTAAGGACCTGAAATAAACTTGGTACTTTCATGCCGTTTAGTATTTTTTTCTCAAGGTAAACTCCTTGCTATACAGTAACTATAACAGTGGCCTTTCGATAACACTGCAGACATTTATCCGGTATCGATAACACAGGCCAACGGTAGCTTTGGTGCCCGGGTATTTGTAGCTGGTTGCATATGAATTTGGTGTCCTGAATTCAAATGTGGCATTAGCTTTTGCCTAGGAGGTCAAATTTCTACGATATATGGTTTTAATGAATTGTACGTTTTACGTTATTTAAGGTTAAATCCATTAATCAAATCTAAAAAAAATTAATGAAAACCTTATTATTAAATTACAGAAAAATTATATTATCATTCACATATAATTATAGTAGGTATATAAATATAATTATAGTATTAATATTATAACAAAATAATAATATTATTATATATACAAAGATAGTACCAAGACATCGATGGAACCAACTAGTCACCCAACAATTCGAAACCTTCTTTTTTGTGACTTCTTTAATAACTTATATCTTGTAACAGTTCCTTTTTAAACTCCAGAAATTATCTGCCATCATGTGCGTGTCCCATCCTCCTTGATAGCAGTCCTCCATAATGTTAATATCTTGATGAAATCTGTCATTTTGCTCCTCACTGCTGTCTCATAAATTTTCAGGAAAACGATCTAGGTGGCTGTGTAAATATTGCACTTTAATGCTCATGTGGTACCCCAAGGGATTGGAATTTTTTAAGCATATCGTTTACCATTTCAAAATGGTTTTCTGCTTTTCGTTGGCCCAGCAAATTTTCGACCACTGCAACAAATGAAGTCCAAGATTTCCTCTCAGCCTCGTTCATGGAATTTACGAAGGCTTGGTCCTTAATGATTTTTCTTATTTCTGGGCCTTTAAATATTACTGCTTTAATTTTTTCTTTACTTAAGTGAGGCATTTTTCCCCCTATGAATGCAAAGCATGATCCGTCCTTATCAAGAGCTCATACAAACTGCTTCATAAGACCCAGCTTGATATGCAGTGGAGGAAATACGATTTTCTCTCGTTCAAATAAGTGTTCGTTAATAACGTTTTTCTCCAACGACCATGTCTTCTCTCTTAGGCCACTCTTGTCAAACTAGTGGTGTGTTTTGTCTATGCTATCTCAGAGGCACAATAAATAAAGTTATTTAGTGTGGCCACTTTGCTGTCCGAAGATAAAGTTTACCTTTTTTAAGTCCGCACAAATCGCCCATTGATGTTCATGATACCTTATCTTCTCCAAGACCCAATCTATGGTGCTATATGTTTCTTACATTGTCGTTGAATGAGTGATTGGTATTGAATCATATTTTCTTCCATTGTGTGGACGATCATATTTCATGCTTCATTTATCTCAAAAAGTGTAGGTGATAGAAAAAAATAACTATTTTCATATTTATATTCAGCGCCCCAAATATAGCTTAAATCAATTCCAAAATCTTAGCACAATGTTTTTTTCTTGTTAGCCTGTGTAACATTCTCTTGGAATGATGCCAAATGCTTACTGAGATGTTTAAATTGAAAAAAAGAGTTATAAATACAAATTTTAATAATCCATCAACGAGAGTTAATTTTCCATTTTCAAAGATTCGTGGCCAATTAGTAATGCTTTTTGCCAACAGATGTCGCATCATGTTATGACACAGAGTGTGTTTAAGCTTTTTTTAAAAAAAAGACATTTATGGATCCATCTAACACAATTTACTTTGAATGATACAAGTATCCAAAATTCATCATTCGTTAAGTTGTAAAACCAGCATTTTTTATGCAAGATGCGGGAGGGATATCTCTCACAGTGGCAACAGAAGGATGGCTTTGCTAGACCTCAAGGAGCAGGGAAATCTTTTTGCATTATCGTTTTTACCATCTGTTTTAAGACATATAAATCGATTAGGTATTTAATTATTTTTGTTTCAATCCATTTGATTAAAACATTTTTGTTTTAAATTAGTGACATTAATTCAATAACCAAACGAAACTCAGAATACTGTTCCATGTCTTATATCAAAAAAAAAATTGGAGCAATTATGTTCTCAGAAATAAACAGAAGCACACAGAGAACACCAACAAAAGTGTTGCAAGGAATAACCAGGAGCACACGGGAAAAAAAAGGTAGTCTCGCAAAATCCAGCTAAGTGTGTAAATTTTTCACATGCTTGCATATTTAAAAAAAAAACATGCAGCGCATATCTACATTTGTTATAATTCTATATGTATATTTGTATCAGATATATATGTATATAAGCTAAGCATATATTTATGTGTTATGAATATGCATTCTACGTTTATATAGAGTTTCTGAACAGTTGGTAAAACTTGGCTACAACATCATACATAGAAAACTATTCAGATACCTAAGAACCATAACACCTTCTTTAAAATATCATTTAGCTACTTGGCAAGCCATCTGTGGAATGACATGCCAGACTCCGTTCGGCCGAGCAAGTCCATCGCTTTTTCAAAACACGTTATCGCGCTCTGCTTCACAAGACACAGTCAGCTAGAAGCCTGACACATGAACAGAGGCAGCACACTGGAAACGTTACCCTACACAGTCAATATGACCAATTCATAATATGCGGTATGATGTATTTTATTTATTTATAGAAGAATTAGCATTACTTTTTTATTATGCTAGTTATTATGTTTCTTTAATTGTTTTCTATGGCATGGTTTAATATTTTGTGTTAACCTTATCTTTTGTAATATGTAAATTGAAAACCGACCTAGTTTTGAATTTTGTTCGTGTATAAATAAATTATAAATAAACATTCACTGTACTAGATTTTGCAAAACTTGCATTGGTTTTCCATTGGTATGCTTTTGGTTATTCCTAACAAGACTTATATAGATGTTCTCCGTATGCTTCTGGTTATTCCTGAGAAAAAAATTGCTCAATGAATGTTTTTAGATATGAAGCGTGCAATTTATTCTATTCAAAGTTTCTTTTAATTTGTGAATTCTTGTTACCAAATTAAAACCAATTAAATATTAACAAAGTATATTTATTACTTAGTCGATATCTATGTCTTAAAACAACTGAGAAACTCAAATAAAAAATGGGATTTCCCTCCCTCGAGGTGTATTGAAGCCTGCCTTTTGTTGAGACCATGAGAGAGCGTCCCGTTTTTTTACGTAAAACAATGCTGCTTTTACAACATAACGAATGATGAATTTTTGATATTTGTATTATACAAGGTAAATTTTGCTACGTGGATCCATATATAATATCATTATATGATGCAATATCTATTTGTAAAAAGCATAACTAATTAGCTATGAAACTTTCAAAACGGAAAAATAGCTCTTGCTGATGATTTATTGATATTAGGCCTACTATTTATTTTTTAATTTAAACATTTAAGTATGCATTTGGTATAAGTCATTGAGACTAATATGGATTCCGGATCAATGTGTGCAGTGTTATCGAAAGGACGCTGTTATAGTTATTGCAGCAAGGAGTTTACCTTAAGAAAAAAAGCATAGCGTCATGAAAGGACCGAGTGTTTTTTAAGTACTTACCAAACACCATTTGTTTCAGTCAATGTAATAAATCCTTTGGTGAAAGATATTTCTTGAATAAACATTGCATAATTTGTAGAACCAAGTAGACTAATGATAACTAGCACGAGTCTGCAACACCAAGGAACTGGAATGAAGACATAATATTACACGACTATAATAATACCGAAGCAATACTATCCCAGATCTCACTAATGATTTGAAATTTAAAAATTGAAAGAAAATAGCATCTTCATGAGGAATAAAAAAATATTTACACCAAATTCTAGTAGCCTCCAAGAAATTGAGAACAATATAGAGGCACTTGAAGCTCACGAGTTTCTATACAGTGACGAAGCACTTGAAGCTGGCAAGGCAGAAGAATGTAATGACGTACTAAGCCCAAAATTATGGAAATACCGCGTTAAAATAAATAATTCTGATCATGCGTATGATAATTACTGGGACGATGTCGATTTTGATGATTTTAAGGCTGGGAGTAGTATATGAATGGGGCCCCGAGCGCAGGCTGTGGATTCGAGATTGTTTACATTGTGACATCACGACGGCCATCTAGGATGAGCGTAATGGGACACAGCGTAACGGGACAAGTAGTACCGTTACCTTGACCTTGACCCCGACGGCCATTTTGGATCCGCCATTTTGGATGACGTCATTTCGTTTTCTCGAACATTCCGGCATTGTGTTATCCAGCATTTTGAATTATGACGTCATAGTTGCAATTTTTGTTACGGTCACCATCTTTAAAATCTTTATTTATTATCCGATTTTAATGGAAAAAAAATTAAAATTTATAAAAAAATTCAATTAATAAAAATTTGATAACAAATATAAAAAAAAATTACTTTTATGACACGGAGCTCGGAGTCCTCGGTTCGAACCCGACGAGTGCAAAAAAATTAAAAATGGCGACCGATCCTTCCCCCATGGTGGCTGCTGGCAGACTGACCCCACCACTTGTTTCATAGCATATATCAGGTAGTATGACGTCATGATAGCCATCTTGAAATTTGGACACCATCTTGAAAATATTTATTATTATCCGATTTTAATGAAAAAAATTCCAAAATTCATCAAAAAATTAACTTATTTAAATTCTGTTTGATTAGATCGATTTACGTCCTTGTTCGATTACCGGCGGAGTAAACGGTCGAACTTCCACCATGAAAGCTACCTAGACTGACCTACCACCAACAATAACAAGGTATATATCGTCAACTGGTATGACGTCATGTCCGCCACTTTGTCATCACCCTCTGGAGACCACCATCTTGTTTACGTCAGATAGAGTGTGCTGATACCATGTTAGTATAATTTTCTGTTCACCATACCTTTGTCCTCAACTGTTGGCATTTAACTTTGACCTTGACCTTGAACTTTGACCTTGTTCTTGAACTTAGACCTTGACCTTGAAATTTGACCTTGTCCTTGAACTTTGACCTTGACATTTCACCTTGGCCATGAAATTTGACCTTGACCTTGAAATTTGACTTTGAACTTGAACTTTGACCTTGAAATTGAACTTTAAACTTGACCTTTAAATTTGACCTTGACCTTTTAATTTGACTTTGTCCTTGTTGACCATCATGGATCCAACATTTTAAGTTCAGTACATGCTACCAGGAGCTACCGCCTGCTGGAGTACACCATCTTGTGCATGTACTCATCTTATAGAGTAAATTTCCATCTGAATAATTAATTCCAACCCGCTACAGTGCAGTAAAAATTTATAACCGAGGTGCCCCCGCCATCTTGAAATTCAAACGCCATCTTGAAATCGTGTAATTATTTAGCTAGAAATTCGGAAAAAAACTCCCAAATTCATCAAAAAATCACAATTATTAATTTACATATTGAATCGCCGTATTCCTGCCCTCGATTCGATACTTGAACAGTGACAAGTGTAACAAAATATTAAATAAATTCAATATTCTGTTTTTCCATTAACTTTCGCGGAGTCTATAAATCATTCTCTCTTCAAAACTAAAACACAAGTCAATGTACGACAATGTTCGACGAATTTAATACGTTTTCGATAAGCCTAACATGAAAGTCTAGTTTTTCGATCATCTGAATAACCTCTAAGCCGTTCTTGTACAAAGCCAAACATACATATAGACCAAGCGTCTTCGGACCGAGAGACCGGGTCATAATCAATGTCAGATGTATAGACCAGTTATTTCCGAACCTCCCGACCTTCTTCATCGTCAGCTAATTATATTCAATTGAACCAACAGATCATGTTTTTTACGCTTATAAGAGGACCAAGAATCCAACAAAAAAGGCAGCACATTTGGAAGCACCTTCAACGAAAAGGCAGCACATTTGGAAGCACCGTTATCAAAAAGGCAGCACATTTGGAAGCACCGACAACGAAAAGGCAGCACCATCATCGAAAAGGCAGCACAGTTGGAAGCACCGACAAAGAAAAGGCAGCACCATCATCGAAAAGGCAGCACGAACATCGAAAAGGCAGCCAATTTGTCATTGGTTCTAATATTCATTGGCTCCAATATTCATTGGCTCCAATATGCATTGGTTACATCAGTCTATTGAATCCATCAGTCTAGTGACTCCATCAGTCATTGACTCCTACAGTCATAGACTCCAACAGTCTTTTGTCTCATAAACTCCTAATATATTCGGCTAGAATTCTACGAGTCTAAGAGACTATGAGGCCACAAGGCTACGAGTCTATAAAAATCTAGCTGGTTACGATTTATTCATGGCTACGAAACTGCATAGCTAAAAGACCGCGTGGCTACGAAACTACATGTCCTTGAAGCTACACGAATATAAGTCTACTCGGCTCCATAAGCTCCATCAGCTCCAACACGCAATGTACGTGCAATATATGCAATTTAGGTGCAATAACCGTAATGATCACACAGTACCCACAGGAAACGAAATGAAGAAATAGTACACACAAGAAAAAACGGAATGAACACACAGTACACACAGGAAACGGAACGTACACACAGAAATCGGAACGCACACACATGAAACGGAATGTACACACAGAAATTGGAACGCACACACAGGAAACGGAATGTACACACAGTACACACAGAAATCGGAACGTACACACTGGAAACGGAACGTACACACAGGAAACGGAACGAACACACAGGAAACGGAATGATCACACATACAGTAGCGGAAACACACAGGCTTAGTTGGAAAATCAGAATACAAGAAATAAAACATACTTTTTTTAATATAAATAATTCATTTATTTTTCAATAGTACACACATGACAGTTAAACAAATGATTATTGTATGTAGCCAGCTTTCCGCAGTTCTTTAAGTATGGACGATACTTCTACGATATGTGAGTAGTTTCCTCTACGAACAGATGCCACCAACAGTCTTAGCCGGTCAACCAATATGTTTGGATCTTTCCATTATGTGTAACCAATCTTTTCTACCACCATCTTCCTTGCATGTTTATAATAAATATTATGATCTCTGGTGTCTAACGTTTTAACACCAACCTCAGGGTTACTTTCATCATCGAGCCAGCTATCACCACAAGCTTGATCAGATTTATTTATTATAACACGACGTTTCCATCGTTTCGGTCTCAGTACACCATCACAGTCTTCTATCTTGCCTGCTTTAGATGCTTCAGCACAGTCTTCGATCACGTCACCAGTTTCAGAGTCACTGTAGCAATCACCGTAGAAGGCATCGTCTTCACCCAGATTTCCATAAGAACTCGATATCGTTGATGTCGAAGTGTCTTCATCGTCTTCATGCTTCCTTTTTAGGAGTCCATCATTTTTACAAAGTATGGAGGATCTACTGAATATAGGCTTGAATGTATTCTCACTTTTCACGGCGTTGATACTTCCATTAGTTTCAGTCTTCCCGAAGCAACATCATCCTTCCATTTATGTTCTTCGTCACGATCGGGTGAGCTAATACCATCACGCTCAGGACAAGGAAAATTATTGTCGTAATGCAGATCACTCTTCTTCAGTATAGTGGATCCATCGATTTCCTGTATGGCGTAAGCAGGCTTGGCTTTACACGTTTTACCATGTCTTTTTAAGTTGTCAATTCGTGTTAACAACCTGCTACAACGATTACAGCTTAACATGTTGCGTAGTGGGTTTTTAGCACAATCATTTTTCTCATGACGTCTAGCATTCCTTCACATGACAAAATCCTTGCCACAGTATCTACAGCGGCTTCCTTCCGATTCAGCTGCAGGTAACAAACCATGATCCATGGTAGCTTCTGTGACTAATGTTAGATACAAACTGTCAGTTTTCTCCAATTGGAACCATTTCTTAAATATAATTTTTAAATATTTCATCAGCGAGAGTTAAGTTATCTAATGCAAAGCAAATGATGCAAGTAGTTCTGGCTGTCATCATCAGATGTCGCCACGTGTTGCTTGCAGGTAAATAATATTTATTTCATTAATGCGGGATGCGGAATGCTCACTATCGATCGCAAAGGAAGGTTGGCTTCGCTAGTTTCCAAGGAGAAGGAAGTTCGTCCTTCCTGTTAGTGCTTCTTAGATTTCTCAGAGATTATTATAATTCGACTGAGTAATGATATATATTTTTTTTAATTTGCACCTGATAAAAATATTGCAAGTGTTGATTAAGTAACAGAAGTTCACTAATTAAATGCAATCATGAATAAAATGACATGCCTTATTAAGTAAAAAAAATCCTTCATGCAGAGATCAATTTCTCATCAGTAACCAGAAGCACTCGGAGAAAACCATCAGATGTCTAGTCAGGAATAATCAGAAGCACTCGGAGAAAACCATCAGATGTCTAGTCAGGAATAATCAGAAGCACACGGAGAAAACCATTAAAATATTGACAAGAATAATCAGGAGCACACGGAGAAAGCCACCATAATATTGTCAAGAAAAATCGGAAGCACTTGCAGAAAACCATCAAAATATTGACAATATAATCAGGAGCACACGGAGAAATCCACCATAATATTGACAAGAATAATCAGGAGCACACGGAGAAATCCACCATAATATTGATAAGAATAATTGGAAGCACACAGAGAAAAACCACCACAAGTTTTCTTTCTTTGATGTAATAAAATTAAAAAAAATATATATTAATAAAAAATTTTAAAATAAAAACTAAAAAAAAAAATACAAACATTCTGGCTTGTACTAGAACTCTAACTTTTCACATCAATGAGAAGCTCACAACGTCATAATTGACGTCATTATTCAAATTGGCGGATAACACAATGCCGGAATGTTCGAGAAAACGAAATGACGTCATCCAAAATGGCGGATCCAAGATGGCGGATCCAAAATGGCCGTCGGGATCAAGGTCAAGGTCACGGTACTACTTGTCCCGTTACGCTGTGTCTCGTTACGATCATCCAAGATGGCCGTCGTGACGTCACAATGTAAACAATCTTCAATCCACAGCCTGCTCTCGGGGCCCCATTCATATACTACTGCTGGGGTTAAAACAGAAGACTTTAACTATTTGAAGAATTTTATAATATCAAACATGTAAGAAAGATGTCAGCTGTGAAAGTGATTGATTACATGTCATGGGAAGATCCTAATATATAGGTCAACAGGTTAATACTTCTTCTTGCTTTTAAAAATTATAAAAATGTATCCATCACCAAACAAACATGAACTCTACTTCGTGAAATAAGAAGTGCTGTCTACATACAATAATGACTTGTTTTATCTGGATGTGTATAAAAGTGAAATAATTTTTAATTCAAATTAAAAATAAAACTTGGTTTTATTTCTCGTTATATATTTTCCCAGACTCTGTTCTCGTAATACAACTTCTGGCATAAATATGCAAAAACCGTCACCAATGACCAACAAAATGGAGTTTAATTACATAACCATTCCAGAAATCGGGATCATTTCAAACAAAATGCAGCTGGAAACGGTTGGAGTTAGATTCATTTGAAGTATTTGCAGTGAAATGTATTTAGAGCAACTGGAGCAGTTGGAGCCAAATGTTATTGAATCTAGTTAGAACCGTATACTACCATATCACAAAATCGCATAGTACCTAGCATATCGTACTGATGGGATCGTACGTATCCTAGAGATCGTATCCTACTGATCAGATCGTATCCAACCGTATCCTGCGATCGTATCTTACTGATGGGATCGTATACTAGCGATCGTATCCTACCAGTTTGAATGTTTGTCAAAATGTGCGTTATTTTTTTAATTGCTAAAAATGTGCGTTCTTTTCGAATTCGCTTCCGAATGTGCGCCTTTTTGTTGACTGCGTGTCCATTGTGTGTCTTTAATGGCAAGTGTTTGTCCAGATGTGTGTCCTAGATAGTTAATGTGTGTCCAGATGTGTGTGATACATAACTAATGTGTGTCCAGATGTGTGACTAGATGACGAACGTATGTTCGACTGTGTGTCCTAGTTGACGATAGTGTTTTCTAAATGAATGTTCGTAGTCAAATCTGTATTAGGGATTAAAGTTTTAGTGGTACAGAAACTCTTGGTCTTGTGTTAATCGTAAAATATTTCTCCGGGATTGTTGGTTCTATAGTAAGCATAAACATGCTGGGTTAGTTGGTCATTTTGCTTGTAATAGATCATATCTATATGTAGTTCTGACAGCTCAGACTCTCTAGTCTTGTTTCTTGTAATAAGTCATATTCGTTTGAAAGATATTAGAAGTTTTGTTCGGAGATGCTTAGCCAATATGCTTGTATTTGGCACTCTGGTAGTCATAAGGACCAGCGAATATGTCTCCTAGGTAATCGTCGTGATAGTTATATATTTATTCAGCCAAGCAGTTGTCTTTAATAGAGTTATTTTTCAAAGTGAGAATTATTGATAAACTCGAAGAGAAGTAATGGAAATAAATTACTGACCAAGACTCGAAACCAGGACGGAAATGGATCCAATGAGTCATTACATTAAAAAGTGATTATTAATTAATTTTGTAATGTTACTCCAATTTTTAAGTTAACAATAACACTTTTTCTATAAGGTGAACCGAATGACATAATCGGCTTACTGCAGGCTAATAGATTAGTATTTTAAGCCTCTTTAAGAACATTTCACCAAATAAAATAAAATAAATAAAGCTAAATTTTTTGTATCGATCAAAACCTAGGACAGGACTCGATCGAATCACTCATTTTACTAAAAAATAATTTGTATGTGTTTTTAATTTCCCAGAACATATAGTTTAATAAGTAAAAATATTCTATATGGTGGCCAAGAAGGGGCCCAAGATGGTGGATGATACGAATACATGGTGATTGGCACTCTAATGGGTAAAAAAATTACCTAACATGGAGACCGCGCCCTCTAGCAGACAATGTGTGCACTACATGACAACAGTGCTCTTAGTAGAAAATATGGTGGTAGCGCCTTCTATCAGACGATGAGGTAACTACGGACACTAACGCTCCTAGTAGAAAGTATTGTTAATAAAAATGGCCGCTCAGCTTCCAACAGGTGATGCTATTATAACTTCAAAATTTAAAAAAAAATTACGAGTCTGAAAATGTGAGTTATTTTGATACACATACCTTATTTAATCCTCGGTCTGGTAAATGACTCGATGGCCATGTGGTCAAAGTCGTATGTTTTCCAGTTCGGAGGTCCGAGCTATCATGTTTTGAATCACCTCGCTTCCAATGTATTTTGTATGAACAATTAAATTTAATATTGTCGATAAGGGTCATAACAACACTGGTACGTAATGGAACATCGACCTTAAGTGCATGAGACAGATCCATGCTGGCACACACTAGGAACAAACAGCGGAAACAAAGATGACGTACATTATGTCATCCAATATGGCGACATCCAGCAGGAAAAAAATATGACTACTGTGATGTAATCCAAGATGGCGACCTCCAGCAGACTAAAACAATAATAGTAATGTCTAGCATACTAAAACCATATGACGGCATCCAAAAGACGAAAATAACATCGCGGATTCCAGGATGGTGGAATCCAATAAGGGTTAAAGTTCTAATCGGAATGACAGAATCCAAGATGTTGGAACCCAAAATGGAGGAAAACGAAATAACGGACGTAAAGTCATCTGTGCATCGAGTCATGAAAAGTTAACTAAAAGCAAGAGTTATTTAACTTTAATTTATATGGCTGATTTTTATATATATTTTGTAGAATATTATTCTGAATTCGTATCGTAAGTTTCATTACAAAGTTATATTTCATCAGTCAGACAAATTATAGTGACCAAACATCCCCTAAACACAAAAATTATTCAGCCAGGAGTACGAGCGCGAGAGCACTATGCGCATGCATCTCAGAGTAAAAAATTTAAATGTATTAAAAATACTTACTGCTTTAGATCCAAGATTTTTGCATCTCTATTTCAATAAGATGAACTTCAACATTAAGGTTATAATTAATAAATATTGAAGTAAAATAAATTATTCAATATATTTGGGATAATTTATATATTCGGAGCTATTTAGTTTTATTAGGAATTATTTTTATGTTATTGTAAAATAGATACCAGTTGGGATAATTTTAAGAAAAAATCATTATATTGAAAAAATATTTAACTATGAATAATTAAAGCAAATATTTGTTTATTTTTTTAGTCATCGTAATCTTCGTCACAATAATTAGAATTTTCATCATTCATCCAATCATAATTCTGTCCCTTCAGTCATAATCCTCATCGTCATCAGTTATGTTGTCGTTGCTGGTAGCTTCTTCTGCAAAAAAACAGTTCACAGAATTAAAAAAAAAAAAACATTAAATTACAAATATAATAAATTTTAAACTTGAAGTCAAAGTATAGTACCTACCTGATTTTTGAAGGGATTCACTAACATTTCCTGGTAATTGGTCACCATCAAACCAATGAAAGTGATTCTGGTTATCTTCTAACCTCCACACATTGTTTTCAGGAGTAAGAATGGTTGGTTCTTTTTCATTTGCATTATTCCATATGCTAGAAATATAATTTGCTCGGAGAAATTGTTACATTAACTCAGTTTTACATGGCGGTAAATTGCTAGCATCAAAATTTTTTTAAAATTTTGGATTGAATTCTTTGTTAACATTAGATATGCTATAATTATTTAAAAACAGCTGAAGCCGGGCAGCATCAACGTCGAGTATACCAGGAACTCTATAAATTTCGCAGATAAATTTTTGGACTATTTTGAAAATATCTTCTTTTATGTGCTCATCGGTAAACGACTCTGGATATCCAAACTGCATAAAAGCTGCTGATATTCATGTTTCATCAATATATTAAATGGTTTTGTTTACCTTTTTTTTTAAAAAAAGGCAGGATTGAAGTCACACCCAGTCAATGCATGCAATCCTGGCAAACTTCTACACAAAGATGGTCCCAAGTGCTCGTAAACATTTGTCAAATTAATGTATCTTTGGTTATTTCCGGTGTCTGCATTTAACCATACATTTTTATCATAATTTTTCAAACTATGCATATGTCCTAACATAATTATCGAAATATAAGTATCAGAACATCTTATAACAAAATTTGCTTGAACGTCTATATTAAAAACATGAAAAACAATTTTAGTGTCAGCTTCTTCATGCTCTGGACACGATAAACTGTCATTTACATATAATAAAATTTTGTTACTATCAACGATGTAAGAATTACTTTGTTTAAAATTAATAAATATTCGTTGATTCTCAACAGATGGCACCATTTCATCAGAAGCCCAGTGCTGAATACAAAAATCAACGAGAGCCTGTTTAAAATGGACATTTTTGAGTTCTTTTAAAAAACCTGACGGTCTAACATGATCGGGTCCAGCAATGTTGAAATCCAGTTGAGTAGACTCTTGGCGAAGACCTTTTTCGTAGTCTTTGATCGAAGGAGAGAAATATTGATCAAAAATAACGTCATATCTTGTCGCTTTGAGCTGCGTTTCCATTAGTAGCATTTTTTTCGAAATAGCTCCAAACGTTTTTGGGACATTTTTCATGGTGTGAAGCAAAAAGGATCCATAAATTAATAAGATATCTATTTGATCAGGTGAATTGTGTCCTACACCTTTCTCCAAAGATTTCATCAAAGTTTATTTCTGGGTACCGAAATTATGGACTTCTCAATCGCTCTGAAACGCATGCATAGTGCTCTCGTGCTCGTACTCCTGGCTGAATAATTTTTGTGTTTAGGGGATGTTTGGTCACAACAATTTGTCTGACTTATGAAATATAACTTTGTAATAGTTACTTTAATAACATATTTAAAAATCAGACATGTAAAAATAAGTTAAATTCGTTAATTTTTTGTGGAGCTTTAAATCGTCTGACAAAAGTTCTGGTTCATAATAAGTGTCTGACACTTACGATACGACTTCAGAATAATATTCTACAAAATATATATAAAAATAGGCCATATAAGTTTAAGTTAAATAACTCTTGCCTTTAGTTAACTTTCTCACCTGATACCTGCCCAGTTGTCACAGGGCGAGCTCCACAAGCACGCAGGTATTCAAATCACACGAGACGCTACTGAGAACCTAAGGTTTGATCTGTGTAAAAATAAGTTATGTCTTATCGCTCTGGGATCTTACTCTAAGATTACGAACGTTTGTTTACAAACGGTATTGAAGTTATACTTCTGTAAGCACTATGGGGGTGAAAATTTTAGCATGGAACGGCAATGCAAAAAAACATCAAGTTCAGGTTTAACGTGGTGATTTATATAATGTGCATGTGCTTGCGATCTGAAGTCATTCAAATACAGCCGACCGCGTTGGCAGGATTAACTAGCCTGTCTAGCCCATATACCCTTTCATGAACATCGGTGGACAGACTAAGCGTATCGGTGTGCCAAATAAATATTTGTGATGGCAAAGTTTTTATGGAATATATTTAATAAATAATCACAACTTGAAAAATACGTTGTAATTGTGGAATGACATTTTTAATAAAAAAACACTTCTGAATTTTTATTAATGTCTATACCTATGGCTCCGGTAATAAGGGCATGCTTTATTAATAACATGTATCCTGGCTCGAAACCTATGACAGGGAAGTTTATTTGGTTAGTTTATTTTACAAACATTATTTTTCGCATTAAAATTTTAAAAAGTTACTCTTTAGTGTAATTTTTAATTCATTAAATAAATTTAGTTCATTGATTTAGTTAATTCACACTAGATAGGCATACAAACCTATTTTTAATATATCTAAGATGGCGAAGGTGACGTCACAACCCAAGATAGCGAATGGCTCCTCGGATCCTCAGCCTGAAGCCTGTTTACGGTCCTACCGAAACATTCTACTACTGACAAGCATTACATATTTATATTCATTTTCCTGCCATATAATATTATGGTTACCGCTCAAATCTCATAGTTATCCTATGCAAGACGAGAAGTGTGTGCGCCAGTCCACAGCCTTGCGCATACAGGAGATAATGTGCTACAAGCTGCAGCGAACGCTACACTTACCTTCCGAGTATACTTACACAAATTCATTCCCAGCAAAAGTTCAAGACTACTAGAAGATTTAGGACGGTAATTTGTTCGCTTAAAACTGCTTGTAAATGTTACTGTTTTTTTTAATTCTTAAAATTCCCAGTTATTGAATTATAAAATATTATAATCAACCAATCCTAGTTTTAATTAAGAATTTATGAAACGAAAATCTTTGTTTAAGAAAATATTTACTAAAATTAAAGCTTTTTTTTTTCCAGCAATCGAGATTGTATACAAGTTTGTATTTTAGGAGAAACCTGTTTCTATTATGACAATAGTACTCTAAAGAAAACTATGATTTGTTTTAAAAATCTAGATTTTTAAACAAGTTAGTAAACGTAAATAAGGTTTAGCCATAAGTCAGAAGCAATAAAGTGTAATTATCTTGAGATTTATTGTGCTTAAGAAGGATATTATTCTTGTTTAAGAACCGAATATTTAAGTATTAAATTTTTTAATGTTCCTAAACTTTTGATGGGACCTGTACACCCCTTGCTTAACGGCTCCCTTAAAGGACCGCCTGGCTGGACGCACGAGCTCTTGGTAACTGCGCGAAGACGCTAAGGGTGACACATTCTCGTGCATTACACGCTTCTTCGCCTCTACGTGCTACGCTTCTTCGCGTCGGTAACGCGCCTGTTTTGGGACTTTAAGTGATTACCCTGTAATTGTATGCTGTAAAATGCCATTTACACTACTGTGTTGACAATTTGTCATACATAAGAACGTCAGTAAAATATTGGGTAAATTTGTAGTGTACGGATTAGCGCCAAAAAAAATCGTACAACTATGAAATAACTTTCATTATATGCTATTTTACGTCCTCTTTTCATAACCACCTGCGGAGACAAAAAATTCCAATTTCTTTTGGAGATATCGCCGTTCTTATTTTGCAATACGAGACGTATGTAATCATTCGACCATCGCCATTTTATATTTTGCCGTGTGCGCGTGAATGCCTAAATAACACAAATTTTCCATTACGTAAGGTTAGTTACATTATAAATACTTCAAAATAAACGGAAATTAAAAATATTAATTAATTTTACTTGTATAGTTTTAAGTATCTATAATGTAACTGACCTGACCTAACAAAACGGGACAAAGGTAAATTAGGTCAGGTCAGCTACATTATAAATACTTTGAAACTGAACGGACATTAAAAATAATAAAATTAATTTTAATGGATGTTTAGTTTTAAAGTATTTATAATGTAGCTGACCTGACCTAACAAACCGGGACAAAGGATGAACAGTAGGAACTCACGTAATTTTCTTTTTACATGATGTAGTCGTTCTGGTGAGAGAACTAAGATGCACATAAAGTTCTGCCATTCCCGATTACACCCGAACAATTCACCTTCAGCCAACTTCGGGATTTGTTTTATTTTTGCGCAGGAAAAATGAATTCAAATATTAAAAGTGGTCGGTTAGGTTAGCTACATTAAAACACTTTAAAACACTATGGACGGTTAGTTATGTAAGTATAGCTACATTAAAATAAATAGAGAAATATAAATTTTAATAAATAAACCCGAGTTTGGCCGAAGGTGAATTTTTCGGGTGTAATCGGGGATGGCAGAACTTTATGTGCATCTTAGGTTTTCCTGTTCACGTACGTTGCTAAAAAATAAATAAAAAAAATCATACTTGTAAACAAGCAATATTAACGCCGCACAGGTGCACAGGATGAAAATTAAAAAATTCTATATCTCCTAAAGTATTTGGAATTTCTTATTCCCGCCGAGTTTAATGAAAATAGGATGTTAAAGAGCACAGAATAAAAGTATTTTCGGAATTTAAAATTTTTTTTAACAAATTCCGACCAAGTATGATAATCAAAAAATTCGATATCTCCTAAAGTATTTGGAATTTCTTATCTCCGCAGGCTGTAATGAAAAGAGGACGTAAAAGAGCATATAATGAATGTTATTTCAGATTTTTTTTGACGCTAATCCGTACACTACATATTTACCAAATATTGGTCTAGCCATTTCCACTGCCCGAAAAATACATGTTGAAGGTGAAACCACGAAAGAAAACTTGCATGGGCAATTGCAAATGCTGTTTGAAATCAGTTAATTTTAATAAATCTCGAGCTGCATTTAATGGCCTACCTCGGCGCTCACGTGGCGTGCAGAGCTTCAGGAAAAAACAACGCAATTTAAACTGCTCAAATATATCCGAGTGGGACATGTTTACAAAAAAGGATTTAAGAATCAGCTGAGGTCGGATAAGTAGTTTTGTTTATGGATAAAGTTCACCGCTGGAATGTCATAGTTGTAGAATGCACGACGAGATGACTGCGTGCAAGTTGAGAGCCGCGCGAGCGCACACCCCGGACTAGGTACCTCCAGACGCCGCCGGCGAGCTTGTACCGCAGGCGCGAGTCCCGCTCGAGCACGCCGAAGTCGAGGGCCTCGCTGAGGAACTGCCTGACGCGCCGCTTCTCCGCGGACTCGCCGCGCGAGCCCTCGGGGACCAGCGAGGCCCAGAGCTGGCCGAGCAGGGCCCCGCGGGGCCCGGCGGCCCGCACCGCCGCCAGCACGTCCCTGCGCCGCACCTCCCCCGGGCGGGAGCGCGCGCGTCCGCGACGGCTGGGCATCGTCACTCGCGCAAAACCACTAACCTCTTTTCTCTTCGGCAAAAAAAATTATTTCCTCAGTGGCCGAACACGGAATAAACAACTGATTTCAGAGAGAATTCAATTCCACGAAGCACTCGTACAAAATGGCATAGAGTCATAAAATCCATGGAATTAGGAATTATTCTGGAGACGACAAGCTGTGACCTAATATAAATCATTTTTTTTTAACTTTACCATCGCCATATTCAAAGCCCAAAACCATTGCAGAAATTCCGCTCGATCACGTGCGATGATAGTTGGTAAGTATTTAATAGAATATCCGTCAAACACAGTCACTTCCATAAAACTGTTCCCACAATGCCATCAGTGCTCTTCAGCCAAATTTTTGGGTGTCTCATTAACATGGCGTTGAAAAATAAAAGGTTACACCTTGTTACCATGTAATCATTAAGACGTGGTGACCCCCTGATAAATTCAGTGTGATACCAACTACTACATCACGATGGACGGAGACCATTAATGTCATCTATGCATCGAGTCATGATTGGCGTACATCAACTGTTATGAACTAGATTACGAACGTTTGTGTACAAACAGTATTGAAGTTATACTTATTTAAGCACACTTGAGGGTGTTTATTTTAGCATGGAACGGCAATGCAAAAATCACCAACTTCAGGTTTAACGTGGTGATTTATATAATGTGCATGTGCTTACGATCTGAAGTCATTCAGATACAGCCGACCAGATCACGTTGGCAGGATTAACTAGCCTGTGTATATTAGTTTTCATGAACAACGAGGGATGGACCAAGCGTATCGGTGTGTCAAATAAATTTTTGTGATAGCAAAGTTTATATGGAATATATTTAATAAATAATCACAACTTGAAAAATAAGTTTTAATTCTGAAATGACATTGTTAGTAAAAAAAACTCTTCTTCTCTATTATTCTTAATGTCTATATGGCTCAGGTAATATGGGCATGCCTTATAAATATCAAAATATCACGTATCCTGGCTCTAAACCTATGACAGGGAAGTTTATTTTGCAACAAATGTTTTTCACATTACAATATTAAAAAGTAACACTTTACTTCATTAAAGAATAGTTTTCCTAACTTCATTTCATTGGTTAAGTTAATTCACACTTGATATTCATACAAACCTATTTTTTTAATATAATGATAGCAATACTTATAAAAACAATAGAAGTGATTGATTGGGATGTATAAACACACACATATACATGTGTTTCCGTTTGTATGTTTGTTTCAAGTTTTTTTTTATAAAATCTACAGTCTAATTTATAGCATTATGAACAAAGAAAGGGAAAAATAATTTTTTTTTATCTCTAAAAATCTACGCCCATTCCTCTTTCTCAACCAAAAATCAAATCATTTGCACAATTGAAGTTCAAAATAAGTGAAACAATCTTGCCTACATCTGATTAAGAAAATTCCATTCCCACAAGTACACGCGTTTTTTTATTAATTTTCTAATATTTAGTAATTATTTCATGCACAAAATTATGCGAATACAAAAGAAAATTTAATAATGAAACTAGATCTTAGTGCCCAATGTCAGTCATATTTCCATGAAAATTTGTTACTTTCAATTTTAGTAACTTTTAATAATATAACTTATTTTATTTTATTTACTTATTTAAATATTATAGACCTTTAAACAACACGTATTATGAGCGTATTCTTTTTCTTGTTAATTTTTACCGCTCTTCGGAAATATATTTGTTTACGGATGAATATGCACTGACAATATATTTCGTAAAACTCAAAAATTTTATTTTATTTAATGTATATAAACAATTCTCTTACTAGATAATTGTTTTGACTGTTTGATATTGTCAAAGTCAAGCCTATGTAAAGTAATAAGGTATTTCTAAATACCTTACAAAATCATGTTTTACACAATATTACTTCTAAAATTCTGTATACTCAAAAACTATTGCTTTGAAAGTTACACAGGATATTTTAACAAAAACATAATTCAAAGTCTAGCAACAGAAAATATAGTATTGTTTGAAATAAACATACATTCATGCAAAGCCCCCTGGGACGATACAAAAATTGTTCACTGCTGTGAATATAGCAAAAGTTTATTTATTGTCATTGGGGATATAAATTAAGTAAACGTCTAAGCCTAACGATTGAGTTCATTATTACCTAAAAATAAACATGCGTGTGTGTCTTTTAGTAGACTCGTTAGTGATGTGTAACATCTAACCTCGGTAACGAGCAAATTCATATGTTTCCACTTTGAAAACCACTTTATAATTACGAGCGTGATAAATATATGCGAAATATGTTTTCAAATACTTTTCTGGAAGCATATCACTCGTACTTTGGGCATCCGCAGCATTAATTCGCTGCCGGAATCATAAAGGTGGCAAGGTCGACTATTGAACAATTCAGATACCAGGCGAAAATTTTACACTGTTATTAAAATGCTCCGATAAAAACGAAAAACATCGTCTAGATGGTTTTTTAGGTGGTGGTGGTCGTTGTGGAACTGGTGAAATCTGATTACAGTTGTAGCCTACATATAATAAAACCGTAACATTAAAAATGCTAAACCCTGGGTTTAGAATAAATTGTTATATATTATTTTAAAAATTCCACCCATCTTGTTAAAAATCATCAGAACAGTTAATACCTACTATTACGTTTACCTTTGTCTTTGTTAACTGCTTGTTATTCATTTCCATCGTATTACTTTCTGATACACATTTCTGGCGCATTCACGAAATTACCACCACAAAACGCCTTATGCCGAGAGCAAAGATGGTATTCATCAAAAATCAAATTCGTAGAAGTCGTGAAGTTTTTTTTTACTAAGTAATTACAAATAAAAATTAGGCAAAACACATTTTTAAAGGAGAAAATTTGCGTCGGCATGTAACTATCCGTTACTTTATGTTCAGCGCTAACACGTGCGGTTTTATTTAGACACCTTGGACTTCTGACATGACAGCTTTTCCCAACGCACACTTGAGCACCTTTCACGCGCTAGCGGTCCGTCAGGTGACTGGAGAGAAAGGCGTGGTCATCGTCCGTTGACCGCCGGCATGTTGGCTACCCTGCAACGGTCAGTCGCACGCGAGAAACGCGTTGTTACTCACGTAACGTCTAGATGGTTGTTTAGGTGGTGGTGGTGGTCGTTGTGGAGGTGGTGAAAGCTGATTACAGTTTATAATAACATGTTGTAGCCTACATATAATAAAACCTTAACTTATTCTGTCTGTACTTGAAATACGTTTTTAAATTTTGGTGGATTTGGTAATAAACAGTGAATTTTTTTTACTGCTGTATGGTTATGTCGAGATCAAAACGTACATCAGGAGAAGGGTGCTCTGTGGAATGGTGGTCAAGGGGGAATAGGGAATATTATTAGTCTGACAAATATATGACTAATTTCCAAGTTTTTCATCGGCATGTTTGTTACAGTTGTGAATCTTCATTCAGTTCTATATTGTAGTTCAATATATAAAAACATATTTAAGCAATACAATTACTTGCCTAAAACATAGGTGGCAGCAGTACACGATAAAATGTTTGCATTGAATACTAACTCACTTGCATACTTGCACACTTGTGTAATTTCGCACTTGCATTTTTGCTCACTCGCGTATTTTCACACCTTCTTATACACTGGCATACCTAAAACATCGTATGTACGCTTGTGAACTTGCACAGTTGTTAACATATTGGTGTGCCTTAAAAATTTATTGTTCCTCTATCACACAAACCATCCAATTGATATTGATGTAACTTATTATGATCAAAAATAATACTTGTAAAACAACATTTATAACTTTCTCATCCAAATGAATTAAATTGTTCCTCAGAGTTACTTTTTAACTACTATACGCGAACGAAGTAACGGACTCTAATTATTTAAATAACTAATATGGATTATTTTTTATCATAATGATTATTCTTAACCAAAACCACGGTAGTTAAAAAAGTGTTTACAACGGCACTCCCTAAAATGATAGAAATAACCTGCTCTCTAAAATTCTAAACACTTTATTTAATGGTTTTCTTGTTAAAACATTGTATTAATTAATGCTGTATTTTCATAAAATTTAAAATGTACTAAATGTTTGAAGAACTAAGTCACTGAAGGGAATTTGTGTAATTGAATTTTTTTGTAGCAGATTTGTTATGACATTGTATATTTACGATGCCCAAAATAATATTACATTACTAAAAATATTTAGTTTTTAATTTTTCTCATACCTTGTTTCGAGTAGATTTTTGGATACATTGAAGGTTTGTCTCATAAACCTAAAGCGCATGCAAGAAGTATTTATGCCCAGTAGTCTGACACGTAGGGGCCATGCAAATGCGGATTTAGGCAATCAAGCTTGCGTGGTTTTTATTGCGGAAGAGAGGTCAAACGATAAAAAAAATCATGCATAAAATCAACCTAGATTGATGTCTAAAATAATAGCTATTTAGAACTGACATCAATATAAATTATTGAGTTTTCTCTGTACATTTTGGTTTAAGGCCATATGTTACATTTCCATACAATTTCAGCTTCAACGTGGTAATTGGAACAGAAAGCTCAAAAATTCTACAAATATTA
This sequence comes from Bacillus rossius redtenbacheri, assembly GCF_032445375.1. Taxonomy (NCBI): domain Eukaryota; kingdom Metazoa; phylum Arthropoda; class Insecta; order Phasmatodea; family Bacillidae; genus Bacillus; species Bacillus rossius. The sequence continues at coordinate 28,132,771 of NC_086336.1, read as the reverse complement.
TGATAATTATAAATGCAGCAACCCCTTATTTAAGGAGACACGTGCTATTCGGTTAGCCCGAGTCAGACGCCCAAATAATACGAGTTAGGAAGCATCGTCGGATTTATTTTATTTTGTTCCATTTTCTCTTTCTAAATAATAAGAGATGGATTGTTTAGGTATTTACACTGAATTTAATCTCGTTTTTTTTCCGGCGAGTAGGTGTTAATGTTAGATCAGTTACATAAATTATAGGCATGTAATGTAGTTGTGTAATATTAAGATTATCGCAAAAAAAATCGTTTTTAAGAGGTTTTTATTTAACCACAAAACAAGTTATAGTTAAAATTAAAGTTTGGTTAAGTAAGTTTAACGATATTTAGATTAACTTAAATCTTGAAAAAGTTTGCAAACACCAAATTTTGTTTTGTTTATTGTGACCGCGAAGCTGAATGAGCGAGTGGCGTGCTCCGCATGGGAACGGGGATAGATCCAGGAATGATAAATCGTAGAATGTCTAGTAGGCTGTACCAAGGGGAGTCGGTTGGCGGCCACTAGGTTTTTAGTGCTGCTCTCTCGCGGCAGAAGCTGCTACTATTACGCCAGCTGGCAAATGGCGCGGACGGAGAGGAAAAAGAAAAAGTGAATGTATAAGTGCCGTTAAGGATGGTGTGTTCTTCTCCATCCAACACTTCATATAACAATGTTCTGTCGAAATACAGTGGAATAGCCGAGTAAATAAACCCAATCAAAGACCACGTGCATAAAAAAAACTACATAATTTCATAAACCGTCAAATTCGAGACGAGTTAAGGTGGGTTTACGGTTGAAAATTAAGGATTAAGAATCGGTCGTGTACCTAAGATATAAGAATATGAATAATAGTGGAATGGTTTATGATTGCTATGTAGGTTTTTAGACGGGTAGTGTGCAAATCATATTATGGGAAGCACTATTGAAACACAGTAGTGTGTGTTAGCGCCAAATAAATATTTTTTTTTTTGGGGGGGGGGGGGAGAAAAGCAGGTTTTTGTTGTAGTACAAAAGGAATAGAAAACAAGTAATTATTAATATAATGTCTTGAAACGATAAGATACTTAGAAGAAAAAAGCAAAAAAAAAATACTTAGGCCTATCGGAATCGTTGGGTTATTTTATTTTATGATTCCTGAAATTAAATATTTTTGATGTGTTCCTAGAAACTTTTGCTATTAAACGAGTTTTTAAAAATTCATTTTAAATTATTAATATTTTTTTTACTTAATAGTTAAATATTAGTGACATTTATTTATGTACGAATTCTATATTGTTACAATCTGTATTGTTGTAAATTTTAGGTTCAATCGTAACCATATGTTTTATATAGGTATATCCAATTTCCCCACGTATAAAAATACCACATAGAACAAATATACGATCTGCAACGATTCCTTACCGAAATACACTTAAAATGCAGACGATGCATACAAAAATTCAGCCCATATAACACGGCAGCATCCTCTCCCGTTTTCATTGGCTGGAATTAACAACCACCAAGTCAATAATAAAGCATGCCATCTCTTGAAAATATTCCTAAGGCAATAGTTTTATCTTTGAATATATATACTGTATAGAAGTCGTGAGTGGATAGGATTTACTTTACGTTTTTCAGAAGCGTATGAGGAGCAGCTTGGGAACTTCACCGCTGCAGTGCGCTGCCGTAACGCCCTGTATCGTGTCTTAGTTGTTATGTACACGTTAGAGCGCAGAACTGTCGCCCGCTGTCATTCCCCGCACCCCCCACCTATCATTCACTGCAGCTCAAGGTTGTTCTACGGGAGGGGGAAAGGGTGTTTGAAGAGTTCGACACTTGTCCGCTAGGGACCACCACAAGTCGATGCCCTAGAGATGGTGGCAATTGCGGCGGTGAATTAACCAACTACCTCAAAACCGTATTAGAAATTTTAACCTGGGCTGGCGACTTCTATACAGTATATATATTCAAAGGTTTTATCAATGTGTACTGACATTTGTAAACAAGTTTTTTTGTAAAAAACAAAACAATAAATAAATATCACCAACCATCACCATATTCGCTGCTTTTCCGCGTAAGAAAATATGTGCACGGACTCAACTGGAACCCGATGTGTATTTCCTTGGTGGGAAGGTAAAAATTCTGGAAGAAAATCGCATCACCATGGTGCTTTTTTAAAATCGCTTTTGCATTAGCGTTTACATGCCATGCAGAAAATAAGTGTTCCAGGTACCATATACAAACCGAGATTATATAAATGTTCTCTACTTCTAGCATCATATTTTTTTGTGGTTTAAGAAACAGTACATGACTGCTCTTAATTTCTACCATCTTTGGGAAAAATAACTAATGCACAATTTTAGACCATTGTGGTTAAATTTGAAACGGATACAATTCACAAAAACAATGTATTTTTGGACCGATTGTAGACAAGTATTTTATTTTTTTTATTTTTTATATAAATAGTTTTTAATTTTTTGTAGTATCAAATGTGTATGCAATGGCTGAATATATTTAAATTTATTTATAATTATACTGGTTTTTGGTTTATGTATGTTTAATTAAGTAGTTCTGATGCTAATTTTTGTGTTTTATGGTTGATAATTTCATTCTGAATACGTTATATTAATTTTTAGGAATATATACATGTAAGTTTATGTGGCGGATGTTGCAAGGTCATATCGATGTCGACTGGACTCTTAAGTCCATCCGTTCATTAATTCAACTGTTACGTGTATATCTCACCATGGAAGCGTTTGAACGCATTTTCTTATCGCCGTCCAATAAATAACAAGAATGGCGCTGCGCATGATACGTAACGAAGTTAGTTGTTGCGTTACGAAATAACTCGCGTGACGAGCCCACGCACGGGCGCGTTCCGGAAGTGCACTGGTTTCTCAGAACCTGTCGCAAACTTTCACCGCCGAGATCAGATCACGTCCAGGAAGACTCGTTTTCCTCTTACAGCCGGAAAACAAGACAGCGTTACCGTACCTCAGGAGTACTATTTCTGAAGTGAAACTTCTTTGCAGCTGGTGGGCTATGTCGAGGTGATGACTTATCGGAGCGTGAGTAAAGCAGAGATGGGAAGTGGGAATATTTTGCGCCACACTCTTCGTTATCAGGCAAGCGTTGGTGAAGTGACGTTGCTGTATCGCATTTCGCATTTTTCGTAACGCTTACACATTGCAACGCACTCGTTCTGCTGACCGCAAATATTTGTGGTCACCACCCGCTGGAAACACTCAGGCTATCTCACAGCTGCACATATCGTTGATATAGTGGTCTTTATTATCTCACTGCGCGCTTAATTGTTTAGCGTTATGGCACAAGTGGATTATTGAAGTGTGAAGTTTCACTTCCAACGTGGCCAGTTGCAGCATTCTGCTCTTCGATCCGCGATCCAATTATCCTAGCCCAAGCATGATCCAAGAATCATTCCTCTAAACATTGCGCCAGCACATACCTACTGGGACTACATGATTTTCGTTTGCGTGAACTATAGCTAATACATTTTCAATCTGCGACGACAGACAGCAGCAGTGTCAAAGAAATGTAAGGTGAATCTGATTTTCTATTGGTGGGCTGAAACTATATGATTCACAACAATCGATTGTGACACGGTGAGAGAATAGTTTAAAGATTGCAACGTACACAGCATGAAATGCAAATAATTAATCATTTACTGGGCAACATAATTATTCTTATAGTACTAAAAGGAAACTGTGTAAATTTCATAATAAGCAGCTGAGAAATATATTGATCCAATACTTACTTATCAAACAGAAATCTTACATATTAAAAGTGAATAACATTTTATTAAATGTACGCACTAAAATGCAAAATTTGATTTTCATTTTTTACGTTAAATATAATATTTAGTTTAAGAATATTAGGATTCACTTCAAACATGTCTAAACAAGTTCATCATGAGATATTGAAACCATTCTAGCAACAGGAGAAAGTTATTAAAATAACTTTTTAAAAGCCACGATGACACCTATACGCAGTCGGCCACTATTTTTCACGGCACAAGCCAAAGTATAAATATGTTACAGAAATCAAAATGTGTGCGATGCCTTCAAGCGAGTAAGAAGTGGAATTTCGCAGACTGGATCTACTACTACGTCAGGTCACTAACGGTGCTACAGGTAGCGATGTTTCTACCATCTTTGTTTTCGGCAAGTAACTTCATATATAAAATATGATACATAAATTTGCCATTTGAGGGGTTTTATCATTAATGCTAGTACAGTATCATTATACGTTATCTCTAAGTTTGACGTTTTAAAATTTTTATAAAACTGAATTTTTAGTTTCAGCTTCAGGGCAACGCCAAACACAATTAATTGCGGTCGCTACAAAAGCGCAAGTAGAACGTACATGGTCCCAAATTTCCATTCAGTTACACCACTCTTGTTCTGATCGTTGCACTTACCGTAACGCTCTGAGATTTGTAATTTATTTCCATACTTTATTTATTGATATGCTATAATAGTCTGATAGACTCTACTAACCTCATCATTCTCATCATCATTAACTATATTATGATTAGATTTTATTTATACGAAATAAAAAATAAACTTCTTCTAATAACTAAGAAACAAATGTTTGAAGAAATACCTCTGAAAACTGTATTTCTTAGATAAAATTTTTAAATCACAATGTTCTATGGTCACATTTATGTACATGAACACAATTCGAATTTATTGTATCAAGTAAGGCTAAAAAAAACCTCTTCTAGAATTTTCGCATTAAAGGAAAGGAGTCTTAAATAATTATTTTTAGTTACTTACAACTTCAGTCTGCAACAACATATTTGACAATAGTTCACATTCTTTTTATTTGATAGTGTTCAGTACAATACTGAAATATTTGGACTGTTTTTTAGTTGTTGTACCCATCTATCACTAAATGAAAAAAAAATTATCTTAAAAATTGGCGCAGCCTTATAAAATAATTTAAAATTAATCAATTGCCAAAGCCATTTGTTTATTATCAATTTTACTCAAAAACGTAAGTCAACAATAGTAGTTATCAAAATAATTATAAAACCTATTAAGTATTTTTTAATGTGTCATACTCAGGTCATAAAAATAAATATTTTTATACCCTGGTAATTAATGGTTCATGCTATAAAATCGTGACTTCTCAATTACCTATCCTCCAAAGTTCTGGGAAGTTACCTATGCCTGGAAGTAACCTGTGTGTGGCTTAGACACATTCTTTCCCGCAAATGGTTTCAGAACATAGACATGTATTTTCGTTGGACAGTGTTTCTGATGTGATTTATTACTTTTATACTTGCTTCTTAATTATATAAAATACAAATTTACGATTAAAATCCCTAAAGGTTCCTAACACAATGTGCAATAACCAAAGTTTAAGGTTTACATAACAAATAAAATGAATATCTTTTTGTATTCCCAAACAAATCAATTCGCAATTTATGTCTATCTGAAAGTATTTTCGCAAAGTTTGTTTGAATGATAAGTGTAGCATGTATTTTAAGCATAATATGAAAGAAGTACAGTATATGTATGTGACCCACGTTGTAGAATATTCAAACGTGTAAAAAAGGTTTTTATATTGTACTTCTAAAAAGCACTCTGGTGATAAAGTAACAAACTAAGTACTATCAAAAGGCATTATTCTTTTAGAAATAGTTTTGTTGGTTTTATTTCTTTGGTATGGAAATAACCGCTATCAGAATAGTCCACAATTGTTTTACACTTAAGCAACAATAGTGTAGAGTAATCATCATTTAGGTGTATTCACATTACATTTTAATGAAATCTGTCATTCCCAGACGTAATAAATTCATTCTAGAAACATGATTATGAATAGTTTTACCAGAGAAGATATATGAAAATAAATTTAAAAATATTTTTGAATTTTAAAGGAATATTACTTATAATAGTATTATTATTTAATCTTTCACAATGTTTAAAGTAAAAATTTGTGATAAAATTTAGCTGCAAACTAAAAGCTGAGTGATAAAGAATCGATAAAATTTAAGTTTTTGTGTCATATTGTCAGTTCAAACCTTATTAATAAATTTGATAGACTGCCAATATTGGTACCTCATTCTTCCAAAAAAAAAAAAAAGTTATTCATATATCTGGTTGGTTCAAAGGTGTTTAACGTATAATTAAAAAATAAAATAAATAATCATTTATTATGTTTAACAACTTTTTGTGTACAATTATGTTTAAAAATGTAAAATATTAATAACTTTTTGTGGTAGTTTTACTGTGTTGTTAATAAAGTGCAGCTTTCATTTATGCTGATTATGCAATATCTAATTTTAAAATTAGAGTTATACATTTAAAGGAAAGCTATTTTTATTTAGCACTGGAACAAAAAGAAATAGACTAGACGAACCAAACAAAAAAAAATGTAAACGAAACATCAGTCTCTCTGGCGACATATTACCAGAAATTTTGGCCAATGAGTCCATGGCCAGTATTGTAATCACTATAAAAACTTCCCGCAGCATCAGGGAAGCTCTGTTGTGGTGCTATCCCTAAGCTTCCTCCAAAGCCACCGAGTGTCTGGTAGTTCCCGAGCTGGTGGTGGGTTGGTGCTGGAGAAGCAGTTCCTTGTGCTGACTGTGGCGAAGAACTTGCAGCAGGACCACTTTGAGAAGGTTGGCTGCCTTGGGCGGATGTACTGTCTTGGCCCGATGAGGGACTACCTTGATCAGGTTGACTAAGTTGAGTAGAGGAGGAGCTAGCTTGCGCGGAACTGCTTTGGGAAGCTTGTACCGAAGAGGTAGCTGATGCCGATGAGGCTCTACCAATAACGGTGGAAATAGCAGATAAACCTGAGAGCAGAAAAGATATCTTCCCATTGGGGTTTGTTTTAACTGGTGGCCTAGGTGGCTTCGACTGCTCAGGAGATGGTCCCTGCTGTGAACCATTTTCCTTGTTGCCAGAATCTTGAGACACTTGTGGCCCTTGGGTTTCCCTACCATTGCCATCATCAGTTGTATCTCGATCTTGTCCTCTATGGTACTGTTGTTGAAACTGTTGAATGTTTCCTAATCCATTGAAACCCACACTGTAAGGCCCTTGAGACTGGTGAAAGTTTCCTGGGCTGCTAAATTCCCCTGTTCCCTGGTTTAATTGTTGCTGGAAGTTTTCAAACCCATTAAAATCCCCATTGTTTTGGTTCTGTTGCTGCTGAAATTCTCCCAGCCCATTTAAACCCACATTAAAGGGTCTCAGTAGCTGTTGGAAGTTTTCAAGCCCGCTTAAACCACCAGTGTTCTGGCCCTGTTGTTGCTGGAAGTTTCCGAGCCCACCTATGCCTTCGGTATTCTGGCCCTGTTGTTGCTGAAAGTTTCCAAGCCCACCTAAGCCGGCATTATTCTGGCCCTGTTGTTGCTGGAAGTTTCCAAGCCCACTGGAACCCACCGTGTCCTGGCTCTGTTGTTGCTGGAAGTTTCCAAGCCCACCTAAGCCTGCAGGATTCTGGCCCTGTTGTTGCTGGAAGTTTCCAAGCCCACCTAAGCCTGCAATATTCTGGCTCTGTTGTTGCTGGAAGTTTCCAAGCACACCTAAGCCTGCGGTATTTTGGCCCTGTTGCTGCTCGAAATTTCCCAGCCCATTGGGATCCCCACTGTTCAGACTGTAGTTGGGCAGTCCTTGGTAGTTGCTGCCACCAGAGCCCAAAGACTGGCCGTAAAGAGTTCCATAACCTGTGTTGTAAGGCAGAAAAGCACTCATCTGGTCTAAGGCTTGATGATTAGTTGTCTGGGCGGCAGTTGGGTGTGGCTTTTGTGTCCACAAGCTGATGACAACCAGCCATACAGCCAACATCTGTAACAAAATAGTTCGCAATAATACAACCTGATATAATACTTAATGAATAATCATATGTCTCGAAATTCAACCTTTAATGTAAATTAAATGTAGTCTATCATGCTAACAAAAAATTGTAAAATGTTTTCTCAAATATCTTACTATGCTATAAGCATTTTTATGAATTGCACCTTATGAATAACTGATTATTGACACTTTAAAGTTTTTTATTTTTTTCTAATTAAAGACTTTTTACTGTGAAATTAAAACCATATTAATAATGACTGCCCCAGGTGAGTAAATTATTTTACCAAATTCAATCAAGATATTTTCCGGCCGTGTAAAATACAAGTTTCTATTTTAATTTGTAGTGCAGATACTAACATGAATACATTTTAAAAATAAACTATATTATAATACAAATTGTCTGGAAAACGTTTTATTTCAGTTGCTAGGTTCTCCTGTTACCAATAGTCATTCATTTCGCTCAAGGCTTCTTTCTCTTCTTATCACCGCTCATTTTCTTTCTATGACCTCGTTCAAGAAGAGTCGTTAATACCTTATTTATTTATTCTCTTGATACATATTATTAACCTATTTGCTTGTATTTTAAAAATTACTGGATGAAAAGCGATTGTTTTCTTTCTCATTTGAAATTAATCGCTGTGACATCAGAAGTTAGGTTCACTATTTTGATTTCCTGTATACCTTTATTTAAACCATTTAATCTTAATGGTATCTTTAGTAACCATCAAGAATTATGAGTTACATATTAAAATGTTTCCTTCGGAATAGTAGATTGATTCCGGAGGAGAAACTGCAAATGATTTAAATTCGCATTCAGTTAAATACAGGTCATTGTAACGATTAGCTTGGCTCTAATTCTTTAAATAAAGCTCACAGCGTCAATACTATATTAGCTCACTGTACTGGCAAAGTGATCTTTAGGCTAACTTTTATTCTATAGCCTCTAGAAGTACATTTAACTAAACGAATGTTGTACCTTAAAACTAGCTTTGTATGTAATTTAAAGAAAATTGGATTTGATTTCTATCTCAGGTGTCAAATTTTCATTGAACTTTTATTTGAATATCAAAAAACATTCAAATGTTTACTTTTATTTCTAAAAATACACCACTATCAAAAAAAATAAATAAATAACTTGTTAACGAACAAACACTAAGCAATAATACGAATGCAGACATCAACCAACAAAATTTATCGAGATTAACACTGCAACAGTAACAACTCAAGATATCCTCAAAGAAAACCTCTAGCCATACATTTTAAAATGCAGGATTAATCCAAACATAAAAAACTGTAACCTTAATAAATTAAATCATAACTGCAGTACATACTAAGATCTCCTCCAATCCAGGACCATCCTAACCACCCAAAACCATAGTAATTTTGCAGTCATCAGCATCATTAACACAATTATTGATATCCTTTTTCTTAAGTAATCAGTTTACACTAAAGCTTCCTATTTGTTTAAATCAATAATTCCATAAATATTGATTACTCTTAAAAATTAAAATGAATGTTAAAAAATATAAATACTAATATTAGGTTTGAAAGGTTTGTGCAATGGGAGTGAATGACTTGATGTAGGCTTTTGGACATACGCCATTGCTTAGCACATGTATGTCTGCAGAAGAAAACTACAAAAAAACAAAAATGACAAAAAAAAACACAAATTAAGCAAAAATTGCTGTTGTCAGGATTTAACGCCACACAATATTCCACAACAGGAATATGGTCAACAAACAAGGAAAAAACAAAGAAAAATGTACTAACAGAACGAAAAAACCCCCACAAAGGATGACGGCACAAAAAATTCCGAACCCAAAAAGATTCAACACAACAGTTGAAACGAGACAAAAAAACACAGCAAAACGAAAAGACGAAACAAACACAATAGTTTTCCAAAAAAAAAAAAAAAAGAGAAACGAAAAAACCCCCACAAATGATGACAGCACATAAAATATTGAACCCAAAAAGATGTAGTCCATTTTCTGATCAATACCCTCATTTTTCCAGCCCCTTCTCAGTCGCACCTGTGTTTCCGTACCATGTGCGTCTCTGCCTGAGGACGGGAGCAGAAAGCAGTTCCCGAAACGTCGCTTGTTTCTGTTTTAGAAAACTGTTGTGTTTGTTTCGTCTTTTCGTTTGGTCGTGTTTTTGTCTCGTTTTGACTGTTGTGCTGAATTTTTTTGGGTTCAATATTTTTTGTGCTGTCATCATTTGTGGGGGTTTTTTCGTTTCTCTTTTTGTTTTTTGTTTTTTTGGAAAACTATTGTGTTTGTTTCGTCTTTTCGTTTTGCTGTGTTTTTTTGTCTCGTTTCAACTGTTGTGTTGAATATTTTTGAGTTCGGAATTTTTTGTGCTGTCATCATTTGTGGTTTTTTTTCGTTCTGTTAGTCCATTTTTCTTTGTTTTTTCCTTGTTTGTTGACCATATTCCTGTTGTGGAATATTGTGTGGCGTTAAATCCTGACAACAGCAATTTTTGCTTAATTTGTGTTTTTTTTTGTCGTTTGTGTTTTTTTTTTGTAGATTTCTTCTGCAGACATACATGTGCTAAGCAATGGCGTATGTCCAAAAGCCTACATCAAGTCACTAATATTAGGATTTAAAATATAAGATTCTTGATTGTATTTCTGTTTGCCATTTAGTTAATAACTATTAAATTTTCTTAAGAGAATAAAATAATTTAGACAGAAAATATTATAGCAAGAATAAGACGGAATTAAATGTTTTAAAATAACATCTTAGCATAGTGTTAACCTAATAAAATTCGATGAGTAGATTGTTTTATCCATAATTTCTCTCTCAGTTTTAAATGGTAGATTTGTTGCTTTACGTTTTTTCTATTGCTTGTGGAACACAATTTCCAGTTACTTTCAACACTTTATTGCAATTGAAAATGAATTTTCAAGAAACAAAATGAAAAGAACTTTGAATTAATTTGAGACCACGACATTTTAAAACAATAATACCTTGAACTTTCATCAAATTGTTAATGCAAGACGTCATGTTCATGTAGTGAGGGTCGCTAGATCTATCCTAGCGCCATGGGAAATTTAAATGTGTTATAACTGAGTTGATAAAAAAGTGCTATCGTATTCGTAGAACATTATGTTCTTGGAGGTTCCATCGTGTTAAACAACTGCCAATTTTTAGCATAACTATGCAAAACGAAACTAAAGCTTGATACGAATAATCAAAACCACCTTTGGGAGTGGCCATGCGTACATTACAGCAATAACACAACGTGATGCCAATTTTTTCAGGCTATGGTCAGTGCTATGTTTGCGGGCACCCGAAACATTGGATAAAATATAGGTGACTGTATTTCACCATCATAAGGGTGGTCAAACACCATTTCCACAATATCTTTGTTGTGTCGCAGTTGGAAATGTTGACGTTGAAAATTTTTTAAACTACCTCACACCATGCCATCACCTTACAATTTCTAACTTAGTGAATTATACATATTCGGGAATGTCCAGAAAATGGGAAAAGAGAGGCTGCCTAGGAAAATGATAGAGTAGAATTACACAGGAGAAGACCCCAAGGAAAACCAAGGAGGAGATGGAAAGACCAGATAGTTAAAGGAGTGCATGAGACAGGAGATAATTGGAATAAGTTAAAGGACGAGGAATGGTGGAGAGACAGAGGAAGATGAAAGCATTTTATTTTTCTGACCCAGCCACAGGTTGAAGCAGTTGGTGATAATGCTGATGATGACATATTCGGGAATATTTTTAAGTATATTTTGGAGTGAGAAAAATGAGAGCAAGTATACTCACGAAGCGACGCATCTCGGCAGAAGTGTGGCATTCACTCGTACGATGCGAGAGGTTATGCAACCTTACGCCCTCTCGCCCTTGCATTTATACGTCTCCTGGAAGCGGTTGGAAGAAAGAAATAAAAACTTTCGCCGTCACTTTGAGAGGCCGTTCGCCGCTACGGGTTCGTCCACTCTTCCCTCCCAGACTGCGGTCATTGGCGCACCGCCTGACATTCTCCTCAAGCCACCAGGAAATATTTTTTTGTCAGGCAAACCTGTATGGCCAACGTTGGTCAACATACAACGCTGCAGCGCGTTGTTGAATGGGATTGGAGCTGTTTAAATGTGTCAGCTTGGTTCTCTGTCTTTCCTTATACCTGTTTTAGTAAATATTGTACTACATTCTCATCCACAAAAATTCACTTTCAAATTATGCTATTCTTTTTTAATTGCGTAGTTTATAAAAAAATATTAAACACTAATAATCATGCTTCCATACGACCATTTGTCAAAAGGTTTTAGATTTTCTGGCTAATGAGACAAGGATCTTTGGTTTCATTCCCAGTCGGAACAAAGATATATCACTTGTGTAAATATTGGTGAGTCAATGAAAAAAGTTGGCAACTAAAAGAAACATATATAGGTATTTTGCTTTTACCAATGTGAGAAAATGGTACATGACAACATTTATTACGTAGTAAACATCAATAAGAAATATATTTTTCATTTCGTGACTACTTCTTAACAGAGGAACCAAGCTCTTCGCTTTAGTTATTCCAAATCACAAGAATTCAGAAACTAAACAAATCAACTTCTACCGATGACTCCATGCTATTTCCTTCTTTGGTCCATTTCTGGGATTTGTGTTGCTTCTCCAGCTTCTTACTGTGGAAGGCAAGGATGATTCATCGTGGTATCATCTCGCATAATCCACGCGAGTCACGCCAATGGCGGGGGATACAAAACAGCCTCCATGATTATCAGCACATCATCATAATCACCATTCTGGTTGTAGCAGATTAATCTGAACGAGTTACAAACTGTACTGTTGCAGTGAAAACTAAACTCCCTAATACATGAAGCTTTAAAAAATATATCCATACCAAAACAGGGTGTCTCTTACACTATATTTTCTTATTTTGTGAATTGAACAGAAATAATTATATGAAATGATCGGTGTCTCTAAATTTTCATATTTACATGCAAGCAAATTTAACGCTACCAAAAATATTTGGGAAGTAATACTGTGTAAAGATTTTTATTCAGACATTTATGCTTTGTGTTCCCTGTAGCTATATTAATTAAAGTTGTTTCTAAACCGTTTCATTTATAGCTTTCCAGAATTAACTGCACAGATTATTAAGCATACTAAAATTAAATAAAGTAAAATGGTGATTATTCGATTACCTTCACCGTGATTTAAATAACCTATGTCGGTATATTTTTTTTTTAATTTGCGCCAATTTTCGTAAGGTTTAAAAGAAATATTTATTATTGTTTCCAAAGACGTATTTCATACATTCGAAAGCAACCATAGCAATGTGTTGTACAAATTTTACAATATATTCTTGTAATATAACAAACTATATCTTGGCAACAGTTTCCAAAGGAATTTTTTGTAAAATAACAAGAAAATGTTTTCTGAGTATGGGAATGTTTATTATATCTAGTTAATCTAAAATTATTTTGACTTAAGGTAGAACAATGTTTTAAGTGAACAAAGTATTTCTGTGCATGATCAAGTAATATAATAATTTTACAATATTTGGTTATCTATTACTTGAAGACAACTTAAATAAATACTTTATTACACCAGTGATATCGCTTTTAATGTATAGTTTTAGTAAATTTATCTGAACCTAGATCCGAAATAATAGAGTTCAACGCATAATCATTATATTACACTGAAAATGATATTTTCGTGATAACTCTGATTATAGTTTTTTAATTTGTTGTGTTCGTTTATCGAAGACACAAATACTTTCTTGTTTTATAATAGGAAATTTATTTGCTATAAATATATATTATTTTCTACAATTTTAACGTATCACACAATTAGTCCGCCAAAAACTTTTTGTTTATGTGACGTATTAGATAACACGAGGAAACACGCAACGCTTTCTGAGCACAAGTTATGTAAAGCACACCGGTCCAGTAGCTGTGTCCATTTACAGTGGGGCAGGTCAGGACTCTTTCAGTATTGGAAATCGACCTGTGGATGGAGCATCCTCGAAACAACTTAAAAGAACCGGTTCAAAGAGTCTGTTCCGTTATCTGAAAGATCACCAGGTCGACGGGAATCAAATGTGTCGTTACCCAACAAATATAAAAGGTGAACAGACTAATATTTTTAATTCTTGGGCCAGAGTCTCGAAACATATTGCATTTCGAAACCATGAGCCACAGTCATCAGGCATTATATTCATAAAACGATTAACTAAAGTGCGAAGTTTTCTTGTAAATCAATAATAATCACAATCATGCATAAGCTTTTAAATGATCAAATATCAGCATAATTGCCGCCCTCTCGGTTTAAAATTTTCACCTACAGATAACGCTGGTTACAAATTATCAAAGGATCTTTGTAAATTTACCGTTGAATATTAATTCAATAAAAATAACCTTAACAATCTGGAAAAACAATTAAAACTTATTAAGACTTAAATTATTCTAGTTTATTTCGAGTTATTTCTGTAAATCATGTAAAACTACCATAACGATACATTAAAAGTAAATGAGTTAATCCTGCAAGAAAAAAATATTGCTTTGCATATTCGGAACTTATTATAGAACAACGGTGAATTTATCGAACCTTTCGTTTTTCAAGGATATTATTGGCTGCGCGACTGCAAATGGGAAGATATTGTTTACCATATATTTGTTTTAAATACTCTAAATTAATATTTTAAATATTAACTTTGCTGTTTAAACACAATAAAAAATAAACCTTCGGTGAAATGAAGCAACGTTCCGGATACGAGTAGGCCTACATCAAATAAATACTATTTAAAAATTTCTCGGATTAAAATATCTCTGCCTTATATAAAAATATAAAAAACTTAATGAAATTGCAACTTACGATATTTTGATCAAATATATAAAAATTTTATTTTTTTCGTTTTTTTTTTGCAGCATCACAATAAAATTACTAACGTTCTTAAGCGAAACTTTTTTATCATTAATATTTTGGATAACTTAAACACTAGGGGATATAGGTATTATTACAAAAGTTGACTCCTTATTGTGTGTAATAGGAGAAAATATTTTTTTTTAAAACAATAATATTCATTCCTTTAAAGCTATTCAAGTGGAAGTTAAGATATTGAATCCAAAATTTCACGAAAAAAAAAATATATATATTTTTTTTTAATTTTCAAAAATTCAACTTTTAAGGAATGGTAAACATGAAAGTTTGGTTTTATAAAGATACGTTAATTTTATATTCTACAAGAGTGTCATATAGACACTTATATAGAAAAATTAATGATAAAGTTTTGCATAATGTAATTTTTTTTAAATTGAACCATTGTAAGGGTGAAACTCTGGTGGGTTTAGTTTTAATATAAAAATTATCACATTTTTTTTAAGCAAATCAAGCGAAATATAAGAAACTCATCAAGTTTAGCACACTTAAAAAGTTAAAAGTAATTTTTTTTTCTTCGTTTTATAAAGTAAAAAGCTAACTGGGTAATAAAAGTGCAGGATTGCTTAGAAGTACTTTATTTTTGATTTTATTATAAATAAGTATTTCTATACATTAACAATAAAGAATCTACGAAATTACATATGTATTTCTTACATTCGAACTATGAATGATATTGTTTCAAAAATTTAAAAAAATTAAATTCTAAATGAAATTAAATGAAAGTATGATTTTATTTTTTATTATTAAGAAAATTACGAAACTCAAAAAAAAAGTCATTAACTAAATTAAAATAGTAATCAAATTGCTTTAGAGTATTAAAAAAAAATTCTCATATGGAGTCGATAGATTGCGGGTTTTGTTTATTCAAAATTAAATTTATCTCCTCATACACTTAAAAGGGGCACAATCATCCTCACAATGCATGCAACATTAAAAACAAACTGGCTTATATAACTTACCTCTTTCAAAATTTTAACCGTGAATTGATTTCCAATAAATAGAACTTTTTATACACCCATTTTATTGCATACTATGTACGGATATCTATATGTATAACACACTGCCATTGCCCCTCCTTACGGGCAGGCTACTGTCACGCCTCGTATTAAAAAAAAATTTACACTTAGAAAATCTTAAGCAAATATTTATAGAACTAAGATTAACTGAAATAAATATAAACTACATATGCCATCTTCGATTAAAGTTATTAGTTTTAAAAGTATTTAGTTTTTATTATTTTTAATGGAAGAACTCATTTATGTTACAAAAAGTATCTAAATGAGGAAGTTTTAAAAATGCATTTTATTTTATTCAAACTTGAATTTATTGAAACTGAAATGTTATCGGACTCATATGACTGCCGAACCAGAAAGTAATAAGGTATGAAAAAAGCAAAACCAATTAATTATACAAATGTAAAAAAAATGGTGACCAAAAACTGCAAAGAGTTTAAAATGTCTATATTTCTACTTTATTTGTTAAATTGTATACATGTTATTTACTCGCGATAGTAAAGGGCAAACATCGCTTATAAATTCAATTGGAAAAAATTCGGAACGAGGTGCACATGGAATCCGCCTGGAGGATCAGTGTACCAAATATCATTGCTCAAGACCTATTTCATTTCCAAGCTACGCAGATATACAGCCCAACATATTCTCTCTTTTATAATTATAGATAATGCTTTATTTTAATAGTTTGGAATTTTATACATACCGTAATTAAAATGTTGCAATGTAAATAAACACTATCCTGATATTAGTGTCAGTAAATCATAGAAGGGTAAGTTATTTATATATTAATATCAAAGAAGGCATTTTAAATTTATTATAACGAGCAAAAAAAAACTAATACTGAAATCACTTAAAAAAATTGTAATAAGGAATCTATTGCTCATTTTCGTTTGTTTTTTTGCAATTATAATTTTTTTTGTATTATTTTTGATAACATACCAAAAAGTAAGTATTAATTTTTTAACGAAATGTTTTAATAATGATTTAATAAGCAATAAACCATGCAGCTTCTGGCAACAAAATAAAACTGAAAATGTCGAAATAATATGTAGCAATTAACCCAAAATCAAACAAAGTAATAATTTTGTTTACCTCATTAAATATTTGCATTGAAAAATGTATTGAATATAAGTTAAGAACAGGAATTTGAAAATAAAAAATGAGATTTTGGGAAGACTTTATATTTCATAACGAAAAAAAAAAGAGTGACTATAAATATTTGGATGTCATATATTACAAATACAATCCAGTTAGTCAATTATATCAAGAAAAATCAATAACATTTTTTACAACTGTATACTTTTAAACATTATCCACTAATGTAAATTTAAAATCCGCGATTGAATAATAATTATGCTTTTTAATCCAGACTTATAAAAATAATATTAATTCTGCAATCATTTTTTTGAAAATATTTTATTAAGAATACAATCGCTGAGTAAAAATTAATTTTAATAGGGAGCCAAAATATCAGTAATAACAAACAATTGTTGTCTTAACCCCAATAGCCAGAGTAAACTTTGACAAAAAAATATTACAAAACAAACGAGTCCATAGGTAATTAAAAAATTTGAACTCCTAAAATGTTTATAAATTATATAAACTAAAATGTGAAATATAAGTAATGAAAGGTTTGAAATTTTTCTTAACAAGTAATAGTACAATAATACAGTTTTTCTAACTACCATATCACAAACACTTTATAGTAAAAATGTAACAAAATTTATAAAATGGACTAGAATTATAATTGAAATTTAAAAAAAAAAAATTAGCAACAACTCCGACTTGAGCAGCCATACTCAGAAGCCAGGACCGAAGATTCCATGTGCAGGCAGGTATCCACTATAGAAATTGCCAGCGACTGCAGGGAAGCCTTGTCCGGGCGCGGAGCCAAAGCTGTCTCCCAGGGGCTGACCGCCGAAACCTGCGAACGCCTGCAGGTTCGCCAACTGAAGCGGGGGCACTTGAGTTGCTGCGAGGCCTTGTGTCGATGGCAATGTCGGGGCTGTGGAGGTACCACCCTGGGGAGAGGGTTCCTGTCGTGAGTCTGGCGCAGACTTAGACGTCGACAGTCTGGAGACAGACGGAATCAGCGGAGGCACCTTCGCTACGGGCCTGCTTGCACTAGAGGCCAGCGGCGTTGGAGGTGTCTGCTGGAGAGGGCTGCTCGCAGTGGCTGGCGAGCTCATCAACCCTCCCGGCTGATCTGCACCCTGCTGGAGCACCGGGAATGGCACCGGCTGGAAGAAATCTCCAAGCGTGTTGAAGCCTATGGCATCGTAAGGGTTGAAGCCAGGCAGTCCGGGGAAGTAGGGTCTCCCGAACACCAGTGGCACCCCGAATCCCGCGCCATAGCCGAAGCTGTACGGAGGGAGCCCGCTCGCCGTTGCGACCGCTGGCGGTGGCTGTGCTTGTCCGGCAGGGGCTGGTCTCTGCGCCGCCGCCGGCTCGGCTTGACCCCGAGATGCCTGGGCTCTCTGGGGTGCCTGCGGCGGCTTCTCTTGTGCCAGCGCGCACAGGGCGACGAGCGGCAAAGTCAGCACCTGCGAAACAGCTGTTGTCAGTCTTGTCTGCTGAAGCTCAGTTTAGTTCAGGTTCGTATCATGTATTTATATATGGCTAATTTCCTAAACCACAGCAGGCTCAACCACAAAATATCAGTCTCGATTAAAATTTAAGAGGTGTTTCGATGGTTGATTATGTGCCTTCTCTGATGCATTCTACATTACTGTGATACCCTATTGAAAAAAATAAATCTCATGTATATTTTAGTTTCTAAAAAAATAGTTTTATTCTAATAGAAGATTGAGAATTTGTATGGGCAATCATGGTCTTGTTTTCACCACAATTTTAAAGACAGACGGTTCCGACTTCAGTTAATTAATAAAATAATCTGACAGATTTTTTATGTAAGTTGGTTCGCTTCAATCTAGTTTTATTAAACATTATTTGCAGGTGGTGTGTAAATTTAAAAGGTGTTTGGTATGATATTTAAATTTAACAAAATTTTTTTTTCATTTATTTTACATTGAAATTGCTTAAACAGTTATAAATGTTTATTTCCATAAAAATATATCTTTAAATTAAAACATATTATTCATTTCTATACTTCAAAATATTTATCTTCAAAGTCTGAAAGATAACAAAATAAGAATATAAAAAAGCGAAGTTCAATATTTTAGAAATATTACTAGCAACTGATTGGTTAAATTGCAGCAATACAAACTATTATGGTAACCATAGCTAAATATATGGTTCCAATAATAATTTGGTTTCTAGCTGCATAGAAAATTAAAAAAAAACTGTTATTTATGTTTCCATACATGCAACTTAATTTTTATATCAATCACACTGGCTTAGATTAATGTATTCTAATAAAGAAAAATTTTGTATAACAATTAAACATATATTTGGTATTTGTTGAGTCAGTCTATTTCCTCACATGTCTCAGAATGAAGATACATAATGCACAAATAAAATACTACAAAAATCGTATAACCTTTTATATCAGAAATACATTCACTCCCTATAATGTATAAGAATCAATGGTTCAAGATGTTATTTTAGACATACACCATTGCTGGTTACACTGTATGTCACAGGAAACCTTAAATATAGACAAAGATATGAGAAAATAAAAATATGAGCATTCAAACACACAGAAAACTAGATAAATTAATCCGATGTAAAACAATGGAAAGAAAACATTACCAGCTCAGATAATTCCATAGAAGAAGAATTAGTCAAAAAATTATAATAGCCCAGACGGACACAGTGTGCTAACGACGAGACAGTAAAACCGATTAAAACAACCTTTAACAACACAGTGACGAACAAACGAACCCAACGTTGATACTAAAAAGATAATGTGGACAACACAATGACAACACAGAGATCTACCAGCTAAACCCAGAGATGTGAAAACACAGATATTCTGGATAAAACAAAATTATAAGAGCACAGACGAACACAGTAAGTTTTATATGATAACAGTTGCAATGTTTCGGGAAATGAGATTTGTTCTAGTACTGAGACACAAACAGACTATCAGTTGGGAGTCACTAGGAGACTTTAATCAACAATAAATACAACCAGAAGTTAGCCGACACCAGCCTCAAGAAACCTCAGAATATAATGACAAGGCACTAGCAGGCATTACTATTTACATGGGGAGAACGGTCAGTTGGCAGCAGTAGGCAATGTCGAGAGACTGACCCGTGAGTCATGGCTTAGAGTCCTTCCCCGAGTGGCAACTTGCTTGGTGAGTTGAAATCCGAAAGCGAGTAAGTTCCAATGTTTTCAACGAAGCGATCGTTTACACCATGATGAGAGTAATTTGTTCGAGTCTGCCACCGACGAGCAGTAACTCGCTGGGTGAGTTGATAATTGAAAGGTGAATGAACCTAAACACCACCGAGGGGGTGGCCAGCGACAGAACGAAGTAAGGATCCGGGTTTAAGTCTTCCTCCTGCGAGTGACTACTAGCTGGGCGAGTATAAGTACCCCGGCCCACTGCACTGATACAACTCCATAGAGAATCATCACGACTATTGGGGCTTGATGATTTGGCCTCCCACTCTCTCGGCAAAAACGATTCGTCAGCAACTAGGAAGGAGATGAAGCCATTAAGGAATCGTTCCAACCACTAATCAGTCGTCTCTGCTCCCTGAGCTCCATTCCTTACAGGTGGACGAGCGATGGTTGAGTCAGCTCATCCCAGGCGTCCCTGGTGAGGCTCCGTTAGAAAAGGCGAATAGCTTCATCAGTCAAAGAGCCGCCTAACTATGTGGTGGTTGTATAACTTGCTACTTGTCCTTTGATTTTAAAATTTACATGAATTTTGGCAGGAGACAGTTGCTAAACTGAACCAAGAACAAAATTGACGTAATCAGTGTAACTTTAGTTTTGAGGAACGATTTAATAATATATTTTTGTACAAATGCTACTCAGTAACTATGGCAAGTGACGTATTTCAGTATATTTATTATTTTTAATAACTATTGTATCAGAGTGTAAAACAGTTAAGTTTTTTCTTCATAAATCAGGGATACCATTTTTATTAGTTGCTTAACCGCACATTTTATACAGCCAATTGGAGGAAATTTTGGTTTAGGAGTCTCGTTCTTAAAAAAAGACCACAGAATCCGGCTTTACTATTTGATTCATTTTCCTGGTTTTATGAAAGTTGTGAGGTATAAATTTTTAATAAATTAACGATTGCGACCTTTGTGCTTCTGATATCGGTCCACCCGTGTTCTGTGTAGCTGAGAACTACAACACACCTATCACACAAATTTACTACTAGTCTGAACTTAACAGACATAATTTTCTTAACCAGAAATATCACCGCAAATAAGTGTTACATAAAAAGTACAAGGGAAAAGCCAGAATTATTTGAATACCTTTCAAACTATAAACTTAGCACTTATCAAAAACTAAAAAAAAACTTATTTAGTAATTATGTGTACATATGAAAATATTTAGCCAATTTAAATTAAATTGATTTTGTTCAAAATAAATCCGGATAAAAATATATTTGCAGAATATTGGTTGACAGTTCCTAGAACTAAAATAAACTGCATAATTTGATATTCTAGTTAGTCATTGCTCAAATATTGAGTATTTAGAACATTGTTTTCTATTAATAACTACAATTTTCCCGTTGGCAGCAAAACCAAACTTTAAGTAAAAGTAGTTATAATTACTTCCACTTTTAAGAAAATGCAAAAAAAAAAAAATTCTTACAGGAGGAAAAAAAGTAATAATATGAACGTAGTTGAAAAAATAATAAGCTACACAGGAAATATCCTTAATTTTTATTACAATAACTCTTTTATAGTACGGCTAAATTAAAAATAAATATAAAACTATGGGTAACATGTAATAAAAAACACGCCAATATCAAGGTTACGCATGACAAAAACATAATTGCACCTTTATGAAATGATACGCATTAATGCCAATGTGAAAGATACTACTTAAAATCATGAATGTCAATTCTCTAAAGTAAATGTGTAAGTTATTATTTAAAGTCCCTGTTTTAATCTATATATATGTATATATTACGTTTGAATATAGAGTTAATGTATACTTCAGTATTAAAACACCGTAAATATCATACAAATATTTTTTTCTTGAAAATTTTTACCCAATAGATACTTTAAATACTATTATTACTCTAAATGTCGTAAACAAATTCTCAATACGCCAGTACCACTAGTTAAAAATTAATTTTACTACCGATAGCTAAATCTTTAATTTTTTGTTATCAAAAAGTATATAAAATTGTTATATTTATAAACATTATCGTATATTTATATAATATGAATCTAATAAAATCAAAATTTTTTAACATTATAGGCCTATATATTTTATACTGGAATTCCAAATCGTTTTGAGCGATTTCATTTGATATGTAACTAACTATAAATGAAGAATAAAAATAATAATCTTAAATAAATCAACATATATATTTTAAAATGTAAACTTTAAATATAGATATGTTTATATTTTAAATGAAGTTTTACAATAAAAAGAAAAATATTCACTCTGTTACACATAATAACAATACTTGTGGGGACGAAATAAGATGGGCGAATGACATCTCGACATCGAAGGCATTAGGACTGATGAGTAAAGAAGATATTCAGATGTATATTTGTGACTTGCCATTTATTTATTTTGGGAGGAATATATATAGGGAGAGAGAGATAGAGACTAGAGCAACCCATAGAACCCAACGGCTCACGACAACGACCCCACTGGGATTCGAACCTGCATCGGCCAGATGGGAGGCAAAAGATCTTGTCACTTCATTTCTCTTTGGATTAGTGTTTTTTTTTTATCACCAACTGGCCAAACATTCTCCCATTATGACTTACATATTATTTACATTTGGACATATTTATTGACATTGACGTGTTTGTTACTTATTCTGACCATTACAAATTCACACCCATGCCTTTGCTCGGGACTTCAACCCAGCACCGCAAGCAAGTGTGCATCCGACTTGGCTACGGAGGTGGGCTCATTTCAACCATCCTGGCCCACAGATGGGTGACTGCTGGCAAGATAAAAAACACAATAAGTTTTAGAATAATGTCCTGAAATGTATTTATCATGACATACATTTTCACCATCCCTACGACTATGACTAACCATGCAAATGTTTCACCGTCGAATCATGGAGTTGGCAGACTGGTGGACAGGCAACAAGCTTAAGCTGTCACCCTGTGTGTTTTGCACAAATCCTAAGTGCGTTTGATTTAATTGAGCATAAAATATTAATTACAAATTGTTTAAACGACGACCAGACGTTAAGAAGCCCCGAGTAAGGCATTATTTCCGAAACTACTTCCACTGAGATTCGAACACAATTAACTCAGAATATATTTCATTTTTAAAATCTACTTTTAAACATATTTTAACTTACACTTTAAAACGTATCTGTTTGAGCCCCGATAACCACTAGGAAGTTAATTTTATAAAAAAAGTATTTATAGTTTCTAGACAATTATTTCACCCCAGTTATAAAAAGCATCCAAATATCATGAAATAGTTATTGGGCGTAGCTGTTTCTCTAACGCTTGCAAGTTTGGAAATAGCTTGGAATACAAGAAAAAAAAATTACGTGCTCAAGTCAATGGTGCACTTAAATTGTTCAAACAAACTTCAAAGAATAATTATTACAAATTTATCGCGAAACTTTTTAATTTTGTTGATATCTTTGTAACTGTAAAATCACTGTGTTTACTTATTTAAAACAATGTACTCAACAGAGAAACGTCTTGCAGTTTCCGTTTAGAAAATTTTATATACATTTAACAGGGAATTTTACATCACTTAGTAACCACACCTTCAATGTCCAGGAAGCTTATAGATACAGTAACACGTGAAAAGCACTTATAATTTGCATACATTTGTCTGTACCATATTTAACATTTAATTATTCTATGGGCAGTAGGCGTTACTTCCCGAGTCCATTGACCACGGTATGAGCGCTTACAGAAGTACTGTATTAATATAAAAGTTAATTTTGCAATACTAAATTACTTTCCTTGTAAAAGTACAGAAGAAAAAAGATTTACAAAAAAATATTGTAACATATACAAATTATTTTTACTGTTCATGCAACCTAGCTTCTATGATGATCCAGTTGTATTTACTTACAGGAAACCCTAAGAGACCTTCGTTGAAAACTCCCTGAATGAACTGTTATTCGTAACATAATGTATTCCATGCGAAATGTACTCCTGTTCACAGCTAATTCACCTCGTGGGAAACGCAGAGTCCATTAACAGCGTAAACAATGGGCTATAATTTGGGACATGTATTTTTCGCGAAAATATTTCGAAACTAGCTGAGATTTGAAACACAGTTGCATCGTCTATATTTCATGATTGGTCGACTATCTTTCAGGTACGTGTCTGGTGCCAGCAAACAAATCACAGTGATTCATTGCGGAAGCAAACACGTCTCAGTTGCCCGGTCAAATAAGGCAATGTCTTCTCTCGCAGACGGCCACCAATTACAAAAAGAAACATCTGGTGCGGGCAAACCACATTTCAGTATAGAGTGCGGTCAGATTTCTTCGCGAAAAATGATTCGCCCCCCTAGCTAACATTAATGATCCTCGTGATTTTTCACGCTCCCAACATCGACACACAGGGAAAAACGGGCAGGGTGCAATCCTGAAACAGAGGATTGTTGCGCTCCACGTAGCCGTCATGAAATAATGTATAGTCTGTGAAATAGGAATGTTCATAATTGCAGTCTTCTTGATTTCCGAACCTTACGGCACTCGATAAAATATGTGTGTAGCTCAGTTGTCACATTGCCTACACTTACAATTTTTGTAATATTACAGATATTTGTAATTTTGTACATTTACGTGAAAAAACCCATAACACTACAACATAGTGTTTGCAGTTTATATGAGTTCGGCTTCTTACCCCTGAATATATTCTTTGTGTTGCCCCAGTACCTCCAAGAGTTAGAAGTTATTTGTAAACCGTTCCCTGAATAGATTTCCAGTATTAACTGCGCACATAATAAGCATAATTCAAGAAAATAAAGTCAAATCGTTGAATATTAGATTAACTTTTCCATAGTTAAAAAAAATTATGCTTGAAGGAAAATTAAACTAAAATATAAATTTATACGCAGTTTTTTTGTGAGAATTACTTAGCAAAATCTCAATTTCAAATATTATTTTAAAAAACATTTAATCATGCTTTTATCAACTGAAAAGTACAAAAATAATCTTTAAATTTAATAAATATTTTCAACAGCGACAAAACAAACTTTATCTCTTTAAAAAGTAATTTTTTTATTAGGCTTACAATAAGAATCATGTAATAACCAAAACAATTCATTTTAATGAAAAAAAAAAGGGTGGGTAGCTGTCTTCTTAAATTTCATAGTGACTCTGATCTAAAGAATATAAAAATGTTAAGACAATTTATAACAAGCACCCCACGGTTTTTTCATTAAAATTAATTGTTCTGTTTATTATTTGATTTTTTGAAACTTAATTTTAAAATTACGTTACACGAATTTGAAGTTCATTCTGTCGCTGTTGAACACATTAACTAAATTAAAAAATATATATATATTCTTTTTAGTACATATTTAATTTTACAAATTTCTGGATTTGCACCACAAAATCAATTTTTGAAGTCCCGAAAATTTCGCATTTAACCTTCCATGCCCCCCCCCCCCCCCACCAAAAAAAAACCCACTCACAGAGGGTACTTCGGAAGAACGTTAAAATCAAATCAGCGTAATTCAATTTACCCGACTTTAAAAAAATCGGAGGCAAATCCCCCCCCCCCCTCAACATATTCCCCTTTATTTGGGAGCGGAAGGGGTTTTGATAATAAGGTCCATGTATTTTGCTCGAAAACACTTTAAATCGAAAGAGAATCAATTTTTGGAATTTCCGACGCCTTGTGGCTTTGACGCTCCCTACCCCTACCAATCACTGAGGAGGACAGTTGACTTCGGGCAAATTTCCCACCATTCCCTGGCCTCGTGGATTCACATAAGCATGGTTTTTGCCCATAGCTCTAATGTTGTGGTTTTTTGCCCATACCTCGAAAGTAGTACCCTACCCCCTTCTTTCTTCAGGTCATAGTCATGAAATTATTGTTTACAGATGGCAGCTATTTTCTTCGAAAATTGCGTAACCTGAACCTAACCAAAAAATCCATACATGGCAAGTTTACATTCGCCAAAAAATAAAAATTGCCATTGCATTTCCTCAATTAAAGAATTTTAATAGGAAACTTTTATGATAAAAATAATTAAAACAAAGCAGGTTCGATTATATATGCAAGTTAGTTAAGAATATATTTATCATTTTTTAATATTAGTCAAAAATATATACTGAATAACATAAACAGTAGGTCGATGTAAGAGCTTTGTGGTCATGTTAACGTTGCCATTGAAATTTGGCGGATTTATATAACATGAGTTTAACTGGAAAGATTAACAAAATAAATGTTACTCTATCAAGAAAATAAACCAAATTACGATATCAAAAATACAAGCAATTGAATACCGAAGTAATAAATTTAATTTCTGGGTGTTTTCACTGTTGTGAAATTTGGAACTTTATTGTAATATCTTTTTTATGCTTTATGATATAAGGATTATACGATCTTTGAGGGGGGGGGGGTAGAGGAGAAAGAAGTGACTTAGAAACTAAAATCACCTAAACAAATTGGGTGTGGCTGTGTGACGGACACGGCCGTATGTTGTACGTGAATACGTGTACGTAACATGTAAGTTATTTTCTTTTGTTTGCTTTAATGAGCGCAGAAACCATAGACGATCACACACATCACACGTATGTCCAAATGACTTGATGTAAGTTTTTGGACATACGCCATTGCTAAGAACTTTTTCTGTTGAAGAAAAACTAATAAATAAAATAAATAAATAAAAATAAAAATACTCAAAAAAAGATACAAAAAACACACAAAATTAAGCAAACAATTGCTGTTGTCAACAAGGATATGAACACCACAAAATATTCCGAAACAGGAATATGGTCAGCAAACAAAGAAAAAACAAAGAAAAATGTACTAAGAGAACGAAAAAATCCCCACAAATGATGACAACACAAAAATATTGAAACCCAAAATAATTCAGCACAACAGTTGAAGCGAGACAAAAAACATGACAAAACGAAAAAACAAACAAATACAATAGTTTTACCTAAACCTACAATAGTTTTACCTTACCTTAGGTAAAACTATTGTATTTGTTTGTTTTTTCGTTTTGTCATGTTTTTTGTCTCGCTTCAACTGTTGTGCTGAATTATTTTGGGTTTCAATATTTTTGTGTTGTCATCATTTGTGGGGATTTTTTCGTTCTCTTAGTACATTTTTCTTTGTTTTTTCTTTGTTTGCTGACCATATTCCTGTTTCGGAATATTTTGTGGTTTTCATATCCTTGTTGACAACAGCAATTGTTTGCTTAATTTTGTGTGTTTTTTGTATCTTTTTTTGAGTATTTTTATTTTTATTTTTATTTATTTATTTTATTTATTAGTTTTTCTTCAACAGAAAAAGTTTTTAGCAATGGCGTATGTACAAAAACTTACATCAAG
This sequence comes from Bacillus rossius redtenbacheri, assembly GCF_032445375.1. Lineage (NCBI taxonomy): Eukaryota > Metazoa > Arthropoda > Insecta > Phasmatodea > Bacillidae > Bacillus > Bacillus rossius. The sequence goes on along the minus strand of NC_086336.1, from coordinate 28,105,411 downwards.
TCATGCACTCCCATTGCACAAATCTTTTAAAGATAACATATGTCCAAATGGATTGTTGACAAACGTCGTAGTGAAATGTGCACTAGCTGCTGCCCAATGTATCTTCATAATCGACGATCGTACACAATCGATGCCCACACAGTCCGGCGTCGATATAGAAAGGATTAAATCATCCACTTAAATAATTTAATAATTTACACCGCCTCATCTGCATATGTACTGGCACCGTCGTTGATTCGCTTGGCCGCATTCATTCTTTTACGTTCCCGGCACTGCTTTACTCGGTTATATGGTGTTTTAATGTTATCATTCGATTGATTATGGGAAGCCCTTTTGACGCGTATAGGCCGATATTATATATATTTGATTATTTTTTTAACACCATATATATTCACTGTAACTAATTTCACTAATGTTTTATATATGCAATCGATAGATTTTGACGAGAGCTGACGATTGAAACTTAAACATAGCTTCTCCGAGTCAAATATTATACTAAAAGGAAATCTCTAAACGCAGCAAAATGACCTGAAAATGGTGGCACTTCCCCCTCCACCGCAAGCAATGAGTCACAGTCCTTAATTAGCGTAACGCATTCTTTGATCCTTTACCTATCCAGTGGTGTAATTAAATTTTGGATGGAGATGATAGATATGTAGCTGCAACGGCAAACTGTGTCCCCTATCATTCGTTTTTTGAATTGCCTCCCACTATGGAAGCAATTTTAAAGACGTATTCATGTCAAAATAAAATATTAAAGTCACACACATCCGTGCTTTACCATTGATTAGAATATGGACACACTTGCACCGTAGTTGGCACTTCGACTCTTATACGCTATGGAGATTGAATGTAAGTACTATACTTATGTACTAGCTTAATTAAAAATACTAGTGGTTAATATTTAGTATGGATCCATTTCGTCTATATTTGCATAAGAAAAGGTTTAGATATTATTAATAAAATTAATAAAAAATGATAAATTGTTTTTACTTCACACGTTTACATCATAAATCACCTCAGTGTTTGGCGATTCTTGCTCCCGGGTTCAATTCCCGGCCGGGGTTGGGAATTTTTTTTCTCGTAAAATATTTTCTTTACGTGTTTCAGAACATGCTATTAATTTTGTCCCTTCACCGCAAAACTGCAGAAAGCAATGGTGATCCACTGCAATATCATATTCTTGTACGCCCTAGTCTATCAATGAACATTTTTACAGAAAAAAAATATTTTGGCCACCAAAAATAATTTATTTTCTATATCGACCTCACCAATGATTTTGTATTAAAAAATAAAATTAATTATTATGGGCACTAAGTGAATTATCATCGATAACAAGATGTCAAAAATATTTTTGTTGAGACTTCAAAATTATATTTATGTACCCACAGAAAATTATGTGAGGTCTTTATTCGCATATATACGAGTGAGTTTGAATTATAACGACAAAATTGGGCTGAAGGTTCATCGCGACAAAATAATACTACTTACGGTTCAAAGTACTTCCCCAGGATGATATACGTCTTTGAATTTGGGGCTGAACAACAATTTAATTGTAAATAAAAGAGAAAATATTTATGATAGGTCACTAAGCATCTGATATATATTTACATACATATAAACATACATATGATGGGCACATAACTGATTTTTCAGGTTCCACATCGTGATGTGTGGGAGTTAAGATCAGCCTCTAGGCTGATGAACCTATCTTCAACATCGTCATTATCATTATCCTTTTCATTGCCATAAAAGTCATATCTTAAAAACAATTAATAAAATCATTTTTACTGAGTATAGGCCTCGTGTTATGGGAAGGTATTAATATTAGCCTTCAGGCTGATAAACCCATCATCATCGTCATCATCAACTACATCATATGTTAAAAAAAAATTTTTTTTTAAAAATACGTTTTCACAGCGTACAGCATAGGTGCTAGCGTACTCACAGAGCGATACATGTCGGCGGGAGATCTATGGCCGTCCACTCGCGCACGCGAGAGGTTATGCGACGTCTGTCACGACACACACACTTATTTATACGTTTCCTCGCGTGCTCACGAAGCGAAGCACTTTCGCCTCTCACCCCGCCTTCAGCAAGGTCTGCCGGCCGCTTCCAGTTTGCACACCCCGGGACCTCGCCAGACAAAGGTCCCTGGAAACGCGTCCCGGTGCTTTTTCTCAGCACCCCTCCCCCCACCAACCCTCTTCAATATTTACTCTCCCAGCGACTCATTCACTCCATTCCTCTCGGGCTGAATGAATTCGTTCTCAGACTTTTTTTCCTGTACCTCAGAATAAAACGTGCCTAAGTCACAATTAGGCAAATTTACACGAAACCAATTAAATACTGCTCTTTTAATGATATTGTGTTTTCCATCAACCTAAGCATAAATGTGGACGGATAGAAAGAAGTTATTAATTTCTTTTAAATAACCAGTGGGAAAGGCGACGGAAATTTGCTTTGAAAAGCCATGGGTAATAGTGGCGGATGCAAAAATTTTTTTTTTATCGGGGAGGGATTAAAAATAATACTTAAAATTTAACAATCGTTCTTAAAAAACTAATATTTATATTTACACTAATATACTGGCATATGAACCTACATTATTATCCGTTGATGGCGTGGCTTTTCATTTGAAATTGCAATTGTAACAGCTGACGTTTGCATCACTCAAATGACATATTGCCTTCACAGATATTAATTTTTTTTCCTACTTCACGTGGGGTGATATATAACCTCCGCCCCCTAACCCGTCTGACCACTTGAGCAAGTACGTAAACTTGTCACTGGACTTACGATTGTCAGGCCTAACTAAATAATTGTTTATATGCTATTATTACTCTCTTTAAATGCTTTAGGAATAAATTTTGAGTGAGTTACGATTTCAAAAGTTCGGAAGAAAGCAAATTGATAAGACATGATCCGCAATGAAAACAAAAATCACCCAATTTGAACTTAGGCCCGTCTAGCTCTGAGGTATAGATCTGCCCAGGAGCTGAGAAATCTCACGAGCAGACCTGACACGCTGTAATTCCCGGCCTGCGATGACGTCACACACTCCTGGTCACGCCATGGACCCCGCAACGTAAACAAACTGTATACATCAAAACCAGAGATTATGAAACGATACAATAGAGCATTAGCCGTCAGACTTGAAGCAGATTATTTTTTTTTATATCAATCAATGTGGCAGTCGTTTTTTTATATTAGTACATGTTATTATAGCATGAGTTTATTAACGACTGTAATTAAACTGTTCGGAAGAAAATTAGATCAAAATATTACTGGTTTATATGTTTATATATAGACTATATAAAAATACCAAAACGACTGTTCATAATGCAAATGTAATGATATGAGTGGACATTTTTCTTCCAATTTAACCTCCAATACACATACAGCTGATACATTTGTAAAAAAAAAAAAAACAGGCTGCCATATTAGTACGTGTAGTAAACCCATTAAAATACCCCTCCCCTTTTGGCTTCACACCTCTTCACCTAACATCGGACCTTATGCTCCATTTGTATATTTACCTCATCTCTGATCAAAATCTCATCCCCTTTTGTTTCCCAGAGGGTTTTGCGAGGGAGACCAGATCAAGTCACTCCAGATGGCAATTGGTTGGTTTAACGAATCACAGCATTATAGAGGCTGATGCTAGATTTTTTATTATTTTTTTTAGCTTTTTTGATATTGGCTAGGCCTGTGTCACACTTTGCGTTTCTGCTAGTGCGGCTGAAAATTCCGCAGCATATTTGGGCTGAATGTTTTTTCTCGACCGCTTTTCTAAGCGCACGCAATGCCTGTCTCTCAATACTGTTTTATTTTCATTTATTTTTATATTTGATGAAAATTGAATAATTTCTATCTATTCATACATTGAATACCTGCTGTGCATCTTTTGTAGAGAGGCATAAATAAATGGAACTACGATCAGGTCAAACGAATGATCTCGAGATGGAATGTTACGAATTCTTTATATTATATTTGATATTTTAATTTTTTTATATTAACCACAAAATAATTTTAAATTCCTATGTGTTAAATGTTTGAAGGAATACAAATTATTCAGTTTATTAATCAATGATGAAATAAATGTGAAAAAATTATTGGTCATAGTAAACTATCAAATGCGATACAAACTATTTTTTTTTTCAATTTAGGAATTTTTTCTTGGCAATGGCTGAGTAGTGCGCGATACGGCTTAAGCATATAAGTAGCCTTCTCTTGATGAGTACAGATTACACTCAAAACCTCACTTTTATTTAAATAACCCACAGCCTTACCGTCTCCTTGTAAGTTAATCTATAAATAGAGAACATGTCACACAACATATTCTCTTGAAGAAATTACCGAGTAGGAACTGGCAACCGCATGTTGTATACTGGCCTAAGAAATTCTATCAAGGATTCAGTATTGTTAGCAAAGATGTTAACAACACATTGCAAAGAATTCGCGATTTTATTTATAACAACTGATAAATGTTATGCGGTAAATTAAATACTTTGCAGATGGATATTTTTTTTTTGGGAATCCATGAAGGTATTATAACTTCTTAACTTAATGGAGGAATCATTTTTATTAAGATTATTTTTTCCTATAATGGCCAAAAGTGTGCACATCCATTCGATAAATTATAACCGCCTTGATTCCGACTGCGTGACACGTGTAGAATCTTTGAAAGAAAAAATATACTCAATTAGTAAAGATATAAAAATACTGAAAACTAAACTTTGGTTCCCCCAAACCAATATAAAAATTTTAGATCTATTATGAAACTGCAGTAGATGGACGTGAAAAATACTTTTGAGAATAAACTATATGATGATTGATTAATTATATTAACACAGAAAACAAAATATTTTATTGATATCATGAAATTAGGAATACTGTGACGTAGTTGAAGACATTTTTTAACCTCGCCATTGCCATATTTTTCCACCCAAAACCTTACAGAAATGGGGCTGAATAATGTCTGATGATAGTTAGTAAGTATAAATTAGAATCTCTAAAGCTAAAAAGTCACTTTCATAAAAATGTAAAACTGTTTATACACTGTAAACACTATTTCAGTCAACGTCTTATGGCGTCCAACCAACATGGTGCAAAAATTAGCTGCAGAAAAATAACGACTTACTCACTTACCATGTAATCTTGTTGACTTGGCAACCCACTGATTCATTTAACCTGAAGTTAGGAGTTAAGGCGAAAGCTCAAATCAAATTTAAAAATAAATTTTCACTTAGGTTGCTACTTATTTTCTGCGTGAATTTAAAGACTTGAACACCTTTTAAAATTGGTTTCCTTACCAAAATGTTGTATGTTTAAGTTTCACTGAAATAATTCATAACCTACTACTAATGCGTCATGTTCGTTAAGCAATATTGGTTATCACCATTATATTAATGAACCACAATTTTGGAACGTACCTGCCAGTATTTCGTGCCAGTATGCCGTCAACGAATGGATAACACGTTCTACGTATCTCATGCGGTAAAAGCTTGGTATTTTTGTTGCCGATTCAGGACACTGACTTGGAGCAACCGGTCAATAGAATAGGACTACTTTCTTGTCGTTCAGTGCGCAATGAGAAGGTTAAGTGAATATACACCACCACTGGTTCAAAACCTGTCTGGATCAAGTTACCAATTACGACTTAACATTTCCGTAAGTGGAACGTGCGAATTTGAAGTGAGGTCTTTCAGAGGTATTATCCAACCATAAAAAAAGATTTCGTTGAGACATAAATAACAGTTACTTCCGCCCTGAATATTCTCACGTGACTGGCGTAACGGCATTATGCGCGCAAGTATGGTGACGTTACGTAACACGGCGGGAAACGGCGCGGAATTATGCGCGTTACGTGACGCTGATCTGGAAATTGAATCCGGCGACAAGTGGGGCGTGTGTGGGACGGGAAACCGCCCTGACGCCGCAAGTCACGTGAAAATATAATGGTAGAGTGTTTGAAAGTAGAGCCGGTGTAGGGAAAAGGGGGAACAGGGGACATGAGCGACCCAGAGGTGATTGGAAATAAACTGGTAGGTACAGCCGACGACTCGCGTAAACACTTGCGGCTTGTTGGCAAGGAGAGAGAGTTGTTTGCAAAAGTGACAGCAAGTCCGATGAAAATCGAATGAGGAATTGTTTGGATTAAGAGCATGTGATTAGTACGATGCTGCGGATCTTTAAGAGAATAAACTGCCTCAATTAACTAAGCAATAAACCAGTTTTCAGCATTAACACACTCTCAAGAAATATTCCTCTGAACATTAAAAAAGCCATGTTATATTGATAAAAAATTATGGTGCCAAAAATTAACAGTCAGAGCAGCCGTACGGTTTACATATTGAGGTTTTACTTCAAAATAGGGCTTTCTACGCAGTACGTAGTAAAGAGTAACCAAAGAAAAGGTCGTGAATTCGATGAAGGTGATTTTTTTTGGGTGATACAAGGTGAGCTTTTATATCACTATATGATCCACTAAACACACAGGGAGTGATGCATGTTGATAAATATAATATCAAAATTAAAACCTATAATTTATTATTATTTTTATGGTTTCAATGCATGTCTAAGGCATTCACAGAAGCTTTCAAGAAATAAATTTAACGCTCCCTGCTCAGCTAGATATAATTCTACAATAAGACAGTGAACCCATAGAATTACTGCCAAATATATATACAACTTCGCACAGGCCTACAATATATACGTACATGCTACAGGATTTTCAACAATTATACAGCTGAAACATTTATTCTTCTGTGTCAGTTCATACTGATATGCATGGCAGGTGAGATACCAAGTTATAAGCTTTCTACAGCATAATAGTATAAAGCAGTTACGACAGCTGAATGAAAAAATTAAAATTTTAAAGTAAAAGAAGACATAATAAGTTGTTTATGTAAATGATTTTTTTTTTATTCCAAGAGCAAAGTCAAAGATTGTGGTGCACTAAGCAAGAGGTGCAACCCTCTCCCATTGTAAATATATATTTTTTTCTATTTGTTTTAGGTATAGGCAATCAGAGGGACATATCCCACAGAATGCGATGTAAATATAGACTCAAAAAAAGTAATAAATATCAGGAAAATTAGAAAATTCATTGGCTATGACTTATTGTAAAGAACTCTCAGAGCGATGGCTTGGAGTGATTTCGTAAAACATATGGAAAACTGAAAACATAAAGGCTGCATCCAGTTCTTTTGAATTCAAGCCCAATTTTTACCACTGCGACGCTTCAGCATGATTCCCACTGTAACGACGCTTAGACTTCGCAATGTCATTTAAAATTCTTTGAGAAAGTATACAATAAATTTATTCTATCCAAGAGCCCAATCGTACGAAGAGTGTTCACAGTTGCGAGAAAATTAAAAAATTCGTTTAGTGTTAACTTTTTTTAAAATAAATTCTTGTAAATATTTCATAACGTATTTCCATCACAGCCTGTCTAATGGAGCGTGGTACCACTCGCGATAGAAGTAAAACTTCAGAGACAGTGAGATAGGTAATTTGTAGTATACACAAATATTTGAAACTAGTGTAGAAGTCTGCAAGTTTAAATGTGCGCAAGTATTATAGTGCGTAAGAATAGAAATTGTGCTATAATGCAAAAGTGCCATCGAACGCTGGTGCTTCCATTTGTGTTTTTGGCTGTAATCTTTAATTAAACAAAGAACACAATGGAGGTTTGCTCTGGAGGCTCACAATTGTAATAAACCTGCTGATGCCAAAAATCTAGCAAAAGAGTCTTATATTTGTCTGACACTCTACTTTATTAGCTCTAAGCATTAACCATCCTTTTTTTTGTCACACTTTAATTACTTGATAGCCTTGTTTTACCATACGACTTCAAAGTATTCTCACTTAAAAATGTTACTATCTACCTAGTATGTAATAACATGTGACAGACGCGAAGAGCAAGAAAAAGGGAAGTCGGTATATCATTTTGGATAATGCAAGTTTAACTCCACCAAGAACTTAAAATCATGTAGAAAGTGACGCATAATGAGAATTATAAAGTAGCATTTCAAACACCTTGTTTTTGACATAATTTTCTTGTTTGCGCAATTTCTAATAATTTATAAATATATATTTATTTTTAGTTCCCTTCACTCAAAAATCTCCTATACGTCACAAGTAATAACGGAATAAATATTCATGTCTGAGGTTAAAATTGTAGTTAGTTTTGTTTAAAATATTTAACAGAAAGTTAAATGTTTTCCTAGATGCAGAATAGTCTTCAAAACCTGCTCGAAGTTGGGTGAACATTTTGATCAATTTTGTGTCTGGCGTTTGAAATGTTTCGTGATATTCTGTTTTTGCCTAGATAAGCTATATAATTAAAATTTCCAAACCTTTGTAGTATACGGCAGTAGAACTTAGGAGTTATTGGAACCTTATTATTACTTTTCATTGAATAATTTTACATTTTTAACAGAGATGAATTGCTGGTGACGATTTTTATGAGTATTTTCAGATAATAATTAAAATTATATTATTGTGAGAAAAGCGGTTCATTAGATAATTCTACCCGAAACTTAACGCCATGCGGCAATAAGACCAAACTGGAGAAAGTTTGTTGCATCCTACGAAAATATAATTCATAAGCATAAAAATGATACACATTTGATCAACGCCAATTTTAATTGTTGATTATCTCTTTCCCATATCTTTCTGAATTACGAACATAAACTAGGTTATTAGTATCTATATGGGAGACGGGGACAGGCTTCAGGCTAAGGGTTGAGCATGGGGTCAATGACCGATGAGCATCCAGGATTGTCAAGTAATGGGTGCCATATTGGATGACCATGACCTTAAAATGTGACCTTAATATGATACCTTAGATGCAATTCAAAACACCGATTACATTTTGACCTTAAAAACAAGAAAAATTACTTTTTCTTAATTTCTTAAATATAGTAACAAAATAAAACAAAAGTATCTGTAGGCTTTAAACTTTACAGACCTGGGTTCGATCCCACCAAGGCCCAAGTAATATATTTTTTTATTCCTTCTAAAGGTACAGGGAAAATACTAAGTCCCACCACTTTCGGCAAGGCATAAAGGTATTATTACCAAACTATGATGTCAAGGCAGCCATCTTGGATATGCCTTCTTGTTTAAAGTGTGCTACTGCTATATATGTATTTTTTTGCCCGCTAAAGTACACTACTCAATCAACAGACAGTCAACTATCGTAACGTCCACCATATTGTCGGCTATCTTGGTCGCCATCAAGTTAATTCGATATCATCAAAAAACATATATTTAGAAAAAAGTATAAAAATCAATTTTAAAAATTTGTAAAATACATTGATTGACTATTTATTTTACCGTCCTTGGTCCGATCACAAGCAGTACAAAGATAATAATATTGACTCATTATACAACAGTATAAATTCCAAGTAGAATAACTAAAAAAACATCAATATCCGTGAAACAACTCGACGGAGGAAAAATGAGATAACCACACCAAATGCCGGTCACTCATGTGCTGAGGTTCATGTGTTTGATTATACTTCAGGCATTACAACAAATTTGTTCTTGCATCGTTAAATATATTGTTTATATTAATACTAACAGTTAAGAAATTTCACGTTAAAATAACCTAAATACCTCAATCCAAGCATGTTAACAGAAAGTGTTAAAAAAAATCTCTTGGCCACAGCGAGAGGCAGGCTACAAGGAAACAGAGTGTGCCTGCCGGTGCAAGCAAATGAATGTTGACCGCGCGCATGACAGTTGCAAAGTTTTCAGAATGCCGCGGCAGTCAGGTGTTAGAAATAAGTACACATAGCCTTCTGACCTTGGTAGTGTCACCAAAATGTAAAATCTTTGTTTAAATCGTACCCCCGTGCATGTACACTATTTTTTTGAATAACTTCAAATTACAAAAAAATGGAATGAGAATGTAAAACTACCTGAAGAATGTATAACCTGCTACTGACACATTCGTAGTGAATATAATAGATTCAAACCCAGGCAATATGCTGCAAAAATATGTCTTTTTGAAAATTAGAAACAATAAATCCACAGCCAGCCTTTCTATGGTATACCACTAATAATGGTTCAGGTCAATAAGCCGAAGTCCCAGGTGTTAAAATCCAAGCGAAAACACAAATAAAGATTTTAGCAAGGTTTTTTTTATATTTGTTTCGACACACTTACTAATCACTCTCACTGTATACAAAAACTCTACACAAGGCAGCTGCTCAATTAAATAAATATTTTACTGTTATTATCCCTACCATGGTTCTGTTAAATGTTTAACTTATGACAACTACAACACCAACAACAAAGCATGTAGGCCAATCATACGAGGCCTTCTTCACAATTATATTCCCATCTTTTCAAACAAGACATGGCCAAAATCAAGCGAACAGGACAAGAGTCCCAAAACTGCTAGGCCCTCAATATGGGCATAAAATATATAATGCTCTACCATTTCTTCAGGACAAAGAAAAGTTTTTAATTATTGAAACCTCATTCCTGACGACACAAATAACTAGTATTTTTTCAAAATTATTTATTTAAGACACACATTCAAACCAGGGCATATCTATTGGACGCATATACGACAAAAACGACACACATTTGGATGCATATTCGCAACAAAAAAGAAGCACATTTGAATCAACATTTGGATGCAAATTCAAGAAAAGGATACACACACACATCCGACAAAATGACACACATTTGAACATAGTTCACAAAAAGGACGCAAATTTGGATGCACTTTCATTAAATGTACACACATAAGGATGAACTTTCGTAAAAAGGATGTTAATTTATGGATTTTTCATACGAAGAACACACATTTGGATGAAAATTCGGCAGATAAAGGCACATTTGGATGCACATTCTTCAACAAAGATGAATATTTGGATGCACATTAAACTAATAGGATGCACAGACATAAAAAAGGATGGAAATTTATTAAAAAGAGCACATATTTTGGATGCATATTTTCATATAGGATGCTAAAGTAGACAAGGGTAATGTTTTATATCACGAAGAAAAACTGTTTTTTTTTAATTTCTTTTCATTCATATAATTAATATAAATTCTTCTAGCAATTATCAATTTTTATTCTACGTAAACTACTTTTCACAGGACTTCAAGAATAGATGTCTGCATATAGAGAAGCAATCAAATGTGTTAGCCTTTCAATCAATACAATTAATCATCCCTCGATTAGTAATAGGTCTCTTCTGTTGCTGCTTCCATCTTCTTTACAGCTTTACTGTCAATGTTCTGAATATCTTAACTTACTGACATCATCATCGTAGCTATTATCATTATCGACGACTTTCACTTTTCATCTTCCTGTAGAATACTGTAATAATTCGAAATATTTTATGTCATTTTCAGCTTCTTCAGGCATCTTATTTATGTGTCCATAATTTTTCTAAAGTGTAAAGGATATTATTGAAATATTCTTTAATATATTGTCACTTTTCACGATACTGATACTTGTATTGTCTTCCAAATTCTTAATTTCAAATTGTTGGTCAAGATGAGGATAGCTAAAGACATCACATTCAAGACTAGAAAAATTATTTGCATCATGCAGCACACTCTTATTTAGTACACTAATTCCATCTTTGCCATCTATCTTGTAATTGAACATGGCTTTACAAGTCCTGCCATGTCATTTTAAGCTTTCTCTCTCTCCACATAATAGACCACCACAGCCACAACAAATTGATATTTTATGGATTGGACTTTTAACAAAATCATTCTTCTCATGATGCCTAGCATTCTATCTTAAGTTAAACTGCTTGTGCAGTAAATAAATCTGTATACTTTTGATACTCCTGCAAGCATCGATCCAGAATCCGTATTAGCTTCGATGACTTTGGCAGGATGTGTAGTGAAATTTTGTAATAAAATCAAGTATTTAAGTAGGAATTTAAATAATCCATGAGTGCGAGCTAACTTTTTTATTTTCCATATTCATGATCAAGTAGTTCTGCTTATCACCAACATATATCATTTCAAGTAATGACTCATAGAGTTTTATGCCTAAAAACCAATATTTGAATCCACCAAGCACGTGTTTCCCTTTATAATAAAACATGTATCGGACATATGTAATTCGTTGAGTTGTAAAATCAGTTGCTGTTTTTATGGGATGCAGGATGTTTTTTTATGACAGCAAGTGAATGAGGCTTTGCTAGACCTCAGTGATAGGGGAATTTACTTGCATGATAGTGTTTCTCAGCTGTTACTTACCATAATATCGACTGAGTAATGTGTTAATTTGTGTGAGTTCAACCTGGTTAAAATATTAAAATTTCTGATTTCTCAGTTTATATCAGGTCCTATACCAAAATATCCATAGAGTTACTGATGATGATTTAAGAATAACTAAAAGCACATTGATAAATACCACAGAAGTCTTGCAAACTTTTACTATATAAATATACATTTTGAAAATTACATAAACTAAACTATATAAAAATTATAATTCATTTAAACCGATTTTAAATAGATCTTCAGAACTTGGAAAAATTATTAACACTTAGAAAGAATGCTTAAAGATAATGAAGAAGCTCTGACTTCAAAGATAACAAAATCTTACAAATATCTAGATGAATATGAGAATAGGTTTTTCGTCTATGATGTAACTATGGCGTTGCCTTTTAATGCCACAATCAAGTGCTTTGTATACATGCTCTGAGTCTGTTAGCCAGCGTGACACATCTAATTTTTTTTTTTTTTTGCCATCTGGAGGCAGCGCTTGCCAGTGGCAGGCAGACCTGTAGTGCTCGCATGCACCACGTGATTGTGCCAGTAGGTCGTGGGTGTGATTGGGAATTTTCGTTTTCGTGTCTGTTTTAATTGGTGTGCTTTTTGTGACGAGAAGTTGACTACATGTTTTGTCTTTAAAAAATTTAAACAAGTGAGAAGCGTCAGTGCCGATGGCAAATTTTTGTCTTCATTTTTATTTAGAAATAATAAGTTGAGTCGCTCATTTGTGTTGAGGAATGGGCTTTCTACTGGAGTTGGTGTCGTAGAAGAGTTATGAAACACAGCGACTTTATGAATGTCCTTAGCTTTCTAACGAGTGTCTACAATGAAGATTTACAATCAGACTTAATATTTGGGTGCTATCTGTGTGCTATGGGAAATCTGCTGTTCTTGTGATGTGACGAAGTTTTTTTAGCGGCAATTAAATTTGCTGTGGGAGTATTGTGGATATGGATTCAGTGTCATGATTGTCACTTCTAACTACGAGGCTTTGACAAAATTGCAATTAATTCTGCAGGCTTTTGCTGCATTACTAATCGACTGAAGGCAGTCGATGGCACAAACCTGTATCAACCACATCTGCAGCATTTATGTTTCTTGTTCTCTCTGTTCTTGATTAAATAAAATGTGTTGTTATTGCACCAAAGATTTTGTGTATTTCTTTCAATTGTGAAATAATTAACAGGTGCATTGTTGAGGACTTTTGACTAATATTCTGAAAGCTAAATTATTTACCGAGTCTTTCTTCTTTCACTTATTTCTATTGTCTCATTGCATTGGGCTGAAAGTTTTATAAGGAGATGGGTACAGTCTGTGCCATTTGCTGGCTAGGATGAGTGGTTGGTTAAGTTTCAATGATTTTTTTTGTTAGAGTGCTGTTGTCCATCAAGCTGATCATCATGCCTTCCGGTTGTAATTAGAAATTGTCTAAGCTGAGCTTAAATTTAACTTAATGGCTGCAGGTTTACCAGTAGAATAAACTGAGGACACATATGCTGAGGATCGTTTTGTTGCCTTTGTAAAAGGGAGTAAGCTGGGGAGGCTGATCAAAGAGAAACTGGGAATCGGAGTGTGGGTGGTGCTGACTTAAAGCTGCTGCTAGTCTTGTTAATGATGCATAAAATTCCTAGGCTAATATCTATGACCCCTTGTCTTCTGAAATTTAACATCTCAGTTTACAGTATTAAAAGGAGTCTACTGTTAACCTCTGATGTGGATTTAATTCAGGGTCTGTTATCTAGATGTTCTGGAGTAGCACAGGAGGTGTTTCTGGAGGGGCTAGGCTATAGTGAAAGCTGGGAAGCTATTAAGCAGCGATTATGTGTGGTGTTGTGTCCACTACAAGAGGAATATTTGCAAGCTAGGCATGTAAACCATTTCCATGGAGCTAGAGAATAGATGGTGCAATTCATTCAAGATATTGGGGAAGCAGTTTGTGCTCTGGAGGTAGGACTTTTGGATCAGCAGTTTGTCTCATTTATAATGTAGAATATGTCCCCCCCCCCCCAATATAAGACAACAATGTGCCTTTCTGGAAATACCTTAAAGCAGGGATTAATAAAGTGCCTGTTCCATTCAGGTAGATAACCTTTTTTACACATGTGAACAATATGCCAATCAATTGTTTGTGGAATTGTCTAGTAATGTTGTCGGGTTAAGTGAGAAAATTACTGAGGTAGCTAAACTTAAGTATGTTAAGAAATGAAATATAACCTGAAGCAAGTGTGGAATGGCTGGGCATCTTGTGCCTAAATGCAAGAGTCGAGTGGTAGACAACTGTAAATACTTTTACTGTGGGAAAATGGGACATTTAGCCAGAACTAGCAAATCATCAGTTAGAGTGGAGAAAGACCCTGTTGTCAGTAATGTGCAATGCAGTGGAGAGCCAATAACATTCATAAAGTATATGTGTAGGGGTAGGAAATCCTGGGTAGAAGTTGAGGTTGGAGAGTAAACAACCCAAGCCATGGTTGGTACTGGCACAAGTAACTGTTTTGTGAGACAGTTATTTGTAAGAAATTTAGTGAATTGGAGACCTGAGTTGAAGAAAAAACTTTAAGTTCAGGAGCGATTTCAGGTGCAAGGGGCTAATGGTAACAGCAGCGAGTTCGAAGTGTGTTCGTTAATGCATTTTAAGATAAAAAAAAATTTTTGGACTAAGAAATTTTGGTGTTATCTGAGCTGCTTTGCAACATGGATTTATGACTGAATTTCTTGAGGAAATGAGAGCACTTCTTGATTGTGCTAAGTAGTGATTGATATTTCAGTTCAACGAGAAGGTTGCCATTAATATTGTTAGATACAATTACAAAGATGCCAGGTTGTATTCCGAGATTTAAGCACATAGGAAATACCTTACTAAAGCATTGGGAAAAGTTATTGCAGAGTTTGGGGACATTATTACCAAATTGCTGGGTGGTATTATCTGCTCCCTTATAATATTTAAGTCTTATAAGTTCCTTATAAAATTCCCCTTCAAAATTACAAGCTTTAAGACAAATTAACAGGGATTTAGAGAAATAAGGCACTATAAAACATACTTTGTAACCAAATGCTTTCCCAGTTTTCCCGGTGGAAAAGATGGAGCCAGTCCAATTCAGGTTGGTCCTGGACTACCATTTAACGAACCAGAAGGTTAAAGTCGATCTCTTACCATACCAGACATTGATATCCTCTTCAAATATCTTAGCCAAGCCAAGTTCTTCATTGTGCTTGACCTCAACTCCCACCTTTCATCAATGTACTCTGGAAGAAAGTGTCAAAAGGGAAGCAGGTTTTGTTACACCATGGGGGCACTACCATTGGGAAAGGGTGCCGTTTTGTATAAATTTTTGTATTTAGTGCCTTTCCTGTATTCTGAACTCTTTTTGGAGAAACTCTAGTTTGAATTCGAGGTGTCCTTCGTGGACAATATCTTGAGTTTCTCAAATTCTTTCGAGAAACATCTGCAGCACATATGACAGGTCCTGGAGAAGTTCAGTGGGGCTGGACTCACAGTCAAACCAAAAATGCTTGTTTAGGCTCGTAATCAGATTAATTCCTTGGGATTCATATTGAGGAAGGGGAAGTTATTTATGTATCCTGATAAAATAACCCCAATTGTAAACTTCCTTAGCACAAAAACTTGAAGGGGCTAATGTGATTAAGGGCATGCCTGGTTACTTCTCTCAGTGCATCTCAAATAATGCAGAAAGTTATGCTCTGCTAAATCAACTGGAGAAAAATTGTTGTGTCTTTGTCTGGGGTGACGAACAACGTGAGGCTTTCCTAGACCTTATGCATGGGATTTACCATCCATCTGTGCTGATGCTTCCAAATTTTGAGGAGAGGTTCATCGTGCAGGATGACACAAGCAGTTTGGCAGTATGAACAGTGCTACTGCAAGGTAAATGAGCATTAGCAAGCATACAGGGCCTATGAATAGGAGGCTCTTGCATTCGTCTATGGTGTGGAGAGATTCGAAAGAAACTATGCAGCAATTTTGCTGCTTTGTGATGGGAATTTTCCTTCCGTTCTCCACATGGGCTTGAAGGTGTCAAGCTGAACAATTCTGGACCTTTTCCTGTTCGGCTGGAGGCAATCGAGACAGCTGATGGGCTAATTAGGCCTGGCATGAGAGGCCCATTTTCCTGCAAAGGTGACTCGTGTTCCTGTAAATTTTGAACTTGTATCATATACGTGCATGGCCTGTCGGGCATCGCTTTTCCCCCGAATTGGGACATCGACCATTTTAAGGCAATGTCCTCAAATAAATTGCGATTTATTTTAGAATGTGACGTTTTCCATTTTTGATCTCTGAATTTTTTGGTAGACTAGGTGTGGCTAATATCAGCGAGATGCAGCACAGTTACGACTGTCTTATGAGAAATAGCAACAATTATCTATGCTGATATTTTATATTCATAGTTATATTTCTGGTAATCAATTAAGGGAAAAAATATGTAACTGCCCTAAAATCTAGTTATAAGTTGTAATTGTCTGTTTGGCTATTCCTTCAAAATGAATTTAAGAAATGGTATGATATTATGATGGATGTTATAGTTAAATATTTATGATGTTTTATAGTGAGTCATTAATTTCTCAAACATTTAAATAAGAAAAATTTGACATACAATCACTAGGGCCATTAATAAAAATGTATATTACAGTTATTTAATAAATTTTTATTTTGTCTTATATTGTAGTGCATGTGGGCATTTGGGCGTGATTGGGCATAGTAGTTTTCTAACAAAGAGCAGTA
Source organism: Bacillus rossius redtenbacheri (assembly GCF_032445375.1). NCBI lineage: Eukaryota > Metazoa > Arthropoda > Insecta > Phasmatodea > Bacillidae > Bacillus > Bacillus rossius. Next base: position 28,088,406 of record NC_086336.1, on the reverse strand, counting down.
TCAAGACTTTAGGGATATAATTAATTAAATATGCTGTGTCATCAGCACAGCCCTCAGTTTAGTTTTATAATTGTTGCATGGCATTGTGAGAAGTATTAATGATAATTATTGTTGACCACTTTTACTGGCTCGTGCCTTGTTAATGCCGTGGCTCTTTGCAAATTTAAAGGCAGTATAGCTACCAACTCGTTAGTTTATAATTTGTGGACAGATTTAAAATGACAACAGTTGAGACATTTCGGGAACTGACATCTATTTCTGTCATCCGGCACAAACCGACTGCACAAACAGACAGTTTGTGCCTGATGACGAGAACAGATGTCAGTTCCCGAACAGTAGCAACTGTGGTCATTGGAAACCTGTGTTCGTGAGTGCTATCGTCGTTGTTTGTTCATCGTTGTGTTGATATGTTTGCTTGGTTGTCCTGGTTTGTAGTCTGCCTGCATTTAATCTGTCTCGTTGTTGTTAGCCCACTATGTTTGTCTGTAATTTTTTTTCATATTTAAGTTCCTCCAACGGAATTCTTGTGATGACTGATATTTAGAGGTTAAACCTTTTTTCGTCCATGCTGTGGTCTTTGTTTTGCCTATAATACTTATTTAGTTTCATCGTTGGTTCCGTTTGTCTGACATCAGCTGATTCAGTCTTGTTTTCTGTGTTATTTTTCTTAGTATTTTTTTTCCTTACCTCTTTAATGATAAACAGTGGAAAATTGCAATGTCATATATACAAAAAAATTTCATTTAATCAAAATTTCCGATTGCATGAATTATTTAAAGAACGAAAAATGTTTGCTGTTATTACTGAGGTAGGAATAAGGCACACAAACATCATCTCATGAGTGACTGGCATTTTGTGAGTGCATTCTCATTTCTCCTCGGTCTAGCTGTTTCATGGAAACTTATTTTTTTTGTACCTGGAATCTTTAATGTTTTATAATGAGTCTATTTAATTATCTCGGCAATAAATGCTTTCTGAAAATGTACGGGAATAGAAGAAGCCAATCAGTATATATTAGAATAAATTTTTAAATGAGATTTTGGAATTTTTTACGAAATTTTATGAGAATTGCGCATTTACTTTATGGCGGAAGCTTTGATAGTTTACTGTCTGGATATATATATAAGTGCACTATAGTTTCTAAAAAATAAACCATTATGACAGTATCACACTCAAGATGGCTGCCATGTTATAGTATGAAAACATTTGTTTTGTGTAAAGTGGTGCGGCTCAGTATTCTGCCTGTCTCCTTTGAGGAATCTTTATAAGAAAAAATATGTTACGGTTTTTAGTACGATCGATACTAGTTCTACAAAGTACATAATCTTAAATACATTATTTTAAAACAAATTTAAATTTATTTTTTTTATTATTTTTTTTGCCACATAGTAATATAATCTATATCTCTAATCAAACGTGGTAATTTAAGATGGCAGCTGTAATGTCATAATCTTAAATGGCAGTCGGTCTTTATGACCATACTGATTATTGTCACCGGTTTCCATCATATATACTTACTACTAGCTGCAGTACCCGGCTTTGCCCAGGCTGAACACCGGGTGATATATTGGCCGTGAGTTACAGCAAAATGGATAGCGATATGTCCAGTGTGGTGGACATTAAGAAATGACACCCAATTACTGTTTGTGTATCTGTGACCTTTGATATTATGTTTACCCATGGCGATCGGTTGAAAGGTTTAGAAGTTGATGCGCTGCAGCGCCATCTAGCGGCGAGTTACAAAAAAATGGATAGCATAAAAACCTTCTCCATGATATAATCACTTTGATGTGCCAACTTTCATGGCTATCGGTCAAACGGTGTTAGAGTTTATCGACGTCATACATACCAACATCCAATTAAATATGTTCTTATATTTCTAAATTGTATGGCATTCACTTTTGAGGAAGGGGGGGGGGGGGGGAGATTCAGGACCTCGAATGTTTCGGAACACTCCATCTCGAAATAAATGATATTTGTAATTCCTGAAATTTTTGAAATTTTGGGGGTTGTCCCCAGAGGGGGAGGGGTGATTTCGAGGACCCTGAATGGCTGGAAACAATTGAAAGAAAAAAAAAATTTGAAATTTTCTAACTTTTTGGGGCTTTGACCCTTATGGCGGGGGAGGGGTGATGTCGAGGACCCCGAATGGCTCGAAAACACTCCAAATCGAAAGAGAATTGATGTTCGAAATTTTGGGAAATATTTGAATTATTGGGTCTTTGACCCCTTGTGGGAGGAGGGTAGTTTGAGGACGCCGAATGGATCGGAAACATTCCAAATAGTAAAAAAGTATACTTAAATTTATATGAAATTTTTCGAAATTTTGGGGTTTTGCATTTCCCCCTTCCCCCCTCCCAAACATTTGATGGGGAAGTCTACTTTGGCTAAAAGTTCCACCATGCCCCGGACACTTTAGTTCGTAATGAATTAATTTTAATACAATTTACTCCAATTTTTCGAAATTTTGGGGCTTTCACTTTTGTTGAAGGGGGGGGGGGGGGGTGGAGTTTCAGGACCTCGAATGTTTCGGAACACTCCATCTCGAAAGAAATGATATTTTAAATTCCTGAAATTTTCGAAATTTTGGGGCTTTGACCCATGAGGCCGGGGGGGGGGGGGGGGGATTTGTTGAGGACCCCGAATGGCTCGAAAACACTGCAAATCGAAAGTGAATAGATTTTCAAAATTTTGGGAAATTTTTGAATTTTTGGGTCTTTGACCCCTTGTAGGGGGAGGGTAGTTTGAGGACCCCGAATGGATCGGAAACATTCCAAATAGTAAAAAAAGTATACTTAAATTTATATGTTTTTCGAAATTTTTGGGTTTTGCATTTCCCCCCCCCCCCCCCTCCCCTCTTCCACAAATTTGATGGGGAAGTCTACTTTGGGTGAAAGTTCCACCATGCCCCGGACACTTTAGTTCGTAATGACCTAATTTTAATACAATTTACTCCAATTTTTCGAAATTTTGGGGATTTCACTTTTATTGTAAGGGGGGGGGGGGGGGGGGAGGAATTTCAGAACTACGAATGTTTCGGAACACTCCATCACGAAATAAATTATTTATGAAATCCCTGAAATTTTCGAAATTTTGGGGCTCGAAAAGACTTAAAATCGAAAGAGATAGATTTGTAAAATATTTTAAACTTTCGATATTTTGGGGCTTTAAGTTCTGAGGGGTGGCGGGTGATGTTGAGGACCCCGAATGGCTCGGAAACACTCCAAATCGAAAGAGATTTAAAGGAATATAAGAATGTAGGCATTTATTGTACTATCTACCTTAATAACAATATTGACAAATAGAAAAACTTATTACCTACCTATGAATAATTTATTAAATAAAATAATAATAAAATCTATATTTAAGAATTTACATACATGCATAATATTAAACTTCAAACTATACACACACACAAAAAAGGATGTTTGTGAATTTATTTTTTATTTAAGTCATAATGATTAAATAATTTGTAGGATTTGCCCTAGGTAGGGAGAAATTAAAAAAAAAAAACATAAATAAACTTACCTTTCGATCAACCAAACAAAATGTAGCAATAGAAAAATACGTATTTTTAGAGGTATTTACAAAATTCCACTGGAGCCTATGTCACTCTCCAGCCCATAAATTATCTCTATGCAAAATTTAATGGCGTAGCATACAAACACTCGCTTTTATAATATTAGTTAGGATGTGCAAACTATAAAACAAACAGTGACATCTACTGGTGTATAGAGGTACTACGATGCAGAGCTATAATTTTTCTTACTATACTCAATTCCTTACAATAGCAAAACGTAACGTAATGGCTTGAAAGCTATTGCTCGGCAGACATAGAGGAATGACACAAAAAGTTTGTATATCTATGGCATACATTACATAAAATTAAGATAATTTTTTTTAACCCGTTAAAAGATTATTTTTTTAGACAAAAGATAGCGTATGTCCATCCCCAGGATATAATCTATTTCCTGGCCAAATTGCATTACGATCCGTTCAGCCGTTCAGCCGGGAAAAGGTAACAAACAAACAGACATACAGACAGACAGAGTTACTTTTGCATTTATAATATTAGTATTGACTTCGGTTATCATTTCAAAGCTCTCGTAAAAACTGAGGATAAAATTGGCACTTCCAACCAAATTACATGTGTACTTACAGTAAGCGCGAAGGATGATAAACAGAGCTCCAAGGGCGTCGTCAGCCGATGGCCAGCCGATGGCTTAGGGGGGGGGGGGGGGGCAATTGTGGGAAAAGTATGTATTTTTTTTTGCTTTTGGCTACATTTTTTTTAATCTCTTGGGCTCTAGGGGGGGGGGCGAACTGCCCCCCCCCCCCCCTCACTACCCTCCCTGGTGACACCCTTGCAGAGCTCCATATAAATGAAAATGTATAATTTATTCCTCGACGTAAGCAAAGATTCTCATATATCCTTAAAAAAAAATTCCTTTTCAAAGGAAAAAAAATGAAATTATTATTGCGACAATAATTTTATCTTATCAGCAAAAAATTATCAAGTTGTAACCAAAGGTGTAAATTTGAATTTTTGGATGCATAAAATTTCCCCTTTAATATATATATATATATATATATATATATATATATATATATTGGCTTTTTGTTTTTAAACATGGTATTGTTTTGGCTATTGCCTTACCAAGTTATCAAGTGCAAAATCACTTAAAATATCTTACATGTAATCTTGATTTTTTCCCCAAAGTTTAACTTTGTAGTTCATATTATATTTCCACGTTTAAAAGTGCTCCTAATATCAATAGAGATTTCATGGATTTTAGACAAGCAGGAAACATGTTGATTCCACATAGAATTTAATTTAACTGATTTTTCAAAATATGTTTGTCAAATATTATCAGTTGTTGGCATACAATATTTGTTTTCTTATTTTTTAAATAAGTAACTTGCAGTTTTAAATAAAAAAGCTAATATACTGTAAGGTGGTTTACCTAGAAATAGGAGTGCATACATTACTTTATTTCTCTTAGATACTACTTATATCACTTATCACAACTACAAATACTTAGTAATTCCAAAGTTCAAATATTTTTTTTTCCATTAATGAAGTATATATTATTGTTAAATCAGTAGTAAACCAATTAGAATCTTTACAAATGCAAGTAAGAAATTCATAAAATTCATAAAACCTACATATTAAATTTGTAACTTTTTAAAAATAATTTTAAATTTTGGTATTGTTTTAATGAATTCAGTTCATAAATGATAAAAATGTGTGTCTGGACGTTCTTTGAATAAAGGCTTTTACTACCCAAACGACTGTTCTGTTTATTTGACAAGCATTTGCGCTTGAAAAAAAATTGTACGATGTCTAGCAGAAATTAGCACGCAGACGTATAGAGTAGGTTACGAGAAGTACGTGTTAGTGAAAACCTGCCTCTTTCTAATGCGTGATTTTTTTTATTTTCCTTCTTCAAACAAAACTCAATGGAAGCAGGAAGACACGCTGCTTGGGCCCGCCTAAGAGAACTTTCATTTGTTCTGCTCGAGAGACAATGGAAGAAATTTCTCGCAGAGCCTGTTTTCTCTCTTTCCCAGTGTAAGTTCATCGTTTCCTCCTAATATACTGAAACCAATTTTCCAAACTAAATTTTCAAATTATTTACTTCTCAATAAAAGCTAGGTATACATTTTTGGAAAGTTAGCGTATTATTTTTAGATAAAAAAATTATTTCAACTTAATTATGTTTCCAATTCAATTTTTTTAATAGAGCCATGTTTAAACAGAACCTTGAACTACTTCATTTGAATATGTTTAACTGAGAACTCTGGGAACATATTGCATTCTGAATATGTTTCAATGGGTTTATTTCTCATTTAAACTAAACCAGTTTGGCAAATAAATTACAATTGCACATCTTAAATTTTTACTTTTGATTAACATTTTTAAAAGTAAAAAAAAAAGTGATTTAAAGATGGCTGAAATCAAGTTGTGCAGTTGCAGAAAAATATGATTGGTAAATCAATTATGTAAATTACTTTTTTTTAACATGAATGACAATACAGTATATTTGTGTAGTATGTAATTTTTAACCAATCAAATTAATACCTCACTTATAACAACTGTGATATAACAACATATTTATCGATTCAAGTTGTAAACAAGGCCTTCTCAATCTAGTAAACGTTTTCAAGTAGGCTACCTAAAGTTATTCACTTAAACTCGTACAGCTGTGCAATGTAACCATACAATATTGTGTAAGCGATTCGGAACAGATAAATGTTAAAGGAGCAGAACATTATTGTAGAAAAATAGTTTATTTTAGATACAAAAAGCTGTACAAAGTATGACAAACACTAGTCTACTTAGTGGAAAAATTGAATGAAATATGAATGGAATGAATGACCGTAGAACAAATCAAAATAAAAAGGAAAAATTACATACAAAGTGATACAATTATAAATGATAAAGGATGACATGGTGAGAGAAGTTAAATAGAACTATCAGCAACATCCCTTGGAGGAACCACGAGTTTACCAGTCGCGAAAACTCCCGCCTCTTGGAACTATCCGTTCCTGACGAGAGCAGGAAATCTAGGCCCATATTATTCCCTGGGCCTTGGAAACTTTCCGGCGGGCTATTCGCTTCGAGCTGGTTTCGTCGTCCCCTCGGACGGTGATGCCGCACCCAGGAACGCGCGCTTCTTGCTACCTCCCTTGTTCCCTCCGGAGGAGAAGGCGATCGAGATGACGTTGAGAAGTGGAGTAGTTGAGCAAAATTCCGTCGGTGCTGGGCGAGTTGTAGGATCTAGTGGTGGCCGCCGAAGCTCAGAGAGCTGAAGCTGCCGCCCCCGTGGCCCAAGCCGCCGCCGAAGCTGCTCCCGTGGCCGAGACCGCCGTCGTAGCCGCCTCCCAGGCCGTAGCCGCCTCCAAGGCCGTAGCCGCCGCCCAGGCCGCCGCCCAGGCCGCCGCCTAGACCGTATCCGCCGCCGAAGCCTTCATGACCCTTCACGATGACGGGCACGCTCTTCTCCACCACGTAGGGCTGCGGCACGGGCACTGCGACCGGCTTGGCCACGGGCACGGCGTAGGGCTTGGGGATGTGCACGGGGTACGGCTGCGGCACGTGGACCTTGACGGGCACCTTGACGGGATAGGGCACGGGCTTCTCCACCGGGTAGGGGACTGGCTTCTCCACCGGCACGGGGTATGGCTTGGGCACGTGGACGGGGTAGGGCCTGTCTACAGGCACGTGCACGGGCACCTTGACGGGGTACGGCACGGGCTTCTCGACGGGGTAGGGCACCGGATGGGGCACTCCGACTGGCACCTCCTTGTGGATCGTCACGGACTTGACGTGGCCCGGCCCCAGCGCGTAGCCGCCTCCGTAGCCGCCTCCGTAGCCGCCGCTTAGGCCGTAGCCGCCGCCGTAGCCGCCGCCCAGGCCGTAGCCGCCGCCCAGGCCGCCGCCCAGGCCGCTGCCCAAGGAAAGGCCATGGCCGCCGCCGAGGAGCTCCAGGCCGCCGCCGTGGCCGCCCAAGCCGCCGCCGTAGCCACCTCCAAAGCCGCCGCCGTAGCCGCCTCCAAGACCGCCGCCGTAGCCCAGGCCGAACAGGCCCCTCTTCTCCGTCTTCTTGTCGTCTTTCTTCGTCGTCTTCTCCGCCCAGGCGGCGGACAGCGCCACAAGGAGTACGAGGGCCTGGACAAAACACCCAACCTCATTCTTACTCCCCATACAACTTATTGTTATGTTGATTTCTGTATCATTTAACTTTGGTCTCAAAAATGAACAGTTCTCAAAATTATAGTACAAGGTGTACCCGGTTTCTAGATGCCACTAAAAAAGCATCGCATGATGTTTGTTTGCTAACACTGACAACTAGAAGAGGTTGTTCACGAACACCCCTGACAGAAACACACTGGCAGAACGATACTACTGTTGATAACTGCTATAGTCTAGTCAAGTTACATTCAACAAACATCAATCAGCCTAAACGTTTTTGGGTAGATTTTAAGCTATCCCCGTGGATGGATGACTTACAGGTGACTGTTGAAGATCGTACAGAATTGTATTCTGAAGGCTGTTTCTGCACATGTAACTTTCGATCACTTTTTTTTAGATTATCTGATTAATTACACATCCCAGAATTTGTTTTTACATTATGCTTAATAATATCTATTATTAATTCAGGCTCTACTTCTGATGGGTTCAGGAAGGAATACCCTATTATTATCTTCCGAATAAAACACTTTATTTTGATAAGGAAATTACAAATGAAATAAAATTAATAAAGGTGCCTTGTTATTCACGTAACATGTGCATTTCTGTCAATACTGCTAAATTTATATTGCTGACGTATCTCCTGTGAACCGTACTAGTATCAGCTAAGAATGGATTTGAGAATATGAAACACAACTCATCAAACAAATATAAGTTTGAAAAAAATTAATATATTAATTTATTTTTATGATATTTTGAATTTGCAAGGATATTTAAATTTAATGTATTTTATTTCAAAGTGTTTTACTAGTTTTCCGTCTGTTACGCGTAAAAAGGTTTTGAAACGATTTTAATACTCACAAACTATGTATTCTTTTGTTATGATTATCATTTTCACAAGATTCATTTTACCAGGACTAAATTCAATTTGGTGTTTAAAAATAAACATTTTTTTTTACCTAGGCATACAATGTGATTGCTTAAAGCTAATATAAATATAACTCTTAATGAAATATATAAGAAAATTAAACTCCGAGCTTACAAACGATTAAAATATTTTTTATATAATAAAAAACGTATTAATTAATTGCATCCAACCAAAATAATTTAACAACTAAGGGTAAGAGTACGTACCGTTTATAATTATCGGTGCTGAAATCCGACTCTCATTTGCCGGTTGATTTTAATTTTATTTTTTTGTTACCAAACATTTTAAACATATATACAACGTCAAAAGTTTTGAAAAAAAATAAAAAAATAAAAAATTTTCATGAACACCGATTCAAAATAAGGATTTTAAAAAATATTCTAAAAAATTAAAGCAACTTTAGATAAAATTATTGGGATAAAGTTTAATAAAAAAATTTTATTAATTTTTGAAATTCTCATAATATTTATGCGTTTTATATTTCTCATGTTTTTTTTATTTATATAATATAAAGAACTGAAGGTAGTGTGTGTGTGTGTGTGTGTACTCACGGCGAACTTCATGCTGCTTGTTCTTGGCACGCCTTTTGGGTGCACCGGACCGAACCTGGGTGACGAACAAGACGGGACGCTCTCCTTATATACGCCTAACTAGCAACCACACGAGGGCACTTTCGCCCTCCCTCCACGGGCGCCGGCGGCCACCTCCCCTCCCCGCTTCCCCCACACAAGAGGGTTCCCACTCGGCCGGAGCCTCGGGGCAGCCACACGGCGGCTTCCTTCCTGGCCCGCACGCACACACGCGCGCCACACTCCCACAGTTGCCCAACTCCGCCGGCGCGCGGGAGTGCCGGCGTCGCACGTGAGCATTTCGGCCCGCGCCGGCGCCTCAGATATACCGTTTTGGTGTGTTGAATGTGCTACACATGTACCCTAACCGTGTTCCTAGTGAATTATAGGACAAGGCTAGACCCTTAGTTTTTGGGGGAACGGATTTTGGTGTCCTATCCGTTGCCGATCTGTTGCCCAAATTCCGCGCACGCGCAGAGCCTACTCTTTCATTGATTTTTCGTCCAGATGGCTGACCCGCGTCCGGCGCCATTAACTCGCTTGTAATCATTTCTGTGATCATCGAGAACTACCAAGCGTTATTGTGTGCCAAGTGAAACTTCATGATAGCGGAGCGATCCTGAAATACATATATTTTGTGCACTTTAGTGGTAATAACAATAAATAATGGCAACTTTAAAACTATTCGAGAATATTAGAAAGGCAGTTCTATTTTGTGTGAGATCGTGCTGCTGTTTTAAGTGCTTTTTCCGTAAAAAATTTATCGATGATTGCCAAACGTCCGCTAGAATGCGTTGAAACCAGTTTCTAGTCACGCCCATGGCATCTTTTGTTAAAACGGTTTCCGATTAGTTTCCTTACTGGGATTCGGTTTGGACACGTTCTGGAATACGAATCGCGAGATGCATTACGGTTGTATCCGCACGTTCACTACCTTACCCGAACGTCTTGGAACACCGCCCTAAGGGATACATTTGTGTTAGTAAGGCGAGATAAGTGCTACACACGCTGGTATCTCCTCTCAACTGGCGCTAAGTCTTACCGTCGTGTTTAAGATAACTATGAGAGGTAACCATAACATGATATGCCGGAGACATGAAGATAAAGGTGTTATGCAAAACCCTTGGGTGGTTTGAAAAAATAATTCTGAAATACGCGTTTTGGCCGTTTTCATTTTTATAAAAATACAGTTGAAAATCGAAATGAGGAAACAGAGCTACTCATTGGTGATGGGCAAAACGATTGAATTGACCGGATCGATTCATTAATATCAGTTACATGTTATGATTCGTTTAAAAGATTCGTTCATTTCGTTCTGATCACCGGCAACAGGATCCGGCACATATCTATAACTCGTTAACTCGTTCGAGTATCCGTTAAGTCTAGGTGGCCGGCGTTGTCGCCTGGCTGGTTATCGTAATCTGTCGGCACGGATAGCTGAAATTACAGACGCCTAGCTGTAAACTTACTGATACAAAACATGGGTGTGAACACATTTTAAAGCCCTCGCCGATAAATTTAGTAAACAAAACCTAAACGATGCTCGAATAATAATCGCAACGTGATACTTATTGAGTCGCTAACCCCCACTCGAACACTTTTTGTCGCCTTTTTTTCTTCATTAGTTATTGTTTGCTCTTGTGCACACGCGCACGATGTGATTAATGTGTGCTATTAGTCCTGACGCCATGAGTCATTTTATGAATTAATCAGACTGCCAGTTCAGATTCCTCGTTCTATCTGCGTATTATATTCTCCATATCGTGTTCATCTTTAGAGTTATCGACTCTTAAATAACAGATTATTTACGTACCGTACGAATCATATGTCTTTGATTTGTTCGATCAAAAGTTTCGTACATTTTAAACGAATCGTTCACGAATCACACATTACCACTACTCTTACGCTCTCAGTGTATTCTTAAATTCTTTTGGTAAACATACCCCGCTCTAATATCTTGAGCAGTTTTGAAATCGTATGTTTATTTTTTTCCGAAGCTCTGCACACCGTATGTGTGCCCAAATATAACGGGCCTTAATATGCATTCCATGGTTCGGCACATTTTGTAATTCGCCACAGATCGAGCCTCTTGCGTTCAGATTATTTTTCGGGTGTATTCCGTCTGTTGACTTGGCCGCCAGTCCGCATTACTGCGCTACCTGGGTTTTTAGTTCGCTCATAGTGTATCGTTACTATCGGATTTCTTTTCAGTACAGTCATTCCTGTTTCCTAGCGGGTTAAATTTAGCATTTGAACATGTTCGTGCCTAACGACGGGTGCAGACACCAGTTCCCGAAACGTTGCAACTAATTTGCCATGGACACCCTACTGTTTTCGTCCGTGCTGTTCATATTATGTATGTATCTCTTTAGTTCATTTCTCTTTTTTTCTTTAGTTATATTTTTCTTCTTCTGTATTTAACTGTTCTGCTTGCAAGAGTCTCGCACCGTTCGTATGTAGCTTTCGTCTTTAAATACTATCAAACACCATTTTCCCAAAATCATGAATAACTTTGGTTTCTATGGTTTTGAGATAACTTAATCGGTATATATAAATTTAATGAATAATATGATTAAAATAATGATTATTAATCCAAGTTAATCCGTAAATGTATAACACTAGATGATAAATTAGATCCGACATAAAAATCAGCACTTAATTATAAAAAAATCCAATTATTAGGAAACGCATTAAAAAAAATTAATGAGGTTATATTATGAACTCATTTACAATCTTGTGAGAGAAAAAAAACTAAATATTATGAGCTGAAACACTCGACGCCCTACAATCACGCTGGTTCGTGGATAGACGGTGAAAGTGCGCGCGCGGTCTCCGAGAACTGGTCAGTTCGTTACGACGGAGCGGCGGACATGACGGCTTCCGGACGCAAATCGACTCCCGCGGTAGCAATATACTTCCTTTCTTTTCCCTGAGGTGCGGCGCAGACCTGAACAGACATCGCCGCGGTGGCAGGCGACTTCCTTCCCTGTCCCCGCGCGCGGCGCAGACCTGAATAGACATACCCCTGTGCTCCGCGCGCGAGCTCGACGGTCAGGATTCACTGTTATAGTTACAGTAGATTTACGGACTTTGCAACGAAGAATTAACCTCAAATAAACGAATACTTCTTCGTAATTATAAAGAACTGAATCTTCTTAGAAACTACGCCATATTTTGATTTCTGATTTATCTTGTTCGTTCCAACCAATGATAACCTAGCACGTGGACAAAAAATAGTGTCCACAACAGGTTCTTAAAAGGTTTGTTAATTTAAAAAGAATTTTTTTTTTTTAGATTCATATTCAAAGAAAGTGATCTCCATATCCGTAAATATAGGAAGATAACCGTAAATTTTTGAGTATTTCTGGATAATTTGTAAACAGCGTTCTTCGTAAATTGAAGCTCAAAATTTTCAACAGCGTACTGTGGGAGGGGCTTCTTTACATACGGGCTGCCCCATAACTCAACGTTCAGTCCAGAACAGTTGGCAGGCCAGTACATTACGGTTCCGAATAAAAATAACCGAAATTCATAAAATGCAGTTTTATAGTTCTAGGTTTTTTACAATAGCTTTTTTAATTTCCTACCCTGCACCAAATTATTAGAAACTTAATCTAATAATTTGCCATACCGTAACATAATTTGTACGTAACAAAGCTGAAACATGTGGCTTACACAAAGCTTAAAATATTTTTTACTTACATCACTACATACTGGATGTCTCATATCTCAAAGCCAAGCCGAGAAAAGCTATCACGATAATTAATCCCTGTTATGATTAAAAAAATATATCTTTACAGTCTAAAAATTGTCGTAGTTTTCGCGTTTATACACTTTTTTTTAAGTTGTTAATCTCAACCCTGCATTACATTATTTGATAGTGTGACTGAAACTTTTTCCCACTCAATCATAAATAACCCTAATTTTGATAACAATTCAAAATAAAATCAAATATCCTATATTTTAGGGGGGAAATTATTTGGAAGAATTATGTCACAAAAGTTTTAATCTGATAAAATTGACAAGTCATAGATATTCTGAAAAAATACTTTGCGACTTTAGAAAGTAATTTTAAAAGAGGCCTATAAATGAAAAAATGTGTTTAGTTAGGAAAGTTTTTTCAGCATGTGATTTGAAAAGACAGCTATTTAAAGCAAAACACTTGTTTAGTTAAAAATAATAATTTTCAGTGTAGATAGCCAGTTACCCTATTAAAAATATTGCTACATTTGTCGTTCAAATTTTTTTTCCCTTAAAAGTATAGCAATTTTTATTTTATTTTGAATTGTTATCATGAGGAGGGTATTTATGATTGAGTAGCAAAAATTTTTTGCCCCACTCTCTAATAATTAGATGCAGGGTTGGGATTAAAAATCCTTTGAAAAAAGTCTTAAAACTATGACACTTTTTGAACTTTTATAAATTTCGAACCTGTATTAATTAGCCTTTTAGCTGTTCTCGGTTTGGCTTTGAGCTTTAGAACATCCAGTGTGTAGAAGTGTACGGAAAAAAGTGATGCTTTGAGAAAACCTTATATTTCAGCTTTGCCATGTCTTAATTAATCTACGGTACCTATGGCAAACTCAAATTTTAATAATTCTCAACCTCTACGTTCCGGAACACATAAAATATTTTCAGCATTTCGTGACTTATAGTGTTAGTTCAGTATCCGTAAACTAACTGGCTGCCGCCCTGTAGAATTTCCGTTGGTAAGGGAAGATATATAGGAAGTGAAAGACGGCATTTTGGTTTAAACATGATTTTATGCCACAGCAATGTTTCAAAGTTCAATGTTGAAAATTTTCCATCGTTAAGGAAGAAAGATTACACATTATGAATTTTTCAAAGATCATTACATAGTTATTACTGATAGTCATTATCCAGTCATAGACATTCTGAAATATTAATTCAATATCTAAAGTCAATCATTAGCTATATGTATCAGCCAGCCACTAATATGTTCAGTGATTCCACAAAGTTGTTTACTATGTTTGAACGGAGCCAAGTTATGATAATTGTTACTGTCTAAAATCTATTGAACGACTTTTATTTAATTATTTTTTGTTCCAAAGCGTTGTGTAAGCAATGAAAAGCATTATCAAACTGGAATTTGATTTCAAAACTCTTCCTTAATCTGTGGTAGTGACCATATGTGCATAAAACTTCATTATCAGAGAAAGATTGCAAAAGTTAAAAGGCGAGAGCGAAAAGTCTGCGCTCGTCAGGAAACAAATTCAGGCATGCACCTTGTGAAGACGTGAAGGTTGACCTTATAGCTATCCTTGCAGATACACGACTAAGATTGAATACAGTAAATCCTTAATAACACGTCTGCTTCCCAAATTTCTACTTAAAGTAATCTATTTTTCAAACAAACTCTATTAGCTTAAAAATTATAGACTTGTGTATGTTCAATTTACAGGGTAAATGAATCGAAAATAAATATAACGTGATAATGTTTGAACTGCGGGAGCACATGTTTTAATTTAATTCTTTGTCTAATGGTATTCACAGTGGCTTGAGGTTATTGTATTTTGAGTGGCTCGCGTGAATTTTCATGTTAATTCCTCGCGTCACTTACAGACTGCCTATTGGTAATCACGTTTTTGCAAAAAGTTACAGAAAGCGTGGGAAATATTATTAATATATTGACATTCCAAAATTTGGGTTACAAAGTTCAGAATTAGAATTAAAGCAAAAAGATAGAATAATACAAGATGGCGGTGCCTCATCCCCACTAATATCTATCTTTGTCATTGAATTAGCTATGAAGAAACACGCCAAATAGCGATTCTAAATAGTTGACCAATTTATTGTGTTTATGAAAATATTTTATGTATATAACCAGCATATAACATAGAATGAAATGCAGTATAGCTACAGCAAAGCGATGCTCAGTTGCTCTTCAAGGCTACAAGGGTCTAGAGAGCACCATCCAGGAGCTAATAAAGTGGCTTCTTGTAAAGCTGAGAGTCTAATTAGAGGCGGGCACGTGTTTGGAAACACTGGTGGGTTGATAAATTCGCGCTGTTAGTATGGCACGAGCACCACACACAACTACGTACTAGTGTTTTATTTCGCTTCAGATTATTACTATCCCTGTAGAGTATTGGATAGTTGCTGTGAAATAATTTTTCGAATATTTGCTTGGTTTTTTTGAATGAAAGTACTAATTAGAATAATTTTCCGTGAGTAAATTTGTTTGTATTAGAAGATAGAAACAAATATTTATTTGAAACTATTTCCAGTACATAAGTACTTCAGCTACAGGGTAATTTATGTTTCTAATATTACCAAATAAACTTATTATAAATAATCATTTTTATTAGTGTTTTGGAACTGAACAATAATAGTTAAAATTATTTTTGATCTTGGTCTGCAATTAATAAAACAGGTTTTTGCTGTTGATCAAACAATGAGGTATTTATCCTTACGATAGTGACACTATTGCGCATCGAGTTGATTTTTAATTTTTTGAGAGACATTAAAACTAGGCATCTGCAATTTTTTTGGTAGATTTCGAAGAGAGACTGACTACCTATTGTAGCGAAATATTTATATGGTTTTTCGTTTCATAGACCCCAAAACCAACCTCAACTCATAAGTGTGTATATATATATATATATATATATATATATATATATATATATATATATATATATATAACTTATTATGAACACGATAACTGCCGTAATTTTGCAAAAATCTCTTCAAATTTAGACATAAAATCTAGAAAAGTAAAATATCGATCGAGTACGTTAATGGTCAAAATCCGACCAAAGAGGTAAAAAGGGGAAGGTTTTTTGGAAAACAGAAAAATCGCTATAACTCCTATGATATATAGAATATCACATCTGTTAGAACGTATTATAACTTGTGGGAGTAATACACAAAAAATTAGTCTAAATATATTTTTTATTTGATAAACCATAAATGGAAAGGGTGGAAAATAAGGGTTGAAAAAAACAAAAAAAAAATATAACTTCCTTAGTGGGCAAAAAAAAAAGTTTATTCAAACTGCTTGTAAATCCTATAATTTTTATCTACAATTTTTGTCTGAAACATTTTTTAATAAGACGAACCATTGTTGCTAGGGTTTAAATAAACAGGAGCAGAATTTAAAAATTATATTCGTACTATGTACACTATTAAGTTCGTTCTTATTTATTATTAAACATAAAATCATTATTTACAAATTCGTCTGAAAAAAAATTGTACGACCAACCATTACTGCAGGGGAGTAGAAAAAAGAAGGTCCGAATGACAAAAAAATTCATAACTCCCTGACTAGGTACACTATTAAACCCATTCAAAAAAATTTTAAATGTTTTAAATAATATCGAAAACTTAAGTCTGAATAATTTTTTGATATATCCAACCATTCCAGTAAAGGGTGGAATAAACAGGGGTTAAAGGACAAAATATTCATAGCTCCCTGAGTGTACATTCAATGAAATCAGTTCTAATGAATTGTAAATAGTATAATTTTTATCTAAAACTTTTGCCTGAAACATTTTTGATAAGACAAATCATTCGCGCAAGGGGTTGAAAAATAAATGGATATAAATATAAATTTTTTAAATTCATTATTTCTGTGCTATGTGAAATTATTAAATCCGGTCTGGTTTATTAAGAATCATTAATATATTATCTCATCTACAAAGTTTCGTCATAAATAATTTTCCATGCTACCAAACAATACTGTAAGGGGTGGAAAATACCAGGGACTGATGGATGAAAAAATCAATAACTCCCTTGGTAAGTAGGCCTACACTATCAAATACTCTCAAATTGTTTGTAAACCATAAATATTATCTAGAACATTTAGCACGAACAATTTTGATTGGACCAACTATTACTGCTAACGGTGAATTATACAGAGGTTAAAATTTTAAAAGAATATACTACTTCCAAGTTAGATAAAATATGAAATATATATGAATAACTTGTAAATCTTCTAAAAATTATCTAAAACTTTGGTCTGAAACAATTTTGATAAGACAACCCATTATTGCAAGGGGTTGAATGAACCAGAGGTTGGAATAAGAAGAATAAATATATATATTTTCCGTTACATGTATAGGAAGACCAAATAATCATAACTTTTTTGTAGTTATAATATCAAATCAGTTATAATTTTTGCAAAAATTCTTGACATTAGTAAACCCTTTGGCCTAAACAGTTTATAATGGTTTAAACTATGACTGTAAAATCAGGTGTTAAAATAAAAAATAATCATAACTTATTTACTATCAAATTCTTTACATTGCTTTCAAACCATCTTAATAGTATCTCTACCCTTAGTCTAATGCAAATTTTTATACAACCATGTATTAGTGCAACGGATAAAATATAGCGCTTGAAGATCAAAAAATACATAACTTATTTAGTAGGAATGATATGAAAGTCGTTTTAAGCTATTCAATGCAGCATGCATTGAGTTACTAACATTCGAAACATTTTCGACAAATGGAATATGAGAAAATGTTTTTTAAATAATTATGCATATATGGCACCTTAATTTAGAGTGTAAAATGCAAGAAAAACTGCCAATGCATTTTCTTAAACAGAGAAAATTTTAAATCGTTTAAAAATATTTGGCGATGAACTTATTATAAACATGAAAATAGTGTGTTTTAATTATTTTAATAATATTAACTCATTATTTGTAACATATGTATAATTTTGCAGAAAACCAATTCAATTATCTCAGTAAATTTCCTTAACTTAAGATGTTACAGTTTTCATTTAAATTCATTGTGAATTGTATATTGATGACCAGATCATATGGAATATTTTTCAAATAAAATTTTGAGCATATAAAGGAGAAATAATCTCAAGTAAAGAAATATTGATTTGACATAAAAACTAACTTAACTACTTTATCAACTACCAACCAAATTGTGTATATACGTACTAGCTCTCGGTATATCAATCAGTGTACATATATATTTGTTTATACCTAACCATTTACTTTTCTTCTAAGACCTATCAAAATCGTTTACGGTGAAGTAGGTTCTCTCTTAGGATGATTGCAAGGAAAATCTCCGTTGACATTTCACCTCTTCAATATCTGCTAGCGTATTGTTAGGCTGATATGTCAATTAAAAAGTAAGATGTCAGCTTTTGGACATTTGTAGGCATAAATATTTTTACAGGAAAATGTGCAGTCATTCCTTTTGTAGCCACCATAGTCAAGTACACCGAAGTCGACATATTAATATAATTTTTTTTTTGAGTCAACCTTTCCAATGTGGTCTAGCTATCGGCAGGAAATGTCCACTTACTCATTACATTCTAAGGCTCTGAACACCGTTCAACCGGTATTTCAAGTCAGAAGGCAGTAGTGAAAGGCCTTTGCGCTAAATACAGGGTTTCTAACATTCTACTTGGTTCACTCCCAGAGATGGCAGTCTTAGAAGTATCAGCACGTCTTGGAAGATTTGCTTGCGGATCAAGAGACATGCGAATTATTTTCAACTTCCCCAATCAATAATATTCCTCCGGAGCTTGATAATTACTTAAAATTGTTTCATGTAAGCTTTCAACTATTGTGAACCCAATGGAACTAAAATGTGTAAATAGTTTTAAGAATATCTATAAATAATTGCAAGCATTATAGCTCTACGTCACCCCGATCGCAAACAATTTTTTTGCATTGGTACGTGGGCTAAGTTAAAGTATAATTAATACTTTATATCACCAATCTATTTCTTGATATATCTTCAAGTAGGTAACTCGGGACAAAAAAATTAAAGTTAATATTTGCAACAATTTGTCGTTATTTCTCTTATTACAGTTACACTGAAGATAAAAGTTCACTTACAGCACATGATAAAACTATTCATCTGTTACTTGTCTGTTACTGGTTTCAGGGCATGTTAGGGTCTATTTAATTTTAAAAGCGTTGCCTGAGTGTCAGGATTATTTAATTGGTTCTGGACCATAAGAGTATTAAAGCACTGTTATTCAAAGACAGGTCCTACTTGGGAAGGACTTTATGGCG
The DNA here is from genome assembly GCF_032445375.1 of Bacillus rossius redtenbacheri. Classification (NCBI taxonomy): domain Eukaryota; kingdom Metazoa; phylum Arthropoda; class Insecta; order Phasmatodea; family Bacillidae; genus Bacillus; species Bacillus rossius. The sequence continues at coordinate 28,069,210 of NC_086336.1, read as the reverse complement.
CGTTGTTCAAAGATACGTATAAAATAAACCAAACTGTTTCAGTAAACCTTGTAGCATGTTCTCATCCTCTAATTCTCCGCCTCCTCGTCTTCGTGCTATTCTCGTCTCGACTATGACGCGGCCGCCTCATCAGAGACTCTTGTCGGCACGGCGGAGTTCAGAGATCGAGCTCTTGAGTAAATGACTCATTATGATAGCTTACGAGATCTCGCGAGCTTCGTCCTGCTGACGCGAAACGGAAGGACCGAAAACGAAAGACTTATAAGTCAATAAACTTTTCTAAATGATATCCGCATAATAAAATGTTTGTTATGTTCACTCGAGATACCAAAAGAGTTGAATTTTCACTACGAATACGATAAACCAAACGAAAACTTTACTTGACTTGCAATCTCTTCTTTCTCAAAAAAAAAAATTAAAGAAAATCTCATGCATAGTTACATTGGGTCCTTGTTTAGTGACTCTAACTGCAAAATAATTTTTTTTCGTTATAAATAGACTTTCAAATTATGTATAGAAAATGAATTAGTTTTCTTATATTTATGGTTTATTTTATGAATTTTTATCAAACGTTAATAATATAAATACAATAATACTTTCAAACAGGAAAAAAGTATAAACCTGCAAAGCTCGGAAGTATTTGCTTTAACAACATAACAGCATTTCGATTTTTAATAATTACGACTACCTACCGAACTTAAAACTATAATAGCTATAATTAATTGTAAGAATTACGATACAAAGTGATTACGTTTGTTGTTATTCATAACTCACTGAAAAATGCCAATGAAATTTAAATCGAAACAACTGAAGTTTGAAAAATTATTTCCATTTAAATAAAGAAAAAATAAGAAAATTGTTACTAGGAACGTGGCAACTATCAATTTGTCAAGCTTTTTTATGCTCGTAGTGTTGTTAGTGATGCGATTTAACTAAAACTTTTAAGTGTTTCTCAGATTAAAAACTTGTTTAATAGAACTACCTTAAATACTTTGTTATAATTAGAGCACGGACCAAGATGACTCCTAACCTAAGTGACCAAATGTTATTCTGTTTAATAGGTAGCTGTAAGATTTTACTCTCTGTATTTTAAATATTTATATAAATATAGCTTTTGTAGTAATTGTATTTAGTTTTAAAAGTAAGGCCACTAATTTACAACTTAAATAATATACCATACACACGTACTCCATACGTACAACTGTCATTCATAATAATATGGTCCCATTGGTTATAAAGGATGACTGTAATTATAACATCCTTAATAAATTAAAAAAAATAATTAAAACCAACTCTTATATATACAACACTTGTTTGTCTCTTAGTAACACCTAAACATTGTAGAAGCTATATCTGAGTGAAAAAAATAATAAAGCTTTTAAAGAGGAGAAATAAAGATTTTTTATAATATAATTCGATTTTTAAAATAAAATAGATTATATTGAAGACGATATATTTAAGATTTACTTATATTTGCTTAATGCATAACTTTACTAAAACATTATTTAGACTTCTTGATTTTTTTCATGTTTACTTTGAACTGGTTTCTAATATTTATTTTCATGGGTACTCAATGTCGTAAAGTATATAAATAGAGTCTGGTAAAATAATATTACTAACTTTTTAATCAAAAACAGATGTAAAACTGCGCACCATAGTCTGAAATTTTAAGTCATTACTTGAATAATGCTTGACTTATTTTCACATATTAAGTGATTCGATTATTACTGCGGAAGGAATCTTGATATGTTTATGACAATGTAAAGCAATAATCTTTTGTGCGTTGTTTTATTGGACTGAAATCGTGTTGAAGTATAATTATAATTTAAATTTTTTTAAAACTAAAAGTGGATTAAAACGATTTACCTTGTTACTTACTAAAATATCTGATAGCATTGGATTGAGACACTTATAATCTCATATATATATATTTATATATATAAGATAATGACGAAAATATAACTAGAACGTTTATAATAACGCTTATAGATGAATTCGCATGAAAAATACAAGTGCCATAAAATGCCACACAGTTCTTGCTCATATTCATAAGTTTTATTAGATCTTGACATTCCGTTGGGTTTGAAGACCCAGTATTGTCAAAAAAACACATAATAAATATGCATGCAAAAGGCACCATAAAAAGAAACAATCTCTGCCACTTTCCTTTTATACGCTTTGTATGAATGACAATACGTGACGATGAGGGATTAAGTGATGAGAATGGAGAGTTGGGTGAGGGAAACTGTAGCTCCCGGAGAAAATACTTTAGCTCACGGTAACGTCCACCACGTTTTCCATTTACGAAAATTTCGGGTTAGATGCTACCATTAATCGTAACTAGATGGCCTTTTTGGAGGTGAGTTATCTGATTACTGAACCATTGTTGTGCCAATTGCATGTTGTGTATGGTATAACAAACACAAGTAGCTAATAATAAGTATTGTTGAATTTGTACTCAAAATCAAGTAAGCTGTATAATAGTCACTATTTGTCAACGCCAAAAAATCTTGAATGCTGGATCGTTAAGAATAATTTTATGAAGTTGTAGCCGTTATCATTTGTAATAATGTTGAACATGGATACACTCTTAATAGCGTTCATCACACATTGTTCAACTTTGTGATGCAGTCATACAGGACTCGAAAAATCACGTTTACGCATTTGGACTTTCATTGAGTACTTCTGATTAAGCATGGAAGGAGTCAAATAGTTACTGAAGTTTTTAACAGAAATTTAAAAAAAAAATTTTTTTATTTTTTTTCACTGTGCTTTGCTGATGATTTCTGTACCCAAGCCTTCAGTATTTTTTAATAGAAGAATATTGTAGTTATTTGGCTACAAGAAACACTCCAGCCTTGTCCCCTAATGCAAAAAATGTTGACCTATCTTCCGATTGCTAATGGTGTTACTCTTAGTTAATGAATTAATGATAGAAAATTAGTAAGCTTGCTTATCGGCCATCTAGAAATAATTAGCTTTTTCCTCACGCGGACCAGATCCCCCAGAATGGGTGAGTTAGATCAAAGCACGCAGAGGGGTAATTGTTATTGTATAATCAGTGAATGCAAGTGTGCGGTTCCCAATTGTTTTTTTCGGCCAGGGAACCCTAAAATCGACTTATCATTCGGCGGAACCCCAACTCCATCAAAGGAAGATATTTGACAATAATTGTGCCTGCTTTATATAACACTAGCCACCCTTATATCGCTTTAAATTCTGAATGTTCAGTTATCTAAAAAAAATAGATAAAATTAAATTTTGTATTAATTTGTGTTTAAAATATGACACAAAATTGCACAAAATATCTGTTAATCCGATCGCTACCAAACCTAACAGGATCGCCCACTGGACTTATATGAAGAGCAAATTTCAACAAAATCTGTCCAGCTGTTTTGGATTCCATAGTTAACATGCATACACACATCGATTTATAGATGTATTTATATATATATATATTCGTCCTGACTCACGGAACCCCTGTGACTCTGCCACGGAACCCCAGGGTTCTACGGAACACCTTTTGAGAACCACTGCGTTAGGATATACAAAAAATAATAGAACTAAAAATTTTTTAATCTTTTGCTTAGAAAAATGCATAAAACTTTGTAATAATTACTATCTCATATTTAATAAGAACATAATCTAACATTCAATCAAATATAAGTTTATAACCAAAAAATTTCAGCAATACTTTTAGTACTCACCAGAGATTTGTAAAATCTAACCTCGGTTACGAGCAAAAACGTGTTATCATGTTGCAAATACTACTAATGTTATAAATGTGAAAACGCAAAAACGGCTGAACGTATTTGAATGAAATTCGGCATATAGAAAGTTTATAAACTGGATTAACACATAGGCCAACTATTAATATGAAATTCTATCCATAATTAAGTAAAAATTTATATATAAATTTTTATAACAGAAAAATAATATGTCATAGACATACAAATAGTGAATGTGTGTCATTTCTCTATGTCTGTCACACGATCATATAGTAAGGTCTGCCAACTTCATATTCTTCTCCTCGGTGCGAACTGGTCCACTTAAGTGGAGCTCACGGCGGCTAGCATAATAAAGGCACTTATAACAATTCCCATAAACTGGAGCTACAGGTAGACTTCCCAGCTCTGTTGATGCGCAATATTGATGCACCGATACTGTGCAATGGCACCTGGCTACGTGTCACAGAGCTGGAAAGGAATATCATAAAGGCCACTATTCTTACCGGAGCAGCTAAAGGAGAGAGCGTGTCGATACCCCGAATCCCTACTATCCCAAGTAATTTTAGGCTACAATTTCCCCTAAAGACGAAATTTACAATGACCATTAATAAGCCCCAGTGCCAAACGCCGAAAGTGGCAGGAATTCATTTGGGCAACCCTTGCTTCTCACATGGTCAGCTTTATGTGCCCAAAACTTACACGTACTGGTAGAAAAATTATAAATCATGATGTCTTCTACAAAAGTATATTAACTTAAAATGTGTTCGTCAAATTAAAAGCAATATAACAACGATATGTTTTATACAGTTATATTATTATTCTCATATTTTTAACTTTTCTCTGGATCCAATTCTGAAGTCAACGTAGACGAAGTCACGGGCAGATGCTAGTACATTTCTAATACGAAACTCGGACCTGAAATTGATAGTTAATTTTTTTTTAAATATTACAGCGCATGATAAATATATACGCAAATTGTATTTTCAGCTACATTTATGGACGCGAATCACACGCATGTTACGAACCCGCCACTAGAATTCATTGCCGGAGCAGCTACATTGAATATTTAATAATTTAATAAGCAGAGTGAATTTTTAAACTGTATAATGAAACGGCTCCCATAAAAACGTAAAAGACTGGAAAAAAAAACTCCGGCTTTGTACCTGATTTTCGACAAGTAATTGTATTAAAATATTACACATCTTGTTAAAAATTATTAAAAAGTTAATTCTATAAAGTTTAATTTGGCTTTGTAAACTTTGGTTCACACCATCATTTACAGATGGCAGCAACCATAGTTACACATTTCCTTTCCGTGCAACTTCCGTTCCATTCACGAAATAACTCTTACCAAATTCTACTGAGAGTTGAGATGTTGCACATTAATAACAATTTAAATGTTAACGATCTGGATAGTACCAGTTTGACAAAAGTGGGTGCCATCTTACTGCAGTTTAAAGCTGGGTGCATAATTGCAAAAAATAACAGTAACAGTAGATCGTGTGCACAAGATTTCACCTCCATGTTTTCAAACCTACTGATTTGCCTAGGAAGGAAATTAATATATATATTTACTTTATGGACCCATTGCGCAACAGCCCATGAGAGTAGAGCAGTATGCAATTTTGGCGGGACTAAGAGAAATCTATAGCTATCAAAAACACTGTGGTATGAATTTGTCCAGATAAAACAATGATCAGATAAATGTTATTCCGGCTTTAAAAATTAATATTTGCTATTACTTACATAAAGTAACTATTAATTAATGTAAGTAATTTACAACATTGTTTCGCGGGTATAATGGTAAACTAAAAAAACTAAATAACCCAAATAAATTTATGACTTGAACAACTGTGTTCACAGACTTCTGGTCATATGTCGTGGGATAATCATCTGTTAGTTAGTATAGTTATTTACTGACACAACCAACAGAAATTTCATTGGCTGAAATTAAAATAAAGATTTAAATTGTGAGATTTCGCATAGGTCTATGCTTCTGTTTTTTTTTTAACTGTGAACCCAGCTTAAGCGCGAGACAGACTACGGAAACGTAGTTACTTGCGGGGCCGCGCGGCTGTGGCGGTGGACAGCGCCCGCCGACTCGCTACAGATCGCCACTCGTTACGCAACACGCACAGCGACTCTCCGCAGGTGAAAGGCGCGTCGGAACAAAGAACCTCCTCTATGTATCTCCTCGCTAACTTTCGGCGAGGCCGGGCCAGTCCAGGCCCATGCAGGCCAGTGGGACAGTCGAATACAAGACGAACCTGTAACCTTCTTGCCGAAGATGTGTTACGCCTTTGAGACAAAGACGCATAAAAAAATTGTTTTTTTTTTTAAGTCGGTTTACGGACGATAGTTTAACGTGACAACGTCATAACAAAACATTGATGAAATGATTGCATACTTTTATGAATAAAATTGAATAATTTTTATTGAATTATCACTATTTTGTATGTATACAAAGAAGGACTGAAATGAAATCTACAATTTAATTGATAAATTTACTTGTATTTGCACTCATTAATTCAAATATGTTTATTACTTTAACGAAGAGATTATTTTAACTATAACTTTTATACATGTTTGCTATTTAACTTCTTCCAATCTGTGTTTTTCTGTTAAGGATAGGACGATGATAAGAAAAGTAGGAAACGAATGGGAGTGTTTCAAGTTTAATGTGCCTCGAGAAAGTCAAATCGAGTGGAAGAGAGATAGATGCGGCGCAAGCGTACAATGAGCGTAACGGGACAAAGCGTAACGGGACAACGTGCATAACGGGACAATGAGTCCTCCTTTTTCGTGCGTGCAGCCGGCGTTCATCGATTTATTAGACGTTGTCACGTCAAAAGCATCGTCTCTTACCTTGCGTCAAGCAATCGACTCGTACTTTTATTTTTATGTGTAACGACTTAGTTATAGGTATACGGCTCTAGGTGGAAGTAATTTCGTGAATGCAACGGAATTCAAGGAACGGAAAAGTGTAACCACCACAGTGCTGCCATCTGTACCGGATATCGAACACTAAAGTTCGCAAAGACAAAGAGAGACTTTATAGTTTTGAGTTATAGTATTCAGTTAATTTTAGCAACATGGTTAGAATTTAAAAAAAAAAATGCTTGTCGAAAATCAGGTCCAAAGCCGGAGTTTAGAATTTTTTCAAGACTTTTTACTGTAGCCGTTTCATTACATAGTTTAAAATTCCGCATTATATAGTTTAAAATCGACATACATATTTGCTTCCGCAAAGATTTCTAGCGGCGGGTGCGGAAATAACTGTGATTCGCGTCCAGAAAGGTGGTTGAAAATACAATTTACGTTTATATTTATCACGCTCACCATTATTTCAATGAATTCTACCTTAATTTTCGTGTCCGAGTTTCGTATTATAAGTGTATTTGCATCACGAGCCACGTGAATTTGTTCGTTACCGAGGTTATATATTACTTGTTACTCTCTCTCGTGTATTTTTTTAGTATAACTATTTTTTTAATTTTCTCAATACCATAAAAATCTATAATATGAAAATAGCGTTATAGTTTGTTTTTTTTTACTCTCTGAAAGAAAGAATAAAATAACTTGTAACAGCCAACATCAGCGGTTACTACGGACTAGTTTATGGTAATGTGCAGTGCAAAGAATTTAGAAACTTGCTTTGAGCTTCTGTGAAACTTGAGTGAAAATTTACGATCCCGGCACCTTAGAAAACAAGAAGTGACTCTGGTAGCAACAGGAGGCTAAGAACGTGACCCGTTTTAAGACGCGGAAAGCAATCGTTACTGGCCAAATTAGAGGTTAGCTCTGCGTGTTTGCTGAGAAAACCAGACTGTAAAATATATAAAAAAACCGTGTTAACTATATTTTTAATTCGTAACTTGGAAGTTCACAATTATAAAATATTTAGATAAACCCTTACACTGAAAACTATAATTAATGAACCGTTCTAATTTATTGTTTACGTTATGTTGCTTTATAATAATCAGGAATTGTATTCTTGTATTTTATTTTTGGTCCATCTAAAAAAATAATTGACTATAGTTGTCAACATACGATATATGTTTATTCGTACGGTAATAATTCATGTAATATTATTTTTCTAAATTGTAAACCATGAAAATTATTCAATAAAAATCATATTTGCCATTGTAAAATAACAGAAACTTTTCAAACAAATGTAGTCACAATAAAAAAAATCGCTTATGTTAATGCTCTAAACATTTAAAGAAAAATTTAAATATATCAAGGCAAACTATAGCAAGAAAAATTTCCAACTACTTTCAACTATTGTCATCAAAATAAAATCGCTCTGTCCAGTAAATTTGCAAATGTCTTTAATTTTATACAATATCGTTTTACAAATTCTCTACTAACTGGCACTCCAAAACAAAATAAATTAAAAAATTATATTTCTTTAATATCATTTAATTCTTTACGTTAAAAAGTGCGCTAACAATTTATATCCATAACTCAAAAAAAATTATTTATTCAACGAAGTATAATTCCTTTGCTCTCAGAGAAATTCTAACCAGCAAGCCTAAACGAATAAGGTTCGCTGGCTTTCGCGATCACTGATCAAATTTGCGAGGGTTGTGCAATGTCGACAAGAAACATGATTGGTCTTCTGGTTGGGTACATAGCAAATGCTACCGCTGAACACCCACCTATTGATATATACTGAAAACTGGCCAATTATATATATAAACTAGCTGTGGTACTCGTCGTTGACGGGTTAGAATAACCGTTTCTTTGCATAGCGTTCTGGTGCACTGAGCTCTGTATATGCAAACCTTTGTAAAATTTAATTATATTTGCAAGCCAAAGTACGAAGTTTGGAAAGTTTTTTGAGTTATATCAATTAGTATTATTAAGTAATGCGTTATAGTAATGTGTAAGTATATAGGTGAAGCTACATATATAAATACATTTATTATTTATTAATAATTACCTACTTAAAACTTCCTTGTAAACAACGTTCTTTGTTTTCATTTCTGGCTGAAGAATAACCATGTTGTCCGGTGAACAGACTCTTGAGCATGCCACGTAAAACTGACCATGAGAATAACAACCCTTTCTCAGATCCACACCAGCCATTCTGAAACTTTGCCCCTGTGCTTTATTAATAGTCTTGGCATAGCAAACTGTAACAGGATGATGAAAACATTTGAATTAAAAATGATAATCTGATATCATCAGAGGAATTCTTGGGATGGTTACGACTTCTTCTTCGTATTTTCCCGTTGAAATTAAAGATTCGATAAAATTTTTATATATACTTTTAACTTAAAGTCTGTAAACGCACAATTTTGAAATATTTAAATTTCGCAATAACAATATTGGTGCCCCAATTGTAAGGTTAAGAATATGAGGTGGTATTCCGGGAGTATGCAAAAATTCTATTGAATAATGTACAACATCGTCTACTTCTATTACTGTATCAACGGATTCATACTTCACATTGCTAGTTGGCAGTTTGTTTAAAATATTTTTTTATTAATTTTGGCTGATTATTTTTTTAGAATGAGAATATCTCTTTCCATCAACCACGAAGCGCTATCTACTCCATTCTGATAGGTATCTGGATATATATTTTATCAGTCAAGGTTATCAAATCTTCAACAATATCACCAAGGATATTCAGAATATTTGTTCCTCCTTCTTCTTCCAAAATTTTGTCGTCACCTATATCAATGAGCAGTTTTGAAAATATCTTCTGCTCTCAAGTCATGTTTCAGATGAACGTGCGTATTAATGCTCAAATATAGCATTTTGGAATGAGGCCATAAAATTTATGATTTATACAGGCTTTTAGTTCACCGGCACTTGTTCCTCGTGGTACAACAGACAAAGTCTTTCTAAATTTACTGGACAAAGAACGGTTTATCCACCCATAATTCGGTTGCAACTTCTCCTATCCTTAATAATTCTGTTGAGATCCTCTATACCATCCTTATGAGCAATTGTATATTCATCCCATACGACCAGTTTAGTTTCTCATGAGCCACATAACTCAGTTTAGTGATGTTACAAAGAGTATTATCAGAATGATTCATGTTTAGAGGTAATTTAAAAGCAGAGTGAGCCATTTTGCCTCTGTCAACTAATATAGATGCAATTCCGCAGTAAGGAGTGTGCAGGATCACACTGTTGTTGTCCCTTGCAGGTAGTCCTTGCTGCAAACAGCCCGCAGTAAGGACTGTGTAGGCCCTACACTATTGTTGTCCCTGGCAAGTAGTGCTTGCTGCCCGCCTGCCAACAGCAACAGGAATAGCGATATATTTTCCGCTGCTAATTTTCGAAAGCAATATATTTATTAAGAATGATTTTGCTGTCCCACCAGAAACATCAAGAAAGAACGATTGGCCACAGTCAGACGCGGCACTATTCAATATTTCTTTATAGGCTTCTTTCTGTTCTTGATTTAATTTTTAAATATTTTCTGCTACTTCTTCGGCAAACCAATTCACTTAGATACTGACGATTAATAATAATAGTCCCTTGTTCTCGTGAAGGTGAAATGAGTCCAATATGCCAGTGTTGTACCTGATGTAGAAATGACCATACTTCAAGAAGAATTAGGCATTTGTTATAAACAATGTCAAGATATATTTAAGTATTTTCCTTGTTCTTTGTCAATTTGTCTTCTAATGTCTTCCGCATAAATTGTCTTGGTATTTCTCCCACAATTTCATAGAGCTCGAACTTGCCAGAGAACCAACATTATACTAAACAATTCACGAATTTTATTAGGAGAATCAGAAATTGAGGCTACTTCTAAAGTTCGATCCCAGTGAACATCATGTTCCAGCAATCCAGTTTCTCTGCAGGCCTCTTGAAACGTTGAATGGACCACATCTTTTACGGTTTTTAGAGCCGTAAATGACTTTGGACCACGGATCTCATGCAAGAGAAGACGTAGGGAATAACACTCAGTATTGCAGGGATAAACAGTATGCAATCGACCTAAAACTTTTTTATATCCCTAGAAAACCTTACATGTAATGGGCAGAGTTCAAGAAAGCCATGTGCTGTTTTCCAAATGTTATTGATCGTATTAATGATATTGTCCTTAGTAAAATAAATTCTTTAGCCATTTTATATATTCACAGCAAAATGCATAACAGGAAGAAACCTCTCGTAAATAGGAAAACAAAGAATGCGCCAAACTGTTTCAGTAGTGCTAATATATGGTCTTGCGTCGTATTTAGTCAATTCGTAAATATCTTCAACAGGAAACACTGCTTGATTAGATCCCGTATTAACATACTGACAAATATATTTTATTGATTTTACTGAATTACAAAATTCAACATTTATATAGGCTTTGAAAGTACGTGACACAATGACATTTTATGACACCATCCACCCATTGTTGACAACAACTCCATTTGTATTTGCTGTTACCCCACCATATTCGGAAGATCTTCCACGAAACTTAGGGTAACTATCTGTTCCTGATTGAGTTTCCTTCAAAAATGCCTTGGAAATGTTTTCGTGCAGGCACCATCCAGCGTTCAGGAAGAACAATTATTTAGAGATCTACATGGTCCATGTATTATAATTGTTTTTATAATTTCAGAAAGGGCAGGATCAAGATCAGGGTTGGGTAATTCAGCGAAAAAAAAAACCTTTTCAATATAATATGTTTTTATCTTCTCTACTAGCTCTAAAATAATATGAATGTAAGGAAGTCTAAATTTGTGTCATTCTATAGTGTACGTGTGATATTTTGTTTTGTCAAAGATGCAACCTTTTGTAAGAAGATTCATCATTTGTTTACTTTCAAATGGAACACACTCGGTATAATGTCATTTCTACCATGTTATTTCTGACCAGGGGCTAAAATATTTGCTATTTATGGCCATTTTTAATTGCAAGTAAATGCAGTAAATAAATCTGGTATATGTAATGACGTACACATGCCATAGCATCTTGAGTTTGCTCATGCATGTAACAGGACCCCATCAGTGAAGGAAGATGGAAACAAAACCATTTTACCTATCTCTGATAACTGTAAATTATTTCTCATAATGGCGTCTTTAAAGTAAATATATTCCTCACTTCTCAATTTTTTCCCGTTGTAACGAATACAATTAAATCTTTCAGTTTCAATTTTCCCATACATAACTACCAAAATTGATTTAATATATTGCGAAATAACAATCAATACAAATCTTCACCATCACAATCCCTTATCCTATAGCTGTAAAAATCTGAAGAGAAAAAGTCTTATTGTAGCCTCAGTATATCATCAGATTTGGTATATTAATAAGACAACCATTTTCTCCACTACAGAACATTTGAGGATATTGCAGCGCGTCATAGGCACGGTGCGTCTCATTGATTCGAATCAATTTGGTGTCTCTGCTATTGACAACGGTATCCGTTTTTATAAAATTCTGTCCAATGATAAGAACTGCTACTTCTTTAGTCATCTGAGCATTAAACCGATCTCTATGTTCTCCAAAAGACTTTTAATCAACGTTGATCACTATGGAACGCTTTCTGCTCCTTAGGAACTCAATCAACGGAAGCCTTAAAGTCTGAAATATAATTTATTGTTGAGTTCATGAAGCAAATTCTAAATTTGATGAATCAACTCTGCATTAATACCTTGATAAATTCCGCTATAAAATTCGTTTTCAGGGTTATCTTCACCTACAAAGTATATCTGAATATATGAAGGTTGCTGATTAAGTGCAGCTATAAAGCTTCCTATTCTATGGTAGACTTGCCTCTGCACTTTGAAAGTTGGCATAAAATTACCCTCTTTCACCTCTCTGGATCCAAAAGATTACATTTGGAATCATCCATTGTACTTACGGACAGCAGAAAGAAAATGATCTGCCGTTGAATGCTGATGGGTAAGGAGACTGTGTAGAGGCTCAGGTAGGAAGCTGGATTTACAACTACAGAACATTCCTTTAGCCTCATCTCTCCATTTCAGAGCGCGGCATTAAGTGCGTGGGAACCGAGGTCCTAAATCTATAGTTTTATCCTTTGAATAGTTTATATTTGGTCCATATTTAAAACTAGATAAAGTCTTTATAGTCTAAGGTAATAATATAACTTGTGTTCCTATTTAATTCTATTTAATTACAGCTACTTGATTAACACATAGGTTTTTATTACTAGTTACTTCAGGCTGACTTTGAGTTTATTTTCTAACAGCCTCTATATTCACTTCAGGATGACATTCAGTATATTTTGAACTAGGTTGTCTCGCTTGTTTATTCCTAATAGAACACGAAAACATTTTCCTTCTTTTTTTCCACTTTTAGATTAAATGGTTGTTACAGTGGTAGGAATAGATTGATTTGAACTAAATAAATAATTATTAGAAATTGATTCAGACTGAGCCACTAATAATGACACATTTTCTTGAGAATGAGACACACACAATGACCCATTTTCTTCATAATGTTGTTCATTTATTTCATTCTTTGGATTTACATCTAAATCACCACTATTAAAATTCCCTGTAAACTATAGTATTTTTACTTCATTTCTTGCTTCGCAAACGGAAGCTATGAGGGAGCCACCTTGGTACACGTGGAACTGAGAAGGGAATATCTCTCCAGCCCCCATAATTTCGCAAATAAATCCATACCTGTAAGGCTTGGACAGTTCAATACAATACAAAAGTTTAGTATCATGAGGAGCCAGAGATAGTTTTAAATAAAGTATTTGAACCAATTCCCGTTCTTGAACACGTTATAAACAAGATTTTTTTTTATAATTTGGACAGTCATTGATACGTTACCGTAAACTAAAAAAGAAAGTGCTGAAAATTAACACCTTCCGTAACCAAGAATCTTAATAATTTTAAAAGGAACATATATTTAATTGAATAAAATATTTTATAAATCTAAACTAATTTTTTTTACAAATGATGGATTGAATTTAAAATAAAATCTAACCAACAAACATAAACATCTATTGGTTTTTTTTTTTTTTCACATTTACAAATTTGTTGTTGTATGAACCTCTTTTATTTTCTTATTTGCCAGTCATAGACATACAAACTATTATTGTCATTTCCCTATGTTAACCAAGCAATAAATGTGAGATCATAACGTTTTGCTATTGTATCGAATAAAGAAAAAAAGTAAGACAAATGCATATGTATATCACATATTTTTTCATAGTTCATACACCTATTTTCTGTTTTGTATATTTTTCTCACTTTCGTGCAATTGTTATACTTTTACACACTAATGTTTTAAATTTAACTTTCGTGATTAGACAGTCAACGGTAAATCGTTTACCTCATCCTAATTCTAATCCTTATCGTAAAATCATTTCTTAGTGAGTGTCAACGTTGTGAAAGGATTAGGCATGCCAAATTTCAAGTCAATAGTTCAGGAAGTTCAGGTAGCTTTGGAGATACAATGATGAGTCAGTCAGTAGTAAATCGGTTACCTAATCGAAATCCTAACCTGATCGCAAAATTCTATCTTTGTGAGTGCCCATGTTGTGAAAGGGATATGGATGAAAATTTTTAAAGTCGATTGGTCAGGTTGTTTTGGAGATACCGTGATAGGTGAGTGGTATTTCGCTTGTATATATATTGTTACGAACGTGAGAAAGGCCGCGACACGTGCAGTTGCAGAGCTGGCTGGCAGCCCCACACGGCCACTGACGTCGCGTGGCCGCCGCAACATGAGATGCGCTGCGCGCGCCTGGAAGATTACAAGGATTGTCGCTTTCCCCCCTACTTCCATCCGCTCCCCGCGCGGCGCTGATAGCTAGACACCTGACACCTCGCAGCTGGGGAGTCCCGCGTGCCACTTGGCAACTGCCTACGGTGTCTAGAGATTTCTAGCGTCGGGTCGGCACGGAATGACGCGACTGAACCCAGCAGCGCTTGTGAATTCTAGAAGTAGCGCCTGGGCCGATATATAAGCCGAGGACGCTGGCCTCACAGTTCAGTTGAGTTAAGCTGGGAGCTGGGAGTTTTCCCGCGGCGGAGTTTCCGGGTGATAGAGCTGCGAAGTCCCTGGACGAAGCCACGAAGGTTCCAGGGCGAAGAGTTAAGTTCCGGGCGATAGTGTCGCAGGCGCGGCGTATTTCCGAGCGAAGTTTCGAGCGAGGCGTCGAGTGGGATCTCGGCGAAGGGAAGTGCGATGGCGGCGGCGGATTTTGGTGACGGAGTCCTGCGACGGTGGTCCACGAGGGGTGCTGCGGCGAGTGTTGCATCAGAGGTGCGGCCCAGCGAGGTTTGCGGTGTGTAAAAACGAGTGACTGAGGAAGCTACATTTTTAAGTGTAATTGATTATTTGCCATTTTTAGATTATTTGTTAGTGATGTAAATAGTGGCGATAAATAAAACTGTGTGGTAGTAAAATTTTTAATTGGGCTATTCTTTACGAACCCGATCACCACAATATATATATATATATATATATATGTGTGTGTGTGTGTATGTATATATATATGTGTATATATATTCATTTTTAGTTAAAATTAAATATCGAAAATGCCCTATAGTTGCTTGTCCATAATTAAGAATGATTTTGTTCAATAATTAGCTAATTAAAAGTTATTTATCCGTGTGTTTGCTCACGAGACGTTTCGTGTTTAAATTACACGTTGGAAAACATTAAGGAATGAGAGAAAACACTTGACTTTACCTGTTGTTACCACTTGAACATAACATCTTCTGACATCACAAATCATAGACAGGCTACAGCTGGGTGCAGGCAAACTCTAACCAAATTTTAGAGAATTCCTTCCAAAGTAGCTTCAAACTCAGGAGTACTAGGTATATGAGATTTTAGTAAAAAGAATACCACCGGAAGACTCGCCTGTGTATCGATTGTTGCGACTACAAAGTAGATCCTTTTAGAACATACTATTATAGTCTCCGATTTTCTGTTTCTTCCCAGACAAGTGGGAAAGAGGGGGAGAAATTTAGGGTTTATAAGCTGGGGATTTAGACAGTTAGTTATGGAGCTGCAGGACCATCACTAGATCGGCCACTGATCGTTGACATCGCATATACGCACACACAGAGAGAGAGAGAGAGAGAGAGAGAGAATAGCCCGAGACGATGCAGGTTATTGGAGAGCTATGTATTGATTTGGTATATACCGTAATAGCCAGTAGAATATTTTCTAAGTGTAGTTTGTAATGTTAGTTGTTTTCTTGCAGGATTATGTGGCATATTTTTTGAAGTATTTTGTACGAAGCACCTTGTTGAGTTAGTGTTTGGATCAGGGCGCTCGTGATGCCAGAATCAGTGCCATAGACTGTTGGCGGCCATATTTCTTTCAGATATTTTTCCATAGCTCTCCAAGACCTGAAATTACCATAATTTTCCAAGTACAAAATGTTTGTTTTGGGGTTATGTGTTTCGAATAATCGCATATCCTCAAAAAGGTTATGTAATAAAGTAAATATTCTGGTATTATAATATGAGATAAAGTAATTTTTGGGACATCTTTTTTTGTACCTGAATCAAGGAGATATATATCTATTTTTTGTTATTTATTTATATTAAGAGAATCATTTGACTGTGGTTATGGAGTACATTTTTCTGTCTGAGAATTTTTTCCAGAGATCAGAATAAAATTATCACTGAATTTATTTACTTGTCCTGTGAATGTTCTGCCACCTTCAATGTGTTCAACATTTAGGTTATCTTTCCTTTTTGATTTTCTAATATGCAGGTTAGGCCCCATCTGGGCAAGCAAGTTTACCTTGTGTATCTAAACCTTGGTAAATAGAGTGGTGCTTGGAGTGGGGATTTGGGACCAGATGGGACCAGACTCAAATGGTTTTGACAATTTAAAACTTGTGTACCCAGATTAAAGTTTATTCTGCCAGAGGAGCTTTCCTTAAACTAATCTTGTACATTTACCGCGAAGAAACAGGTTTGAATACTCAGGGACGGAGAGAAAGAGGAGTCTCTGCAGTGTGACTTTCTTTCAGCATATGTGAACTCGTTTGTACAGTCCAAGTGTCCTGAACAGGAGGCCATTAGCAGTAAGAGCGAAGACCACTTCTCTCTCAACCAGAAGAAAAAAAATGGAAGTGGAAACATGAATGTTTGTCATTTACAGTTTCAATATCTCATTCTTTGCTCTCCCATCCAACTTCCCAAGACAGCAATGGAAGATAAGTAATTATATTTAATCAACGCAAATATTTCTTGGGAAAATAATAATTTTTTTTACTAAAACTTGAGTCAGTTTTTATAGAAACCTGCAATTACATTTCCCAATGGTAATGTAAATACGTAAAATAAACAATTACTATTTTTGAAATGTCAGTAATATAAGCAATGTTATTGCTGGAAAGCAAGGGCGAAAATATGTAGGATTCTAAAGGGGTGCCCGCGGAAATTCATATATATATTGGGGGGAGGGGTGGCATAATTTCACTGGAGAGGATAAGGCGTGGGACTAGTCGACATGAATCATCCCTAGATAGTAAGCTTGTATGTTGTATAATTCCTATATTTTGGCAGAAAGAAAGTTTTCCATTAAACATTGATTTTATGTTTATGTATTTCAATCCCTTTTCACAGTCACAGTATTGTAAGCGCAAGAGGGCCCCACAGTGAGTGGCTGATTATTTGGGGGGGGGGGGGGATCTATCTATGTCCATGCTAGGAGTTTGCTTACTTCGTTATATGGCTACTTTTCTTAAGTTTCGGCATTTAGCTGACTTTGTGGCTCACATATGACTTTTTTGTGTAGATTTCGAAGGAAGACTTCATTGTAGCCGTTACCATGGTGCGACTCCCGGAAAATTTTTATTTACTTCTTCGTTTCATCGTCACATTTTTATGGACACTATGACTGCCGTGATTTTGAACAAATCACTTACAATCTGATTCAAAATGGAAAATCTTGATTGAGTTCGTTAATGAGCAAAATCCGACCAAAGAGGTAAAAATGGGGAATATTGGAAAAAGGATATATTGATATAACTCCCATAATTTGAAAAAATATCGCATCCGTTTAAACTTATTATATATAACTCGTAGGAGTAGTACTAAAATATATGTCTAAATAAATTTTTATATGAGTAATCATAGGGGTGGAGAAAACAAGGGTTAGAGGACAAAAAATTCATTAACTCCCTTCGTAGGCACACCATCAAATCCGTTCAAATTGTTTCAAACCTTATAAATATTTTCTAAACCATTTGTCGACATTTTTAAAAATACAAGCCATTTTTACCATGCAGTTGAAAACAACAGTGGTATAAATAAAAAAAAAACAATTTATTTACCATCTGCGCTATTAAATCCGTTCTTAATCTTCTTAATATATATAAATCTCGTGTCACAATGTTTGTCCTCAATGGACTCCTAAACCACTTAACCGATTATAATAAAATTCGCACACCATGTGCAGTTCGATCCAACTTGAGAGATAGGATAGTTCAAATCTCAAATTATAGTCGCAATTTTAATTTATTGCGATTTATAAAAGCGAAATACCACACACTGACTCACTCATCACGAGATCTCTAAAACTATAAA
Source organism: Bacillus rossius redtenbacheri (assembly GCF_032445375.1). Classification (NCBI taxonomy): domain Eukaryota; kingdom Metazoa; phylum Arthropoda; class Insecta; order Phasmatodea; family Bacillidae; genus Bacillus; species Bacillus rossius. The sequence continues at coordinate 28,050,991 of NC_086336.1, read as the reverse complement.
CCCAATTGACTTGAAATTTAGCACAATTATTCATTTTGTGATGTAGACGCTCACTAAGAACGGATTCTGTGGAAATCCGATCCCAAGGGGAGTTTAGGAGGGGTGAGGGGGGGGGGGGGGGGTAATATATCAAAATTTCCATTTTTTGGTAGGAAATCACCATGGCAACGGCTGTTGCTTTGTTGATGCTTCATTCGTCTCTATGACAACGACTATTTCATTGTTAGTGCAGCAGTCCTCATCACCGTTGAAATTTAGCTGGTATCTAAATATCAAAAATTACCCTTTTTTTCAAGTATTTATATTTTACAGACTTGAAACTTCACAGTAATGTTCCTTATGTTACGCAGTATGACATTTTCCGAAAATTAGATCCCATGGGTGGTTAAAACAAGGCAACAGGAATTTGCATTGTTCATGCCTTCTGCGTCTCCATGGCAACGGGCATCGCGCGGCAGTGGCGTACCCACAAGGAGGGGCAAGTATAATGAGCGGCGCAAGCGTGATCTGCCTGTAGACTGCCGTAGCGAAGTACGGGTACATCAGTTGTACGTTGCGTGCACGAGTCGGGAAACCATCGGTGCTATTCATTTTCTCTCCGGTACATTATACAGCATTGTAATAAATTTTCACTGATTTTTTTATTATTTACCATTACTGTAAATGGGTGATGTGGCTTAATTTTTTTCCATTTGTATAGCCGTGCGAAGCCGGGTCGGGCAGCTAGTCTAAATATATATAACTCAAAGGTGACTGACTGACTGACATAGTGATCTATCAACGCACAGCCCAAACCACTGGACGGATCGGGCTGAAATTTGGCATGCAGGTAGATGTTATGACGTAGGCATCCGCTAAGAAAGGATTTTAATTAATTCTACCCCCAAGGGGATATATATATATATATATTATATGCGAAATACCACTCACTGACTCACTCATCACGAGATCTCTAAAACTATACACCCGATTGACTTGAAATTTAGCACAGTTACTCATTTTGTGATGTAGACGCTCACTAAGAACGGTTTCTGCGGAAATTCGATCATAAGGGGAGTTTCTGGGGCGTAATATATCAAAATTTCCATTTTTTGGTAGGAAATCACCATGGCAACGGCTGTTGCTTTGTTGATGCTTCATTCGTCTCTATGGCAACGGCTATTTCATTGTTATAGCAGTCCTCATCACCGTTTAAATTTTGCGGGTACTTTAAATATCAAAAATAGCCATTTTTTTCAAGTATTTATATATATATATATATATTACAGACTTGAAACTTCACAGTAATGTTCCTTATGTTACGCAGGATGACATTTTCCGAAAATTAGATCCAATGGGTGGTTAAAACCAGGCAACAGTGGGTACTTTGTCTGCATGAGAACAGGATTTTGCATTGTTCATGCCTTCTGCGTCTCCATGGCAACGGGCATCGCGCGGCAGTGGCGTACCCACAAGGAGGGGCATGTATAATGAGCGGCGCAAGAGTGATCTGCCTGTAGACTGCCGTAGCGAAGTACGGGTACATCAGTTGCACGTTGCGTGTGCGAGTCGGGAAACAATCAGTGCTATTCATTTTCTCTCCGGTACATTATACAGCATTGTTATAAATTTTCACTGAATTTTTTTTAATTTACCATTACTGTAAATGGGAGATGTGGCTTAATTTTTTCCCATTAGTATAGCCGTGCGAAGCCGGGTCGGGCAGCTAGTTATTAATAAACCTTAAAATATTATCTACAACTTTCGTTCTTAAAATTGTTTCATACAACCAACCATTATTGCAAGGGGTGGAAAATAACAGAGGTTTAAGGTCGAAAAAATTAAAAATCCCTTAATAAGTACGCTATCAAAACCTTTCAAATTGATTTTCAACCTTATAAATATATGATTTAATTATTTGTCCGTAACAATTTTTGATATAATAAACCATTACTGCTAAAAGTTAAAGAAACAGAGGTTAAAGGAACAAATTTTTAACTCCCTTACAAGTTAAACAATAAATCTATAACAATAAAACGTAAATATTCATAAAAGTACCCAAAACATTGGTCTGAAAATATTTTTGTCAAGACGAACCATTATTCCTGCAGGGGGTTGAAAATCCAGCGATTGGAATTAACCGAATAAATAAAAATTCGGTACCACGTACAGAAAGACAAAATAAAATCGTTATTTTTTCACTTATTTTAATATCAAATACGTTATAATATATTTCTAAAAGTCTAAACATTGGGTGATATATTATTTAAAAATTTAGTCTAAAACCAATTTTGACGAAAATAACAATTACCGTATAAACAGGGTTGTAAAAATTTTTTAACTTTCTTAAATTCGTTTGAATTTATTTTAAATATTCTTGATTTTAACTTAATCCATTGTCCAAAGCAAATTTTTATACAACCTCATATTAGATTATTGGATGAATAATAGTTTTTGAAAGACAAAAAATGTATAACTACTTTAGTAGACTTAAAATGAAATTCGTTGGAAACTATCCAATGCTGGATGCATTGAAATAGAAACATTCGAAATATTTTTGCTGCATGGAATATGAGAAAATGTTTTATTGATCGTTTTGTTCTATTGGAGAACATATAGGTTGTCAAGTACATTAAGATTTTTAAATGGTCAAGAATTTTTTAGAAGTTTCCAATACCTATTCTAGAAAAAAAATTGTAGCCTACTTCAAAATCTACCTACGCATTTATTCTGTGCCCAAAGGGATTTTTTTAACGTGCAAACATAATTCGTAAACAGTTTTATAAGCAAGTCACGGTATGACAGTACTTTACTAATGCGAAAAATACCCACGATTTAACTGTTGTCTTAACGCAGAGTATGTGTTAAATATTTGCTTTTTAAAATTGGATACTTTATGACAAAAAATTAATAAAAATTAGTATTGTTTATTAGTATATTTATATATTAAATATATTATAATTTTTGTTAAACATAAAGGCATTCACTCTACGTTCAAAACAAATGCTTCTATGCAGAAACGATGAGTACGGACGAAATTTAATTTTATCCATTTACAAATGAATATTTTAACTGTCCAAATATATCTAGCAACATGTCAATAGTTTTTTATTTGGAAGTGCAATGATAAATTATATACACACCATACCAAAAACAAAATATGTTTTTGAAATATTGAGTGAAATTAAATTTTTGGAAGTCATAGTTTTCGTGTTGAAATCGTGTCATGATGTTTAAGTTAAGTGAAGATTCACTGCATTTTGCAAACAGCATTTTCATGATAACATCTAAACTCTCTTTCTATCTTCCGACAGTTTACGTCATTTATATAACTTTCATAAATTAAACGTTTACTTCAAATTTTTAAAATGTTTTTAATGTCCTCTGAAATTTTTTTGTTCAAACCAATAGCAAATTCAGCTTATAGCAATCATCTTTCTAGGCCAGTAAAGAATATAAAACTGTTTTAAAGCAAACAAAGCTTAAGTTAATAACCGTAATAGGTTGTCTAAACACTGAAAATAATTTAAGTGCCAATAGCTGAGAGAAATCACCTTTGTACGTCAGTTAAGCACAGAAAATACTACTTGAGCAAACATGGCTTAACGAATTCACTATTATAGGTGCATAAATAATACGCTGTTAGAAGTTACATTACGTTTATGCACTTTTTAACGAAAAATTTAACTGAAAGCAACGAAGAGTTCTCAGTATTTCAAATAATTGAATCTTCATAGAGACTCGTCTTATTTCAACTTCCCCGTTACATTTTTCGTTCTTAACAAAGGTCAACACATAATTGAATAAAAGAAGAGTGCTAATGCAGTAGATTTATTCATTTAGTGAATGTTTTGCTCATATACCGAGAATATTCATTTGGGTTCAAATTTTAAAGTGTCCGTACATTTACAGAGATGCCTGGATAATGTGATCTTCGCAAATTGAAGGTAAACATTTTTAACAGTGTACTTTAGAGCAAACATAACTTGAATAAATCACCTTGTTTGTTCTCTAAAGCATTGAAAAATATTTTTATAGCAAACATTCCTTAAAAATATCTGTTCTGTACGTCAGTTAAACACATTAAATTCTTTCAAGGCATGGCGTAGAAAAAAACAACTTTGTTGCTCAGTCTATCACAAAAAAGAATACTTTCAGGAATCATACCATGGAGAAATCACCTTAAAAGTTCAGTTCAACAAATGAAATATGCAAACAAACTTAGATAAATCATCTTTATAGGTCAGTTTAGCACAGATAATATTTTCAAGGCAAACATAGCTTAGGGCAATCACAATTGTGGGGCACATTTAGACACAGAACAAACGGAGTTTGGGGCAAACGCAGCGCAACCACATGCGGCGAGCAGCAGCGTATCTCGCGGCGGGCCGTGGGTCGAGCGCAGCTGCTTGCGGACCGGGAGACGAGCCAGTGCAAAAAAACTTGAAAAAAAAATTGGTTTTCTGTAAAGTCTGTTTACGGACGATAGTTTAACGTGACAAAATCATAACAAAACATTGATGAAATGATTGCATACTTTTATGAATAAACTTGAATCATTTTCATTTTAATAATAAAAGAATTAAAACTTTAAATTATTCTAGTAATCAGATTTTTAAAATGCAAGTATAATTAACCTTTATTTCCAAAATTGTTGATGATATAAGCAATGAAAACCACATTAACTTTTCACTTCACTTTATAAACAGTCGACGAAACAGTTCACGTGTAGATGACTTGTAATTAATTTTAAAAACTGGCCTTTAGCTATAAAGTTTAAATATAATTATGAACAAGTTTTTATATAAATAAACTGTAATCAAATATCTATCATCAATTATATGAATCACCATAATTTTTTAGTCAATTGTAACATAACCTATTATTACTGCACTCGCCGACAGATTCTAGTTTTTTTTAATAATAAAAGAATAAATACTTTAAATTATAATAGTAATCAGATTTTTAAAATTCAAGAATAATTAACCTTTATTGCCAAAATTGTTGTTGTGATAAGCAATAAAAATCACATTAAATTTCGTTTAAATATAATTATGAGCAAGTTTTCATATAAATAAACTGTGATCAAATATCTAACATAACCTATTACTACTGCACTCGCCGACAGATGCTAGTTTTTAAAATAATAAAAGAATAAATACTTGAAATTATACTAGTAATCAAATTTTTTAATTGCAAGAATAATTTGCCGAAATTGTTGTTGTAATAAGCAATCAAAACCACAGATTAAAATTCGTCGAGAATATTTTACGTTTTTATGTCTTCCAGTGCTCAAAATGATATGCAATTGTGGCCCCGGGCACGAAATTTTATTTATAATTCATTAATAATAACGCCCCTCACGATAAACAAAGGAAAATATGTATTAACGAGTGCCTGGTTGCCGCGGCAGCTAATAGATAGCGCGATTCGTTCGTTTCGCATCTGTCACCGTAGATGACAGCACCGTAGGGGAAAAATATTATTTCGTTTTTATAATATGGTTTTATAACAAATACGCATCCCAAATACATCAAACTTATTTATAATGTGTTGCAATATTTTTTAAAACATTGTGCAAGAGATCCCGGGTGTAATTTGAATTATTATGTGTAACTGTAAAACAACATTGTTCGTACAAACACGTATTTGAAAATTCAACATTACTTTTAAATAACCGTACAGATTGTGCTGAAAATCTGTGGACGATCGTTACATTACATAATATTAATAATTCAAACGACGAAAACATGATTGAAAAGTCAAATCGATGGTTGTTCCAATCGAGTGGAAGAGAGATGCGGCGCAAGTGTACAATGAGCGTAATGGGACACATCGTAGTGGGACAATGTGCGTTACGGGACACTTTTTCGTGCGTGCAGCCGGCGTTCATCGACTCATTAGACGTCACGAAAAAAAAATTTGCAACTCGGACAGTGGGGCCAAACCGCAAAATGCTGGCCAAAACCTCAGATTAACTTTTATTCAAACATATATTGGTATACAATGGTTTTCAAGACCTCTGGTTACAAATAACAAAAAAAAAAAAATACTGTACAGAAAATAGCGGGTCCAATATGGCGGATAAAAGTGGAAAAATATAGAAATTAGATAACAAAATGTAGGGGGGGGGGGGGAGAGATTTTAGATGTGGTTGGAAAATTCGAAGGGCTTATGATTAGTACGAAACTAAAATTTTCAAATACTAAAAAAAATATATATATTATTAAAAAACTATAAAAAATAATTATCATAAAAAACATTTGTTTTTTAAATCTTTGGTTTAGTTTGTCACTTCAATTGTTGATTGAATTTCTGAGAAACTGTATTTTTTGTTGCAGTAATGCTCACTCGATACATTTTCCACGATGACTGACTTTGAACTAAAAAATAAAAAATAGATGCAAAGCCAAGAACTTCCACTTTCGCAGATAGACACACAAGATATTCCACTACCAACTCCACCAGTCAAAATTACTCTAGCGTATATTTCTAATTTTGAGGTTTTGGCCACCTTTTCAGGGTTTGGCCCCACTGTGCGGTACGCCGTTGCGTTGCGGAACTCAAGGACGCTCCGCCAAGGGGAGGAGGTGGAAGCGAGACTTCCGCAACAAGGTGGCGGGTGCGTTTCGCAACGATGCTCTCCCTCCCCTCAACACTCGCGGGCATACCGTCTGTCTGGCGGACCGCTACGCGTGGTAGACTCTCTGTGGACAGCGCGGCTTTCCCCCGTGGCCTTCCCGTCTCGGCAGGCTTTCCGCGGGGAAGACGCGGTGGAAACCCCTACCATCCCGCCCCTTATCCGAATCTTCACTCGTCAGTTAGATGTCAGAACTTCGTCAGAGGTTCTGAAGAGTTCGTCAGAGTGACCAAACAATGCGAGTGAAATGGAAGCGTTTAAAATTCCTGCAACTGCCTCTGCAGATTATCCACGAACACGTCAAAACGAGTTGGTCGTTCAAACCAGTTTGATTTTTGCATTTAGTTCTGATGTCCAAGTGTTTGTTGTAGGTTATTAATCAATAGGTCATTACAATTTACGAAGAACAAATAATAATAAAAAATATAAATATAAAAATTAATAACAGTAAAATAAGAAAAATAAAACAATAAATAAAACGCTGTGTCTTTCTGAAATACTCATATAATTTAATTGGTTGTCATAAAAGATCTTGAAAAAGCCTTTGATTCGTATATCATCTCTTGCAACAAACAACCCGTTAACAAATTCTGTTTTTCACGACTCATTATAAATATTGTAAGATCGGACTTTCAAGGAAATACGCATCGTCTATGGGTTCCACTTCGCTGGTGGTTAGAAGAAAATTGATATCCGAACACGCCTTCACAGATACCACTATGTCTGACGAACAAATCTGAGCTAATCTGACGAATATATTTTCGTCGGAACACACATTCGATGTAACTGAAGCCTCAATTCGCTTGAAGCACGAGCTCTCAAAGCGCGAGGGCGCTAAGGGCGACAATGGCTCGCGCATCACAAGCCTCTTCACCACTAAGCGCCAGGCACCGAACTGGTGTGCAGACTTCGTTTCAGTAACGATCCTCTATGGAACTTAAAGTGGTGATCCCGTAACATTTTACAAAACTGTGTAGAATTTTTCATAGCTTTGAATTTATTTGAAAACACAGGTTTTAGCGTAGTTGCTTGTCCTAAAAGTACACGTTATAGAGGAAACCATGGAACGAAACTTGTATAGTCACGTATATCGCTTTTAAATGCTTTTCGTAATTAGATACGTTTAATCAATGTGGAGCGTTTTGTAAATGGTGCCTGGAGCTGTGCCCGCCGTCCGGCGAATAATACAGGCAGCCGCCTGCCGCCTGGGCACACATTCGGAGTGCAGAGCTTCGTATAGAACCATGCGATTGTATAACTTCTCAAGACCCCTGTCTCTTTAAGAGTAGCTTTTAAGAATACTCTGTTTCCGTATTTAGTTTTTTAAGTTTTTTAAGTGAAAACTTCTTTAGCAGCGTTGAGCGATTTTTTGTAGGGGCAAAACTTATGGGTTCGCGTCACCGACATGCTAGTGACATGTTGCGCCAGACTGGCGAATCGCAGCGGCCTGTGTACATGTATACGCATATATACACTAATACATTGTATATACTCGACTGAATCATGTGCGTGTTGGACTCTTTTTCGGATGGGTAAAATCTTGTGAGTTCGCATCACCGACTTGCTGTAGCAGCAGAAAGTAAAGTTAATTTGACCACGTGAATATGTGACATAGGTCTGACATCACTGGTAAGTCATAGCTAGGTAATGAATTTTTACGTAATTTTTACATACCACTGACATCTGTTGTGACTATGTGAGGATAAATGATATCATGCTGACATCGTACTGATATAATACCAAAATCATTTTCTTACGTACATTTGACGTAGAAATAATGTCATATTACACATTTTAAAAAAACGTTTTAAGTTTTCACTTCTGTTGACAGTCCCAATGGCTGGCTATTTTTTTTATAATAGTATAAATGGCTAAAACGTGTGTTTTCAAGGTAATTTTTAGTCGTGAAACACCCGGTACAGATTCTTTAAAGCACTCAAAGAGATTTTTATTACCCCCTTTGTCTTCATTAGTCCATCATATGATTTTATGATCACCACTGTTCGCAACAAAAAAAACTGCGCATTAGTTCAAAGCCTTGCACTTAGAGGCGATACCGCGCTAGCAGCATCAGCAAGAGTCGCACTTATCATCCCGCCTCATTAACACAAACACACCCCTGACCAGGCAGGCTAGCATGTCAATATATTTTCACGTTGTCAATTTATGTTACATTGCAATTTCTATTGATGTTTTACTAAATATAAAAATTGCATATTGCCATTTATTATTAAATTTGTGCCTTATATCTGCTATTGAAAACAACTTTTAACGAGCAATTATACACCGAACCAGATAAAGTTTTACCTTTAAAAACAGATAAATTAAGAAATTGGAAAACATTGAAATGTAATGAATTTACTGTAAATTATTAAGAAAAATATTGTGATTTTAATTAAACAACTTTGCTTGTGTTGTGATTATATATTTTTAAAATTGATATGGAATCTTTTTCAGTTTCTATTAACTTTGCAAATGCGTTTTCAGTTGTAAAATACTTGTTTGAAAACTTAAAAAATATAACACCATTTTTTTCCCTATTTTTTATAAGTTTTAATATATTCATTAAAATCGCTCAGTACGTTAAGGTAAAAATGATCGATACAAAAATTTATTTTAAGGGGTGTATGATTGGAAGTTCCTGTTAATTTAAGGAAGCGTGTTATTTTAAGTTTCCATTTGATAAGTCCCCGCGTGCTGTGACTAATGGTGCACTCTCCCAGCACAATGCCGACATAGTTCTCCAGAGCCCCAACCTTTGGGCACCGGGGCTGGTGGTAATTGGTGGGAAGTCTTACAGTGTTTCGTTGGAAAGCGTGGGACTCGAGCTCTCCGAGTGGCTGGACTGAACACGCGCTCAGGGACAGCACATGTTCCCGTTCCTCGATAGCTTAACGCTTGGCGCTGCGCCAAGCACTTGGCCAGCCGTTCACCTTGGCAGCGCTCTCTTTGCCGTTGTCGTTGAACTCCTGTGTTATCTCCGGCAGGTTCGCAGTGCATCGAGGAATGCGCTGGTCTTCCTTCTGTACCTCAGAGCCACTTTGAGGTCCTCCAGCGCGCGTATGGCAACGGCACTTAAGGTTAGCCTAGACAACACCTAAGTTGGTAGTATTGAGGGATGATCCTTCTTGTGCGTGAATCCCCGCTGAGGTTCCCACTGTTGGCCCAGGATTACAATTGGTAGGTCTAGCACTTGTTGGTGGTGCTCCGATCGCTTGGAGCAGACTCTAAGGATTCCCTTGCCCGACGATGAGTCGACGCAGTGAGCGGCGATACAGCTCTGGTTACTAGCCTGGAAGATAGGAGAGGTTGGGTAGGCCTTCACCAGGCCACGGTTTTCTGGGTGACTAAGGGGTCCCAAAGATGTGATTGTCTTGGTTAAGCGCCTTGTGGGGCCTCCTTTGAGTCATCCACAGGTTAGCTAAATGGTTAAGGAGGGAGGGGCAGGCAGTGATTCTAGGATGGATTGCCCTAACCACTCTTTGTAGCTCCTCCTCAAACACCTCCAAATTGCGATGAAATGGTGTATCCATTTCCCTACGGCTAGTGATCCCGTATTGGTAGGATCCAGCCCTCACCAAGGAGTAGTCGTCATCAAATCCCGCACGTTAAATACAATATGCAGTTGCTTTAAACTATCTGTACCTCAGAGCTGACGGCCACAACTGATAATTTCGGTTTTATTGCAGATTATGTTTTAAAAGTTCTTTTTCTATCCAACCACAACATTGATTTTAAAATCTTTCTGGGAACACACGCCTTTGCTAGTCTACACTGTATGTAATAGAAAATCTTTAAGAACGGACAAAGTTATAAGTAGAAAAAAAACAGAGGTAGGAATTGTCAGGAGAAGGCATGCTGTGACGAAGTTAAAGTTACATTTTTACCACGCCATCACCACATTTTTCCGCACAAAAATTTGCGGAAATACTACTTGACCACGTGTGATGATTGTTAGTAAGTATAAATAAGAATCTTCTTCGCTAAATACAGTAACTTCAATAAAACCAATAATTTAAATCTCTTTCCACAATGCAAACACTACACTTCAGTCAATGTTTTCTAGACGTCCTACCTGTAAGGTGCATAGCATTAGCTGAAAAAAAGTGGCTTCACCGAATTACCATGTAATCAAGTTGATGTGGCCACCCCTGACACAAACACACATAAAACAAGCCAAAATAAACTAGAGTTCAAAGTTAAACGCAAAAAAAAAAGCATAGGTAAATCCGTGGAAGAAATTAGTTAGGAAAAGAACAAAAATAGTAGGCACTGACAAAAAACAGACCCAGTACAACACTAAGGCAAACAGACGAACCCAACGATGATTCTAAATAGATAATAATCTGAAAAACACAATGAAAATACAGTGACTCAATGCGAACCGAGCGGTGTAACTTAACCGATGTTTTGGCAACATAACGAAGGCGTTTTGGGGACTGAAATCTACTTTCCCTTTGCAAGCGCCACCACCAGATAGTTCGCAGTAGTATATAAAAGTATGTTCGGGTGAAAGGTATTACTTAAGGGACTACAATTTTGGTGATAGTGGTTTGCCAATCGTAAGGATTCGGCCGTTGTGGACTCACAATTCCTTAAAATGCCTAGAAAATGACTCAAAATGCAAACAATTCCTAGAAAATTTTCCTACTTCAAGGGGAAAAATTCCCATTGTAAGGGAAAATTTCCCGTTTTATTCCTCAAAAATTCAAAAATTCAAAATTCGTATTGCCTCAAGAATGCCTTTGAAAGAACCCAAATACCTAAAAGCGGCTTAAGAGTCATAAAAAGCAAGTAGCCCTATGTCACCGAGGCCATGACGACCTTGAGAGTAAACTTGAAATTCTTTTATTTTTACCAAAAATTCAGAAAAAAATTTTAATTCATCAAAATATTTTCTTATTAAATTAATAATTGATTCGGTCGATTTATGACCTTGGTTCGATCCTTTTTCAATGTAAAAACCGTAATTTCTTTAAAAACATTATTCAATAAAATAGGTAAAAAAATACCTGAAATAGGTATAAATTACTCAACTACCAGTCTCCAATGGATTCGATCGATTCTTGCTCTTGTTTCGATCTTTTGTGGATCCGAAAACAGTTTTTTAACTTAAACTTATCTATTTTATTTAATATCATCTAAATCATATCAAATTAATTTAGATACGACGAAGGGTAATGAGATGGTTATGGAGCATTGACTGAATGAATGGGTGGGTAAAACGGTAGTATTGCGAGAAATCTCACAAACCATGGCAACTTCCATTATGTTTCTCACTTTCCAAACGATTCTAGTTAAAATAAGGTGGAAATGTAACTCGTATCACCGTCGTAGAATGCAAGTAATCTAAACAATTAATCACCACAACCTCTTAGTTTATGGTGTTCTCTCTTAAACTGACTGCAAGTTTCGTTACGAAAAAAAAATTGCTGTAGCAAATGTGATTTCGGGAACAATACTTCATTCGGGTAAAGTTTCTAAATATATCGAGACGAGTGAGAAGTAAAGCGTAGTAAAGCATGTTACTAAAATACAGAGAAAAAAAAGATTTGTTGGTAAAGTGTTTGCAAAGGCTAGTACTAATAATTAATGGTAAGATATAAGTGAATCTTAGAAAATTGTCTGAGTTAAAATTTTTTTGGAAATTAAAACTAGAAACATTAGAATTTTCAATTATACATAACATAAAAACTTTTTTTTGCTGTTTCTTAAAATATAGGTAGCAAATAAAAATATGTATTTTTCAACTGTTTAAATTAGGCCATTTACCAGTATACCACCGAGACCGAAATAAAAATAATACATATTTTTTATTAAAGGTGCTAAATACACATTCATTAAAAAATCACACAAAAAAAAAAAATATATATATTAAACAATTTAATCGCTTTGAATGAAAGTGAGAATTATGTTCAGTTAAATGTATAGTGTGGTAATTAGCATGAATTATCGCTGATATTGTCCTGTAACTAAGAATACTTAGCGAAATAGGGCCTCATAATTTCGTTAAACATATGCTTAGCAGTTTTAAAAACCTAAATGATTACTGTAGGATAACTTAAATTAATAATGCCAGCACAGTCGAAAACCGAAGTAGATGTACCTTTCAAGTATTATTCACTTACACAAGCAGCGTTTAGATTTGGTCCACCAGTCCACATAAAATATTTATAATGCATCAAAGCTAACACCAGCATCCATTAGCTGATCAGTTTTTACATCAGCAAGTCGTGAGTACCCTGTTATACAATTTTTTGCGTGTGGCAAGTGGTAAACCATTTCGTACAAAACAGGTTTCCTATCTGCTGTGGACACTATAAAAGATGTGAAATTTTTTTCTGGCACAAGAAGTAACTATTTCAAAATTCAACCTACAAAAGGAAAAAATAATATATTGGTTTATTCAATTGATTCCTGTCCTCGGTTCGACACTTTTTCGATGCAAAAACCGATACTTTTTTAAAATATTTCTTTAGTTGAATATCACCTAAATTAAACATTTAATCATGTAAGTCAAGGATAGGTTATGTGATAAAAAAAATACAAATATTATTTGTAACATAAATTCTACACTACTAAAAGTAGAAAAAAGCAAATAATTAAAGTCTTTCGCATTTCTTGATTTCCGCATCTGCCACCTACGAATTAAAGCGAGGTGAAAAGACTCGCCACTTGATGTAGGATAATCCGTTTCTCCTTTTGAGATGATATCCACTAAATACATGTCGGGATACATCGTAGGCTATATCTCTTCGGTGTAGAAGTCACTGCGAATAGACATGTGATCACGATTTAGGCTCAGATTCACGGACTATGGTCACACGGACAAGTTCGACACTACAATTCGCAGTGAAATCTTTCTCCAGGACACCTTTCTGCTGGGAGATGCGTAGAATGTCACCGATGTTACCTTTTCACTTTCGTGGATCTTTCTTCTTCGTTTTGGGAAACATTTTTTGAAGCAGGTGATCGTTCTTTATTCTTTGGGCTTCATTTTGGTGAAAAATGCACAAGTTTCAGCATTATTTCGGCAAGATATCCAGACACTTGTAAGTTCCGTTTGTTGCGAACTGATGCCAAATCTTGGCGCGAAAAGTTCTGTTAAACCTCTCAACAATTGAATGTAGAGTAGTGTTTGATGCCATAATTCTTCATCGAAACCACGAAGGTTGCATTGTAGAATTCTTTGCCGGGATCCGTTTGCAGGTGCGATAGTAAACGTAAATTGAGCAAAATGTCTGCCATGGCCTTGTTGCATTAGTAGAAGTCTTCAATTTCACAGGTCTGGCCCAAGCGAACTTTCTATACACTTGGATGCCAATCAAAATGTTCTTGAAGCCCTTATAATCGGGAATATGGTATAATCATCAACAAGTTCTGCCTGGAATAAATCATTAAGTCCACACACTGCAACTTTGCGTCGAAGATAATTTCCATCTTGCAGGAGCGTGAAGTTGTCATGCGATTCCGGTTCGACTCATTGTATGTAGCCAACCTCCATCAGTTATTAGAGTATGGAGTATTGGCGAATAAATATTCAGTATCAGATGATCGATCAAATTTTTGCCCCCTGCAAAGGGGATAACAAGAGGAAGGGTTGATTAGAGCGATGCATGGACACAGTGTTGTGAGAAACACATGAAAAGTTTATTGAATTTTTTACAAAGTCAAATAAACGACGACTCATGTGTTAGTGAAGACAATTACAGCAGCGCGCGGTTGCTGGGAGTACTCCACAACCAAACCAGGCCTGTATATATACTTCTTGGGCTGATATCGTCATCGTTGCTGAACCATCCAGAAGCATGGAATTACTTCCCCGCCTCGTAGAAGGGGTAGTGATGTCACGCGTGACAAATTACGTGGTTCCCCCTCCATCCAACTTGCCTCAGGCGAGCCTGGTTGTAGCTGAGGACAAAGTATGCCGGAGTGGTAGGCCACTAGAGATGCCTCGCTGTTCTGCCGGTAGTGCACGTTCAGGGACTAACTTCCACAACATCTTCACAATCTGGAAGGGCAGTGAAAACCAACCGCAACAAATACCCAAAGTAAAAATTCTGACCATTTTCTAGCTTTTTTAAACCTTCACAGTGTACTGCTAGTTCAATGAAGAGATAATAAGCATAAATGTCGATTTTTTCGACAATTCATAAAGACCTGGAGTTACATTTTCTTTGATCGACGATTTGTTATTTTAATTATCTGTTTATGAACCAACTCCTGAGACTCCTGGTTGGGGACATCTCGCCACACGCTGCCTTTATAAAGGTAGCCGCACTTGCTGGCCAGTGACCTGTGTTTGCTTCATGGACTTGCTGAGTCTTCGTCTGAAGTTGAGTGTTCCTGTTACAAAAACTGCTTTTAACATTTATAAAACACTAGCTGTACCCTGCCACGTTTCGCTGTGGCACATTGTGATTGAATATTTTTTTTGTTTTTCCACTGTATGCGTAGATATAAAGACTATCTGGTTTTCCGACTTGGGAACACGCAACATACAGTTGTCCATGTAAAAAGCAATCCGCATCTAAATCTAAACCACACAATTCTAAAGATTGACCTTGAGCTTCATTGATTGTGATTGCAAATGCCAATCGAATTGGGAATTGCAATCTTTTAAATTGAAATGGTGTATCGGTCGGGATCATGGGTATTCGAGGAATGAGGACATATTCACCTTTGAAAGGCCCCGTTAAAATCGTTGCTTCCACTACGTTATTAATTAATCTCTTAACTGAAAGTCGCGTGCCGTTGCAGAGTTTTGGCTGATTAATATTCCGCAAGAGGGTAATTGGCACACATATTTTCAATTTAAGTATGTGTGGTGGTATCCCTGGCTGATCAAGTGATTTTAAAAATTCCGTAGAACATATTAATTAAATTTAAAATTTAAATAAAAGGTATAGGGTCTAAGGAGTTCAAAAAATGAATAGCCTAGAACCATCTACATGCAATCCCACATCAAGTGGTGATAGACCCATACAAAACATAACCTCTACTTACGATTTGGATAACGGCGCAGCTCAATCGAGACACGATCACACTAAAGTACCTCATTCATTTTGTATATATACCGGTAAGCTTAGTCATTTTTTAATTATTGCACCTCACAATAAAATCATTCTCATTGTATATTGCCATTTCCCGCTCGCTTCACTTGACATAGTTTTTTCCATTGCTAAGAGAAATCCTTTGGCATGGAGAAACGTTTCCATAACAGAAAATTTGTGTTTTTTGTTTTTATTGGTGAGAAAACACATTAATAAAATGGCGCAGTTACTTTTTCGCGGTTGCGGGTATGTTGCTGACGTGAAAAGTAGATAAAAACAATCCTTGATGCGGGTTGTATATAATGGTAAAATTTCAGCTCGATCGGTGCAGAACTTTTTGAGTTTTTGAAGCGTACACAAACCAACATAACATTTTTATAGATATAGATTATAATAGCTATATATAAGATATAAGCTATAAGATAAGAATTATTTAATTTTCAAATGTATTGTACGAAATGTATTTTTTAATTTAAACGTATTTTTATCAATAGAGTCGAAAGAATATACTTTCAAATTAAATAAAGTTTTTTATTCTTTCTTGAAATATATATATATATTTGTGTAAATTATAGTCGTCAAGGCACAATGGTCGAGTAGCCTGATGTGCTTGAACTTCGACAATATGGTACAGCATCGTCGAGCGTGGTCACAACTAAGTTGGTTGACCATGATATTAAGTTATAGAAACTTTTTTTCCGACTTTTCCGGTGGATTTTCCCAAACTTTTATTTCATATAAACACTCTTCTGTTAAGATGCAATGTTCTGTAAAAATTTCAATCCAAACCATCGTATACTTTCCGAGTTTTGCGGCCAAATACATACGGAAGCTAAATTTTTATATATATAGATTTACTCCATTCTTATAACAAAACTTATTGCAAATTCTCTTAAAATATTCTCTGATATATTAACCTAAAAAAATAAATAAAGTATGAGAGTATGCCTTTGTAACTGTCAGTATTTTTAGTGTAATTATTTGTAAACAGCTGCTTTGTTTAGTTTTACAAGTACTTCCCCTGGGAATCTAACTGAGGACTGAATTTGTTAAAAAATTAAGTATTGGAAATAAAAATACATTTATGTATTTTTTTTTTTTGAATTTTTTAAAATGTTTTGGATTAAAATTACGATATTTCAAGATAGCGGCCATGGTCGAGAAGATGTCATGGTACCAAAACACGTTTTACCTTTTTGCCAGCTGACTAACAATGTACAGATACGTTCAGACATTTTTACGTACTCAACAATGAAAAAATTGCGTGAATAAGACTAATAATACCGGCGAGTAGTATACAAATGGGCGTCCGGAAACAGGGTCCAGGATGAGGAGCGAGGAGCTGACCGAGCTCTGAGGTCACGTCAATCTCTGACGTCACGGCAGCCATCTTGGACGAGCGTAACGGGACACAGCGTAACGGGAAATAACGTAACGGGACAAGTAGAACACGGCGGCCATTTTGGATCCGCCATTTTGGATGATGTCATTGTGTTCTCGAACATTCCGGCGTTATGTTATTCACCATATTGGATGATGACGTCACCTTTGCAGTTTCCGTTACGGCCGCCATCTTTAAAATCTTTATTTATCATCCGATTTTAATAAAAAAAATTTAAAATTTATAAAAAATTCAAATAATAAAATTTTAATAAAAAAAATTTAAAAATTGTACTTTTACGACACGGAGCTCTGAGTCCTCGGTTCGAACCAGGTAAGGACAAAAAAAATGCCGACCGATCCTTCCCCCGTGGTGGGTGCTGGCAGACTGACTCCCACCACTTTTTTTCAAAGCATATATAACAATATCTAGTATGATGTCATGACCGCCATCTTGTCTTCAATGCTGGAAGCCATCATCATCATCATTGTATCGTCGGCTAGAGTGCGCCGACGCCATGTTAGTTTAATTCGTATCCGCTAGAGTGCAGTAATCATTTATTATTGCTGTGACAGCCGCCATCTTGTCATTTGGCCGCCATCTTGGAAATCCGTAATTTTAAAGCTAGATATTCGGGAAAAGTTCCAAAATTCATTAAATAAATCACTCATTAATTTACATATTGATTCGATCCGCTCCTGTCCTCGGTTCGTTCCCCAGACGATGCAAAACATATTAATTTTAAGTAAACTATAATAATTTTTATAAATAATCATCAAAGTCCTAAATGAAGCATAGTTTCCAAATCAACCATCATCCCATAAGTCATTATGGTCACCATCTTGGAATCGTGTAATTATTTAGCTAGAGATGCGGGAAAAAGTTCAAAATTCATTAACTTAATGTGTAATCTATATACTGATTGATTAGATCGAGTTAGGTCCTTGGTTCGACGCCTGGTCGATACAAATCAACTTTAAATTTAAAAAATTCCACAAAAGCGACAGGTTTGAGAAATAAAAAAACCGCAAGTTCTTTTAAAAAATTTTATTACATAAATTCAATACACTACTACAAGTAGAAAAAAAACACTGACAAATTACTAAAGCCTTTTTGGATTCCTCGATTCAAACAGTCTTCTTATTGTACGGACTAAGCCTTTTACAGGACTTTAAATGTCTATCCGATCCGTTCATCACCACAGCCAGAGACGGACTGAAGTTCATATCACTAATATAGTCTCATAGCCGGTACAACAACACATGAGTCAAATTAATAACCATGTTCATTATACGTCTCGGAGCATTTTTTATAATGACGATGTAAGCTATCGAGACGTGAAATTAGTTTATTGCACTTATTGCACTGAAATTGTATTCTTTGAACATTATTAGAACAACCACTTCTTTCATGTTTGCGAGCATTTGAGGTGATAGTAAATGATGCACCACAGTATTTGCACTGATGCGAAGTACGCTCTTCATTAATTGAAGTATTCAATGCTGATGAAACTTCAGCTGATGGTGGAACAGCACATATCGAAGTCTCCTCCAGGGTTGTCAGAGGCGTTGCCAACGGGATCTGCTCCAACATCGTCGGTGCCGACGTCATGGTTCCCGTAGTCGAGGGTACATCCTCCATCGAGTTCGACGTTAAAGTCGGTAAAGATGCCATCGAGGTCTCAAGAACAGCTAATTGACACGACTCATGCACCAGAAGAAACAAACTAGGTGATCCTTACACCGTCGACGGCAGTAACAAACTGAGCGTCCTGCTGTCTAGGACTCGCTTATATACATTAACTGGTTTGAATA
Source organism: Bacillus rossius redtenbacheri (assembly GCF_032445375.1). NCBI lineage: Eukaryota > Metazoa > Arthropoda > Insecta > Phasmatodea > Bacillidae > Bacillus > Bacillus rossius. The sequence goes on along the minus strand of NC_086336.1, from coordinate 28,032,124 downwards.
ATATGCTAGTCAAATCAAGAACAATTTACAAAAATACTAGAGTCAAAACAACATTTAAAAAATAGAAGCGCTATCAACAAAAAAAGGAAGCACATTTGGAAGCACCTTCAAAAAAGGAAAAGAAATAGGAAGCACCGACTACGAAAAGGCAGCACATTTGGAAGCACCGACTACGAAAAGGCAGCACATTTGGCAGCACCGACAACGAAAAGGCAGCACATTTGGAAGCACCGACTACGAAAAGGCAGCACATTTGACAGCACCGACAACGAAAAGGCAGCACATTTGGAAGCACCGACTACGAAAAGGAAGCACATTTGGAAGCACCGACAACGAAAAGGCAGCACATTTGGAAGCACCGACAACGAAATGGCAGCACATTTGGAAGCACCGACTACGAAAAGGCGCACATTTGGAAGCACCGTCATCGAAAAGGCACCACATTTGGAAGCACCGACTACGAAAAGGCAGCACATTTGGAAGCACTGACAACGAAAAGACAGCACATTTGGCAGCACCGACAACGAAAAGGCAGCACATTTGGCAGCACCGACAACGAAAAGGCAGCACATTTGGAAGAACCGACAACGAAAAGGCAGCACATTTGGAAGCACCGACTACTAAAAGGCAGCACATTTGGAAGCACCGACAACGAAAAGGCAGCACATTTGGAAGCTCCATTAACAAAAAAAAAGGCAAAAGGAAGCACAATTTACGAGATCTAAGTCTTAGTTAGAAATCAGAATACAAGAATTAAAAACATTAAATTCTTATAATTTAAATTATTTATTTTATTGCTTTACATTATACAAATGCAAGTAAAACTAACCATTATTGTATGTAGCCAGCATACCTCAGTTCCTTGAGTATGAAGGATATTTTTTTGATACACGAATAGTTTCCTGCACAAAGGGAACCATGTAGAAGTCTTAGCCGGTCAACCAATATGTTTGGATCTTTCCATGATGTGTAATCATTCTCTTCTACCACCATCTTCCTTGCACCTTTATAATAAATATTATGATCTCTGGTGTCTTCCGTTTTACCACCAACCTCAGGGTGACTTTCATGTTTGAGACGGTGATCATCACAAGCTTGATCAGATTTATTTAATATATCACGTCGTTTCCACCGTTTCGGTCTCAGGACACCACCACATTCTTCGATCTTGGCAGCTTTAGGGGCTTTATCATAGTCTATGTCTTTGTCAACTGCCTCAGAGTCACTGTAACAATCACCGTAGAAGGAATCGTCTTCACCCAATTTACCGTAATAATTCGATGTTGATGATGTTGAAGTGTCTTCATCGTCTTCATGCTTCCTTTTTAAGAGTCCATCATTTCTACAAAGTAGGAAAGATCTACTTGAATTCGGCTGGAATATATTCTCACTTTTCACGTTAAGGATTCTTCCATTGTCTTCCTTCTTCCGTAAATCATCAACCTCCTTCAATTTAAGTTCTTTGTCGAGATCGGAAGAGCCAGGAAAATTATTGTCGTAATGTAAATCACTCTTCCTTAGTCTAGTAGATTCATCGTTGTCCTCTAGCTTGTACGCAGGCTTGGCGTTACAAGTTAAGCCATGTCTTTTTAAGCTCTCTCTCCGCGTAAACGACTTGCTACATCGAACACATCTTATCATATTGCGTAGTGGATTTTTAACACAGTCATTCTTCTCGTGTTGTCTTTTATTCTTTCTCAAGATAATATCTTTGCTGCAAAACTCACACCTATGTTCTTTCGATACAGCGTCAGATCCTAAATCGGAATTTATATTTGTTACCGAAACTAATGCCAGATGCAAAATAAGAGTTTTAAAATAATAACCATTACTTAAATACAATTTTTTAAATATTTCGTCAGCGAGAGTTAATTTATCTTATGCAAAGGTACTTGCTGCAACTAGTTCCGCTTTTCAACATCAGATGGCGTCACGTATTGCTTGCAGGTAAATAATATTTTTTTTTTTTATGCAGGATGCGGGATGCTCACTATCGATCGCATAAGAAGGATAGCTACGATAGTCTCTAAGGAGAAGGAAGTTCGTCCTTCCTGTTAGTGCTTCTCAGATTTCTCAGGGTCCGCTATCCTGGATTGTGACGTCACGGTGGCCATAATGGATGAGTGTGACCTTGAACTTTGACCGAAACCGCAGGAATGATCGCAGCACATGGATTAACCATCATAATATTAACAAGAATAATCGGGAGCAAGTAGTATAGGATAGCCGGTCCGAGGACTGGGTTCTGGGTGTGGAGCCGAGAGCCGGTCCGCCATATTGGATTGTGACGTCACGGCGGCCATCTTGGTGGAGTGTAACGGGACATAGCGTAACGGGACAAGTTTGACCTTGACCTTTGACCCTCAAAATTCGCCAAAATTGGGCAAAATTTGCCCAAAATTCCTCAAAATTCGCCAAAATTTCCATTTCTGTGAAAAAAATTCCGCCAAAAATTTTTAAAAAATTCCACAAATTAAAAATTTCTCTTTTCGAGGGAAAAATTTCCCGTTTCGAGGGAAAAATTCATGTTTTTAGTCCTTAAAAATCCCAGCGGCTGAAAATTCCTAAAACTGGCTTAAGCATCCTTAACTCAAGCCTCAGTTAAGCCATTTCTAGGAATAAGGATACCATGACCGCCATCTTGGATTATGTCGCCACCGTTGCAATTTCCGTTACGCCCGCCATCTTTAAAATCTTCATTTACTATCCGATTTTAATGAATTTTTTAAAATTTATAAAAAAATTCAATTAATAAAATTTTAATAAAAAATATTTAAAAAACATACGTTAACGACACGGAGCTCGGAGTCCTCGGTTCGAACCCGGTGAGGGCGAAAAAAAAATAAATATGACGACAGATCCTTCCACCACGGAAGTCACCTACAGACTAACCTACCACCACCAATAACAAGGTCAACTAGTATGATGTCATGTCCGCCATCTTGTCTTCGTCTGCTGGTAGCCATCATCATCTTGTTATCGTCGGCGAGAGTGCGCTGACGCCATGTTAGTTTAATTCTTATCCGCTAGAGTGCAGTAATCATTTATTATTGCTGTGTCACCCGCCATCTTGTCATTTGGCCGCCATCTTGAATATCCACAATTATTTAGCTAGAAATTCAGGAAAAATTCCAAAATTCATTAAATAAATCACTCATTAATTTACAGATTGATTCGATCAGTTTCAGTCCTTGGTTCGATACCCGATCGATGCAATAATGTTTAATTTGATGTAAAAAAATAATAATTTCATTATTCCATGTTCAACATTCTTAAAGAGACATTAAAACCTTTACTGTCATCATCATCCTATAAGCCACCAACACCAACATATTGGTAATTCATAATTTTAATGCTAGAGATTCGGGAAAAAGTTCAGATATCATTAAATAAATTTCCAATCAATGTACCGATTAATTAGATCAACTTAGGTCCTTGGTACGATTCTGGACGATGAAAAAAAAATATCAATTTAACATAATAGTAACAGGTTCAAAGAATTAAACACAACAAGTTCTTTCACAAACATAATATTTATTACATAATTTCTATTCTACTACAGGATCACTTACGAAAGCCAGCAAATTTACAATCATTTAGTTCCGCAGCGGTGTGAAATGACTAATTCTTAGCTCCAATCGGTTTATACTAGACAGAGTCCAGCCAGAACCTTTACAGACATAGTCCACCTCTTCTTGACAGAGTTTCTGGATACCGTTTTTAACAGTTTGCTTCACATCGTTAGAACTGTAAATTACTGCAGCCGATGTCTTGAATGCACACTTCTTCACTTTGTCATCGAACGGATATGGCTTTTCATATATACAGTCCAACCACAAGTTATATTTCAAAGGTCCGTTTGTTGCTACATCATCAGTAAGCTGATTGATTATCTTCTGTCTGATATCGTCAAGAAAATTACAAATGTCCTTCGACTCACCGAACGTATTTAGATAATAGTAGTCTTTCAACGTTCCACGAAATGCAGACTGCGCCAAGTAGAAGCCATTATCGTTCACTTGTAATGCTCCGAACACAGTCTTAGGTTTAGTTCCATGTTCAGACGTCATAACAATCGGTTGCTGGGCATCTGTTCTTTTGGTTGTACGCTTTCGTGTCTCCAATCTAAAGCGAGGAGTCGAAATGTCGGCAGGTAGTTCAACAGTAGGAGCACAGACTCCACCTTTACATTTTTTCGCATGATGTCGCAAACTGTCAATTCGAGTAAACCATTTAAGGCACTCATCACATCGAAACTTCATGCGAGAAGGATTCTTCGTGCATTTGCTCCGCTCATGTCTTCGTGCATCATGGGAAAATGCGAACGACGTATCACAGTAGCTGCAAGGATACCGTGGTGATGAAGACGATCCTTTCAGACCCGATCCAGATACAGACGTTGCAACAGTAGTACCATTTCCAGGCATTCTCTTATGCACATCGATGCATCGTTGTTGCGACGAAACCTTTACTTTCTGCCGCACAGCAGGACCTTCGCATGCCTTCATGTGCGTTTTCATATTATCTTTTCTGGCAAACTGCTTATGACATTTCTCACAAACAAACATTTTACGATATAGGTTCTTGGCACATTCGCTCCTCTCGTGTCGTCGAGCATTGCTGCTGTTTGAGAAAATCTTGTCACAGTAACAACACCGATGTTCGTTAGTTGTTGTCGATTCAGCATCCATTGAAGCCTCCATCGAGGGCGAAACGAAGTTCGTCGAGTTTTCCTGCACAGCCAGCACTACCGGCATTAAAGTCTCTTCTGCTGGTGGTATCGCGTCTGATGAAGTCTCCTCCAGTGTTGTCGCCGTGGTTGTCAACGGAATCTGCTCCTTCTCCGTCGTAGCTGTCGTCAAGGTTCCCGTAGTCGACGGTACAACCTCCATCGAGTTCGACGTTAAAGACGGTAAAGATGCCATCGAGGTCTCAAGAACAGATAATTGACACGACTTATGCACCAGAAGAAACAAACTAGACGATCCTTACACCGCCGACGTCAGTAACAAACTGAGCGATCTACTGTCTAGGACTCGCTTATATACATGCACCGTATGGAATAATACGCTAGTCAAATCAAGAACAATTTATTATAATACTAGAGTCAAAACAACATTAAAAAAAATAGAAGCACCATCAAAAAAAAGGAAGCACACTTGGAAGCACCGACAACGAAAAGGCAGCACATTTGGAAGCACCGACAACGAAAAAGGCAGCACCATCATCGAAAAGACCGCACATTTGTCATTGGCTCCAATATTCATTGGCTCCAATATTCATTGGTTCCATCAGTCTATTGATTATATCAGTCTAGTGACTCCAACAGTCATTGACACCAACGGCCTTTTTCTTCATCAGCTCCAATGATATTTGGCTAGAATGCTACGAGTCTAAGAGACCATGAGGCTACAATTCTACGAGTGTACAAGACTCCTCCAACTACCTTCAAGTGTATAAAGCTCCAAATGCTCCAACAGCTCCAACACGCAATGTACGCGCAATACATGTAATTTAAACACAATAAATGTAATGATTACACAGATTACACACACAGGAAACGGAACGTACACACAGTACACACAGGAAACGGAACGTACACACAGTACACACAGGAAACGAACATACACACAGTACACACAGGAAACGGAACGTACACACAGTACACACAGGAAACGGAACGTACACACAGTACACACAGGAAACGGAACGTACACACAGTACACACAGGAAACGGAACGTACACACAGTACACACAGGAAACGGAACGTACACACAGTACACACACAGGGAACGGAACGTACACACAGTACACACAGGGAACGGAACGTACACACAGTACACACAGGAAACGGAACGTACACACAGTACACACAGGAAACGGAACGTACACACAGTACACACAGGAAAAGGAACGAACACGTAATATTCACGCAATTGACACACAGTACACGCAGAGTACACACAATTTACGCAAAGTACACCCAATGTACGCAATGTACGCAATATATATGTAATGTACACACAATGACTACGCTTCGTTCGCGCAGGACAAGCATTTAATGAAAACGAAGCACGTTTGGACGGAAATTCTATAAAACGAAAGCTCATTTAACGAAAAGGAGGCGCATTCTCTCGTTCATTCAACTTGGTAGGATACGATCTTCAATGATAAGTTAGGATATAATCTCTCCATCAGTCTATGAATCCAACAGTTTATATTTCCATTAGCCATCGACTCCATCAGTCATTGACTCCAACAGTCATTGGCTCCAACAGTCATTGCCTCCAACAGTCATTGTCTCCAACGTCCTTTTGGTTCATCAGCTCCAATGATATTTGGTTAGAATGCTACGACTCTAAGAGACTATGAGACTACAATTCTACGAGTGTACAAGACTCCTCCAACTACCTTCAAGCGTACAAAGCTCCAACTACTTCAGCAGCATTATGTTATAATAGTACAAGGCTACTTGACTACGAAGCTACAAGTCTACATGGCTCCAATTGCGGCATCTGTCTTCGTCTGAATTTTCTCTTTGACTCCAACTCCGCCCGCCAGCATCTCTTCGATCTGCACCTCGATTATGTTATAATAGTACAAGGCTACTTGACTACGAAGCTACAAGTCTACATGGCTCCAATTACGGCATCTGTCTTCGGCTGAATTTTCTCTTTGGCTCCAACTGCTACAGCAGCATTATGTTATAATAGTACAAGGCTACTTGACTACGAAGCTACACATCTACAAGGCTCCAATTATCACATCTATCTTCGTCAGCATTTTCTCTTTTGCTCCCACTGCTCCAACAGCATTATGTTATATGATTCCATGGATACTTTGTTACGTAGCTACAGGTCTACGAGGTTCCAATGCATCATGTTTACGAAGCTTCCAGAACACAGGGTTACGAGACTGCGAGGCTACAGGACTACGAAGCTTCCAGGACACGAGGCTACATGGCTACGAGACTACATGACTCTAACTGATTACAATAGCACCACTCAGTGGCGAGAGTTAGGTTATCTCATGCAAAAGTACTTTATGCATGTAGTTCTGCTTTTCAACAACAGATGTCGCCACATGTTGCTTGCAGGTAAATAATATTTAGTTCTTTTATGCGGGATGCGGGATGCTCACTAACGATCGCAAAAGAAGGATGGCTTCGCTAGACTCCAAGGAAAAGGAAGTTCGTCTTGCATGTTGGTGCTCCACAGATGTCTCATGGCGTAATATTAATTTGACTGAGTAATGATATTTGTCAATTCCACCTGATAAAAATATTGCAAGTTTTGATTTAGTAGAAGAAATTATCGAAGTAAATGTAACTCCAATTAAAATGTCATGTCTCAATAGACAAAAAAAAAATCCATGCAGAAAGTGGTTCCTCAGAATAGTCAGAAACACTTGAAGAAACCACAGGAATGATTGCAAGAACACGGGAAAAACCATCAAATTATTGACAATAATCAGGAGCACACGGAGAAAACCATCATAATATTGGCAAGAATAATCAGGAGCACACGGAGAAAACCATCATAATATTGACCAGATTAATCAGAAGTACTCGGAGAAAACCACCACATGTTTTCCTTGATATCATAAAATTACAGGAAAAAAATATTTAAAAACAAAAATAAATTAATAAAAAAATAAAAAAATAAAAAAATTGCATAAATTTCTGGCTTGTACAAGAACTCTATCTTTGCTCAACAATGATAAGTTTACAAGCTAGCAGAAACTGTTTATGCAATTTTTTTATTTTTTTATTTTTTTATTAATTAATTTTTGTTTTTAAATATTTTTTTCCTGTAATTTTATGATATCAAGGAAAACATGTGGTGGTTTTCTCCGAGTACTTCTGATTAATCTGGTCAATATTATGATGGTTTTCTCCGTGTGCTCCTGATTATTCTTGCCAATATTTTGATGGTTTTCTCCGTGTGCTCCTGATTATTGTCAATAATTTGATGGTTTTTCCCGTGTTCTTGCAATCATTCCTGTGGTTTCTTCAAGTGTTTCTGACTATTCTGAGGAACCACTTTCTGCATGGATTTTTTTTTTGTCTATTGAGACATGACATTTTAATTGGAGTTACATTTACTTCGATAATTTCTTCTACTAAATCAAAACTTGCAATATTTTTATCAGGTGGAATTGACAAATATCATTACTCAGTCAAATTAATATTACGCCATGAGACATCTGTGGAGCACCAACATGCAAGACGAACTTCCTTTTCCTTGGAGTCTAGCGAAGCCATCCTTCTTTTGCGATCGTTAGTGAGCATCCCGCATCCCGCATAAAAGAACTAAATATTATTTACCTGCAAGCAACATGTGGCGACATCTGTTGTTGAAAAGCAGAACTACATGCATAAAGTACTTTTGCATGAGATAACCTAACTCTCACCACTGAGTGGTGCTATTGTAATCAGTTAGAGTCATGTAGTCTCGTAGCCATGTAGCCTCGTGTCCTGGAAGCTTCGTAGTCCTGTAGCCTCGCAGTCTCGTAACCCTGTGTTCTGGAAGCTTCGTAAACATGATGCATTGGAACCTCGTAGACCTGTAGCTACGTAACAAAGTATCCATGGAATCATATAACATAATGCTGTTGGAGCAGTGGGAGCAAAAGAGAAAATGCTGACGAAGACAGATGTGATAATTGGAGCCTTGTAGATGTGTAGCTTCGTAGTCAAGTAGCCTTGTACTATTATAACATAATGCTGCTGTAGCAGTTGGAGCCAAAGAGAAAATTCAGCCGAAGACAGATGCCGTAATTGGAGCCATGTAGACTTGTAGCTTCGTAGTCAAGTAGCCTTGTACTATTATAACATAATCGAGGTGCAGATCGAAGAGATGCTGGCGGGCGGAGTTGGAGTCAAAGAGAAAATTCAGACGAAGACAGATGCCGCAATTGGAGCCATGTAGACTTGTAGCTTCGTAGTCAAGTAGCCTTGTACTATTATAACATAATGCTGCTGAAGTAGTTGGAGCTTTGTACGCTTGAAGGTAGTTGGAGGAGTCTTGTACACTCGTAGAATTGTAGTCTCATAGTCTCTTAGAGTCGTAGCATTCTAACCAAATATCATTGGAGCTGATGAACCAAAAGGACGTTGGAGACAATGACTGTTGGAGGCAATGACTGTTGGAGCCAATGACTGTTGGAGTCAATGACTGATGGAGTCGATGGCTAATGGAAATATAAACTGTTGGATTCATAGACTGATGGAGAGATTATATCCTAACTTATCATTGAAGATCGTATCCTACCAAGTTGAATGAACGAGAGAATGCGCCTCCTTTTCGTTAAATGAGCTTTCGTTTTATAGAATTTCCGTCCAAACGTGCTTCGTTTTCATTAAATGCTTGTCCTGCGCGAACGAAGCGTAGTCATTGTGTGTACATTACATATATATTGCGTACATTGCGTACATTGGGTGTACTTTGCGTAAATTGTGTGTACTCTGCGTGTACTGTGTGTCAATTGCGTGAATATTACGTGTTCGTTCCGTTTCCTGTGTGTACTGTGTGTACGTTCCGTTTCCTGTGTGTACTGTGTGTACGTTCCGTTTCCTGTGTGTACTGTGTGTACGTTCCGTTTCCTGTGTGTACTGTGTGTACGTTCCGTTTCCTGTGTGTACTGTATGTACGTTCCGTTCCCTGTGTGTGTACTGTTTGTACGTTCCGTTTCCTGTGTGTACTGTGTGTACGTTCCGTTTCCTGTGTGTACTGTGTGTACGTTCCGTTTCCTGTGTGTACTGTGTGTACGTTCCGTTTCCTGTGTGTACTGTGTGTACGTTCCGTTTCCTGTGTGTACTGTGTGTACGTTCCGTTTCCTGTGTGTACTGTGTGTACGTTCCGTTTCCTGTGTGTGTGTACTGTGTAATCATTACATTTATTGTGTGTAAATTACATGTATTGCGCGTACATTGCGTGTTGGAGCTGTTGGAGCATTTGGAGCTTTATACACTTGAAGGTAGTTGGAGGAGTCTTGTACACTCGTAGAATTGTAGCCTCATGGTCTCTTAGACTCGTAGCATTCTAGCCAAATATCATTGGAGCTGATGAAGAAAAAGGCCGTTGGTGTCAATGACTGTTGGAGTCACTAGACTGATATAATCAATAGACTGATGGAACCAATGAATATTGGAGCCAATGAATATTGGAGCCAATGACAAATGTGCGGTCTTTTCGATGATGGTGCTGCCTTTTTCGTTGTCGGTGCTTCCAAATGTGCTGCCTTTTCGTTGTCGGTGCTTCCAAGTGTGCTTCCTTTTTTTTGATGGTGCTTCTATTTTTTTTAATGTTGTTTTGACTCTAGTATTATAATAAATTGTTCTTGATTTGACTAGCGTATTATTCCATACGGTGCATGTATATAAGCGAGTCCTAGACAGTAGATCGCTCAGTTTGTTACTGACGTCGGCGGTGTAAGGATCGTCTAGTTTGTTTCTTCTGGTGCATAAGTCGTGTCAATTATCTGTTCTTGAGACCTCGATGGCATCTTTACCGTCTTTAACGTCGAACTCGATGGAGGTTGTACCGTCGACTACGGGAACCTTGACGACAGCTACGACGGAGAAGGAGCAGATTCCGTTGACAACCACGGCGACAACACTGGAGGAGACTTCATCAGACGCGATACCACCAGCAGAAGAGACTTTAATGCCGGTAGTGCTGGCTGTGCAGGAAAACTCGACGAACTTCGTTTCGCCCTCGATGGAGGCTTCAATGGATGCTGAATCGACAACAACTAACGAACATCGGTGTTGTTACTGTGACAAGATTTTCTCAAACAGCAGCAATGTTCGACGACACGAGAGGAGCGAATGTGCCAAGAACCTATATCGTAAAATGTTTGTTTGTGAGAAATGTCATAAGCAGTTTGCCAGAAAAGATAATATGAAAACGCACATGAAGGCATGCGAAGGTCCTGCTGTGCGGCAGAAAGTAAAGGTTTCGTCGCAACAACGATGCATCGATGTGCATAAGAGAATGCCTGGAAATGGTACTACTGTTGCAACGTCTGTATCTGGATCGGGTCTGAAAGGATCGTCTTCATCACCACGGTATCCTTGCAGCTACTGTGATACGTCGTTCGCATTTTCCCATGATGCACGAAGACATGAGCGGAGCAAATGCACGAAGAATCCTTCTCGCATGAAGTTTCGATGTGATGAGTGCCTTAAATGGTTTACTCGAATTGACAGTTTGCGACATCATGCGAAAAAATGTAAAGGTGGAGTCTGTGCTCCTACTGTTGAACTACCTGCCGACATTTCGACTCCTCGCTTTAGATTGGAGACACGAAAGCGTACAACCAAAAGAACAGATGCCCAGCAACCGATTGTTATGACGTCTGAACATGGAACTAAACCTAAGACTGTGTTCAGAGCATTACAAGTGAACGATAATGGCTTCTACTTGGCGCAGTCTGCATTTCGTGGAACATTGAAAGACTACTATTATCCAAATACGTTCGGTGAGTCGAAGGACATTTGTAATTTTCTTGACGATATCAGACAGAAGATAATCAATCAGCTTACTGATGATGTAGCAACAAACGGACCTTTGAAATATAACTTGTGGTTGGACTGTATATATGGAAAGCCATATCCGTTCGATGACAAAGTGAAGAAGTGTGCATTCAATACATCGGCTGCAGTAATTTACAGTTCTAACGATGTGAAGCAAACTGTTAAAAACGGTATCCAGAAACTCTGTCAAGAAGAGGTGGACTATGTCTGTAAAGGTTCTGGCTGGACTCTGTCTAGTATAAACCGATTGGAGCTAAGAATTAGTCATTTCACACCGCTGCGGAACTAAATGATTGTAAATTTGCTGGCTTTCGTAAGTGATCCTGTAGTAGAATAGAAATTATGTAATAAATATTATGTTTGTGAAAGAACTTGTTGTGTTTAATTCTTTGAACCTGTTACTATTATGTTAAATTGATATTTTTTTTTCATCGTCCAGAATCGTACCAAGGACCTAAGTTGATCTAATTAATCGGTACATTGATTGGAAATTTATTTAATGATATCTGAACTTTTTCCCGAATCTCTAGCATTAAAATTATGAATTACCAATATGTTGGTGTTGGTGGCTTATAGGATGATGATGACAGTAAAGGTTTTAATGTCTCTTTAAGAATGTTGAACATGGAATAATGAAATTATTATTTTTTTACATCAAATTAAACATTATTGCATCGATCGGGTATCGAACCAAGGACTGAAACTGATCGAATCAATCTGTAAATTAATGAGTGATTTATTTAATGAATTTTGGAATTTTTCCTGAATTTCTAGCTAAATAATTGTGGATATTCAAGATGGCGGCCAAATGACAAGATGGCGGGTGACACAGCAATAATAAATGATTACTGCACTCTAGCGGATAAGAATTAAACTAACATGGCGTCAGCGCACTCTCGCCGACGATAACAAGATGATGATGGCTACCAGCAGACGAAGACAAGATGGCGGACATGACATCATACTAGTTGACCTTGTTATTGGTGGTGGTAGGTTAGTCTGTAGGTGACTTCCGTGGTGGAAGGATCTGTCGTCATATTTATTTTTTTTTCGCCCTCACCGGGTTCGAACCGAGGACTCCGAGCTCCGTGTCGTTAACGTATGTTTTTTAAATATTTTTTATTAAAATTTTATTAATTGAATTTTTTTATAAATTTTAAAAAAATTCTTTAAAATCGGATAGTAAATGAAGATTTTAAAGATGGCGGGCGTAACGGAAATTGCAACGGTGGCGACATAATCCAAGATGGCGGTCATGGTATCCTTATTCCTAGAAATGGCTTAACTGAGGCTTGAGTTAAGGATGCTTAAGCCAGTTTTAGGAATTTTCAGCCGCTGGGATTTTTAAGGACTAAAAACATGAATTTTTCCCTCGAAACGGGAAATTTTTCCCTCGAAAAGAGAAATTTTTAATTTGTGGAATTTTTTAAAAATTTTTGGCGGAATTTTTTTCACAGAAATGGAAATTTTGGCGAATTTTGAGGAATTTTGGGCAAATTTTGCCCAATTTTGGCGAATTTTGAGGGTCAAAGGTCAAGGTCAAACTTGTCCCGTTACGCTATGTCCCGTTACACTCCACCAAGATGGCCGCCGTGACGTCACAATCCAATATGGCGGACCGGCTCTCGGCTCCACACCCAGAACCCAGTCCTCGGACCGGCTATCCTATACTACTGGAGCACACGGAGAAAACCACCATAATAGTGACAAAAAAAATCAGAAGCACACGGAGAAAAACGGCACAAGTTTTCTTTGATGTCATAAAATTTCAGGGGAAAAAATATTTAAAAATAAAAATAAATTAATAAAAAATACAAAAAATAAAATAAAAAAATACATAAATATATTCTGCTAGCTTGTGAAATTCTCATTGTTGAACAAAGATAGAGATCTTATGCGATCGATAGTGAGCATCCCGCATCCTGCATAAAAGAAATAAATATTATTTACCTGCAAGCAATACGTTACGTCATCTGATGTTGAAAAGCGGAACTAGTTGCAGCAAGTACCTTTGCATAAGATAAATTAACTCTCGCTGACGAAATATTTAAAAAATTGTATTTAAGTACTGGTTATTAATTTAAAACTCTTAGTTTGCATCTGGCATTAGTCTCGGTAACTAATATGAATTCCGATTTAGGATCTGACGCTGTATCGAAAGAACATAGATGTGAGTTTTGCAGCAAAGAGTTTATCTTGAGAAAGAATAAAAGACAACACGAGAAGAATGACTGTGTTAAAAATCCACTACGCAATATGATAAGATGTGTTCGATGTAGCAAGTCGTTTACGCGGAGAGAGAGCTTAAAAAGACATGGCAGAACTTGTAACGCCAAGCCTGCGTACAAGCTAGAGGACAACGATGAATCTACTAGACTAAGGAAGAGTGATCTACATTACGACAATAATTTTCCTGGCTCTTCCGATCTCGACAAAGAACTTAAATTGAAGGAGGTTGATGATTTACGGAAGAATGAAGACAATGGAAGAATCCTTAACGTGAAAAGTGAGAATATATTCCAGCCGAATTCAAGTATATCTATCCTACTTTGTAAAAATGATGGACTACTAAAAAGGAAGCATGAAGACGATGAAGACACTTTAACATCATCAACATCGAATTATTACGGTAAATTGGATGAAGACGATTCCTTCTACGGTGATTGTTACAGTGACTCTGAGGCAGTTGACAAAGACATAGACTATGATGAAGCCCCTAAAGCTGCCAAGATCGAAGAATGTGGCGGTGTCCTGAGACCGAAACGGTGGAAACGACGTGATATATAAATAAATCTGATCACCGTCTCAAACATGAAAGTTACCCTCAGGTTGGTGGTAAAACGAAAGACACCAGAGATCATAATAATTATTATAAAGGTGCAAGGAAGATGGTGGTAGAAGAGAATGATTACACATCATGGAAAGATCCAAACATATTGAATGACCGGCTAAGACTTCTACATGGTTCGCTTTGTGCAGAAAACTATTCGTGCATCAAAGAAATATCCTTCATACTCAAGGAACTGAGGAAGGCTGGCTACATACAATAATGGCTTGTTTTACTTGCATTTGTATTATGTAAAGCAATAAAATAAATAATTTAAATTATAAGAATTTAATGTTTTTAATTCTTGTATTCTGATTTCTAACTAAGACTTAGATCTCGTAAATTGTGCTTCCTTTTGCCTTTTTTTTTGTTAATGGAGCTTCCAAATGTGCTGCCTTTTCGATGATGGTGCTTCCAAATGTGCTGCCTTTTCGTTGTCGGTCCTTTCAAATGTGCTGCCTTTTCGTTGTCGGTGCTCCCAAATGTGCTGCCTTTTCGTTGTCGGTGCTTCCAAATGTGCTGCCTTTTCGTAGTCGGTGCTTCCAAATATTCTGCCTTTTCGTTGTCGGTTCTTCCAAATGTGCTGCCTTTTCGTTGTCGGTGCTTCCAAATGTGCTGCCTTTTCGTTGTCGGTGCTGCCAAATGTGCTGCCTTTTCGTTGTCGGTGCTTCCAAATGTACTGCCTTTTCGTAGTCGGTGCTTCCTAATGTGCTGCCTTTTTATGACGGTGCTTCCAAATGTGCTGCGATTTCGTGGTCGGTGCTTCCAAATGTGCTGCCTTTTCATTGTCGGTGCTTCCAAATGTGCTGCCTTTTCGTAGTCGGTGTATCCAAATGTGCTGCCTTTTCGTTCTCGGTGCTGTCAAATGTGCTGCCTTTTTGTAGTCGGTGCTTCCAAATGTGCTGCCTTTTCGTTGTCGGTGCTGCCAAATGTGCTGCCTTTTCGTAGTCGGTTCTTCCAAATGTGCTGCCTTTTCGTAGTCGGTGCTTCCAAATGTGCTGCCTTTTCGATGACGGTGCTTCCATATGTGCTGCCTTTTCGAAGTCGGTGCTTCCAAATGTGCTGCCATTTCGTTGTCGGTGCTTCCAAATGTGTTGCCTTTTCGTTGTCGGTGCTTCCAAATGTGCTGCCTTTTCGTAGTCGGTGCTTCCAAATGTGCTACATTTTCGTTGTCAGTGCTGTCAAATGTGCTGCCTTTTTGTTGTCGGTGCTGCCAAATGTGCTGCCTTTTCGTTGTCGGTGCTTCCAAATTTGCTGCCTTTTCGTAGTCGGTGCTTCCTATTGTTTTTCCTTTTTTGAAGGTGCTTCCAAATGTGCTTTCTTTTTTGGTTGATGGTGCTTCTATTTTTTTAATTATGTTTTGACTCTATTATTTTAGTAAATTGTTCTTGATTTGACTAGCGTATTATTCAAACCGGTTAATGTATATAAGCGAGTCCTAGACAACAGGACGCTCAGTGTGTTACTTCCTTCGACGGTGTAAGGATCACCTAGTTTGTTTCTTCTGGTGCATGAGTCGTGTCAATTAGCTGTTCTTGAGACCTCGATGGCATCTTTACCGACTTTAACGTCGAACTCGATGGAGGATGTACCATCGACTACGGGAACCATGACGTCGGCGCCGACGATGTTTGAGCAGATCCTGTTGGCAACGCCTCTGACAACACTGGAGGAGACTTCGATATGTGCTGTTCCACCATCAGCTGAAGTTTCATCAGCATTGAATACTTCAATTAATGAAGAGCGTACTTCGCATCAGTGCAAATACTGTGGTGCATCATTTACTATCACCTCAAATGCTCGCAGACATGAAAGAAGCGGTTGTTCTAATAATGTTCAAAGAATACAATTTCAGTGCAATAAGTGAAATAAACTATTTTCACGTCTCGATAGCTTACGTCGTTATTATAAAAAAATCTCCGAGACGTATAATGAACATGGTTATTGATTTGATTCATGAGTTGTTGTACCGGCTAATGAGACTATATAAGTGATATGAACTTAAGTCCGTCTCTGGCTGTGGTGATGAACGGATCGGATAGATATTTATAGTCATGTAAAAGGCTTAGTCCGTACAATAAGAAGACTGTTTGAATCGAGAAATCCAAAAAGGCTTTAGTTATTTGTCAGTGTTTTTTTGTACTTGTAGTAGTGTATTTAATTTATGGAATAAATTTTTTTTAATAAACTTGCGGTGTTTTTATTTCTCAAACCTGTCGCTTTTGTGGTATTTTTTAAAATTAAAGTTGATTTGTATCGACCAGGGGCGAACCAAGGACCTTATTCGATCTAATCAATCAGTATATAGATTATACATTAAGTTAATGAATTTTGAACTTTTTCCCGAATCTCTAGCTAAATAACTACACGTTTCCAAGATGGTGACCATAATGACTTATAGAATGATGGTTGATTTGGAAACTATGCTTCATTTAAAAACTTTGATGATTATTTAATAAGATTATTATAGTTTACTTAAATTTAATATGTTTTGCATCGTCTGGGGATCGAACCGAGGACAGGAGCGGATCGAATCAATATGTAAATTAATGAGTGATTTATTTAATGAATTTTGGAACTTTTCCCGAATCTCTAGCTTTAAAATTACGGATTTCCAAGATGGCGGCCAAATGACAAGATGGCGGCTGTCACAGCAATAATAAATGATTACTGCACTCTAGCGGATACGAATTAAACTAACATGGCGTCGGCGCACTCTAGCCGACGATACAATGATGATGATGGCTTCCAGCATCGAAGACAAGATGGCGGTTATGACGTCATACAAGATGTTGTTATATATGCTTTGAAAAAAAGTGGTGGGAGTCAGTCTGCCAGCACCCACCACGGGGGAAGGATCGGTCGCCATTTTTATTTTTTTGTCCTTACTGTGTTCGAACCGAGGACTCAGAGCTCCGTGTCGTAAAAGTACAATTTTAAAATTTTTTTTATTAAAATTTTATTATTTGAATTTTTTATAAATTTAAAAAAAAATTCATTAAAATCGGATAATAAATAAAGATTTTAAATATGGCGGCCGTAACGCAAACTGCAACGTTGACGTCATCATCCAATATGGCGAATAACATAACGCCGGAATGTTCGAGAACACAATGACGTCATCCAAAATGGCGGATCCAAGATACCCGCCGTGATCTACATGTCCCGTTACGTTATGTCCCGTTACGCTGTATCCCGTTACGCTCGTCCAAGATGGCTGCCGTGACGTCAGAGATGGACGTGACCTCAGAGCTCGGTCAGCTTCTCGCTCCTCACACTGGACCCTGTTTCCGGACGCCCATTTGTATACTACTCCGGCGGAATTACAAAATTCCCGTTGATTTTTTCTTACTTGGCATGCAGTCAAGAGCTATTCCGAACTGTAAGGATTTGTTCTTTACCGATGCAGATTTAAACAAAAAACAGTTTTATTTAAAGGCTGCATTAAATGAGAAACTAGCCATTAAAGAACATTCTAACATTTCTTACGCTAACAAAACTGGGTCTTTAAACAAAAACAACATTTTGACAACAGTGATAATTTACACGCTTTTTTCAGGCAATCAGAATTTCTTATATATTTAAATTAATAATTTGTATAAATCTTAAAACTTCCCGTAATTATTTGCAGAGAGGCTGGTATGCATAGTATTATTTAGCTATCTATTAAAATTGTTACCTCATTGAACGATACGTAGTATTTAATCGCCTCTAAGATTAAGAGCAATAGCAACATTAAAGAATTTATGACCCCATCGCATGCAATCCGGCGGGAAGGTAAAATGTGAGAGCAGTCAATGGAAACAGACACCCACTTATTTGTGTACAATAGTGTAGATTTAATTATGGAGCTAGGAAATGAAGCAAATCTTTCCAGGTTTCTAAATCATTTTACTGTAACAGATAAACATATACAGCTGGTGGACGGCTAAGAAATGGACTCTCGTTATAGTTTCTTTTAAAAGTAGGGTCAAAAATCTCTAAAGGAACACAAGGATTCATGAAAGGACGGGTAGGACTCGTCCTTTCACGAAAGGCTGCATCGACGATTCTGTAAGTTTCTTTATAACTATTCGGAACAAGGGTGGGTCCAAGAAGAATTTTCGGTATGGACCATCCTTTAAAGAAAGAATGCATTGACAAATCATGACTTAAAATATGTCATAGATAGGCCGGGCCTTGGAATATTTACAAATTAACGGACTCAAATACTGAACCTCGATCAATTGTTTCATACACATTTTTTGATGAAAGATAAGTTTAACTCATGAATATAATATTGAAGTTAACATAAACATACTTCCCTTAGTAATAAAAATAATAAATCGTGCTCGGTTTGGTTTGTCGCGCCTTCAGATACCACCCCTCCCCATTCCAGTAAACACGTCTAACATTTATTTAAATGTAATTTTCAACAATATTGGAAAACAGCTGAAGATTTCATGAAACATTTTTTCTTTAATGCTAGGTGATGGTTCTGAAAGGAGTAACGGTTTCTTAAAGACAGTTGAGGGAGCTAAACACGTTCGACGACGCTGCGCCATAGAGGACGGTAAAGGAAAGGAACGCCATTCAATTTGCGATTCTTCACGGCGGTTACGCCAGGTGGCGTGACGTCACCGCGCGCCAGCCATCAGGAAGCGGGGTTGACCGGCGACCGCAGCGCCGCCTCGGGGGCCGGCGGCGGGCCGAGCAACTACACCGGACCGGGAAGGCGGAAAGCGACTCCTGGGTGATGGCGCAGGAAAAAAATAATTGTATACGTGGAATTACACGCCCCAGAAGTGAAACTTCTTACTTATTAGGTATTGACCCAGATAAAATATTAATATTAATTTTTATTGAACAAGAGATATATATTGAGAATAATAAGGATGCGTGTATGATCTCAAATGAAAATAAAACACTCCCTAAACTACACTTATAAAGTCTCTCTCACAAGTCTATTAGTTATTTTGACATTTAGAAAAGAGTGTTGGCATACCAATAAAAAATAACACTTATAAAGCTAACATTTTAAGTTTATATGCTGATTTTTACATTTGAAATAACTCTGTTCACAAAAAAAATGAATGATGCTTACAAAGTTATTTGCACAAATCTATAAATCTTTTCCAAACGAATAAATAAATTCTAGATACTTTAAATAAAAATAAAATAAATATGGTATCGTCAATCATCAGCCATTTCCAAACTATCACAAGCAGCGTTACGAGAATTCCGTGGCATCACTGCTGCATCATTTCTACGTCTCCCCTACCGTCTCCCCTTCTGGCTGTTACAACTAGCATATAGCATGCTTTGTTACGTACCTATAACCCCCTCCCTTGCCATCTTCCCATTCGACCGCTAGTGCATGCTTTGGAGTGAAGTCGCCGCTGACGCACTCTCCACAATCGGTACCTCCACCACGTACCTAATTATTCCTTCATGCGATCGGAATTTTCATAACGCTTTAAAATAATCAGCAATGAAGTTTCAATTCAAAAATATCCTTTTTGTATAGGCCTACGGACGCTGGTGAGATTTACAGCTTCACATCCAATTTCAAACATTCTGGAAACTTCTAAAAACCTTTGAAAACCACTGGAACATTCTTGATACATTATGTACAACGTTAAATGATTTTAACATATTTTATGTAACCAAAATAATTTCAGTTATTTCTATTTAATGCACGCAGTATTTTCGTGCAATTACTAAGGATAATATTCTCTATAAAAGTAACATGACCATGAGCTTTACTTTAGTTTGGTTTAGGTACTGCAAGTTCTTTGTGGTGCCACTTGTGTAAACTCAATTGAAAATAACACACCTATTAACACCCATCAGCTAAGCATTAAACATATTTATTTTCCATTGCACTTACATAATAGTCAGTTTACGATGGATATATGACAATTTTTTTTTCCTGAAATTTAGGAGATTTAACCATCTTTAAATGGCTGCAATTGGATTAATGCAATATTTCGTTCTACCACTTCATTTCCGTCACCCCTTGCAGTAACAATTCGATCATGTCAAATATATTACAGAAAAAAGTTAAAATAATATTTTAGAATTACTGCAATAACTTCGAAAGTTTTTGATACTGTGCTTTTTAGAGAATTGTAAATAACTATGTCCTTCAACCACTAGTTTATTCACCCCTTATGCTAATGGTTATGAAAAAAAATGGTTTTGGCTCTACGCTTAGGAAGTATTTAAACAACAAACCAATAAAATAATGCCAATACGAAGTAAATAATAGTGATTTTTCGGTTTTCAAGAATACCTATCCATTTCTAACCTCTCTGTCCGATTTAGCCAATTAACAATTTCGACCGAGTTTTTACATTTATATATATAATTCATCAGATTAGAATTAATTAGTGCAAAATAAAAGTAAATTTATCGTCCATAAGGAATTATAGCTATATAATTATTAACGTTTTTGTTTATAAATGTATACACATTTTGGTTAGCGATGATTTAGGCAGTACGGACCATTAAAATAAATCATATGTCAATATTTTACTGAAGTCACAGTATGATAAACATTGCAATATATATATTTCAAGTCAGCTTAACATTACGCTGTGCCACGAATGAATAAGAAGGAAGGGGGGAATAGAGATAGAAAGGGAAAGGGTGGAGCGTTGTCACGACGTTTGTGAGACACTCGCGTAAAAAATTCCTTGAGGCTACGACAGCAAGCGATGCGTAAAAAATCGCAATTTTAGATAAGCCTTTCGTAAGACATCAAAGTATAAAGAATTTTCGGATTTAAGAACCTTGGTTACCCAACCCATGGCCAGCCAAGGATATAAGCAAAGTTCAAGTTCCGAACGCCAGCATGGCAGTTTATTTTTTCCACCACGTCCAACTTTTTGACCGAACTGTCCTCTAGTACTTTATTAATTCTGCTCACTTATTGCATGCTATGTTTGCGCATTGAACGACTGAGCACATTCTATTGCATATTCTACGCAAGACTTAATTGAGCTGGTGTGGTACTAGTGTTAAAGATAGAGAAGTTTGCTAATCATGGTGTCAATCGCTGCAAGGCACGTCAGTTCCCTTACAAAGATCAAATCTCGCGAATTTTAAAAAAACCGCACAATTAGACGTACATAGTTGTACCTGAGATGAGCTAAGAATATTCCTGATTAGAATCTAATTCCATTTTTCTAATAACAATTTTTAAAATAATGTTAAAATGAGTTATAGTTTATTAGTAGTGGGGGAGTTAAAATCAGTGACTTGTGAGCAATATTGACGAAATTTGGAAAATAAATGTATGTTTATTATTAACATATGCCTTACATTCCTATAAATTACAGATAACTTGCATCATCTCGCACTAAATACACTCGTTCACCACACGGATTACTCCAACTTCGCCACGTTTCCATTTTAGAAAAAAATGATTTTACCCTAATGAGAATCAGGTTTGCCTTACTGGGAGTATTCTGGCCTGACCAAGGAACATAATAGTTAACAGATAATTCACTAGAAGATTAAAAATAAAATTTTCTTTCTTAACTCTACCAGTTGTGATTCTGAATCTGCCAACCACTGTCCCGAAATATATAAGGATATATATATTTATATATATCTTACAGAAATTTCTTAAGCTTACTACTTAGATCATGAAAAAAGTAAGGATTTGATTTGCATATGGTTTTATAAGATATTCCTTTCGGAACAGTCTACAGGCGTAGTTGAATTTAGAAGTACTATTCATTATGGAAATATTTTGGAAAATTCTATAAAATTCTGGATCATTTAAAGAAAATAATGTACATAACAAATTTATGTTCTCCAATATTACAAAATGATTGATTAAATATTTGCCAATTTTCCATGCAGCGAAAATTTTCGAATATTTTTAACTCCTTTGTATCCAGCTTTCAACAGTTTACAACGCAGCATTCAATAGCTTAGAACGAATTTCATATTATATGCCAAATAAGGTAATAATATTTTTTTTTACCTTCTAACACTATTTTTCATTCCATAAACCAGAGACGTCGGAACGTTTTCATGAGTGGGGGGGCGAAAATATGTATCACAATTACCTCAGTCCTAGAGCGGGGGGTCCAGGCGCTCCCCCGGAAAAATTTAGAATTTTAGATGCAAAATTGTGATATTTAATGAGTTTCCGAACCAAAATATTAAATATACCATTCCAAGAATTTGATGAAGTAGTATGTATTAAATACTACACTGACAGTAGATGTAGTACAATTTAAATAAAATACCATCTAGGAATTTGCAATCATTTTACAGTATATTGACAATCATACATTTGATTTTCTAATTAATGTGATTACCAATGCAACGTTTGTAACTACTGGTTGAGAAAAATACTACTACGACCAAACATTTATTCTGGGAAAAGGAGGGGGGCGAAATGCTACTCTCGCCCCCCCCCCCCCCCATGCATAACAGCACGAGGGCGACTCGCCCCTGCTGCCCCCCCTGTCCCGACGTCCCTGCCATAAACTAATAACGTATAAGTATTAATTTTTCTTTGTACCAAGCTTAAAGATAATGTTAAGATGGTTTAAAACATATCAAACAAAATTGATAATAAGAAATTTTGATTTTTTTTACTTAAACCCATGTTTTAGCGGTATAACTCGTTTCATTAAAAAGTGTTTAAGTCAAAGTTTTATCTAAAGTTTAGGAATCGTACAATAAATTAAAACGGATATGATTGTACATCTATTTTATAAAGTAATGATTATATTTTTACTTTTAAACCTTGTTATTTCCAACCATTTCAGTTATGATTGGTCTTAGGGAAAATTATTACTACAGAAAGTTTTAGATAATAATTATACACTTTACAAACAATTCGAACGGATTTAATACTATATGAATATTAAGGGAGTTGTAATTTTTTTTGGCTTGTCACCTAGTATGACATCATGTCCGCCATCTGGAAAATCCGTAATATTAATGCTAGAAATTCGGGAAACTTTTTAAAAATTAATAAAAAATTAATCAATCAAACTAAATAATAAAAATTTATTAAGATATTAATGAAAAACCAATGTTCAATTATCTTTACGGTAGCCATCTTGGATTATATAAATGTTACATGTTTCGTTACGCCCGTCATCTTGGTTGAGTACGATTTCATAGTTACACTTTACGTTACGACCGCCATATTGGATCTTATTAATGTTGCATGTTTCGTTACGGCCACCGCGCCATCTTGAAAATCCGTAGTTTTAATGCTAGAAATTCCAAAAAAACAAATCCAAAAATTATTTAAAAAATTGCCTACTTTAAATGTTTAGTTTTTTAAACGATTTCTGTCCTTGGTTCGATTTCCGGCGAGAGTAAACCAGTAATAAATTTATAAATGTATTTAAAAAATTCTCAATAAAAATCAATAAAAAAATTTACACCACACTTAACATTTTGAATTATGTCACCATTGTATAAATTATCGTTACAGACACCATCTTGAAAATCTTTATTTATTATCCAATTTTAATGAAAAAAAGTTCAAAATTCATCAAAAAATAACTTATTAGAACACTGATTGATTAGATCGATTCCCGTCCTTGTTTCGAAACCGGTAAGAGCAAAAAATAAAAAAACGACAGATCCTACCTCCACGGAAGCTAACTAGACTAACCTCTCACCACCAATTACAAGGTAACTGGTATGACGTCATGTACGCCACCTTGTCTTCATCCGCTGGAGGCCGCCATCTTGTTTTCGTCTGCTAGAGTGTGCTGACCCCATGTTAGTATAATTTTCTTTTCACCATACGTTTGACCTCAACTGTTGACAATGAACATAGACCTTGAACTTTGACCTTGATCTTGAACTTTGATCATGACAATGAACTTTGTTTTGAAATTTGTCCTTGCCCTTGAAATTTGACCTTAACCTTGAAATTTCACTTTGACCTTGATGACCATCATGGATCCGACATTTTGTGTATATTAAATGCTACCAGGAGCTACCATCTGCTAGAGGACATTGCCACCATCTTGTTTTCGTCTGCTGGAGGACACCATCTTGTGTGTGTAGGTACTCGTCCTATAGAGTGCATTACCATCATGCTAGTTTTATTTTAATCCGCTAGAGTGCAGTAATCATTTATTATTACTGAGGTACCTGCCATCCGGAAACTAGGACGCCATCTTGGAATCGTGTAGTAATTATCTAAAGCTTCGGGAAAAAATCCTAAATTCATCCAAACATTCACTTATTAAAGTAATGATTTATTCGAAACTGGGTTCTATCCCTGGACGATATAAAATTAATATAACATCAATTTGGCATAAAGTGACAGGTTCTAAAATAAAACAGCACATTTTTTTTTCAAAATACATTTTATCACATATCTTATATTCTACTAAAGAAACATTTGCGAAAGTTAACAATTTCATTAACAATTAGTCCCGCATCGGTGTTAAATGACTAATTCTTAGCTCCAATCGGTTTATAATCGACAGAGACCAACCAGAACCTTTACTGAAATAGTCTTCCTCTTCTTGACAGAGTTTCTCGACAGCGTGTTTAAGAGTTTGCTTCAAGTAGTATGGTTTGGGGGCTCCGAGATCTGGCTTCTGGCTGTGGATTGAAGATTGTCGGCGTCCGCCATCTTGGATTGTGACGTCACGGCGGCCATCTTGGATTGTGACGTCACGGCGGCCATCTTGGATAATCGTAACGGGACACAGCGTAACGGGGCACAGCGTAACGGGACATAACGTAACGGGACAAGTAAATCACGGCGGCCATTTTGGATCCGCCATCTTGGATCCGCCATTTTGGATGACGTCATTGTGTTCTAGAAAATTCCGGTGATGCGTTTTCCGCCATCTTTAATTTTTTTTATTAATATCCGATTTTAACGATTTTTTTTAAATTATAAAAAAATTCACTTAATAAAATTTTAATAAATTATTAATAAAAAATTACTTTTTTGACACGGAGCTCGGAGTCCTCGGTTCGAACCCGATCAGGGCAAAAAAAATTAAAAAAATGACGACCGATCCTTCCCCCGCGGTGGCTGGAGGCAGAATGACCCCCACCACTTTTACCAACACATATACGAACTTAAACCCCCCCCCCTTTTTTAATTTATTATTTTTCATCGTAATAACCTCCCCCCACCACTACTCTTGTATTTTTCCACTCCCACCCCCACCACTACTCTTGTATTTTTCCACTCCCTCCCCCACCTCTACTCTTGTATTTTTCCACTCCCACCCCTACCCTCCTCCTCACCCCTATTCTACCTTTTAGAGTATAAATACCGGCCGCACTACCCGGGAAGCCTTCAGTTTTTGCCGTAGCTCCCAGCCTGAAGGAAAGACGATGTTTGCTTGTTGTGGGAGCGGAGCAAAGATCTTGACGGCCATCTTAGCATATGGTTAAGTGCGCACGCTTGCGGCACTGGATAAGGAGACGGAGTTACCTTATCTACCAAAGGATTTTCTCCTGGTCTACGCCCCGTACGAGATAAGATACGTCTACAAGTTCCTGCCGGTGTACCTGCAGCTAGACCCAGACATCCAAGACTGTCTACCATGCACCGAGTGCGACAAGGATATGTCGTCCGTGCCCGACACGCCGCACATGAAATCGCGGTGCAAGAAGCGACGAGATGCGTGGCAGCGGCAGCAGCAGCCTAGCTCCTGAGTGCCAGGGGTCACAGCTGCAAGCATCCAGACGCCCCGGTCTCCGTCAAGGCCAGCCTCACAGCCTTATAGTGTCAGCTCTCCGGCCTCGCAGCGCCATCCTCGCAGAGCCAGCATCTTAGTCACGTCACTCCAGCCTCGCCGTATGTGTAACTGTGAGTAATGACAATATGACACTCTTTCTTGTCAACGTCCAGTGCCTTACGTCCCAAAAGGGACCTGTAGTGAAGCAACTGTCCGTGACGTCCGTCATTGGCGGTGACGAAGTCAAGACTAGCGAATACATCTTTAAACCGCCGTGTGACTGGACTAAGCTAGACAGATTCTCTCAACGAGAGAACCGTCGTCTAACCTATGAAGTGAACGGACTCTCGTGGAATGAAGGTGATGTGGACTATGAACAACTTACATCCGTGCTACGTGATCTCGTCGAGCCGGAAGACGACGCTGTTTACGTCCTTGGTAATGAACAGAAACGTATTGTGAGTGATTTGTGTAGTGGCAATGTAATTGACCCACGTAAACAAGGCAACTGTCCTGACTTCAACAAACTGTTAAAGATGTACGGAAACCAAATTGAAAAGTGTGATAAATTTTATAATGGTTTCCACTGTGCACATTGTAATAGTCAGTTACTGAAGCTGTGGCTCTATGAACATCCTTATTACTACAGTGATGTTTAATTTTTTTTATTCCTTATTGTAATTGTAAATAATGTTTCCAATGTCATCGACTGATGTGAGGGGTGATGGAATTATGTAAATAATGTTTCCAATGTCATCGACTGATGTGAGGGGTGATGGAATTATGTAAATAAAATATATATAAACCAATGTATTAATCTGTTTTCTTTTCACCTTCATTTAATTGTATTTTTTTTGTAAAGTCTATTACTTATTCTCTTTCGGAAAAAATTAAAATATAATAATCACTATTACTGTTTCCAACAATTTTCATTCCAAACATACATTATAAAAAAAATTTCTCAAGAAAAAATAAATTAGCAAATAAAAAAACAAGGGGTATTAATTAGTATTATAGAAATAAAACTCAAAAAAAAATTTTACAGATATATATATTTTCGTTAACATATACATTTAATTATATCCATATTTTATTTGACATGTATGCATGTGTGTAGATTTCGCAGGTCTCTTCCTCTCTCTCCCAGCAGCCCACGCTCGCCCCGTCGTCTCTCTCCATCTCACCAGCTCCCCGCCCCACACCGAATCTCTCTCCATCTCAGCAACTGCTCACCTGCTAAATACTTAAACAGAATATTAGTCATTTTAAACAAAAAGCTTGCATCGCAGCTCTCTGCGTTCGGAACGGGCTTGAGACCGACACCGCTAAACAGGCTGGTCGCGCACAAGCCCCTTGCCTCCATATGCAATATACGTCACATATGTAGTCAAGTACTTATGAACAACGTCTCTATTTAGCCGTGGCCCATTACAACGATGCAAGCCTACCAGAAAGAACTATTATATGATACAATGACACAAAGCACGTGCTTAAACTAGCATATGAACACATAGCAACGCTGAAATTGCCCAGTAACAACGATGTATCAACGCCGAAATCTTGCATGCCAACGACTGTGGAACCCAGCGACGTAACAGTCCAACGTTGAAACACAACGCCGAAATCTTGCATGCCAACGACTGAGGAACCCAGCGTCGTAATAGTCCAGCGGTGACACACAACGCTGAAATCTTGCATGTCATCGACTGCGGAACCCAGCGGCGTAACAGTCCAGCGATGACACCATCGACATGACACCACCGATGTAAGGAGCCCAACGTCATGACCCCATCGATGATAGGAGCCCACCGTAGTGACCCCATCATTAGGACACCATCGATGTTAGGAGCCCATCGGCTTGACACCATCGGCGTAAGGAGCCCATCGATGCATTAAAAAAAACACATTGGTGTAAAAAAAAGCATTGGTGTAAAAAAACGCAAGAGTGTAAAACGCATGAGTGTAAAACGCATCAGTGTAAAACGCATGAGTGTAAAACGCATCAGTGTAAAGCGCCTCAGTGTAAAACACATCAGTGTAAAACGCATGAGTGTAAAAAAACGTATCGGTGTAAAAAACGCATCAGTGTAAAAAAAATTCTTGCATCACAAACCAACGTAGATGCATAAAACCACCACTTCCATCCCAACCAACCAACCAAGAAAACGTAGCACCACAAACAACGAGAATGCTTAAAACCAACCAACCACCATCCCAACCAACCAACCAAGAAAATGCAGCACCACAAAAACATCGTAGGTGCATAGAACCACCACTTCCATCCCAACCAACCAACCAAGAGAGCACAGCACCACAAACATTGTAGGTGCATAAAACCACCACTGCCATCCCAACCAACCAACCAAAAAATGTAGCACCACAAACAACGAGGATGCTTAAAACCAACCAACCACCATCCCAACCAACCAACCAAGAAAATGCAGCACCACAAAAACAACGTAGGTGCATAAAACCACCACTTCCATCCCAACCAACCAACCAAGAAAATGCAGCACCACAAACAACGAGGATGCTTAAAACCAACCAACCACCATCCCAACCAACCAACCAAAAAACGCAGCACCACAAAACAACGTAGGTGCATAAAACCACCACTTCCATCCCAACCAACCAACCAAAAAACGGAGCACCACAAACAACGAGGATGCTTAAAACCAACCAACCACCATCCCAACCAACCAACCAAAAAACGCAGCACCACAAAACAACGTAGGTGCATAAAACCACCACTTCCAACCCAACCAACCAACCAAAAAACGGAGCATCGCAAACAACGAGGATGCTTAAAACCAACCAACCAACCAAGAGAGCACAGCACCACAAATTAACGTAGGTGCATAAAACCACCACTTCCAACCCAACCAACCAACCAAAAAACACAGCACCACAAACAACGTAGGTGCATAAAACCACCACTTCCAACCCAACCAACCAACCAACCAAAAAACACAGCACCACAAAACAACGTAGGTGCATAAAACCACCACTTCCAACCCAACCAACCAACCAAATAAGCACCATGAAACAGTGTGTAGGTGCATGAACAAAACGAATCGCACCACGAAACAGCATGTGTGTGGGTGAATGAACAAAACAAACTCCACCACGAAACAGTGTGGAGTGCAAGAAATCAAGGAAAAATAGCACCAGAAGACCAAAAAACTAGGTGTAAAAAAACAAACAAAAAAAAGCACCATGAAAGAGTGTGGGTGCAACATAATTACAACGAGCGGACTCAGGAAACCAACGATGAAAAATCCATCGACGAAGGCTATGTACACCAAATCATCAGAGACATGGGTGGCTACCAAGTGGCAAACACTAGTCCCACACTCGTACATTGCGGTTCATATTCCTGAAGGGCCTTCTCGGCTACCGTAGCGGCTCGGGGTCCCACGAAGTCCCCACCGTGCTTCACCCCTACAGAGAATACTGCGCGAAACGTACGAGCACAGACACCAGTTTCAAAATTTCATGTTATTTGTTCAGTTGCTTTTTTCGTGGAAGGAAAAAAATTCATTTTTCCATAAATACTGCGGTATGGTTAAAATAACATTAACCATTGTATCCATATGGTAATGTGTGTATACCATCATCGCATATTATGCGTTTATCATCGTGCCATGAGAGTGATATTTTATTCGAGCATTCTGTGTATAATGTCATTTGGTGCGACCGTATGGACCGGACTTGCGCGTGCTTTGTTGCGTGTTCCTCCAGGACCTCGAGGAAATCTTCAAATGTAATTTTATTTTTTACCACGCACTTTTGTATTCCTTTTGCTCTCTTTGTAATCGTTTCCCCATATCTGTATGTATATAGCTTTGCTCGGAGGCCGACAAACTCCTCCATCGTCACCCCATTGCACTCGTCCTTGAATTTGCCCACCACTTTTTTATTGGTGGGCGAGTAGCAGGGGTGACCAATGGGATACGCGCTCGTGTCAAACACGCTCATGAGCGCAGAGTCGTCGGCCAGGTCCTGGTAGAAATTGCGCGTCTTGATTTCGTAGATGAAACTGTCCGTATCCATGTACGCCAGCGAAATGTTGTCCTTATATCTTGTCTTCATCACATCATAGTGGAAATTATACATGAGCGTTTTAGACAAGTCCAGGACCAAGAACCCCGCATATATAGGGCGGTCAAGATATATTTTCTCATGTTGGAGTTTTATTAACGATAGGTCTTCGTCCAAAATGGTTCGGTCCTGGAACGCTGGCATGGCAATCACTTTTCGGAGCCTTGCCTCGCTGCATACGAGCTCCATACGCTGCCGCTTGAATTTATTTTCCATGAGCTTGCCAAAGCAGGAGTTATTTGCCAGCTTGAAGAATTCCTTCTCGAAATCATTTGTAGCATGTTGTCTCATAATCGTATTTTTTTCAATATAGGACTTCATCCACGCACGCTGCTCAAATTGAAGTACTCTATGAATTTTCTTTATTTGCAGTCCGTGCTGGAGAGCTTGCTTCAGGTTTCTATAATGAATGATGTAATTTTCCTTATGCTCGAGAGTTGTCATTAATTTAGTTTGTCTCGAGCCGGGCGGGCACTGGTTGACGGGCAGGAAAGGCAGGTCCTTATGTTCCTCGTGGAGGGCGGACGGATACTCTACATCAACTTCTAGGATGTACCCCATCCACCCCTCGTCAGGTATCGTCATCACGTCGATATCAGCGCCCACCCACCTGAAGCTTCTGACTGGCAGCGGCAGCGACATGGCCCATCCGTAGAGGTTGTTGGCGTCCAGATAGAGTATGTGCTTCGATGACTGGCTGGGATCGTAGGTGCGGGGAAGGCAGACATTGTTGGCCTTACAGTGACGCTTCACCACTTGTGCCACCCCACCCCTGATCCCAGCCTCGATGAACATATACATATCATAATCGGTTATAAGCTCTAGTCGTACCTGCGTCTGTTTCAACATGGCGTCGAACGTGAACCCTGGGGAGCTGACGTAGTGGCTGCAGTCAAGCCCGTACGTGTCGAGACAGAGCTGACGAAAGTTCTCGAAAACGTCTGCAAGAAGCAGCACGTCCGTCTTTAAATATACGTCGCTGTACTCGCCCAGGGTCACACAGCCGAACTTGTTCCACACTGTCTGCGCATGATGATAATCCTCTTCACTGATATGACTGTCATTTAACATATTGTAAAAATCTTCCTTTGCAGGCAGTTGTGGCTCGTCCAGTTTCTCCCAGCTGGAAACATAATCATAGGGGAATATACCCTTTCTCGTGACGAGGGACATTTCTTCTGGTGTGAAATATTTCGAAGTCTCTTTGAATTTGTCGGCTGGCAGGTACGATGCAAGGGACGCCAAACTTCGTGCCATGAACCTGAATGTGTCGATAAACTGTACGGAGAATTTGTTGCCCAGACTTTTCGAAAATGTTATCATTTTTTCCTGCGTGTGGGGGATTATGAATATTTCCTTGTTGTCGTAGCCCAGTTTCTTGATGATAAACTTCTCGTCGTAGCTGAGGTTGTGGAAGTACACAACAAGCTTCTTGGGCCGCCTGCGCAGAAGATTGCAGCTGTTGCAGGCGGCACCAAGGTACTTTCCACTGAAGTGGTCGTGGTCCTTAACTTTATAGTTATCAGCCGTAAATACTGTATTACAGTAGCAGCACTGATGGGCTGCGGCGAATCTGGCATTCTCTTGAGCCGTCAGCGGCGTCATGGGCAGGCTGGTCTGGTATATTTTCTTCACCTGATTCCCAATATCGACTATGTCCTCCACGAATTTTGCTTCAGCATCGGGCCCCCTGTATAGCATCGGCTCTTGTGGCAGCGAGGCGGTGAGCGTGGCTGGGATCACGCTATTGTCGACCTTTACATATATGCAATAACTGTATGCTTCATGTTTTTGATATGCATAGGTGCCTGATTGCTGGGGGTCCGGCTGGCATGATGAGATGGGTACTAGCAGGGCTTCAAAATCCGCATAAACGACGATGGGCATCTTTGTCATGTGGTGGTAATTTTTAAACTCCATGACAGGTGGCTTGCCGTTCTTGTCTGGCTTCGGCATCTCGACGCGTACGGGAGCATGGGTGTTGCAGAACTTTCTGTGCGCGTCGAGACACTGCTGCCCTGACAGCCCCGAAACATGAGGCCTCTCATCGTAGTACGTGAAGCATCTCTTGCAGACATTGATTTTCTCTTTGTGGGCTGTGATCTGAGGCCTGACGAGTCTTGAGAAGTTCTTAATATAGCAGAAATGAGAGTTACTATCTTCGTTCGACAGAAGCAGGAGGTCGAAATGATGTTGCTTTTCTTCCTTCCCCACACGCACTGGCGCGATCTTGTCGTTCTCGTCAATGTTGTAGACGTTGACAGACACTTCTTTGTTGTTTCGCTCAAACACTTTGATTTGGTGGAGGGGGGTAGGGAACTCGAGTCCTGAAAAATCAAATTTTCCCTCCAGGTCGTGGTAGCGCTTGTCCACATGTTGAGGACTCACCCCCTCCACGTACCGCGCCAGTATGGCCCACTTGAAGCATTCGTTGTCTTCCAGGTTCTTGGGATTTATGCATGCTTCACGGTTCTTGATGACAGCAGGCAGATCAATGTAGGAGGAGACTCGAAGAGGCACTAGCTTGTTGAAGCGGAGCTGAATTTTCTTTACTGCAGACAAGGTCCACCCCGAGCCTTTACTGAC
This sequence comes from Bacillus rossius redtenbacheri, assembly GCF_032445375.1. Lineage (NCBI taxonomy): Eukaryota > Metazoa > Arthropoda > Insecta > Phasmatodea > Bacillidae > Bacillus > Bacillus rossius. The sequence continues at coordinate 27,999,392 of NC_086336.1, read as the reverse complement.
ATATTCGTCTTCCTCCCTACATATTTTCTCAATACATTCTGTTACTGCCTCTTCAATGTCGCTCTCTTCGTAGATGGGTACATTCTTCGTCTTGAACGCCCTCTTGTCGACACCTTCATCGAAGGGAGCGGGCTTGGCATAATCGCATTCAAGCCATACATTGAACTTCACTGGGCCATTTTCACGTACTTCCTGGGAAATGCGATTGATCAAGTTATTTTTCATTTCACCCAGGTACGTGCAAATGTCTTTGGTCGCACCATTGTTGACTGCCACTAAGGTCTTTAGGTTGTGACGGAATGCACTCTCCGCCTCAACGAACCCGGTACCGCCTGCCTCCAAGTCAACCTGAGCCTGGTCAGGCGCTTGCGCCTCCAAGTCTCGCTGTGCCTGGTCGGGCACACTCGCCACGTATTGCGGACGAGTGCTGGGGTCCGGCTGTTGCAGGCCGGAGGTCACGTCTACGCACCGTCTCTTGGGAGCCAGGCCATTGCACGTCTTGATGTGCACAAACAGCGTATCTTTACGTGTGAATTCGCCCTGGCATGTAGTGCATTTAAATGCAATGCGCTCAGGGTTGAATGAAAACTGGCTCTTCTCGTGGCGTCTGGCATCATGGCTATATTTGAATTGCTGCCCGCAGTGAATGCACCTCGAGCCTGTGCTGTGCTCGACGGTGCCCTCACACGTTCTCATATGGCGGGCCAAACTGTCCTTGCGGCTTATTGTCATACCGCAGATATGGCATTGGCTTGTTGTATTACAGCCAGGATTAGCTGCGCAGATGCGCTCGTGCCGTCTGGCATTTTGGGTATTGGTAAAACCTTTGCCACAGTACGCACACCCATTCCCTGATGACGGTGCACATACCTGAGATGACACAAGCTGGCAGGCTCCCGACGTCGAGGGCTGGACGGCTCCCGAGGTCGAGGGCTGGAGGGCTCCCGATGTCGAGGGCTGGCCGGCTGCCACGGGAACACCAGACGCGGTCCTCTTCATGATGAAGTCTGTAACACGGTCGGAAAATTATAGCAACAAGAACATCATAATTATCACACACACACAACAACACACACACAAATAAACGTGCATAAATACAACCACGAGCGCACACACACACACACAAACAAATAAACGTGCATAAATACAACCACGGGCGCACACATACACACACACAAACAAATACACGTACATAAATACAACCACACCTACACACAAACAAAATACACTTGCATAAAGACAGCTACACGCACGCAGAAACAACTACACACGCATTAAAAAAATTAAATTCAACTCACCAGAAGAACACAGGAACGACTCTGTGTGTACTGCACGCACGCACAACGAGGAGGGCTGGAACGCCGTACAGCACACAGGAACCTGTAACATAGAAAAGGGACCACCTGGCTTAGCACTAAAAATTTTTTTTCTCAAGACAGCGCAAAGACACTGATGTCAAAATTTTATGTTTTATGTACTGACCGGAATCGAAGAGGAACGGTGCAGGACTCCAGAGGGCAGACAGGCGTTCTCCAAGTGGATCACACTGGGGAGTAGCTCGACGCAAGGAGAAGCACTGAATACCTGCAACACATACAATATTTTTTACGAAATACACTACAATAGTAATTTGCTCGTTTTTTTTTTGTTAATTTTTGTACTTAGTTGTGATTAGAAATTCTGTATTTTATTAAGTATAAAAAAAATTCAATTTTTTTTTTATGAAACAAAATATTTTTTAATTTTTTTTTATGAAACAAATTTATTTTTTCTATTTGATTATGATAGCAAGTGCGCGTGCATCAGTTATTTATTTTCTTGGGCCTGGCGAGGGGGCAGGCGGGCGACTTGGGCGCCCCATGCGGCGGTGCGCGGTAACTAGCCAGACGTAAGCTGCACGGCGCGGCGGAAACATCGCTCCGTGCACGGGTTGGCCAGGGAGCGCGGGGGGGTCGGTAGGGTCCACACGCGGCGAGGATGAGGGGGAGACAGACCGTCCAGGAGGAGGGAGGGGAGCGCACCACGGGTGGGGGCTGAAGCAGGGAGGGGGGAGGGCACGCTCTGCGCGCTGCCCCGTCGGTAGGACACGGGTGTGCACGGCATCCATCTTGTTTCGAGCTAAGTCGATCATGCATGAATAATAACTAACATGTATGCCAGGGGAAAAAAATATTATTACAAGATGAAATATACTGCAACTGATGGCACTAATAATTTCGACTGAAAAAAAATTGTAATAATCACAACTGTAAAATATTACTACTGAACCTAACGCAGGCTCTAAACAGTTCCACACGCACACATCATCTAGGCAGTACCAATCTTAGACATGAAAAAAAAATAAACACACTCACAAATTTCTTAAAAAATTTTGGAAAACAGACGATTACTATGCCTAGTGCGAACTTTTATTTTTCGTACGCTCTCTCTGCCGGCCGGCTGGCCGGGGAGCCGGCGGGCGGTTCGTCAGCCGTGCGCGCTCGCTCGAGTGTTATCACCACGTCACGTACTAGCTAGCTCAGCTCCGGCCTTCACCCAGTGGCCAGCTGTTAGGCTTGCTGACTGAGTGAAGGACGCAGCGAAGGCATACACACACGCGAGACCGTAATGTTAAAATAAAAAAAAAATTACAGTTCAAAACAATTTCAAAGTTAAAAACGTTCGAAAAAATTTCAAAGTTAAAAACGTTCGGAAAAATTTCAAAGTTGAAATTTACGAAAAAATTTCAAAGTTAAAAACGTTCGGAAAAATTTCAAAGTTAAAATTTACGAAATAATTTCAAAGTTAAAATTTACGAAATATTTCAAAGTTAAAAACGTTCGGAAAAATTTCAAAGTTAAAATTTACGAAAAAATTTCAAAGTTAAAATTTACGTCAAAATTTACAAAGTTAAGATTTACGGAGAAGTTGTACTTACCAAGCTGCTGGAGTTGTAGAGACGGGAAGTAAAGCTGGAGAACTCGAACGCGATCATACGACGACGGCGGCAAGACCAAAAGTGAAGCCTCCGGCGTCTCACACGACAATTTATAGGTAAATTCCCCCCCTTGGTCACAGGCTCCAGCCAATCAGGTCTCGCGAAAACTGTAGCATGGTCAGCACTATTTTTGAATTAATGGGAGGGATGAGAGAAAAGTGGGAGGAGCGAATGTTGCGGGAATCAGGAGGGGGGCAGGAAATGTTGACTGTTTGGTGGGGGTATTCACTAGCCAATCAGAATCATTCAGCTCCTGGCAGCTGGAAGATTTGCCACGCGAATCGTCATGCTCCAGACGAAATAATTACCAACTTATTGAAAATTTATATATTATGACACTTTATAGATTAGGTTATTTTCATCACTTTCATATTTAAATAATTTACTGAAAAATATCATTTGTTTTTAATTTTATGATTACTTTTTCAATCCCAAATTATTAATTTATAAACGGAAAGGGAAATAAAAAGTCATAGCAAAAGTTTTTAATTTTTTTTATTACTTCAAAACATCTAACAAGGCAGAGAGTACAGAACACAGGGCGGTGCGAATGGTTTTTACAGAATCAAATTCGTAACAGTCCGTAGCATTATCACTGTAGATCTGCGGCGTATCGATGCTCAATCCACGTTTCTTGATGCTTCGGCGCCGAGTTGCCGGTTCGAGTCTGGGAGAGGGCCGACGACGAGTCCTAGTCTTGAGTTCAGGTCTGGACAGGTCGCTGCGCTTCGTAGCGACGAGTTTGGACAGGTCGCTGCGTCTCGTAGACACGAGTTTGGACAGGTCGCTGCGCTTCGAAACCTCGTGTTTGGACTGCTCACTGCAGCCCGGGGTGCCGGGGTCGATACCGCTACAGTCTTCTGGCGTGCAGTCGGATGCGTGTAGAGTTGTACCGAGAATTTCTTCCTTGGTGCATGGAAGAACGGATGTTGGTCTGAGGTTAAACACGACGCACTTTTCCGCTCCGCAACAGTTTATTTGTTGTTGTGATGGCTCATGACTGCGTGGCGAATGAGCCATTAGGAAATGCAAGACTCCGCCGTAACATATTTCCGTATATGTGCATAAATTTTCTTCTTCGTCCAGGAAACTGTATTCAATACAGCTGTAGTCTGGTTTCGCACTCAGGTACTCGGTTTCCGGCTGGAATGGCGTCATCGTGTCCGAACGTCAACTGATTGATAGAGCTCGATTTTCGAGCTATTTATACTAAAATTACAATTCAGGTGTGCCAATATTTGACAAAAAAAATCGGGTTTGTCAATATTTAAAAAAAAATTATTCGCACTGCTGCGCGTGCCATTTCTGCATTAGCTGCGAGTTTGTACAGGCACAGACACGTTCAAACTTGTCGCTTGGATGCTTAGCTTCGTACATTGAACAGAGTTTGCGCAGGGAAGGACAGCCGTAGTCGGTCTGTATATCTACGATTTCAGCTGCTCCGTGGTCACACAGTTCTCGTAGCCATTTCTTCTGTTCAGGTCCGGCGACGTAGATTATTTCGTTTTGCAGTAGTAAGTCTTGAAGTGTGTTTTTGACTTGATGGTACGGAATTTTTCCTTCGTCCCACTCTAGTCCGTGATAATATTTACATAGCCATTCGTTCGACCGTTTACTTTTTTCGTCTAGTAGTTTCCACGGATACGGGGGTCGGAAGCTGCGGGTTCGAGTCCGGCCGTCGTGAGTGACGGCAATTTCCTTGAGCACGAATCCGTTTTGGCTCTTAAAACCTTGCAGGTTGCAGTACATTCTGAAACCGACTGATGATGGGACGGTACATGCAGACGTATTTATATCTAGTTCAATATTTTCACGAGACCTGAAAACGCATCGTAATTAATTACTCTGTCGTGTAGGATTAGACAGAACGCCGTTGTGAGTGGCGGTACGTCATCTTTCGTGGAAATTTCCAATCGGCAATCAATCATAGAACTGCGAATCGATTCGTCTTGTTTGCTCACGTCAAATACGATTAGCGGAGCCATGGTTTTATAGGTGTCTGGACTCAGGATTGGGTGCGATTCTCGTCCGTGGTACGAAGATTGGAACTGCGTGTAGGCCTACATGTGATACGGCAAGGAAATACCACCATTTTCAAAATCAATGTTCATGTCCACGTACGGGTAACTTTCGCTGTTTAAAAATAATTTTACATTTTCCATAAAACAGTGGTCAAACACCGATCTGTCGGTCTTGAGGTTCATTTGTCTGTCTGTCTGCAAAGCTAATATTATATATCTCGGTTTTTCCGTACTGCTCGACGTCTTGACGACCCAGTGATTGCGCCTGTTCTGGGTCAGTAAGGGGCACGTTACGAGATTCCAGCTCCTGAACGCAATTTCGACCGTCTTGTCCTTTTTGACGTAACTTAAAAGTCTGATTCTTTCTTTCGTGCTGACGGTTATGTGCGGAACAAACCACTCGGTGCTCGTGACGGTGACTGCGACCGGCTGGGGGTCGTTCCCGGGTGCTCCCACGACGGCATTCAGGTGCGATGTCGCTAGAATTAACACGAGTTCTTGGCGGGCTTGAATTAATATTTTCTTGTAATCCTCCGCGAAGCCGAGAAGCATCGACAGCGGTATGCTAACTTCGAATTTTCCAGATTCGTAGATGGGAGTTTTGAAATCGGGTTCCATTCCAAAACCTGCGATTTTGGTCGCACTCAGGTCGTTCGGTGTTAGAGACAGGTAATTTTTCATCGTGGCAGTAATGCCCAAGTCCCACGATTCATCGATCGCAATATTATTCAATTCGAAAATAACTCGTTCGAATAAATGCAATATTCCGTTTCGACCGAAGTATGCAGTTGTAGGATGTGATCCGTCCACCTTTGTCAGCGTGCCTCTTATACGAATAAACGACTGGCAGGGTAGAGTATATACGTCTTGTTTCTGTACCGGGATGCGTATTTCCCTACCGGGCATGTACGGCCCTTGGAGGTAGGGTGCGTAGCAGTGATATTCAAATTTATTTACATCGTCGCTAAACTGAGCTTTTTCTGACACGTTTAAATAATCTTCCATGCTTGTGAACTTTGTAGCCTAAACTGCGGAGATACTTAACGTTAAGAGGTGTTAACGCGCCGCGGCCTCGCAACAGACTGGTCCTGGGTTCGTGTCGCTTCTTTGATTTATAGGTCTTGAAAATCAGTCCCATCGCTTCAAGTGTAAACGTAGTGTAATTTCTTCGTTTCTAAAATTTACTAGTTTATCGTTTTGATCGACAATGTCCACTACCACTTCGTGTACTGTTTTGGCGAGCACAGGGGCGTAAATGATACTTTGCGGTACTTCGACCAGTTTATATCCGGGCGAAACCGTTGGCGAAAACTCGTGTAGCATGTTGTTTAGTCGTCCGTTGAGGTACGTTCCACTTGCCAAATTACAGTTTATGCGTATTACATTTGTCGACATGATATTTACAGGTCGCGTGGAGACGTGCAAGGTCTTGGCTGCGTATATTTTCGGTTCGAATCCGAGCATGGTACCTATAGTGCCAGGTTTCGTAAAGTCGACATTTTCACTGCAGTAAAGTTCGCACTGTACCGTGTTTGGATTATCTCGCAATTCGAAAATTGTGTTTGGAGACAGGGCTTGCTTGATGTAATTTGTAATATCGCTCAACTCGTATGCGCCGGTAGGTATGGAAACTTCCTGAGCTGTTGTTCCATCACTTTTCAAGAAGCACATTTTGCAGTTTTCCTCATCAATGTTCGGTATGGCATTATACGTTTGAAAATCTACGAGCCCGATGCTCCATTCTCCGACTAAATCCAGCGGCGGGTAGAATGTGGCTCGTAGCTGCGAGCTACGACCTGTCAATATGAGTGTTACAGACATGACTGATTGTTTTTCGCTACTGTACGTTTATTTTATATAAGAGAAAATACACTTGTTTTTCATACTTCATATTTGGTCAGAAATCTCAAGCACAAGTGTCCGCAATTTGTTTGATTAGGCCTCTGTTCCGTTTCGTAATTGTAAAACATTGTAGTGGCCCGACCCAGGTACTGTCGCAGTTCGGGCGGAGGGCGTAAATTACCGAAACTGTCGTAGTAAGTTGCTTTTTTTCCCGTCTTTACATAGGCCACCCAGTGCGTGCCGCGACCAGCCGACGTGTCTAAATTAATTATGGCGCGCTCACGTGTGTTTGGCTTGCTGGGCAAAGTGTCTCGCATAAACACGCCACGGAAATTTGGTATTTTAAGTTTACGAGCGTACTTTATTAAATCTACGTTGGTGAGCGGTCGTTTTGGCAGGGAACTTAGGATTTTCTCTTTACTCGTTTCTTTTTCATGCCTCGACCTGCCTTGTGAGGTCGTAAGTAGAGTCCTGCGCCGTTTTTTTTACCGATGGCAATGGCTTCCATGCTTGCATTATGTCTACGTGCTTCCTTTAATTGATTTTTCTGGTTCTTCGAAGTGTTGACCGCTCTAGCGATATTTGCCGCGGCTGCTGCGATCCCGCCTAGTGCACCTATAGCAGGCACCAGCAGCGGTAAAAATCCGCCCTTTTTCTTATTGGATCTTTGTGTCTTGCGCTTCTTGGTCTTGCGAGACCTGGTCCGGCGACGAGCACCCATTCCTAATTTCGTCTTTGCCTTCATGATTTTAGATACGCTCCAGGCCGCGATTTTCTCTCCTAGTCCCGCGTCCGACGATTTGCTTATTTCCTCGGCTTCCTGTGCCAATATCTGATCTGCTCTGTGCCTAGATTCCAGATCCTTGCTTAATGAATATGCGATATCGTGCTGCTTGCACTTTTCGTCCAGAGAATTAATGCCCACGTCACCACGAGCTAACCTTTTCGCTAGTTTAGTCCCGGGGCCGCAAAATCTGTAGCCGGGAATGTGTAGCTCGAATGGTAGGTTGTTTATCAGCGAGTTTACGAGTCCCGCACCGATGTGTTTTTTGTTCTTACCTCTTCGAGACATTACATGCAACTGACCAGAAAGTATAAATATGCTTCTTTTATACAATTACTTTAGTACAATGCAGGTCGTCAAGCAAGACGTGTGTTTGCCCGTACGCATTACGCAGGACGATGACACTATCGGTCGTGAATCACGACATGGCGTATTATTACCGTCCACCGTACGTTGCATCATAGCGGGACCGTCAAACTGTGGCAAGACTTGTGTTTTACTGAGTTTACTGGAGGAGCCAAACGGTCTTCGGTTCGAGAACGTTTACTTGTATTCCAAGTCGTTGCAACAGCCAAAGTACCAGCGCTTGGCCGCTGTTCTTCGCTCGGTGGATGGTCTGGAGTATTTTCCGTTTAGCGATAATACCGATGTGGTGTCTACCGACGAAGCAAAGCCTAATTCCGTGTTTGTGTTCGATGATGTGGCTTGTGAGAAGCAAGGCATAATACAAGAGTACTTTTCCATGGGCAGACACGCCAAGGTAGACTGCGTATACCTGTGTCAGACGTACGGTAGAATACCCAAACATTTGCTGCGAGATAATGCGAATGTCATAGTTTTGTTTCGCATGGACGAACTTAATTTACGCCACGCTTACGACGATCACGTAAACACCGACATGTCGTTTCAGGAATTTAAAGACATGTGCTCCTTATGTTGGAAAGATGAACACGGATTCCTAGTCATCGTAAAGGACTGGCCGCTATATAAGGGCAGGTACAGACAGGGTTTCGATCAGTTTATCGTCAAACATGAATCATAGCATTTCTAAATTTGGACGCAGCAGTCGAGCTCCGCGTACCGAACTATGCACCGTGAAACACGATGATGAAATACGTAAATACATTTCGCTACTTGGCCAAGAAATAAAACGCGCAAAAGATGAAATAATAGTGTACCTCGTAGCCATAGACCAGCGCGTGGAAGCTTCGGATTCTCGAATTCGCGACATGATCGAAGTTTCGAATGCACAAAGGCGTGACGACCTAAAGTCGCTTCTGTCAAAACTTAATTCACGTCTGGTGTCTAAAGGTGCTTCGAAATAAACAGTATGGATGTTAACACCGATTTGGCTAAGCAACTGCACGATGTCATCGAGGCCATACGAACAAAGTACTTGCTCGCCAAGCAACACAGATTAAGCGACGAGGTTCGAAGAGAGGAAAAATTGAAGCCCTTGAGTGACCGTCTGGATAGTTTCATAGCCAGGCGAGGGGACGTCGAAAACGAGAAACCGACTAAAATCGAAGTAAAAGAAGAGCCGCAAACTACGTCCACGGGCAAACGAAAGCGAAGTCCACAATTAACAGACGATTCCAACGTATCTACTAGCGAAGACGAAGTACGTGTCGGTCGAACTCTTAGGAAGAAACCTCGAAATAAAAAAGGTCTCGAAGTCGGTCCTCTCGCTAGCGAGTATCTGGCCTCCTCTGTGCCTCGAAACAGCGACGCGACGTATGGCGTGCATAAACGAGGTATTAAATGGGTCCTTGGTTCGAAGGAAGTACATTTCGTGTCCGGCGATAATATTGAATGTGGAAAAGAGGTGATAAAACTTACTCGTGGATTATGCGAACTTTTGTTTCGTAAAAAACCGCGGCGATATTCAGAGGTGGATTTGCGAAAATATAGAAGATTGCTGGATGCTTCCAACGCCGTTTACGCAAAAAATGACCCGAAAACGGGTCGATTCAAAGATTATGAACATGAGAAATATCCTTTGATAGCTAGTCTTTTCTTAGACATCGAAGGGGCCGGACTTTATAAACTCGACACTGGTAGAAAATTGGACTATGTAAATTATGACGACCCCAATGAAATAGTTGATCGTCTTAGACTGCTGCAGGTATCTCAGAGTGTGGGAAATAATTCGCACAGCAACGAAATCGCTTCCATACTTGAAGAATTACGGGAAGCGGGATATATTGAATAGTTATCATGTCAAAGTTTGCCATTGCGGGCGAGTTGCATAAACCCGCAAGACGTAATTATCCGCGTCGAAAAATAAAAATCAAAGGATTGGACGACAATTGGCAGTCTGACCTGATCGAAATGTGTGAATATTCGCGTGTGAACAAGGGCTACAGGTACATTCTCGTAGTCATAGACACCTATTCAAAGTTCCTGTGGGCTAGACCCTTAAAACGGAAAACCGCCGTGGAAGTTACGAGTGCCATGGCGAATATTTTGAAACATAAACGAAAACCTTCGTTACTGCAGACGGACGACGGGAAAGAATTCTACAATGCATCATTCAAGGCACTGATGAAAAAGTTTGACATTACGCATTATTCTACGTTTAGCGGTGTCAAAGCGTCAATGGCGGAACGTGTGATTCGTACGATGAAGAATAAACTGTATAGGAATTTTACAGCGAACGGTAATTACAAGTGGCTGAGTTTACTTCCTAAACTCGTACGGGAATACAATTCTACTGTGCATTCTACAACGAAACTCAAGCCGAAGGACGTAAAGGACAATCGACTGCTTCGAACTGTGTACTCCAAGACGAATATACTAGATTCACGAAAGAAAAAAGCGAATATCGGCGACATTGTGCGGATTTCGAAAAATCGCGGAATTTTTCACAGGCCTTACAAGGGGAATTGGACTGGTGAACTTTTTCGTGTATGTAGAATAAAAAATACGTATCCACGTACTTATTTTCTCGAGGATCTGAAAGGAAAACGTATAACAGGGGCGTTTTATGGAGAAGAGATTATGAAAACTAAATATCCAGATACTTTTCTCGTTGAAAAAGTGTTACGACGTAAGAAGGGTAAGGCATTAATACGGTGGTTTCATCATGGACCAGAGTTTGACTCGTGGATTGATGAAAAGGATATTTTAAAACAATGAGTTTGTGTAAAAACTTGTGTGTAAAACATATTTTGTGTGTAAATAAATCTTTGTATGTAATAGATTGGATTTTTTATTTATTTCTGTACGTGTATAAATGTGTCATGCGGGGAGCGTGCGCGAAGCGCGACCGCTCCTGCCGAAAGACGTTGGACGACTGTCGTGGCTTTTACCCCCTCCACAGCGCCCGTGGCGGGGGTGGGGGGCCCGCGGCGGTGGTGGCAGGGTGGGGTGGTGGAGATCTTACTTTGCAGAAATATGATCCCTCCTCACACCTGCCCCATGCAGGTGCAACTTCCCCCTCCATGCCGCTCGTCGGACCGTGGGACACTGCGCTGGGGGACAGAGACCAGATGTCCTCTTCCAGGACACGTGTGCTGGTCGCCGCTTGCTAACAATATATTACAAAAATTATTTTATTAAGAGTAACTTTTAATATTTTTAACTATAAAGACGAAATGAAAAGGTTTATTCTAAGTATAAGGTTATAACGAATTTATTTTCTTTACAAGTATAAAGTCATAAAGAATTTATTTTTTTACAAGTATAAAGATGTATATATTTTTTTCCAGGTATAAAGTTTTAAAGATTATATTTAAAAAACAATTGAGTATAGTGACTCGAGGATTTATTATTATGATAAAATACAAACATTAAATTTTTTTTCTACGTAATCGTACATACATATATTAGTTTTTACCTCAATTCCTCCTCCCCCCTACCGAGTACCTTCTTCGTGACGAGTAGACGTAGAATTTTTTAATATATACTTTATCATCTAAAACATTATAAGATTTTTTTATTTATTTTTGTAGAGGTACATTGAAAAGTGAAAATAATAAATTACAAAAGGGTGGTGGGGGAGGGGCGGATCTTCATGTGCGAGAAAAAAATAATAAATTAAAAAAGGGGTGAGGAGGAGGGTAGGGGTGGGAGTGGAAAAATACAAGAGTAGTGGTGGGGGAGGGAGTGGAAAAATACAAGAGTAGTGGTGGGGGTGGGAGTGGAAAAATACAAGAGTAGTGGTGGGGGGAGGTTATTACGATGAAAAATAATAAATTAAAAAAGGGGGGGGGTTTAAGTTCGTATATGTGTTGGTAAAAGTGGTGGGGGTCATTCTGCCTCCAGCCACCGCGGGGGAAGGATCGGTCGTCATTTTTTAATTTTTTTTGCCCTGATCGGGTTCGAACCGAGGACTCCGAGCTCCGTGTCAAAAAATTAATTTTTTATTAATAATTTATTAAAATTTTATTAAGTGAATTTTTTTATAATTTAAAAAAAAATCGTTAAAATCGGATATTAATAAAAAAAATTAAAGATGGCGACCGTAACTAAAATTGCAACGGTGGCGACATAATCCAAGATGGCGGTCATGGTATCCTTATTCCTAGAAATGGCTTAACTGAGGCTTGAGTTAAGGATGCTTAAGCCAGTTTTAGGAATTTTCAGCCGCTGGGATTTTTAAGGACTAAAAACGGGAATTTTTCCCTCGAAACGGGAAATTTTTCCCTCGAAAAGAGAAATTTTTAATTTGTGGAATTTTTTGAGATTTTTTGGCGGAACTTTTTTCCAAAGAAATGGAAATTTTGGCGAATTTTGAGGAATTTTGGGCAAATTTTGCCCAATTTTGGCGGATTTTGGCGATTTTTGAGGATCAAATTCAAGGTCAAGGTCAAAGGTCAAGGTCACATCCATCCAAGATGGCCGCCGTGACGTCAGAATCCAAGATGGCGGTCGACAATCTTCAATCCACAGCCAGAAGCCAGATCTCGGAGCCCCCAAACCATACTACTGCTTCACATCGTCTGAATTGTAAATTACTGCAACCGATGTCTTGAATGCACACTTCTTCACTTTGTCATCGAACGGATATGGTTTGCTATAAACACAGTCCAGCCTCAAGTTATATTTTAATGGACCGTTCATGCTACGTCATCAGTAAGCAGATTGATTATGTTCTGCCTGATATCCTCAAGAAAAATAATAATGTTTTTGGCTCCAAATGCTCAATCGGCTCCAAATGATCAATCGGCTCAAACTCGTGAATCAGCTCCAAATGCTCCAACAGCTGCTAATCTGCAACAGCTCCAAAGCTCCAACAGCTCCAAATCTCCAACAGCTCTAAATGCTCCATAGCTCCAACAGCTCCAACAGCTCCAAAGCTCCAATAGTCATTGGCTCTATCAGTCTATGTCTCCAACAGTCTTTTGGCTCCAAGGCTCCAAAGCTCCAACATATTTAAATCTCCAAAGCTCCAACAGCTCCAAATCTGTGTTTATAGCAAACCATATCCTATTCGATGACAAAGTGAAGAAGTGTGCATTCAAGACATCGGTTGCAGTAATTTACAATTCTGACGATGTGAACTGTTAAATATGCTGTCGATAAACTCTGTCAAGCAGAGGAAGACTATGTCAGTAAAGGTTCTGGTTGGTCTCTGTCTAGTATAAACCGATCGGAGCTAACAATTAGTCATTTCGCGCCTACGCAGGGCTAAATGATTATAAGATTGCTGGCTTTCGCAAGTGATCCTGTAGTAGAATAGAAATTATGTAAATAATATTATGTTGTAAAAGAACTTGCGGTGTTTTATTTCTCAAACCTTACAGTTTTTGGTATTTAAATTAAATTTATTTTAAGCTTCGTCCAGGATCGTACCAAGGACCTTAGTCGATCTAATTAATTCGTATATTAATTGCAAATTAATTTAATGATTTTTCCACTTTTTCCTGAATTTCTAGGTTATTTATTACGAATTTCCAATATGGTGGTCTTGATGACTTTTAGGATAATTGTAGTATAGTATTTGAAGTCTCTTTAAGAATTTTTAACATGGTTTATTGAAATTATTAATTTTTACATAAAATTAAACATTATTGCATCGATCGAGTATCGAACCAAGGACAGGAACTGATCGAATCAATCTGTAAATTTATTGCCAAAATTTTTGCTGAATTTTGGATTTTTTTCCGAATTTATAGCTAAATAATTACACGATTAAAAGATATCATCCAAATTCCAAGATGGCGGGGGTTGCCGTAATAATAAATGATTACTCCACTCTAGTGGGTAAGAATTAAACTTACATGGTATCAGCACACTAGTAGACGAAAACAAGATGGTGTTCTCCAGCGGATGAAGACTATAGAGCATCCCACTCTTAGATTGCAGTGTGGAAGTAAATGGGCGCATTCTCTCTCTCTCTAACACACGCCGATTGCCGTTAGCACTGTCCTTGTTTCTTCGTGCGTTGTTGCCAAATATCAAACGAAATTAAAATTTTAATTTTCGGACCAAGCTTTTTTTCATATTGTATAGAATCAAAATACGCATCAGGCAATGCTTATTTTAAATAATTAACAATATTTTAAGTGTTCGAAAAAATTAAAAAACATAACTTATTCGCTGCGAACTGTTTTGAAGTATTCCGATATGTTTCACATCAAAAAAAGGAAACCAACATGTGTATTTCATTCAGATTTTTTTATTAAAAAATTAATGCCTTAGAACGCCACCGAACAAATGTTAAGACAAAAACTGTACAGGTTTCACTTAAATAATTTTTTTAATATATTGAAATGCATTTTCTCACAAACCGACACATCAAAAAGTTGACCCGCGGAAAATTTTTTTTTTTATTAAAGATAGATGGGGGACGAAAGCGAGAAAAATGTTCACAATGAACTGAATTAGTTTTTAAAAGCAGCCCCATCTCAATTGCTTCTACAGTTTCCGTGGAAATAGCTGTTAAAGATGTGTCTTATCAGTACAAGAGCGCGCGCTGCCGTCGTAAGAGGAAACAGGGTCGTGTGTTTAGATAAGTGGGGTTCTGTCCTACAAGCAATTTCAAATACATGGCTTCCTTAGTCAACAAAAAAATATTATAATCGATTCTTGAACATAATATGTAAAATGTATGAAATAAATACGAAGGAATACAATAGCGATCATGGTACAAAATTTTGAATTATTTTTCTATCCTTCTCAACACCAAGCATCTTATCAAACATTGTGTTAGACAAAGTTTTGGAAAATAATTATGATATTATTACAAACCATTTAAACAGATTTGATAAGGTGTCTACTAAGGCAGTTACGTTTTTTGTCCGGTGAAAATTTTTTTCGAACCCATGCAGTTATGGCTGGTCGTATCAAAAATGTATTTAGAAAACATTTTTCGGCATTAGGTAATCCGAGTTATCATACGTTAAAACGGATTCGATATTATTCATATTATGGGAGTTGTTGCGATATTTCTGTTTTTCAAAAAATCTTCCCCATTTCGAACCAATTGTTCGGATTTTTCCCATAAATTACTCGACCGAGAATTTCCATTACCGTATTTTATTTATCATTTTGGACATGACTCGTCCAAAAATACGGCATTTATCGGGCCCATGAAAATGTGATAAATATATATAATTATATATATATTGGATTTTTAGAACAGAAAATAAAACTATAAGAAATTTTCGTCTACAATAGGTAGTTTTTATTTGAAATTTACATAAAAGTGGCATTATTACAAATTTATATGTGTAATAGTATAAAATATTATAAATTACGATATGATTTCTTAAAATGCTTCTTGTTCGATCCAAATTACAAAGACACTGATCTCCTGAAATTCGTAATGTGTTAGAGATTTGGCAACAGCGCGCGCCATAAGCCGTGTACTGCAATCTAAGAGTGGGACGGGCTATAGATGGAGGACATGACACCATACCAGCTGACGATATACATACCTTGGTACTGGTGGTGGTAGGTCAGTCTAGTTGGCTTCTGTGGAGGTAGGTTCAGTCTTTTTTTTATTTTTTGCTCTTAGTGGTTTCGAACCAAGGACAGGAATCGATCGAATCAATCAGTATTCTAATAAGTAAATTTTTTGATGAATTTTGGAATTTGTTTCATTAAAATCGGATAATAAATAAAAATTTTAAAGATGACGACCATAACGATGATTGCAACATTAATAGGATCCAATATGGCGGTCGTATTGTAAAGTGTAAGGACGGCATCGTACTCAACCAAAATGGTGGGACGTATCGAAAAATGCAACATTTATATAATCCAAGATGGTGGCCATTATGAAAAGTGCATCGGTGTTTTTTAAGATTTCTACGATTGATTCGATTTAATTTGATTGATTAATTTTTTTAATGATTTTTAAAAATTTTTCCCGATTTTCTAACATTAAAATTACGGATTTTCAAGATGGTGGCCGTAACGATAATTGTAACAGTTACGTCTTAATCCAAGATGATGGTTCTGTCTCGAAAATGTGATGATATTAATACTTCAAATTGAAAAAAATTACAAGTCCAAATATGCATGTTATTTATATATATATACCTTATTTAATTCTCAGTCTGGTAAATGTCTCTATGGCCGTGCGGTTAAGGGAGTATGTTTTCCAATCTAGAGATCAGAGCTGGGATGGTTCGAATCACAGCGCTTCCAATGTATTTTGCATAAAAAATTTAATTTAATATGTCGATAAAGACCATAATAGCTATGGTAGGTAAAGGAACATCGACCTTATGTGATGAGACAGATCTACACTGGCGCTCTCTAGGAACAATCAAAGAAACTAATTCGATGGCATCCAAGATGGCGGCCTCCAGCAGAAAAGAAAAAATATATATGGCTGCCGTGACGAAAATTTCATCATAATGAGTGGGGCGCTCAATTTAAAGATGACGGATACAACATGGCGGATCCAAGATGGCGGATCCAAAATGGCCACCGGGGTCAAGGTCAAGGTCAAAGGTCAAGGTCACGGTCATACAAGATGGCTGCCGTGACGTCACATTCAGATATGGTGGCTCGGCACCACCAACCACACTCCGACTCCAGTTTCCGAAGCCCCTTTCCTATACTACACCCGAACACACATACGGTGTGCAGAGCTTCAGGAAAAACAACGCAATTTCAAAACTACTCATGATATCCGAGTGGGGTCTGCATACGAAAAGCATTTAAGGGTTCGCTGAGGGCCGAAAAGTACTTTTGATATTGGATTAAGTTTTTAAACTGTATTTCTATAAGAGTTAAAATGGCTTAAACGCATGTTTTCAGAGTAATTTTTAGGCATAAAACAAGCGGTACAGATTCTTTAAAGCACTTAAGGGACTTGCATTACACCTTTATCTTCATTTCTCAGCTATATAATGTTACGTTCACCGCTCAAATTTCACAGTTATCCTGTGACGACGACAAGACTGCGCGCCAGTTCAGAGCCTTGCGCTTAGAGGCGACACCGCGCTACAAGCACAAGCGAGCGTCGCACTTATCATCCCGCCTCACTAACACACATACACCCCTGACGAGGCGGGCCCCTTAAGGGGATTGGTGCAGGACAAAAAACAGACATTCGTCAGAATTTGTTGGAAATGAGCTTAAGTGTTTTATAAATGCTTGTTTATTACTACTGTACGGCCAGCCAGCACGTATATAAGCTAGCGGGTGAGATTTGGCAAGTTAGTGGCGAGAGAGCTTCCGTGAGGGGAGGTTGTTGAATATTGCAGCTCTGAGGCCTGCCAACTAGCGAGAATCTTTCGAAGGTCTTCCACAATATCGCCTTTCTCTCTCTCTCGCTCTCTGTCCAACACGGACACCCAACCAGCTCTTATCTTCGCTTCCCATCTCACCCTATCCTTCATTCTCGGATCAGGTAGCCGCCCTTCCCCGCGTAGACTTTCGTGTTACTGAAAAATTTGTCCAAGCTGAATTTTTGTTCTGTGGTATAGTTGACTATGCTTAATAACATACCGAAAGTTTACCGCTGTAGACCTTGTGCGTTATCACCGAAAATTTGCATTTAAGTCCTAGGTGACAGCAACTTGCATCAGTCCATTAAAATGCTACCCATTTATACAGTTTTTAATTTTGACTGTCCGCAAACTTAGCAAAATAATCTAGAAACTGTAATACACCCATTAATGTTAGAAAAAATTTAAATTTTTAAAATTTAAGATATGATATAAAGCGATTAATTCACGACATATATATATTTTTTATCTTTGCCACCCCGATAAAAATACGATTTACACCGATTTGAAGAGCCCAATGCGAAAAAATGTATAAATAAATGTTTTTAATTATACTTTTAGCTTTAAGATAGTATATTTATAAAGAGTCTAGCATAATTAGTTGCCTCATTAAAGCTGCCCGAGCGTTGCAGTGTACTGCAGCCGTACTGATCTTTCACGGCTGGCGGGCTTTGAAACACGCTGCGTACTGCGACACTCAATAAACTTGGTCTTATTTAGGGATTACTTAAAATATATTTAATGCATATGATAGGGTGTATTCATGTTACATCTATTGAGATATACATATTCTTTTTTCTTATATGAATGATTTTTGATACAATAAAATTAACAATAAACAATTTCTGCTGGGAACTTGTAAATCAAAATTCTAGAGGACCTCTGGTTTTATATATGTGTTCGTATTTTGTTACAAAAATTTTATTATTAAAAATTATTTTAATACCAAAAAATATAATTAGTTTTTATTTCTAATACATTAAGTATATTATTTTACATCAGAACTGTGCAAAATTTAATGTAGCCTATATTATAAAATATATATATTTAATTGTATGAAATTAGTTTACTACATAACAATTGAAGAAAACGATACACCGTAAATGTGCTTATTGAGTTTTGTCACTTTTATAACATAATTCGTATGATAATATTATTTTTTTCCAGAAAATAAATAAAACATAAGTTGTGTTGTAAAATGTATTGATAGAATTACATATTTAGTATTTTTTTTCTAAGTTAATTCATTGGAGTGCTGCGCCTAGCTTACTTCGTTGAATTGCTAGTGGCAAAGAGCGGTGGTGGATGTTTGTTCAAGAGTTTGACCGTATTTTATGACCCCAGCTGTGAGAGGGTGTTCGTCCCAGAAATCCTAACGGTCAAGGAAAATAGCCTTTCTCTGTAGTCACGTACGGGTCTGCTACTCGCTTAATATCGTCAGTTTATCACAACTTTCCGGGAAGTTCTATTGTTGTTATTTATTTATAATTTAGAAATTAAAGAGTCGATCATACTAATATTTTTACCTAAGCAAATCGCATCCTGGAAGATTTTTATCTTCGTTTGCAGCAAAAATCACTTGCAGTTAGAAAACGTTTATTCTTTCAGAGTAAAATTCAGTCTGGAATTACCATACATTAAAAACATTAGTTTTCTGGAGCAAAAAACGTCCCAGCACGAGCGACTTTAACACTGCTGCACACACACTACGCAGCTTGAAATACATCAGTGGTCAGACTATTGTACCAGACACTCAAAATATACACATTTAAACCTTACAAAAAAAACACAGACAATATTTATGAAGTGATTTTTACGCTACGCTCAACATATTTATGTAACATGTAGTCAAATTTCTATAAAAAAAATATATTTCTTACCTTTTATGATTAAAATTACCAATTTAATAATAGGACGTTTAAACTTTGAGGTGTTTATCACAGTTACCATGTAGGACATTCTTTTATATTACTTTGGTGCCATAATGAGAACCGGCTTAAAAAAGTATTAAAGTTATTAAATTTACGAAACATTTTTGTGGATCATTGTAGAAATTATCATTAAGGACTCAACTGCTCATTATTGGTGTGATCACAAGGTTTCATCGGTAAACTTTTGACGTGTTACTAAGAAATGTTCATTCTACTACTGTACAAAATTTTTGCTTTGGGATAATTTTCCATGTATTAAAAATTTTTGTTTCTTAACAGCGAAATTCGTTCCGACCCGAGCCTACTTCGACAACCTCGCAGTAGTATACACTACGCGGCTCGGATCGCTTTAGTGGTCAGACTAATTGTATGAGACACTTAAAAAATATACCAATTTAAAGATGAATAAATATGCAACAACGTTTACTCTAAGCGATTTCCACGTTGGGCTCTTTAATTTTATGTAAGATGTATTTATATTTCCTTAAAATTGAATGAAAGTGAATTCGTTAACTTTAATGATTTAAAAGGTCTATTTTATAGAAACATGTTTAAACTTTGTGCTTTTTATCAGTATCCTCAGATGGGGCAATGTTTCTAGATTATTTTGGGTTCTATACTGACGGTCTACTCCATAAACTGCATTTGCAATATCTATTATTGAGGATCGTTGCAAAAAATTGTCATTTTGGACTTAACTGCTCGTTTTTGGTGTGACGCACAAGGTTTGCGGCAGTACTTAAACTTTTGTCGTGTTACTAAGAAATGTTAATTCTACTACTGTACAAATTTTCGGCTTTGGGATAATTTTACATGTATTAAAAACCTTTGTTTCTTCACAGCGAAATTCGTCCCGACCCGAGCCTACATCGGCAACCTCGCAGTAGTATACACTACGCGGCTCGGATCACTTTAGTGGTCAGACACATTGTACCAGGCTCTCAACAAATAAACTAATTTAAAATTTAAGAACTAAATCGTGATCGTAAAATGGCCGCCATGGTGATTTGCGAATTTATGGAGAAATAAAAGCAGTTAAAATTTTATGTAGTTTCCAAGAGACATTATTACATCACCAATCATCTAAAATAACATGTTTACAAAATTTCCACATATTCAATAACTAGTCAGTTTTTTCAAATGTGTTAGTATTAACAATCTGGACCATATCTAGTCGGCGAGGTCTGTATTGTTACAGACTATCTGTATTCTGGTATTTGGATTTTGAAGCTACTTAATGATTCGCTTTCAATGTCTATTAAAATATACCTAATGCTAATTGCAGGAATATTTCTACTCGATTTCAAAATTATAATTCCTGAAAATTTGTAGCGGACACATTTCAATGTAACACTTATTGATTTTCGAGTTATGTTGAAGTTTCACATGTCACTTCGTGTACACGAGATGGCCCCTGCTCTGTAAGCAATGAGTCATCACAACCGGTGCCGTCTGTACGAGCGTCTTCACAAGTTATCCTGAAATATGTTCTTAAATAATAATTCAAGTGAATTCTTAAAATCCTACACACCTTATCTTAAGTGTCGTAAATAAATCGTTATATTTTGTAAATCCATATAATATAGGAGCCAACATGGCGCGAAGCGATGGACGCGATACGAATAATATTTTTTTTTTTACCAACCACTACATCAGTAAATATTTGTGGTTTCCATTCGCTATGAATTCAAGCATGTAACATGTGTACCGCTTCTTCAATTCGGCCACAGTTAAATGGGAGGCTCTGAATCACTGAAAACTCCTCAACCAAATCAACGATGAATCACAGGCATTACAACAAACAGTTGTCACAAGTCAAGTAGCCAATGAGCAGGTGACATTTTTCGAGTCCGTAGAGGATTGTTGAGACTATCCTACAGGTCAATGGCAACGCGCCCTTACACGCATGGTTAATAATACCCCGCATGAGTAGAGTGTAAAGGCGTAAGCCTGGGACACATCTAGGTCCTCATCTAACCGCGCACACTTAGATTTAACTCAGGATAGGGTGAAAAATATTTACTAATTTTGCAGCCCTAACAGTCACCAACGAATAGCCAGCAAAATACATAAATAAGCTCACGAATATTGTTCGTGAATGAAGGCGATGCTGATACTTTGGAAACGTTACCAGCAGATATTAAATAATGTTTAACTATTATTTACGTTGCTTACTTCTTAAAACTGCATTCATGTAAACTGATTTTGTGTGAGACTATGTTGAGTGTTTTCTGCTACACTTAGTTTTCTGAAAAAAGTATATTGTGGCTTAATAAACTTGTTAACATTGATGCCTGTCATAAAAAAAAATCAAACATAATTATACGGATACATGCTGAGTATAGTTTATGAATGGTTCACGCATTGCTGAAAAAAAAAAAAACATGTTTACAATTTTACACATCTTTTTGTTGTCGCATCGTGTCCATCGCGTTGTACATACGCAACTCTGAAAAATAAATATATGGTAAAAAAAGCTATAATAAAATAATCTCTTTTTTTTATTCTTTTTTCGAAGCGCTCTAATGGCTTTCGATAGTTTTGTTATTTTGTGTACTCTGCTTGGTGGAGGTTTCTTCTGCATTTTATTCCTGAATAAATCTTACGCTTGCTACAAAAAACATCTAGCTAAATCTCTGTGCTAAATAATAACAGAGAATAATTATTCAATTATACGCCGAGCTAAACCAAACACGTTCTCTTATCTACTGAAAATGAGTACGTTGACCTTCATATCAGTTTCCCGCGAAATCCCGTCTCCTCTTCGTAAACAGCAGACAGCTGTGGCAGAGTGGGAACGAGCTGCAAAAAGTTTGGAAAACTGTCGCAAGGTGTCACTACTGTCCAGCGCGCTCCATAAATCCTCGTATCCGAGCTTGCACGCGGCTCAAATTTCTACAGCTACGTTTTTACTTTAGGTCCGACTGCAATAAGCTAAAGACTAAAATAAAGTCAATCATTCAGCCGACATATATGTAGGCGTTTGAATTACAAATGAAAACGCGAATGTTATTAAATTCGCAAATGAATATCACGCAATTTCGTAGCAGCTCAGTTATTAAAATTCAAATTGTAATTACGTTAAATTAATAATGATTACAGATAAAATAATGGTCACAGTCATATCTCCCGTGTCTGAAAATTTATCTGCGAAAGTTTTACCACTGAAATCTTTATAGTTTTTTAATAAAGCTTGAATTTGAAAAATTCCCGAAAATCAGCAATAACTTAATTAAAATAAAAAAATAAAAAAATAAATTTTACACCAGAATGGTTCAAATCTTCTCTAGCAGCTGAATCATTAACAAATATATTGTTTTTTTTAATACGATGCTGGTGCACCAATCCCCTTAAGTCAGAAAGATTACCGTCGGAATAACCTAGGAATAAGTGGCAGTCGTATACTAGCTATGTCAGTCTCTTATGAACACACGCATACCACAGCCGATGCCAAAGTATTTGACAAACCAGCCTCTTTCCTGTAATGTTCCCAGTTTGGAAATTATATCCGTCTTGAACTCACTTAGTCCTCCCACTCGCTTCCACCTTACTCGTTCGACGAGTAACCTCTTACAGTCGTATAGTCCTATCCTACAAACCGAGTACTCTCGGATTCTGAAGAACAAGTTTTCAGTATTTTGGTCACTGAACAAGTTCACTACTCGTTTAGCGAGTTACCTTCTTGCTAGTCGCCGGGCGAGTCCTAGTAGCTCGGCGTGGGCTACTTTCTCCGGTGGTATTCCAAGTCCGTTTACCAAGAAAAGTAGAAATGTCTTAACCACATAGAGTAAATCTCTATTATACTTGTCGACTTCTCTGGTCTCGGGAAGCATGACGTCTGCTATCCGGGCGGTTATCAAGGCAGCGGTGGGCTGTCATCTTCGGGCAGCGTATCACTCTCGGGCAGCGAGAGCTGAATACTCTATCTTGAACAACTCTCGAGTGAGTGTATATACTTGCTCGGGGCCAACGAACTTGGAAGGCGAGAACAGATCAGAACAATCTTCCATAGTCTGGCTCGGCGCCCCTCTTCCCACCATGAGTGATGACGTGCTGTTTACGTACGGCCACGTGTGATGAGGCAGAGCCAAGTCAGAGTTGAGTAACCCTTAAAACAATACTGTAGGCCACTTTACAACTTTCCAACTTTACTTTAGACTCCCACCCGGGGCTAACTAAAGACACGGCAGGTGGCAAGAGAAGAAAGTTACAGGTGACAGCTTACACCACTAACAACTCTTAGCATCAAAGAGCTCCATTTTATTCGTTTTATTTGCAGAGTACAACAAGGTGAGGCTAAAGAGTGCGACATGCGAGTGATAGCTTTGCCTCGTGGTCAAGGTCAAAGCCACATGGGTCAGCAACACGCGAAATTGCTGAATGTAAAGTGGAAACTATAAATACCGGAAACATGCGTGTACAATTTTTGATTAATTAGTGACTTTAGGAATCAACTGTTACATAATTTCAAAAACAAATCAGATCCATAAATCAAATAAAAGTTTGTATTTATACATAAAAGTTAATGTAAGTGCTTCATATTGTTCAATTATATTGCACCCTAATTAATTATAATTTTAAGTGTGCCATATAGATAAGTGCGAATCCCAAAGATTTTTTAATTAATCCATTTAAATAAAAAAGGACACCAACCTGAGGTCCAATTTTTTTTTTTTTGATTTTCACCTTTATTTTAAAAACATTTGAAAAATTGTTTCCTCAACACTTAAACGATGATCGAATCAAATTAAACAGATTTATAGTGGAAAGTTATAGTTTTCCTACAAGTCGCATTATTTTAAAAAAAATTATCCATAAGTTTTAAATGTGAAGGACTCTCTGGTGAAGGTAAAAAGAGCAGCAAATTGATAGCCCCCTGTGCCTAAAACCTTATATATCATGAGATCAGCTGCTAGACACAGAACGTAGTTAAGCAAATAAGTTGGGTTTAAGTGAAACCTTCTAAAATCTTTCAAAAATTTGTCTTCTGTGTTTAATCTCTTGCGCACACCCAACTCTGTCAGAACATTCACCTTCATACTGTACGCCTGATAATTGTTTGCATGATAGTGTTTCAAGGCACGCAGCTATGTATCAAGAGGCATGCACAAGTGATATCACAGATTATAGTCGAATCTGAAACCAGATTCGGTCCCAAATCGTTGCCCTTTAGTTAGTGATGGTGAATCCTCTCGGTTAAGTTTAACCGTATATTAGACAGCCGTACGTCTCATTCTTGTTAGCAACATTAATTTTCGTAATGGCGCTGATTTGCCACTTCCCAGATTCACGCGTCTTTATTCAGAGGTTTCATGCTAAGTGACCTCCAAGATTATAGTGTATTCCGAATAAACTGCAATGTTTTAACGAACATATTTTGGTGTCCTATCCGTTGCTGATCTGTTGTCTAAATTTCATGCATGTGCACAGCTTACTTTTCGTTTGTTTCGTACAGATGGTGAACTCGCGTGAACTGCTAGCTTGTGAACTACTTTTTGATGTGCAAAGTTAGAGTTCTAGTACAAGCCAGAATCAGTTTTTGAATTTTTTTTCGTTTTTATTTTTAATTTTTTATTAATTTTTTTTTATGATGTCAAAGAAAACTTGTGGCGGTTTTCTCCGTGTGCTTCCGATTATTCTTGTCAATATTATGGTGGTTTTCTCCGTGTGCTCTCGTTTATTCTTGACAATATTATGGTGGTTTTCTCCGTGTGCTCCTGAATATTGTTGACCTTATTATGGTGGTTTTCTCCGTGTGCTCCTGATTATACTTGACAATATTTTTATGGTTTTTACGTTTGCTCCTGATTATACTTGACAATATTTTGATGGTTTTCTGCAAGTGCTTCTAGTTACAGATGAGCAATTGATCCCTGCATGAAGGATTTTTTTACTTAATGAGTCATGTTAATTTATTTAAGATTACATTTACTTAGTGAATTTATGCTACTTAAACAACACTTGTAGTATTTTTATGAGGTGGAAATAAAAAAAATTAAGATTACTCAGTCAAATAATAATAATCTCTGAGAAATCTAAGAAACACTAACAGGAAGGACGAACTTCCTTCTCCTTGGAGTCTAGCGAAGCCATTTTTCTTTTGTGATCGTTAGTGAGCATCCTGCATCCCGCATAAAAGAACTAAAATTATTTAGCTGCAAGCAACATGTAGCGACATCTGTTGTTGAAAAGCGGAACTACATGCATCAAGTACCTTTGAATGAGATAAATTAATTCCCGCTGATGAAATAATTAAAAAATTCTATTTAAGTAATAGATATAATTTAAAAATCTTAGTTTGCGTCTGCCATTAGTCTCAGTAACTAATATGAATCCTGATTCGGAATTAGTTGCTGTATCAAAACGTCATCACTGTAGATACTATAGCAAGGTGTTAACCTTGAGAAAAAATGCTAAACGACATGAGAGAAGCGAGTGTAATTTGGGTCCTTGTCAAAAACCATTTGATTGCACTCAGTGTCAGAAATCCTTTGGTAGAAGATATTACTTGGATAGACATTACTAGACCTGTACAATTAAGATGAATAAAGATAACGAAGACTGGGCTACAACATCGCGAAAGAGGAACGAAGGCGATAAAGCTAATGCTAAAATAACTGATCTAGATCAAGATAATAATTTCATATTTAAAACAAACGAAGGAAGTTATAACCACATTAATTATGAAAATATATTTACTCCAATATCTAGTCGTCTCCATGAAAATTTGAAAGATGGAGAACCACCTGAAGCTTACAAGGTCAAAGACTTTGATGAATCATCTGAAGCTGGCATGATTGAAGATTGTGGTGACACATCTGAGGCTGACATGATTGAGTAATGTACTGAAGCACCTAAAGCAGGCAAGATCGAAGACTGTGATGGCGGTCTGAGACCAAAACGATGGAAACGATGTAATAAAATAATTTATCCTGATCAAGTTTGTGATGCTGACATGATTGAAGACTGTGGTGACACATCAGAAGCTGGCATTACTGAAGACTGTGCTGACACATCTAAGGTTGACATGATTGAGTACTGTGCTGAAGCACCAAAAGCATGCAAGAGCGAAGACTGTGATGGTGGTTTAAGACCAAAACGATGGAAACGTTGTAATAAAATAAATTATCCTGATCAAGCTTGTGATAATCACTGGCACGAAGACGAAAGTGACCTTGTGGTTGGTGTTAAAACGATAGACACCAGAGATAATAATATTTATTATAAAATGCAAGGATGATGATGAACGCAGCAGAAGAGATTGATTATACCTCATGGGAAGATCCTAACATATTGGTTGACAGGCTACGACTACTACATGGATCGCTTTGTGCAGGAAACTATTCGAACATTAAAGAAATATCCTTCATACTCAAGGAACTGAGGGAAGCTGGCTACATACAATAATGGCTTAAATAAATGTATGTGTATAAAATTGAAGATAAATTAATATATTTTCTTTCCAAATGGTATCTACCATGTATCGAAATCTGATTTCTAAATAAAACTTATAACTAAAAGGTGCAAAATACGTTACCAATGCCAGTCAAAATGTATAATAATAAAGACATGTTAGTAATCATGCCAAGTTCGATAAGAAAAGTAATTGGAATCAGCTGGAACCAATTGAAGATGGAGCTGTTGGAGCAATTGGAGCCTTTTGAAGCATTTAGAGCCTTTTGGATCTGTTGGAGCAATTTGGAGCATTTGGAGCCATTGGAACATTTGGAGGCTGTTGTAGCATTTGGAGCCTTTTGGAGCATTTGGAGCTGTTGGAGCCATTTGGAGCATTTGGAGCTGTCTTAAGCATTTGGAGGCTGTTGGAGCCTTTTGAAGCATTTGGAGCTGTCAAGCATTTGGAGCATTTGGAGCTGCTGGAGACATTTGGAGCTGTCAAGAATTTTGGAGGCCGTTTAGAGCATTTGGAGCCATTTGGATCTGTGTTAAGCATTTGGAGGCTGTTGGAGCTGAAGGAGCCATTTGGAAGACGTTTGGAGCATTTGGACTTATTTGGAACTGTTGGAGCCATTTGGAGCATTTGGAGCTGTTGGAGCTAAGAAGTAGTCGTTGCACGTCTATGCAGGGCTAGATGTTTATAAGATTGCTGGCTTTCTCAACTGATTCTGTAGTAGGATAGAAATTGTGTAATAAATATTATGTTTGTAAAAGACTTTGTGGTGTTTTATTTCTCGAACCTTACTCTTTTCTGATACTATTTTTAAATTAAAGTTGTTTTTTATCGGCCAGGGATCTAACCAAGGACCTTAGTCGATCTAATCAATCAGTATATAGATTACAAATTTATTTAATGAATTTTGAACTTTTTCCCGAATCTCTAGCATTACAATTACGAATTTCCAATATGGTGGTCTTGATGTCTGATAGGATGATGGTAGTAGAGTATTTAAAGTCTCTTTATTTATTGAATTTTTTTTTTTCATAAATTTAAACATTATTTCATCAATCGAGTATCGAACCAAGGACTGGAGCAGATCGATTCAATCAGTATATTTATTGCCAATTTATTTAATGAATTTTGAATTTTTTTCCCGCTTTTCTAGCTACATTATTACATGATTTCAAGATGGCGGCCAAATTTCAAGATGGCGGGGCACCTCGGTAATAAATGATTACTGCACTGTAGTGGGTTAGAATAAAATTAACCAGATGGAAATGTATTCTATAATACGAGTACACACAAAAGATGGTGTAGGCCTACTCCAGCAGGTGGTAGCTCCTGGTAGTATGTACTAACATAAAATGTCGAATCCATGATGGTTGACAAGGACAAAGTCAAATTTCAAGGTCAAGGTCAAATTTCAGGTTCAAGGTCAAATTAGAGGTCAAGGTCAAATTTCAAGTTCAAGGTCAAATTTCAAGGTCAAGGTCAAAGTTCAAGGTCAAAGGTTTGGTGACCAGATAATTATACTAACATGTCATCAGCACACTCTAGCAGATGAAAACAAGATGGTGATCTCCAGCCGGTGATTTCAAGATGGCGGCCGTCACAAAAAGTGCAACGGTGGTTTTAAGGATTTTTTTATTGTTTAATTAGGATGATTAATTTTTTTAATGATTTTTAAATTTTTTCCCGAATCTCTAGCATTAAAATTACGGATTTTCAAGATGGCGGACATGACGTAATGCTCACTGGCGATATATTATGCTTTGAAAAAAAGTGTTGGAAGTCAGTCTGCCTGCAGCCACTGTGAGGAAGGATCGGTTGCCATTTTTTTTTGCTCTCACCGGGTTTGAACCTAGGAGCTTGAGCTCCGTTTCGTAAATGTAATTTTTTTAATATTTTTCATTAAAATTTTATTAAAATAATTTTTTTATAATTATTATTATTTTTTCATTAAAATCAGATAATAAATAAAAAAGTTAAAGATGGCGACCATAACGGAAATTGCAACGGTAACGACATAATCCAAGATGGCTGCCGTGACATCCTTAATCCTAGAAATGGCATACCGGAGGCTTTAGACATGGATGCTTAAGCCAGTTTTAGGAATTTTCAGCCGCTGGGATTTTTTATGGACTAAAACGGGAAATTTTCCCTCTAAACGGGAAATTTTTCCCTCGAAAAGAGAAATTTTTAATTTGTGGAACTTTTTGAGATTTTTTGGTGGAATTTTTTTTCCTAAGAAATGTAAATTTTGGCGATTTTTGAAGAATTTTGGACAATTTTTGCCCAATTTTGGCGAATTTTGAGGATCAACGGTCAATGTCCTACTTGTCCCGTTACGCTGTGTCCCGTTACGCTTATCCAAGATGGTCGCCGTGATGACACAATCCAAGATGGCGGACCGACAATCACAATCCACAGCCTGAAGCCTGTGCCAGTTTGCCCTTTTCTATACTACTCACGTCGCTTCCGACAGGAAGTCGGGTGGGCGGAAGCTAACAGCCGCTGGAGGCAACTGTTGTCTTTTGTGGCGAAGAACGTGAAAGTTTTTTTGACGTAAATAAGCAGGAACCAGCTGATTTTAAGCAGCGATATGTGACGTAACTATGGCAACCACCGCCAGAAAGAAAGGAAAAATAATATTTGCACGAAACACCAACTTCTCATTATCATGAGCGTTATCTTATCTGAATGTTTTTAACCCTCAATTAATGTGATTATTTATTTGTAGGCTACAAACATTTGTAAATGCTATCTTATCCGGAAGTAAATTACATCTAAATAAATACATTATTTCGTTAAAATACTTAACGCCCATGATATGCTAACCTGAAACTTTGATAAAAAAATAATGTTATCTTCTATTGTAATTATTGAATTACACATAATTGTGGCAAATTAAATAACTTACATTATATATTGCTTGTAAAATGCAACGCGCTTATTGCTAAATGCAGAAATCAGTTCCATCGCAAATTTTACACTTACTTAGTAGGCCAAGTGATTCTTAAGATTTCATCGATACTTTATTTAATAGTTACACTGAATACATGTTGTGAGCTCCATGTCCCAAGGTGTTAACCGTCTTAAAGTAACAATGTTGATTTTATTCAACTATTTGGATGCAAACAGCTGTATTATGTTGTATTCATTTATGCTTCATGTGGGAAAATCTACGAGCTTCAGTGAGAAAAACTTTGAAACTTCTTTGTTCTCACAGCGTCGAATAGAAAAATTAATAAACTTGAAGATCTGTTAAAACAGCTGTAGTCAACAGTAGTCAAACATGTTTGTTTAAAAAATTTAAAAATAAAAATCTTACGCAACTTGTTTTGGCAAATTCCATTATAACCTCTTTACTTCAATGTGAAATTTTAAATTGATCTCTTAGTGTTGCAGAACAAAAAAATAAATAAATTGGCATTGCAAATTGGTCACGAAAATATTTTTAATAATTTGAAAACAAACAAACCTTCTACA
This sequence comes from Bacillus rossius redtenbacheri, assembly GCF_032445375.1. Classification (NCBI taxonomy): domain Eukaryota; kingdom Metazoa; phylum Arthropoda; class Insecta; order Phasmatodea; family Bacillidae; genus Bacillus; species Bacillus rossius. The sequence goes on along the minus strand of NC_086336.1, from coordinate 27,969,263 downwards.
AATTGTTAAATAATCTGCGAACTAATAAAATATCTACAAAGTAAGTATGCGTTACTAAATAATTAATAATTAATTTAAATGTGCTTTGTTTACATAATGTATTACCATCCATAAAACTTAAGACCTATATTACTGAAAAGAGAACATGGTTTAAAAAAATTCAGCGTTTAATATACTCGTATTTAAAACGCAGTAGATTTTGATATTGCAAAATTTGTGCAAATTATGTTATTCTTTTAAACTATTCCAATGTTGATAACATTTTAATTTATCCAGCATAAAGTATAAAATTGCACTATATTTCTTCCTCGGCAAAAAAAAAACCTTTAAACCATCTTCCGAAATGTAGAAAGTGAAATCGGTTTTTAAACTGGTATCCGGAATTCATAATATGGATGTTAGTTATTTCACAACAGTGAGGCGCATGTAAAAATGCATCGCTAGCGGCCTTGATTATATCTGTAAACGGGTCTCGAAAAAACACTTAGTGACGACGTCCCGAAGCAGGATTTTTTTCACCCTAAAAGTAAAATATTGATTTAAATTGGCTGCGAAGAGAAAAACAACTTCAACTACAACTGATAGTTACATAAAACCAAAACACCGCGCGCGTTAAAAGTGAATCTTCACAAATAAGAGGGATAGGACATTTTTAGAGTAGTCTATTATTTAAAACACACGTAATCATGCGTTGAAAATATACCTTTATTCACAAGTGTATGTTGGTGTCTTTAATGGAATGATGATTTAATAGGTTTATTATAACTAAAATATGATACATAACTATAATGGAAATTTCTGTGTGAATTGTCACAATTCTAATGCTAACATCGGTTCCAACCTCAGAGTTCAAAGTTAAGAGATACGAATTATCAGTTGCAAAAGTACTGGAAAGTTTACGAAATCATGCCCTGCTATTGCGATCTGCAACTGGATGCAAATATGTTTGGATTCAAAAAAAATTTTTTACATCCTGTGCATACGTTACATACGTTACACACTTTAACTCCATTACCTACTCACTTCCGTTACCCTGTGATTCTGATATTTCGCCAATGGCTGTAGGAAAATTTCACTTCAATATTATTGTTCATTGATACGCTTGTCTCATTCATGTGTTCTCTGGTAAGAATAAAAAGTACATACATTTTCCATCGTCCGTGTTAGCCAACACCCTGTAGACGGGAAGAAAGTTAGGGTCTACTCATTGTAGGCCATCCATCACGCTGACAAGCCTCGCATTCAGGTAGCTCCTACGACGCAACATCTGACACTCCATTACACAGGAAGAAACTGAAACCGCAAGCCACTTGCAGTGTCATTATTTCTACCATCCTTCGCGAGATATACAGTAATTGCCCATGATTTATTAAATGCCTCAGCGTTTGGAAAAATGATGAGGTTTGTAAAGCTAAGCGTAGTCAATTCATTTATGCGGCAAATACTTCTTGTGAATCTCAATTAGATAATTTTGAAACTATTTTCTGAGTAAGACGTCTTTATCATCTGTGTGAATTTCAGAACAACAGAACTTAATATTTATACACATATATTAGTCTATGAGAAGAAAAATAAAACTACTACGACAAAAAATAATTTGCCTATTAACTATATAGCTATCAGTAGTATATAATAGGGAGTCCGGGCACATGGAATCGGAGTGTGGTGTGTGGTGTCGACGGCCATCTTGGACTCAAAAATTCCTCAAAATTCCTCAAAAATGACTCAAAATGACTCAAAAATTCCCGTTTCGAGGGAAAATTTCCCGTTTTATTCCATTAAAATACCAGAGGCTAAAAATGTCCATATAGAGGCTTAAGCATCCATGTCTACAGCCTTCGATAAGCCTCTGACGTCATCATGGATTATGACGTCAAGGTTGCAAATACCGTTACGGCCGCCATCTTGAAAATCCGTAATTTTCATGTTATAAAACGGGAAAATTTTTAGTAATCATTAAAAAAATATTTAATCGAATTGAATAATAAAAATTAAATAAAATATTACTTAAAAACCACTGTTGCCCTTATCGTTACGGTCGCCATATTGGATTATATAAATGTTGCATGTTTCGATACGTCCCACCATCTTGGTTGAGTACGATGCCATCCTTACACTTTACGTTACGACCGCCATATTGGATCCTATTAATGTTGCAATTATCGTTACGACTGCCATCTTGAAAATCCGTAATTTTAATGCTACAGATTCGAGAATTCCTGTCCTGGGTTCGAAACCGCTAAGAGCAAAAAAAAAAAAAACAAATCCTTCCTCCACAGCAGTCACCAACTGATATACCGCCACCAATACCGAGGTAAATATATCGTCAGATGGTATGACATGTCCGCCATCTTGTCAATGTGTCCGGGCTTCATCTGTCTCCCTCTCGGGGGAATTGGGGGTTGGGGGTAATGCCCCTATTTCGAAAATTTCAAAAATATATTCTTTTTGATTTAGAGTGTTTCTGTGTAAGGTTTATGGTGGATAAAGGGCCTGGGGTTCGTTGATAGCAATATGGGTGCTATATCTGAAATTATCTGGCCACTCTTCCGGCATGATCAATAATATTATACGTACATTACATCAGTCCGTGTTGATTTCGGCACAGCTGGTGTAAATATAACTAAACCAATAGCCATTCAGTTTCCCGCGAAATACAGCTATGGTACTGCTGAATAGCGAATGTTGCCATAATACATACTTAGTTGGGCATGTACCGTGCATAAAATGCAACAATTCACTGTAGATTATGCAGTTATTTATTTGGGATAGCGTCTCTTTGCTACCAGACAGGCTTATGTAGCTCTTAGTCAAGTAAAGTCACTAGATGGTCTCCAAAAGAAAAACTTGATTTCTCTAAGATAACAAGAAAAGTTACAATTACTGTTAATGCATTAGCTGAAATGACTAGATTACGTGAACGTTAATGGCTAATTTTAAGTTTATTGTAACAAATAAATACTTTAATCACTCATTTGAAGTAATTTTGATTTGTTTCAATTACTCATATTCAAATTTTTTATTTATATTTACAGACTAAAAAGAATAAAATAAACTTATAGTGAAACTAAAAAAAAAACTTTTATCATTCAGTGAATTAAATATTAAAAAATTACATTTAAATTTAAGTTTTTTGCTTAACAGTCAAATAATGTATAACTGCAAGCGTGGGGTGTTCTCCTTTCATTTTCATAATGACTATCATAAAATTGTCGTAATGACTATATTATAAAATTAGCGATAAAAAATTTTAAGACAAATGATATGAAGCACCTCCTGGGCGTAGATCCCAGGGGACAGGGTACCCGGGCCCGCCTGGAATTAAGAAGCCCCTCACTAAGGGAGGCCTGTCTTCTCTTGTAAATGCGTGATTTTGAAACGTGTTTGATGTCAAAACTATTTCTTATGAAAATTTTATTGTATATTTCAAAGTTTTCTTCTTATTGCATGCATGTAGTCCAAAATATTGGCTGTGTACAGAATACCGGCACCTCATCCACATATGACGTGTCGGATATCCCCGCGTGCAAATCTCGGGAAGGGGCTCATCCCCCCAAGTAAATTTCCGGGGGCCATACTTGCGAATCCTACAGATTTGCGTCCCTGAAGCGCCCCAAGCACCCCATTACTAATTTCTAGTTCATTAATGATATTGAGTTCATTTATTCATGTTTGTATATATTACAAATCATATTCTTATAACTGATAGAAAATTTTCAACAAATGATATCAAGCATCCCACGTTTTTAGTTGTACAGAGTTGTGGTGCATTTTTTGGCTGTTGGACAAAAAACTTTAGCTTAAATTTTAATTTTTAATAATTATTTCATTCAATGATAAAAACTGGTTGTAAAGTTTCTTTTAAAGATAAGTTTGTTAAAGGTGAAAACACTTGTTTTCTTGTATATTAGGCCTACCGGTTACTTATTTAATAAACAAAAATAGGAAGTTGGCGAAGTGTAAAGTTTTTTCTAAGCCGTTTTCATTGATATTTGCATTGCTATTTTGTTAAGTTAATTACTGTATAGAGTGCGCTCGCAAAGTCCCATTTCGATATCGATAGCTCGCCGTTTGCATGCAACGCGCAAACTCTATCTCGTGCCTAGTGAAACTCGTTTTCCTTCGCGGTTAGTCTGTACTGCGAAGATGGAATGGCGACATTCCACCAAGAATAATTAAATTATGCTTTAAGGTTTTGTTTTACCGAAATCTCACCTCGACAGTAGATTCCCCTTGTTTCGAAGGTCAAGTGTGCAAAGTTTTAACTCAATCGGATGAACAATGTGTGAGCGCACAGAAGACGAACACACAAAAAGATATTCATTATTATATATATATATAAGATTAAATAAAAAAATTAAATCATATTTTAAAGCAATATTTGTTTGGATCATTTAATATGTAAATCGAAAAATAAAAATGTTATAAACAACGTGTTTCTGCAAGTTATAGCTTTAAAATAAATAATGTAATTGTTTCAATAAAGTTTTTGTGTTCTAAATTACAAACGCGAAAATTGCTTGCCTAAAAAGCTGTAATATACTAATTTTCCAAACACGTTTGAATGATACGTAGTTATGATATATGTTTTTTAGTAGGTAATAGTTACTAAACGAACATTTTTTTATTGAGTTTTGAAAGCTTTACTTACTAGTTCGTAGTTCATCAAGGGCTTCTTAAAGAACGTTATTTAACTATGCAACATATAATTTTGACCTGCGGTAATACTGCACAGTGACTTTAATTATAATTGCTGGTCAGGTGTGTGATTTTAAGAATTAATTTAAGTTTAACTTTGATAATTATTTCACAGACTTAAATTCGTAAGATTATTATAAATTTCAATGAGGCTAGCTGTTTTAACGTTTAATTGTAACATTGGTCAACTCTATTTAATCTTACCTTAGTAAGCTTACAAGTAGAGGATAGAGATCTCAATTTTAGTTTGCCTTCAAAGGTCAATAAGGGTAGGTTGCTGAAATTGATTACAGCTCTTTTTTCAATTACATTTAACGTCAAAGGTACTTCGTCATAAATATAGAAAGATAATAGACAACACTTTCATAAGAATTAAAAATTAAAGATGGGCTAAAGAAAAACTTAAATAATCAAATAGTATCAAATTCTTATAATTCTAAGTATTTGATTTTTAAAGAAAAAAAATTCTAAAAAAAATATTAGAGTAAATAAAAGTAGTGTAGCTTAGCCGGTCCGGAAACTGGTGCTGGCGCGTGGTGTCGGTGTCGGCGTCCGCCATATTGGATTGTTACGTCACGGCGGCCATTTTTTACTCAAAAATTCCTCAAAATTCCTCAAAAATGGCTCAAAATGACTCGAAAATTCCCGTTTTAAGAAAACATTTCCCGTTTTCGAGGGAAAAATTCCCGTTTCGAAGCCAAAAATTTCCCGTTTTAGTCCTTAAAAATCCCAGTAGCTAGAAATGTCCACATGTAGGCTTAAGCATCCATGTCTACAGCCTCCGATAAGCCTCTGACGTCATCATGGATAACGTCACCGTTGCAGTTTCCGTTACGCCCGCCATCTTTAAATTTATTATCCGATTTTAATGAAAAAATATTAAAATTTATAAAAAAATTCAATTAATAAAAATTTAATAAAAATATTTAATAATCAAACTTTTACAGCACAGAGCTCGGAGTCCACGGTTCAAACCCGGTGAGGGCAAAAAAAATAAAAATTGCGAACGATCCTTCCTCCACAGAAGCCACCTACAGACTAACCTACCACCAATAACAAGGTATATATCAACTAGTATGATGTCATGTCCGCCATCTTGTATTCGTCTGCTGGAAATCACCATCATTGTATCATCTGCTAGAGTGCGATGACGACATGTCAGTTGAATTCATACCCGCTAGAGTGCAGTAATCATTTATTATTACGGCGGCATTCGCCATCTTGGAATTTGGACGCCATCTTTGAATCGTGTAATTATTTAGCTAGAGATTCGGAAAAAATTCCAAAATTCACCAAAAAAATTGGCATTCATTTTACAGAATGATTCGATCAGTTCTAGTCCTTGGTTCGATACTCGATCAATGTAATAATGTTTAATTTTATGTAAAAAATAATAATTTCAATAAACAATGTTAAAAATTCTTAAAGAGACTTTTAATCCTCTACTACCATAATCCTATAAGTCATCAAGACCACCATCTTGAAAATTCATAATAATTAACCTAGAAGTTCAGGAAAAAGTTCAGAATTCATTAAATAAATTCCCAATCAATATACTGATTAATTAGATCGACTTATGTCCTTGGTACGATCTTGGATGATGCAAAAAAAATTAAATATAACATCATTAAACATAATAGTGACAGGTTCGAGGAATTAAACACCGCAAGTTCTTTTTCAAACATAATATTTATTACATAATTTCTATTCTACTACAGGATAACTTGCGAAGGTTAGTAATATTATAATAATTTAGGTCTGCATAGGCGTGAAATGACTAATTCGTAGCTCCAATCGGTTTATACTCGTCAGAGTCCAGCCAGAACCTTTTAAGACATAGTTCTCCTCTTTTTGACAGAGTTTCTGGAATCCCTTTTGAACAGTTTGCTTCACATGGTCAGAAATGTAAATTACTGCAGCCGTTGTCTTGAATGCACATTTCTTCACTTTGTCATCTAATGGATATGGCTTTCCATATATACAGTCCAGCCACAAGTTACAATAAAAGGTCCGTTAGTTGCTAAGTCATCAGTAAGCTGATTGATTATGTTCTACCTGATATCCTCAAGAAAAATAAAAATATCTTTAGCTCCAAATACTCCCAAGGCTCCAAAGGCTCCAAGGGCTACAAAAGGCTCCAAAGGCTACAAAATGCTCCAAAGGCTACAAAATGCTCCAAATGGCTCCAAATGCTCCAAAAGGCTCCAAATGCTCCAAAAGGCTACAAATGCTCCAACAGCTCCATCTGCATTTGACTCCAACTGATTTCAATTACTTTTATTATCGAACTTGGCATGATTACTTGCATGCCTTTATTAGTATACATTTTGACTGACAGTGGTGACGTTTTTTACTCCTTTAACTTAAAAGTTTTATTTAGAAATCAGATTTCGAGAAATGCTAGGTCATGCACAAAGATATCCATGTAGTAGTCGTAGCCTGTCAAACAATATGTTAGGATCTTCCCATGAGGTATAATCAATCTCTTCTGATGCGTCCATCATCCTTGCATGTTTATAATAAATATTATTATCTCTGGTGTCTTTCGTTCTAACGCCAACCACAAGGTCACTTTCATCATCGAGCCAGTGATTATCACAAGCTTGATCAGATTTATTTATTAAAACACGTCGTTTCCTTCCTTTTGTCTCAAGCCACCATCACAGTCTTCGCTATTACATGCTTGTGGTGCTTCAGCACAGTACTCAATCATGTCAACCTTAGATGTGCCAGCACAGTCATCGATCATGTCAGCTTCAGATGTGTCACCACAGTCTTCAATCATGTCAGTACCAAAAACTTGATCAGGATAATTTATTTTATTATGACGTGTCCATCGTTTTAGTCTCAGACCGCCATCACAGTCTTTGATCTTGCTTGCTTTAGGTGCTTCAGTATAGTACTCAATCATGTCAACCTTAGATGTGTCAGCACAGTCATCGTTCATATCAGCCTCAGATGTGTCACTACAATTTTCAATCATGTCAGCTTCAGATGATTCATCACAGTCTTCGACCTTATAAGCTTCAGGTGGTTCTCCATCTTTCACATTTTCATGGAGACGACTAGATATTGGTGTAAATATCGTTTCATTCTAATGTCGTTGCAACTTTCTTCGTTTGTTTTTAATTTTAAATTATTATCAGGATCTTGATCAGTATTTTTAACATTAGCTTTTTCGCCTTCGTTCCTCTTCCGCGATTTTGGAACACAGTCTTCGTTATCTTTATTCATCTTAGTTGTACAGGTCTTGCAATGTTTATCCAAGTAATATCTTCTACCAAAGGATTTCTGACACTGACTGCAATGAAATGGTTTTTGACAAGGACCCAAATTACACTCGCTTCTCTCATGTCGTTTAGCATTCTTTCTCTAAGTAAAAACCTTGCTACAGTATCTACAGTGATGGCGTTTTGATACAGCTTCAGACATCGTACCAGGGTACATGTTAGCTTCTACGACTTATGGCAGATGCAAACTAAGAGTTTTAAATTAATAACCATTACTTAAATACAATTTTTTAAATATTTCGTCAGCGAGAGTTAATTTATCTTATGCAAAGCTACTTGCTGCAACTAGTTCCGCTTTTCAACATCAGATGACGTCACGTATTGCTTGCAGGTAAATAATATTTATTTCTTTTATGCAGGATGCGGGATGCTCACTATCGATCGCATAAGAAGGATAGCTACGATAGTCTCCAAGGAGAAGGAAGTTCGTCCTTCCTGCTAGTGCTTCTCAGATTTCTCACGGTCCGCCATCTTGGATTACGACGTCATGGCGGCCATCTTGGATGAGTGTGACCTTGAACTTTGACCGAAACCGCAGGAATGATCGCAAGCACACGGATTAACCATCAAAATAATAACAAGAATAATCGGGAGCACACGGAGAAAACTATTATAATATTGACAAAAATAATCAGAAGCACACGGAGAAAAACGGCACAAGTTTTCTTTGATATCATAAAATTTCAAGGAAAAAAAATAAAAATAAAAATAAATTAATAAAAAATAAAAAATAAAATAAAAAACACAAAAATATATTCTGGCTTGTACTAGAATTCTATCTTTGTTCAACAATGAGAAGTTCACAAGCTAGCAGAATATATTTATGTATTTTTTATTTTATTTTTCTACGAGCTACGAATTAGTCATTTCAGGCCTATGAAGACCTAAATTATTATAATATTACTAACCTTCGCAAGTTATCCTGTAGTAGAATAGAAATTATGTAATAAATATTATGTTTGAAAAAGAACTTGCGGTGTTTAATTCCTCGAACCTGTCACTGTTATGTTAAATGATGTTATATTTAATTTTTTTTGCATTATCCAAGATCGTACCAAGGACATAAGTCGATCTAATTAATCAGTATATTGATTGGGAATTTATTTAATGAATTCTGAACTTTTTCCTGAACTTCTAGGTTAATTATTATGAATTTTCAAGATGGTGGTCTTGATGACTTATAGGATTATGGTAGTAGAGGATTAAAAGTCTCTTTAAGCATTTTTAACATTGTTTATTGAAATTATTATTTTTTTACATAAAATTAAACATTATTACATTGATCGAGTATCGAACCAAGGACTAGAACTGATCGAATCATTCTGTAAAATGAATGCCAATTTTTTTGGTGAATTTTGGAATTTTTTCCGAAACTCTAGCTAAATAATTACGATTCAAAGATGGCGTCCAAATTCCAAGATGGCGAATGCCGCCGTAATAATAAATGATTACTGCACTCTAGCGGGTATGAATTCAACTGACATGTCGTCATCGCACTCTAGCAGATGATACAATGATGGTGATTTCCAGCAGACGAAGACAAGATGGCGGACATGACATCATACTAGTTGATATATACCTTGTTATTGGTGGTAGGTTTTTCTGTAGGTGGCTTCTGTGGAGGAAGGATCGTTCGCAATTTTTATTTTTTTTTGCCCTCACCGGGTTTGAACCGTGGACTCCGAGCTCTGTGCCGTAAAAGTTTGATTATTAAATATTTTTATTAAATTTTTACTTATTAAATTTTATTATAAATTTTAATATTTTTTCATTAAAATCGGATAATAAATTTAAAGATGGCGGGCGTAACGGAAACTGCAACGGTGACGTCATCCATGATGACTCAGAGGCTTATCGGAGGCTAAAGACATGGATGCTTAAGCCTACATATGGACATTTCTAGCTACTGGGATTTTTAAGGACTAAAACGGTAATTTTTCCCTCGAAACGGGAATTTTTTCCTCGAAAATGGGAATTTTTTTCTTAAAACGGGAATTTTCGAGTCATTTTGAGCCATTTTTGAGGAATTTTGAGGAATTTTTGAGTAAAAAATGGCCGCCGTGACGTCACAATCCAAGATGGCGTACGCCGACACCGACACCACGTGCCAGCGCCAGTTTCCGGACCGGCTAAGCTACACTACTAATAAAGTAAATTAACAAATTTAACACTGATTATAATGTTCACTGGGTATTTTTTTATATATCCTTCCAGTTTCATTTGTGACATTTTGTTTTATAAATAAAATTAAAATATACATTGATTCTGAAACTAAAGTTTGTAAAACAACAATTTAAATGGTAGAATATTTACCACCATAGTTAATATTTTTCATTTATTGTACTTAATTTTATTTTTGACCGCTGACTCTTAGATTCGGATTCGAGGGGTATATTCGAGGTTCTCTCTGGTATTAGAATTCCATTTGGATTCGAGAAAATTAAGAATTGACCTATTACTACAAAGAATTATTTTTTGTTCCATGGATAGACTAACATGTTTGAAGGTTTAGTTATTTAAATGGAGGGGGCACACACTTTGAAATATATTTCGGTACCGATTCATGCTATATCTTATTCATCCAATAATTTGAACGTGACAAAATAAACAAATTTATGTGAGCGTGCCATTACTCTTTCGAAAACAAAAACATAAATTAACTCAATAGGTTGGTGCCTAGATGTGTCTTCGGTTCTTAAACAATACACAGCATTACATATATAGGTACCCTTACATACTTGTTACATCCACAGATTTACTTTTACTCATACGTAGTTAGTCTGTACTATGAAGATGGAATGGCGAAATTTCATCAAGAATAATTAAATTCTGCTATAAGTTTTTTTTTTACTTTTATTTAGCGAAATTTCACCTTCCTCTTGTTTCGAAGGTCAAGTGTGCAATTTTTCAACTCTATCGGATGAAAAATGCGCGAACCTATGTCCCATAATGAATTCTCACTCGTTTAAGTGGAATATATAAATTATCTAACACAACACAAATCAAATGGTTCATGTTGGTTATTCCATTTTATTCACAAACTATTGTTAAGGGCTGTTCTCTGTTCTTGTAAATTTAACACTAGGCTCTATTGCATTTTATGTTTCGTTCATAATTGTGTGATCAAATATGTACTGAGTGTAATGATATTGCTGCAAAACATTACTAAAGTGTTGAAAGATTACTTGTGAGAAATTTTACAACTTTACAAATAGCTTTTTGTAAGTACGGAATTGATGAAATTACTTATGAGAACACAACAAATGTAACATAGTTTTTTTGTGTGTCTACAATCAACTGCCATGGAACATCTGTGGTACGTTACATAAATTGAATGTTTAATTTTTTTTTTAATAAATAGATTTTTTATTTTAATTTTAAACTCATTAGCTGGAATCACAAAGATCCGTCTCAACCATTCGTCACCCATTGTTCCGTTAATCACGAGACATGCAGCCAATCTGATGGCCCAAAAAATTCCATCCGTCCATCAGTCAAAACCTTGCCAAGCTTTAACATTCGACGGATGGAATTATAGCCTCAAAAATTTCTGAAAGGCACTGCCTTTATTTAAAATTTCTTTATTGTTTGTTTATTTGTTTGATTTCTTCCGTTTTTTTTTTAATTGTCTATGAACACGTTTTAGGTTGGAATTTTTAAATTAAATTGTCTGAGTTACAAAAATGTTTATAATTCTTGGTACGGTAACTCGAGAGTATATTTCAATATAAATTTCAGAGATTGTTTATCATTTCAAAGTGCTTATCGTACATGATCGTCCAACTAGTAAACCTTTACAAGGGAAATTTTTTCAAAAATTTAAGACTTTTTAATAGTTGACAGCAACCAAGAAGAAGAATATAATGATGGACGTGCGGATCATTAGGAATCACTAGCCTTGTTGATGGACGGACGGATGGCGGACGGACGTATGGCGGACGGACGTATGGCGGACGGACGTATGGCGGACGGACGTATGGCGGACGGATGGACGAGTGACGGATGGACTATACAGATCATTAAAGTTCAGCTTTGCCCACCTCTAAAGATGGATTTACGATTGAAAATCTTAAATATTATAAACTTACTTTGTACGCCGATGAGCATAAGTTTACTTATGTATATCTGCGAATTTACAGTTTATGATTGACTAGGTTGTCGTTAGTTGCAGCTTCCAGGCAATGAAAACGGGTGAGAATGCAGCCATGTTATATTATAAAGATGAATTTTTTAATTTGTTCGTATCGTCTGCATTTTGAGTGCATTTTGGTTAGGAATCGTTGCCCATCGATTTTTTTATGTGTCATTTTTAGTCATGGTAAAATTGGTTACTTAGAACAATGTTTCTTATGATTATGTAGTTAGTTGGAAATAAGACACGTGGTTACAACTGAACCTAAAACTTACATTTTAACTCGTGACGTGGAATTCTAACTCAAAAGAGATTCACAAATATTTTAAATTTAATATAAATACTATTTCATTTAATGTCATTATCATATGTTCAATGCCAAAATAAAATTGCTGTACCGTTTAAAACATATGATACACGTATCACGAATCCAACTTTATCCCATGATCCTGTTGACATCATCCTGTATGATTGATCCTTTACTACATGATGCTTGCTGTTTATAATTGAGTACGTCGAAAGATCCTGGACATAACAAAGTTATTACAATACAAACAATTTTAGGAAGTAAATAGAAAATTAATTTTCTGATTTTTATTTGATTTGATAAGACAAAAATTAATTGTCATCGCAATTTTTGTATTAGTATCAACGGATAGACTTGGATAGGTACGCAAAATGAAACTTTTACACCCGAAACAATAAAAAGAATAAATTTTCCGATCAAACATTTAATTTAAAATAATTATTGAATTTTTATTTTATTTATATTTTCGTTTCTCTAAATTAGGATTAAAGATAATTCCTTATTTCCTACTTTATTTATATATCGTAACCTGCATACCCCGAAGAAACGTTATTTCACACCAACACATTCTACTGTAATTTGATTGGTGCTTCCGAAAACACTTGGTGAAACTCTAACACGATAATCAAAACAATCATAGATTAATATCGTAGATACAAGACCATATCTTAATTCTTAATTTCCAATTGTAAACCCTCCTTGAAAGCAATTCAGAAAGACCGTTTAAAAAAACTATGTGTGAATACGATAAACAAACTCTGTCGCGAACGCTGTTCGCTCTGCCATCTCCTGGTACGACTGTAAACTAATTCGACTAAACTTCTCAACAACCGCACAGGTATGTGGTGCGCTCTGTGTTCTATCTTATGAACTGGACGTAAACTCGATGACATCCGTGCGACATCGTTGGAGCACCCAAAATCAAAGGTGTAGAAAAATATTTTATTTCATTAGGAAAATAAATAAATGGGGATTAAATGTTATTTTTTTATATGTTAGTGCACAATGTTAGAAATGCATATATATATATATATATATATATATATATATATATATATATATATATATATATATATATGTATGTATATATGAGGCCCATTATCATTATGCAGATACAGATAGTGAAATTTAAAATGGAATTTTATATTTATTGAAAATATTTTATTAAATGGAAATAGGATGTTCAAAATACTTGCCACAGGTCTCTAACAATTGTGGTGCCGATTGAATCATATTTCACAGTACGGATGATTATTTTGAAATTTAGTCGGTTCGAAAATAAAATTTATTAAAATTTGAAGAAGGGTTTAGTGAATATTGCTTTATTTAGCCATGTTTTAAAATAAATTGCTATCTCTTCACGGAATATTTTTTACAGCATGAGTAATTAAAATAAAGTGATAAATAGTTTTGGGTCATTATTCATGCATAGATATACTTTTTATAAAAGGTAAGAGTGTTTGATTTTATATTTAATTTTTATCCATAGTTGGCACTAGTGTTATACAGGATTGCGTAACAAAAATACAACACTTTAATGTGGTAAATTGTTGTTACAGAATCTAAAAAAATTGTTAAAGATATAAATTTAAAACTTAAAATGTTAACCTATGGCTGTTAATCAGATACAACATTATTTATTTTTTATTTTTTATTCATAAGATTTATTAGCTTGACGAGATCTGGGACAGCTTGTACGTATTTGAAAAAATAAACGTTATTTTGGCTCTTTTTATATAAATTACACCTGTAATGATATGATAATTTGATTTTAATAGGTTTATTCGTGTACAGGAATTACATTAAAACAACAATCACGATATTTTCACACTATTCGTTTGAATGGAAAAATCACAATTTATTTTTGCAGTTTGCATAATTCCCTGCCAAATAAAGTTAAAAGGAGGTGAGTATACTATTTCATAAAAATAAATGTACCCGAAAAAACCAAAGTGGTCTATAATTAACTCATACGTGTAGTGTATATTAGCAATAAAGAAAATATTTTTTTAACCCTTTCAGAATAAATTCCTGTTTTTTTTTCCCCCTTCATATTAGTAAAACCTTATTAATATCTGTACTTTTACTGCACATATTGATTTTCGCTAGATGTTTTACTGATTTTAACTTTTCTTACAATCTTACGATTTTTGTTATCTCTCGAAACTTGCACAAGCTACTCCGTAAGTGGAAAGCTAATTGTTTGTTTGACGTTAAATCAGTTAAAATCATAATGACGAAATAAATACCTGCATCAGCGATAGGGTCCCGGTGGTGCCTCCGAGATAGCCCGAGAAGTGACTAGAAATGCGACAGCAACGAGACTGCGAAAAACACTGCAATAACTGTGTCAGCCACCCGCGGCTAGCCTATGGTTTCTGGCCTAGCTATACGAGTTGGTCAAGTATGGTCAACACAGGCTTGACGCCTGTATTTTATTTTTCAGACACTTCATTGGCCACTCCCAAATTCTGCTTTCTCCTTCCCCTTTCCAACACGTATTCTAAATGTTAAACAGGCAAGAATAACACACATTGTTATATAATAACCTTTCGGCCAGATGCAAAATTGCTGTTTTCGTAACCATCAGCTACAAGTTAGCTGAACATATTTACACCCTGCCGCAAGAGAATTTAGAAAGAAATACTTCAGTTCCTTTCAGTTTTCTTAGCTGATAAACTTTAACATAAGTATTATAAAATATGGGTTCCGAGCGCAGGATGGAGACTATATGATGTATTGCCGAATGCCACCTTGGATTGTGTGGTTATGGCGGCTTGGATGACCTTGACCACGGATGTAATCTATGGTTCCTCCATATTGGATAGTGACATCACAGCCGCCATTTTAGATTCTACCATACTGCTTTCTGATGTCACACTCACCATCTTGATTTAGTTTCCTGGACACCACCATCTTTTTTTCGTTTGCTGGAGGCACTATCTTGTTTTCGTTTGTTGGAGGCACTATCTTGTTTTTGTCTGCTGGAGGTTGTCATCTTGGATGATATAATGTCCACCATATTGTTTTCTTATGCTGGATGCCAAAATGTTTTGTTCTAATGTTTATTCCTCAAGTGCTCCAGCACCGCTCTGTCATTGCAACGTAAGGTCGATGTTCCATGATCTACCATTGTCTTATTACTCTTATAGATATATTAAATACATAAATTTTTATACCAAATACATTAGAAGTAAGATGATTTGAACCATGACAGATCAGAAATATGGTACGGAAATCATATGCTTTTGACCACATGACCGTCGAAACATATACCAGACTATGATTTAAATAAATTATATACATATATGTATGTATACATCAAATACTTTGACATGTAATTTTTTAGTATAAAGGAAAAATTGTACCACCTGTTTGAGCCCTAGCCACCATCTTCGTTTTGAATCCTTTTAACTAGGAGTGCTGGTGTCACGTACTGCGCAAATCGTCTGCTAGAGTGTGCTGCTGCCATTTTTTTTAAATATTTGCTAAGAGGAGCACTAACATCGCATACTGCACATATCGTCTGCTAATGTGGACTACCACCACATTGGTGTCAATAATCAATATGTCAACTATTCTAGCATTCACCATCTTGTTGTCTATCTTGGCTGCCATATTAAAAATCGGTAATTATTACACAAATATTCGGAAAAAACTTAAAGTCTTTAAAAAAATTTCCCATCAATATATTGTTTGGTTCGATCAGTTACCATCCTGGTTTACTCCTTGTTCTGTGCAATAATTAAATTCAGCTTAAAAATCATTATTATTGTAAGTTAGTAATTTAGACTACAAACAAGGACTCTACACAAGGCAACTGCCCAGGCTGAATATATATACTTCGTATGCCTGCCATTGAGACTATGTTCTGTGCACCTAAGTATAATAAGTGTGCTAGCTACAAGCATATGGCCAAGTGTCTCCGAACGATAATGCCTAGTTTATTGATATTTGTTATGCTTTTCAACCAAGTTATGGCCTCTGTAAGCATATTGGTCAAGCGTCTACGAACCACGAGGTCTTCTTTGTCAATACAATGTATGCAATACATCCAGGAAAAATAAGCCAAATTCTCCTTACCATGAGGGTTACTGTGCGGATATAAACAATGTGCTATACACTTACTTAAATATTACTTTCAAACATATAAGATAAGAGTCCCGAACTGCCAGACCTGCAGTACCGCATAAACCTTATGCACTTAAAGATGTCTATAAGGTATATTGCAAGCATTTATACCATAAATCTTCGAATTACAGAAAACATTAATGATTATACACCAATCACATTCGACTAAAGAGGCTTATACTGACTATACACATCATGCTTAAGCATAATATAGTACCTTTCAAAAACTAAGAAGAGACGTTTTTATCACTAATAAAGAAAGGCACGCTACTTACCATAAACACTCATACCATTGATTCTATCATTATATCCAACCAATAGTACGTATATTAATGTACTAGCTGTAGTACCCGGCATTGCCCGGGCTGAACACAGGGTGAAGGGGCCCTTTTTCGAAATCAGATGTAGACAGTAATTGTCTTCTTGATTTGAATGTCAAGTGTGCAAAATAATTTATATCACTGGTAGAACCCGGTAGACGTTGTTCTGCCAGTGTTTAGTTATTTACCTCTATATATCTAAAAATTGGTGGTATGTATATAATGTAGACTCTATAAAGCACTATAGATTACTTATATGGAAAAGATTCCATTATCTAGCTAATGCTCGGCATGCGTTGCATGCCTCATTCGGTTTTGATTTTGTAATATGTTTGAAGTATTTACACATATATAAATCATCTATCCATCTCTCTACATATATATCTTTTTCTCTATCTACATCTCTATATCTATGTTTTTTTCTATTTCTCTTTATCTCTCTATATCTACATGTATACATCTATACCTCCCACCATATCTATGTTTTCTATATACCAATCAATATATAGCTCTATACATCTATATATCTCTATACATCTATATATCTCTTTATCTAACTCTATTTCATTCCCTTTACCTAGCTCTATCTCAACATATCTCTCTGTCTCTCTAAATATCATTTGTATCTATCACTCTATCTCTGTCTCCCTTTTATATTTAATTAAATTGTGTCATGCGTGCGCACTTATACAACGAAAACTGACGAAGTTCCGCTATATAATATGAAATAAACACATTTATTGAAACGACTATCGGGCTACCTATTGTTTATATCACACATGAAATGAAATGTCTGGGTTTGTATTTTATTCAGTTCAATTCTGTGAATTATCGCTGTTTATATATAATTCAGTTCAATTCTGTAATGTGTGCGCACTCATACATCGAAAACACACGAACTACTGCTAAACGATAAGAAATACACCCATTTTTTTTGAAACGATTGGTGCTCTTACAATTATTGTACCCTCTCAGAAACCTTCACGGGCATGCGCATAACAACTCACCAAAATTTCATCGCAATGGGATGAATGGTATAAGAACGCATATGGCACAAACAAAAGAAAATTCAAGACATGACGAACGCTTCAAACGATGGCACTTTCAAAATTCAAGGCAACTCTATCGTTAGTTCGATAGCCGCCGCGAGCTCCACTAAGCGGGCTGGTCTCACCAAGGAGAAGTATATGAATTTGCCAGACCTTACTATGTATGCGATCGTGTGGCAGACATAGATAAATGAAACTCACACACTATTTGTATGTCTATGACCTATGATTTTTTCTGTTATAAAATTAAATTATCACACTTTCAATCCACTATGGAGGGAATATCACATGGATATGTAGCCTATGTGTTAATCCAGGTTATAAACTATATGCGTGCCAAATTTCAATCAAATCCGTTCAGCCGTTTTTGCGTGATTTAGTAAGAAACATCCATCCATCCATCCATCCAAACTTTCATATTTATAATATTAGTGGGATACTAACTTTGTTATCATATTATATCCTGCAATCATATCATACCCTACCAATAGTCTCTTACCAATTGTATCCTACTTATCGTATCCTATCGTATCCTTATCGTATCTTTATAAGGTTCATTTTCAGTGTTCACTTTCTCATTACTAAGAATGGTGACATAGATATCACCGTTGCGTGGAAGCTACAATGAACCGGAGACCAATGAATTGCATATTTGTATTCGTAAATAAGAATACTTATTAAACTAAAGTTGTTATAGTTTCAGTCTTCAGTTAAATCTCTTAGCAAGCCTTTTCCCTTGGTTTTCCATAACAAACTGAATGATAATAATTTTCTTTTAGAACGAAAAAGAGAGAAGAGGTCCATTGAAGCAGTTAAGTAGTATATAATAAGGCATCCGAGGACTGGCTTCTTGCTGAGGGTAGAGGATTGTCGAACCATCTTGGATGGTGACAACACGGAGGCCACCTTGGATTGTGACATCATGGCAGCCATCTTGGATTACCTTGACCATTGACTATTGACCTTGGCAATTGACCTTGACCTTGAAAATGGCGGCCATCTCTGATCCGCCATCTCTGGTTCAGCCATTTTGAATGTCCCATCCGCCATTTGGTTTTCTAGAACTTTCTGCCAATTTGAATTATGTCATCACTATTGCAATTTTCGTTACGGCCGCCTTCTTGAAATACTAATATTTTTATGCTAGGAAATCGGAAACAATTTTAAAATTCATAAAAAATTTAATTAATACATTTTCTATTAAAGTACTCCACCATCTTGAATTAAAACATCACCATTGCACATTTTATTATGGTCGTCATCTTCGATTCTATAATTTTTCAATTTTCGTTATTTTTTATTTTATTATTTTTTTAATATTTTCCCAATTAAAAAAATAAAATTAATACAAAAAATTTAATAATCAAATTTTAATAAAATATTTTTTAAAAACTTACATTATGAAGTCCTCGGTTCGAACCCAGAAAGGGAAGAAAGTAATGACTACGGATTCTTCCTCCACGGAAGTCACCGCCGGCAGACTGACCTTCCACCACTAATGCCAAGGTATATATCGCCAGCTAGTATGATGTCATGTCCGCCATTTTAGTTTTGTCTGCTGGAGACCACCATCATTTTTTTCGTCCATAGGAGTGCACTGCAACTATGTTATTATAATTTTTACGCGCTAAATTGCAGTAATAATTTTTTATTATTGTTGCACTTGTTATTTTGAAATTTTAACACCATCATGGAAATGCGTAATTATTTAGTTATAAATTCGGGGAATATTTCAATATAAATTTTAAAAAATCTCCAATTAATTTACTGATTGATTTGATCGATTCCTGTACTTTGTTCGATACGTGATCGATGCAAATCATTTTAATTTTATGTAAAAATAAATAATTACAATAAATATGGTGGAAAGTCCTATAAAAAACCGTGAAATTCCTCTACTACCTTCCTCCAGTAGGCCGATCGTGACATATTGGTCGCCCTCTTAGAAATCTTAATATTTAACTTAGAAATTCGGAAAACATTACAAAAATCAACCAAAAATCGTCTATTAATGCAAGATTGGCTCAATAGATTTTCGACCATGGTTTGATTCTCGGCCAGTGATAAGAGTAAATTAAGCATAAAATAGATTTTAAATTCTGTTTCCCATTAACTTTTGTGGAGTTAATAAGTCAATCACTCTACGAAAAACGACTTTAAATACGATACCTGTCCGACGAAATAAATAGGGTACATTGACGCTGTGCCAACCATTGAAGTCTAATTTTTCGATACTTGGAATACGTTTCAAACAGGTATTGTCAAATCTTAGGCGTGTTGACCAAGCATCTCCGAACCAAGAAGTATTTTTCGGTGATACTCGAAAAACATTTTTATAAAGGCATTGTCCAATGTCAATTCTTCAAACCAGATATCTTCAAACCAGGACACCAATCATTTCTTGTGTACAGAGTAAACGATCCACAATCAATGATGAGGAAACACATATGGAAGCTCAATCAAAAAAAGGAAGCATAATCGGAAGCACAATAAATGAGAAGGAAGGACAATTGGAAGCAAAATTAAAAAAAGAAGAACAATCGGAAGCACATTCGACAAAGAGGAAGAACAATCAACGAAAAGAAAGCACAATTGGAAGCATAACCAACTTAAAGATTTCACAATATAAAGGAAACATATTTGGAAGCACAATCAACGAAAATCACAATAAAAATAAAGCATAATCGGAAGCACAATCAACGAAAAGGAAGCTCATTTAGAAGCACAATAAACGAAAAGGAATCACATTTGATAGCACAATAAAAAAGGAAGAACAATCGGAAACATAATCACCAAAAAAGAACACAATTGTTTGCACAATCAATTAAAATTAAGCACAATAAAAAAGGAAGCTTTATTACGAGAAATAAGTTGTAGAAATTAGATTACAAGAAATAAAACTTTACATTTTTAAAATCTAAATAATTGATTATTTTTCAATATTATACACTTGCAAGTTAAACAATTTATTATTTTATGTAGCCGGCTTCCCTCAGATCTTTAAGTATGGAGGCCACTTCGTCGATGTGTGAGTATTTTCCTCTACGAACCGATGCCACCAACAGTCTCAGGCGATCAACCAATATGTTAGGATTTTACCATGGCATATAATCAATCTCTTCTGCTTTCGTTATCTACCTGGAATGTTTTTTTTTATATATTTTTAAGATCACTGTCGTCCCAGAGTTTGTTGTAAGCTTGATCAGATTAATTTATTTTATCACGCCGTTTCCACCGTTTCGGTCTCAGGGCTTAATCACAGCTCTCGATCTTGCCAGCCTTAGGTGCTTCATCACAGTCTTTGGTTTTGTCACCAGCCTTAGAGTCACTGTCACCATCATCCTAGAAGTCAGAGTCTTCACCCAGATTTCGATAAGAATTTGAAATCGTTGACGTCGAAGATTCTTCATCGTCTTCAATGTTCCTTTTTAAGAGTCCACCTTTTTTTACGGAGTACGGAGGAGCTACCTGAATTTGCCTTAATTGTATTCTCACTTTTCACGTTATGGATACTTCCCTTGTCTTCATTCTTCCATAAATCATCCACTTCGTTCAATTTAAATTCTTTGTCGAGTTCAGAAGACCTATGAATATACTCTTGTTCAAGACAAGGAAAATTATTCATTTACTGAAGAACACTCATCTTCAGAAAAGTAGCTTCATCGTTGTCCTCTAGACTGCAAGCTGCCTTGAGGTTACAAGTTCTGTCGTGTCTTTTTATGCTCTCTCTTCGCGTAAACGACTTGTTATAACGATTTTGTTTAGTGAATTTTTAACATAGTCATTCTTCTCGTGTTGTCTACCATTCTTTCTCAAGAAAAATTTCTTGCTGCACAACTTTCGATACAGACGTAGACATCGAACAGGGATCCATATTAGAAATTGAGACTAATACCAGATGTTTAGTGATAGTTTTAAATTGGAACCATGAATTAAATAGAATTTTGTTTATATATATTTCGTCAGTGAGAGTAAATTTATCTCATGCAAGAAACACGTTGCAAGTAGTTCCTATTCCCGCCAACAGATAGCATCACGTGTTCTGTTGAGGTAAACAATATTTTTTATGCGGGATGAAGGATGCTCAATCACGGTCGAAACAGAAGGAAGGCTTCGCTAGACATCAAGGAGAAGGAAGTTTGTCTTGCTTCATAGTGCTCCTCAGCTGTCTCAAAGTATATTATTTGACTGAGTAGTTGTAGTTTTTTTTTAAATTCCACCTGATTCTAATATCGTATGTGCTGATTTAGTTAAAGTAATCCAGCATTTTATTCGAAACTATGAATATAATTACATGCCTCATTAATTAATTTTTTTTTTCATACTTTAAGTGATATCTCAAAATAACCAGAAGAGTTCGGACAACAACAGCAGATGTGTCGACAGTAATAATCAGCATGCATTGAAAAAAAATGCACGTATTGCTTAATCATAAACCATAAAATTTCAATTAAATTGCACTTTAATCTCATAGCAGTAAGAGTAATAAATTTGTTTACATTTTAAATTTTGTTAATATCTCATCTACATAATTCATTGATGAATGTCCTGTTTTATTATTTTCAGGCACCAAACACAGTTTATTAGAATGTCTTATGCCCTCAAGTTTGCTGTTATAATTGTTGTTATAATTTAAGTCTTCAGCTAATTTACTTAGCATCCTTTTTCCTCTGGTTGCCACAACAAACAGAACGATAGCAATTTTCTTTTAGAGCAAAAAAGAGAGAAGATGTCTGCCACTGAAGCAGGGAAGACGTCGTTGGGGGCTCCACGGAGCCCCGCGCGACTGTCAAGAAGATCCGCGCCGACAGTGAGATCTTTGCTGGTATTAAGGAATTAAGTATAGCTGATTTTACCTACGTCAGATTCAGAGAGTCTGTTCGAACTTTGTGATTACTGCCGCTTCGGTCGAACCCGTATTATAGTGCTTCAAGACGTAGACTAGGATGAGCTGTCGCTACGAGTCCGACCCTGGTGAGACTGTTCCTGTTTAAAAGATTTTGCAGTTTCAAAGGAATTCGCTGAATTCTGGTTTCTGAACACGAAGCTTTGACCGTAGTCTTTAGACATTCCTTTCAGCTATCCTGTTGCCGTTCTTCCATTGAGAACTGACCCAGTAGTCCTGAATACGACGATCTGCGAATCTACCAACTAAAATTTAGGTAGCGAACAAAGTTTTGTGCCTGTGTCTCAAGTCGTATCACTAAAAATATTTCCCATTAATCACACATAAAAGTGAAACTAAAGTAGGCTCTTAGTTTATATCCTATGTTGTCTCTAGCTTCACGATAACTTATTTACGATTAATTTATTTTCTTTTAAGATAGTATTAATAAATGATAATCACAATGCTGATATGTTAAAATACCTATTGGGTGATTTCACTGTCAAATATGTACAGCAATGTACCTAATAGTTAGAGACCCGTGAAATTCGCGAGTTCATTTCGTGTTATGCTAAAATTCAAATAATTATACCTTAGTGTTGCTTCTGTCATTGGTTCACTGTTAATCTGGAGGACTGAGGGCCAATTAGAGACCCTCACTCATAGAAGTGTCGAATCACAGGCCACCCAGTCGAGACGACTCACAAGTCAGCAGCCAATGAACAGATGGAATTTGCCCGAGTGTGTAGAGGATATTGGAGTCTATCCTGGAGGTCATTGAACCCGCGAATTTCACGGGTCTCTACTAATAGTACTAAAATATATATATTTTTTATTTTGTAAAATTATTTGCTGTTTATTTCTTGATAATATTAAAATTAATAGTAACTAAGAGTAAAATTAGTAATATAATTAAGTAGTGATCATATACATGTTTGTTATGTTGGTATGAATTAATTACACTTTTCCACACCAGTATTACTTTGAATCATATTACTATTTTTATTTTACGACACAATCATTACTTGATATTTATTATACGCTATAGTTGTTTGCCTTCCATGCTATTTGCTAAGAGTGCGTGCTGGGTAGACTGCCACGCAAAAGTCATAATGATAAAATCCATTCAGTTATTGTGAAAACTATGTACTAATTTAGCGCTATTATAGACGTAACACATTGTAATATAACGCGTTTGTAGAATTTTCTATCATTAAGTCGAATGGATATTGGCATGTTTTTTATTGTTGCATGGGGAAAAAACCTCCCTATCTGAGCACTAGATGGCATGAGCGTGTTGAACCTTCTGAATATTTATAGTATTGTCAAGTAACTTTGGATCAATTCACAGCCTGTGTGAGCGTCGTTAAGATGCTGATCCATAAGCGACGAAGCTTGATTTTTAAGAGTATTTTGAGAAAAAGGACCACGATAACTCCCAGTGTCCTCTCTTAAGTCAATAAATTCAGATTCGGAAGGTTTCGTCCCAATCGGAACACTGTCACAAACTTAGATTGATACACCCACGGAAGTTCTTAAGTTCTTAAATAGAGTTTCGCAAATGGAAGTATTTATTTATGATAAGCAGCATTTTCCCCTTGACAACTATCTAGTCGCTGTGACCTCAGGTGTTCGTGTCTGCACACGTACGCACGTTGTTGAACAGGTAGCGGAAATGTGGGATCTGCTGTTCCGTCAAACGGGGGTCGGAGCAACAATTAGCCAGCAGCTTTCCACCGTGTGCCACTGGCGCGGCGCCGTTCCCAGGCTTCTTTACGGTCGCGCCTGTGAGTTCGCTTCCTGAATGTTTATTATCGCGCAATGGCGGCTTCAGGATGACTTTTCGGGAGGGGCTATCGCACAAAGAAAGGTCGTAGTTGCATAAAATGAAAGTGGTCAGATATTGGCCTTGGAATATTATTTACAAATTACAGGCTTCAAATACAGAACCTTAGTAGCTCCATGCAACTTTTGATGAGATAAAAGTTTATCATATGAAACTAAATATTTAAGTAAACATAAATATACACTAATCAATAAAATTGGTCTCGGGAGGGGCTATCGCCCCCACCGCCCCCCTTCTGGAGCCGCGCTTGTTATCGCGCTGAACAGAATATTTGGGTAGGAAGCAGGCTCATAACTAACTCGTTGAGCACACCAGTGAAAGCTCCTTTTTTTAAGCTATCCAATGACACGTAGAACATGAAGTAATTTTCTTGATCTTTTAAAATGTCTTTTTTTGGCTTGTAGAAGCAAGCTTAATAACCAAATCTTTTCCTGTTAAACCTCGCCTTCTAGAAAACACCAGACAGTATTACATTTTTAAAACAAACTTGAGGAGCTTGAATTTTCTAAATCGCTAACATTTATTTTACATAAAATTTGCTAACTACTGTTAAAAGCAAGAAAACCTGTGTTACAAGTCTAATCCTAGAAAAATATTTGATCCTGCAGTAATTTTCGTGGATTCTTGAAACCATAAAATAATTTTGTTAATAAATTTTGCATAGACCTTTCTATTTTAGAAGCAAATCATTTACATACATGTTTTTACAGTAAAAAATAATTAACATTTTTTACCCTCTACTATTTGAAAATATTTTTTTTTTCAAACAATCCATCATAACAATTACATATCATTATATTTTGGTGTTAAATTCGTGCAACATAATGTACAGACTACAGCAAAATTAAACTGAAAAATTGTTTTATTTTCTATTAAAATCATGAGTTTTATAAATTTTTATCATAAATACTTTTGAACGTTCTGATTCAATTCACCTTCGGTAGAAAATTTGATTGTTTTTGGCACATATTTGTATGTCACATATTTGTGTGATTTACTTTTGCTTATGAGATAACAGTAGGTATATATGGTTTTCAGTTTTTGAAATATTTAATTTGTTAGGGAGAGGATGGATCGGTGCAGTGTGGACCATAATTTTGCCTCCAGAATGTTGAGAAGTACACAAAATTGTGGTCTAGATCTCGATAAAACAGTGTAAATATTAACGAAAGTGATAAATTCGTGTATTCAATTATAGGCGAATACGAATGCGGAAATTTGAATACTTGTACAAATTTACGAATAGTAATAACGAATATGAATATTTTATTCATGTATTTGTATTTTTTTAAATGCGAATACGAATATTCACACAAAAATACAAATGCAACTTTACATACGATTTTCACCTGTAAATACCAATGTATTCATATTCGTATTCAGAGAAAATATTTTTTCGGATACATTCGTATTTGTATTTACGAATACAAATATGCCCATCACTGCCGGATACATAGGCAGATACAAAAACGTTTTTAAGGGGGAGGGGTGATTAAAAAAAAAAAATTAAATTACAATTTGGGTAATCAAAAAACTTAAGTCAATACATTATCAATCTCAACATGAGTCACTTCCTGTGACAGTCCAACCTGCATCACTAAAAAAACATACCTTTTTCATCACTTCGAGAGAAGATATATCATCCAATCCCCTTCTCCCTTTCGTCAACCTCTGACGGGAGACTGTCGTAGCAGAAACATTCTACGGTGATTAGCCATCTACTTCCGCTGTATGTAGGTATGTATTTAGTTGGAGAGAAACACAGTACGCAGGCTGGAAATTATTCTCGGGACCTTTACCACAAAGCCAACAGATCGGACTTGAGTGAGAACGATAGTTTTAATAGTTATTTTAAAAGGTATTTGACGCTTTTTATTTTAACATTCACTGAATCGGATAATTTTTTGATTAAAAATTGTTTGCCAGATTGAAAATTATAAAATCGAAAAAGAAAATATATTTACGCTAGTTAAATGCTGTGGGTGCTGTTTATTTACCTTCATCAGTACTTGTTTAAAAAAAAAAAGATCAATGATTAGTTCTATATTTTAAGCAAACAGCACACAGTTGAATCTTGAAGTGTTTGCCTCCGTGTTTATAAACACGTTTTTATTCCAAAACGTGTCATCAATTACTGGTAATGTCAGACTATAGGCCTGAAAATATTACCGTCTGCAACATATTTAAATTAACTAAAACAAAGTATTGGAATGATTTCAATTACCATTTTTTTCAGACATCATTCGCAAACGATTGTACAAGCATGCGGCATATTGGAATAAAAAAATGTTAGTATATGACACCAGTTTTTAATGTTACAAATTTTTCTGAGCAAGAGAAAATATAATTGGTAGCAGAATTAGGTAAAGATGATTAATAACTAAACAGAAGTAATTTTTTTAATGACAAATTCATCCAGATTTCTGCTGATGAAACGACTGACTGGCAAAGTATATATTTTTAGTTTTATCGCTGTCAGTAGTTACAATAATTAGAAAAAAATATTTGTAAGCAAAACAGTAGTCAGTTGCTTTAAGAGACCATTACAATTTATTTTAGTTCTATAAAAATTTTCATGGCATGTCTACCACACTGTGTTTAAAATTGTGTGCAATACTTTTTATGACTAAAGTGTCATCTTAACATATTAAATAATTTACGACATTGATATGTAGACTTTTTATAAGGATAGTTTTTCTTTGTTTTACAAAATTGTTGATGGCTTATTCGCTGTTTTCTTTACAGAGGATTGACGTGTCTCCCGAGATGTGAAAAGGAAAAAAAAATCTATATTTGCTTAAAAAAACACATTTATTTGCACAATAAAACATGATACACTTTTCTTATTTAAATTTTGTCGATAAAAAGGCGACTAGGTAAGGAAGTGCAGATGAGTGATAGATGATTGATGAGGGAGAGAGCGGTACTCGAAGGAAGAGAGGCGGTCGCTGCTAAGCCATCACCATGCGCTGTGCCCCAACGAGGCGATGGAGTGGCCGTACGACGAGATGCCGGCTCCGTACGACGAGATGCCGGCTCCGTACGACGAGATGCCGGCTCCGTACGACGCGATGCCGGCGCCGTACGACGCACCGTACCCGCCGCCGATGGCGGCGATGACCGGCGCGGCCTTGGCCACGACCACGGGCTGCGCGACCGGCACGGCGTACGGCTTGGGCACGGCGACCGGGTACGGCTTGGAGACGGGCACGGCGACCGGGTGGGGGACCGGGTAGGGCACGGAGTGGGGGACGGGCACGGCGACGGGCTTATCCACTGGGACGGGGTAGGGGCGGTCCACCGGCACGGCCACGGGCTGCGCGACCTTGACGGGGTAGGGGCGGGAGACGGGCACGGCGACCGGGTGGGGGACCGGGTACGGGACGTCGTTCTGAACGTGGACCGGGTACGGCTGCGGGACGCCCACCGGCACTTTGCGCGTGATGGTCACCGACTCCTGGACGGGCCCAGCGAGGCCGACTCCCGCGCCGTAGCCGTATCCCAGGCCGAGGCCGGAACCATAGCCCAGGCTGGAGCCATATCCCAGGCCGGAGCCATAGCCCAGGCTGGAGCCATAGCCCAGGCCGGAGCTGTAACCCAAGCTGGAGCCGTACCCTAGGCCGAGGCCAGATCCATAGCCCAGTCCAGAGCTGTAGCCCAGGCCGAGACCTGACCCGAGAGACTCGCCAAAGATGCCCCTCTTCTTCTGGCTCTTGTCCTCCTCTGCCGTTGCGAGAACGCACAGAGCTAGGGTGAGCACCGCTACCTGCGGGAAAAAACACACGGAGGTAAGGAAACTGACTCAACAAGTGTCTGTGAGTTGTGTTACCTCTTATCTCCTTTGAAAATAACATAACCCTTTATTAATGTAGATACCAGCCTACCATGATACAAGTGCTGCTTTTTTAGTAGTATTCATTGGTAGTAATTTCCCACCTACAACACTTTACTAACGCCAAGTACCTTGTACGATTTAAGCTCGTCATGGGTAATTTTATACTGTTCTCAATAGTACAAATTAAATTCTTTCTTGCTACATATCCATGTTGAAAAAAAAATTCAGTCAAGTAATATACTTAAACCCAAAACGATCACATACAGATATACCATTTGTTATTTCTACTATCTGAAGGACGTTGCTTGAATTAATATGAACCATTAAACTATGGTTTGAGGAATAGCATATTTAGTCTAAGAGACTTTCGTAACTTTTTTCTGATAGTTTGCACAAATTGAAGAACACTTTATACTTTTGTTTGTTTTATGTTTTCACAAAATTAAGCGTAAAATAAATATTTCTTGAAACTGAAGAAGCTTTAAGGAATTCTTTATTTTATATGTTTGGCCTATGCTTGAATTAAAAAAATAGATATATTTTTTTTTAGTTTTTGTCATTTTATTGTTAAATATTTGCTCATCTCGCATGAGTCCGATAAGCCCACTATTGCAGTAGTAGGTATAAAAAATAAAAAAAAAAATAAAAATTACTTTCCTGCATCTTTTGTTTTCGCTTGCCATAGTACGCGTTTTACGAGTTTGCTCTCAAGAAGTAATTGGAAGCATTAGACGATATATTGACAGACTTAAGAAATAATAAGGTTCTATTTGGTGGAGCATTGGTGTTACTATAGAGTGATTTCAGACAATAGATTCCAGTTTTACATCGTTCAACATCAGTTGATGAATTTAATGTTATTTGAAATATTAAACTTTTTTAAGCCAACAAATATGAGAGTTCATTTTAAACCGATCCAACAATATTTTAAAATAATTACTCGAGGTCGGTAACGGGACAGTACCTACACATCCAGTAACAGGAAAAATAACCTTACCATCTAATTTTAACAATATCGTTAGTACAAAAGAAGAATTAGTAGATAAGGTTTTCCAAAGCATTGAAACAAATTTTTGGAAATTACGCATAATTAAGCGGAAGAGCCATTCTAGCGGCTAAAAATATCGACGTATACGATATTATTCTAATCAGAATCGCAGGTGAAACGGTGACATACAAATTCTTTGACTACATGATAGACCAAGGTGAAGTTGTGAATTTTCCAACGGAATTGTTTAATTCATTCGATGTTACCATATTACGGTCACACATTTTGAAGTTGAAAATTGGAGTGCCAATTATATTACTCCGAAACATCCATCAGCCAAAGATATGCAATGGCACACGATTAGTAGTTTAAAAAATGATGAATAATCTGATTAAACCAACAAATCTGATTGGACATCATACCACTTATTTCAACCAACATTGCGTTCGAGTTCAAAAGGCTTAAATTTTCAATACGCCTTTGTAAGTGTGCGTTTTGAATTTAGAAGACGAATGCTTCTCTCAGGGCAATTATACGGCGCATGCTCAAGAGTCGGTAATCATCTGATCATTATGTTTATGCAGAAAAAGGACAAACAGTAGTCCGTGCACTGGCTTTAAAATGAAAAATTATTTAACATTAACAAAAAAAAATTATTCCTTTCCTTTCATTCCACAACACAGCCAAAGCCACAGCAACGCAAAGCATGGTATTACATTTAATAATGTGTTTCCTAGGTAAAACTATGTTCGCTAGAATATTTTCATTTACTTTCCTATTCATTTTATTTCAGACTGAGCCACAGATAGAGATAAAATTTGTGATTATAAACTTTTTCAATTGTATTAATGTGAGTTTATGGTCCATTATGTATAACAATGTCAGGTTGCTTTTAAGCTTCTATTGTGGCTGGCAGGGATTGTCTGTGAACGATTAAGTAGTCTCCTGGCCGTTTTCATGAGAGTGATTGTAAGGGTAATTTTTCGTATGTATAATTCATTGTTTTTTATTTCATTATAATTAATAATTAAATAAAATAAATAATTTTTGAGTAAACATTCAAAATTATTATTAATTTTCGTTATCAACAAAAATTTATCTGAATTACTATGCTAAATTTATTTATTTGTTTATATAAATGTTAATATTAATATTTAATACTGAGTATTTTTTTTTGTTTTTAATTAGATTGAATAATACTTATTCAAAAGTACAAATAATTTCACTCAAGTGCTTTCATTGTTTTATTTCCATTAATTATTGGCATGTAAAATTTATGTTAGTTATATTATAACGCCAAATAAGTACCTATAACTTCTTACACGCTTGCATAAATGTACGCACCCATTTTTTTTTTTAAAGCGGATCATAATTATTTAATTTAACTTTTCACAGATTCGTTATCGACCCGATATTAAAAATTAAAATTGAAGGTGTCTTGTCGTGGGACGCCTTACCTTGAGGAACATTCTGCGATGTGTGCGCGTCAGCTGGTCCGCAGTGGAATGATGCCTGGCCAGGGGTCGGCCCGGGAGCTTTATACCCCTCGAGTCGCCAGACGAGACAACATCCTGAGGTGTCCCCTGCTGGACCGCGCACCAGGTGGCAGCTTCGAAAGGGGCCGGAGCCAATTATGGAGGGAGGGGTGGGAGGGGGGATTCGGCTGTATTATCACCGCCATTAACGTACGGTGGTTGTAGATCCAGAATTTTTCGCCTTCCGTCTCTCTCTCTCTCTCTCTCTCTCTCTCTCTCTCTCTTCCACCATCTCTCTCAGGGGGTCTCGGCGGACAGCCACCTCGCCCTCCTCCGTACCCTCTGAAGGTTCTCGCTTTCCCCGGCGCCCCATCCCCGACGACTGCAACCCGGGTGCGACCACGTGGGGAAACTCCGCTTCGCTTTCTACTGGACCGGCGCGGTCAGTTCGCGCTTCCGAGACCGCCACGACGCGTCGGGAGCAGTCGGACTCCTGACGGGAGAGTGCTGCGTGCCCCGACTGAGGGCAGGAAACATCGCGGACATCTCGTACTGCTCTAATTACACCGCGGACGTAACTTCTTGTTTCCACCAGGGGCAAGAGCACACTTTGGCGTCCCAACCAAGCAAAAACCTTTCCCGACAACACCTCATAGCGCCACCACATATTAATTCCAATATTTAAAAAAAATTATTCCACTTATATGGTAAATACATATATTTATTTTCAGTCTTTTTATTTTTAATACCCACATTGCAAATTGGATAGTACGAGAAAAATGCCAGTTTTTAAATATTTGATGATATACATGAAGGTATATCTTTTATTTCAATTAATTCAGTTCATCTGCCCTCCAAAATTTATGTCTTCCAACATTACGATGTTCTAGTAAATATCTATAGTAATAATTACTCTGCCAAGTTGACGCCCTCCCAAATGCGGCGCCCGAGGCACAAGCACCGTCTGCCCCCTTGTAGTTACGCCCCTCAAGAACACAGTGCAACTACGCCTACCCATCGCACTGCCAACACGCAGACAAATGAATGGACGAACACTGGTGCAGGCACGCCGGTCAGCCAGAACCTTTCCACTGGAACACGAGCCCAAACTCTCGAATATCACTAACTAAATTTCCTTTGAGTTTGAACTGGTGAACTGAGTGAGGTAAGAAGAGTTCTTAAAAATGCTTAATCGACATTGCTATAAATGAAGCCGGTAGCAGTTGGGGAGATTCATTACCACTTGTAACTCAGCCCAAAAAAAAAACATGACATTTTTAACTTCATTTTGACTGTATTTGGTGTGCTACTTTGAAATATTAGAATGGTGTTTCTTTGTCTGTTATAATTTTTTGGATTCGGTATATCTAATTAATGATTTTTTTTTTTTAATTCATCACATTTATTACAGATAAAGCTCTTTATGTCAATTATTTTCTGGAAATTTTTCTTTCTTCCCTAAAGTCGTATCAGGCTTATTATATGAAAATATATTTGTTGATAAACTATGTAGTGTTTAAATTACATTTAATATAGCACATAAAGTCCTTAGTTTTACATTTAATTGAAGATAATAAATATTAGTAAAATAAGTTTTATTAATGGTCCTGATGTATCTGCTTCATACGTGATAAGTACACCTTCCAGTAGAAATGAATAGTCATTTCTGAATTTCTTAGAAGAGTACCTAGGGTACTTTCGCATCATCCTGAGACTATGATTATTTTTTTACTTTACATATGGTATGCAAAACAGAAAACTGCTACAGAGGACGAATGGGAAAATAACAGAATCTTACAATTTATTGTTCCCATGGTTTGGAAGGAGCTCATTAAGAACTTCGATGAGTGTTATTTTTGTGTTGTAACTACTGGCATGAACATTAATAGTTGCAGGAAACGGATACGTCAGGATTTAACCTCTAAAAGACAGCGTGTCCCTTACTCAGAGAAAAAAATCATATTCCATCGTTCCATCAGCTTCCAGAGATCTCTAGGAATAAATTTAATACGTTTGTATGTTCCTTGTGGTAACAGAGCAAAGGAATGACTATTATTACGTAAAAAATAAGTGTGGAATGTCCGCAATGTTTTAAACTGATAAAGTATCTGACATGAGTCTCCAAAAGAATAATTTCAATTATTTGCCTATATATTAAATTATAAGAATATACTTGTCAGTGGAATAATATATTATCATTTTAAGGAAAACGATTTACTATCAATTTTCTCTTATTAAAACGATTTTGTGTTTGATCAAGATGATGGAGGACTTCTGATGAATTTTTTCATGAATTATGGCGAATTTTTATTTGTTTATTGACAGCTGCTCTAAGCTGATGTAAGTTGTCTACTTGAAGACACTTGGGGCCAATTCTGGTCCATACTCATTGTTCACTTAACCAAAAGGAAAAAAATTCTACTTTAGCATTGCTCATGGAGAATATTACGTTTCACAAATATCAGAGGGTAACTTTTGATATATATCGTCGCTTCTTGTGCCTATGGGGAAACATAGCTAAATACAACAATGAATAACAAAAAAGTGTCATAAAAAAAGAGGAAATAGTTCTTTAAGAAAATAATTCATTCGTTAACCATTATTTGGACAAGCCAAGGTTCAGGGTGTGGTGTGGTTGTGTAGTCCGCCATCTTGGATTGTGATCTCAAGGCGGCCATATTGGATGACCTTGAAAATAGCGGCCATCTTAGATACGCAATCTTGGATTACCTTGAACTTGGAGGCCATCTTGGATCCGCCATATTGGATGAAGTCATGGCCGCCATTTTGTTTTCTCAAACATTCCGCCATTTTGAATTATGACATCACTGTTGC
The DNA here is from genome assembly GCF_032445375.1 of Bacillus rossius redtenbacheri. Lineage (NCBI taxonomy): Eukaryota > Metazoa > Arthropoda > Insecta > Phasmatodea > Bacillidae > Bacillus > Bacillus rossius. The sequence continues at coordinate 27,935,472 of NC_086336.1, read as the reverse complement.
AATTTTCGTTACGGCCGCCATATTGAATATATTTATTTATAAATGGATTTTATTGAAAAAAAAAATATTATTTATAAAAAATAAATAATCTAAATTTGATTAAAAATATTAAAAAAACAAATGTTGCAAGTTTCGTTTCGGACGCCATATTGAAAATCCGTAATTTTTGTGTTAGAATATCGGGAAATATTTTAAAAATTATAAAAAATATATATCGAATTGTATAATAAAAATGTAATTAAAACATTATTAAAAATAATATATTAAAAATGTACACTTACCTCATGGAGCTCGGAGTCCTCGGTTCGAACCCGGCTAGGTAAAAAAAAAGATGGCGACAGGTCCTTCTCCCCTAAAGGCCGCTGGCAAAATGACCTCCCACCACTTATGTCAAGGTATTAATATCATCAGCTAGTATAACGTCAATTCCGCCATCTTGAAAATCTTTATTTTTGATCCAATTTTAATGAAAAAATAATTAAAATTTATAAAAAAATTAAACCATCCATTTTTAAGAAAAATCTAAAAAAAACACAGTTGCACATATCGTTACGATCACCATCTTAAACTCTAGAAATTTAACATGTTTTGTAATGCCCGCCATCTTGGATGACTATGAAATCATCGCTACACTTTATGTTATGTCCGCCATATTGGATTCTAGAATGTTGCATTTTTTGTTAAGGCCACAATCTTGAAAAACTGCAATTTTTATGCTAGAAATTTGGAAAAAAATTCAAAAATTGTAATAAAAATGTATTAATCAAATATGCATAAAATAATTTTAAAAAAAAACGCACTTACGACTTGAAGTCCTCAGATCGAACCCGGTAAGAGCCAAAATTTAAAAAAAAACATCGTCGACAGATCCTTCCTCCACGGTAGCCGTCGGCAGACTAACCTCCTACCAATGATAAAAAGGTTTATATCGTCAGCTGGTATGACATCATGTCCGCCATCTTGTCTTCGTCTGCTGGAAGCCACCATCTTGTTTTCATCTGCTAGAGTGCACTGACGTCATGTTATTTTAATTCTTACTCACTAGAGTGCAGTAATCATTTATTATTATTACTGTGACATCCGCCATCTTGTCATTTGGGCACCATCTTGGAATTGTGTAATTATTTAGCTAGAAATTCGGGAAAAATTCCAAAATTCACCAAAAAAAATTGCAATCAATTTATAGATAGATTCGATCAGTTCCTGTCCTTGGTTCGATACTCTATCCTTGCAATAATGTTTAATTTTATGTAAATAATATTAATTTCAATAAATCATATTCAAAATCCTAAAGAGACTTAACATCCTCTACTACCAGCCTCTAGTAAGCTATTATGACTGCCATCTTGGGAATTTGTATTTGTTGACCCATAAATTTGAAAAAAATTCTAATATTCATAGAAAAAATCACTCATTAATTAACTGATTGAATCGATGTTTGGGCAAAGCACAAAATTCAGTAATTTAATTTAAAATACCAAAAAAGTGACAGGTTCCAGAAATAAATTACCACAAGTTCTTTTACAAATATAAACTTTATTACATAAATTCTACACTACTACAAGTACAAAAACACAGGGAATTTACTAAAGCCTTGAGCAATAATTCTCTTTTAAACAGTCTTCATAGAGTACGAAGTAATTCCTTGACATATATTTAAATGACTTTTTAGTTTATCAGGTCGACTCATTGGTACTTACACCACATTTTTCACATAGAGAAGAATGATCGATTTCATTAAAAGGACAGTGGTATATTTCATGCTTTTTGCACTTGGAATATTTGCTAATGTTTTGCCACAGAAGATTCAGCTTGATTTTGATGAATGTTCAACCCGTCCTTTGCAAAACCACATGTGTCCTTTTAATCTTCCATTGTGTATAAACTGACTACAACACCTGTTGCATTGATATTTAAAACATTCAGAGTTATTTTTACAATTGTGTATTACATAATCACTTAATTTCAAGTTTTTGATTTTGCCACAGTACGTACAGTTGGGTGATGGAACACCGTTGGATGCTGCTTCCTTTATCAATGTCACTGGCACTGTTGACAACCATTGTAACACTGCTGAAATGTTAACTTCAGAAGCCTACGAGGTCTGCTCTGCAGACGATGTTGCACGCGTTGAAATCTCATGCTGTGCTGAGAGAGTAGTGTGCCAGAAATTAGGCATTTCGGCACATTTTTTTAAAATTTGTTATTATAATTTTAAATTATTTTTTGAAATTTTATTTTTCTTTATAATTTGGTTACAATGAATGATTTACACTTTGTTAGGCTGGTGTACTCTACGTAGTTAAACTTTTTGCCAGTGGACCGAGGCACCTTTTCTCAAGGATCAATCTGAGCTTTTGCTAGTCTAATGTAGTCGTTGGCAGCCCGGTTGAAATTTCTCCCACCTGCAGTCACGTCCGGGGTTTGTAATATCTTTTCCCTGCATACCTAAAACTGCATACAGCAGCTCTGGACGAGTCGTTACCATTTATCAGAGATGAACTGACCATAGCCTTTACCGTCACGCATACGTCTTAGGTTCACTCCTCGAAAGTCATGGCTAGGTGGCTCGTTCCCAGCCTGGTTGCGTTTACTTCCCCCCCCCCCCTTATTCCACCTCCTCTCCCTTTGATACTAACAATTTATCCCAGGATCATTGTCCGGCGGTGAACCTCGCCAAGGCAGTGGCCTACTCCAAGGACATTCTTCATTGCCCTGCAGAGCCCTCCACGACATCTAGCGGTGGACATAGTAACTTCTTCTCTTGGTGGCAGCTCGTGGAGCTGACCCACATGACACCTGGTGGCGATTCAGCTCACCGCCTCAATTAGTTCCCCTTTACGCCGCTAGAAAGCAGCTCCGCGGTGCCATATGCCCCTATGCTTTCAAATCGCGACCCGTAGAAGTCGATTGTTGGTTGCTTTCTGTGCCCGCCGGTAGAGAGAGCAGCAGTCGCTCTTCGGCGCAAACAACTGAAGTCGTGCTTACGACCACTCGGTCACCTCCGGATGTCTTCGGCCTAGAACCGAACCTTCACCCTCTTTTCCCTAGGGCCGACCGCCCATTTTAATTAGGAGCTTTGTCCGCCATCGCGGCACTCAGTACTCTGACTTCGGCTACTTACCGCGTCATCTCGGCCTACTCTGTGTTAAGAGGCTTTTCGCGGCAACAGCGAAATCGTGTGAATCAGATATGTAGTCAGCGGTCGTAAGGGATGTGATCCCAGCTAAATTTCTGTAGTAGCCAGTCAGAAGGAACATTTAGAACAAGCATTGTTTTAGTTAAAGTTTTATTATTTTTTTTATTTTAATTATTGATTATTTCTGTTGCGTCATCCCCGCAATTCTCGGTCCGCGCCATTTGGATGTCGGCGCGAGACATCTCCTGAGCCCTGGAGCTACACCCTGTTTGGAAAGTTACTTCGATCTTTTTCCTCCCCGAATTCCCGTTTTTGGCCTTTTCGCGCCGACTGTGTTTGACTGTCTGGAAGCAGGTCTAATTCGTTTGGAATTTGGCTTGTGTTTCAGACAGGGTCCAACATTTTGGCGGCGAAATTGCACCCATCATGTTGTCCAGGACCTCCAGCTTCATTTCTCTCTAGGAAGAGCTTCCCCTCGGGCAGATGTTCAACTTGAAGCCCCGGGTGTCATTTAACATATAACTCCTTCCTACCACCAATGCAACAAATTATATACCAGCGAACAGTGACTTAAGAACTTAACCGACGAGAATATGTAAAATCAGTAAGACTATTATCTATGTAATCAGCGAAATAATCTAATAAGGTGGAATATTTTAATTTTTGTTCTGTGATAATGTCTAATTAATATAATATAAATTGTTTTAATAATATCGGGTCGGCCCCCTTTAATAACTTTAATTAATTGTGAATACCATGTTATTGTTAACCCAAAACAAATGATTTAATTTACATTTTTATATAAAATAGGGAACCTATAGACCAAGCTAGTTACTTATGTAGTGTTTATTTAGTATATCTTAACTTATTCTATTTAACGACCCACTAGCTCCCAAGTTGCTTGTGTGCAGGGAGTCAAAATTTGTCTTGTTCACTTACTCGTGCCCCTTTTTGGTAAATAACTTTATTCTTCTTATTATTTTTGCCCAGCTGTATCCTAGGCCTTTTTTTATTAAATCTAAATAATATAATGTTAGGGCACGAGGGGTGTATCAGTGGGTGTAGCTTTTGACTACGTATTCATCGGGCTCTGCACTGTTGATGGTAGACCTTCCATTCAGGTCAGTGTTAATAATGGTAATAATGATGCCATCAAGTTCTCAAGAATAGCTAGATACTGGTCTATTATGTTATGCAAGTCTAACTATCTGATCCGCACGACATCGCGGCCAGAGGTGGACTGAGGGTCCAGTCATCTGAACCTCACTTATATACGCGTGGCCTACTGGTATAGGTACTACATTGGTCAAAGTATTGTCTGTATTTAAAATTAATTTTTTATTAGGTACCTTAAAATTATAGAAATAAAAACATAAAATTTAAAGTTTTACACATTTATTTATAAAAAAACTCAAATGCATATTAGGTAAAGGAATTAAGCATTTTCGCAAGCAAAGTCTTTAATGCTGCACGAACTGCCTCGTCGACTCCGGTACCAACTGGTTCATAGACTCTGGTTCCAACTGGCTCGTCGACTTCGGTTCCAACTGGTTCATAGACTCCAGTTACAACTAGTTCGTTGACTGCGGTTCCAACTGGTTCGTTGACTCCAAATGGTTCGCTGGTCACGGGATCAGGAACACAGGTTTCCAGCTGGCCATCTTCTGCACTGTCGACAACTCCGGCGAGACATGGTCGATGAAGTCCATGACCACGTCTGTGCCTGGGCTTTGCCTCAGTGCTAGTTAAACAGATTCTCTGCCTGAACTTTGACGACGAGACGCACGTCGTTTGGACGTCTGCGTAGAAGCATCACAGGTCGCAACAGGTTGCAACACGACCATTTTTGGTGTTGCACATGCAGACGAGGCGACTACCACAGCGATGCTAGCAGGAAGGATTGTGTGCGGTCTCATGTGATAGACGGCACAGTTTCCAGGTTCGCAACAATCTAATAGCTGCTGAGTTGGTTCATAGGACACAGGAAAGTGCGCAAACCGCCAATGCTGAGCGCCTCCATCACAGGTTTCCGTACATGTACATATATACCCGACATACCAGTAGCTGTACTCGACACTGCTGAAGTACACGCTTACGTACACGCTAGCAGGATGAAACGTAAACATCTTGCAAGTTGAACGAAAACTGAAGGCACGAACGGAAACACGCCTATTATATATGCAGGCTCCTACTAACACTGTTTGTTCCATTTCTGCATTAGCTGCGAGTTTGTACCGGCACATACTCGTTCAAACTTGTCACGTGGCTGCACATCATAAATTGGACTAAGCTTGCATAGAGAAGGACAGCCATAGTCAATCTGTAGGTCTAAGATTTCAACTGTCGCATAATACTACTTGCTCAGCTAGGTCCAGCAACGTAAATTATTTCGTTTTGAAATAATACATCTTCAATTGTGTATTTCACTTGGTGGTACGGAATTTTACCTTCATCCCACTCCAGGCCATGGTAGTATTTATATAACCATTATTTCGTACATTTACTTTTTTCGTCTAATAATTTCTAGGGATACAGAGTTAGGAAGGTGCGTGTTCGTGCCTTGTCTCCGGAGGTGACGGAAATTTCCTTGAGCACGAATCCGTGTTGGCTCTGGAAACCTTGCAGGTTGCAGTACTTCTTAACGCTAGCAATGCTCGGTCGTAACTAAATTAATATCACAAACAAATCAGTATTTATGTCAGAATTTTCACAAGTTTGTCTCTACAATTGAACAATGCAATCCGATCGTGAAGTATCAGACAAAAAGGATAGGTTTTTGGTGGAATATTTCCGCTAGTCGATATATCGACCCTACAGTCGATGAGGTTTGAATTTATTCGATCATCCTGTTTGGAAACATCAAACACTATTAACAGAGCCTTGTTCTTGAAACGGTCGGGACTCAGAATCGGTGACTGTCTGCGCCCATAGTATGCTTGCTCAAACTTGGCATACATTTGATATGCGAGAAGAAATCTTCCACTTTCAAAGTCCATGTTCATATCGACGTACGGATAACTTTCGCTATTAAAAAATATTTTTACATTACGTATTTGACAGTTATCGAATACGGAGTGACTTACTCCTGCATTGAGCTGTCACCCGGTTTGAAGCCCGGCGATGAGGTATCTTGGTTGTTCTGTAGCGAAGCTGGACATTACTATCCAATTAATATGTTGACAATGAGGCAAGCCAGGATAATTTTCCAGGCTCTAGGACTGGAATGGCACATCGAAGTACTAGCCATTTTTTATGTTCTTCAACTTCTTGATTGGTTCAACCATGCTCACTTGGATGTGGGGCAGCATCCACTCGATAGGCTGTAGTGTTAGCGAGATATCTTGAGGGTTTTCTGCAGTGGCGACAATTCTATTAATGTGCGTGTTGGCTATAAGCAGTACGAGCTCTTGTTTCGAATTAATAATTATATGCTTGTAGTCCTCAGCGAATCCAAGAAGCATGGACAGAGGAACACAAACTTCGCTTTCCTTCGGCATAAACAGGAAGCTTATATTCATCCTCGAGAGCCCAACCGGCCATATTTGCAGCAGACTTTTCATTTGGCGTGAGCGAAAGGTAATTTTTCATAGCAGATGTTATGCCTACATCTCTCGTCTGGTCTACCTCGACGCCATTGATTACATATGTAATGCGTTCGATTAGGTGAAGAATACTATTGCAGGATATTGACGTCGTTGTCAGATGCGTACAATCCGCTTTTGTCAGCGTGCCTCTTATACGTAAAAATGACTGCTTAGGTAAAGTACAGATATCTTGGTGCTGTACAGCAATACGTTCTTCTGATGGTAGTGCGTACGGTCCGAGCAGGAAAGGCGGGTACTCGTGCAATTCCATTTTCGTAATGCTGTCATCAAAAATGACCGGATCTTCCACGTTGAGGATTTCGTCTTCCATATTTATTCGGCACTTGTCCGATACTAAAAAGATATTTTATGCTGTCAGGTGTTAATGCACCGATGTCTGGTAGAGAACTGATCTTATTCACGCCGATGCAATTTCTTTTATAGCTGTTTGGTGTCACAAACTTTATGCCCATCGCTTGAAGTGCAGACGTTATGTAATTTCTTTGTCTTGAAAATTCACCAAGCGTCCTCGCTGGTCAACGATTCTGACGAAGACTTTGTGTGTGCACTTCACAACGACTGGAACGAAAATGATTCTCTGTGGTACTTCAACCAGTTAATATCCTGGCGGGACCATTGGCGAAAACTCGTGCAGCCTGTTGCTTAGTCTCCCGTTGAGATACGTTCCACTTGTCAAATTACAGTTTATTCTTATGACATTCACAGGTAAAATGTTTACTGCACGCGTAGATTCGTACGTTCTTCCTGTATCATACACATTTGGTTCGAATCCGAGCATTGTACCTATGGTCCGACTTTTCGTAAAGTCGACATTTTCACTGCATTTTAGAATGCTTTTTTGAGTGTTTGGATTTTCACACAGTTGAAAGTCTACATCATGTGGTAACATCTCTCACATGTAATTTGCAATGTCCTCAATTTCGTAAGAGCCAATAGGTAACTGTATTTCATGAGCGGTCCCATAATTTTTTTAGGAAGCAGATCTTGCAATTTACTTAGTCGATATTCGGTATGGTATTATATGTTTGAAAATCTACGAGTCCGATACACCGTTCACCGTTTACATTCAGGGGCGGAAAATGAACCGCCCGCAGCTCTGATGCGTGACCTGTCAGGGTAAGTGTTATTGACATGGCTAATAAAGTTTCATACCTGTACAGTTATTTTATAGGCAAAACAATTTTTTTTTTGCTAGCTTAATTTTTATTTTATTTAAAAAGCGAAGGCGCAAGTGCCCGCAGTTTGTTTGATTAGGTGACTATTCGGTTTCGTAATTGTAGAACAGTGTGGTGATCCTGCCCAAGTACTGCCTAAGTTCTGGCGGAGGTCTTAAATTACCAAAGCTATCGTAGTACTCGACCATTTTTCCAGACTTTATGTACGCCAGCCAGTGCGTGCCACGACCTGACAACAAAACTAAATTAATTATGGCGCACTCGTGAGTCTTTGGCTGGTTTGGTAAAGTGTCCCGCATAAACACGCCTTGGAAATTTTGTATTTTCAGTTTTCGTGCGTACCTGATTAAGTCTATATTGGTGAGCGGACGTTTCGGCAAATAACTTAGGATTTTTCATTCGTTTCTTTCTCATGTCTCACCCTGATTTGTGAGGTTGTAAGTAGAGTCCCGTGCCGTTTTTTTTATCCATGGCAATGGCTTCCATGCTGGCATTGTGTCATTGTGCTTCTTTTAACTGCTTGCGCTCATTCTTCAAAGTGTTGACTGCTTCCACTATACCGCTCGTTGCATCGATGAGGCCACCAAGAGCACCCAATGCAGGTAAAAGCAACGGACGAAATCCTTTAATAATCTTCTTGTCGAGAGTCTGTAATATTTTCTTGGATTTTTGTACGCCTGCACTGGTTTCGCGTATGATGTAGCGTGAATTAGTCTTTGACTTGATGGAGCTAGCTCACCGAGCAACCATTCCTAATTTCTTCTTGACCTTCATGATTTTTGAAACGCCCCAATCCGCGATTTTCTCGCCAAGTCCCGCGTTCGATGATTTACTTATATCTTCGGCTTCTTGTTCCAATATCTCGTCGGCCCGGTGCCTGGATTGCAGATCCTTGCTGAGTGAATAGGCACTATCATGCTGCTTGCACTTTTCGTCGAGAGAATTAATGCCCACGTCACCACGAGCTAACCTTTTCGCTAGTTTAGTGCCGGGGCCGCAGAACCTGTAGCCGGGAATGTGTAGCTCGAAAGGTAGATTGTTTATCAGCGAGTTCACGAGTCCTGCACCGATGTGTTTTTTGTTCTTACCTCTTCGAGTCATTACGCACAATTGATCATAAATTATAAATAAGTTTGCTTTTATACAATTTTGTCAGTACAATGCAAGTTGTCAAGCAAAAAGTGTGTTTGCCCCTGCGCATAACACGAGACGACGAAGCCTTTGCACGCAAATCGCGTCATGGCTTACTGTTGCCTTCTACTGTATTATGCATAATGGCAGGTCCGTCCAACTGTGGCAAAACGTGCGTTCTACTGAGTTTATTAGAGGAACCAAACGGTCTCAGGTTCGAAAATGTGTACCTCTATTCCAAATCTTTGCTACAGCCAAAGTACCAGCGCCTGGGAACGATCCTACGATCGGTGAACGGTCTGGAGTACTTTCTGTTTAATGATAATGAGGATGTGGTGCCTCCTGGCGAAGCAAGAGCCAATTCCGTGTTTATTTTCGACAATGTCGTGTGCGAGAAGCAAGGCATAATGCAAGAGTACTTTTCAATGGGTAGGCACGCCAAAGTGGACTGTATTTAACTATGTCAGACATACTGTCGCATTTCCAAGCATCTGGTACGTGACAACGTGAACGTCATAGTACTTTTTGGCATAGATGAACTTCATTTACGTCACGCCTATGACAATCACGTAAACACCGACATGACATTCCAGGAATTCAAAGACATGTGCTCCTTGTGTTGGAAAAACAAGCACGGATTTCTAGTTATAGTCAAGGACTGGCCTCTATATAAGGGCAGGTACAGACAAGATTTCGATCAGTTTATCAACAAACATGAGTCTTAGCATTTCGAAATTCGGCCGTCGCAGTCGATACTTACGTACTGATCTCAAATCTCACGACGACGATAACCGCAAATACATTTCACTACTGGCTCAAAAAGTATAAAGTGTGAAAAATGAATAACTAGAGTACCTGCTAGCCATCGACCAGCGCGTGCAAGCCTCGGATTGTTGAATTCGCGACATGATCGAAGTATCGAATGCACAAAGACGTGACGATCTGAGAACTTTCCAAAGTAGTCTGAATGCTCCACTAACTCACTTGTCAACAAATTCGGATTTAGCCAAATACAAGAAAAAAGTTTCTGCGAACGAATAAAAAAGTATAAAAGGAGATATGCAATATGTTTTCAGCCAGTAAAATGTCGGACTTAGCCAGTGACCTTCATCATGCTATACATTCTGTCCATGAAAAATATCTACTTGCTAGAAGAACCAGACTTGCACATGAGATGGAAAATGAATAGATATTTAAGCCAATCACTAGTCGTCTGGACGAACTTAAAAATAAGAAAGAACCAACCATCACTGTGAAGGCAGAATTTGAAGATGAAATGTCAACTGTAAAGAAGAGAAAGTATGAACCAGATCGAGAAGAAGAGGACTTAACGAGTACAGAGTCCATGCACAAGAAAAAAATACCTAAAAAGGGACACCAAGTAAATGCAATGGTCCGTCCATACCTGATATGGTTTACGAGTCGGAATAATGACACGACCTATGGAGTGTACAGAAAACATAATAAGTGGTTCCTCTGTGCTAAAGAAATAGACTTTCTACCACGAAATATCGTGTGCGTACAAAAGATCAAAACGCGTGGGACTCCGGGTCTGTACGAATTGCTATTTCGGAAGGAACCTAAAGGATATTATCACAAAGATTTACAAGATTACAAAAAAACTGCTAGAGCTAACCAATGCACATTTTCGCAATAACGATCCAGATAGTGGCGTATATAAAGACGAAGATCATGAAAAAATCGACATTCTCGCTAATCTATTCAGTGAACTAACAATATATGGTGAAAGTTTAAAAAAGCGAGAAAGTGGTCAAAACTTTGACTATGTGTATTGTGACGACCCCAATAAATTAGTTAATCGCCTTAGACTTTTACACGCTTCGCTTGGTGCAGGAAACTATTCGCACATCAACGAAATAGTCTCCATACTCGAAGAACTGAGGGAAGCCGGATATATGCAATGAGTAGAAACAGAATCGCTCACGAACTTCATGCTTCTGCTAGACGAAAATAACTTCGTCACAAAGTCATAGTTCGTGGAATTGATGATTTATTCCAGGCGGACCTTGTTGAGATGATACTGTATTCCCGATTGAATCAAGGTTTCAAGTACATGTTGACAGTCATCGATGTTTATAGCAAGTTCGCTTGGGATAGACCTGTACAATCAAAGACTGCAACTGAAGTAGCCAAGGCCATGAACAATATTTTGCGGGATTGACGTGTACCGTCGCACCTGAAAACGGACCTCTGGAAAAAATTATACAATGCAACTTTCAAGGCTTTGATGAAGAAGTATGGCATCAAACACTACTCTACATTTAGTATCGTCAAAGCCTCCATTGTCGAAAGGTTTAACAGAACTTTGCGTTCCAACATGTGGTGACAGTTCACGGCTAATGGAAATTACAAGCGGCTTGACATTTTGCCGAAACTAATAAGCGAGTATAATTCCACGGTGCATTCTACCACGAAAATGAAGCCAAAGGATGTAATGGACAATCGCCTGCTTCAAACAGTATTTTTCAACACGAAGAAGAAAGATCCACGAATGCTTAAAGCTAACGTCGGTGACATTGTGCGAATCTCCAAGCAGAAAGGTATCTTCGAGAAAGGTTTCACTGCGAACTGGAGTCCCGAACTTTTCCATGTGACACATGTTCGTGAATCTGAGCCTAGGACCTACTACCTCGAAGATTTGGACCACAAACTTTTCGTGGCGGCTTCTATGCCGAAGAGATTCAGCCTAAGTTGTATTCCGATACGTACTTGGTGGAGAAAATTATAAAATGTAGAAATGGACGATCCTACGTCAAGTGTTGGGGCTTTCCACCTAGCTTTAATTCATGGGTAGCAGATGCAGAAATCGAGAATTGCTGAAGACTTTAGTTAATTGACTGCGTGTTGAGTAGTGTAGAATTTATGTAATAAAGTTTATGTTTGTAAAAGAACTTGTGGTAATTTATTTCTCGAACATGTCACTTTTTGGTATTTTTAATTAAATAACTTCATTTTGTGCATTGCCCAAACATCGATTCAATCAATTAATTAATGAGTGATTTTTTTATTGAATATTAGAATTTTTTCAAATTTATGGGTCCAAAAATACAAATTTCCAAGATGGTGGACATAATGGCTTACTGTAGGTTGGCAGTAGAGGATGTTAGGTCTATTTTAGGATTTTGAACATGATTTATTGAAATTAATATTTTATTACTAAAAATTAAATATTATGGCAAGTATAGAGTATCGAACCAAGGACAGGAACTGATCGAATCAATTTGTAAATTGATTGAAATTTTTTTTGGTGAATTTTGAATTTTTTCAGAACTTCAAGCTAAATAATTACACAATTCCAAGATGGCGCCCTAATGACAAGATGGCGGATGTCACAGTAATAATAATAAATGATTACTGCACTCTAGTGGGTAAGAATTAAAATAACATGACGTCAGTGTACTCTAGCAGACGAAAACAAGATGGTGGCTTCCAGCAGACGAAGACAAGATGGCGGACATGATGTCATACCAGCTGACGATATAAACCTTGGTATTAGTGGTAGCAGGTTAGTCTGCCGACGGCTACCGTGTAGGAAGGATGTGTTGACGATGTTTTTTTTTTAAATTTTGGCTCTTACCGGGTTCGATCTGAGGACTTCAAGTCGTAAGTGCGTTTTTTTTTAAATTATTTTATGCATATTTGATTAATACATTTTTATTACAATTTTTGAAATTTTTTCCAAGTTTCTAGCATAAAAATTGCAGTTTTTCAAGATTGTGGCCTTAACAAAAAGTGCAACATTCTAGAATCCAATATGGTGGACATAACATAAAGTGTAGCGATGATTTCATAGTCATCCAAGATTGCGGGCATTACAAAACATGCCAATTTTCTAGAATTAAAGATGGTTATTGTAACGATATGTGCAACTCTGTTTTATTTTTGATTTTTCTTAAAAATATGATGATTTAATTTTTTTATAAATTTTAATTATTTTCATTAAAATTGGATACTAAATAAAGATTTTCAGGATGGCGGTCATGTCGTCATAATAGCTGACGATATATATACCTTGACATAAGTGGTGGGAGGTCAGTCTGCCGGCAGTCTCCGTAGGACAAGGACCTTTCGCCATCTTGTTTTTACCTAGCCAGGTTCATACCAAGGACTTCGAGCTCCTTGACGGTAGTGTACATTTTTATAATGTTTTTATATAATTTTTTATTACATTTGTATTATTCAATTCAATTATTTAATTTTTATATAACTTTTAAAAATTTTCCCGATTTTCTAACATAAATATTACGGATTTTCAAGATGGAGGTCATAACGAAAATCGCAAAATTTGTATTTAAATATTTTAAATATAATTTTAATTTTTTATTTTTTATATATATTTGAAAATGATTTCATTAAAATCCGATAGTAAATAAAAAATTTCAAGATGGCGGCCGTAAAGAAAATTGCAACGATAACGTCATCATTTGAAATGACGGAAAACAAAATGGCGGAATGTTCGAGAAAACACTATGGCGGCTATGACCCATCCAAGAAGGCGGATCTAAGATGGCTGCCAAGATCAAGGTCATCCAAGATGGCCGCCATGAGGTCTCATCACAAGATGGCGGACAACACCACAACAACACACCCTGAACCCTGGCGCCAGACATACTGCTGACATCATTTTCTTCCACTAAATATACATCTAAGATCAATAAAACATTAATGTAAGCTCTTGGTCAGTGCAGTCCTTGCTGTGCATAAATAAAAGAAAAATAATCCCCGAGTAAGTACACAAAAATCTAAAGTTCAAATTATTTATGGTCCTGATATCAGACAGCTCTTTAACGATTCTTATTTCGATAATGATTTCATGAATGAGACAGAGAGATAAGAATGGATCTCATTTGTGCTTGTTGCAAAGGAATTTATATTTCTTGTCAACAATAAGGCTGAAAACTAAGTTCAACTATCTAACTGCACGTTAAAAAACTTTAGAGACGTTGGATTTTATATTAGTATGAATTTGTATTAATTAATTAAAGCTATTTAAACGGTTTCTCTGAAAAACCTTAATAATACAAGAGCATAAAAAATGGAGGACTGATACCAGGGCAGATGGGATGATAATTTGATGACAGATAAACTGTGTAAAGATAGTTCACTTAAGAATGTCAAACAAAATAAGCCTTACGAGTGAAAATAATACATTTTAGTTTTTTTTTACTCGAATCTTCTTATTTTATTTACTAAGCTATTGTCGTAGAAAAAATATTTAAAAAAATTATACAGGAATTTTTTCTTAACTAAGCCAAATTGATATGAATAACGATACTGTCGTGTATAACAAGAAGCGATGGGCAGAAACTATTGTCATATTTGTATTAGAAGATTAAATACACATTCAATATTGTTTTCTAAAAACCAATACATAGTATGTATTGGGCTGTGCCACAGGTACGTGCACTTTCGACCATTTGTGAGTAGCAGATTTGTCGCTACGATACCACACTTTTTCGCGTGTCTGGGTACAGTCCAGGTAAAGCTATGGTTAGGAAAACATAAAAGTACTGAAAATTCAGATGACTTGGTACTCAATGGAATATGAATTAATTTCAGGCTATTCACTATAAAGCGTTGCACTTAACATGAATAAATAATTTTCTTCGAAACGTATACGAAACAGCAAAAATAATACGAGTAAGGATTTTGTATACATTTTTCGCGAAAGGCTGACATGTTTACAAGATTGTTAAAAAGTGTGCAAAACAATTATGCAAAAACATAAAGTTCCTCATTTAATTGCAGCGTTAAGTACAGAAAGAATTTTAAATATCAAGCATAATGATTAAAGTTCTGTCGCTTTATAAATGATAATTATTTTTAAATAATCAAAAATTTTTATTCAATTTTATCTTTCTATCAATAAAAATATATCAATATAAAATAAATTAAACGGACTAAATTTGTGTTTATGAAGCAGCTATAATATTAGATGTTTCAAAACTCAAAATGATTATGGAAGTTGTATATGCTTTAAGATGTACAAAACTCGTGCTTGCAAGGAAGTCCTAGTAAGATACGATCGGCTAGTTGACTTTTTCCCACAATTGTTTTTTGGCAAATGTAACGTGACTTATTTATGGCAACAGTCCATAAAGAATATTGTGATTGTAATAGCAAGTCAAATTATTTTTTGAACATCTGTTAGCTGTTGAATGTTGCACTGGCGTGTGTTCAGAGAAAGTGTAGCGCGATGAGATTGGGCGATCGCCAGAAACACTGGTTTCTTGTTTACGCCAATCACTTAGTGAACTGGTCAATGGCGGTTGTGGCGATTTCACTCGCCATCGGCTACTTGATAGCCAAACTTTTCAAACGTTTGGTAAACATTTTTATACCTCCTTATTTTAATTTTCAATTGTTTCTGGGGAAAAAAAACTTGACGTAAATGATGAGATAATTCGTTTAAATAGGTCACTACCATGTCCTGTCCAACCACATGCAAAAATGTCGTAGGTGCGGTAGACTGCGAGGCAGTTTCTGTTACGTCATGCATTCAAATTGATTTTTCGAGATCGCGGCCACTAAATTATCTGAAGGACGCCGAAGCCGTTTATGTAAGAGATATTCTAACTTCGTCGGAAGCTCCGGCAATAAAACATATCGAGATATGCTCTCGCGCCAACTTTCTCCATGGAATTGAGCCGCTGCCATTTTTACTGTTCCCAAGTGAGTTCACGCACGCAAACAAGTTTTGTAATTGAAAAAAATGAAGTGTTACGTCAGATAATTTTAGTGTGTGGTCGTGGCGAAACATTTATGTAAAGCTCTCGTTGGGCGCAGGTCCTGTTTGTGCCCACTTAATTAAGACGCACTAACTGAAACGAATCCCCCAATTAAGAAAAAAATATATACGCGAATATTTTACGTCACGCGTGTGTATTTATGCAGTAGTCACAATAGTGTGATGGACGCGGCGCAAAGTATGTATACATCAGCAAATTAACGCGTTATCGTGAAAATGCTGTTTTTACCCGCGCGACAGATTATTCCAGTCTAGATGGTCATTTATTGGGTTATCACATCCTAGATATGATATATGTCGAGGGTACACCATGGTTTCTATAAACAATCCGTTTTTTTATCTATTGTATGGAATTATTAAATATAATTTATTTTTAATCTAAGTACTTGGTTTTTACTCTGGTGGCTGCACTGTTAAAATAACAGTATATTTGCGGACTTTTCAATGAAAAATTTAACTCAAATAAGCAAGGAGTTCTTCGTCATTTAAAAAAAAAATTATTATTTTAAGAAAGATTGTATTTCGAATTCCGAATTCTATGTTTCGTTTTAATCAAAGGTAAACACACATGTTGACAAAAAAAGAGTGTACATACCGTAAACTTAACCAGTTTTTGAATGTTTGTTAATGTACCAAGAATATTCTTTTGTATTCATGTTCAAAGTAAATGAAAACCGTGTACGTAAATTTACGAAGAAAGCCGTAAATTTACGAGATCACCGTATAATTTGTAACCAGCGTTCTTTGTAATTTGAAAGTGAAAATTTTTACCAGTGTGATAGGCATGCCTAATGTTAAAATTCTATTATTTTAGCTTGATCCTTTGACTTGATTATTTGTTATCATACACGTACTTTATTTCTTGGAAGTATATTTTATTTTATCTTTCTTTGTCCTCAATAATACTTTTTTTTTGTCCAAATATCACGCATATATTCTTCAATCTGTATTCCCAGATCTCGTACCATCCTGTTCACCGAGAAAAAAAATTATCATTCATTAAAATAAATTTTTTTTGGAGTAAGAGGTCTGTCTGTTTCGGTTCAACCTTTCTCTCCACAAAAACCGGTGAAAGTATACAATTTAAGCAGTATATAACAGTAAGTCAGGATACAGGTTCCATGTTGAGGTGCAGAGGTGCCGTTCGCCCTGACGTCACGGCAGCCATCTTGGTGTTTAATTTCCTCAACATTCCTATAAATTTCCCTATTTAGAGGGAAAAATTCTCGCTTTGAAGGAAACATTTCTGTTTTATTGCCAAAAAAAATATGCCAGAGGCTTTAAATGTTCCATGGAGGTTTAAATTCCCCATTTACAAGCCACGAATAAACCTCTGTAAGGGAGCTTTAACATTGCCCGTGACCTCGGCCACAATAATGTGTAACGTTATAGCTATCTTGACCATCCACAATTTCCAAGGTAAAAAATAAGGGAAAAATTTTAAAAATTATAAAAAAGTATAATTAAATTTTAATACAAATTATTTTATAAAACAAAGTCCTTGGTTCGAACGTGGTGAGGTCATGTGATTAAAAATGGTGATGGCCCTTCCTCCTCGGAAGCCACTGGAAGAATGACCTCCCACCCCTAATGCCAAGGCAGATATTATCACCCAGTATGACTTCATGGCGACAATTTTGAAGTCGCCTGCTGACGGCCGCCATCTTATATATCCGACATATGGTTTTCGTCTGATAAAAGGCGATGTCACCATATTAGTTTAATTTTTACCAGCAAGAGTGCAGTATTACTTTTAACCCTGAAATCCCCCATATTACCGGCCGTCTTATCGCATATCTTAAAAATCTGCACGGTAATTATTTAGCTAGAAACTCCGGAAAAAAAATCAAAAAATCATCAAAAAAAAAATTCATAAAAATAATAATTGACTCGATCGATTACAGTGCCTGATTCGATCCTTACTGTATATAAAAATGGAATTTAATTAAATAACATACCAGTTACATAAAAAAGACAGGTTAAAAAATACCCAAGAATGTTTTAAATAAAAATTTATTACATAAATTCCAATCCACTACGGGTACACTTGCGAAAGTTAGCATTTAGTTCTGCATTGGCTTTAACTGACTAATTCTCAGCTCCAATTGATTTACTGAAGCCAGAGACCACCCGGATCCTTTACCAACATGTAGTATCTCGATACTGTGTTTATAAGACTATTCTACATCGACATAATTGTAAATGAGAATATTCATAATCTTGAAAACACACTTATACACTTGATTCTCGAACAGTTACGGTTTACCATATACACACGCCTGTCACAAGTTAACTTTTAAAGATCCATGCGTTGATACTTCATCAGTAAGCTGATTGATAATGTTCTGCTTAATATCATCAAAACAAGTACAAATGTCTTTGGACTCACTTAATGCACGAAATGCAGATTTTTCCAAGTGGAATCGATTATCATTCAACAGAAATTCACCGATCACAGTCTTGGGTTTAGTTTCATCTCCAGGTGTCATTGCAATCGGTTTATGAACATATGCTTAAACCAAGGAGTCTAAATGACTGCATTTAGTTCCACGTTCACAGGCATTCACGTGTCGTTTCAAATTATCAGTACGTGTAAACCACCATGGCACTTATCACAGAAAAACTTGAAACTTCATACAACTTCCCTCTTGTGTCTTTGTGCATCATGGTGAAGTGCAGAACCCAAATCATTAAATTAATTTCTTATTTATTAAATGGTCTAAACTCCAAAATAACAGATTTAAAATACATCCAGATCTCAAAAAAAATCAGGAATGAGGAAAACGAATGTAGCATAAATCAAGATATACTTAGTCATTCATATGTTCTTATCTAACACAAGCATTGTAGCCAATTTGTATTTCTTTTTCGCCTTTCATAGAAAAATTAATTCCAATCCATGTGAAGTAAAAATTATTTGCTTTTTAACATACGACTAGTCAAAGCACATTAATTACAAAGCTTGTAAAATATTCTCAAGACCAGAGGCAGAAGCTGGACGAAGCCAAGCGAGGACCCCGCCTGCCGGCGCGTGCAGAATGACGTTGACCCCGCGCGCAGGGAGAGATGTGCAAGCTTGCAGAAGAGTTGGGTGGCCGTCCATCTGCTCGATCGCGGCACGTATTACTGCTCACCCAACCATCACATCAATACACAAAAACTTTGCTGTAATCGTAACCCAATACATGTTACATACACATGTTAGAATCGCTTCAAAATACGAAAAAAAAAACTGAGAGTAGAAAAAGAGCGTACCAAAGTAACATTTGCGCCCTGAAACATTAAGTAGAACATGTGATCTAAAATAGAGTTCAACCACAGGCCATATTAAAAAGACATGACATCACCAAGAATAATAAGACACAAAAAATCTTCATACGGGCCAAGCGATTCCGAACAAAGTGTAATATTTCGTCGGTATTCGGCGAACATTTTAATTAGATAATGCATGTTTTACTGTCAGGTATATAGACCAGGCATCTCCGAAACAAGAGGCCAATCATGACTTGACTTCCAACTTTACTACGCACATTCAACGAAACGGTAAGTTACACATTCAACGAAAGTAAAGGATACACAATGCACATACTGAACACACACTGGAAACGCAATGCACACACTGGACATGCAAATTACATACACTTGACATGCTATGAACATACTGGACAAACAATGGACATACTGGACATGCAATGGACACAATAGACACGCAATAGACCCACAATGCAAACACTGAACACAATATGGACATGTAATGCACACACTGAACACACAATGCACACTTTGGACATGCAATGCACACACTGGACATGCAATGGACACACTTTTAACTAAAAGGACTCACCCTGGACAAACAGTCAAGAGAAATCAGTCTTAGTTATAAAAAAGATTTCGAAAAATAAATAAATCAATTTTTAAATAAAAACAAATATATATTTTTTTAATTTTGTACAGATGGGGGTAAAAAAAAGTCATTATGATATGCAGCAAACAGTTCTTAGTTCACGGAGTATGGTGGCTTCTTAGTTAATGTAAGAATAGTTTTCTCCACTTATCTATGCCAGTAGCAAACTAAGACGATCGGCCAATAAGTAGGAACTTCCCATGACGTTAATAAATCTCTACTGCTTCCATCATCTTCTTGGAATGTTTGTTACTGGTATTTTTAAGATCTCAGAAGTCTTCTGTTTTATCGTCAGCCTCAAAGTTACTGTCGTCATCGTCGTAAGAGACGGCATCTTCAACTAAATAACTGTAAGAATTCGAAATCGTTAAAGTCAAAGCTTCTTTGTAATTTTCAAGCTTCCGTTTTAAGAGTCCCTAAATTTTACAATGTACAGACGATCTTTTTCAATTCGGTTTGATTGTATTCTTACTTTTGACAGTGATGATACTTATATTGGTACCAGTCTTTATTAAACTATCACCATATATGAATTTAAGTTGTTTGTTGAGATCGGGAGAACTATGAAAATAATCATGTTCAAGACGTGTAAGATAATTTATATCATGCAGCACACTCTTCTTTAGAAAAGTAGCTCCATTGTTGTCCTATATCTTGTAAGTGGGCTTTGCTTTACAAGTTCTGTCTTGTCATTTTAGGCTATCGATTTCTGTAAACAACCTGTTGGATCAACCACAGCCTTACATCTTGTGTAGTTGGGTTTTTAATACAATAATTCTTCTTGTGTATCTAGAATTCTTTCTCATGACACATTTCTTGCTGCAGTAATTACATCTGAGTCATTTCAATATAGGTGCCGGCAATGAACCACGATCCATGTTAGCTTCTGTGCCTAAGTAACAGAACTAATATTTAAACTGACGTTCGCTCAGCTGACTCATACGTGGATGTGACACGAGTCCCCGCGCCCCGTCGCCAGGTGGAGCAGGACTGCGTGCGGAGAGGTGCGTCTCGCGAAGAACAACAATCCGCGCCAGTGCAGCTAATTATGTGAACCTCTGCTACATTTATCTACAAATTCAAGTTCTTTTGACGCTTAAAGTTTGAAATTAGTATTGCAGTTTAAATATTGTTTATTTTCTTTTTCTGACTTACATGGCATACGGATATTAAGGACTGTCTGAGTTTATCACATGCCACTTATTTTTGCAACTATAATAACATATTTTAAAAACTTTAATGTATTACCAATGTAAATAATAAATTTAATATTTATTTTTGTGGTTATTTGATACTTTTTGCTTAATTTTGTTTCTTTTTACTTTGTTCTCAGTGTCAAAAACTCAATGACCACATTGACGACGAAGATCATATTCCACTATCGCAGCTAAAAAAAAAAAAACTCAATTTCAAGAATTAATGCACACGCCGATAAAACCCACCGGAAAACAGCCAACATTAAAAAAATTTCAACAATTACGAAGGCACTAAATTCAGTATGATCTTTTTTTAGAAAAAGAATAAAAAAAATAGTTCTACTAAGAAATCAAACCCTACAAATAGGCTAATAGCTGTACTTCACCAACTCAAAATTTTGGTACTTCGTGCCTGTGAGGAGGATAGGATGGCTGACATGAGACAATGCAGAAACTGCCCCAAATAGTATCATGAGGAATGTGTCGGTTTATAAGAGGAGGATGCTGATGATTTTCAGTTCTCTGATGGCGGTGAGGCGAAGAAATTTGTAGATTTTTTGCATGCGAAGTAGCTGAATCTAAATTATTATTGATCTCAAGTAAAAACGTTAGAGTATAGTTTTATTATTTTGTCAGGTAAATTCATAGGCCTTATTATCTTGCCATAGTAAAATAAGGCCTACTGGTAGGGTTTTCAAAAGGTTTAATTTGGTTTCTGTTTATGGAAGAAGATGCCATTTCAAGTTTAAATGTTGTTATAAATATTCTGCAAGACTGATTAGTTAAAGACATGTTGATTTACTGTGATATTTTTGATTTTATTGCAAATATCCCTTGGCTAGGCCTTATTACCGCCGGTACCTTACTCTCATTTACAGTTATGACGACATAGAAGAATCTGTTAAACACGGTACCAAGAAACTCTGTCGGGAAGAGGAATACTATTTCGCTAAAGGATCCGGTTGGTCTCAGTCTTTAGTAAATCGATTGGAGCTGAGTATTAGTCAGTTCAAGCCAATGCAGAACTAAATGTTTATTAGATTTTAAACTTTCACAAATGTTTCTGTAGTAGAGTAGAATTTATATAATAAATAATTATTTTAAAATTCTTGTATTTTATGTCGAAAAAGTATTAGCTTATAAAGATTAAGCGTTGTTTAATTTATTCCCTTTATTGCGTCGATTAAAGATTGAACTAAGCACTGTAATAGATCGAGTCAATCATTATTTTAATGAGTGATTTTTTGATGATTTTTGAATTTTTTTCCAAATTTTTAGCTAAATAATTACACATTTTAAAAATGTGTGCCAAGATGGTCGGCAAGATAAGAGCCGACTGAGTAAGACGACTTCTTATCAATTACGCCCGGAGAAATTATCTATGGTAATTATCCTTGAACTAAATTGTACAATAATGCGTAGTTGACTGAAAAATGGATAGTAAATCGCAAACTTAAGTTAAGACACAAAAAAAACAGTGAAAGGAATCCTGCTAAAAAAAGTTCTTAACAAATCCCATGTTCAGTTTTTCCGAAATACACCACTGTAACTTTATTTTACCCAACGCATTAAAATATGTTATGTTTCTGGATTTCGTGGCGAACATAATCATGTAAAAATAGGTATACTATCTATGTCGCTATTCGCAGTTATAGGGTTAATGGTGCTAAAAATCTGCTTTGAAAATTTTAAAACATATTAAACGTTCATAAAAGTTTGCTTAAAAAAATATTTTTTCACATTTAGGGTAGGTATTGTTTTTTTTCCAAACAAACGAATAAAACTTAAATTGATATTTCGGAAAATTAATTTGATAAATGTTTGAAGATCATAGTAACAATCAAGAAAGGCATAGGGCCTAAGTATGTCTAAATTACATTCATTCATCCTAAACCAATCCGTTAGGGTTACGGACATTCCAATCCTCTTTTTTTTTATTTTTGCATGCATTTTAGGTGATAGTCAATTAATATGTAAGATGTCGCTGAAGGTAACAAATGTGTCATCATAATTGGCGTGTCTTGATCGATTTTGCTCCAAATTCTGTCAGCAAAATTTAATAGCTATTTACAAAAGGCTTGTAAAAGTATATTGCTTTTCGTCATTCTGTTTAGTTCTGGGCCTATTGTAAACTGGATTTTCTTTTTCGTCGACCTGTCTTGTTTGATGTCTGTGTTCGCATGCTCTAACATGGCGTAATTCAGATGCGAAAGTCTGGGACCATAGGAAAAAAGTAAAAGGAGTGAAAGAGAAAATTTCTCTCTAAACTTGACATGACAGAAACAGGAAACTTCCGCCAGAACTCGTTTCTGGCGTGGACATAAGATTAAAATCAACCTGCTCCGGATGAACAATTTTTAAAATAAACCTAATAGCCCAAAGACAGCACACGTCCTACAACATCTGTCAGTTGAAACTAACCAAAGATTGCGAAGGAAAACTCATGAGTTGTTTTGATTTTTGAAATATAACATTTATGATTATTATATAGTCACTGTAGGGCCCAGAATTCACTCCAATTAAGTTTTAAAAAAATTGTGGGTAACGAGTGAATTCGTGAGTTCTCATGATGTAAATAATTTTATAATACGAAACTCAGACATGTATAATTGCCTGAAATAATACCGAGCGTGATAATATGGACATGTCATTTTCGGGAAAAGATTTTGAGATCAGCTAAGAGTTAAGACACTGTAGCATTGTCCGTGTTTCGTGATTAGGTGAATTTCTTTAAGTTACATTTCCCCCGTAATAACGCCAATTGCAGTACTTCAGTGTGGAAGCAAACGCGTCCTGAATGTCTCGGCCAAATGAGGCAATAGCTTCTCTTGCAGACGGCCGCCAATTGCAAGGAAGAAACCGCTGACTTGGGCATACGATATTGCAGTTTAAGGGGCGTTCAAATTTTTTTGCGGAAAATGCCTGCCACTAGTGATAAATATGTGGAAATTGTATTTTCAACTACATTTTTGACGCCAATCACATGTAGTTTCCGCACCCACCGCTAAAATTTCCTGCTGTAGCAGCTACGTCGAATTTGGAATCATTCCATTTGCAAACCGAAAGGTTAAACAATATAATGAAACGAATCCGATAAAAGCGAAAAAAAAAATTGAAAAATATATTAAACCCCGGCATTTGACATGATTTTGAACAAGGAAATTTTAATAAAATACTGCCCATGTTGTTAAATTTATTTAACAATTAATACCATAAGCTAAGATTTTTAGACGTCAAAACAATTATTACTAGCTTTATTTATTTTAACGCTTTTGTTACAGTGTTCATTCCAATTATACATTTTTCGGACTGAAAAGGACCAATAATAAATTACTCTACTTGTATTCACAAAAACGGTTAATTTTTCCTGAATTTAGAACCAATCTACAGAACACAGTAGTTAAAGTTTTCCCGTAGAGTGCAATATATCGTTTTTCTCATTAGAAACTCAAGTTATTCAACAGAACGATTTATCAATTTTTCAGGCATATTTTATTTCTTAAGTGTAGTTATTATGCATTAACCAATTTTTGGACCTGGTCATTTTCGTTTCTCTCTGAGTTGTAATAGTTTCGTTCGTTTTCGAGTCTCGTGATTAGAAATGGCCGATAAATGTTTAAACTTAATTCTTTTCTACTTTAGAACTATTAAGGAGAATTCGTAAACATTTAAACTGTTATCGTGAACTTCCTTGCCAGTTAATTTTATTATTAATTGTCAATTGACAACTTGTCATTATTCCGAAATGCTTGTAAGTTAAAAAGAATTTCAGATATATTTATTTTTATGTGTTGTTCATTTTGTACTTTTGTGTTCCATGTTAAATTTATTAAAATAATTATATTTCATTTTTTCTAAAACAATATAAGTACAGAAATTCAAAATGAGTAAACATCTTTATTAATTATTTTCTACCAGATTGAGCATGGACATCGAGGGAAACCAAGGGCCAGTTGGCAAATAATTTTTCCAGCCACCTCGCTTTTATTTCTTGTACAACATTTCAAACCTCACAAAAACAAACATCTACAAATCTGTAAATGTTAGTGTATCCATAACTATAAACGTGGTCTGTAAATGGAACAGCAATTACTCATGTAAAATTACAGATATTTGTACATTCGTACATTTACATGAAAACAACTGTATCATAACAAAGTACAGTTCGCAGTTATACTGGGTTCAGATTCTTAACGGGGCATTTATGTTTTGTGTTGTCCCAGTACCTCCAGCAGTTAATGTTGTATTTAAAACTAGCTAAACCCGGCCACGCTTTGCTGTGGCACAGTTTAATATTAATTCATTGTTTAATTTAATATTTTACTGTGCATGGCTGTGGAATGTAATAGAAGAAATAAAAATGTGTTTAGCTTAAATATTTTTATTGTAAAGCTAATGGAAGGACTACATTCCTTGTTTTCCCATTCCCATTCCCATTCCCATTCATTAGATATTCATAATTTTTAACGCTAATAAATAAACTCTAATTTTTTGGCATTTCTTAAGTAAAAATATACAATTTTTATCCCATTTTTACGTTAATATTTTTAATATTGTAATTAAAATTAATATTTTTATGTACAAAATGAGGAGTGGACGTAGTTATAAAATAATATTCATGGATTTTATTTTTTAAATCTTAAATTTTTTCTTAATACAATGAAACATTAGTTCTGTAATTATTGTTCCGTTCATAATTGTTTACACAGAATGTATTGAAAAAAAATTAAGTCAATTTATATAAAACCTTCTATGAAAGTTATACTGACTGTTTCATTGATAAAATTACTAAGAAATATATAAAAATATATAAGTTTTAAAAGCGAATAAAAATTTATAATTAACCAAAATAAACTCAAAATAAACAAATATATACTTTTAAAACATGTAATTAAATTAATTAAAATGTGAAGTTTTTATTGTAAACAAATAAATATGAAAAACACATTTCCAGTGTCACATGCTGTGCGATGCCCAGAAACATAAAACTTCTGCAATATTTTATGAGAAAAAGCAGCTAATAATAGGGTAGCTCAACTCACAACGATAGAATGTGGTTAAGTGTCGAAAAACGTGTCTTAGTTAATATATATACTTTAAGAGGATTTTTCGGCCTTGACAATTTTCGCACAACACAGAAAACACGATTTTTTATACTTTGGCACCATAAGGTTTAATGATAGTAGCCTACATAATTCATATTTCCAGTGAAAAAATAAAGTTAAATTATTTCCAAGATAAAAAAACTATATGAATACAAAATTCTGAAAATAGTGTTTCATTAAATCACAATTTTTTTATAAAACATAAGTTTACTCACTTTACAGATGAAATCCAACCAATTCCATTCTTTAATTAAACATTTATAAATGATACCATACACATAAACTGGTCACAGTGACACATTTTGTGCTTAATCAATATTTGGCTTCTTAGAAAACAAAACAAAAGTGTTAAAAGATTATTGTTGGAAAAATCAACAAACACATTTTGCTATGACAACAGGGTTGATATGACAACCGGTTTGATATATCAACAATTATCATAACAACGTACGTGATTATAACAAATTATAATAGCAATATATAAGATATAAGCTATAAGATAAGAATTATTTAATTTTCAAATGTATTGTACGAAATGTATTTTTTTAATTTAAACGTATTTTTATCAATAGAGTCGAAAGAATATACTTTCAAATTAAATAAAGTTTTTTATTCTTTCTTGAAATATATATATATATATATACATATTTGTGTAAATTATAGTCGTCAAGGCACAATGGTCGAGTAGAACAGTCCGCCCCGTGCTCGCGTGGTGCGCGGACGTGTGCGACGCGACGTGTCTCGTGCGCTGTCACTCTCCTGGTTTAGTGCGAGAGCGAGTTAAGTGTCGTGCGGCTTACACGTAACGTATTCTAAAGGCTTCTTACTGACTTTCGCAGGACCATCATGGCGACTTGCCAACCGACCCCACGAGTGAATACCCTTCGCGTGAAGTGTCAAACCAAACCGCTCGCGTTGGACTTACTCCGATGGCTCGACGAGACCCTTGGGCTGCAGGATGACGAAGTGATTGCTGTACAGGTTGACGGACGCCAACGGTGCGTCTTTGTGAAGTTGACATCACTACTACACTGCGAGAGGATCATCCGAGAGACCGGCGGAACGTCTCAGATACACGCAGCGAGCGGTGAGTCACTACAAGTAGACATAGAACTGGCGCTAGACAACCTGAAAACCGTCAGGGTCGTAAACATTCCCGTGGAAGTACCAAATGAACGGATTGTTTACTCGCTCACTCCGTACGGAAAGATACACACGTGCGTGGACGAAATGTGGGGGGTGTATCGCAAGTTCAAAGCCAAGACAGGGGTACGAATAGTGAAAATGGAACTCAATCAAAATATTCCCTCACAGCTGGTAGTCGATGGGCATCAAGGGTTCGTAGTGTATGACGGACAACTCCAGACCTGCAGTCACTGCTCGCAGGTGGGCCACCACCGCGCGGCCTGCCCCACTCTTCCGCGAGAGCGGTCGGGCGCGCCGCGCACGTGGGCGCAGACACTGCAGGGTGGCGCGCAGAGCAGTCGCTCGACAGAACCGCACGAAGTGCGGGACCGTCCCACCACCTCTGGGGCGAGCTTACATCCGCCGGCACAAACTCTGACGTCAGAAGACAGGGAGGAGAGGCCTTATGAGGCGGTCCCACTCAAAACTCTGCTGTCCACCATTACCGCATCACCTCTTGTTCCGACTCAACAGGACATGCCCGCCCCGGATTTACGACTCGATACGCCCACGGACATGGAGGATGACGGAATGTCCGAATGCTCACAGGAGGCACACTCCACCAACCCCCGCTCAGGCAAAAAGTCCGGTGGGCGTGAACGGCCTCCGAGCGGGCGCAAGGACAAAAAGGCCCGTCATGCGAGTCGCAGTCCAGCCAGTCGCGACACCGCCCTACCGGACAGCCCGCGTTCACAACGTGAATATTCACTCCGCATTGCCCAGCACGCGATCGAGCAAATCAAGGGGGGCGCGATCAGCATAACGGAACAGAGTGGGGGAGGGGATGATGTAGCTAGTAGCAAAGACGTAGCGGATGACTAGAGTTTTAACAATTGCCACTGTCAACATTTGTGCAATTGAAGCTCCTTTCAAATTTCATGCTTTACACAGCATTGTACGTGCGCACGCTATCGACGTACTATTTTTACAAGAGTGTGCGCTAGAGCGGCTACCATATTTTGACCAATATAATGTGTACCCCAACATCGGCCCTCAAGGGAGAGGAACAATTGTTGTCACAAAGAACCATCTTGAACTCACGCACATCAGAGCGCACGCATCTGGGAGAATAATCTCTGGCACACTCATAGCGCTCAATCCCTCCAGCGCTACTGGCAGGAGCATCATCGGGCAATGTGTGAATGTCTATGCCCCCTCTGGCTCTCAGCGTCGAACAGAACGCCAGGAATTTTTTCGCCAGGAAATCCTTCCATTTATAAGGAATGATGGCACGGGTCTTATTCTAGGTGGAGATTTCAATTGTATAATTAAACCCAGTGATCACGTTGGTGGACACTACCCCATTAACACGGCACTGCATGAGCTCGTTACTGCCATTGATGTGGAAGACATGGTCGACATTCTTCAAGTACCCACACCACATTACACCTTTCATGCCTATTCATCTAGTTCGCGCCTAGACAGGTTTTATATGTCCCGCACGCATCGACACAACGCGCGATCATATGATGTGGTGCCAGTGGCTGTCACAGATCATTACATGGTCGTTTGTACTGTGGCTGCTCCGGAGGTTTCACCCACACCTGGGCGTAACTACTGGAGACTACAAACACGCTTGTTGGGTCAAACTGAAGTGGACAATGATTTTCATCGGCGCTGGTCTCATTGGTTGCGATGTAAACAGAGGTACGCGGACACAGCGGATTGGTGGGATGGCTGCGTCAAACCAGGTCTGGCCAAATTATTTAAGCACCATGGCGGGCGTTGTAGAAGGGAGCAGGACTCCCTTCTCTATTTGCACGAGAGGGCCCTGCAGGAATTAAGTACGCATCCAACCGCAGTTACCAATCTTAGGGATCAAGCCCGTCGCCTTAAGGAACGGATCATCGCCATACACCGAGCGAACATGGAAAGTCGCATTGTATTCAACAACACCAAGAGTGCGCTACAGCAAGAAAGGCTTAGCATTCACTCCCTCATGCGAGATCGGAAGAGGCGTACACGAAGGCACATCAGCTTGGTTGTGGACGCGAATGGCACGGTCGTAAGGGATTCCACAACCATTCTCACAGCATTTACAAGTAGTTACAAGGAACTCTATGCGGACCACGACATTGACTATGATGAAGGGACGTCATTCCTCGATGTGTATGACAGCAGCCTTGCCGACATAGCACAGCACCATCTGGAGGCCGACCTAACTTACGAAGAGATCACACACATTGTTCGGAGGGCCCCAAAAACCAAATCCCCTGGTGTGGACGGTATCCCCTACTAATTCTACAAGCACTATTGGCCAACGATTCGAGAGGAATTTTGCGAAATGGCGCGCACGGTCATTCGACGAGGGCGTCTGTGCAGCACGCAAACAGAGGGAATCATTGTGCTCATCCCCAAGGTACCACAGCCACGTGAAGTAGCCCACTATCGACCTATCACGCTTCTGTGTGCTGACTACAAAATCATCGCACGGGTGTATGCCAATCGTATTAAATCAGCGCTGTCTGATGTCATCGGGCCGGACCAACATTGTATTGTGCAGGGGACGTCCATCACACAAGGCACTTCTGCGCTCCGCGATGTGCAGCTCCTGGCGCGCACAACGCCGGGCGCTGTCGCCCTCCTGAACATTGACCTTGAGAAGGCTTTTGACCGGGTGCAATGGAGCTTCCTCGACAGGGTGCTCGAGCACCTTTGCTTCCCTCCCACAGTTCGAGCTGTCCTACGCACGTTCCGTGAGAACCTAACCTCGAAGATGTCCATCAATGGTTGTTTTGGTGACAAATTTCCGATTCGCTCCTCTGTCCGACAAGGGTGCCCGCTCTCGATGGTACTTTTCGTCCTTTATATTGAGCCCCTTATAAGGAAATTTAACTCTACTCTCTCAGGACTGAGTATTCAAGGGAATCCTTTAATGTGCATTGGGTATGCAGATGATGTTACGGTCATTGTGCGTAGTGAACATGAACTCACGGCCGCTCATGCT
Organism: Bacillus rossius redtenbacheri; assembly: GCF_032445375.1. NCBI lineage: Eukaryota > Metazoa > Arthropoda > Insecta > Phasmatodea > Bacillidae > Bacillus > Bacillus rossius. Next base: position 27,905,316 of record NC_086336.1, on the reverse strand, counting down.
ATTCTTGAGGCCTTCCACAAGGCAACGCATGCAAAATGCAACTTCGCGAAAACCAAAGTGTTGAATCTGAAAGCAGCGCCAGATGTGATTGTGCCACTGCATTCATTCGTGTCTACGGATGCGATCAGAACACTTGGAATACTTTTCACGGGTGACATCGGTCATACCATTCAAGAGAACTGGGACGGAGTGGTGCGGAAAGTTCGTGGTAGCCTGCTTGAGTCACACCTTAGAAACCTCAACATCATCCAATGTGTATATATCGTTAACATGTACTCCCTTTCACAACTCTGGTACATGGCACAGGTGTTCCCCATGCCAGCTGCGATTGCAGCTCAAATCAGGCAATACATTGGATGGTTTATCTGGAAAGGATTCCTCTTCAAGGTCAGCCGCGATCAGCTGACGATGCCTGTCAGTAAAGGTGGTCTCGGACTCATTGAGCATGAGCAAAAAGCACGAGCCTTGTTCCATAAATGCGTCATACAACGTGTCTTACAGGGTGGTCGCTCCTCGGCTTTGTACACAGCCGCATGGGGCGCCAGGGAGCGCCTATCCCGACACTACAAGTCCGCCGCCGATCACCTTCGCACGACGATTTCCGAACTTCCCGAAGGTACGCATGTCTCCACAAGACAACTTTATGGTTTCCAGCGACAAGCAACACCCTCTGTGCCGAATATTCAGAATAAGATCCTTTCTTTGCGTTGGCTGAACATATGGAAAAACGTTTCTGATCCTGAATTACCTACTCATCTCCGTGCCGAAGCTTTCACATTTGTCAACGACCTGACACCCACCCTTTATCGCAAGAAACGCATTGCGTTATCCCAGGATGACCACTGCGAACTCTGTGGCTACCGTGACACCGCCCTCCATCGCATATGTGCTTGCTCATTCTCGCGCCCCTTGTGGGAGTGGTGTAAAACCAAACTTTCCAGACTGCTCTGCCTACCTCCACGAGACGTGTGCGCGGACCGCATGTGCTACCTCGACATCACGGCCTTCCCTACCGTGAAGAGGCGGGCGGCTGTGTGGCTGATGGCGAATTTGATCGATTTTGTGCTCAAAACTCAAGTGCCATATTTCTTGCGGGACTTCATATCCCAGCTACGACGTGACAGATGGTCTATGGTAAAAAACAATACATTAAGAAGGAGATTTGGACATTACCTTTTCATGTTTTGAAATTTGTACAGATGGTGTGGGACTGTGTTAATCCGCAGGGGCGAGGTATCAGTATCGTGTAACCCATTTGTGCTGACTGTCATCTGATGTGAGCTGTAATTTTATGTACATGTACATGATATCACAATAAACTAATAAATTAAAAAAAAAAAAAAAAAAGTAGCCTGATGTGCTTGAACTTCGACAATATGGTACAGCATCGTCGAGCGTGGTCACAACTAAGTTGGGTGACCATGATATTTAGTTATAGAAACTTTTTTTTCCGACGTTTCCGGTGGATTTTCCCAAACTTTTATTTCATATAAACACTCTTCTGTTAAGATGCAATGTTCTGTAAAAATTTCAATCCAAACCATCGTATACTTTCCGAGTTTTGCGGCCAAATACATACGGAAGCTAAATTTTTTTATATATAGATGATCTCTTTCCAGGATTAACAGCAATCATTAATAAGCACATTAAAACCAATAATGTCCAATCATTAAATATTCTATTATCTTTTCTATTGTTCAAAAAACTATCCTTGAATGAAATATCAATAAAAATATAAAATTATGCGCCAATTTTCGTAAAAAAAAAGTTTCAGTTTCTCGAAAAACGTGTTTCATTTATGCACAAAGTTACAGAATATTTCTTGTAGTAATACAAACTATATCTTGGCAAATGTTTTCCAAAGAAATCTTTTGTTAATATACAGAACATTTGTTTTCTGTGTATGAACAATATTAACATATACTTTTATTTTGGTTCTCTCTGGGTAAACTAATAAAAATAGTTTTGAAGCTCTACCGGGGCCCGAGGATAATTTTTTCGACGGCCCTGGGCTTGATTTAAAGCCCACCTCCCACATGGGTTAATGGTTTCCCGTCGCCTTCGCGAGAACCACGGCGGTAACAAGCACCAGCCGAGAGACGTGCCAAATGGAGTCGCCACGCGGGTTACATGGTTAACGTCGCTGGAACGATCACCGGGTGTCCATAAACTTGCTTGAATTTGTTGGCGTCCACGCGCTTTCTCCTCGTTTCGAGGAAGGCACTAAAAAATATTTATTATGACGGCATCCTTAATGATGTCTGCTCCCATCGAAAAAAAAAATAGCGAGATTTTATTTTTGTTTAGGCCACGAGGAAAAAAGTAGGAAGTACGAGATTCAAACCATGGACATGATTCTCGAGTTGCTACCAGTTCATTTTGGAATGCCAGAAACACTTTTAAATTGAAATTTTTTTAATTGAAAAATAACTGTGTTACGAAGAACCGGAAAGAAAAGGTTTAGAGAACAAAAAATACATATTATTCATTGTCCAGTTTTCAACCACGGTCCTCAACCACGCACTATATCCCCTACGCTACGAAACCTGACAAAATATTGCAGGGAGAATGCGTACTACAATCCGTAGGGTTTATAAAACTTAAAATTACTATTTACTATGACTACTTTATTTTACCAATTATATTCCACGGTAGTTTCAATTCCGTAAAGTTACATTTGGCACACCAACACGTTTTGTATGTCCACTATTTTTTTAATGAAAGTATTTTTATATGGGTTTATCTTCATAAACGTGGGTCCACGATTCTCCTATGAAAATTTCGCTGCATGTTGCACCTGCATCGTAAAAATTCATTGTCATCATTTTTCCATAACACGTTTAAAGAATTTAAATTTTAAAAACAATAACTATGCCAGATATTTGGCTAAGGGAATGCAGCCTACAATTTCGTTCAGCTACTTGAATGAACTTAAGTGATTCTGTCAAAGAAAAAAACATATTTCTCAGAATGCTGGATAAATTTATAGAAATATTTTACCTGTTAAACATTAAACTACACAAACAAAAACGTGCATAAACAAATGTGGCGGCTCTGCGACCTGTAATCTCAACTCCCTATGGTCATAAGCGAAGTTACTCTCATAACTTTATTTCAAATTTCAGACGAATAAAAACAATTTAATAACAGATTTTCATGATAGCAGCCAGGGTGGCCGACAATATGGTGGAAGCTATAATTACTGACGATTTGTTCTCACTTGTGCGCTCTAAAATGGAAAAAATAATAATATGGAGGTAGCCCACGCTCTAATAGACGATAAGAGAATCCAACTTGGCGGAATCCAATATGGATGCTGTGACGTCACACAGCAGAAGTAATAAATGTCTTGCAATATCGTGGACAAAAGATTTGTATATATTTAGAACAAGTGAATTACTGAGAATCAAACCACTTACCCCTAAAACACGTAATGAAATTACATTTAAATATCTCGGGCTGGAACTGAGGACTCTAGATGCAAGTGCGTATACTTATTAATGAAGGTGTTTTGAAACGATCTATTCCAATAGCGTACGCAGAAATAAATTTCCGGTAGGTGGGAAGGAGTGATGCAAACACCTTGCCTGCTGTTTACTTGCAAACATTCCTATCGTTTGTGGGAATTATTTTTTTAAGGATTCCGGATAGATGGTGGTTTATATCCCCACCCCATTCCCTTTCGTACTCCCTTGATCTTATTTTTTGTTACAGGAATCATTCAAGGAACGCATTTCTAAAGAGATTTCCCAATCAATAATCGCAATTTGCAGTCCCTCACTAGGTTGTAGGGAAACCCGTGGTGGTACGAATGGGGGCATGTAATTTTTTTTTGTGATTAAATAAATAAATATATATAAACGCTCGTTGGACTGCCCCAGCGATGTTTCTTGTAATTGGTGACTGTAAGCAAGAGAAGCCATTTACATTGCTACAGCGTTTTACCTCTCAGCTAATCTTGAAATATTTTCGCAAAATAATTCATTCCCTTAAGGTTTAAATATAAACCGGACAAATTTGCGGATTCAGTATTCCTCATTCATCATACCATTGTGCTGCTTCTGCTATTGGTTCTCTGTGAATCTGGAGGACTGTGGGCCAATTAGAGATTCTCAGTCAAAGAAGTATCGAATCACCAATTCCTAGAGACCGAAAAAATTCGCGTAATCATTTCGCGTTCGGCTAGACTCCAATCTCGTTTACCTTAATGCTAGTTCAGTGATTGGACCACAGTTTACCTGAAATACTCAGAGCCAATGAGAAACACTCAACAAAAGAAGTATCGAATCAGAAGCATCAGTAGTTAATGAGTAGTTGAATTTTACTTTGTACATAGAAAATCTTGGAGTCTATCCTAGAGGTCACTGAAACAGTGAATTATCCCAGTCTCTACCAATTAACTAATTGAGACACCTCAAAAGTCAGCAGCCAATGAACAAGTGACGTTTGGCCGACTATGCTGAGGATAGTGGAGTCTATCCCCGAATTTTATCAGTATCTAGGTATGAAAAGAGATTGGGAAAATTCACGATTTCAATGACATAAACACATAAAGGATAGACTCCATGATCCTCTATGCACTAGGGCAAATTACATCTGTTCATTGGCTACTGACACGTGACACCGATGTTACCTGGAATTATCGTGGTTCAATACTTATTTTGTAGAAGGATTTTCATTGGCCTAGAGTACTACCGGTAAACTGTGGCCCAAACACTGAAGCAGCAAAAAATCTATTGGTTTTAGATTCCAGTCCATTGTGAAATTAACCCGCGAATTTTTCAAGTTTGTAGGTATGAAGTATCTAGAATTTGGGCCGTCGGGGAACACTGCTGTCAGACCAGTTGCGAACCAAACAGGATCCAGTGTAGGCAAGGGTGAGCAGGAGAGAAAAAAAAAGAAGCGGGCCTATAACGAAGTGGACGAGCCATCTCGTCCAGCTTTCCATCTGGCCTCAGCCCGCGAGTGGAGCACGCGTGCCTACCAGGAATGCCGGTTTCCTTGTCCGAGACCAGTCCGCTGACCGCACGCCAAGCCCTGCTACACTGTTAGAAACCACAGTCAATTAGCGTACCTTTCAACGAAGAATTTAACTCAAATAAATGATGGTTTCTTCATAATTTAAATTGACAAATCTCCGTGGAATCTACTCCGTGTTTCGACTTCCGAGTTGTTATGTTTCGTTCTAAAAAAATGAACACAACACTTAAACAAAATAAGAATGTTCTTACTTTAGACTTAACCAGTTTTTGAATCTTTTGTTAACATATCAAGAATATTCTTTTGGATTCATTTTCAAAGTGAGTTATTTTCAGTGTCTGTAAATTTACGAAGATCTCATAGTTTGAAACCAGCGTTCTTCGTTAACTTAAAGTTAAAATGTTTAATAGTGTAAAGGAGGGACTACGCTAGAGTCTCGTGCGACGAACGCGACGCGGATGAAATATTAATCTTCGAGGGCGTAGTATCCAAAGTTATTTTCCTTCTACAGTTTTTTTTCTTCAGATAATTTTTAATAGCTACATAATAATGTAACCATATTATCGCTATGAAACTTTTTTTATTAAACAAGTCTTTATTTAAAGTCGTTTTATGAGTTTAAAGCAAAATATTTATTCAGTCTTAGCATGTACTGAAAAATTTCATATTGTTTTAGATTAACAGTACGTCCGTAGCCTTCGTCTCCAAATTTTTTAATTTAAATCATAAATCAATACATATCAGTGGTTTCTTAGATTTTTGGAAAACCTAATATTGTTTTAATGAATGTAATAAAAATGAAGAGTTTGAAGATGAAGGCTACATACGAACGGTTAATCCAAATATGTATTTCATGCTTTCAGTATATAATAATGAAATAAAAATTCGGTTTTTAAGTTCATAAAAAATATTGAATAAGGCATTGTTTGCTAAAAACCTTTCTCTTGTAAACAATGTAATATGTTTATATTCTGATTATTTTAATAATGTGCATATAAATTAGAAGTAAATTAATTAAGTTTCTGCCCACTTAAACCAATAAATTTTGACACATCTGTGACCTCGGCGCGGCAAAAATCGTGGATGCAAAAGACTTTCCTATTAAAAATAATTTTCTCTTTTCCCATCACGTCGCGCTGCCGCGACATTACTAAAGTCAGCGTCTGCGTTTCTTTCTCGATAGAATATTATTAAATATTATTATTAACAATTGTTAATATTTCTCTTTCCTTTGTTGGTATATTTTTGTATTTGCTATGTCTTTATTTATTCATATACTAGCTGCGATACCCGGCGTTGCCCGGGCTGAACACAGGGTGTAGTTAGTAATTGTCTTCTTAATTTGAATGTCAAAAGTAGTATGTAAATGACGGAACTGGCACTGGGTCCTGGGTGTGGTGCCTGTGGTGCCGACCGCCATCTTGGATTTGTGACGACACGGCGGCAAAATATCCTCAAAATTCCTCAAAAATGACTCAAAATGACTCAAAATTTCCCGTTTTAAGAAAAAATTTCCCGTTTTCGAGGGAAAAATTCCCGTTTCGAGGGAAAAATTTCCCGTTTTATTCCTTAAAAATCCCAGCGGCTGAAAATTCCTAAAACTGGCTTAAGCATCCTTAACTCAAGCCAACGTTAAGTCATTTATAGGATTATGACGTCACCGCTGCAGTTTCCGTTACGCCCGCCATCTTTAAATTTACTATCCAATTTTAATGAAATAGAAAATTTTTTAAAATTTATAAAAAAATTCAATTAATAAAATTTTAATAAAAAATATTTAAAAAACATACGTTAACGACACGGAGCTCGGAGTCCTCGGTTCGAACCCGGTGAGGGCGAAAAAAAATAAAAATGGCGACCGATCCTTCCACCACGGAAGTCACCTACAGACTAACCTACCACCACTAATAACAAGGTCAACTAGTATGATGTCATGTCCGCCATCTTGTCTTCGTCTGCTGGTAGCCATCATCATCTTGTTATCGTCGGCGAGAGTGCGCTGACGCCATGTTAGTTTAATTCTTATCCGCTAGAGTGCAGTAATCATTTATTATTGTTGTGTCACCCGCCATCTTGTCATTTGGCCGCCATCTTGAAAATCCATAATTATTTAGCTAGAAATTCGGGAAAAATTCCAAAATTCATTAAATAAATCACTCATTAATTTACAGATTGATTCGATCAGTTCCAGTCCTTGGTTCTATACCCGATCGATGCAATAATGTTTAATTTGATGTAAAAAAATAATAATTTCATTATTCCATGTTCAACATTCTTAAAGAGACATTAAAACCTCTACTGTCATCATCATCCTATAAGCCATCAACACCAACATATTGGTAATTCATAATTTTAATGCTAGAGATTCGGAAAAAGTTCAGAAATCATTAAATAAATTTCCAATCAATGTACTGATTAATTAGATCGACTTAGGTCCTTGGTACGATTCTGGACGATGAAAAAAAATAACAATTTAACATAATAGTGACAGGATCGAGAAAAAAACAAAAACAACACAAGTTCTTTCACAAACATAATATTTATTACATAATATATATTCTACTACAGGATCACTTACGAAAGCCAGCAATCTTATAATCATTTAGTTCCGCAGCGGTGTGAAATGACTAATTCTTAGCTCCAATCGGTTTATACTAGACAGAGTCCAGCCAGAACCTTTACAGACATAGTCCACCTCTTCTTGACAGAGTTTCTGGATACCGTATTTAACAGTTTGCTTCACATCGTTAGAACTGTAAATTACTGCAGCCGATGTCTTGAATGCACACTTCTTCACTTTGTCATCGAACGGATATGGCTTTCCATATATACAGTCCAACCACAAGTTATATTTCAAAGGTCCGTTTGTTGCTACATCATCAGTAAGCTGATTGATTATCTTCTGTCTGATATCATCAAGAAAATTACAAATGTCCTTTGACTCACCGAACGTATTTAGATAATAGTAGTCTTTCAACGTTCCACGAAATGCAGACTGCGCCAAGTAGAAGCCATTATCGTTCACTTGTAATGCTCCGAACACAGTCTTAGGTTTAGATCCATGTTCAGACGTCATAAAAATCGGTTGCTGAGCATCGGTTTTCTTGCTTGTACGCTTTCGTGTCTCCAATATAAAGCGAGGAGTCGAAATGTCGGCAGGTAGTTCAGCAGTAGGAGCACAGACTCCACCTTTACATTTTTTCGCATGATGTCGCAAACTGTCAATTCGAGTAAACCATTTAAGGCACTCATCACATCGAAACTTCATGCGAGATGGATTCTTCGTGCATTTGCTCCGCTCATGTCTTCGTGCATCATGGGAAAATGCGAACGACGTATCACAGTAACTGCAAGGATACCGTGGTGATGAAGACGATCCTTTCAGACCCGATCCAGATACAGGCGTTGCAACAGTAGTACCATCTCCAGGCATACTCTTATGCACATCGACGCATCGTTGTTGTGACGAAACCTTTACTTTCTGCCGCACAGCAGGACCTTTGCATGCCTTCATGTGCGTTTTCATATTATCTTTTCTGGCAAACTGCTTATGACATTTCTCACAAACAAACATTTTACGATATAGGTTCTTGGCACATTCTCTATTCTCATGTCGTCGAGCATTGCTGTTGTTTGAGAAAATCTTGTTGCAGTAACAGCACCGTTGTTCGTTAGTTGTTGTCGATTCGGCATCCATTGAAGTCTCCATTGATGGTGAACCAGCGTTCGCCGAGTTTCCCTGCACATCCAGCTCAGTAGTCATTAAGCTATCTTCTGCTGGTGGTATCACATCTGTTGAAATCTCCTCCAATGTTGACGCCGTCGTTGCCAACGGGATCTGCACCTTCTCCATCGTAGCTGTCGTCAAGGTTCCCGTAGACGATGGTACAACCTCCGAGTTCGACGTTAAAGACGGTAAAGATGCCATCGAGGTCTCAAGAACAGGTAATTACGCGACTTATGCACCAGAAGAAATAATCTAGGTGATCCTTACACCGACAACGTCAGTAACAAACTAAGCATCCTGTTGTCTAGAGCTCGCTTATAAATACATGCACCGTATGGAACAATACGCTAGTCAAATCAAGAACCATTTACAATAATACTAGAGTCAAAACAACATTAAAAATAGAAGGACCATCAACGAAAAGGCAGCACATTTGGAAGCACCGACAACGAAAAGGCAGCACATTTGGAAGCACCGACAACGAAATGGCAGCACATTTGGAAGCACCGACTACGAAAAGGCAGCACATTTGGAAGCACCGTCATCGAAAAGGCAGCACATTTGGAAGCACCGACAACGTAAAGGCAGCACATTTGGAAGCACCGACAACGTAAAGGCAGCACATTTGGAAGCACCGACAACGTAAAGGCAGCACATTTGGAAGCACCGACAACGAAAAGGCAGCACATTTGGAAGCACCGACAACGAAAAGACAGCACATTTGGAAGCACCGACAACGAAAAGACAGCACATTTGGAAGCACCGACAACGTAAAGGCAGCACATTTGGAAGCACCGACAACGAAAAGGCAGCACATTTGGAAGCACCGACAACGAAAAGGCAGCACATTTGGAAGCACCGACAACGTAAAGGCAGCACATTTGGAAGCACCGACAACGAATAGGCAGCACATTTGGAAGCACCGATTACGAAAAGGCAGCACATTTGGAAGCACCGACAACGAAAAGGCAGCACATTTGGAAGCACCGACAACGAAAAGGCTGCACATTTGGAAGCACCGACAACGTACAGGCAGCACATTTGGAAGCACTGACAACGAAAAGGCAGCACATTTGGAAGCACCGACAACGAAAAGGCAGCACATTTGGAAGCACCGACAACGAAAAGGCAACACATTTGGAAGCACCGACAACGAAAAGGCAACACATTTGGAAGCACCGCCAACGAAAAGGTAGCACATTTTGGATGCATCATCGAATAAGGAAGCACATTTGGAAGCTCCATCAACTAAAAAAGGCAAAAAGGAAGCACAAGTTACGAGATCTAAGTCTTAGTAAGAAATCATAATACAAGAAATAAAAACATTACATTCTTATAATTTAAATTATTTATTTTATTGCTTTACATTATACAAATGCAAGTAAAACAAGTCAATATTGTATGTAGCCAGCATTCAGCATTCCTCAGTTCCTTGAGTATGAAGGATATTTCTTTGATGCACGAATAGTTTCCTGCACAAAGCGAACCATGTAGAAGTCTTAGCCGGTCAACCAATATGTTTGGATCTTTCTATGATGTGTAATCATTCTCTTCTACCACCATCTTCCTTGCACCTTTATAATAAATATTATGATCTCTGGTGTCTTCCGTTTTACCACCAACCTCAGGGTAACTTTCATGTTTGAGACGGTGATCATCACAAGCTTGATCAGATTTATTTAATATATCACGTCGTTTCCATCGTTTCGGTCTCAGGACACCGCCATATTCTTCGATCTTGGCAGCTTTAGGTGCTTCATCATAGTCTATGTCTTTGTCAACAGCCTCAGAGTCACTGTAACAATCACCGTAGAAGGAATCGTCTTCACCCAATTTACCGTAATAATTCGATGTTGATGATGTTGAAGTGTCTTCATCGTCTTCATGCTTCCTTTTTAGGAGTCCATCATTTTTGCAAAGTAGAAAAGATCTACTTGAATTCGGCTGGAATATATTCTCACTTTTCACGTTAAGGATTCTTCCATTGTCTTCATTCTTCCGTAAATCATCAACCTTCTTCAATTTAAGTTCTTTGTCGAGATCGGAAGAGCCAAGAAAATTATTGTCGTAATGCAGATCACTCTTCCTTAGGCTAGTAGATTCATCGTTGTCCTCTAGCTTGTACGCAGGCTTGGCGCTACAAGTTTTGCCATGTATTTTTAGGCTCTCTCTCCGCATAAACGACTTGCTACATCGAACACAACTTATCATATTGCGCAGTGGATTTTTAACACAGTCATTCTTCTCGTGTTGTCTTTTATTCTTTCTCAAGATAAACTCTTTACTGCAAAACTTACACCTATGTTCTTTCGATACAGCGTCAGATCCCAAATCGGAATTCATTTTAGTTACTGAGACTAATGCCAGATACCAATTGAGTGTTTTAAATTAGATTCAATACTTAAATAGAATTTTTTTCATATTTCATCAGCGAGAATTAATATATCTCATGCAAAAGTACTTTATGCATGTAGTTATGCTTTTCAACAACAGATGTCGCCACATGTTGCTTGCAGGTAAATAATATTTAGTTATTTTATGCGGGATGCGGGATGCTCACTAACGATCGCAAAAGAAGGATGGCTTCGTTAGAATTCAAGGAAAAGGAAGTTCGTCTTGCATGTTGGTGCTCCACAGATGTCTCATGGCGTAATATTAATTTGACTGAGTAATGATATTTGTTAATTCCACCTGATAAAAATATTGCAAGTTTTGATTTAGTAGCAGAAATTATCGAATTAAATGTAACTCCAAATAAAATGACATGTCTCATTAGAATAAAAAAAAATCCATGCAGACAGCGGTTTCTCAGAATAGTCAGAAACACTTGAAGAAACCACAGGAATGATTGCAATAACACGGGAAAAACCATCAAAATATTGTCAAGAATAATAAGGAGCACACTGAGAAAACCACCATAATATTAACAATAATAATCGGAAGCACACGGAGAAAACCATCATAATATTGACCAGATTAATCGGAAGCACACAGAGAAAACCACCACATGTTTTCTTTGATATCATAAAATTACAAGAAAAAATATTTAAAAATAAAAATAAATTAACAAAAAATTTAAAAAAAAAAAAATGCATAAACAGTTTCTGCTAGCTTGTAAACTTATCATTGTTGAGCAAAGATAGAGTTCTTGTACAAGCCAGAAATTTATGCATTTTTTTTATTTTTTTAAATTTTTTATTAATTTATTTTTATTTTTAAATATTTTTTCTTGTAATTTTATGATATCAAAGAAAACATGTGGTGGTTTTCTCTGTGTGCTTCCGATTAATCTGGTCTATATTATGATGGTTTTCTCCGTGTGCTTCCGATTATTATTGTTAATATTATGGTGGTTTTCTCAGTGTGCTCCTTATTATTCTTGACAATATTTTGATGGTTTTTCCGGTGTTCTTGCAATCATTCCTGTGGTTTCTTCAAGTGTTTCTGACTATTCTGAGAAACCGCTCTCTGCATGGATTTTTTTTTGTTCTAATGAGACATGTCATTTTATTTGGAGTTACATTTAATTCGATAATTTCTGCTACTAAATCAAAACTTGCAATATTTTTATCAGGTGGAATTAACAAATATCATTACTCAGTCAAATTAATATTACGCCATGAGACATCTGTGGAGCACCAACATGCAAGACGAACTTCCTTTTCCTTGGAGTCTAACGAAGCCATCCTTCTTTTGCGATCGTTAGTGAGCATCCCGCATCCCGCATAAAATAACTAAATATTATTTACCTGCTAGCTACATGTGGCGACATCTGTTGTTGAAAAGCAGAACTACATGCATAAAGTACTTTTGCATGAGATATATTAATTCTCGCTGATGAAATATGAAAAAAATTCTATTTAAGTATTGAATCTAATTTAAAACACTCAATTGGTATCTGGCATTAGTCTCAGAAACTAATATGAATTCCGATTTGGGATCTGACGCTGTATCGAAAGAACATAGGTGTAAGTTTTGCAGTAAAGAGTTTATCTTGAGAAAGAATAAAAGACAACACGAGAAGAATGACTGTGTTAAAAATCCACTGCGCAATATGATAAGTTGTGTTCGATGTAGCAAGTCGTTTACGCGGAGAGAGAGCCTAAAAAGACATGGCAGAACTTGTAGCGCCAAGCCTGCGTACAAGCTAGAGGACAACGATGAATCTACTAGCCTAAGGAAGAGTGATCTGCATTACGACAATAATTTTCTTGGCTCTTCCGATCTCGACAAAGAACTTAAATTGAAGAAGGTTGATGATTTACGGAAGAATGAAGACAATGGAAGAATCCTTAACGTGAAAAGTGAGAATATATTCCAGCCGAATTCAAGTAGATCTTTCCTACTTTGCAAAAATGATGGACTCCTAAAAAGGAAGCATGAAGACGATGAAGACACTTCAACATCATCAACATCGAATTATTACGGTAAATTGGGTGAAGACGATTCCTTCTACGGTGATTGTTACAGTGACTCTGAGGCTGTTGACAAAGACATAGACTATGATGAAGCACCTAAAGCTGCCAAGATCGAAGAATGTGGCGGTGTCCTGAGACCGAAACGATGGAAACGACGTGATATATTAAATAAATCTGATCAAGCTTGTGATGATCACCGTCTCAAACATGAAAGTTACCCTGAGGTTGGTGGTAAAACGGAAGACACCAGAGATCATAATATTTATTATAAAGGTGCAAGGAAGATGGTGGTAGAAGAGAATGATTACACATCATAGAAAGATCCAAACATATTGGTTGACCGGCTAAGACTTCTACATGGTTCGCTTTGTGCAGGAAACTATTCGTGCATCAAAGAAATATCCTTCATACTCAAGAAACTGAGGAATGCTGAATGCTGGCTACATACAATATTGACTTGTTTTACTTGCATTTGTATAATGTGAAGCAATAAAATAAATAATTTAAATTATAAGAATGTAATGTTTTTATTTCTTGTATTATGATTTCTTACTAAGACTTAGATCTCGTAACTTGTGCTTCCTTTTTGCCTTTTTTAGTTGATGGAGCTTCCAAATGTGCTTCCTTATTCGATGATGCATCCAAAATGTGCTACCTTTTCGTTGGCGGTGCTTCCAAATGTGCTGCCTTTTCGTTGTCGGTGCTTCCAAATGTGTTGCCTTTTCGTTGTCGGTGCTTCCAAATGTGCTGCCTTTTCGTTGTCGGTGCTTCCAAATGTGCTGCCTTTTCGTTGTCGGTGCTTCCAAATGTGCTGCCTTTACGTTGTCGGTGCTTCCAAATGTGCTGCCTTTTCGTTGTCGGTGCTTCCAAATGTGCTGCCTTTTCGTTGTCGGTGCTTCCAAATGTGCTGCCTTTTCGTAGTCGGTGCTTCCAAATGTGCTGCCTATTCGTTGTCGGTGCTTCCAAATGTGCTGCCTTTATGTTGTCGGTGCTTCCAAATGTGCTGCCTTTTCGTTGTCGGTGCTTCCAAATGTGCTGCCTTTTCGTTGTCGGTGCTTCCAAATGTGCTGCCTTTACGTTGTCGGTGCTTCCAAATGTGCTGCCTTTTCGTTGTCGGTGCTTCCAAATGTGCTGCCTTTTCGTTGTCGGTGCTTCCAAATGTGCTGCCTTTACGTTGTCGGTGCTTCCAAATGTGCTGCCTTTACGTTGTCGGTGCTTCCAAATGTGCTGGCTTTACGTTGTCGGTGCTTCCAAATGTGCTGCCTTTACGTTGTCGGTGCTTCCAAATGTGCTGCCTTTACGTTGTCGGTGCTTCCAAATGTAATGCCTTTTCGATGACGGTGCTTCCAAATGTGCTGCCTTTTCGTAGTCGGTGCTTCCAAATGTGCTGCCATTTCGTTGTCGGTGCTTCCAAATGTGCTGCCTTTTCGTTGTCGGTGCTTCCAAATGTGCTGCCTTTTCGTTGATGGTCCTTCTATTTTTAATGTTGTTTTGACTCTAGTATTATTGTAAATGGTTCTTGATTTGACTAGCGTATTGTTCCATACGGTGCATGTATATATAAGCGAGCTCTAGACAACAGGATGCTTAGTTTGTTACTGACGTTGTCGGTGTAAGGATCACCTAGATTATTTCTTCTGGTGCATAAGTCACGTAATTACCTGTTCTTGAGACCTCGATGGCATCTTTACCGTCTTTAACGTCGAACTCGGAGGTTGTACCATCGTCTACGGGAACCTTGACGACAGCTCCGATGGAGAAGGTGCAGATCCCGTTGGCAACGACGGCGTCAACATTGGAGGAGATTTCAACAGATGTGATACCACCAGCAGAAGATAGCTTAATGACTACTGAGCTGGATGTGCAGGGAAACTCGGCGAACGCTGGTTTACCATCAATGGAGACTTCAATGGATGCCGAATCGACAACAACTAACGAACAACGGTGCTGTTACTGCAACAAGATTTTCTCAAACAACAGCAATGCTCGACGACATGAGAATAGAGAATGTGCCAAGAACCTATATCGTAAAATGTTTGTTTGTGAGAAATGTCATAAGCAGTTTGCCAGAAAAGATAATATGAAAACGCACATGAAGGCATGCAAAGGTCCTGCTGTGCGGCAGAAAGTAAAGGTTTCGTCACAACAACGATGCGTCGATTTGCATAAGAGTATGCCTGGAGATGGTACTACTGTTGCAACGCCTGTATCTGGATCGGGTCTGAAAGGATCGTCTTCATCACCACGGTATCCTTGCAGTTACTGTGATACGTCGTTCGCATTTTCCCATGATGCACGAAGACATGAGCGGAGCAAATGCACGAAGAATCCATCTCGCATGAAATTTGATGTGATGAGTGCCTTAAATGGTTTACTCGAATTGACAGTTTGCGATATCATGCGAAAAAATGTAAAGGTGGAGTCTGTGCTCCTACTGCTGAACTACCTGCCGACATTTCGACTCCTCGCTTTATATTGGAGACACGAAAGCGTACAAGCAAGAAAACCGATGCTCAGCAACCGATTTTTATGACGTCTGAACATGGATCTAAACCTAAGACTGTGTTCGGAGCATTACAAGTGAACGATAATGGCTTCTACTTGGCGCAGTCTGCATTTCGTGGAACGTTGAAAGACTACTATTATCTAAATACGTTCGGTGAGTCAAATGACATTTGTAATTTTCTTGATGATATCAGACAGAAGATAATCAATCAGCTTACTGATGATGTAGCAACAAACGGACCTTTGAAATATAACTTGTGGTTGGACTGTATATATGGAAAGCCATATCCGTTCGATGACAAAGTGAAGAAGTGTGCATTCAAGACATCGGCTGCAGTAATTTACAGTTCTAACGATGTGAAGCAAACTGTTAAATACGGTATCCAGAAACTCTGTCAAGAAGAGGTGGACTATGTCTGTAAAGGTTCTGGCTGGACTCTGTCTAGTATAAACCGATTGGAGCTAAGAATTAGTCATTTCACACCGCTGCGGAACTAAATGATTATAAGATTGCTGGCTTTCGTAAGTGATCCTGTAGTAGAATATATATTATGTAATAAATATTATGTTTGTGAAAGAACTTGTGTTGTTTTTGTTTTTTTCTCGATCCTGTCACTATTATGTTAAATTGTTATTTTTTTTCATCGTCCAGAATCGTACCAAGGACCTAAGTCGATCTAATTAATCAGTACATTGATTGGAAATTTATTTAATGATTTCTGAACTTTTTCCGAATCTCTAGCATTAAAATTATGAATTACCAATATGTTGGTGTTGATGGCTTATAGGATGATGATGACAGTAGAGGTTTTAATGTCTCTTTAAGAATGTTGAACATGGAATAATGAAATTATTATTTTTTTACATCAAATTAAACATTATTGCATCGATCGGGTATAGAACCAAGGACTGGAACTGATCGAATCAATCTGTAAATTAATGAGTGATTTATTTAATGAATTTTGGAATTTTTCCCGAATTTCTAGCTAAATAATTATGGATTTTCAAGATGGCGGCCAAATGACAAGATGGCGGGTGACACAACAATAATAAATGATTACTGCACTCTAGCGGATAAGAATTAAACTAACATGGCGTCAGCGCACTCTCGCCGACGATAACAAGATGATGATGGCTACCAGCAGACGAAGACAAGATGGCGGACATGACATCATACTAGTTGACCTTGTTATTAGTGGTGGTAGGTTAGTCTGTAGGTGACTTCCGTGGTGGAAGGATCGGTCGCCATTTTTATTTTTTTTCGCCCTCACCGGGTTCGAACCGAGGACTCCGAGCTCCGTGTCGTTAACGTATGTTTTTTAAATATTTTTTATTAAAATTTTATTAATTGAATTTTTTTATAAATTTTAAAAAATTTTCTATTTCATTAAAATTGGATAGTAAATTTAAAGATGGCGGGCGTAACGGAAACTGCAGCGGTGACGTCATAATCCTATAAATGGCTTAACGTTGGCTTGAGTTAAGGATGCTTAAGCCAGTTTTAGGAATTTTCAGCCGCTGGGATTTTTAAGGAATAAAACGGGAAATTTTGAGTCATTTTGAGTCATTTTTGAGGAATTTTGAGGAATTTTTGCCGCCGTGACGTCACAAATCCAAGATGGCGGTCGGCACCACAGGCACCACACCCAGGACCCAGTGCCAGTTCCGTCATTTACATACTACTGTCAAGTGTGAAAATTAATTTATATTACTTTCAGATCCCGACAGACGTTGTTCTGCCAGTTTATAGTCATTTACCTGGTCTGTATGTAATTTAGACTTTATAAAGCAATATAGAAAAAAGCTGAAAAATAGGTGATTACTAATATTGAAAAGATTCCATTATCTAGCTAATGCACGGCCTGCATTGCAATGCCTCATTTAGTTTTGTTTTGTAATATGTTTGAAGTAGTTCCACACATACAAATCATCTATCCATCTCTCTATATATATTTATCTCTATCTACATCTATATACATCTATGTATCTCTCTATCTCTATTTATCTCTTTATATCTACATATACACTTCCCACTATCTCTATATCTTTTATATACAAGTCTCTATATAGCTGTATACATCTATAGGTAGGTATATCTCTTTATCTAACCCATTTCATTCTCTATACCTCGCTTTATCTCAACTTATCTCTCCGTCTCTATCTCACTTTATATATATATATATATATATATTCAGTCTTCCATTTCTTTGCTTGACATTGATTGTATATTTTATCCATTCTACCAATATCGACATCATTTAGCACAGCATAGTCAAAGTTAAAGTCATAAGCAAAAGCAGAATTCAATAAATTGTGCTGTCTGCGAGTTCTATTCATTGCTGATCTTGCATTTTGTTGACCTAATCGGTGGGAACGTTCAACACTTGATTCCCGTTCCATATTTGCTAACGTTCGGGAATTCTGTGAAGCCAAACGTTGCGTTCGTTCAACGCTTGTTTCTCTAGCGCGGTTTCGTTCAGCGATTGCTCGTTGAGTAGCCAACCTCTGCCTTTGTTTATCCTCTGTCTCATTGCTGCGCATGAGTTGCAGTCGGTTTGCAGTGGCAGACTGTCGAGAAAGTTGGGGTCTCTTTCTAGGCATTTCTTTATCTATAAAAAAAAATTAAATTGTAATTTCCCAATGGAAATTAACAAAAGCAAAGATTACTAAATAAATAATTTACATAATCAAAACTTATGAGGTATTAAATTATTACTTAAAAAATAGTAATTATTTCACAATGAGACACGGTAGAAGAATTACCCTAAAATACATCAAAATCTAATTTATATGTCTAATTAGACACTGGAATTCACAAAAATAACTAAACTAAAACAGAACTTATTATATCTAGAAAGTATTATAAGTATATATCGCCTAATACTACAAAATAAACAAAACAATACCCTAAAGATAATTAAATACTACAAATTCTAATTAAAGTATTATACGATGATGAGATATCGCCTAATAAGCCAAAATAAAACGCTAAAGATAATTAAAAAAGTAACCAAACAAAAAAATTGTCGTCTAAGAAGTATTACAAAAAATGTTGTTCGTTAAGCACAACCGTTCCGCAAGGAGCCGACCGCGCGAGTGAGCCGCGCGGTATGGTACCTCGCAGAGGCTACCGCCCCCTCTCCCCTAATGTACGCCCGCAACATCATACATGCGCGTGCAATACTTAATACTTACTTGGCTACAACACTAATACTTACATTTTAAATATCGCTATATCTTTTGAATGAAACGTCTGAAATAAATAATTCAAAAAGTTCTAGAAAGGTATTGAATTCGTCTTGAATATGCAGTAATTTATTTTGATAAGGATTATTACCAACGTACACAATAAAGAGTTTTTGAAGCGACGGCATTTAAATTATTTAAAAAAATAAAAGAAAACACTAATTGTGAGATAACTACAATAGTTAGACATATGGTTACGCGATATTTTTTGAAGACAATTATATGTTCTGCAAAGTGGTAGTACATTGTTTTGTTCTATAATCAATAGGTTTCGCAGCGCACGCCCTGTAAGGATTTTTTCGGGTCAATTTTTTACACCTTGGGTTACCTTATTGGACTTTTAGTAAGGATCCCTAATGTTATTGATAATGTTATATAGCCTATAGCCTTCCTCGATAAATGTACTATCCAACAATGAAAGAATTTTTCAAATCGGACCAGTGGTTCCTGAGATTAGCGCGTTCAAACAAACAAACAAACAAAATCTTCAGCTTTATAATATTAGTATAGATTATATTTGTGTTGTTTCCGTTACTTTTAACAGGCTATGTGTACTGTTGTGTGTGTATTATGTATTATTTTATGTAATATTAGTTCAGTGCTTGCATATTAATAGTCACGACTGTTGGTAGATACTCAAATAATAATAAATAAATAAATAATTCTGTTTTATGTAAGGTTTTGTTTACTATTCTTTTTTTCTGGTGTTTTTCTCGGGGCACCGTTTTTCACCCCACCAATCATTCCGTCATTCTGCTTCATATAAACTCACACATCCCTCAGGCTCATTGGAACAACAGGTCTGTCCCTCGGGTAGGACAGCTGGCTCCATTGAGTGTCAGCCCCATTCCATCCATGTAGACCCTGCCTCAGAAAGGAAACCATATGTCTATTCTCATTTTCAGATATAAGATGTTTGAAACATGTTCAAGCACAGCAATTTTTTTCAGAATGGAACATTTTTACTCTGAAACATGTAGATTAAAAAAATTGTAAATGAATGGCTGTCGTATGTTTCTATGCGGAGTAATGGTAAGAAACATTGAATATATATGTACTTCCAAAGAATAAGGCACTATGTAACAATGAAAAAAAAAAACATATTTTCAAGAGAGAAGTTTAAAGGATTTTAAATAGTGCCTCAACGATAAACTAAAAAAATTATATCCAAAAATGTTATTTTTTTGACATATTGTAGACCTTATTGTTGTAAGCCAATTAAAAAAAAACGTTAAACGGGGGTCAAGTTTATGGTTAAAAGTGCATTTTTACTAAAAGTGGAATCCGGGGTACAATTATATTTTGTTTTGTTGTTCTCTTTTTTTTTTAAATCGCATGTCATCAATAACGCCATATTGGCTGACGCATTGAATACTTCGCGCAGCTTCCGTCATGATGTTATGGTTCCATCGTGATTATTTATATATTTATCTTTTGAAATTTTCAATTCAATCTTCTTTGTGAGCAATGAGGGTAAAATTTTAGACCAAATATTAATACAACGTTTTCGTGAAACATTGTTGTTAAACGTTTGTAATGCGAAAAGGTCATAGATATATAAAAGGAGAACTATGCTATATACGTTGCTAAGCTCGTTTTCCTCTTTGTACAATGATTTGTCCTCCGCAAAAAAAAAATAGAACCGAGAGAGATAGATGAATGAAAGAATAAGATAGAGAGTGTGCACATGCGCTTGTTTCATAAAATATATGTAGGTATTCTATATAGTCAGCTAGGAATGCCTTGAAATTTATATTTGCTACCAGAGCACTCGCGTTCGTTCTTGTTCAACCAGCTGCGGAGAGAGCGTTGTTGAGAAGGTCCCTGAAGTTCACGCATAGATACCGCTAACTGTTATCAATTTCATACTTCCTTCAGAGGTTTCGAGTGTACCAAATGGCAGAATTGTTTGAAGAAACGTTAACACGCACAGTTTTTCTTTATGGTGTGATATCTTGATCAGATAGTAATAGTTATTGTTAATTAATCATTAATAATTGATCAATAATTATTGAGATCCTGAGTAGTTATTTCAAAGTGAATATTAACTTTGTTAATTCATGTTTAGTAATTATTTTCTTATTTAAATCAAATTTCTTATTAGCAATAAATAGGCAAGGATTCTTAAATACTTGGAAAATATGTGCAAGTAAAAAAAAATCCACACTAGGTTATTTTTTAAACATTTGTCTTCTCTCTCTCTCGCTCTCTCTGTGTCTTTTTACCCCTTACGATATACTTACGTGTCGAGGTGTGAATTGTCAAAGAATTTTCACTTCTATCACGTGTACTGAGTTACACGCGCTATTTTTGGGTGGCTTAGGTCTTGAGAATAACGGAGAAGCTGAAGACGGACTAAAGGAGCAGCGTTAAGATAAGCAATGGCAGGCTGCGTAGGTGGACGGAAACTGAATCACAGCGATAAAACACCACCTTCAGCCGGCGATGTCCACCACGTTTCTCCAGTGCAGAAAAAACACGGCGGTGATCCCGGAGGGAATCGAAGTAGGTCACCTTGTAGGGAGGCGAGTGGTCTGACTACTTTTGTTTTTTATAAAATCATTTATCTCGTAATTAATAACTGTTCCCGTCCTGAGGCACAAACAGATTCTAATATTACGAACATACAAATACTTTATTTAATTTTCTTTTTTTGTTGTAGTAACATTCAAATACTTCAATATTCGCATGCCAAACAAGGCATTATTTCATAATCAGTTAAATATTAATGAAATTACTATATTAACTCTGAAATAATGCCTACTGAACAATGCAAAGTAATTAATCAGGATTTTAACAGAACTAATTTTCAAAATATTATTAATAACATTATTATTTTTAAGTTAAAATAATAAATCTATTTCCATATTTATAATTATCAATAAGTCATTCATCCTTTTATTTTATTGTTCCTAGGTAATAGGCAGATATAAATATTAAATAGTCTACAATTTCAATAATTCTAAATAATATTTTAGAGATGTATAATACTAAATTTTAAATCAAAATGTAAATATAATTTTAAGGAAAAGGTTTTATTCTACAATACTATTTACTCTACTCCTTGCTTCCTGAAACTCCTGACGTTACTGGCTCGGTGTGTGTGTGTGTCCTGTTTATTTAGGTTTTCGAATTTGCGAAGCCTGCCGGTTGATTGCCACACAGATGTGCATCACCGTGTTCATAACAAAATATCTAACTTACTTAATAAATATTCTAAGTTATAGATTAAATATTTTGGTACATTGCTTAGAATTTCCACAAAGTTACTTGAAATCTTGTAATGCACAGTAAAAAAGAAAACGCTTTAAACAGGTGCAACTTGAATCGACTGGTCAGCTTGTGTGAAACTCACAGGAAATATCTGCAGTTTTCTCCTCCCAGGTGGACTACCACCCTCGAACTAGGACACGCTCGATTTTTGTTGAAGCCCTGATGTCGCTTTTCACTTCGGTATTTTTGGTATGTATGGGTGATGTGAAAATCTGCTCATCAGCAGTGTTAACATCATCATGCATAGCATACACTCCTAGTAAAAAATATTTATGCTTTGCATTATTTTCATAACTTTTATTTCATTTACTGAACCTCGAATACATAATTTTGTTCCTTGGAATCCTTGACATTTCCTTGAATTTCAAATACATATATTTGTGGCCACTTCGGATAATTGAGATCCAACCAACGACACAGTACTTAAATTTGGAACCAATTTTTTAACCAATGCACATGCAGTCTTTGAATATAATATTCAAAATTAAAATTATTGTTCCAGTTGAATGCCCGATCGTTTAACTCACATAGTCTCTTATGATTTTAACTGATGTTTTAATAGTGCTGAAATATAACTGATGTCTTATGATAGAGAGAGGTTTTGAGGAGTGATGGAAATCTACAGTTTTATTTTCTGGTTACAAAATCCAAGGTAGCTCCACTGGAAACCCTAAGATAGTGATAGCTGCTGCTCGGCACAAACACAACTTTCCGCACAAATAGAAAGGATATAATAGGACTAAATCATTTAATTTTCATACTTATTCCTTGATTGGGAAACCGTGCATTAAGTAGCCATTTTAAAACACCAGCCGAGCAAACAGTCCTTTCGAACATAATTCACTCTCTGACTGCTTTTTTATAATATTTATTGTATTGCCTCTTGTATTATATCAGTATTACTAGATATTAAACGTAGAATTTTTAGGAAATTGTTCTCACCGTAAAGATTTTGGTAACCCAGTTCCTTTAGGTTTTTCAAGCTTAAATAAAAATCGCAGGCTTTCGCGGCCTATATCTGAAGTAGTTTGGCTTCTGGGTTGTAGCCTGATGATGATTACCTACCCTGATGATGGCAACTGAAATTTCGACCGAAACGTTGGTGATATATTCGCCATGGACGCGGCTACAGTCCAGAAGCCAAGCTACTTTTTCAAGCATTGACGGTGTGAGTGGGTTCTGCATGTCTGCTAGAGGTAAATAAATATTTTTGGTCATTTTGAAATAAATATAGCTACCAGCAGAGTTAGTATAACTTCAGACATACACATGATATATTTTTACTCCTGTCCTCAAAGTAAAATTACTATTACGTCTACGTCTTATTGTTTGTCTCATGGATGACAAATTATTTTTGACGTCATTTTTTTTTTTTTTTTTTTAGACATTTTAACTGACTGCGGCAAGAACCATTACTTGTTAATAAAATTTCAAATTCACGTCCATGTCTTACACGTGACTCTAATCTAGAACCCCTTGAAGTGAAAGTAAGTGTTTATCCGACTCTCCTATGGAAGTCGATCTCCTTTCGACTATCGTGCACACATAAATTACTAACGGATGGTAATATCTCTATCATCGCGACTTTTAGAACAAGTGCTATATATCAAATAACCAAATATAAAATAAATGAAGTTTAGTCAATATACATAAATCATTCTGCAATTATACTTAAAATATATTATAATCATTAAATTAAATTATCTGAAATTGAGTTAAACTCATTGTTGTAAATGAACTCTTAACAGAAATTTTCACTTTTTTCTACACCGATGAAGTGTATGCGTTCAGCTACAGGTTTCTAATAAAAAAGTAATATTTTGATTATTTTAATCTTTTGTATATATAATCCCACATAACCATTTAAGTGTAAAATTTGACACGTTAGAAATTGAAATAAAATGTATACATTCTGGAATTTCAAGTAAAGCCTGTAGCAAAACTCAATTTACTAAATCATTAAGGTAAATTAACACAAAACCGTTTTAAAAAACAGCACGACAAAAATTGTGAAAAGCAAAAACTTTTTATCTATGTATCCGAAAATATTATAAAAAATTATGGATAATATTTATTTAATAAAATTATTATGCAAATGTATGTCCTGTGGCTGGGTGTTTGGTGTGGATTGTGATTGTGGGGACCACCATCTTGGATTGTGCGGTCCTGGTGTCCATCTTGGATGATCTTGACATTTTATGTTCACCATAACCTGGTGAACATCATGGATTTCACCAGTTGGTTTTCTAGAACTTCCGACATTTTAAATTCTGCCATCTGGAATTCCGGACCTATTGTATTAGTCTGCCGAAGATCACCATATTGGATTATGACATCACGTCCACCATTTTGTTTCCATCTCCTGAAAGTCGCCATCTTGGTTTATGACATCATAGCCGCTATCTAGTTTTAGTTTGCTGAAGGTCGCCATCTTCGATTTTCTTCTGCTGGAGGTTGCCATCTTGAATGGCATAATGTTTGCCATCTTGGATTCTGCTGTTTGCTCCTATAGTGCACCAGCATCTCTCTGTGTCGTGCATCGTGTGTAACTTTACCTGCCAGTATTGTTATGACCCTTATGAAAATATAATATGTAATTTTTAATCAAAATGAATTGGAAGCGAATTGTTTCGAACCATGGGAGGTTAACATATGGAATAGAAAACATACGCCTTGATCACACGGCCATCAAGACATTCACCAGACTGAGAAAAATATAAGGTGAATTTAAAAAAATCAAATATTCTCATTTGTAATTTCTTTAATATGAAAAAATAATAATTATTAAATCACCTGAAGGAGACTAAAGCCGCCATATTCGGTTTTTCAATCCTGCTACTAGGAGCACTTGTGTCACATGTGCACACATAATATGAAATAGGGTGCTTCCACTAGCTTTGTTTTCAAGTCTTCCTACTAGTGTAGTGCACACATCGTCTACTGGAGTGCGCTGCCTCTATCCTGGTTTATTTTTTACCCACTAGAGTGTAGTAGTATTTATTACCAGACCGTCGTAGAATCCACCATTTTGTCGAGCCATCTTGGCCACCATATTGAAAATCAGTAATTATCAATAGAAAAATTCTGAAAGAATAACAAAAATTATAAAAACCAAACCACCTATTAATATATGGATTGATTTGATATTTTAGTCATCGGTTCGATCCTTAGATGATGCGATCAAGCTAATTTACTCTAAATATACTTATTTAATTGTCAATGTTAAAATCTCCTTATAGAGGCTTAAATTCTTCATCTTTAAGCCTCCAGTAAGCCACCGATGTCATATTGGCCACCATGTTGAAAATTTGTCAGTGGTAAGTTTAATTTCTGAATAGATTCTTAAAAAATATAAAATATAATTATTAATATAATTATTTTTCGATATATTTCCATCCCTGTTTCGATTTTTAGTCCATGCTATGAATAAATAGGGCCTACAGCTGAAAATCGTAACTAAACTATTTCCCATTACCTTTCGTTGAGTTTATTAATCTTTCTCACTCGAAAAATGACTCTATACAAGATAACTGCCTAGCTGAATAAATATGTTATTCGAAATCACTATGCCTAGCATGGAGGCCTTATTGAGTGCGCATTGTGATTATTATAGTACAAACATTTAGACTAAGTGTATCCGAATCATTAGATCTTCTTTGTTAAAACCAAGTATGCAATATGACCAATTAAAAAACAATGACAAGCATATCGAAAAGGTGTATCTGAACTACATAGCCTTATTTTACGATAACTGGAATACCTTTTAATCAAGTCATGTCCAATGTAAGGCATATAGGCAAAATGTATCCAAATCACGAGGCTTTCTCTGTTGATTTCGATACTTGGAATTTCTTTCAAACAAGCCATGACTAATGTCAGGCAAATAGACCAAGTGTCTTCGAAAAACGAGGCCTTCTTTGTAGATGCTTGTCATATCTTTCAAACAAATATGACCATTTTCAAGCAGAACCTACAGTTTTCATCTGACCAATTAGAAGCAATTCGACCAACTAACTAAGCATGTTTTACACTTACTATAGGACCGAGATTCAATGAAAAATGTTTAAGGCTTACTAAAAAACCAAGAGGTTTTGAACCACTGAACTTTCAGTCCTGACTAAAGACTTTACGATCCATATTTAACGAAAACGACGCACATAAGGACAAACATTCAACTCGGTAGGAAACTATCAATAGGATACGATATCAGGATACAGTAGCATACAATCAACAGCATACTGTATGATACGATCCAATCGGTAGGATACGATCGGTAGGATACGATCGGTAGGATACGATCGAAGGGTAGCATTTGGCACCAACGAATTTGAACTGCATTTGCTTTTACAAGCCGGATTGTTGGAATGGCCTTATTATTACCCTTGATTGTGTAATTCATGGTTATAAATTAGATTACGGGAAAGGAAACAATATTTTTTTTAATCCAAAATATAATATATATTTTTAAGTGAATACAAATGCAAGTAAAAGAAGTCATTATTTGTAGCACGTACTTCCTAGTTACGAATTTATAGTCCGTGTTTCTTTGGTAAAAGAACAACTTTCAACATTTTGCGAGCAATTAGAAGTTATAACCCGTCTACCAATATGTTAGGATCCTCCTATGATGTGTAATAAATCTCTTCCGCTGCATATTTATTATTAATATATTACATATCTGTATGTCTTCTCTTTAATAACACTCATAATCATTAAAATCTTAATCATCTCACTGATGGTCATTTTACAACCAATGTCAGGGAAAAATATATTTTATTTAATGCGTCATAACATTGCTTTGGTCTCAGAGCATCTTCGCAGTCTTCGATCTGTCAGCGTGGGGTGCTTACTAGTGTCAAACATTAAAGATTCGTTGTATTGTAAAAGTAGTCACTGTTTTATGTGGGATACGTGATTCTCTCACATGGTCACAAGACACGGATGGCTTCGCTATACATCAAAGGGAAAGGAAATTATCTTGCATGATAGTGTTTTACAGGTGTTTTAAAACATTGTAATCATCTAAGTAATAAATCTTTTTATATTAATTCCACATGATTAAAATATTATTAGTTTTAATTTAGTAACATGAATTCACCCACTAAACTAAACTTTGAATAATGTTACAAACACAGACAGGACCGTGACACACGCCAGGTTCGGAGCTGGCTGACGGCCCTGCACGGCTACTGGCATCACGTGCCGTGTCATGTGCCGTCCACTGATATAAGGCATGCCACGCGAGCCTGACCGGATCGGCCACTTGCATCACGTGCCGTGTCACGTGCCATCCACTGTCGTAAGGCATGCCATGCGCGCCTGGCCAGATTAAAAGGTTCGTCGCTTACCCCCTCCCCATCCTCTCACAGCGCATCGTCCCACCTTGGGCTATTATCACCTTCAGCATCCTGGGCATTCCGAGCTTACAGAAGCCACCACGTGGAGTGGCATGAATAAGCGTGCCTTTCTCGATGCTTCGGGAAATGGGTCAGCCCGAGATGACGCGACTTGTCACAGCCGCTCTCGTCGGTTCGAGAAGGGCACCACAAGTATTTAAGCAGCGATGCTGGTCTACGTGGGAGTTCCGAGCGAGTTCCGAGAGTTCGGAGAGCCGCTGCGAGTAAAGGGAAGTGCGACATCTGTGAAGAGGGTGAGAGATCCATTACGAGCGTGGCGCGACGCAGAGCGACGGGATCGAGAAATTGCGACTGAGTGGCGCGAGACTGTGTGTGTTGACAGGCACGAGGTAAGAGGGAAACCACTTTTCAGCCTATTTCCAGTGAATAGTGCGAACTGTGGAACTTGACAGACATTGAGTGACTTGCGAATAAACATTTTTAAGTGCCAGTGACTGGTGATCGGACATTTTAAGTATGCTTATTTATTAGTAATTAATAAAACTGTTATAACATATTTTTTTCGGATAGTCCTTACGAACTCAGTTTTCCCCTCGTAGGTTGTAACATTTTGGTGTCAGAAGTGGAATAGCCCTAATAAATAGATTAAGTGTACATTTTCAACTAAAATCTAAAAACATCTTACAAGTTTAGTTATAGAATTGAGTTAGTTAAGGAACTGTAGTTATAATTGAGTGTAGAAGTATTAAATTTAGTGTTAGTTTTTAGTAGTGCTTGAAGTGGGCTCATAGGGGTAATTACAGTGTAGTCATAAGACAGTAGTGATAGGCTGGTAGTGTATGTGGACACAAAAAATGGTGGTCGACGAACTTTAAAACATAATGGATTTCTAGGCCGAAGTGTATAATAAAATAGAGGAAATGAAGAAGGTTCAGGATGAAATTGAAGAGTTGCCAGTAAGAAGTAAAAAATGAAATGAAGAGTGGCCAGGAAGAAATGTGTAATAAAAAGAAGAGTGGCCAAGAGGAGATAAAGAATTAAATGAAGAACTTTCAAGAAAAAGTGAATTATGCCATGAAGACCGAGATAGAGGACATCAAGTAGAGCCAAGAAGAAATGTGAAACGAAATAGTTGCTGCACAAGAAGAGATGAAGATAAAGATTGATAAAACAAGCATCCAGTTCGAAGGTAAAGTACAGTGTTTGGGGCAACATTTTGCACAAGAAGAACCACAACTTGCCATACAGGAGCAATAGCTAACCGAACATGAAGAACAGATGGCACAACAGCCAGCTCAGCTGGAGCAGACCTCCGAACAGCGTGTAGCAGCTGATGAATACCATCTGATGATTAAAGAAGCTACAACTGCTGCAAGCTGGAAGAGTTACTCTGAGGATGTTAAGGTGGAGGGGACATCCAACAAACACTCGAAATTCATGCCAACCACCTTCGATGGTCAATCTTCGGGGACAGTGTCCATAAGACAGTTGGGGAGAGGAATAAAAGGCCATGGCACTCGTCTTGGTCCTGCAAGGATCTCCACTATAGCTGCTGCAGAATAACGAGTAGATCGTAATGTAGTAAGGATAGGCTTACTTGTCGGGATGCTGCCCGACTTGGTAACGAGTCGATAGATTCCTAGTTTGAAAATGCTAAGTTCGTTCGGGTTTTCAAGGGCAGGAGAGAGGCCCCTATGTTAGTTTTAAAGTGATGTATCAAAAAAATTCACTTTTTTTAAAATGTCAGTACATAACTATCTTTTCATAGCTGTAATAAAAAATTCTGGTTTTAGATGTTCATAAGTTAACACATTAGAAAGAATTAGGGAAGAGTTTGGTGAAGCTCTCTCTCTTTTATTGGCGTTTAGTAGTTATTAAGTGAGTCATAACTAAGAGATAGATGTGAATTTTAATTGTAATTTTAATTATTACGTGTACAGTTGCTAGATATACTAAATTTGAATGTAAGAAATTTGTTAATAAAATTAAGTTGGTATTAAATTAGTGTTAGGTTTTTTTAAAAATATCCTTTAATTCATCTTTCACCAGACATTTGGTATGTGATGATGGACGTTTCGATCCTAGAATGAAAACTATTTTATCAAATTAAGTGGTATTGTAAGACAAATCGTCTTGTTAGCCTAAATGAGTATGTCCTTTGAGTTACAGGTTCCTCTCCCCCCAAATGAAGTTAAAGAAAACTCATTATACTTTTCGATTGATTTCATTTATGTATTTTATTGTAGTTTTTATTTTTAATTTTTTAATCATTAGTTACAACATGAGGATCTTAAAATTTTATCGCGACAAGTGACATGAGGATCTTAAAATTTTATCGCGACAAGTGCGAAACCCATCTTCCTAGTTTACCCAGTTGCTGCGGGTAGTAAAACAACCAACTTAAAGATTGTTGTCAAATTATAAGTCGTATTTACCACATTCGATGTAGAATTCTAACTTATTGACTAAAATAAACAGGCCAACGCTTCCGTTTCATAGGTCCCAAGCAGCATTGCAAAATCTGAAAGGGCGCGACCGGCGTATGCAATATGCCTTAACACCTTACAATTCCAGTGTCCCAGAACAGCTCCTACAGCCACCGAGAAGGTGTTTGTCTGCAGCCCAAATCGCTTACTAACATCTGGGAGGATAATGATTGTTCGAGAAGTCAACAACCCTTTCAAGAGAAATTAAGGTTTTCTCCTGTTTCTCTCCCTCTCCCCCCAGCATAAATGTTGCAATGTATTATCTTGAGTAAGCTGATATATGTATATGTAATTACAATTAGAGCAATTGGGGTGTGACCATGGCAAATCCAATGCGTTAAGCTGTACTCCTCTGCGGTGCACGTCCCTTGCGGCAGACATGGACGTAGTTACACTGGCCATGATGCAGGGTGTGATATTTTTCACATGCAAATAGACGAGAGTTTGTCGATCCACTATAATTGAATTGTGAAATTATTGGATGAATTAGCCTTGCACTCTTTCTTCTAAGGGCAACTGCCCTGCTCTGCATTAGGCAAAGGATAAAAATAGCACGACCCTATTAAGTAATTTTAAATTTCCCTACTTCACGAGTAATGACCATCGAGACTAGATGACGGGGTCAGCATAGCACAAAGCTAAATCACCACCGGCGAAAAAAGTCAAAAATAATGCGCAAAAGTCAGGCCTATTTCAGCCTCAGGTACAAGGAATCTGCATGTAAAACAATGCTTGGGTGCTGAAAGGGGAAAACGAACTCATGCCTACTCAATCCATAACTCATATAAGAGAAGTGAACTCGAGTACACACTAATTAAATTGCGTGAAAGTGAGTTTCTGTGAAATTACATCCAAGAACATTTTGACAAAACTTTAACACAGTTGCTTAACAAGGCTTTCAGTAACTTAACCTCACAGACAAATTCGAGACTCATGAGTCATTAAGCCTTGATTAAGAAGACGATTAACTGCTGGATTCGGTTCTTTGCTCTCCAGTCTGGGCAACGAAATAAAGATTGCAAAAACCACTTTATGTATAAACCACCACTGCCACCACTATCACTTCTACCAATATAAAGACTACAGGGAACACTGAATTTGCCCGAAAGATCATCATACACAGCCTGAATAGCACCCCGTAGGGGCTGAACCAAACTAGTCTGAGCTGCACAACATTATCAGAATCCTCGTTTCTCAGCACTTTTTCCTCGATGTAATCAATTAACTACCTTCCATGGAGCCTGTACAACCCCACGATCAATGTTGGCCAGGCAACTTGGTGAACCTGAAAGAGAAATAAACACCAGTCGCAGAGTAGCTCCGAAGTTAAAACATATTCGAAGGCACTCGCTCTCAGCAGGTTCCAAACCCATTCATTAACAAGAGAAAGCACAGTTAGTCCTCAAACTGGTATGACGATTGCATGGAGTTATTATTGTTAAAATTATTTTTATTATTAATGAAACACAGGAAAGTTAATTTTTAAACTATCTATTCTTATTTAAAAAATACAGATTAAAGATTGTAGATCCCAATTTATGTACACACTCAATGAGTATTTTACCTAAATAAGCATAAATAATCATAGCAGAAAAAAACATACTACATAAAGCTGCAAACACCACAGCGATGATCAAATATGATCTAAAAAAAAGTATATAAAAATAGCAGTTACCACACAACAAATTTTGCTCTTAAAAAGCCCTCAAACATAAGCGCTATTACACCACACTCATTAATTAGATGGTTAAAATTCATTATAATACATAATTTTACAAACAAAATCATAAAATTAAAAAAAAGGCCACACAATGCTACTCAACACTCAGGAATAACTTAGCTCCGACTAGATTAACGGAATCCTAACTACTGATTGCAACCAATGTTCAAATCGATCAATGTCAATAAAATCAACGATAATTACAAGACGATTTACTCAGCACAATGCTTCGGGATTGTCATGGCACCAATTAAGCAGGACTCACATCCAAACATAATGATAAGCAAGCAATAATTTAGAACGATATTGCAAAACCAGTAATCAAGATAAATAAATCAGTTTAAGTTATTCTACATTACAGGTGTGGTCACCACTATCCTAGAAAAAACCGGTTACACATTTGACAACGATCCATCTGCCTTCCTGTAGAGATAATGAGTTCGTAAAGTAATTATGTGGGTTCCAGGGTTCGGTTCGGCAATGTGACCGGAGGCTGAGGCGTGCTGACTGAAGGACTCCCTGGGTTGTTCAGGTTACCCAGGATGAAAAGAAGAATACACTGATAACTTATGTCGGTGTATTAGCACTGGTATAAGGTACATGGTTCTATCTGACTCCTAAGCATTTCTGTTATTGGATAGATAATGCTGTCCCTTCTAGTGGTCGCACTGATTACGTTGGTAGTGATGGTCTCTTCCGATGAGTGACACGGCGGACATTTATTTGTGGAACTAAGTCCCCGCAGCTAATACTATAGTGCATACATGAAACTCTACACTTTACTTAAGATGTAGATTCTCGCATGCTGACAGTGCTCATTATGTGCAGTACTATAACAAAGTGGCAGACGTCTCCACTACATGCCCGATTGCGGGCTCTACCTCCCCCTAAAAAGCACAGAGCGCGGAAAAACAGAAGCGGCCAGTTTTACGACATGGTCGCACGTTGTACAATTTGTATTTATCAGAAAATTAATTTAAAGCGGTTACAAGTTCAAGATTATCTCTGAAAAGAAATATATAAACCCTTTTGACTAATTCAGTTGAAGCGTCTTGCAAACACCCGGCAGAGTGATACTGTCTAAGTGGCCTGTAGCAGCGATATCTTTTTAGCGTTCCTGCACTGCTGAGGCCTTACTTAAGGCGCTCGAGTTCGAAGTCGGAGATCGCAGAAGGCAGTACCAACTAAATGCAATGAGATGTACGGTCCCTAGGCAAAAGAAAATGAACTGAATAATAATTGAAAGCATCACTGCCTGTTTACTATTTAATTTTCCCGCTTGGGATTGGCTTGGTACATTGAATACAGAACCATTTACACACATCTGCAGATCTAGATCTCGCATTAAAAAAAAATACATCTAATGTGATTACTCATTACAACCACCATATTACGGTTAATTTTATCAAACATTAAGAAAGCATTAGTTTTCCCTAACAGGTCCGTTGATTACAATCTTGGATGACGTATTGTCTATAAAGTTTGTTTAGGCACATTCCCAATATTTTGGTGAAACCGGTCTCTAGTTATGACGTTATTATGCGAGTCTAACATCCCGCACCACAGTAACTTGTTAAGTCTGGCTTGCAGTTTACGTAATTTCTCACGCAGCGTAAAAGAAAAAAGGAGTACAGTTTAATTCGCCACATCACGATTCAAGATGCTAGCAAGATATGAATTTGAGTTTATGATCACTCAAGTCTCTCTGCTTATTGTTTCCTTGAAAAACCAACCCGGTCTCTGGTTGTTAATAACGGTTGCGTCGAGGCTTACTTGTAGTCGCGCAGCATGTTGGACGATAACCCGGGCTGGCCACTGGTCGATGCGTAGGTGAATGGAACAGCCTTTCCATTTTAGCAGCGGCGCAACACGCCTGCACCCGTGAGGCGAAGTCGACTCCACCAGACGCCACCACCGTCTCTCCGCTCGTCAGCCGCAGACCGTCGCAGGTTAACGCCTCACCATGACGTCATAAGGCTCAGCGCGCCGCGCGGTGTTGGCTCGCGGAAACACACACATGCGCAGCGCCGCGAATGTCCGTAATGCTTTTGTTTTAATCCAGCTTCAGGGCGAGAATGAACCAAGTGCCAAACAATCTAATCATAATTAATACCAAATCAATTTAAAACAACGTTACTGTTACAAAAGGACGTTAAAACAAACAAATAATAAAAGTGAAATTAATGGAGGCGTGGCAAACGCCTCAATATCCACCCCATAAAAAAAATAATTTAACACCAAAAACCAAAAAAAATTTATGTAGCTTCGAACCACAATAAGGCGAGAAAACGGGGAAGCACTCAAAACACGCCATTCAAACAACTAACCTCAAAGAAAAGCAATAAGAAAAAGCACACAGTGGAAAAAAAAAACACGCGAAGAAAAACACTTGAGAGAGACAAATAAAAACAAAAATAAAGACCAAACAATGCTTTGTGCCACTTTCCCGTTTACTCGTTAACAAACAGCAACACATTTCTTACTAGGAGGTAGTAACAGTAATCCACCTCTGAGACACGTAAGGCGCAATAAGAAACCTACTCAGCAGCAATAGCCCTATACTTAAGTCGAGCAGCCACCCAAAAAGAAAACAAAAATTTAAAACCCCAAAAAAAACTAACCAATATGACGATAAAAAAAACTTCTAGACCTCAAGTCAAACCCGACAGTCACGAGCGAAATGCCCTAAACGCCCACACCTAAAACACGTACCTCCCTTCTTAACTTTATTTGGCCCTCGCGAACTTTCACTGCTTTTGCCCACCGCGCCTTGCCTTAATTGCTTTTTGAACTGAAAGCTGGTAAAACAAACGTTTTCCACCGCCACTGCCCACTCTAATAAATCTGACAACTTATGTGGCTTGTTCACGTAACACGACTCATGACGCACCTGTGGACAAACATTTTCAAGAACAAGACTAACCTATTCCTCCTCAGTCTTACTCACTCCTAGTGCCTCAGCATAATCCAAAATCTCCTGCACAAAATGCAAGACGGTTTCATTTAGCTCCTGAAAGCTATAAACTTTACTCATAATTAATTGCTCACGAATCCGCCGAGGACAAAGCTTATTCCACAGCGCCTCCTTACAATCAACCCATGACATATGACTCTTATAACCCGCAATGAGTATATCGTAAGCTAAACCTGTACAACGCGAAGCAACAGCCAAAATTAAATCACTCTCATTGGAAGAATAATTTGCGTTAGCTAGCTTGTCCACGGCCATGCAAAACTCTACTATATCCTCTACATTTGCTGACTGCAGTTTCGGAACATTTTCTAGTGATCGCAAAGCAAACTTATCTTTTAGGAAATTTGTACTAAACGAGCCAGACCCACTCGCTTCTGCCTGTTCCGTTTGCCACGAAACTCTTTCTCCTTTCAAATGCGCCACAAACTTCTGTCTTAAAACATCTATGCTTTCGTCCGCACTGTGCTCGACTGACGCAGCCCTTAAATTAGTCAATATCTCCTCTTTATGTAATTTATATATCCAAGCCAATGCCATACTGGTGATACAAAAAATCAATAAGTATCTTAAACACCGAAAACTACCGCGTCTGCAACTCTGACTAGCAGAGTTGCGCAGTTTTGAGGCCTTACTTAAGGCGCTCGAGTTTGAAGTCGGAGATCGCAGAAGGCAGTACCAACTAAATGCAATGAGATGTACGGTCCCTAGGCAAAAGAAAATGAACTGAATAATAATTGAAAGCATCACTGCCTGTTTACTATTTAATTTTCCCGCTTGGGATTGGCTTGGTACATTGAATACAGAACCATTTACACACATCTGCAGATCTAGATCTCGCATTAAAAAAAAATACATCTAATGTAATTACTCATTACAACCACCATATTACGGTTAATTTTACCAAACATTAAGAAAGCATTAGTTTTCCCTAACAGGTCCGTTGATTACAATCTTGGATGATGTATTGTCTATAAAGTTTGTTTAGGCACATTCCCAATATTTTGGTGAAACCGGTCTCTAGTTATGACGTTATTATGCGAGTCTAACATCCCGCACCACAGTAACTTGTTAAGTCTGGCTTGCAGTTTACGTAATTTCTCACGCAGCGTAAAAGAAAAAAGGAGTACAGTTTAATTCGCCACATCACGATTCAAGATGCTAGCAAGATATGAATTTGAGTTTATGATCACTCAAGTCTCTCTGCTTATTGTTTCCTTGAAAAACCAACCCGGTCTCTGGTTGTTAATAACGGTTGCGTCGAGGCTTACTTGTAGTCGCGCAGCATGTTGGACGATAACCCGGGCTGGCCACTGGTCGATGCGTAGGTGAATGGAACAGCCTTTCCATTTTAGCAGCGGCGCAACACGCCTGCACCCGTGAGGCGAAGTCGACTCCACCAGCCGCCACCACCGTCTCTCCGCTCGTCAGCCGCAGACCGTCGCAGGTTAACGCCTCACCATGACGTCATAAGGCTCAGCGCGCCGCGCGGTGTTGGCTCGCGGAAACACACACACGCGCAGCGCCGCGAATGTCCGTAATGCTTTTGTTTTAATCCAGCTTCAGGGCGAGAATGAACCAAGTGCCAAACAATCTAATCATAATTAATACCAAATCAATTTAAAACGACGTTACTGTTACAAAAGGACGTTAAAACAAACAAATAATAAAAGTGAAATTAATGGAGGCGTGGCAAATGCCTCACTGCTCACACCTGCACTACGTTGCTCACACAAGCGCATATTTCGCACACGCTTCTGGGCAGGTGTTGATGATGCATAATGGCCTGTGCGACGAGAGGAGTACCGACTGGTGGCGTTACATTTACATGACACATCTCATATGCTTCGCCGGAGTTCTTGCTGAAGTAAAAGTATGTATAGAATAAATTTTGCCCATGCCAGGCAAAAGCATACTTGATAAACATTTTACTTCCAAATTTAGGACACACTCATGCTTGCATAAAAAAATCATTTAAATGGTGGCATGGGAAGGAAAAAAGAGGAAGCAATATAAGATGGAGTGGGAGAGAGTAAATGGCATAGGATAAGAAGTTGCACGAAGACAAAGCATTTTGACATCTTGAGCATCTATTTATGCTAATGCTATACAGTTCAGGATGACGTCGTACCTCCTCTTTATTTAACTAAAACCCGGGTCACAGTCCTGTCCGCGGCACAACATTCCGGCCATGTCCATTGTAGTGACACCACTCGTCACCAGATGGCAGTTGTACATATGAAAAGTCAATGTTATATTAAGACATCTTATGTTATGTTAGGTTAAGACATGTTATGATTGTAAATATTTTTGAAGATTATTAAGTGTGTAGTATAAGTATGTTTCGTATTCTTGTGAATATCATTGTAAATGCAAATCAGCTAATGTGATAGCAATATTTAAAATTTACCACGAACGATTGTAGAAGGAAAATGTATATATTGTGCAGGCTAACAAGCCTAGAGAGCGTCGGTGGTCGTCTCTCGGGGCGTGCGCATCTCTCTTGCGGGCTGTTGGCTGGGAGTTACCTGCGACCTATTGGGTAACCGAAGGCTGGCAGTGCGTGTGGGTTTTTTGTGCGTGCTGGGGGTGGCCTAGCAGCGCCAACTGCTACCGACCGCATCCCGCGGGTGGCGGATACGGGAGCCCAGCTCGAGAGTTGCAATCTCGCTGGGGTGGCTGTGAATAACCAATAGCAGTCCGCGGACCAATGGCCGGCCTGTGGAGTCGTTATCACGGCTGTCGGGGAGAAAGGTAGCCTGAATGTAGCTCGGCGCGCGGCAGAAAGCAGCTTCGTCGGCGAAGGCACCGCAGGGGAGCTCGATGTGCCCTGGATGCGAAGTGTAGACGAATTGCGGGCTGGAACTTGCGGAGCTGTGGACTGCCGCGCGCGCAACGGAACTGAACAGCATCGGAATTCTGAAGGAAGAGATGGCGGCGCCTTCAAGTTGGGGCCCTGTTGGAGCCAGTGGTAGCCTGGGCGGCGCGACCTTCAACCGACCCGGGAATTTGGGGGGCAAGAGGGTCCGACTCGCAAGATACTTCATTCACCTGAACGACTTACCCCCACCCTGGCTTGAAAGGTCGTTGGCTGTTGACTGGAAGAAGGAAGATGAAGATAACGTAATGTCAGGCTGCCTTTCGCTCCGAGAGCCAGCAGTACGAGCCGGTTTACTGGCTCGTCTGCCCACTTCTGTTTTAACTGTGGCTGCCTGGGCAGCTGTGGCTGGGCCGACGAGTTAAATCGCCCGCCCCTGGGGGCGCATGCGCCCCTGGTTAATAATAACCCAGGAGTTCCCAACCTTTAAATGCGGGCCGCAAGGCCCAAGCACCCAACTCCAGCATTGTTGATTTTTCAGCCCCTCCAACTCTTCTTACCTGGACCCTTCTTCCTCTTGTCCAGTAGTTACCTGCTTGCTTAATGCATGTTATTTGATCCCCGCATGAACCGGCCCAGGGTTTTCCCTGTGTCTGTGCAGGTTTTACCTGGGTCACATTAGCTAGCTTTTAAGCTAGGCGACCAATGAGGCGTCAGTCATGGCGCCAATTGCAGCCATGGCTGGCCAGTAAACCCCAATAGCACACGATGCACGCGCCCTTGTCCTGCATGGTTAAAAACCCGCATGGTAGAGTGTATAGGCTTCGGCCTGAGACACACTTAGGCCTGGACCCTCCCCTACACACTTAGAATTAACTTAGGCTAGGAAAAAAATTGCTTAGAGAGCTCTCCTCTCCCCCAGCCAATCTGGGAGAATAAATACCAACACAGCAAACAGTGGTATTATTGGTGTTGGAATGTTTTTGTATTTTTCTATATTTATAAAAATGTATTTTATCTATGAAATCAACATTGAGTATGTTAATTGTTGTGACAATGGTGTAAGGAATTGATGAATATCAGTTTGAATTAAAATAGGAGAGATGCGGATGTGTATCTAGAAATAATGATCGTTTTCTTATCTTTATTCGTGACTCTGATGTGATTGTCTGACAAGAGAAAAAACTAACAGGTTATAGGCCCAGAGGCGTTTATAAGAAGAGAAGAAAAATGACTAGAGACGAGGAAAACGAGTGACATTAAATGGTGGCATCGGCTTATGAGAATAAATGGCGTCTTCAAATGGAGAAGAAACGGTAAATAGAATTGTAGCTAAACTTACTACGGACAATTATTTTTCATGGGCACTAAAGGTTAAACAAGAATTGTTGTTGAAAGATGTATGGGAAGCAGTCATCGGCTATGAAGATGGGCCAGGATTTATGTTGACACAACAAGAAACAAGACGACGAGCATGAAATAATGTGATAGCATTGGCAATTATTTTTAAATATGTTGGCAAGAACTTCGAATGTGACATAGCAGAGATTTATTCAGGGAAAAAGGCATGGAAGAAACTGGACGAGTTGTGCAATGATGGAGGGCTTATCAATGGTGCCATGAACTTGAAACAGCTAACTCATTTTGTCAAGCCTAAGGACATGAGTGTACAAGAATATTTTGCAAAAGTTAACCAACTATGGAAAAGGACAACTAAGACGGGATATGAATTCACTGAGCGACAAGTTGCGGGAATGATTGTTGTAAATCTCCCAGAAGAATTCTTAGGGTGTGTACCTTCTTTAGAAGCTGAAATGACGAGTTTGTCACTATGTAAGGTGAAAGCACGACTTCTAACAGAAGAAAGAAGGAAGGAACTTAGGTTAAGTGAAATCAAAGCTAACTCTTCAAAATGTCATGAGGATGAATTTCAGGCAATGATAGTGAGACATCGTGACAAGAAAGAAGATAGCTGGCAACCCCCTGTCAAGACAGATGGTAGACAGTACAGTTGCTACAATTGTGGGAAATCAGGACACGTGTCAAAATACTGTCGCAATACATCAAAGTGCTTCAACTGTGGTAAGTCTGGCCATATTTCCAAGGTATGCAGAGAACCACAAACAAATGAATCTTCACAAGAGAGAAAACCAGTAAATGCTAGTGGCAGAGTGGTAAATACGGAAGTCCTACATATTGTAGACAAAGCCATGAGTATGAAAGTGTCTGTAGGAAGTGGAGAAAATGGGGATTGGCTATTTGATTCATGTGCATCACATCATATGTGTCCTTCAGAGGAAATGTTTGTAGATATATTAAGAAATGTATCTGGTAGTGTAGAAATTGGAGACAACAGTAAGTTAGAGGTTAAAGGTATAGGTAAGGTAACAGTAAGAATGGCATCAGGTTGGGTGATAACATTTACAGATGTGTTGTATGTGCCTAACCTAGGAACAAATTTGATCTCTGTGGGAAATTTAACAAGCAAAGGGTTTAGGGTAGAATTTTCAGGCGAGACCGCTGTGGTACTAGATCAGAAAGGTAAGGAAATATTATTTAATGCTAAAATAAAAAATGATGTTTATATTGTGCAAACAGAGTATAGACAAAATTATGCAAATGTCGATAAGTCTAAATGTAATGTAAGAGTGCAAAAATTTAGTGCAAACAGCAGTAATATTGCATACAAGTGTGTTGGAGAGGTTAAGTTGTGGCATGAGAGGTATGGGCATGCACATAATGAAGCTTTATTTAAGTTACCTGTGTTAAAGTTATAGAGAGTTAGTAAGTTATAAACATGTTCTGTTTGTATCCAAGGGAAATTGTTTAACAAGGGGTTTCCTAAATATTGTGAATGTAAGGCAGAAAAACCACTTGATGTGGTATATACAGATGTAATTGGAAAAATTAGTCCACCTTCTTTAGGGAAAGCTCAATATGTTGTGACGA
Source organism: Bacillus rossius redtenbacheri (assembly GCF_032445375.1). Classification (NCBI taxonomy): domain Eukaryota; kingdom Metazoa; phylum Arthropoda; class Insecta; order Phasmatodea; family Bacillidae; genus Bacillus; species Bacillus rossius. Next base: position 27,864,866 of record NC_086336.1, on the reverse strand, counting down.
TGATTGATGAATATTCCAGGTATAATGTGGCTATTTGTGTAACGACCAAGGATGAGGTGCTGAATGTATTCTGTAAATATCAGACAAATGCAGAAAAATTGCAAGGTGTTGGTATAAGAGTGATACAGTCTGACAATGGCATGGAGTACACTTGTAGCGATTTTCAAAAGCAATTAGAAAAATCAGGAATTACTCACAGGAAGACTGTACCGTACACTCCACAGCAAAATGGGATTGCAGAGAGGCAAAACAAAAGCATGTTTGATACAGTTAGATGCCTATTAATTCAATCTGGTTTACCAAGAGAGTTTTGGGGGGAGGCAGTAATGACAGCAGTTTATGTTAGAAATAGGTGTCCATTGTCTGCAATAAATATTCAGGTACCATATGAGTTGTGGTATGACAGGAAGATGGATGAGGAGGAGATTAATAGGTTAAGAGTATTTGGGTGCCAAGCATGGGCATTAAGAGCAAGAAAAAGGAAGTTAGATTCTAGGGCTGAATCATGTGTTATGGTTGGGTATGAACTGGGTACAAAAGATGGGTATAGACTATGGAGTCTTGAAAGAAAACAAATAATTGTGTGTCGAAGTGTAGTATTTGAGGTAGGGAAATTCCCATTCAAGAAAATGGGCATAGCTAATGAGTTAACAGGAACACCTAGATTTAAGTCAATAGGAGAAGGGTCATACTTCGACATAACACAAATAGAAGGTCCAGAAATAGAAGTGGGGTTGAGATTGGAAGAATTAGACAACGAGAAAGATGACACATTGGGGGTAGAATCACTAATAGACAATTACAGTCTCGAATTGAATCATGTTGAGGAACCAGTGCCCAATCTAAGAAGATCAGTTAGACTTAGGACAGAAAAGACTTGTGCATGTTGTCATGCAGTAAATACTGTTGATGAAATGAAACATGAAAGATTGATAGAACCTATAACGATTGATGAAGCCATGTCAAGTACAGAGCATGATTAGTGGATGAAAGCCATGAATGTTGAAATGAGTGAGATGAAAAAGAAAGAGGTTTGGGAAAATGTTGAACGACCAGAACATGTACGGGTAATAGGTTCAAAATGGATATTTTTTTTCAAGTATGACAGTGAAGGTAACGTTCAGAAATATAAGGCAAGGTTAGTTGCTCAGGGATTTAAGAAACAGATGGATTTCAGTTATGATGAGACATTCAGTCCTGTCATAAAGAGAAAATCATTGAGACTAATCATAGCTATAGCAGTAGAGAAAAATTGGATTGTGGAACATCTTGATGTTTACAATGCTTACTTGAACAGTCACATTAACTGCATTGTGTACATGGAACAACCAGAATTATTTGAAGAAAGGGATCATCAGAATTTTGTTTGTAAATTAAAAAAAAGTATGTATGGTCTCCCAAACTCAAGTAAGGATTGGAATATTTGTGTTGATACTGTACTGAAAAAGCTTGATTTCAAGAAATGTATAAAAGAGGCATGTGTGTATGTAAAGGGTAATTGTATCATAGGGCTGTATGTATATGATATTATTGTGACAGGGTCATTAGAAACAGTGAAGTCAGTGAAAGATAGATTATCAGATGAGTTGGAAATCAAAGATCTGGGGTAAACCACAAATGTGTTATCCCTTAAGATAATACAGACAGAAGGAAAAGTTATGTTGAGTCAAAAATTGTACATTGAGAAAGTAATTAATGATTTTGGTATGAATAACTGTAAACCTAATAAAATAATTTTACCATCGGGGTATACAGCAGCTGAAAATGATGAGCAAAGTTTTGATTCCACTACTTATCGAAGTGCAGTTGGAAGTTTGTTACATTTGTCAAATAACACAAGACCCGATCTATCATTTGCAGTAAGTAAGGTTAGTCAATATTGTCAGAATCCTAAAGTCAGAGATTTAAAAGAGGTGAAGCACATAATAAGGTACTTGAGTGAGACAAAGGATTTACAGTTATGTTTTAAAGGTCATGATAAGTTTGTGCAGGTGTTCTGTGATGCAGATTGGGGAGCTGACACTGAATCAAGAAAATCAGTCAGTGGCTACGTAACCATTGTTGCAGGGGGAGCGATGTCATGGTATAGTAAAAAGCAGAGAAGCATAGCCAGATCAACAATGGAGATGGAATATATGGCTATGGCTGAAGTTTCTCGAGATGTGATATGGGTAAAAGACTTACTTTCAGAATTAGGAATGGATACACTCATAGACACACCATGTAAGATCTATACTGACAATGCAGCAGCAATTAAATTGACTAAGCATGATAATGTTAGTGAAAGATCAAAGCATATTGACATAATGTTTCATGTTTGTAGGGAACTTGTAGAGAAGCAACTAGTTAATTTTTCATATGTAGCATCAGAGAACAATGTAGCATATCTATTTACAAAGAATCTTGCAAGCAACAAAAATCAAAAATTTTGTAGTTTGGTTGGACTTATGTAATTCTTTCTTTGTGTTGGATTATCATATTTGTAATAGAATAGAAAAATAAGGGGGAGTGTTGGAATGTCTTTGTATTTTTCTATTTTTCATAAGAATGTATTTTATCTATGAAATTACATTGAGTATGTTGTTTGTTGTGACAATGGAGTAAGGAATGGATGTATATCAGATTGAATTAAAATAGGAGAGATGCGGTTTTGTATCTAGAAATAATGATCGTTTTCTTTTCTTTATTCGTGGCTCTGATGTGATTGACTGACAAGAGAAAAATACTAACAATTGGCTTACATTTCTCTCTCTCTCCCTCTCCTCTGCTAGCGACTTCGTGAGACCACGGTCTTCCCTTATCTCTCTCTCTCTCATTCACCCTTTCTCATTTACCCATCCACTAGCGACTCTTCATGAGTTCGTGAGACTGCGGGCATCCCTCTCTCCTACTTCCAACCTTTCCGTTGGCGACTCCTTGCGAGACCGCGGGCACCTTCCTCCTTCTACCCCGGAGTTGGATGAGGAAGCGTTCCTGCTGCCGCCGCACCCGGCGGAAGGGTACTCTCCTCGTCGAGGTACCCCCATCAGGCTCAACCCAGTCTGCCTGGGAGCCTTAGGCAGCATACCTGCGGGGCTACTTCACAGCAGTAGCAAGGCCAGGGGGAGCCAAGCCCAGCCTACTGCCCCCTCCATTCCTACCAGTTCTCCCCTGTCCCCTACCCCCCAGATCAACTCCCAACTGCCGAGATACTCTTCCCTCACCCCCCTGAGCTAATCTCTCCTATCAAGACATCCTACCCCCGCCTCATTCCTCTCACCCTACCCTCAACACCCCCCCCCCTCGCAAGCCCCTGACGACCTGGACCACAGTTGACCAGCTGCAGGACCCGCGGCCGCGAACCATTTCGGCCCGACTGGCAGCCCGCCTGCAGGAACTCTTTGGCAGTGACGCCTAGGCACACTGCAACCCCGGCGGTTTTCACCCCCACCTATACACTTCCGGAGTCCGGGACGACGGCGAGCGGGGTGAGCAACCTCCCATCCCCGAAGGCCTGTTCCACGCAAGCCCGTCCTCGGTCAGCTGCACTGGGCCGAACGGTCCACTCCCGCCTCAGAGTGTGAGACTGCTCTACCCAAGAGCTGGCGCCGGGAAAAACCAAAACGACAACCGAATGACCGAGCGACGTCCACCCCGTCTCCACATCTTCACCAGAGATGAAGCCGCGACATTTGGCGCCCTAACATGTGGCACACTTCATCATCGAGACTACAAGAGAGCACGAACAGCCAGCAGCATTCGGCGACCCAAAGTGTATATTTACTAAACAAGTATAGAAGAACGTGTGCAGGATAGACAGTGTAGAAATTCATAAACAATGCTGCCACACAGACTGACAAACCACATGTGAGACAGGTCAGCCACCAAGGGACTTCGACCTAATGACAGTAGAGGGACAGTGGCACAACACATCTGAGGGCAAAACAGTTAAATCGGAGTTAGCAATGGGTACATTGGTTTGGGACACAATAGCAACACCAAGGCCCACACAGGCATCGACACAGAAGGCAGGGGCAAACCTCATAGGTTGGGAGGTGGTTGCAAGCCCAGTAGTACAACCAAACATGCATATGGGGCGGACAGCTACCGCAACAGGACACGTAGTGCTACCAGAGTTCAGTGGACTAGCGCATGAGGACCCATGCGAGTTTGTGCAGTGTTGTAAGGGACGGTTGACACAATGTGGGGTGCCGATAGAAGAATGGACACAACGCACGAGTGAGCAATTGCGCGGGTTAGCTCGTGAGTGGTGGGACCTGTGGGGGCGCTATGACATGCAGTGGCAGGAGTTCGAATCCCGCTTTACATGGCACTTTGACGACCGCATGGCAGACATGAGCTGTAAGGCTCGCTTCTATGGCGAGTCCCAAAAGGACTCAGAGTCAGTAGAGCAGTTCGTGGCAAACAAGCTGCGGCTGTACCGGCGCATAGCCCCAGGAGAAGACCCCGAGCAAGCTTTGCCAGAAGTTACTGCATTAATGCGAGAAGAATTGCAACCATTCCTCAGGCCATACTGCAATGAAACAGTAGAGTACTATGTACGACAGGCAACAGCTACAGAAGGCAACCTACGACACCTCCTGGGACGTCGGACCAGGACAACTATCCCCGAACGAGGGCCCAGACAGCAGGTCGGAGCACCTGCAGGGACAAGCAGGGACAGACCACAGGAATGTCCATGGCGGACAGCAACACGGGCGATCGAGGAACCACCTGGTGGGACAGACCAGAACACATCTCCAGAATGGCGGAATGCAGACAATCGGTGCGATGGAGGCCGACCACCACAGTGCCGTCTTGGATGCCCACAGGGCATGTATCACTGGCATCAGGACTGCCAGACAAACCAAGAGAGACAACAACCGGCGGGAAATGGGCAGTAGGGGGTGTAGGATCTATATTCCTACCCCCCGTGCCAGCCAATCCCCTGCCGCAAGCCACAGAGAACAACCTTGAACAACTGGGGCAGCTCACCACGCTAGAAAACCGACTGATGCGGATCCACATCACCCTGAATGGGAGACCGACTGCCGCACTTATAGACACAGGGGTGAGCCATGTGTTCGTCGCCCAGCACTGTGTACCACCCGCAGATATTACACCCAGACGCTGTGCCCTGTGCCTTGCTACGAACACTGGAACCGGTACAGCCATTGGAGATGCCATCATCACAGTAGGTATACGGGAGATGGTGACCCAAACTCCAGAAGTCGTGGTAGAAGGACTCAGAGAAGATTTGATACTCGGATAGCCATGGTTAGTAGATCAGGATGCCTTGATTTCGCCAGCATCAGGCCTGGTAAATTTAGGTAAACATGAGCGCCTGACAGTTTATACACTAGGAAGCATACCACCTTCCCACAGGGCACACGACCATAGGCAAAGTTACACGACCTTTCGCCTGCTCACTGTGGGAGAAGATGATGACCCACCTCCAGCAGACCTCATTGAACTCAAACAATGAGTTATGGACGCCCAATGCACCTCCCCAGATGCTGAGCATCGACGAGCAAAGCAAGCGGAAGGACTGGATGAGATATGGACCATGAGAGAGGGCATGTTGTGTACGAAGGGGATAGGAACCAACCAGGAGTGGTGCATCTATGTACCACCAGAGGCATGGGAAGCTGTTCTGCGCTTCATGCACGATAATGATCTGGCAGGACATTCAGGACCGGATCAAACCCGATGGGCAACCAGCCAGCACTACCACTGGCCCGGCATAGCCCGGGACATATGGGAGTATGTAAGGACCTGCGAGAAGTGCCAGTAGCGATAGGCATGGCGGAGTGATGGAACCGAGCAGCAGCAGCCGCGCCTCCCCACTACCCCATTCCAGTCCATCACGCTGGATGTTATGGGGCCGTATCCCCATACTGCCCGAGGGAAGAGGTTCCTGGTGGTGGTCACGGACCTCTTCACACAATGGGTAGAAGCATATCCTACCAGTAACATCCGAGCCAAAACCATTGCGAGAATCCTGCAGACGGAATTCTTTCCACGATGGGGATACCCCAGGAACCTCCTGACGGACAATGCCAGCCAGTTCATTGGAAGGCAGTGGCAAGAATTATGTCGGACATGGCAAGTGTAACACCGGACTATGCCAGCTTACCATCCACGAGCCAACCCAACGGAGAGACATAACCAGGAGCTGAAAGTCCAAATGCACATACGTCTGGGGGACGACCATACCACATGGGACGAACACATAGCAGAGGCCCTGTTCTGCATCCACCGCAGGACCAATACAGCCACAGGGATGTCCCCGGCACAAATGGTCCACGGCCACAATCTGCCCATGCCCGGTGAATGGACAGTTCACGGAGTGACAGATGAAGGGGAAGACACCGAGGATCGCCGTCGGCGGCAAGAAATTGAGCTGACAACAGCGTAAGAACACCAGAAGGCCTACACTCAGCAGATAACCCCGCAGACCACACGACAACCACCGGAGCTACAGCTAGGTAACAACGTGTATGTCTGCACACATACCCTGTCCAACGCAATAAGGAACTACTCCGCTGGACTGAGCCTCAGGTGGCCGGGACCACGCCGCATCCTGAAGTATCTAAGTCAAAGCACTTATTTGGTGCGCCGGGGTAGACAAATGCGAAAAGTACACCGGGACCACATCCAGAAAACAGCTCTCCCGGAAGGGGGCAATGCCATGGAAGACCCTACCCCAGATGTGACAGAATCGATGCCGGACAACCACCAATCTTTCACACCCCAAGGAATGCAGTATCTGCTCCAGGGAACACCGAGCCCAAGAACAAGAATGGAGAGGACAGCAGAAGTCCCTGCCACGACCCCGAGGCGACAGCACCAGAGGCACCCAGCACGAAAGCAGATCCTTGATGTCACTGGGATACCAGAGGCGGGCATAAGCACCACAGAAAAGCAGCCCCTGGTGACAGAACCGGACGACATTGAGACAACAGAACCACCCTCCCCTACCCGAAGCAGATGGGGGCATGGTGCCTCCCTCACCGATGCCGAATTCCGGGTCAAGGTGGAGGAACCAGCTGAGGACAACCAGAGACACCGCCGACGACGACGCCGGCCCCCACTGTACCTGGCAGATTACGTCAAAGGCTGCGAACTAGACACACTGGTGAATGGCAACCCAGGGAGTCCGGAACCTAAAGGCCGGCCCTTCGCTCGCAACCACTAGGAGAGAAGGCATCATGTGCCTGCTGGAAGCCACGCGGACGGCCTAGAGACCGGGCTTTTCCAGGGGGGGGGGGGGGGGTCAGACGTCGTACCTCCTCTTTATTAAGCTAAAACCCGGGTCACAGTCCTATCCGAGGCAAAACATTCCGGCCATGGCCATTGTAGTGCCACCATTCGTCACCAGATGGCAGTTGTACATATGAACAGACAATGTTATATTAAGATATCTTATGTTATGTTAAGTTAAAACATGTTATGATTGTAAATATTTATGAAGATTATTAAGTGTGTATTATAAGAATGTTTCATATTCTTGTGAATAACATTGTAAATGCAAATCAGCTTAAGTGATAGCAATATGTAAAATTTACCACGAACGATTGTAGAAGGAAAATGTATATATTGTGCGGGCTAACAAGCCTAGAGAGCTCTCCTCTCTCCCAGCCAATCTGGGAGAATAAATACCAACACAGCAAACAGTGGTATTATTGGCATACCTTTCTCTCTCTCTCTCCTCTGCTAGCGACTCTATGTGAGACCGCGGGCTTCCCTTCTCTCCCTCTCTCTCTCACATTCTCCCTCTCTCATTTACCTATCCGCTAGCGACTCTTCGTGAGACCACGGGCATCTCTCTGCTAGCGACTCTTCGTGAGACTGCGGGCATCCCTCTCTCCTACTTCCAACCTTTCCGTTGGCGACTCCTTGCGAGACCGCGGGCACCTTCCTCCTTCTACCCCCGGAGTTGGATGAGGAAGCGTTCCTGCTGCCGCCGCACCCGGTGGAAGGGTACTCTCCTCGTCGAAGAACCCCCATCAGGCTCAACCCAGTCTGCCTGGGAGCCTTAGGCAGCATACCTGCGGGGCTACTTCACAACAGCAGCAGGCCAGGGGGAGCCAAGCCCAGCCTACTGCCCCCTCCATTCCTACCAGTTCTCCCCTGTCCCCTACTCCCCAGATCAACTCCCAACTGCCGAGATACTCTTCCCTCACCCCCCTGAGCTAATCTCTCCTATCAAGACATCCTACCCCCGCCTCATTCCTCTCACCCTACCCTCAACACCCCCCCCCCCCCCCCTCGCAAGCCCCTGACGACCTGGACCACAGTTGACCAGCTGCAGGACCCGCGGCCGCGAACCATTTCGGCCCGACTGGCAGCCCGCCTGCAGGAACTCTTTGGCAGTGACGCCTAGGCACACTGCAACCCCGGCGGTTTTCACCCCCACCTATACACTTCCGGAGTCCGGGACGACGGCGAGCGGGGTGAGCAACCTCCCATCCCCGAAGGCCTGTTCCACGCAAGCCCGTCCTCGGTCAGCTGCACTGGGCCGAACGGTCCACTCCCGCCTCAGAGTGTGAGACTGCTCTACCCAAGAGCTGGCGCCGGGCAAAACCAAAACGACAACCATATGACCGAGCGACGTCCACCCTGTCTCCACATCTTTACCAGATACGAGGCCGCGACAAGGATAACCAGATGACCTACAAACCGAAGTATTCTTAAGTGATTCTAATTTTTTGCGCGATAACAATTTACCATGCGATGCATAAATATATTTAATCCATAAAATATATTTGACATAAAATAATATAATTTGTGAAATTAAGAGATACTTGTTACAACATAGAGTTTACTCTTACAAGTATTTACCTTTTTCATTGAATTCCGATTGGGAAGATATACGGATAAAATAGGTAATTCCCTCAAAGGCATTTTGATATGGTTTTGATAACATCATAAAGTTTGATATTTATTTTAATGAATACAATTTTTTATAGTAAATATAAAACAATTGTTAAAATACAAAAAAATTCAAAAAAATTTACATCTTCTGTTTTCTATTACTCTAGTAATATGTTGACGCCGACCGCCAATGCTCCTCTATGTCGCATAGACCTGCCGTCGTCCGGGGTCTCGGGCTCGAGTCCCGGTGTGGCTCCTAGTGGGAAAAGGCGGTTCTTGATCTGTGTTGTCCGGGTGGGCGCCAGACTAGCTCGTTTCTAGTCGTGAATTTGGGGTCGTGGATGTATGTGCCCCTGCGTGGCCCACTAGGGCCGGCGGCGGTGTTGCGTGAGATGATTTTAAATAAGAGACGTGGAGTTGAGGTGGTGGTGTCGTACCTTTTATTCAGAGGAGCGAGTCGTACACGATACAACACTCTACAGAGGTCCCCGGGGGGTTTTTACTTGTTATTCCGTGGCGCCTTATTGTTTGTGTTCCGCTTTACGTGGCCTCGGATGCTGTTATGTCTCAGACGTCTCACTGGGTACGTAGGTAACGTAATTTCGTAACACAAAGGCGGGACACAAAATACACTGAATTAAGGGGGCGCGTACAGGTTACGTGGCACTCGTTACTCGGGTAACGTAAGTTAGCAATACAAAATACGGGATACAAAAATACACTGAATTAAGGTGGTGCGCACAAGTTACGTGGCACTCGTTATTCGGGTAACGTACGTTAGCAATACAAAACACGGGATACAAAAATACACTGGATTAAGGGGGCGCGCACAAGTTACGTGGCACTCGTTACTCGGGTAACGTAAGTTAGCAGTACAAAATACGGGATACAAAAATACACTGAATTAAGGGGCGGGCGATTGGAGACGGCCAATCCCGTATGCAAATGTCTCGGCGCGGGTGTTGTGCCCACTGTGGTGAAACACGCACCGCAATTAAGTTTGTCCAAGTTCCCTTGCGGGTTTGTGGTCAGCGCCGTGCGCGTGACCTTAAACAAAGTTCTGTACGTTGCGGGAGACGGCCCGTGCCGTATGTTGAAGAGCAGCCCCGTTGACCAAGTGTGGTGCGGGGTGTCCTTAAGTTGATGCGGCCGGATTAGGTCCGGGACCGAAAAAAGGGACCGGGTACTCACGGAGAGGTTAAGTAATAAAAGGGGTTTGGTTAATTAGTGGCTATAGTTACCGGACGTTACTTTCAATGTAGACAAAGGATGTTGCCTCTCCGTGGGACGTAGGTCCGCCCCGGTCCATGAGCTGCGCTGAACTGCCGAACTGGCATGGCGTCTGAGGGAGGCTCGGCCTCTCTCGCGCCAGGCGTGACCTCATTACGCTAGACTCCAAACGGGTTTGTCTGGAAGAGATTTTATTGTCGCTAAAATCCTAATTTAATGTTTTAGGAGGAATGGGTACGGTTCTTCTCTTGTCTACTCAGGTTTCCGCGGCTTTGTCTTTGATTGCTGTTCGGGTCGCCTGACTCGGGTGGGCCATGGCCAGGGGTGTGTTCCGTTAGCGGGAGCGTATACTGGCGGGTGCAGGTCGGGCTCTGGGGTGGTCGTCGGCCAGACGACGTCAAACGCCCCCCCCCCCCCTGTGAAGCCCGACCTTGCGCCGCTTATGGTCCCGCTAACATGGGGCCACCCCTAGCTCCGGCCGCTCCATCCCGGCGTGGTTCGCGGCTCAGCAGCTGGTTGGCTCCGCGTACTGGACCTGGTGATCAAGGCCGACTGGGCCAACGTGATCGCCGCCCCGGTTGCCGTCGTGGCAGGCGTGCCGGGGGCGGCGTCGTGGCGTCTGGGTGGGGTCAGCGGCTGATAGGGTCAGCGCACTGGACCTGGTGAACGTGGCCGACTGGGCCAACGTGCGCGCCGCCCCGGTTGCCGTCGTGGCAGGCGTGCCGGGGGCGGCGTCGTGGCGTCTGGGTGGGGTCAGCGGCTGATAGGGTCAGCGCACTGGACCTGGTGAACGTGGCCGACTGGGCCAACGTGCGCGCCGCCCCGGTTGCCGTCGTGGCAGGCGTGCCGGGGGCGGCGTCGTGGCGTCTGGGTGGGGTCAGCGGCTGATAGGGTCAGCGCACTGGACCTGGTGAACGTGGCCGACTGGGCCAACGTGTGCGCTGCCCCGGTTGCCGTCGTGGCAGGCGTGCCGGGGGCGGCGTCGTGGCGCCTGAGCGGGGTCAGCGGCTGATAGGGTCAGCGCACTGGACCTGGTGAACGTGGCCGACTGGGCCAACGTGTGCGCCGCCCCGGTTGCCGTCGTGGCAGGCGTGCCGGGGGCGGCGTCGTGGCGTCTGGGTGGGGTCAGCGGCTGATAGGGTCAGCGCACTGGACCTGGTGAACGTGGCCGACTGGGCCAACGTGCGCGCCGCCCCGGTTGCCGTCGTGGCAGGCGTGCCGGGGGCGGCGTCGTGGCGCCTCCTAGCTCCGGCAACAGCTCCACCCGGGTGGTGCTCGCGGTGGCCGCAGTTGGTAGGGCCCGAGCACCTGTCCCGGGTCGTCCCACGCCGAACATCCGGGGGTTGACTCGTCGAGGTAGCCTTGTGGCTGACAGGCCCTGCGCCCTGTTCCCAGGTCGAAGTCGGCCAGGCGAACTGGAGGTCTGTGGGCCCGTCGGGGTCGTTCTGCGGGCTCGCTGGCGGGTTCGCTTGTCCCCAGTCGATGTCCCGGTCCGCGGAGGTCCTCCTTCGGCGGCGGTTGACAGTTCGTGGACTGGTACGGAGTCCGTTCCCGTTCGGGTATGGCGGCTGATGCTGAGGCGGCGATCTCCGGGTCGGTCTCTCCGGGTTGCGTGACGATCGGCGTTGGCCCATGCTGTGCGACAGCTCGGCGATCTCCACGGCCTCTGCTTCATCGCCCCGTGGGTAGCATTGCGGTGGGGGGCTCTCGTACACCCCGCTTCCCTCCCAGGGTACCACTGCCGTCTCCGGTGCGTTCTCGTGGACCTCTTCTGGTTCGTCTGGCACGTCGTGGGCGGGGTCGCCCCCGGTGTCCCCCGTGGCCATGCTAAGGGCATAATCGTCGAGGTACGTGGGCGGGCGCCGCCACCGCCGTGGTCGTGGCCTCGCCTCGTCGTCTGACGCGGCCTCTGCGGGTGATGTCCTGGGCGTGTATGCAAGTTCGTCGCGGGGCCTGTTGGACGTGGTGTTCGTGAACACTAGGGTGCGGTATGGGCGCGGTTCGGGTCGGCTCCTAGCGGGGGTCGCTTCTGGCGAGTTGTCCTCTTTCTGGACGGCGTCGCTCTCCGGCGTACGGCGTCCGTTGTCGTCCGGAGTGGGGGGTCCTGCGTCCCCGTCTGGGTTCCTCTCCCCAGGCAGGGCGGTGAGCCGGATGTCGTCCCTGTGCACCTTTTTCAGGCGCCGTCCCTCCGTGCGGACTAAGTACGTCGTCCTGCCTAGTCGTCGCCGTACCGTGTATGGCCCGCCCCAGCGCGGGGCCAGGCCCGCGCAATAGTTGCGGGGTGCGGCTGAAAGTGGGTGTAGTCGCGCGAACACCTGATCGCCGACCTGCACGGCGGGTGGAGGATGATCTGTGATTGGGGTGATCCGGTTGGCGTACCTCTCCTGCCTACGTCTTGCCTCGTCGTGCAGAGTCACCCATCGTTGGTCGCGTTCCTCCGTCGTCTCGTCGGGGTGTGGAGTGCCGTGTGTGGCCCATTCTCCCGGTAAGGGCAGGTTGTGGCCCTGTATCATTTCGGCCGGTGTGCGGCCGGTTGCGGCGTTGGTGCGGCGTCGTACACAGAAGAGGGCGTCAGCCACGTGCAGGTCCCACTGCGTGTGGTCTGCCCCCAGCCGGATCCGGAGCTGTGCCTTCAGTTCCTGGTTCCAGCACTCTGTCGGGTTCGCTCTCGGGTGGTAGGCGGGCGTCGTGTGGTGCTCGATCTGGTGTTCGTCGCACCAGCCCTTCCAATGTCGCCCCAGGAACTGACTGGCGTTGTCCGTCAACACCGACTGGGGGTATCCCCAACGGGACAGGAATTACCTGGTCAGCAGGCTGATGATGGTAGGTGTGCGCACGTTCCCGCATGGATACGCCTCCGTCCACCGCGTGAAGAGGTCCGTCACGACGAGGAGGAAGCGTTTGCCGCGCGGCGTGCGGGGGTAGGGGCCCATTACGTCTAAGGCTATCGTTTGGAAGGCGGTGGTGGGTTCCCTGGGTCGCTGTTGCTCCTCGCCGTCACGCCGCCTCGCTTTCCTCGCCTGACAGACCTCGCATTCGCGCACGTACGTACGTACGTCGTACGTGACGCAGGGCCAGTGGTAGTGCCGGGTGACTTCTCGTCGTGTCTGATCGGTCCCCGGGTGTCCAGCGAGGTCGTGGTCGTGGAAGAACCGAAGGACCGCTTCTCGGGCTTCCGTCGGGACGTAGGTCCTCCAGTCTTCTTGGTGTCCGGGTGTGTGAGTCTGAATCAGGCCGTCTTGCACGCGCCACGCCTCGTGTCCGGCGGTCGCTTGCTGGCGGCGTCTTGCCGCGTCTATTGACGTTTCCTGTGCTCGACGTACCCGGTCCTGGACGTCGGCCACGGTGTTGGGTGGGTCTTCGTCCCCGTCCGCGTCGGCCGTGATTCGCGCGCATGCCGAGTCGTGCGATGCGTGTCCGTGTGGTGTGTCCGGGGGTAGAATCTCCTCCCAGTCGTCCTCGTCCGTCAGCTCTGTTCGGTCGTCGGGTTTCCGCGACAGTAAGTCGGGGAGCTGGTTCTCCGTGCCGGGAACGTGCCCGACGTCGAAGTCGAACGACTGGAGGAATAGCGCCCATCGTATGAGTTTGCCTTTCCGCCCCTGCATCGTACGCAGCCAGGTGAGGCAGCTGTTGTCCGTCCTCAGTGTGAAGCACTTCCCCTCCAGGTGGGGCCGGTACTTTTTCATGGCCCAGACTACGGCTAGGCACTCTTGCTCGTTGCTGTGATACCGGCGTTCGGCCGGTCCGAGCTTCGCGCTAGCGTAGTCGATGACCTCGCGGACCCCGTTCGGGTCCGTGTGAAAAAGCACCGCGCCCACACCGAGTGCGCTGGCGTCGGTCTGAAGGTAGAGGCGGCGTCCGGGGTCTACTCGTGTGAGGGTGTGACAGCGAGTGAAGGCGGCTTTTATTTCTTCGAAGGCGCGTTGCGCGGGTTCGCCCCAATGGTACCGTGCCCGTGGTGACAGGAGGTCGGTCAGTGGTGCGATGGTACGGGAGAAGTCGGGGATGTACCCCCTGAGCCAGTTCACCAGGCCGATAAACCGTTGGAGTTGCTTCCTCGTCCGCGGTGGTGCCGCTTCAGCAATCTTGCGCAAGTGAACGGGTTGGGGTCGGTTGCCAGCCGCGCTTACTAGGTGGCCCAGGAATTCGACCTCCTGGGTCCCGATATGACACTTGTGGTGTGCGGCCGTGAGATGGTGTGTGGCCAAGCGTTCTAGGACCAGCGCCAGGTGTCTGGCGTGGTCCTCCCACGTCTCGGAGAAGACGATCACGTCGTCGAGGTACGCGATCGCAAACCGGCCCAGGTACCCCTCCAACACTCGGGTCATCATTCCCTGGAACGTGGCCGGTGCGCACTTTAGCCCAAAAGGCATGGCGCGAAATTGAAACTTCCGCCCGTCTGGTATCGTGAACGCGGTTTTCCCCCTGTCTTCCGCCCGTATGGGCACTTGCCAGTACCCAGCCTTCAGGTCGAGCGTACTGAAGACTTTCGCGCGGCCGAGTCCGGCTACGGCGGCGTCGACGCTGATTTGAGGTGGGGGTGAGCTAATCGTGATCGCGTTTAGCGGCCGAAAATCGACGCAGAAGCGTAGCGAACCGTCTTTCTTTGGGGCTAATACGAAGCAAGCATTGTAATGACTGTTGGACGGCTCGACTACCCCGTCGCGAAGCATGTCCGCCACTTGCTCCCGGATGGCCCTCTGCTCCCGGAACCCGTAGCCTCTCGGGGCCTCGTGTACTGGGTTGTCGTGGGTGGTCGGGATGTGGTGTTCGGTGATGGTGGTGCGTTTCAGTGGGTCGGCTACCGCGAAGACGTCCTGCCTTTCTGCCAACACGCGTTCCACTGCTGCTCGGTACTCGTGGGGGACGTTGTGGCGGAACTGGTCTAAGGTTACTTTCTCCCCCTGACTCTCGGGGGTAGTGCCTATGGCGTACACCGTGAGCCGCTCGCGGGTGCCAATGTAAACTCGTCTGGGTTTCATTTCGATCACCGCATCTTGTCTCGCTAACCATGGTTGGCCTAGTACTATCCCTTCGTGTAAGTCCTCTACCACTAGGGCGGTTACCGTGGTGACGTCGTCCCGAATGCGTACCTCGAGTTCGGCTTGCCCCACTGTCCCTCCCGGTTGCGTGCTGGTTGCTAACCGTAACTCGGCTTGGTGGGGCTGCAGCGCACCGGGGGGTACCAGGTGGGGGGCCACGAACACGTGGCTCGCGCCCGTGTCTACCAGGGCCGCCGTGGGTTGCCCGTTGACTTCCACTGGGATACGGAGTAGGCCGTCGCGAGGGCGGACTAGCTGGTTTATCTGCGGTGTGGCTGCTTCCGCGGCGGGTGTGGGTTGGCTCGGGTTACTCGGAGGCGCGGGTTTTACCGCCGTGCCCCCGGGTGGGCGTTTCCCGACGTGTTGGTGAAGGGTGGTGTTTGCCGGCGTGGGCAGTCGACATGCCAGTGGCGGGTACCTGCGGGGCAGCCCAACTGGCATCGCGGTAGTGGGGGTTCCTGCTGTGTCGATGACCCATCGGGCCTACCAGGTGGTGGTGCGTCCTCGATGGCTCGTCGCGGGCGGTCGGGTGGGTAGCCCCCTGCTTCCCGGTTCTGGGCGCTGGATATTCTCTGACCCATTGGGCGTCTCGCCAGGTCCCGGTCGGTGTTCGGGGGGTCGTAGTGTCGCAGTCCCCGGATGTTCCGTTCCGTGTCTATGGCTTGTCGGACGTAATCCTCGACTTCCTCTGCGCGGTAACACCGCATGAACGGTTGCAGTTCATTGTGTAGGAGGGTGGTAATGGTTGCGAGCGCGGTGGCTGGCGCGGCACCGGGTGCTACTCGATTGAACAGTTGCATTTTCTTGGCCAGAAACTGCTCGACGGGTTCGCCGTCGCGTTGGCGTTCGCCATAGAACTGTGTCGTGCATTGGACCAGTGCGTGTTCCGTGTCAAATCGGCGGTTGAATGACGTGGCAAACTCCTCCCAGGGCATGCCGAAGCGTCCCCAGATGTTCCACCATTGGCGGGCGGTCCCCTTCAGCTGTTCGCTCGCTCGCCCCGACCATTCATCGGTCGGTATTCCGGACCATGCCAGTCTAACCTCGCAGTGTGTTAG
Source organism: Bacillus rossius redtenbacheri (assembly GCF_032445375.1). Taxonomy (NCBI): domain Eukaryota; kingdom Metazoa; phylum Arthropoda; class Insecta; order Phasmatodea; family Bacillidae; genus Bacillus; species Bacillus rossius. The sequence continues at coordinate 27,848,680 of NC_086336.1, read as the reverse complement.
GAAGTCTCTGGGTACTTCGTGCCCTATTCCGCTGAACTCGGGTAGTGCTAACTTCCCTGTGTAGCACGGGTTGCGTGTATGCATCCCCGTGTTTGGTCCGGTGATTGCGCTTGGTGGTGGGATGTATTTGGGTGCCAGATTGGTCCGGGCACTCGTGAGGCCCATAGTCGGTAGTATGCCTCCCAGTGTGACGTTAGCTTGTGCCTCCGTCTTGAGCGGTGCCCATGACCACGGTAATTGGGTGTGCGGCTCGCCGAGTAACGTCTCGCTCCAGGGCTTGCCCCAGGTCTGTTCGGTGACGTTGTCCCGGGTGTTCGCGCATTGGCATATCCTGTACCACGGCAGTGATCCCGTCAATAGGTCTATTTCCCTTGGTAATAGGCAACGCGTGCACACGAGGTCTGTAGGTGGTGCCTGCATGTTGAGCTGTATGTTGTACGTTCAAGTTCGCCGTCTGTGACGGGCTGTTCGTAGTCTGGGCGCGTGTTGTAGCGCGCGGGTTTGAGATCGGCGGCGGGCAGGTGCCCGGACAGCCGCACAAAGAGGAGGCGAAAACGGTCCGCGCGGAGTGGGGGTGGTGACGTCGCTCCGTTGCTCGCCTCGCCGTGATGACGTGCGGGGGTGGGGGTGGTTGGAGTGTCCTTTGTCCGCTCGCCTCGTCGCGCCGGTCTGTCTGGCCTTCGACCCTTCCTGTGTCCAAAATGGCCGTTTCGTGTCTCCGCTGTCGCCTGTTGGTGAATTTATTTCGAAAATGTCCAGAAGTGAAAAAAAATAATTTTTCACGTTATTTTCTGCCCCACGCAGCGGGCGCCAAATGCCGTCGTCCGGGGTCTCGGGCTCGAGTCCCGGTGTGGCTCCTAGTGGGAAAAGGCGGTTCTTGATCTGTGTTGTCCGGGTGGGCGCCAGACTAGCTCATTTCTAGTCGTGAATTTGGGGTCGTGGATGTATGTGCCCCTGCGTGGCCCACTAGGGCTGGCGGCGGTGTTGCGTGAGATGATTTTAAATAAGAGACGTGGAGTTGAGGTGGTGGTGTCGTACCTTTTATTCAGAGGAGCGAGTCGTACACGATACAACACTCTACAGAGGTCCCCGGGGGGTTTTTACTTGTTATTCCGTGGCGCCTTATTGTTTGTGTTCCGCGTTACGTGGCCTCGGATGCTGTTATGTCTCAGACGTCTCACGGGGTACGTAGGTAACGTAATTTCGTAACACAAAGGCGGGACACAAAATACACTGAATTAAGGGGGCGCGTACAGGTTACGTGGCACTCGTTACTCTGGTAACGTAAGTTAGCAATACAAAATACGGGATACAAAAATACACTGAATTAAGGTGGTGCGCACAAGTTACGTGGCACTCGTTATTCGGGTAACGTACGTTAGCAATACAAAACACGGGATACAAAAATACACTGGATTAAGGGGGCGCGCACAAGTTACGTGGCACTCGTTACTCGGGTAACGTAAGTTAGCAGTACAAAATACGGGATACAAAAATACACTGAATTAAGGGGCGGGCGATTGGAGACGGCCAATCCCGTATGCAAATGTCTCGGCGCGGGTGTTGTGCCCACTGTGGTGAAACACGCACCGCAATTAAGTTTGTCCAAGTTCCCTTGCGGGTTTGTGGTCAGCGCCGTGCGCGTGACCTTAAACAAAGTTCTGTACGTTGCGGGAGACGGCCCGTGCCGTATGTTGAAGAGCAGCCCCGTTGACCAAGTGTGGTGCGGGGTGTCCTTAAGTTGATGCGGCCGGATTAGGTCCGGGACCGAAAAAAGGGACCGGGTACTCACGGAGAGGTTAAGTAATAAAAGGGGTTTGGTTAATTAGTGGCTATAGTTACCGGACGTTACTTTCAATGTAGACAAAGGATGTTGCCTCTCCGTGGGACGTAGGTCCGCCCCGGTCCATGAGCTGCGCTGAACTGCCGAACTGGCATGGCGTCTGAGGGAGGCTCGGCCTCTCTCGCGCCAGGCGTGACCTCATTACGCTAGACTCCAAACGGGTGTGTCTGGAAGAGATTTTATTGTCGCTAAAATCCTAATTTAATGTTTTAGGAGGAATGGGTACGGTTCTTCTCTTGTCTACTCAGGTTTCCGCGGCTTTGTCTTTGATTGCTGTTCGGGTCGCCTGACTCGGGTGGGCCATGGCCAGGGGTGTGTTCCGTTAGCGGGAGCGTATACTGGCGGGTGCAGGTCGGGCTCTGGGGTGGTCGTCGGCCAGACGACGTCAGACCGCTATGCCTCATCAACCTCTCGCAAAGGTGTGTGCACCGAACGCGCTCGTGCGCGCAACAAAGTGTCGTTCGTGCGACGAGGCGAACGCCAGGCAATAAGTGCTACACCGGCGGAAGGATCCGGCCGGGTGTGGCATATCCCTCCGCCGCACTACAACAAATTTTTTTATGTATATTTTTCCACAGGTTTTTATTAGACATTATTTTTCATCAATTTATATTAAGCCATGTAAATTATGTCTCACTGTGCGTTTTATCCCGAACCTGGCCGGTTCAGCTTTCCGCGAAATTCACACGTTTCCGCGGGAGGGTGGCGGAGGAGGGGGGTCGCGCACAGCGAAACCGTCAGTGTCCTTCAGGAGCTCCGAGAGGCTGGCAGACTGCGCGCAACGCGGAACCATCAAACTTTGCTTTCACCGACATGTAGTTTTCAATAGTGTAATATATTTTCAAACTTTTACGTACAGTTCCGCGGTCGGCCTCAATCTACCATGAGGTATTTAACTTAATTAAATCAGTGCTCCAAGAAGAGTGTTCGACATAATACGTAAGTACTGTGGGGAGGCTACAAGACTTTACGTCGGCGCTTCACGCCCCAACTTAGCTTGCTGGCTACTTAGGTTTGGCCCGCACGGGGCAGCCTGAAGGCGACACGTGCCACCGAACGTAATAACGAATCAGTCCCTGGGACACATCTAGGTATCACGTAGAGTCGCCGGAGACACGGGCCGACGAGCCACTAGCCCAGTTTATTAAGTGTTTTGTAGTAGTGAACTACTTGCCCGTCAAAGTTTAATCTGTCATGTTAGAGTTTAGGTATCATCATTGCACTGCATTGTGCCGCCAAATGTACTAACGAATCAGTCCCTGGGACACATCTAGGTATCACGTAGAGTCGCTGGAGACACGGGCCTACGTGCCACTAGCCCAGTTTATTAAGTGTTATGTAGTAGTAAACTACTTGCCCGTCAAAGTGTAATCTGTCATGTTAGAGTTTAGGTATCATCGTTGCACAGCATCGTGCTGCCAAATGTACTAACGAATCAGTCCCTGGGACACATATAGGTATCACGTAGTCGCCGGAGACACGGGCCTACTTGCAACTAGCCCAGTTTATTAAGTGATAAGTAATAGTGAAGTGTATTGTTCATCAAGATATCGTTCGTCATGTTTTAAAGTGTATTTTTGTAACTGTCGCATCACGTGTACAAGTCCGCCCCTCACCCGCATTAAAATCGTGAGCCGCCACTGAGGAAGTGAGCTGCGCGTGTGACTAGTCGATTCGGAAATACCGTTACGGCCAGAACGGGCAGCACCCTGTATAGGGCTGTGCCGTAATAAATTCACCAAATATCATCCAGAGACTTTGTGTTATTTTTCAGGCATCCCGAGTGGCCAATACAGCTCGGGGGGATCTACTGCGTAAACCCCTACCTCTAGCCACCAGGCCGAACTTTCCCTGAGATCTCTAACCCAAGCCAATATCACTTAAAAATCAATGGAGGTAGAGGGGACGGCATCAAAATGGCGCCCGACTAGTGTGGCTTTCGTTTTTCTTAAAAATTAACTTTCAAATTTTTCAAATTTATTGTGCTTCAAATTAGTGTACCAGTAAGGGCTTCTGTAGGAACAAAGGAATCGCGCAGAAACGGACGCGACGCGCTGACAGCCAAAGGAGCGGGCACCTGGTGATAGGCGCGCGTTGAGTTACGCGCCAGGCGCGATAAAGGCGCGCATCAAGTTACGTGCCAGGCACGATATCGGCTGTGTAAGCGGAAGTCCGTGCACCGCACACAGGGATCGGGTGATGCAGCTGCGCAGCTGCTACGCGCATGAACATGAGCTGTGACGGAGCCGTGAGCATAGACATGGAAGGGGTATGCCACACATGCCTTCTGCCAGGCTTGCCGATAAATCATGCCGCGGCAGAGGCTTTCGCCACCTGTACCTGCGACACGGAGAAGAAGCCCAAAACAGACTTTGACGACGGAAAACCAGGGCCGACGTCTACATTTAAGTGCGGCGTGAGGGGGTGTCATCGGCGGCCCGATGAGGTGGCGTTCTGCCATCAGTGCGGCACCGTGAGGCACCGCTCGTGCACCGAGGCCTGGGAGTTCCTCATCTTCAGAAATGGGCTGTTCATGTGCCGCGCGTCCGAGCTCGCGCTGGACAGACCGTCAGCGATGCCGGCGGCCACTATCGCACCGCGCCACGGTGGCACTCTCAAACTGCCGGAGTTCGGAGGGCAGGAGCACGAGGACCACGCAAAGTTCCTACGGACATTCCGGGACAGGCTGGCACGATACTCGATTCCTACAGATGAGTGGACGGAGAAGGTGTGCGATCAGCTGAGGGGGTGTGCCCTTGACTGGTGGGTCACAGCCGGAGAATACGGCATGGAGTGGGGCGACTTCGCTAATGGACTGGAGGAACATTTCAACGACGGATGTGCCCGGGCCCCGTGTCAACAAATACTGTTCTGCCGGACTCAGGAGGCGGGGGAGAGCGCGGAAGCATTCATCAGTTCTAAGGCGCGGCTCCACGGACGGCTGGCGGAAGGAGAGGACGACAGCAGCATGCTAGGGGTAGTCATCCAGCTGATGCTGCCCGAACTACAGCCATTCCATAGGGCCGCCACCAACAGAGGACTGGAGACGTTCGTGCGGTTGGCGAACGAGGTGGAGCGCGACGTGCAAATCGTCTGCCGCGGCCGCGAGCCGTCTACCCGACGGCCAGGAACGTCGCCACCGACGTTAGCGGCACCCGAGGACTCCGGAGCTCTGGTACCGTATGTGGCGCCGGTGCCGAGGCAACAGGGGGAGCAGCCCTCCCGACGTGCTGCAACCAGGGAAACCACCGGGGCACCAAACCAGGGGGCTCCACGCTGTAAGTACTGCCGAGAGGAGCAGAACCACTGGCACGACGTCTGTCCCACGCGGGCAGCTGTCTGGCAAGCCCGCGGGGCGGGCGGTCCCACGTCGGGAAACGCCCGCTAGGGGGTAGTGCCATGGCTGGCCACTGTCCCTGTAACCCTAGCCCGGCCTCCACTGTCACCCCGACACGCCCCGTCAGGACGGACAGGCGTGGCTCACCCGAATCGTCAGCGGCCCGCACCGGGTCGTCGGCGAGCCGCACCGGACACCAGGTGGCCCCGGCGACACCGGCAGCACCTGCGGACCGCCTGACGGCAGCGGCAGTGCCTCTGGAGCAGTGCGGTGAGTCGTTCCAATTAGGGCAATTGGGACCTGGGGCAGGGAATTTACTCAGTATTCCCGTCAGGATGGATGGGCAGCCGGTTCATGCCCTTGTCGACACGGCCGCCAGTCACACTTATGTATCAGCTCAGTGCTCGAGCGTACAGGACATTGACTTTGGTGCGGAGGAAGTACATTGAGCGACAAAGGGGGCAACAGTTCATATTGTCAGTCGCACGAACATCACCCTCTCCATCAGGGATCATGTCAGCCACACAACAGCACTAGTAGTAGATGAGCTACAGGAGACGCTAATCCTAGGACTGCCTTGGCTAGTGCGGGAGGACGCCACTGTGGAAGTCAGGAAGGGGGGGACTACACGTTGGCCATCACGAGCGGCGCACGGTTTACAGCCTGGGCTATCGGCTACCTGCCAAACAGGGGACACCAATACGCTCGCGGACCTGAGGAATAGTGTGCCCGCTGCCCATGTAGAGCTCATAAACAGTGTCCTGTCCCAACAGCCACAAGTGTTTGCGGCCAATGACATGCTCCGCCGTACCACAACCACGGAACACACCATCCCCACCCGACCTCACCAACCCCAGTTCGTAAAGCCGTACAGGTTCGGACCCACTGAGAGGCATGTCATCCAGACCCAGATCACAGAAATGATACGCGATGGAGTCATCGAGCCCAGTGAGTCGCCATACAATTGCCAGATTGTCATGGCGAACAAAAAAGATGGCTCCATGCGTTCTGTGTTAATTTCAAACCAGTCAATTCAGTAACCATACCCGCCCCACCACCGCTTATCAACATAACGGACACTTTGGCAGGGCTGGGCGACGCCCGCATCTTCACATCCCTGGACCTCAGGTCCGGGTACTGGCAGGTGCCCGTACGTCCAGAGGACCGCCCGAAGACCGCGTTCACTTCCCCTGACGGCCGACGTTTCCAGTTCTGTGCCATGCCATTCGGGCTGATGAACGCCCCCGCCACCTTCCAGGCCATGATGGTGCGTGTGTTAGACGGGTACGCGGGCGAGTTCGCCGCCGCATACTTGGATGATGTCAACATTTGGTCACAGTCGTGGGAGGACCACGCCCGGCACCTCGGCCTGATCCTTGAGCAGCTGACCAGACACGGCCTCACATGCGCCCCCCAGAAATGCCACGTGGGCACGGCTGAACTGGAGTACCTAGGGCACATAGTGGACACGGAGGGTTGCCGTCCTCTGCCAAAGCACCTGAACCTTATTGAGTCCAAACCCGCCCCACGAACCTGCAAGCAGCTGCAGAAGTTGATGGGCCTTCTCAACTGGATGCGCTCTTTCATCCCGCATTTCGCCAGCATCACAGCCCCGATGACGGACTTGCTGTCACCCAAGCTCAGGTTTCAGTGGACCAGCAAGGCGGACGCCGCCCTAGACGCGGTAAAACGACAGTTCTGCGAGTGCCACCAGCTCGCCCGTCTGCAGCCTGACCTTCCCCTGTTCCTTCAGACAGACGCCAGTCAGGAGGGGATGGGGGCCGTCCTGTACCAGGTGGGGGACAAAGGCGTGCCCCGGGTGGTGGAGTACGCCAGCGCCAAGTTCGGCCAGCCCGAACGGCAGTACCATGTGAACGAGCAGGAGTGCATGGCCGTCGTTTGGGCTATGCGCCGCTACCGCCACCACCTGGAGTGCCGCCGGTTCATGCTGCGGACGGACAGCCAGTGTCTCCGCTGGCTGGACTCCGCCCAGGGCCGCAAGTCGAAGTTCACGAGGTGGGCGGTGATGCTCCAGAACTTCGACTTCGCGGTCGAGCACGTCCTTGGACGGAACAACAAGTTCGCCGACGAGCTGTCGCGCCATCCCGACCCACACAACACCTTTCAGGATGACCAGGACTGGGAGAGGCTGTTGCCGCCAGAAAGCGCCGCCAGTCACTCCAGGGGAGGCGCCCGCGACCTTGTTTCACATCCCAAGGGCCCCCGACCATCCCGCCTTCTTGCCGGTGCAGACCCTGAGCGAATTAGTGGAATTCGTGAAACAGGCCTAGCATACAGACGACCCCACACAGGCCGAGGTGCGGTCATATGGGGAGCAGGCTCACCCCTACCACAGGTGCATAGACGGGGTGTTGGAGACCCAGGTACTGGGGGACATGGACGCCTGGTGCCTTCATGTGCCGCTCGGTGCCCGTGAGCAGGTCATGGGCTTCCACTACACGCACGAGCTGGCGGGACACCCAGGTTCGCACCAGACACAGTTAGACGTCCGTAAGACCTTCCATTGGCCAGGGGTGACGCGGGACGTACGGGACTTGGTGCGGCGCTGCCAGCATTGCCAGCAGAGGAAGACAAGGCGGTCTGACGGGGTGGAACAGCAGCGTCCCCGCGGGCCCCACGACCCATTTCACACCCTGGCCCTTAACATAATGGGGCCCTACCCGCGGACCACCCGGGGGAAGAGGTTCTTGGTTGTCATCACCGACATTTTCACCCGGTGGGTCGAGGCCTTCCCGGTGTCCAACGTGCGCACCCTGCTGGACCATGAAATATTCCCGCGGTAAGGTTTCGCGCACGTGCTGTTGACGTACAACGGCTGTCAGTTCAGCGGGAGGCGCTGGAGAGCTGACTGTCGCCGATGGGGTCTCGGCCAACACACCATCCCCCATTTACCATCCCCAGGCCAACCCCACTGAGAGGCGGAACCAGGAGGTCAAGGCGCAGCTGCGGCTAAGGTTGGGGGACGACCACTCCAAGTGGGACGTCCACCTGCCGAAGCTGTTGTATTTTCTCCGGCACCGCACCAACACCGTCACCGGTCATTCCCCTGTCGAGTTCCTGTACGGAAAGAACTTGGCATTGCCCGGGGAAAGCAGGGTGGCCGATGTCGCCATGGGCACGGTGGTGCACCACGATCGTGAGGAGGGGAGGGAGCACGCCAGACAACAACAGGCCCAATTCCTGGTGGCCCACACGCCCATGAGTAGTCACCCCCTAACCCGATCCAGCCAGGTCAGCTGGTGTATGTCAGGCAGCACCACTTGTCATCCGGGGCACGTAACTTATGTGTGGGGCTGGCGCCCCGATGGTCGGAGCCACGGGAGGTCCTGCGGAGGACGGGCCCCTCATCCTATGCGGTCCGGACGCCAAGGGGGCGGCCCGCTAAAGTGCACCGGGACGACCTGCGCTTAGTCGCGCACGGGGTCTGAGTTAGCCCAACGACCCCCTCTTCACCATCCCCCACACTCCAGGAAGCCACAGATACACTGCGGGAAGGAGCAGAATTTGAACTCACCAACCGGAGGGACACGCACACGGGCGACCCGGACGGGGTAGCCCCGATCAGAAACATGAATGCATCCAACCCGACCTCCGGGACACCCTGATCAGGTCCCCGGTGCCGCTGGCCACAGTTCCGCACGTCCCCGCGGAGGAGGGGAGTTCGTTGGTCTGGTTTCCTGACGAGGAGGGGGCAGAGGTCTGTGAGGAGGAGGACGACGAGCCACTGTGGCCGCTGGACCTCAGCCTGGCGTACGCCACGTTCCGGGTGTCCGTGGATGAGCCCGAGGACAGGGAGGAGGCACCGGACAGTAGGGATAGACACCCCACCCGCAGACATTGGGCCCCGGTCAGGACATTCTGCGCGTACAACAGCGATCCGGTAGAGTTCGCTTCTGTCCCCGCCATGGAGGCGAGTTGCCCGACCACCCAACCGGACACGAGGGAACCTACCACGCTCTGCCCAGTAGAGACCCCTACCAGCACAGTCCCCAATACACGACCACAGAGGGCCCGCCGACCACCGGCCTACCTGGCGGAGTACGAGTGGTCCAGGTCCTCATCGAGCTACTCCACCCGGGCGTAGCCTGTAAGGGGGCGTTCCAGTGGTGCCAACACTCGTTGCCGGACCCATGTCATCCCACCATCCACGTCGTCCATTCCACCACCACGCCACACCCCGACCACACTGACCCCCCCACCCACTTGTCACCATATTGCGCTAGGAGAGGCGCACGTCGCCGCCCAGTCCCAGGGGGGGTAACGGACACGGGTCAGGGCGTACACCTTTGTCATTCATTCAGTGGGAGAGGCATTCAGGGCAGAATTCTTGCATCACCACACACCACCACTCCACCACGTAGTGTAGGGCTCGCAGTGCGGCGAACGTCAGTGAAGTGCTCAGCGTATGAAGCGAGGCGTTGATGCACATAGCGGTCTCAAAGAAGGGGGGGCATTTGACGCCGACCGCCAATGCTCCTCTATGTCGCATAGACAGCTATGCCTCATCAATGTCTCGCAAAGGCGTGTGCACCAAACGTGCTCGTGCGTGCAACAAAGTGTAGTTCGTGCGACTAGGCGAACGCCAGGAAACGAGTGCTACACCGGCGGAAGGATCCGGCCGGGTGTGGCATATCCCTCCGCCGCACTACAACAAATTTATTTATGTATATTTTCCTACAGGTTTTTATTAGACATTATTTTTCAACAATTAATATTCAGTCATGTCAAAATTATGTCTCACTGTGCATTTTGTCCCGAACCTGGCCGGTTCAGCTTTCCGCGAAATTCACACGTTTCCGCGGGAGGGCTGGCGGGGGAGGGGGGTCACACGCGGCGACACCATCAGTGTCCTTCAGGAGCTCCGAGAGGCCGGCAGCCTGCGCGCAACGCGGAACCATCAACCTTTGCTTTCACCGACATGTAGTTTTCAATAGTGTAATATCTTTTCAAACTTTTACGTACAGTTCCGCGGTCGGCCTCAATCAACCATAAGTAATATAACTTAATTAAATCAGTGCTCCAAGATGAGTGTTCAACATAATACATAAGTACTGTGGGGAGGCTACAAGACTTTACGTCGGCGCTTCACGCCCCATCTTAGCTTGCTGGCTACTTAGTTTTGGCCCGCACGGGGCAGCCTGAAGGCGACACGTGCCACCGAACGTAATAACGAATCAGTCCCTGGGACACATCTAGGTATCACGTAGAGTCGCTGGAGACACGGGCCTACGTGCCACTAGCCCAGTTTATTAAGTGTTATGTAGTAGTGAACTACTTGCCCGTCAAAGTGTAATCTGTCGTGTTAGAGTTTAGGTATCATCATTGCACGGCATCATGCCGCCAAATGTTATAACGAATCAGTCCCTGGGACACATCTAGGTATCACGTAGAGTCGCCGGAGACACGGGCCTACGTGCAAGTAGCCCAGTTTATTAAGTGATAAGTAATAGTGAAGTGTATTGTTCATCAAGATATCGTTCATCATGTTTTAAAGTGTATTTTTGTAACTGTCGCATAACGTGTACAAGTCTGCCCCTCACGCACATTAAAATTGTGAGCCGCCACTGAGGAAGTTAGCTGCGCGTGTGACTAGTCGATTCGGAAAAACCGTTACGGCCAGAACGGGCAGCATCCTGTATAGGGCTGTGCCGTAATAAATTCACGAAATATCATCCAGAGACTTTATGTTATTTTTCAGGCGTCCCGAGTGGCCATAACAGCTCGGGTGGCCTACTGCGTTAACCCCTACCTCTACCTACAACACAAGGCCGAACCCTCCCTGAGATCTCGAACCGAAGCAAAAATCAAGTTAAAATCAATGGAGGTAGAGGGGACGGCGTCAATATGTGTTCATCATTAAATGCCTAGCATGTTTTTAAAACTCTATATGTTTTATCAAGATATTTTAAAGATGTTGATTATCTCAATATTAGCCCTGAATAATGTTTTAGAAACTTAGTCGTCACAATTAATTAAAGTTACAATGTTTCAGTTTCTATATATAGGCCTAAAACGAATTTATTTCTATGAAAGTATATTTTACGACCTAAATTGTATATAATTATTTATAATTTTTTTTAATTGGCTCGTAGTTGAAACAATCTAAAGTTTTATTCAACAATTTTCAGAAATTATTGCTATAAATTTAAATATGTTTTAATCATTCATATCATATGCTTTATGCAAATTTTTTTGCTATATTTTTTAACAATTGACACACCTGTTATATTTTGAGATGTATTAAACATTGGATTGAAAATTACTTTAACCTAATATAAATTTTAACAGATTTTATCAATTTTGGGTTTTTCTTATATTATAAAGTCACAGTGTTATTACACTCACACAAAACAGTAAATAATTTTTATTGAAACTAATATGGCATCTGTAGATTTGTCCATTGTTAGAATTAGCGAATTATACATGTGTGGTTATTCAGGAATAATATTTGTAACATTTTCCAGCCTATTTAAAAACAATTTATCTTTAGTTCGTTTTACTCTTCCTAGATTGTCCAATTAGTACAATGTGAATTTAATCGATAACTATTTTTACATTAAATAACTAATAAATTATTTTACAATATTGACAAAATGACCAGGTGTACTATAATATTTCAATTTCGAATAATGTTTTGTGGTACATATAAGAAAAAGTTTTTTAAATAATTTTTGAGTTTATTGAAAATTATAGAATGTATTTCGCGGAACCCAACGATGTGTCAAACGGAAATTATTAATTATTGCGTCAGCCTCGGTCTCGTGTTCGATGTCGGGCGCAAGTCCTAGCGTGGTGGCTGGCTTATTTAGAGATTTCTGTCCCGGGAGGGCGCCAGGTTAGCTCGGTGTCTAACCGTGTGATGGTCGTGGGTTCATTGCCCCCGCGTGGCCCGCTAGAACCTTCGGCGGTGATGGAATTTGGTTCCTGATAAGGTTGGGTTGTTTAGGTTAATTTACATACACTGTTCTGGTTGGTTTACAGGTCGCACGTCGCGCACGGGAGGTGCGGGGTGGACGTTTTATTGTTCACGTTTTACACTGGTTCATTACATTGGGTGCGAGATCTACTCGGCGACACATGACTGCCAGTGAGGCGTCGGAACACATAGAAGTTTTGGTTACACTATATCACGATTACACTTGAAAAAACTGCACACTGTGGTGCTCTTACGTACACGATTACACTCCACACGTTATCTAAGGGGGACACCTGCGTGCCTCTACGTGGGTTTACTTACTGAGCCATCACGCCAGTCGTGGGCGGGGGGGGGGAAGCTTCATTGTTTGTCGGCTAATCCCGTAAATCGTCTCTACGTTGTGGGCCGGGCCACTTGCGTGGGCCGCGGTCCGTAGGCTAAATTAGGTTCACAAGCGAAGTATCGTTGTGGCCGGTGCCGGTGCACACGGCTTTTAGTTAAAGTTCTGCGGTGGCGGGAGTCGGCCCGTGCCGTAAGCTGAACTGCCCCGCGTAGCAACTGGTGCGGGGAGTTTTATTAATGAGCGGCTGGGTTAGTCCCTACACCGGAAAAAGGACCCGGGGACACACGGGGAGTTTAATTGTAAGAGAAAAGGTTGATGTTTTAAATGACTATATTTACCAGAAGTACTCGGTCGGTGAACAAAGGGTGGTGACTCCCCGTGGAACGCACGTCCGCCCCGGCCCGCGAGCTGCTCTCAACTGGCGTGTGACCCTGGCGCGAGGGAAGGGCTCGACCGTTCTGTCGCGCCAAAGTTTCCCAAGTTCCGTTGTTCGGAAATTACTATGTTTACAAAAGGCTGAAGGCCGCTTAAAATTCCTAATATTATTACTAATGACAAGTTCTGACAAAATACTCTCTTAAATAATTGCAATTTAGTGTTTCACGTAATAAAGTTTGAATTTGTAACGTCACACCAGAGACTGTCTGTCTCTTGTTAACCGCTCCGGGGCTTATCAATCATGTAAGCACTAGGTTGCACACTGATGTTAATTAGTTGCTGTATTTAAATTAGGCTGAAGGCCGCAAGGGGGGCACTCACACACGTATTGTTTACTTAATACGTGTGAGTGACCCGGGCACTCCTACGTCGCACTCTATTAGTTACGGGCTTTTGTTTGTTTCTGATTAATTAATTATTGTGTGGGGAATTTTGTAGGCACGGGGAGTGCGTTGCATGTGTAATTAAAATGGTTCGCTATTCTCTACCTTGGGCTGCGGTCCGCTCACTTGACTCAGGTGGGCCATGGCTAGAGGTGCTTTCCGTTAGCGGAGCCGAGTACTGGCGGGTGCAGGTCGGGCTTTGGGGTGGCCTTCGGCCGTAAAATGTCAATATTTATTATCAATTTCCTAACATCTGTGGTGCTTTGTTAGGATGAACGAATTGAAGAGTGTAAATTAACCCTACTAGAATCCAAACTGAAAAAATTTCTTGGTGTAACTATTTTATCTGTGGTAAATAATAGTATGTGATATCTGTAACAAATGGTAGTGTATTATCAAAGTGTTGTTGTATCGTTGACATAACAATCATACAACATATTTGATTCACAGAATTAATAAGTCACGCTATAGTATAAGTAAAATTATTTGCTAATCTAAGATAATTTGAATTCTTTCAGCGATTTTAGTTACTCATCAATCCAAGTGCAAAATAGTAATCAAATTCCTAAAATGAATATTTAGGCAAACATGTAAATCAGTTACTTTAGATCAAAAAACTAAAAATTATCTCTCCTTTTAAGTTTAGTTCAAGTTGAAAGTTACAATAAGCTAAAATCAATTATATATGAGTGTATGCCGTTTAGTAATCAGAAGGTGAGCAAACCTCTGGGTTTCAGTGAAAACATACTACACCAGAATATACATCATACTCAATAGTTACTAACTCCAAAATTAATTCCAATCATGTACTACGTCTAAAACTAATACTGGGATCCCGGTATAATATACGATAAATTAAATTAGCCAAGTTAGTATGTATGCAGAATAGGAGTTACAATTTTAGTTAAACTTTCAATTATTTTAGGTTCTTTGAATGAATATTTGTTTATTAACGTGGATAGAAATCTTGAATGTAACAACGAAAGTTTATACAGCGACGTGACGGGACTGGGACAAACCAACCTCGGTTTCAGCAAACCACACCAGGGAAAATAGGCAATACTCGGTGACCACTGCACAGCGCGATCAACGGACAGCGACCTTCATCACTCTCGTTACTGGTAAAACAGTCCTTCGGGCACTCCTCTCGAACGGTCTCTTGGGGCTGGTCGTCGGACTGTCTCACGGATCGTCCTTCTCTGGATACTCAATCGTCGAGTTGAAACATTCTTCCACACCTTCCTTCAGTCAGTCGTTGTTGGACAGGACAGAAGTAGACTCTGACATCAAACCTTCATTGGATTTGTCGATTATTCTCTCGAAGGTCAATTTTAGATTATCCTCAAAATTATATATTCCTAGTCAGTTCTTTTCTACACGTCGATATCAGCAGCTAACGGTTCAGGACTTGTTGATAATAACTGGTAATTCTTCGTAAATTGACGCCAACCGCCGGTGCTCCCTCTGGTCCGCAAAGGTCGTTATGCCACAACAACACTTGCTCCTAAGTGCATCGAACACGCCCGAGCGTGATGTCCGCCGAGTGTGTGAAAGTGCGCCGCGACGAACACCAAAGCGACGTCAGCGCCCGGCCGGGTGTGGCAATGCGCCTAATTAATTGTATAATTATTTTGTCAAATTGAAACAACTAAATTAATAACAATTTAAAAGAGGATTCATGTAAGGGAAATTATGTCTAATTGTTTTATAAGCATATATTGTGTAACTTGTCTTTAAGTCCAAAACTGGCCGGGTCGGTTTTCCCGCGTTTCACGTGGTTAGGCACGAGGTCGCAGGGCGGTCTCGCGCTCAGTTACTGTTGGGAGCTCGCAGGGGTCGGGCGCTCCGCGAACGTCGGGCCATCAGCTTTAGCATCTCTTCAACATTTCAGCAATAGTGTAAGTTTTGTAAATCTTTTAATCAGCTTGGCGCCGACCCCAACCCAGTCGCACGATATTTCGTGCGACTCTTAACGTATTAAATTCTTCCCATCAGGGAACTTTATTTTCATACGTAATTCCATGTCCAGTTTAAGGACCCCGTAGTAGTGGTACACTATTTTCGGCTCATTAGCCAATTAATCGTCATCGTCGTAGATCCTCTGTAATAGGTATTGAGAATAATACTGACTAACTTTCGCCTTTTAATTATCATCATTCTAAACGTGTAATTTGTAACGTGTGTTTTATTTAAATAACTTTCATTTCCAAGAGACTTTTACGTGTACGTCTCCAGCTGGCGTGTCCACGTAATTTCAGAGACGTTAATATTTCGTAGCAGGCTAGACTGCCAACAATCTTGAACATAGGAACTTGTCTACGTATTTGCCAGCCAGCCTAAGTTGTGGCAATATCAGTTTCGTGTTTATCTGCCAAATCTTTCATAGGGACGAGAATCCACTGTTTCAGCTTGTCGATATAACTTTGCAATCTATCTTGGTCGCGCTCACCGTCACGTATAGAGATACGCGTGTCATAGCGGTCCGACAACGGACGCGGCCAGTATCGGGAAGAATGAGTGTATCAATACTGAATAAAGGGCAGTGTCCTGTAACTCGTTTTCCATTCATTTACAAGGCGTCCTGGGTGGCCTGAACAGCCCAGGTAATTTCCGAACCGAGACGCGTTCCTGCCTGCAGCCACGAGGCCGAACCCCCGTTAAAAACCCCTGAGATCTTTTACAACGTTATATTTAATTAAAACTAAAACAGGCAGCGGGAGTGGCGTCAAAATAATTTTATATAAATCCACTTAATTTCTTGCAAATATCAATAAATCTTCTCTAATTTTCAGCAATCCAGCTTGAAATAGTTAATATCGTCATATTTCTTGTAGTAGATATTTGGACGGCTTTTATATAAAAAGAACCAAGCGCCATTTTTTATATTTTTGAGATATACCCATAACTGAATGCATGAAACACACTAAATTCTTTAAAAAAATAGACCTAAGTGATATATAGGCTGTGCTCCTATCTGTGAGCACTTGAACCAACAACCATTTTACATAGAGGTTTTCTACTTTTATTTAAACCGAACCAAGTGACATTTGGCGGTTGGTTCTGTTTAAAGAAAATTTAATGTGTATTTTCTTTCTTGATTTAAAAAGAACCAAGTGATATTATGTTGATTGTACAGTAATAATATTGTTAAATCAAACACTGTTGGATTCAATTTGTTTTTAATTCAATGTAGATTTTGAAATACTGAGGGTACAAAATTCTATAAGTTAATATTAGATTTGTTATTGTGTTTTTTTTAACATGATCATGATGTATAGGCCTATTGTCAAAAGGATCATACAAATTATGATGAAGACTGGGATGATAGTGTTCAAGATCCAGACTACACTCCACATTTAGATTCAGGCAATCAAGGTGAATATAGAGAGACCAAAGACATAAAGGAAGAGAATGAATATAATAGTAATGTACCTGAAAAGTAAGATGGACAAACGACTCAAAATAAGAAAGGAGGTAGACCTAAAAAGGGGAGAAAACGAAAGCATGTCAGTCAAACATGTCAGTCATGGAAAAAACTAAGACAGCAACAAACCTCATTTCGTATTTAAAGGTACTTACTGTAGTCCCAAGGAATTCAATGATTTTAATTGCAACTGCTCCAAACGATGCAAAGACAATGTTAATATTGATTTCAGGAAAAAAATGTTTGAGAAATTTTGGGATTTAGGATCTTATGATTGCCAGACTGCTTTCATTGCTGCACATATTCAAGAGGTATATGTTAAAAGAAAGAGGTCATCATCTAACAAACGACAATACACTAGAAAATACGAACTGGATAAAGTGAATGTCTGCAGAGAAATGTTTAGTAGGTACTCATACCTTTGGAGTATCAACAAAACGAGTCAACACATCACTGAACAAAATTCGCTCCGATTGTGTAACTGACTAGAGAGGAACTCAAGAAAAGGTGTACCTCGAATTTCTCCAGTTGAAATTAAAAAAATTAAGGACCACATCAACAAGTTTCCTAGGTATAAATCACACTACTGTCGGCGGGTGAGTGGTGATACAGAATACCTATCTACAGAACTTACAGATTTAAAAATGTATGAATTATACAAAGAGGAAAATGAAGGAAATGGAGCAGTAAGTTTTAGTTGCTACAGAATTATACTTCACAGATATTTTAATATCAAACGAAAAAAAGCTCAAAAAAGATACATGCAATGCATGTGACAGATTTTATGCAGCAATGCAAAACTGCAACATCATTGAAAAGGAAACAATTATGAATGAGTTAAATGTGCATCAGTCAGTAGCTGAAGAAGCAAGAGATGCAATGAATCGTGAACTTAAGACTGCAAAGGAATGTGAAAATGTGGAAACGTTAAGTTATGGCATGGAGAAAACATTGCCTCTGCCTAGAATCCCAAAAAATATAATTTATTACAAGAGGCAAATATGGGTTTATAATACTGGGATAGACTCTGGGAAAGAATCCAATAGTTAATTTTATGTTTGGGTAGAAGGCACTGCCGGAAGAGGTGCCCAAGAAGTGGGTTCCAGCTTGCGAAAGCATGTTGTTACTCATGTCGGAAAAAAATTTCACAGACATCATTTTGTGGTCTGACTCGTGTGGGGGCCAGGATAGGAATATCAAAATGGAACTAATGATGAACACATTGTTTGGTGATCTAAACCCACTGAATTCTGTCACACTTACCTCCCGAATGATTCTGATTTTGGCGATGTGGAATCTGCCCTAAAACAACAGCGACTATATACTTTGGAGGACTACATAAATGTAATGGAAGGATGCCGTAAAAAGAGAAAATTTGTTGTGACATAAATGCAGAATTATGACTTTAAAGGGACCAGTGAAATAGAGAAAGAGATCACCAACAGGAAGATTTACACAGAAGGAAATAAAATTAACTGGCTCACAGTTCGTCAAATTAAATTGGAGAGATGTAAACCACAAGTTCTTCAGATGAAGACCAGCCATTCTCAAGAAACTTTCATTGATGTTAACATTAACAAAAACAAGCGACGAGGGAGACTCATATGGATTTCAATCATCTAAATTAATTTCGCTGTGGCCTGAAGGAAAGCCTATAAGTAAGGAAAAGCTTAAGGATATTAAATCTATTCGTCATCTTATACCTTAAGGAGTCTGGCATTTTTATCAGAAATTTCAGTCGAGTACAGAGGTTGAAGATGACATAGATGGCTTTGGGAATAACGCAGAATTCACAATGGAAGATGAATAATAAATTGCTTATGTGTTTTATGCTGAAATGTGTAAGTAATAGTTTCTCGTAACCAACTGACTTTTAAGAACATTTTTGTAATTTATTTGTCATCTCATATGGTATAAGTTATGCTTTCAATGTATCTGGCATTTTTAACACAAAGCTTATATCCGACAGATGAAGAACACTTGCCAGATTGTTTTAAGACCGATTATGTAGATTTACAATGGACAATTACTGAACAATGGATATTGAGGTAATTAAAATGGTGTATTATTTGTTTGTTTGACAACGTGACCATGGCATTCATGTTCCATTATACTTGGTTCTTTTTAAAGAAACTCTACTTTATTTTATTCAAAGAGAACCAACAGACATTTTTACTGATTAAACTATGATAGGAAGATAATTCACAATGTTATGCATAATAATAAAGCAGCTTATTATACATGTTAAAATATTTTACAGTGATTTTTTTATGTAGATGTTTCATTATTTTTTTGACATATCAATACTTTGAACAGTCTTTTCTCAGTTGTGACTGAATGGCGCTTGGTTCCATTTATATAAAAGCCGTCCATTTGGAGAATTTAACTTAAAAACGTGCTTACTGACGAACATTCTAAAAGAACCTTTTTTCTCTAGCTTATTAATAACAACGCGGTTCTCTAAATTTTGACAAAACATGAACTGTTTGTCCAGAGATTAAGTAAAGAAAACTCCTATTCTTTACAAATGCAGAGAAAAAATGAATTAAAATAATATTTAAGGTTTATGACCAAAGATAAAATCATAATCATAGACAAAGCAAAATACTTTTAAAATCACACACAATTGCATAGAATAAGCGAACCATAATTTAAACTGATGAAAATGTTAAGCGTGAATAAAATAAATAAACCGATTTCTATAAAGTGTAGAAATTACCTTTATAGTATGAAAAAAAGCTCTTTTATAAAATATTAGGTAGGTATGTAGCAAAAATTACCATGTATAAGTTAAAGATAATCTTAGTATCAATATTTAAAAAAAGATATAGTAACATGAACATTTTAATATTAATTTTAATTATGGAAAAAAACTGATAATATTACTACTTCAAAGGGGAATTAATTTCAATGGCAATATTTACAAGAATAGTGATCCAAATAATTAATTCATACACTTTAAGAAACCAAATTTCAAAGCTTACGATTATAATATTAATAATTACAAACAATGTTTGAAACAAAGATGGCGTTTTCTATTCAAACTCATCATTTAAATAAAATCAAAAATAAGAATTATTATATATTATTATGACTAGATTAAACAAATATTAGTCAATTATTTCAGTCAAAACATAAGCAAAAAAAAATTGGTTGTCTGTAAAGTCGGTTTACGGACGATAGTTTAACATGACAACGTCATAACAAAACATTGATGAAATGATTGATCCAGAAGAAAAGGAAATATCATATTCGGCCTGAGACTGAGCCGTAATATGTTTTTGCAACCAAACCATTAAGGCATTAAAAATATTTTATTTTTTGAGAAATAATTTTTATTTTTTTAATTTTTCTATCTTTTGTATGATAAAATCTACCTCTACATACTTTTATGGATAAAATTGAATCAATTTTATTTAATTATCACTATTTTGTATGGATACAAAGCAGTGAAATGAAATGTACGATGTAATTAATAAATTTACTTTTCTTTGCATTCATTAATTCAAATATATTTATTACTTTTGAAATGTTGCGTGTGCCGTATTTATTTTTACAAGTACAAAAAAAAAATTCGCAGCTGCTGAGATCACGCACGATATTTGTTTGAATTTCTTTTAACTAGCATATTCTCTGTTGGACTCGAAATATTTACACGCCCGTGGGCTCATAACTATGATACGGTGTGTGATTTAGTTGATCAAATATTAACTCATGACAAATAATAACCAATGTAAAACTAAAGCGTAAAAAGTATCATACCAGCAATAAATATTTAGTTACACAGCTAAAACAATACTCATACAACACTGTTTAAACATACTGATTTACACTAGTCATTAAAATAATACGTACTTGTAAGAACGCCATTTCATTTCCTTGCAAATATACTCCCGTGGCGCGGTGCACAACAATAACCTCGGTTTGCCGTCACGTGCCGGCCGAGTTTTCTGTACCGTCCGCAACATACCAGAGAGATGCCACGCATGCATAAACACATCCGTAGTGGGACATCCGTAGTGGGACAATTTCGTGCGTGCAGCCAGCGTTCATTGATTTATTAGACGTGTTCACGTCAAAATAACCAAAAAATTTTGACTAGAGTCAACTAAAGCCTTTGTAGGATTAGAAACCCAAATGTTTGACTTTAGCTTGTTAACTAAATGCAAGAATACCATCACCCGCAGTCTTGGGTAATGACTCGGGATAAGCATAAGGTGAGCTAGCGAGAATGATTTTAGATTTTTTCGGGGAGGGCACCAAACTATCTTTTGCTACTGACCAGTGATTTTGTGGGTCGTCGGTCCCAGCTTGGCCCTCGAGGTTCGGTGGCTGAGTTATGAAGTTGAAATAAATTACACACTTCGCTACGTGTCGGAGACAAAAATTAAATTAATCAGGATATACTGTAAAACAGTTTGGATTATTTTCATACATGGTAATGCTACAGTACCCAGGCCTATGCATTACATTGTCAGAGAAAGGCCCTGCGTACTCATGGAACAAGATAATTATGTTTATGACTGCTATTAATATGAAGTTTTAAATCTCTGATGGGGTAAGTGATGTTAAATGTCCACATATGACAGCGCAGAGATACTTAATTAGTGAAACTAAGAATTTCGTGACATGGCACACAAGACCCTAGATAAAGACCAATCACATAATATGAACATTACAATGTGATCGATGATTATATATATAGTATCCTTAATCAACAAACATGCGCGAAAGTTTAAGGGTTTAGCACATAGTGCGAATTTAAGTTTCGATTCACTTGTTATTTATCGCCACGAGGGCAGTGTTATACAGTACAAGATGGATGTCTGCTCTTAAGCATAAGCGAAGAGTCTCATATGACTACACATGACCTAGAGGACAATCCAATGAAGAAGAATTAATATTGACATCGGCCCAAAGGCCTCCTTAACTCTTACAGGCCTATATGTCACGCCAATGCCTTTTCATGCCGAGTGGTGCTTCGCGGAAGTGGTTCTACTCGCTGAGGATGCAGTGTAGACTTGTGTTTTCTTTTGCAGGTACTTATTTTGTTTTGTATTTCATTTTATATTTTATTTGTTTTTATAGTTCATATTATTTTTTATTTATTTTATTAATATTGTTCACCGGGCGGTTTGGCCATGGTTTTCCGCCTGTGACTAATCCACGCGTTCCGCGCGATCGTGTAAGAGGGGAGTCGTGGTTGTGGCATGTGGGGGAGGCAGTCGCACTCGGGAGACGATGGGAGGTGGACGCGGGAGACGTCGCTCCACAGCTCGGGTGAAGCCAGCGTCGTCAATGCAGCAAGTCGCCATCCAATCTGTGTCGGTCGCTGGACGCGGTCTAGGAGCGCTTCCTGGATATTAATAATAACTCTTATTGTATCGTTTTTTTTATAAATTTTTAGTCGCAATTACATGTTAGTCATCGTGCCTGATGCTAGTCGCCATGTGTTAGTATGACGCTGTCCCGGCTGCCTGTCTTAAAATTATTATATTTAAATTACGTTAAAGGAGATTTCAGACAGTATATTCCACAACATGACTGAACACATTCCCCAATTTTCGGTGACGACTGCTGCCATCTTCATGTTGAGCTCGGAAACTTTTCAGACAACCCTTGTATTTTGCGATGCTACACCATGTCAGCAGCCTTCTCAGGGACTGGAGGTGGCATCATTGGGGTTGGCGTGTCAGTGCCGAAGAGGGCTCATTCTGTATCGGTGATCCGGTGTCTGTCCTGAAATTGGCAGGCAGCTCAGCAATCACTGTGTGGCCCGATGATGTGCCAGCAACCTGTGCGGCAGCCAGAGTAGCAGCATGGAGGTTGACGATTGGGTTGTGGTGTGTACTGCAACCTTGTCAGTGGCCTCCTGTACAACCAGAAAGTGTGTCGATGTTGTGTTGTTATGGGATGGCACTGTAATAGTAGCCTTCTCAGCAGATGGAGGCATAGTCGTTATTGGTAGCAGCACATTGGAGGTCATGAGTGCCGGCACAGCACCAGGGACCTCTTGGAATCCCTTACTGTGCAGCATGGTAAGCATAAATCAGCCAGAACTTGCTCCAGCAAACAGCGGCACAGATAGGGGTTTCGGCATCAAGGGCCTGTGTGAGCAGGTGGCGTGACACTATTTTGGGAACTTGTTGGCTGGCTGGGAATTGTGGGAATGCAAAGTGGTGGCAAATCAGCACCACACCAGCAACTTTCTCAGTGGCTTGGCATGGCAGAATAGGGGTTGGCGGCAATGCATCAGAGGCAGTGCGTGCCAGCACAGCCCCAGGAACCTGCTGGCATACCTGACAGTGAAGCTGGGTGATGGTGATGCAGCTCAACATTTCACCAGCAAACTGCAGAACAGCTGGAAGCATCAACATCGGGGGTGGCATGCCTGAACAGGTTGGGGTCGTCACGACCTTGGCAGCCTTCTGGCCCACTGGGATGTATGGCGAAACGTTGCTGTTGCAGCATCATAACTTGTCTGCAGCTTTCACAGCTATCAGGGGCAACAGCATCAGAGGTGGCATGGCAGTTTCGGTGCGGATCCATCCTGCTTTCGTGGTCCATTGTTGCCAATGTGCCATTATGATGATGCAGTCGGAAATCGCTCCAGCGATCTGGTAAACAGCTGGTATCGGCAGCGCCAGCGGCGGCATGCCTGTACAAGTGCAGGCTGTCACTACATTGGCGGCTTACTGGCCAGCCGGAATGTGCAACATTGTTGCAGTACCTTGCATTGCCTGCAGCTTTCTTAGCTGGCGGGGGTGGTGGCAGCAGCGATAGCTCATAGCTGTTAGCATGAGGGTCCATTCAGTCTCTGGGCTCCAGTTGTATCAGAAGAGTGGTACATTTGTGGTCTCTTCCGCAGATGAAAACACTTGCCTGATGTCTCAGTCACCTTTTGTGGTGGTGGAATCGCAATGGTAGTGGCAGTCTGCTGTCTGACAAGGATTTTCGGCGATGTGATGGTGATGGTGGAATCCTGGTCCGCTCTCAAAGTGGTTCTTAGCTATGTGGCTGAAGACAGCAATTTAATTAGAACATGATAGTATTTAACACGATATGAGTTTTTTTCCATAACAGTCACATGTACATGGTGCTGCCACAGCACCCAGCCTGTTACGTTACAGTATAAGAGCACAGCCCTGCACAATGATAGAACTTGAGCGAGTCGGTAATAACTCAGCAGTTCAAGGATGATAATATGGTGGAATTTAGTTAATGATTGTCTAACATTTTATGTCCGTGATGTAATATACAGTATGCACTAAGACACAGCAGAACACTTAAGGATGACAAAACATGGAATTATCAAAACTGTTAAACACTAAATGGCAATTGCACTAGTTTTGATCATGTGCATGATGACAAGGCGATTAGTAAACCTCTTAAATATTAAAGTTCAGTTCAATTTAGTGGGGCATCGCAACAATATGATGTAGTACAGAATGTGGCGAATGCCTCATATTAAACATAAGCAAAGACTTTAGCGGACACACTTCTCATGTGTGTTGGTGCAGCCTACAGCAAGGTCTCGTGGGAATGTATGAAGAATAAAAAAAGTTCAATAAAGAATTTAACATGCCGTTCGAATACAGCCCAGTGCCTGCTATTAGGAAACATCTACGTGCACAGCCTACTCCCAAGTATGGGACACACACGCAGCCCATCAACTACAAAAGAATAGATAAAAACTCACAAACACAAGACTGTGCACTGCATTTAAGCTAAGCAGTGAGATTGGTAAAGCAACACCAAAGTTGGGGCTGGAAATGGGGTCGAATAGATAGTACTTACAGTATTGTCGATTACTGGAAGTCAAAGCAAGTGGTGATGACCCTGTGGGGCGCGCGCGTTTCGTCCATTGAGCTGGTCAGACGTTGGCTAGCGGCCCTCCAGCATTTCTGCACCGATGAATGCTGCAAATCCCACTCAAAGCATGCAGAGGGCAGGAACAATCAGACGGAGCTTTGTTGCATAATTGCACAGTGAATAATTTTTTATTAATTAAGATAGACAATTTATGATGAGATTTTAATAAATTAATATTTTACAATTCAAGAAAAACATAATAAGAATGGTGATGATATTTAGCAGATTTATACATGTGATAATTGCAAAGAAACAAAGAAAAACCGCGTGAGAGCCGCATGGGTGGCTATCAATATATCGGCCACAGGGCCATTCCACACGCTACACTTTCTTACACCGCTAAGGTGTTCGTGAAATGCAATACACTAAAAGGCAGTCATCGATGTGTCATAATGGCATGTGCAACATAACAGCACAAAACAGTTGGCATCAAATGAATACAATTCTGTCTCTAATTCATCAATGTAATTGCATACCAGGGTGCTGATACTTCGAGTTATTATTCTTTGACCTGCGAAAATATCATATTTTACAGATACTTAATGGTTTCAGGCACTGAGTTCAAAGCATCTCATACATCCTTAGCCAGCTCATGTAAAACAAAATAATGTAAGTTTGTACCTTAAGACATCATCACACCAACAACCAGTGTACGAGACAGTATGCAACAACTGTATAAAACGATTTTGGTATGAAATTATATCTCCTACAGCAAAAAAAAAAACCCAGTACCCAAACTGCTAGTACCAATACCCGCTTGTGGAATGCATTCCAAGCTAAGTCGAAGGCACAACTGTGTGGAATGGCCCCACAGCCGACGACAAATCGCTGGCCACCCATGCAGTTATCAAGTGTATGCATTCCTCCATTATGCCAAACTTTATATTATCTTCTATTAGTAAATGTTAATTATTATTTAATCATAATTTGTAGTACTTAAGAAATCAAAGATTATTCACTGAGCGATTATGCCACAATACATAGCCCGTTAAATTCCTGCGCTTCATGTACTTTGCACGGGAAGCATGGCCTCTGTCGGTGCAGGGCTGCCAGGAATTGCCTGTGTCATATGACATGCCCAATGGCCGGACGCACATGCACCATGTGGTTACCACTGCTTCGTTTCTCACATCTAGTAACTGTAATAGTGTAAGTTATTTTTAATCAGTTCTCAGTAACATAGTGGCCTGCACCAATCTCGATGAAAGTTTCTCTAAATCACCACTTCGCTTATGTGTACTGTTAGCATCCACGCATTCGTAGGCTACGCCTATATTCTTTTGTAGTTTTCTGGCTTCATGTCAGTCCCATGCTCGGGAGTTAGGCCATGCTAGTGGACCTTTTTCTCATCGCCCGAACTGGGCCGTTCCCAGATGACATGTGTAAACACTTCTCTGAACTTTGTTATATATTAATAGATATTCATGGGATTGTGCTCTAGGCAACATGTACTCATATGAGAGTCTTCGCTTATGCTTGAGAGCAGACATCCATCTTGTACTGTTTAACACTGTCCTCATAGCGATAAATAACAAGTGAATCGAACCTTAAATTCACACTACGTGCTAAACCCAACAACTTTATCGCATTTGTGTTGATTAAGGGTATATGTAATCATCGATTACATTGTAGTGTTAATTATTATGTGATTGGTTTTTATCTAGGTTATTTTTTGCCATGTCACGATATTCTAAGTTTCACTAAGTATGTAACTGTGCATTGCTATCTCAGAATTTTCACACGTCTTACCCAACAAGACATTTAAATGTGTATATTAATATCAGTCAAAAGCATAATTCTCTTGTTTCATCAGTACGCAGGGCCGTTCTCCGGCATGGTAATGAATCAGACTGGGAACTGTGTCATTACCATGTATGAGTGACCATTATTTATTAAACTTGAGGCCGACCGCCAATGCTCCTCTATTTCACATAGACCGCTATGCCTCATCAACGTCTCACAAAGGCGTGTGCACCAAACGCACTCGTGCGCGCACCGGAGTGTAGCAAGTGCAACGGGGCGATTGCCAGGTAACAAGTGCTAAGTCGGCAGAAGGTATTTTCAGTATTTAATATTTCATTTCTTTCAAAATTATGTTTCACTGTGAGCCTTGTCCCGAACCTGGCCGGTTCAGTTTTCCCGCGAAAATCACATGTTTCCGCGGGAGGGCTGGCGAAGGAGGGTGGTCGTGCGCGGTGAGAGCGGCAGTATCCTTCCGGAGCTCATAGAGGCCGGCAGCCTCCGCGCAACACGGGACCAGCAACTTTCATTTTCACTGATATGTAGTTTTCAATAGTCGTTATCTTTCGTAAACCTTCTCTTTCAGTTCCATGGTCGGCCTCGACTTACCATGAGGTATTTAATATTAAATTATTCAGTGCTCCAAGACGAGCAATCGTCGTAATAAGTAAGTACTGTGGGTGATCTACGAGATGTTACGTTGCCACTTCATGTGATAACTTAGCCAACCGGCTACTAGTTTCAGTACGCACAGGGCAGCCAGTACGCAACACGTACACGCAAACTTAATAACGAGTCAGTGTCTGGGACAAGTCTAAGAGTCAGGTAGAGTCGCCGGAGTTACAGGCCTACGTGTCATTAGCCCAGTGTAATTGGTAATGTGTAATTGTAAAGTGTTTTATTTGTCAGGTTTTAATATGTCAAGTTAGGGTTTGTTTTATAATCACCGCTTCGTGTCCAAGTGTATGACCTTACCGGGAAATAAAATCATGAGCCGCACTGAGGAAGTGGTCGTGCGTTTGACTATTCAAATTAGGACAACCATTACAGCCAGGACGGGCAGCACTATGTATAGGGCTGTGCCGTAATAAAATCATCAACAATCAATCAGTATTTACGTGTTATCTTTCAAGCATCCCGAGTGGCCATAACAGCTCGGAAGGCCCCACTGCATTGAACCGCTACCTCTAGCGACAAGGCCGTACCTACCCTTAGATTCCGAACAATACTAAAATAACGCAACTTTAAATAGAGGTAGCGGGGTTCGCGTCAAACTCAAATGATTTTATAGCCTATCCTGTTTTATTTTAATTGCTGTCTCTAGCCACGTAGCATAGTGTATATTTTGACCTCAACTACAACCTCAGCAACTAAGCCTAGTGAGCCTCGCTGAGGCCAACGACTCACAAAGTCACATGTTAATAGCAAGAGCTAGCCTGGTGCCATCCT
The DNA here is from genome assembly GCF_032445375.1 of Bacillus rossius redtenbacheri. Taxonomy (NCBI): domain Eukaryota; kingdom Metazoa; phylum Arthropoda; class Insecta; order Phasmatodea; family Bacillidae; genus Bacillus; species Bacillus rossius. Next base: position 27,820,914 of record NC_086336.1, on the reverse strand, counting down.
GGAACAAATTCTAAATTCATTCTCACCAGCACACATTAGGCTTACCCCGGGTCACATACTCAGGACTTCAGGTTTTGGCATTTGTTGCACATAGTTAACAACCTAAAGTTAAAATTGTAGATATTCTAATTGTGCAAAGGGCTTTAGTTGACTATTGAAACTATCTTTTTTTTTTCTGATTTTTGTGCTTTTATGAAGACTGAAATAATTGACAAATACTTGTTTAAACTATTGATAATAATATGATAAAATATAACAATAATTCTTATATGTAAATATATTTGTATGAAGATTTTGAATTGAAAGATGCCGTCTAAGTTTCAAAAATTGTGTGTAATTTTATTTTCTTATGAATTAGTTTTCGAATTTTGGCTACTTAAAGTGTATTACATAATTATTGCGATCGCTATGTATGTGAAAATTCCCGTTTATAATTTATTTCCCTGTGAAGTACCTAGCTATTTTGTTTAATTTTTCTAAAATTAAAATATAATTTAATCATTTCATATTACTATATCCATATTTTTAAAATATTTGATACTAAGACGCGCAACAAAGTGTAGTTCGTGCAACGAGGCGAACGCCAGGTAACGAGTGCTACGTCGGCGGAAGGATCCGTCCGAGTGTGGCATATCCCTCCGCCGATCTACAACAAATGTAATTATGTACATTTTTCCACAGGTTTTTATTAGACATTTTCATCATTTCATATTTCAGTCCTTTCAAAATTATGTTTCACTGTGCACCTTGTCCCAAACCTGGCCGTTTCAGTTTCCTGCGAAACTCACACGGTTCCGCGGGAGGGCTGGCGGGTGAGTGGGGTCGCGCGCGGTGAGAGGGGCAGTATCCGTCTGGAGCTCGGAGAGGCCGGTAGCCTTCGCGCAACGCGGGACCATCAACTTTTGCTTTCACCGACATGTAGTTTCAATAGTCATAATCTTGTTTTAATCTTTTACGTACAGTTCCGTGGTCGGCTTCAAATTACCATGAGGAATTTCACTTAAATAAGTCAGGGCTCCAAGATGAGTGTTCAGCATATTACTTATGTACTGTGGTGAGTCTATGAGACATTACGTCGGCGCTTCACGCAACAACCTAGCTTACCGGCTAAATAGTTTCAGCCCGCACGGGGCAGCCAGCAGGTGACACGTGCCACCAAATTTATTAACGAGTCAATATCTGGGACAAGTCTAAGAGCCATGTAGAGTCACCGGAGTTACGGGCCTACGTGTCATTAACCCAGTGTAATATACGTAATGTGTAATAGCGAAGTGGTTTTGTCGTCAGGGTTTAATATGTCATGTAAGAGTTTATTCTGTAACAGCCACATCGTGTGCAAGAGTACGTTCTTCACGCGTAGTAAAATCGTGAGCCGCCACTGAGGAAGTGGGCTGCGCGTGTGACTATTCGACTCGGGACAACCGTTACGGCCAGAAAGGGCAGCACTATGTATAGGGCTGTGCCGTAATAAATTCATCAGGCATCAACCAGTAACTTTGTGTTCTTCTTCAGGCGTCCCGAGTGGCCATAACAGCTCGGGGGGCGCTACTGCATTAACCCCTACCTCTAGCCACAAGGCCGAACCCTCCCTGAGATCTCGAACCATATAAAAATCACGTACAAATCAAAGGAGTTAGAGGGGACGGCGACAATATGGTGCCCAACGTGGGGCTTTCTTTTTAAAATAACTTTCAATACTTTCAAATTTCTTTTTTGCATCAAAATTAGTGTAGCAGCAATGGCTCGTAAGGACAAAGGAATTGCGCGGAAACAGATGCGATGTGCAGACGGCCAAAGGAGCGGGCGCCGGCGATAAGTGTGCATCATGTTACGCGCAAGGCGCAACAACGGCGCGATAAGCGCCCATCACGTTACGTGCCAGGCGCGATAACGGTTGTGGGAGCGGAAGTCCGCGCGCCTCGCACAGAGATCGGGTGACACAGCTGCGTCGCTGCCGCTTGCATCGACATGAGCCGTGACGGAGCCGCGAGGAAGGACAGTAGAGCAACAATGTCTCAAGTAACCACGGGTCACTGAAAATTAACGACTTCCAGGAGGCCTACGAGGCATGGGCAAGCGAGGGCTACCCATGCCCAGGGGACAACTGGGAGTATGAAGGACAGGACGAGTGGAAGGATGACGACACCGCAGCGGACACCAAGGGGCCGGACGTAATACGCCGCCGCTACGACATCACATAACGCAGCCCACACCTCCGCTGCCACACACGGCCAACCACCATGCTGCTGTAACAGCCATGATGCCGCCCGCGTCACTGACAACCCAGATGGCCGTCCGCAACACAACGCCGCCTCCGATGCCGCCCCCACAATATGGGGTGGAGACGACATCACCGCAATTGAAGGAGGCCACTCCCGTCCAGCCCTCGTGGTACAATTGGCATGCAGGGACCGGGTGGACACGTCAGGCCGACGCAGACACGCCGCCTCCGTCGCCGCCCCCGCCATATGGATTGGAGACATCACCGCAGATGGAGGAAGCCACACCCGTCCAGCCCCTGTGGTACAATTGGCATGCAGAGACCAGGTGGACACGTCAGGCCGACCCTAACATGCCACCTCCGGCATCAAGGAACGACGACGCCGCCCCAGCTACTGAGAAAGCGACTGGCGCGGCCGTGCACACCGAGACAGCCACAGGGAGTTGCAGTCTGGCAGGCAGCCAGGTCACCAATCACACGCAGCATCACTGCGGATCCAACACGCCACCTCCGGCACCACCGACGACGACTCCACCCCCAGCCTTTGAGAAAGCGACTGGCGCGGCCATGCACACCGAGACAGCCACAGGGAGATGCAGCCTGGCAGGCAGCCAGGTCGCCGTCACATGCAGCATCACTTCAGATCCAACACGCCACCTCCGGCACCACCAACGATGCCGCCCCCAGCCACTGGGAGAGCGACTGGCACGGACGCATGTCTTAAAATCGCCACATCGCGACCCAGTCCAGCAGACAACCAGGTTGCCGACTCCATGCCACAACGCACCAAGGCGGACTTGCCAGCCTTGACGCCGCCGTCCCCGACCCCGCCGCCCCTATCTGCCGTGAAGGCTCACGGGGGGTAAACGCGTTGCCAATCGACCGGAAAGCCACTTCCGCCCGCCGCGCAAGTCACAGAGGGTGTGTCACTTACACCCGCCGCGCACATCACAGAGGGCGTGTCACTTCCTACCGACGCGCACGTCACAGGGGGCGTGTCACTTCCGCCCGCCGCACACGTCACAGGGGGCGTGTCACTTTCGCCCGCAGCGCACGTGACTGAGAGCGTGCCGCCGCCACGCACGCCACTGTGGGCGAGCTAACTGCACATGCGATGCGCGCCGCTGGAGGCGCCGCACCGTCTCTGCATGTCAAGTTCACCGCTGAAGGCGCCACGCCGCCTCCGCAAGTCAAGCGTGCCGCTGAAGGCGCTGCGCTGTCTCTGCACACAATGCGCGCCACTTAAGGAGCCGCGCCGCCATCGCATGCCACGCGCGCCACCATGGGCACGCCGCCGCCTGCCGCTGAAGGCGCCGCGATGCTGCCGCCGCCCACCTCGGCCGCCGATGACGCTGACCCACAGGTACCGGACGCCGCCCATGGAAAGCCGCCCTGGTGTACCAGGTCAGTGTGCCGGCGTATCTTTAAGTGTGTGTGTAGTGAGGTGTTGATGCACATAGCGGTCTCAGAGAAGGTGGGCATTTGACGCCGACCGCCAATGCTCCTCTATTTCGCATAGACAGCTATGCCTCATCAACGTCTCACAATGGCGGGTGCACCGAACACGCTTGTGCGCAAAACAAAGTTTAGTTCGTGCATGGAGACGAACGCCAGGCAACGAGTGCGACGTCGGCGGAATGATCCAGCCGGTGTGGCATATCCCTCTGCCGATATACAACAAATGTAATTATGTATATTTTACCACAGGTTTTTATAAGACATTATTTTCATCATTTTATATTTCAGTCCTTTCAAAATTAAGTTTCACTGTGCGCCTTGTCCCGAACCTGGCCGGTTCAGTATCCCGCGAAATTCACATGGTTCCGCTGGAGGGTTGTCTGGCGAGGGGGGTCGCGCGCGGCGAGAGGGGCAGTATCCGTCTGGAGCTCGGAGAGGCCAGTAGCCTTCGCACAACACGGGACCATCATCTTTTGCTTTCACCGACAAGTAGTTTCAATAGTCATAATCTTGTTCTCTTTCAGGCATCCCGAGTAGCAATAACAGCTCGGAGGGCCCCACTGCGTTGAACCACTACCTCTAGCCACAAGGCCGAACCTACCCTGAGATTCCAAACAATAGTACTAAAATCACGTAACTTTTAAAAGAGGTAGCTAGGTTCGCGTCAAACTCAAATGATTTTATAGCCTATCCTGTTTTCTTTTAATTACTGTCTCTAGCCACGTAGCACAGTGTATATTTTGACCTCAACTACAACCTCAGCCACTAAGCCTAGTGAGCCTCGCTGGGGCCAACGACTCACAAAGTCACATGTTAATAGCAAGAGTTAGCCTGGTGCCATCCCGGAACAAATTCTAAATTCATTCTCACCAGCACACATTAGGCTTACCCCGGTTCACATACTCAGGACTTCAGGTTTTGGCATTTGTTGCACATAGTTAACAACCTAAAGTTAAAATTGTAGATATACTTATTGTGCAAAGGGCTTTAGTTAACTATTGAAACTATCTTTTTTTCCTGATTTTTGTGATTTTATGAAGACTGAAATAATTGACAAATAATTGTTTAAACTATTGATAATAATATGATAATATATAACAATAATTCTTATATGTAAATATATTTATATGACGATTTTGAATTGAAAGATGCCGTCTTTGTTTCAAATATTGTATGCAATTTTATTTTCTTATGAATTAGTTTTCGAATTTTGGCTACTTAAAGTGTATTACTTAATTATTGGGATCGCTATGTATGTATAAATTCCCGTTTATTATTTATTTCCCTGTGAAGTACCTAGCTATTTTGTTTTATTTTTCCAAAATTAAAATATAATTTAATCATTTCATATTACTATATCCATATTTTTAAAATATTTGATACTAAGACGCGCAACAAAGTGTAGTTCGTGCAACGAGGCGAACACCAGGCAACGAGTGCTACATCGGCGGAAGGATCCGTCCGAGTGTGGCATATCCCTCCGCCGAAATACAACAAATGAAATTATGTATATTTTCCCACAGGTTTTTATTAGACATTTTCATCATTTCATATTTCAGTCCTTTCAAAATTATGTTTCACTGTGCGCCTTGTCCCAAACCTGGCCGGTTCAGTTTCCTGCGAAATTCACACGGTTCCGCGGGAGGGCTGGCGGGCGAGTGGGGTCGCGCGCGGTGAGAGGGGCAGTATCCGTCTGGAGCTCGGAGAGGCCGGTAGCCTTCGCGCAATGCGGGACCATTAACTTTTGCTTTCACCGACATGTAGTTTCAATAGTCCTAATCTTTTACGTACAGTTCCGTGGTCGGCTTCAATTTACCATGAGCTATTTCACTTTAATAAATCAGGGCTCCAAGATGATTGTTCAGCATATTACTTATGTACTGTGGGGAGTCTACGAGACATTACGTCGGCGCTTCACGCAACAATCTAGCTTACGGCTAAATAGTTTCAGCCCGCACGGGGCAGCAGCAGGCAAAACGTGCCACAAAATTTATTAACGAATCAATATCTGGGACAAGTTTAAGAGCCATGTAGAGTCACCGGAGTTACGGGCCTACGTGTCATTAGCCCAGTGTAATATGTAATGTGTAATAGCGAAGTGGTTTTGTCGTCAGGGTTTAATATGTCATGTTAGAGTTTATTCTGTAACAGCCGCATCGTGTGCAAGAGTACGTTCTTCACGCGTAGTAAAATCGTGAGCCGCCACTGAGGAAGTGGGCTGCGCGTGTGACTATTCGACTCGGGACAACCGTTACGGCCAGAAAGGGCAGCACTATGTATAGGGCTGTGCCGTAATAAATTCATCAGGCATCAACCAGTAACTTTGTGTTCTTCTTCAGGCGTCCCGAGTGGCCATAACAGCTCGGGGGGCGCTACTGCATTAACCCCTACTTCTAGCCACAAGGCCGAACCCTCCCTGAGATCTCGAACCATATAAAAATCACGTACAAATCAAAGGAGTTAGAGGGGACGGCGACAATATGGTGCCCAACGTGGGGCTTTCTTTTTAAAATAACTTTCAATACTTTCAAATTTCTTTTTTGCATCAAAATTAGTGTAGCAGCAATGGCTCGTAAGGACAAAGGAATTGCGCGGAAACAGATGCGATGTGCAGACGGCCAAAGGAGCGGGCGCCGGCGATAAGTGTGCATCATGTTACGCGCAAGGCGCAACAACGGCGCGATAAGCGCCCATCACGTTACGTGCCAGGCGCGATAACGGTTGTGGGAGCGGAAGTGCGCGCGCCTCGCACAGAGATCGGGTGACACAGCTGCGTCGCTGCCGCTTGCATCGACATGAGCCGTGACGGAGCCGCGAGGAAGGACAGTAGAGCAACAATGTCTCAAGTAACCACGGGTCACTGAAAATTAACGACTTCCAGGAGGCCTACGAGGCATGGGCAAGCGAGGGCTACCCATGCCCAGGGGACAACTGGGAGTATGAAGGACAGGACGAGTGGAAGGATGACGACACAGCAGCGGACACCAAGGGGCCGGACGTAATACGCCGCCGCTACGACATCACATAACGCAGCCCACACCTCCGCTGCCACACACGGCCAACCACCATGCTGCTGTAACAGCCATGATGCCGCCCGCGTCACTGACAACCCAGATGGCCGTCCGCAACACAACGCCGCCTCCGATGCCGCCCCCACAATATGGGGTGGAGACGACATCACCGCAATTGAAGGAGGCCACTCCCATCCAGCCCTCGTGGTACAATTGGCATGCAGGGACCGGGTGGACACGTCAGGCCGACGCAGACACGCCGCCTCCGTCGCCGCCCCCACCAAATGGATTGGAGACATCACCGCAGATGGAGGAAGCCACACCCGTCCAGCCCCTGTGGTACAATTGGCATGCAGAGACCAGGTGGACACGTCAGGTCGACCCTAACATGCCACCTCCGGCATCAAGGAACGACGACGCCGCCCCAGCTACTGAGAAAGCGACTGGCGCGGCCGTGCACACCGAGACAGCCACAGGGAGTTGCAGTCTGGCAGGCAGCCAGGTCACCAATTACACGCAGCATCACTGCGGATCCAACACGCCACCTCCCGCACCACTGACGACGACGCCACCCCCAGCCTTTGAGAAAGCGACTGGCGCGGCCATGCACACCGAGACAGCCACAGGGAGATGCAGCCTGGCAGGCAGCCAGGTCGCCGTCACATGCAGCATCACTTCAGATCCAACACGCCACCTCCGGCACCACCAACGATGCCGCCCTCAGCCACTGGGAGAGCGACTGGCACGGACGCATGTCTTAAAAGCCACATCGCGACCCAGTCCAGCAGACAACCAGGTTGCCGACTCCATGCCACAACGCACCGAGGCAAACTTGCCAGCCTTGACGCCGCCGTCCCCGACCCCGCCACCCCCATCTGCCGTGAAGGCTCACGGGGGGTAAAAGCGGTGCCAATCGGCCGCAGTGCCACTTCCGCCCGCCGCGCAAGTCACAGAGGGTGTGTCACTTACACCCGCCGCGCACATCACAGAGGGCGTGTCACTTCCTACCGACGCGCACGTCACAGGGGGCGTGTCACTTCCGCCCGCCGCACACGTCACAGGGGGCGTGTCACTTTCGCCCGCAGCGCACGTCACTGAGATCGTGCCGCCGCCACGCACGCCACTGTGGGAGAGCTATCTGCACATGCTATGCGCGCCGCTGGAGGCGCCGCACCGTCTCTGCATGTCAAGTGCACCGCTGAAGGCGCCACGCCGCCTCCGCAAGTCAAGCGTGCCGCTGAAGGCACTGCGCTGTCTCTGCACACAATGCGCGCCACTTAAGGAGCCGCGCCGCCATCGCATGCCACGCGTGCCACCATGGGCACGCCGCCGCCTGCCGCTGAAGGCGCCGCGATGCTGCCGCCACCCACCTCGGCCGCCGATGACGCTGACCCACAGGTACCGGACACCGCCCATGGACAGCCGCCCTGGTGTACCAGGTCAGTGTGCCGGCGTATCATTAAGTGTGTGTGTAGTGAGGTGTTGATGCACATAGCGGTCTCAGAGAAGGTGGGCATTTGACGCCGACCGCCAATGCTCCTCTATTTCGCATAGACAGCAATGCCTCATCAACGTCTCACAAAGGCGGGTGCACCGAACACGCTTGTGCGCAAAACAAAGTTAAGTTCGTGCATCGAGACGAACGCCAGGCAACGAGTGCGACGTCGGCGGAATGATCCAGCCGGTGTGGCATATCCCTCTGCCGATATACAACAAATGTAATTATGTATATTTTACCACAGGTTTTTATAAGACATTATTTTCATCATTTTATATTTCAGTCCTTTCAAAATTAAGTTTCACTGTGCGCCTTGTCCCGAACCTGGCCGGTTCAGTATCCCGCGAAATTCACATGGTTCCGCTGGAGGGTTGTCTGGCGAGGGGGGTCGCGCGCGGCGAGAGGGGCAGTATCCGTCTGGAGCTCGGAGAGGCCAGTAGCCTTCGCACAACACGGGACCATCATCTTTTGCTTTCACCGACAAGTAGTTTCAATAGTCATAATCTTGTTCTCTTTCAGGCATCCCGAGTGGCAATAACAGCTCGGAGGGCCCCACTGCGTTGAACCACTACCTCTAGCCACAAGGCCGAACCTACCCTGAGATTCCAAACAATAGTACTAAAATCACGTAACTTTTAATAGAGGTAGCTAGGTTCGCGTCAAACTCAAGTGATTTTATAGCCTATCCTGTTTTCTTTTAATTGCTGTCTCTAGCCACGTAGCATAGGGTATATTTTGACCTCAACTACAACCTCAGCCACTAAGCCTAGTGAGCCTCGCTGGGGCCAACGACTCACAAAGTCACATGTTACTAGCAAGAGCTAGCCTGGTGCCATCCCGGAACAAATTCTAAATTCATTCTCACCAGCACACATTAGGCTTACCCCGGTTCACATACTCAGGACTTCAGGTTTTCGCATTTGTTGCACATAGTTAACAACCTAAAGTTAAAATTGTAGATATACTAATTGTGCAAAGGGCTTTAGTTAACTATTGAAACTATCTTTTTTTCCTGATTTTTGTGATTTTATGAAGACTGAAATAATTGACAAATACTTGTTTAAACTATTGATAATAATATGATAATATATAACAATAATTCTTATATGTAAATATATTTATATGACGATTTTGCATTGAAAGACACCATCTTTGTTTCAAATATTGTATGCAATTTTATTTTCTTATGAATTTGTTTTCGAATTTTGGCTACTTAAAGTGTATTACTTAATTATTGGGATCGCTATGTATGTATAAATTCCCGTTTATTATTTATTTCCCTGTGAAGTACCTAGCTATTTTTTTTTTTTTTTTCCAAAATTAAAATATAATTTAATCATTTCATAATACTATATCCATATTTTTAAAATATTTGATACTAAGACGCGCAACAAAGTGTAGTTCGTGCAACGAGGCGAACGCCAGGCAACGAGTGCTACATCGGCGGAAGGATCCGTCCGAGTGTGGCATATCCCTCCGCCGAAATACAACAAATGTAATTATGTATATTTTCCCACAGGTTTTTATTAGACATTTTCATCATTTCATATTTCAGTCCTTTCAAAATTATGTTTCACTGTGCGCCTTGTCCCAAACCTGGCCGGTTCAGTTTCCTGCGAAATTCACACGGTTCCGCGGGAGGGCTGGCGGGCGAGTGGGGTCGTGCGCGGTGAGAGGGGCAGTATCCGTCTGGAGCTCGGAGAGGCCGGTAGCCTTCGCGCAATGCGGGACCATTAACTTTTGCTTTCACCGACATGTAGTTTCAATAGTCTTAATCTTTTACGTACAGTTCCGTGGTCGGCTTCAATTTACCATGAGCTATTTCACTTTAATAAATCAGGGCTCCAAGATGAGTGTTCAGCATATTACTTATGTACTGTGGGGAGTCTACGAGACATTACGTCGGCGCTTCACGCAACAATCTAGCTTACGGCTAAATAGTTTCAGCCCGCACGGGGCAGCAGCAGGCGACACGTGCCACCAAATTTATTAACGAGTCAATATCTGGGACAAGTCTAAGAGCCATGTAGAGTCACCGGAGTTACGGGCCTACGTGTCATTAGCCCAGTGTAATATGTAATGTGTAATAGCGAAGTGGTTTTGTCGTCAGGGTTTAATATGTCATGTTAGAGTTTATTCTGTAACAGCCGCATCGTGTGCAAGAGTACGTTCTTCACGCGTAGTAAAATCGTGAGCCGCCACTGAGGAAGTGGGCTGCGCGTGTGACTATTCGTCTCGGGACAACCGTTACGGCCAGAAAGGGCAGCACTATGTATAGGGCTGTGCCGTAATAAATTCATCAGGCATCAACCAGTAACTTTGTGTTCTTCTTCAGGCGTCCCGAGTGGCCATAACAGCTCGGTGGGCCCTACTGCGTTAACCCCTACCTCTAGCCACAAGGCCGATTCCTCCCTGAGATCTCGAACCATATAAAAATCACGTACAAATTAAAGGAGGTAGCGACAAATATTTGACAATTATATTCCCATTGTATAAAACCAACTGAAGTTCTATTGTTTTTAAAAAAACTGAAATATATTTAAAAAAAAAATATTATTGCTGGGTTTTACTACACAAATGTAAAATTCGCCTTTTCAAAATATGGAAAAAAGTATACGGTTGCCATATTAGATTCAATAAATACATTTTACTGTTTTGTGTGATTGGAAAATAACATAACATAACATTTTAATATTTATACAATTAAAATTTTATTTTGATATAATTTCTTAAAATTAATAGGCCTACTAGATTGTCGTAATTTTATTTCCTTTCTAAAAATTTTTTTAATACATCTCAACAATTTTTTCGAAAACTTTTATTTATTTCACCAAAATATAAAAATATGTTCTAATGTTTAAGAAATAAGGCAGCAAAATTTGCGCAAATCAATTAAAAAAATCATTCATAAATTTCTCATAATAGTTTTTTTTAACACTTTTAAATAAATCTTGAGATCGTTTTTATTGTAAACCAATTAAAAAAAACAGTTCAAAACTAATTATTTATATTTTAGGTTTTAAACAAATAGGTACCCATAAAAAACATCGCGTTATTGATACATAAAAAAGTTATACGCCTAGGCCGAAACAATTGGTTGTAACAATTATGATTTTTGATGGCTAAGTTTCTAATCCATCTTTACTGTGCTAAAATTGTGAATATGAACATCTTAAAAGCACCCCGACTAATCGTATACAGTTTCCTACACATAAATGATACTTAATGATCAAACATAAATATATATATATATTTGTAAAATAATAGAAAACAGAAGATGTCATAATGTTTTCTAAAGGTTTGTATCCTTTCAATTGTTTTGTATTTATTATTATAATTTTTATTTGTTAAAGTAAATATTCAACACTAAGAGATTTTCAAAATCATAACAAAATGTCTTTGAGAGAATTACTTCATTATTATATATTCCCAATTGGAATTCAATACCAAAGGCAAATAATTGTAAGGGTAAACTGTTTATGTTAGCAGGTCGCTTATATCATATTATGTAATGAATAGGTACGTACATTTTTATGTAATCTGAAAGGGAATTGTTATCTCCCAAAAAAGTAGAACCACTACAGAAATCATAGGCTTGTAGGTCTTCCGGTTATCCTGAACTGTTCAATTTTTGCCTAAATCGATGCCAAAGATATCAAAATGCTTCGTCTTCGTGTCACTTCTCATCCTAACCAATTTAACCTCTCCCACTCCATCTCACCTTGCTTCCTCTTTTTTTCCTTCCCATGCCACCCCTTTAAATGATTTTTTTTTATGTTTCCTAAATAGGGTATGAAAAGGGTTGTGAAGTATGCTTATTCCTGGCATGGGCAACAAGAATCCGATACTGTGACTTCAGCTAGTACTCTGGAGAGGCATATGATATAAGTCATGTAAATGGGTAACCCAGTTTTTCTAGAAGGTTAGATGTGACCACACCCTTAATGAAACATAACTTTAACTGATTTCTCTATCTTGATTACTATTTTGGCACCCACCCTCTAAATTATTGCTTGGTTAATATTCTGTTTGGCTGTAAACACTGCTTAATTGGTGCCATGACCATCCCCAAGCTTTATGCTTGGTAAATATTCTTGTAATGGTTGTTAGGCTGCATCCTTTGTCAACTTTCTGCGACTAAAAATATGAAAGGTGTGAAAGACTTCTTGGGTTTCTGGTATATTATTATTCATAGTTCATGGAAAATTTTCATGCTGTGTGCACACTATTTTAGTTTTTTTCTTGGGGGATAATCAAGAGAAAACTTTTATTTCTTTTGAAAGGGTTGTTTACTTCTCGAACAATCATTACTCTCCCAGATTTTAGTAAGCAAATCGGGCTGCAGATAAATACCTTCTCGGTGGCTGTAGAAGCTGTTCTGTAAAACTGAGATTGTGAGGTTTTAAGGCCTATTGCATACGCTGGTCGCGCCCTTTCAGATTCTGCAATGATACTTGGTACCTATGAAAACGAGATAGAATCCTACCTCGACTGTGGTAAATTTGACCTATACATTGACAGACAATCTTTAAGTTAGTTGTTTTACCACCCGCACTAATGGGGAAAACTAGGAAGATGCGTTTTGCAATTGTCGCGATTAAGTTTTAAGATCCATCATGTTACAGGAAGTAATAATGTGGTGGATGATTAACTCTCCTGCATGTTCACTGAGGAAGAATTTGAGGCCACGGTAACTCCTGTGAAATCTATTTATCTTGTAGCCTGTAAAAATGATTCGAAGGCCCATTTGAAACTTAGAGATTGTCAGAAGAGGACCCCTGTTTTGTCTCCCTGAGAGAGGACTTCGAGGAGGGCAAAATATCCTGTGTGCTGTGGATCAAGGTATTTTGTATTTTACAGGTAAGTCGGGTCGCATCCAGCAAATTGTTGTTCCTAATGTGTTAGGGCCCGTGGTTCTGCACGTTTTCGCTACATGTTTCATATAAGACCCCCAGGGCAATTGAAAATACATTTAAGCGCATTGTGGTGCAGCCTACATACCCATCACTGCTTGAAGAGGTGCGCAATGTATTATGCCAGTGATAGGATTACAAAATTTCCAAACCAACATAGAAATCTAAGATGGAGAAATAGTTTGACGATTTGCCTGTACCCCTTAGCACATTTTGCATATTGATATTTTTGTCTTGCTTACCTGTTCCCGTAAGGGAAATTATTGCATTTTGAGGTTTCTTGACCTATCGACTAAATTCTCATTTTGTTACCATATCTGTTACCATCATCAGAAATTTAAAGGAGTACAATTTAAAGACATTTGTCCCCACTATCATCCAGGTACCAGATTATTCTGAATATTTTCACATCACCTCGCTGTCTGTTTCCTTTCTGAATATCAAGATTTTTTTGCCCCAGCTGAATATGTGGATTTTGTTCAATGCTGGTGTAATCACCTGACAGTGCTGAGTAGGAGCCAGTATTATTAAAAGTGGAGTTCAATCTACAGAAAGAGCAAAATGAGGTTGTATAGAATTATGATGCAGCCAGAAGTGATCATGTTTTGTAAATTTAGTGACAAATTTTTGATTAAAATATTTTTTTCTCTGTCCTCCTTGGCAGATAAAATTAAAATTACTAGATCACCATTGTAATTATCCACCCATGTCAACAAGTCTTGGTGAGGCATTGTTGGCAGTGCCCACCAACGAAGACATACTGTAAATGCTCCATTCTCCTTAGAGGTGCAGTCAAGGCTGCTTTGGTGCAGCTGCCTGTGACTATGAGGCACACATCGGATTAATCCAGTCGCATTTAGGCCATGTGGAAAGCTGCCTGCTTCTGCCTCTCATCTACTGGCCTGGGAAACTGATACTTTCTTATATCTGCCTCAGGTACCTAGAGCTGGTGCCCTGCGTGCAGCTTGCGAGTGTCCATGCCTTGCGCACATGTTGAGGCTGTCGCTTGCACCTGCCCTGTCTACATATCTGCGCACCCCTGAATATAAGTTGACACTATACTTTGCCACTAGCAATATGCATACTTGCCTGTTGCTGTTTGTCTGGTTCAAGGGAAGCTGCCCAATTTTGACATCTCTGCACCATATGGGAAGTTGGATGATTTTTCGTCGTGATATGGCATGCGAACTGTAAGAGCTGACCTCATGTGGATGTCATTAATTTAACAATTATCTTCAAAACTGAATATGTATTTGTTTCGAACTGTTCCTGTATCAATATTTATTTACAAGTTTGATTACTTCGAGAGGCCACATCATGATCAGGACTGCTTGTTGCTGCATCTTCGCAGGGCTGCGAGTTTTTCAGAGCTCTTCTGAGGTGAGCACTCAGAGGCATGCTTACGAGTCGTTTTACCAAACCCACAGTCATTTATCCTGACTCAGTAGAGCTCCGTTCCCACTGCCCCTACAAATTTCCATCCCCTTCTCTTTTTTTTACGAATCCACCCGGAGCATTTACCGGTGCTTAACCCTGGCCAGCGACAGCCTATCTCAAGGTCTAAACTCTTGTGGCGAAATAAGCAACTACTCTGAGCGGTTTGTAACGCCCCTCGTGCCCTTAAATTGTATTATTTTAAATTAATTAAAAAAATCTTCGAAACTGCTGGGCAAAATATTAAGAAAATTAAAGTTAATTACCAGAGGGGGCACAAGGCGGTGATCAAGACAAAATTTACACTCCCTGCACACTAGTAACTTGGGAGATCGTGGATCGTTAAAGAGAAGAAGGTATGTGATAAATAAATACACTACATAAGTAGTTTGGTCTATAGGTTTGCCTGGTTTATTATGAAGAAGTTTTGTTTTCGCATTATTCTGATATCACAATCAAGATCTTAGTATGTAAGAAAAATATGGGGGCGCTCCGAAATTATTTAAAACAACACATATTCAACTTTACAACGAACGATTACATAAACAAAAATTTAAAAATTAGAAGTATCACACCAAACTTTGATTCGTCCAATGATAACATAGATAATTAGTTTCCTTGATTCTACATGTTCTTGAGGATTAAGTTCTTAAATCACTGCTAGCTGGTAGGCAACTAATTCTTTTAATGTAGTTCGTAGATAGAAAGGGGGGAGATGTTTATTTTATATTATCACCCGGGTCTTCTCGGTAAGACATCGGGTCGGGAAAGATCTCTTCTAACAGGACTCGGAGCTCGAGGTCCAGGACAACCAGTTGGGAGCAATTTGTCTCCCCAGCACTTCGACCCTGTCAAACAGGGTGTGGAATCAGGGCTCACGAGGTGTCTCGCGCCGAAATCAGGATGGCGCGCACCGAGATACCGCGGATGACACGGAAGAAACCAAATTTTTAGTAAAATAAAAAAAATTAAAAAATCTAACTAAACATGACTTTTTCTAATGGCTACTCCTGACTGGCTACTGTACAACTGGGATCACATCCCTTAAAGCAACTGACTACATTCTTAATAGAAAGCATTTCCGTCGTAGCCACGACAAGAGATGGAGAGAAGTTTCACCCGAACTGCTGCGCGGTTAGTAGCCAATGTCAGAGTCCCCTCTCGCAGGACCGCGCTCCTAATTAAAAATGGGCGCTTAGGCCCTAGAGAAAGAGGGGGGAGGTTCGGTTCTAAGCCAAAAATTTGCGAAGGAGTCCGAGGTGGTCGTGACAACACAAGACATGCGCACTCTCTACCGGCGGTAACAGGATGCTACAAAGAATCGACTTAAACAGGACGCGAGGAGGAAGCATAGTGCCTTATGGCATCGCGGCACTGCTCTCTAGCGGCATAAAGGGGAACTAACTGAGGTGGTGAGCTGACTTGCCACCAGGTGTCCCGAGTGTTTGCTCTGCACGCTGGCGACCAGGCCCGAAGTTGCTTTTTCTGCCGCTAGATGTCGTGGAGGTCTCTGTAGGACCAGGGAGAATGTCCTTGAAGCAGGCCTGCCTACAGTATGATCTATCACTCTTGACCAGCAAGTTTAAACTAAACGACCAACAGATCCTCCGTGACTTCCACAGCTTGCCAGTGCTACACAATTTATAAGTGCCAGCTAATTGTACTATATATATGTGATAACTCAAGTGGGATGTGCAGGAATTTAATTACACTACAGGATAATAATTATTACTCTGGGATTGTATATTTTAATTTTTAACTTGGTGTACGGCACCTCTTAATGATTTGGCACTAATATTATATATTATAAATTGTAACTTCTTATTAGGTTTACCAAGATGATGTTTTGTTGGAAGTGCGCCATAAGTGTACCCCCAGTTTTATTATGGCCAGTAAATCACTTGAGACTTAACAGCAAGATTTATATAAATAAGATACAAAAAGAGGCACCTTTTTGTTAGATCAATAAAGAAATATAATGAAATAAAAATATACATCTAATTTTTTTACCTAAATACAAACCCATGCAAAAATTGGTGTTTGAGAAAAGTGGACCCCAACTTTTGCCCTAATGTGGACCCCTTATTGTGTTTCTGTTTCTTCTTAAAATGTAGACAATTAATTATTAACAAACATCACCCCTGTTAACTCCAGATTGCCCCAGATACTACATTATGTCCTTGCACACCCATGTTTATTGTTAATATGTTAACTATTATGCACAAAAATCACAAATATATTGGTCTTTGTCAACACCTGAACACTCTACATGGGCCCAGTAACTGCACATGTCGCACTTCACCCACTGTTCTCCACGAGTATCGCTAGACCAAAGTTGGCCACAGAACATGCATTCAGCATCTTCATCAGTAGTTTCCCCACCTGCTCCATGAAAATTCACCACTGAAGAACCCAACGATATGGACTCCAATGTTTCATTGTCAGAATCATCTTCCTCGTCAGCTTTACGCTTCCTGCCTGGTGCAACATTGGTTTGCGCTTCCTTACATCTTTCTCTAGGTGTTCCACATCCTCTGCTATTTCCTCTTCCTCGTCCTCTTCCACGGCTAATTCCTTTCTCTTTTTTCTCTTTGGATTCCTCCAATGTCTTTTTATAGGGAGAAGATGTTATAATGCTGGCAGATGAGGTCTTGCGTCCTCTTGTAGACTTCTTCTTTACAACTTTTGACACTGGGCTTATCTCAAAGGGACTGACAGTTGTACTTGAAGGCCCAGGGATATCGGTTGGTGTTGGTGTGAGTGAAGTTGAAGTCGATGGATGAGAAGAGATTGGTTTAAATAGATTTTCTGGCTGGAAAGGAGTTTAATTTTCATTTTGGGAGCCAGATAGTTCTTCATTCAGATCAGAAGAAACATCACTAATGAACTTATAATTGTCATCATTGTCTCCATAAACTGGCACGACTTCTTGTCTTGCTTCAGCAATAAAGTCAGATTCATTGAATATGTTTCTGTTCAAAGGATACAGACCTGTTACTTTAAAGCCATTTACAGCAATTTCAGCATTTAGGCATTTAAGGTAGGACTGGCCAAAAAGTTCCATGACATCATGGTTTGCTACAGCACGTTTGTGCGTGATCATAAACTGGCGTATTGCTTCACTGTAGTAATTCTTCAGTGGCGATAGAAATGTTTTATCCAATGGTTGCATTTTATGGGTTGAGTGAGGGGGCAATGATACGATGGCAACATGGTTTTCCCGTGCAATATCAATAACATCGATGTTTCTTGTATGGCTGTAATGTCCATCCAGAATCAGCAGCACAGGTGAGTCTTCAGTCGGTTTGGTAGTTGCAATAAAATGCTTTAACCATGCGGTAATTAGATGTGTTAAGATCCAACCTGAAGGGTGACAGTGAAATAGTGTTCCCGGAGGAGATCCATTTGTCAGCTGTGCACTCAAGGGCGTCGCTAGGGGTGGGGGGAAGGGGGGTTGTTGCTACCCCCTAGAGCCCTAGAGATTAAAAAAAATGTAGCCAAATGCAAAAAAAATAAATACACACATTTCCTACAACTTGCCCTCCCTAGGCCATCGGCTGGGCATCGGCTGGCGACGCCCTTGTGTACACTCATGTTTTTTCGGGGAAGAACTACCATAGGGGGGACGTAGTTGCCAGTTGCGCTCATGCAAACTACTATGGTTATCAACAAGCCCCTCTCAGCTGATGTAGTCTCCCAATTTGGCGTTTACCTCGTAGACCAATCACTTGCGAAACTTTTGACTACACAACTGCAATTCCACTTTCATCCACGTTGAAAATCATCGTGGGCGGATAGTTGAGTTTTTGGAACAGGGATTAAAGTAAATAAAAAAAATGCATTAACATTTTCCCTGGTGAATCCAACTGCCCTGGCATAGGAAGTTTCAGTAGGGCTACGAAAGGAGAGTCGTTGTTTGTGTCTCTTCATAAACAGTTTGAGCTACTTCCTTCCTGCCATATCATATGCTTCTCTGAAGGGATGCCTCAGGTTATTTCTTTCAGCTAGCTGAAATGCCATCCTTCTTAAATCTCCCCGAGTTAACCCGAACAATGTGGCTTCCATTGCCAGACAGTACTGCACAAGTTTCTCCTCTAAGGCAGTAGTAAGAACAGTTTTGCGACCCCATTTTGTGCTAGCAGATTTCTTAGGATCCCCATACATTTCTTTACTCAATCTCATTAATGTCATTTTAGGAACAGAATATATTTTTGCTGTCTTTTTCCATCCCATATTCTTTTCACGCACTGCTATTATAGCCTTTCCATGGAATTAACATCCCATACTCTTCCATTTTGAAACTTCTGCGCCTTTTTCTTCTTGCTTGTGTCCATAGTCCTCCACCTGAAATGTTAAACATGGCTACTAAAGGACGACTCATTATCGCATATCATATGCCCCATCGTATTTTGAGAGATTTGGGCGGCTGTTAATGGCTGTGGTCTTGAAAGCCAATGAGGGATTAAATAAAATGACTATGGAGCAGCACAAGAATACATGCACAGATGAAGTGGGAGTTCGCAACAGAAAAAATCTAACCGACCAGCACCATCATCCTGGCACCATTCCCACATGCCAAAATCCGGGATTTACCCTGACTGGGAATCGAACCCGGATCATAATGGTGGAAGGCAATCACTTTAACCATTACTCTACTGTAGCACATGCTAAAAGAGCGAAGCTCTGTCTGGGAAGCAAGTGTGGCTAATAGACAAACAAAGGGAATATTTACTATAAGTCACAATAGTCTAATGTAAAGTCCTTATTTTATATGTTTGATATACATTAGATCGTCTGTGACAAAGAAAAAGAAAAGGAAAAGAGGTCTGCTCTAGAAATGTGGGAGGGGTCCACTCTCGGACACACGAGAGGGGTCCGCTCTAAGCACCTGCCATGTTTTTGACTTATTTGAAAAACTCTCTTTCGTTTCATTAAAAACACGCAACTAAAACCATACATCACTAGTGCTGCTAAGTATGCATCGCTAAATAACAAAAGAAATTGACTTACTTGCACACAGTGTTGTTGGTAATGCTTCAAAAGCTGGCTGTTAAAACAAAAGTTATGGAGCTTCTAAAATCACAAACGCAACGCCATTACTATGTGCATCGTGACATACTAAAAAAAAAATATAGTTAAAAAAACTAAAGAAACATGCTTTTAAAGATTATCAAACTAAAAAGTAAAAAATAATTTTAAAATTAAATTTATGACAATAGTATATAAGCAATACTAGTATAAATGAGAAAAAAGCTTGAGGCGCTTTGTGCCATATTTTTTGAATATTAAGCGCCCCATTCTTTTTTCTCATTTATACTAGTATTGCTTATATACTATTGTCATAAATTTAATTTTAAAATTATTTTTTACTTTTTAGTTTGATAATCTTTAAAAGCATGTTTCTTTAGTTTTTTAAACTATATTTATTTTTAACTTTTTAGTTTGATATTCTTTAAAAGCATGTTTTTTAGTTTTTTAAACTATATTTATTTTTAACTTTTTAGTTTCATATTCTTTAAAAGCATGTTTTTTTAGTTTTTTAAACTATATTTATGTATAATTATCATAGGGAAATGAGTTACCGACACTACCTATTACCATCTGAGATAACTATTTGGAGTTGCAACGTCACAAAGAAATGGTAAAGTCTCTACGAATCATTTGCAGTTAGATGTATAGATATAATATTAGAATTTACCGGGGAAAAAAAAAAAAAACAATTTTTTTTCGGCGTGGCCGGGAGTAGAACCCACGATCTTTGAATCCGAAAGCTGACGTCACAGAAGTCGCGCGCCTTAGACCGCTCGGCTAACGAACGTAATGAAATGGGTGGGACATTTTACTGTGATGAGTCACTCACTCTTAGTCGAAAGAGTTACAGACGGACAGACAGAGTTACAGACGGACAGACAAACATACAGGTGAAGCTAATATAAAGCATGTAAAAAGGCGTCTTCCCTAGGCTTGCTTTGTCCGTCCGCAGTAGTTCACGCGCTCGCCGTTAGATTTCAGGAGCGTACAGCACTATTACAAACGGGGTCCACTCTAGGGGCAGGGGACCACATTGGACGCACTTCTTCTACTATTATTCAATTAACAATAGTAGAAAAATAAATAGAGGCACAGTTATACACGAACCAGCATTTATTGTATTTATTCTTTTGAAACTAAAGATCCACAGTCTTCCAAAATGTATCCAGGGAGTGTAACACCATAGAACAATAGAAAGCACATCTCCAATAAGTTTAAAATTGTTATTCTTGCCAGAGTGGCAAACACAACTCACTTATGTTAAAATTTTCGTTATGGTCACCATCTTAAAATTACATATTTTTATGCTTGAAAATCGGCGAAAAATTTAAAATTTAAAAATAAATTTAATTAATAAAATTTGATAAGATATTATTAAAAAAAACATTTTACATATTGTTATGGTCACCGTCTTAGATTAAAAAAAAACATAATGTTTCATTTAGCCCACCATCTTGAATTTGTATGACATCATCGATGCACTTTTCGTTACGGCCGCCATTTTGTATTATAGAACATTGCATATTTGGTTACGTTCGCCAACTTTAACATCCATTATTATTATCGTCCAATATTCGAAAATTATGTTAAAGTTCATAGAAAATATTATTCAAATTTTAATAATATATTATTTAAAAAACACACTTATATCATTGAGTAATCAGGTAGAACCCTCTGAGGGCAAAAAAATGGTGACCGAGCCTTCCTTCACAGGAGACGCCATCTGACTGACTTCCCACCACTAATGCCAAGATATATATATCGCCAGATAGTTTTACGTCATGTCCGCCATTTTGTTTTGGTTTGCTAGAGGCCGACATTATGTTTTCGTCTACTATAGTGCATAACTGCCAATTTAGTCTAATTTTTACCAGCTAGAGTGCAGTAATCAATATTATTACTGTAGCACCCGCCATCTTGAAATTTGGTTGTCATCTTGGAAATTCGTAAATATTTAGCTACAAATTCAGGAAACATACCATAATTCATTAAATAAATAAGCAAATAATATACCGATTGATTTGATTAGTTCCTGTCCTTGATTTGAACCCTGGGCGATGCAAAAAAATTTAGTTTTATGTAAAAATAATAATTTCAATAAATATGATGGAAAGTCTTAAAACAAGCTTAATTTCTAATTAACCAGCCTTCAATAAGCAGATATGGCCGAAATATTGTACCTAGAACTTCTGGAAAAAATTCGAAATATCATTAAAAAATCTTATTAAAATAATAATTGACGCGTTAGATTTCCTTCTTTGATTTGATTCTCGGCCAATGATAAAATTAATTAATGCTAAATATATATACATATTTTAAATTCTGTATCCAGTTACCTTTTGTGGAGTTTAATAATCAATCCCTCTAGGAAAAACCATATAAGACTATATACATGTCTGACGAATTACATACATTGTCGCTATGTCTAACAAGGAAGTCATATTTTCGTTACATGAAATACATTTTGACAATTCATGTACAATGCTTTACGTATAGGCCAAGCATCTTCAGAGCACGAGACCAGGCCATGAAAAATGTCAGACGTATAGGCTAGACATTTCCAAACCACATGACCTTCGTCGATAGCTAATATAACATATTTCAATCAGTTAAAACAGTCTTTAAACTGTGAGACGTAAAGTATCGATAAAATAAATTACAAGCATTTAGACCAACGTAAAATGTTTCAGGTTAATAAAAGACCAATAAACCGTGAAAAATAATTCATCAAGACCAAGAGGTTTTGATATAGTAAATATTCAGAGCTATTACAGATTGGACTATATGCATTTAACGAAACGAGACATATTTTACAAATGAAAAAACCTAGTTAGGACGCACAGTACACACACTGATCGCACAGTACACACACTGATCACACAATACACACACTGGACTCACAGTACACACGTTAGACGCACAGTACACATATTACACACAGGACTCACATAATGTGCACACACAGGACATGCAATGTACAGTCACAGTACACACATAGTACACACACTGGACACATAATACACACACATTACACACACTGGAAAAACAGTACATACACACTGTACACGTACTAGTAACACAATACAGTCACCGGACACACAGTAAACACGCAGGACACACATTAAAAAGCAGTACATACACACTGGACAAATTAATTGTAAATATTATAATTTTTATTGAAAGCTTTTGCCTGAACAATTTTTGATTAAGTAGGCCATTGCTGCAGGGAGTAAAAAAAAACCAAGGGTATTATTTAAAAAATTCATAATTTCAGTACTATGGGCACTATCAATTCGTTGTAATTTATTGTAAAAACATGAATTATTATCTACAACTTTTGTATATAATAATTTTTATACTACCTATCACTACTGCAAGGCGTGGAATAAATAGAGATGTTGAATAACAAAAAATTCATAACTCTCATAGTAGGCAAACTATCAAATCTGTTGAGATTGTAAATATTATAATTTATATATAAAACTTTTGTCTGAAACTATTTTTGATAATACAACTATTATTGCAATCGGGTTTTAAAAACTAGGGGTTGGAATGAGAAAATAAATCAAACCTCCCTACACGGTCGACTATCAAAACTATTCTTATTTTTGTTCAACCATCTACATATTGAATAATACAATTTATTGTTAGAATAAATTTTGTTTAGTCAACTATGACTCCTATGGGGGGAAATGAGGTTTGAGTGAAAAAAAATCATTAATTTTTAAAACTAGATATGCTATCATATCCGTTATAATTTTTTTGTATTAATCCCAAACTTCATCTAAAATTTTGGCTGAAATAATTTTTGATGAAACGAATTATTACCTAAATCATGGGTTAAAATGAAAAAAAAAATTCTAAACTTATTTAGCATTAAATTCGTTTGAATTTATTTTAAACCATCTTAATATTATCTTATGACCTGGTTCAGAGCGAATTTATATTTGACCACGTTATAAGTGTAAGGGATGGAGAATAGTGTTTGAAGGTCAGAAAAATTAATTAATTACCTTAGTTGGCACATAATATTAAATAAGGACTAAGCTTTTTAATACTGCGTGATAAACTTTTCAATGTAGGATACACAAAGTTAGAAATATTGTATGGAAGATGAGAAAATAAATAATCGAATATTTTGTAATATTAGAGAACATAAATATGGTATGTACCTACATTAAATTCTTAACATGTTCCAGAATTTATAGAAGTTTCCAAAATATTTCCAGAATAAATAGGTACTTCTAAGCCCGTAGGCTGTGTTAAAGGGTATTTTTTATCTTTGGCATTTACAAGATAATTTAAACGAATACTTTCACACTTGTTTTCTTAAGCTACCTTTCTCCTTCTCAATACATTTGATTTAATCAAAAGGCCTTATATTTTTGCTCGCCAAAATTGTTTTTATGACCGAGAAGCGAAATAATCATTTTCCATTTGTACGGTCCAGTCACTAATTCAAAATAAATCAATAAGTTTATTAAAGCAGCTACATTCGGGTCTAACTTCCGGACGTAAACTTTCTAAAAGAATAGCGATCCAGTCCCGCTCCTTTTCTATACTTCAAGAGCAGTCGCATAATCTAAAACATCATGTAAAAACTGTAGTATCCTTTATTTCACTTTCTAAAATTGATAAACTTTCTATCTGACCAAGTCTTCCATGAGCCTAGTAAAACACAATTTTTTCCAAATAGCCCCTTTACATTGTGCCCAGTTCATATGACTAGCTATGCATTCAATCATCCAAGCCTACACAGTGCGACCATAAGGCCGTAAGCAAATCCACTCACTTAAAAATATTCAGCACTAAATATTCTTTTAACAGCAATATGAAAGCTCAATATGTCATTGGTATCAGTCGTGCAAAGAGAAGGGAACGCTTTTAAAACCTGGAAAGCTATTTACTCTTAAGAAATATTTTGCCTGCTCCGAGACTGACGTGGATTCCCCCCAAAAAACTACTTTCTCTATTCTTAAATAAGTAACTGATTTATTACGAAGTGTGTCAATGTCTTCATACGCTACACATTCTACCGGGGGTGTCCTTAGGTTTACTTACACCTCTTCCTTAAATAGCTTGTAAATCCAAAGTCAAAGCCATGATAAAGCAAAAATCGCACAATAACATAAGCGTCTGCGACTCTGAA
This sequence comes from Bacillus rossius redtenbacheri, assembly GCF_032445375.1. Lineage (NCBI taxonomy): Eukaryota > Metazoa > Arthropoda > Insecta > Phasmatodea > Bacillidae > Bacillus > Bacillus rossius. The sequence goes on along the minus strand of NC_086336.1, from coordinate 27,796,199 downwards.
AAGCAGAGTTGCGCAGTTATGGGACGTCTAATCGGGGTGCTATAAAACATTTCAGTGCCCAAGCATAGATTTCAAAAACACTAGGTACCCCAAAAATATTAAATGTATTTAAATCGATGAAGAAAAAAATATATATTTTACTATATTTTGCGAATATGAAGTTATACTTATAACAATATTTGACCTTACGCCTTGTGTTAACAGGCTTAAAATTAGTGTCTTATAAAAACTTAATAAATACTCTGCACTGCAAAAATACTATCAAACTAAAAATAAAAATAATGTGGTGCTAGGTACATTGACAATAAGTACAAATATATTGCGTGCATTAAATATATTGCGTGCATTTATGGCGCATCTAAACAATATTAAATCTACTAAAATATAATCCATAATAAAAAAGGCTCATAGGCTTTAAATCCAAAAATACTATATGACTAATAAAAAAATAATACAAAGGAGCAGTAACTAAAACTATCCTTAATGTTGTTCTTAAGTCAAATTATTTCTTACTGCCGCCATATTTCTAAACTTTAAAAATTCATGTCTCAAAAAGCCCGCAGCAGTGCCACGAACACGAATGATGTAAGTATTAATGACCGCTTTGACCTGCGTTCCAATTGTACACACATGAACACAATCAAACACAGACGTCTCGCTGTGATGCGTTAGTAGTGCAAACAAATCAATGTATTAAAAATTAACTTGCTGCCCCGACTTGACGTCTTAGCTTAAATTGCATTAGTTATCTTCTACCACGTACAAAGTAGCAAAAGACACTTGGCTGCTTCGCAGCGGGCAAAATGCAGTAATAACTATAGCCTCTTCCTCTCCTGTTTGTAGCGCAAGTTTTAATAAAGTTTTTCTCTGCAACTTACTGAGTGCAAAATAATATACGTTCATAAGTACACCAAAAACTAAGGAGAAATATCTTTAAAAAATTTGAACACTTTGTGTCTCTGTCCCATGTATGTATATCTCCGCACGACCAACTAAGTGGCATGAACTCTATATAATGCAAGTTGAGGCGTTACACACCTCGCAACTAGTGAGACGCGCTAATCGTGATGCGCATTAAAAATGCCACAGTCTTTTAGAGTAGAGGGTTTAGTCACTAGCAGTGATGATTTGGAGTAAAATATGCAATTGAATTCAATTACTCTTTTTGAACGTCAGGTTCATCCTACACTGCCCATGAGGAGCAGTGAAATTATTGCAGTCAAAATAATGAACTTGCCTTACTGTTAAAATAATTGAGGGAAGTTTAAGAGCACGTAATTGGCCCGATTCCTGGCCCATAATTCTGGAGTTGTGGCCTTACTTTTGCACACTTTGCTGCAACGAAGTAGACTCCACCTGTTTCTCGTAGCTTCTCTCGTACAATTCATGAAGTTCATGCTGCCAAGTCCAATGCAGCTCTCCAAAACGACACTCATGCGGTTTCAGCACCGCCTCGTAACCAACTGCGCGCGCGATTTCAGTCGCGCACCAGTTCCAATCGTTACGCTGAAAGCAGCGCCTCGTAGTGGCCAGAAAACAAAACACCCAGGGGGTGCCCTAGTTATGGTACGTTTCGGTACACGAGTCCCAAAAGAGCTAACACAAATTAAATTAAAGAATAATAATTGTAGAACAGAACATAGTTCAGGGATGCTATTGAGACGAACTTATAAATAAAATTCAAAGAATATTAATAATAAATAATAAAATTACAAAATGAATATTTAGGCATTGCAAGACGCGGGCACACACCTTAATTACACGTGGACGCTTCGTCTACCACATTGAGTACAGTTATTGGACATGTAAAACAGGGGAAACTGAGGCCCGTGGGATATGCGAGTCATACACTGCTTGAATGTGAAAGATGAGGTGCCTACGAGGAAGATGTCTTGCCCTGTCTTCTTTGAGATGGAGAAGTTCCACACGTACTTGGACTGTACCGAGTTTTATTCAGTGTTGTTAAAAGTACTCGGAAAAAGTAATTGGGCTCAATTACAATTACTGTGGTGATAATGTAACTAATTACAAGTAAAAATTACTTTATATAGAAGTAATCAGTAAAATTACAATTACAATTACAATTAATTTCCGCTACCATTTTAAAACTGACCTACGATTCAATTTTTTTATACTTTGATACATTAATAAACATACATACATATATGTTTTGTTAAAAAAATGATTTCATGTAATGATTAAATTTATTATCTTTAGTTAAATTATTATTTGAGTACAAACTTGCTTGAATAACATCAAAAGACTTCATACAAGTAGCTACCTGTAATAAAAGTAACACTCTTTAAATTTTGGGAATTGACCTTACGAAACAATTGGCATTTGCATTTTAAAGTTCTCATCAGATAGATTCCCTCTCTTGATGGCAAAAACATCTTTACCAACACTAAAAAGACGCTCAACGGGAGCACTTGACGGTAGCGATGTGTTAATTTTTAAAAAATCAGATTTTAGGATAGGGTAATGTTGGAGACACTGCAAGTCACTATGGATCTTCAATTTTGATCATAGATGATGTGCATACGATCGTAGCACTACAAGCGTAAAATTATAAACTTTACTAATACAATATTCTTGTTCTTAATTGTATTCTTTATACGTTCTGAGAATAAAAGTAACGGCAAGTAAATATAAAGTATCGATTACCTTAATGTATCGATTACAATTAATGTTATGTATTCCGATTAAAAGTACGAATTACATTTTTTAAATGTAATTCGTTACAAGTATAAATTACTTGAAAAGTAATCGTTACAAGTAATCCGATTACTTGTAATTCGTTACTTAACAACACTGGTTTTATCCATACACAAAAAATCAGGGACTGTCATGGGTGTTCAATCATCTGCATCTGCTGGGTAAATTGGGTAAGTGAGTGTCTCCTTTCTAGATTAAGATTTAAGATTAACCACATACGAGGGGTCCGTGAATGTTACGGCGGATGATCTTTCGCAGATGTTCAACTCTGCTGAGTTTTGTACAGGGACGGCTCCTGTAAGCATTGATGTGTGCATGTCAATATTGCGAGTGATATCAGAATCCTTTTTGCAACTTGAAGAAAGCTCAGTCTTTGGATCCTCTGTGTATGAAATTAAGAGGGAAAATTAAGCAAGGCATAATGAGCTGGTATGCTATACAGGGAAAAGGGGGAAAACTCGAACAGTCTTTGTTCCGGCATCCTTGCAACCGATGTTGTTAAAATAACTCCATTAGTCAGTGTTTCGGGGTCATTTGGGTGTAAGGAATACATTCAAAAATATAGTGTTTAAATTTGAATAGTCTTCACTGACTGCGGGTGTGAAAGATTTTGACAGCCAATGCATAGATTTCCAGCTATGCGAACCTCCTCGGCAAGCAAATGTAAATCTCTATGTGGCTCAACTGCCGCAAGCACCATTGATTTCTGTACATCTTGAAATTTTACGGACCCCTTGTGAGGACATGTAAGGGCAATATTTTCCTATTAATTAATACTGAAATTTCCACAAAGTCTGTATTCTTAATGGTGATGAGGAATATGAATGCTTCAACGATTGTCAGAACTCTCTTTGGAATTGTTTTTGTGCTCCTGTGTTCTTGGTATCGGACAACGCGCGGTACTTCCAGGCAGCGGCCTACCGCCATGCGTGTTTTGAGTGGGCTCGGTCTATAGCACTCCCTATTTCCCGGAGAGGAATATGGTAGAGTGTTTCAACTGGAACTGGAAATTCTGTCTCTCGATCGTCTACAACAGGAGCCAAGCTAGGTGTAACGAAGACCTAGACTTGATAAATGTGGGCTTCAGTGTGACGGAGCATGGGGATACTGAATTCCCTCCCAGTAATCTCTTCCTAGGTAGACTTCTCACTCACGCTCTCCTGAATAAATGGGCATAATCTTTTCCTCTCCTTCTGGGAGATGAGGCCTCGTGCCAGGCATTGGTTAAGGAAGTGGCCGCTTATTTGAAGAAGTCTTGGAATTTTGTTGCCAAAACCACGATACCACGTGCACAGATTATTCAAAGTCTAGCAAGACTGGAAGCAGCTACTTACATCTTTCCTGTACTTCTTGTGTGGATTCTGAATCCGTTTCCTTGCGGGACGTCCTTTATTTAGCCTTTTATTATTATATATAGTTGACTTCATCGTACACAATGCTACTTTATCTTGACGTATTAATTATTTATTTATTATAGACGTAAGATGTTCGAAAAGTTATTATTTTTGCTTGTCATTAATCTTTATGAATCCGGGCATGTTAATTAATTGATGGCGCAAATTGAGATACATACACTACTTGTTGTAAATTGAAGTTGAGGTGCTTGTTAAGTTATATGATTCACAGGCGGATGTTTCTCGTTTTAGTAGTACTACTAAGAAGGCAAGACCTTGATTAGCTGTATTTGTATTTGTTACCAATTCTGGGGTCTCGGGTAGAGCAATTTTTCTGTATTATTTTTCTGAGTTTTCAGACTTCAGTAATTTAAATTTTGTGTGATAGTTTCTAATTGAATACAATGTGAAAATAATTTATTTGGTGAGCTCTAAGGAGAAAAAAGGTTGTTAAATATTAATTTAATTTATATAATGTTAGGAATTTGCTTGGATCTCTGTATTTTATTCACAAACGACTTGAATTCGGATGGAGCCTATCTCTAGGCACATGCTTGTGCCAATAAGGACTAGTATTATTGCTTATATTGGGTCGAGCCGGAACTCATTTGGATGTGGTATTTATGTGTGACACATTTTATTAGGTTTAAAATAAAAAAAATAAAAAAATAAAAGTAATTAAATTTTTTACCGATAACATTTAAATGAATAGTTAACTGGTTTCCATTTATATTTTGGGGTTATCCAGTCAAATTTAAATAAGAAAGAAATAAAGGATATATTTCGAAAAGCGTTATTCTCAATACTATAACTACAAAATATTGTTGGACAATTAATTTTGGTCGGTGTAGCTGGATATCAAGACACGAAGTTAAAATTAATATTGTTTGACACTTTTGACACTTCTTTAGGCACATGTTCTGTGGTCAACAACGAAATTTCCATAATATCGTGCAATTTTTTACATATCCAAACTTTTATTTCACATTAAAAATATATATTTGCATTAACAGTTAAATAAACATGAAACTATTGTGACGTTGTACTACAAACACAATTCCTCGTCTGAAAAAAATTGTTTGTAGAACAACATTAAAATTTACAAAATTTATGCACGTATAAAAACCATTTTATTCAAATAAAAAATTCGATTGGATTCTACTATGGTCAGTTTGGTTAAAAAAAAAAAGAAAACACAGTGCTGTACAAACTGGGCTTGGCGCGTAGAAACCTAAATTGCGTGTTAATCTATATCTGCATTAACTCTACGTCCTCCACAATCGGCCTGTTAAAAACAGAAGAGGACGCGAGCCTGACAACAAGTTCGCATGTGCGTGTCATCATCCATCGGCCCCTAGCGACGGTCAGTTGTTTACGATGGAGGAAGGTGGGCGGAAAATGCCCCAACACCCCTCCGGTAAGGTGCAAGCTCTGGGGGAGGGGTAGGGGTAAAGAGGGAAGATGGGTCATTACGCGACCATTTATAACGACGGCCACTTGTTTGTCCGTAGTGTTGCCAGTTCGAGGGCTGGATACTTCGGCTTGGGTAAGTTTTCAATGAGAAAGAGAGATAGGTTTTATAAATTTATTTTTCTTAAAAGTTAAAGTGTTTATAAGGATTGTTAAATCCATCAATCTCAAAGAGAAGTAAGAATAGAAAGGGGAAAGTTAGAATGAAATCATTATATATTATAATAAATTTGCAAAAAAAAAGTTTAAGAATAACCGTGAATATAATCATATTACAAGCGTCATAGGTTTGACGTTTGTTATTTATGGTGCGGGGGTATTTTTGATGTTATACTTGATTTGGCACGTTATAAAAAAACAATAAGAGCGAATATTAACGGTGCGCGCGTAACATGCAATGAAATTTTCACAAGATGAAAAAATGGCTACATACCAAAGAAAATTAAAATTTTTGTTTTAAATCTCATACTTAATACTGGTCCATATAATAAAAAAACATTTATTTGTTTGCATATTAGCGATATAAATTATGTTTATAAACTATAATTGAGGTTATATTCCAGTATTTATAATTAAATTATATTATGAATTATAAATTAGAGTAAACATTAGCATATTGATCGAATTTCGTTAATAATTTAAATGTATATATATTATTTTACTAAATTTAATAATTAAATCAATACATGTGTTTATATTAAAATTGAAAATTGAGTGATAATTACATTTTTTAGTTTGATTGAATAATTTACTTCCCCAAGAGTATTTATAATATTACGCCTATCCTTTTATTATTTGCATGCTCAATTAAGTTAGTATGTTATCAGGTACGCAAAGTGGTGGCTCGCGGCCGCACTGGCAGGCGCCAGGCATGCCCGCCCCCGGGGGACGCCCTCTGCTGCTGGCGACGCTGCTGCTGCCGCTCGCCGCCGCCGCGAGCGACGCGCCGACCTGCGCGCGCGACGTGCTGGTCGCCATGCATCGCCACCGCACGGGCTGCGTGTTCCTCGTGTCCTCGCGGGCCGACTGCTGCGGTGAGTTGCGCGTGGACCCCGGTTATTATCCTTTATTAGCTCAGCTCACAGTTCATCTGAAGGACTTCGTGTCAATCCTAAAACCTATAGTAAAAAATAAAAAAAACTCATCACAGTTGTAAGTCAGTAGCAAACGAGCAAGTATTTAAGGGATCGTGTAATCCATTCTAGAGGTAACTTGAAACCCCAAACATTTTCCAGTCCTACTCATGCGGTAATCTGACCTTCATCTGTCTTCGTGTGCCGCCAACTAATATTTTCGGCACAATTTCAAATTTGATTTTTTTTTTCAACTTGTATAATATCTCCAATCATTCCTCTGCTGCATGAACGTGAACTTGTTCCTCCTCCTGTACACTCCCATCCAACCTTTGTCAGACTCGTCTCCCCTAACTTTTCCAGTCGCTACTGTTCAATGACCCAGCAGGACGATCCCATTAATACCGCCTTGGCGCACGGACGTCTCCTGTAATTCGTCCCAGATTCGTGACGAGAACTGCTAAGGCCTGCGAACTCCCAAGACCAGGCAGTTCCTAGAGCTCGCCTCACGCCAGCACTCCTTGGCATGTTTGCGAATCATCTTCGCCAAAGTATAGTCATGCGTCCGGGTCTTGTAGACCAGCCTTCCCACTGGCACCGAAGTTTTAACCCCTCCCCCCTCTCTGGGTTTCCTGGGAACACCGGCCCGTGTCCTTGACCGGCCGGTAATCCCGGCCAGGTGCCACCTCTTCCCAAGGCCACGGCCGATGTACATGAAGTACATACTTATGCCATCTAGCAGCAGTTTTGCAAATCCCTTCCCCTGAGAGTTTGTACGCTCACGGAGCGCCTGCCCTCTGGCGTCTCCCGCAGAAACCATTCCAAGTAGTTACCTTTCAAGACACCAGAGCGCTAGCTTAGTCCGTCCCATAAGCCTCAATGCTACTACCAGCTGACCCGCGTGAGTCAATCTCTACTCAGTTCAGCCACACCTCGGTAGGTCGCGCTGACATCGAGCAGTTCCAACAACTTCGAGGTATCGAGGTCTGCCCTTCCTCGACAAGCACCTCGGTAATGTTCGGAACATTTTGGTTTGAGAGCCGAAGCCCACCCCACCTATCTTTCGTTAACATCGCTTTTAATTACGAGTCTCGGCCGCCTCTAACTTCCTTCACTGCGCGCCGCGATTCAGGAATGACTGCATAGAACGAACGTCATCGGGACGCCTCGCCGTTTCGCTGAAGATGTGATCAGATTAGCCAAGGGATGTTTCCCAACCTAGTAATGTTTAGGCGTTAGTCAGTCCAAGTAAATATAGCTAAATTAGTAATGTAGAAGTCATCATAGATTTTTTTTTTTTGTGAATCATGGATCATCTGCGTCGCGATCGTCTGCTCAATCAGCGGGCATACCCTGGAAGACATCACCCTGTTTGGTGAGTTTTTAGCACCACCCCTTCCCCAAAAGTCATCGTAACTAGGAGGCATTTTCTGCCTATTTCACCTACTGTCTGTGATTTCAGTCCTAAACATATGTGTTTGGATCTGTTCACAGACAGGGACCAAGTAACAGGGTTCCAGTGCCACTAGTACACGTGCCAGAGTACCAGTGCCAGGCACTGAACACCGGACCCGGCTTTGCCAAGGACCAGATCCGTCTACACGGGGTGAATCACCCAGGGCCTTTGACGTCTCGTCAACTGCCCCACTTCATCTTTCAATTTCCGAAAACGCCAGCATTGCATTTTTTTATAACCTTTTTCGGACTAGTATCCAGCCATGACGTTTCTTCGGTCTAAAATTAAGAACATCACTACAATAATTTAATGTGTTTACTTATTCTCTAATAACGGCCAGCCCATTCTAGAAACCATTATAGAAACCATTCTTGTAACCATTCTTGTAACCATTCTTGTATTAATGTAATCTCAATCCAATGTTGTTTATACCTTCGGTTAATTAAATCACATTTTGTAACTCTATATTATGACTTATAACCAAAAGTAAAATAAAAACAGAGAAAACAATGCCTGGACGAAATCATTGTTTTACCTTCTGGAACTAAAAGATCCACTTGTTCTCCTCAGTCATCAGGTGAGAGTGACGTGGGGGAGTTTGATTAAGTTTGTCTTCAAAAAGTGGCTTTAATGAACTGTTAAATTTTTCACATTACTGAGATCACTGGCTTCAAACTATCCAGGAATCTTCGTAAATTTACCGGTAGGTATAAGTTTACCTACTTTTAACTAGAAACTACAAGAATAAATCTGGGTGTATTAGTAAAATAATTTTTTTTTTTTTAACGCTCTTGCCAAAAAACACTTGTTTCTTCCATGCGTGCGTTTTCCTTGTTTAAACAGAAAAAAACCGAATTCGGATGTTCAAATTACCGCGTCATTTTTAACAAAAAAACAAAGCTCCAGATATCTGAAATACGTTTATTTCAGGAGAATTCTTCGTTGAAAATTCCGTAATTTTACAATAATTTCTAACAGTGTGGTAACTTAGAATGTAAATTTAGAATGAATCTCCACTGGTATGATAGCCATTTCGGGGTGTCTTCAGTGATGAATTAATACAATGGTAAATTAAAAAGAAAAATTCAGAGGTAAGATAGCCTGAATACATTATTGTAGACTGGCTGAAGTGATAATTTAGTGAAAATTATCTTGAAAAAAGTTTTTATTTGTTTTTGGAGTGTGGCTGTAGTGGTAAATGATTAAAAATGTGTTACCTCCTGTCTGGAAAGGAGGGACGGGAGGGCAAGAGTCTCAATTACAGAGATAGTATGTCAGAGTAAACAATATAAAGTTTATTTATAACAAACGTTTCTCAATTAACATAACACTATAGACAAATATCTGATCCCCAGGCTTGACAATATCTCCAGACACTTTCATCAGATGGCGACTCTAGTGAGCACGTCGCCTAGCTGTGAACACAGCAAAGTAACAATAGTTGAGTTTTACATTCTGTTATCCATGAACACAGAGTCCTTATACTTGTCTGGGAGATTTTAATGTACCAAAGGGGCCCAATTCTGAAGCTAACAGCAAAGCTAAATAAAGTTAAATATAAACACAAAACAAAATGAACGGGTAATGATTTAACAGCATTAATTATGGGCACCATGAAATCTTAGGTTAACGCCTCAGGAAATTAAATTTATGAACACAAACCAATTAAAATATTAACAAGCGCACAACGAAATGGAATATAAACATCTTATTAACACCCTTTAAAATTATATTACATATATGATTCTAGAACCAAGTAAAGGGATGCTCCAAAAAAATGTCTCTCATATACACTAAGCATATATAAATGTACGTATAAGTCTTTCCTATATTATACAGAACCCAGATAATAAGAACCTGATTGACGATAGGTTACTGTTCTAGCACCTTTGAACTTAAAATGAGAAAGTAGTAGTTCAGAATGAAATTCGAGGCGAAGCCCACAGGGAAGTCCTATTTTGACATCCACTACGACAATATTACGTGGAGTCTGGTAGTCACATACTCGCCTCGTATTGTCCCTGTCGGTTCTAGTTCTTTGCTAGGTCACCGGCTGAAAGCTTGGGTATAACTGCCGCCAAGCCTGCTGGGATGGACGTCGATGCGCACCCTGTCTGTTACCGCGTCAACAGCTGCACGTGTTGATGGTCGCTGCAGCTAAGAAAGATATTCGTGAGCACACGTCTTGTCTTGTCCAGGAAAGATGTATCAGCGCTCGACTGTTAGGTGTAAGACACACACGTATGGTATACGATGTATATGGATACACAGACTGATATGTTCCCTTTGTTCTGAACGTAAGGATGTTAAACTTGTATAACCTCTGTGCCTTCAACGTAATTGAAAGCTGTTAAATTTACGTAACATGTGCGTCCTCAACGCCTCGTCCGACGCCAGCCCCACTTCTACTTTTACTCACTGCCGTATCAAACACTTTTATCCCTCGTGACAACTTCACGAAAACTTTACTTTCTACTGCCGTGGCAAATATTATTAAGTGCCCACTTAGTGAAATTTTCCAAGTCCAATGGCGACCGATTTCCAACGAAAATTTTCGAAGTCCGACGTCGATTTGTGTTTTTTTTTTTAATTTACTACGCCCCAAATATTTTCAGAGTCCGTTACGGACTTGGTTTCTGGCGACGTCTCTTACCGCAGTTCCCGGCAGCAGCAGTAGTCACAACCACGGGCAGCGGGACGGACGAGGTCATTGGTGTGGGTCGTGGTCACCGCAAGTACACGCAGCCGAGTTGAGCCAACGAGTGACTGAAGAGCCACAGGCGCGAGCCGTATTTATAGTCCACTGGGCCCCGGCCGATCACACGGGAGAGCAGTCTAGAAGCCCAGGGCGGAAGCTCGGATCGCCAGTAGTTTCGGCGCGCAGCCCACGAAGCCGATCGGAGCCGAAGGGAGCCGAGTGGGTCCGAAGGCTTGCCATCTTGCGCGCCGAAATCGAAGATGCGCGCGCGCCTGTACTGCAGGTGGTATCGAGAGAAGAGGCAGGGGCGACGTCTCAGAATAGGTTTAAGTTACGCAAAACTGATCTGCGTAACAAACGTAACTCAGAAAGAAGCTTCATTGGTATTATAACCTGAGTGTTTCTTAAAAAAAAAACCTTTTATTTTGGAAAATTATTGTAAATGTTAATTAATGTGTCTTTCGAGAGCCACTCTAGAAGTAAACTAGAAATAAGGTGATCTCGGGCGGCAATAATACATAGTATGTTTACGGGAGGAGGTTCATTTAAATGGGAAGTCAGCAGAAAAATTTCCAGACAGAAAAAATATATATTTGTAAGACCAGCTTAAGTAGTAAGTTTTCGCAACTATGGTTTTGGAGGAGTGATCTTCAGGTAAACTAACGAGAACTGTCTTTGCAAGGCGGCTGCAAATGCGTCGCGGGTGTATTTCAGCAGTGATTATTTAGTGAGAGTACTATAGAAAAGGGGCTCCGGGGACAGGGTCCAGGGTGTGGAGCCAGTGGAACCGACTGCCATCTTGGATTGTGACGTCACGGTGGGCATCTTGGATGATTGTTACCTTGACCTTTGACCTTGAACTTGACCCCAGCGGCCATATTGGATCCGCCATCTTGGATCCACAATTTTGAATGACGTCATTTTGTTTTCTCGAACTTTCCAACATATGGTTTTCCGCCATTTTGAATTATGACGTCCCTGTTGCAATTAACGTTACGGTCGCCATATTGAAAATCTTGATTAATTATCCGATTTTAATGAAAAAAAATTAAAATTTATAAAAAATTCAATTAATAACATTAAAAAAACTAATTAAAAAACAAACTTTTACTGCACTGAAGTAGGAGTCCTCGGTTCGAACCCGGTGGGGCAAAAAAAAAATGGCGACCGATCCTTTCCTGACAGTGGCTGCTGGCAGACTGACCCCCACCACTTTGTTCATAGCATATATATCGTCAGTTAGCATGACGTCATGTCCGCCATCTTGTCTTCAATTGCTGGAAGCCATCATCATGTTATCGTCGGCTAGATTGCGCTGATGCCATTTTAGTTTAATTCTTACCCGCTAGAGTGCAGTAATCATTTATTATTACTGTGACACCCGCCATCTTGTCATTTGTACGCCATCTTGGAATTGTGTAATTATTGAGCTAGAAATTCGGGAAAAATTCCAAAATTCATTTAATAAATCACTCATTAATTTACATATTGATTCGATCGATTCCTGTACATAGTTCGATACCCGATCGATGCAATAATAATTAATTTTATGTAAAAAAATAATAATAATTTCAATAAACCATGTTCAAAATTCTTAAAGAGACTTTAAATCAACTACTACAATCATTTTATAAGCCATTACGACTTCCATATTGGATATTTGTATTTATTGAACCATAAATTTATAAAAATAATCAATCATTAATATACATATAGAATCGATACTTGGTTCGATCCTTGGGTGATACAAAACAATTTTAACTTAAAAACATACCACACAAGTGACAGGTTTGAGAAAATAAAACACCACAAGTTATTTTAAATAATAAATAATTTTATTACATAAATTCGACAATACTACAAGTACAAAAAACACAGACAAATTACTAAAGTCTTGTAGGTTTCTCGATTTCTGCATCTGCCACCCACGAATTAAAGTGAGGTGGAAAGCCCCACCATTTGACGTAGGACCGTCCATTTCTTCGTTTTATAATATTCTCCACCAAGTACGTATCGGGATACAACGAAGGCTGAATATATTCGGCATGGAAGCCGCCACGGATAGGTTTGTGGTCCAAATATTCGAGGTAATAGGTCTTAGGCTCTGATTCACGAACATGTGTCACACGGAAAAGTTCGGGACTCCATTTCGCAGTGAAACCTTTTTCGAAGATACCTTTCTGCTTGGAGATTCGCACAATGTCACCGACGTTAGCTTTAAGCTTTCGTGGATCTTTCTTCTTCGTGTTGGAAAATACTGTTTGAAGCAGGCGATTGTCCGTTACGTCCTTTGGCTTCATTTTCGTGGTAGAATGCACCGTGGAATTATACTCACTTATTAGTTTCGGCAAAATGTCAAGCCACTTGTAATTTCCGTTAGCCGTGAACTGTCGCCACATCTTGGAATGCAAAGTTCTGTTAAAAGTTTCGACAACGGAGGCTTTGACGTTACTAAATGTAGAGTAGTGTTTGATGCCATACTTCTTCATCAAAGCCTTGAAAGTTGCATTGTAGAATTTTTTCCCAAAGTCCGTTTGCAGGTGCGACGGTACACATCAATCCCGCAAAATATTGTTCATGGCCTTGGCTACTTCAGTTGCAGTCTTTGATTGTACAGGTCTATCCCAAGCGAACTTGCTATAAACATCGATGACTGTCAACATGTACTTGAAACCTTTATTCAATCGGGAATACAGTATCATCTCAACAAGGTCCGCCTGGAAAAATCATCAATTTCACGAACTATGACTTTGCGACGAAGTTATTTTCGTCTAGCAGGAGCATGAAGTTAGTAAGCGATTCCGTTTCTACTCATTGTACATATCCGGCTTCCCTCAGTTCTTTGAGTATGGAGACTATTTCGTTAATGTGCGAATAGTTTCCTGCACCAAGCGAAGCGTGTAAAAGTCTAAGGCGATCAAATAATTTATTGGGGTCGTCCCAATACACATAGTCAAAGTTTTGACCACTTTCTCGCTTTTTTAAACCTTCACCATGTATTGTTAGTTCACTGAATAGATTAATGAGAATGTCGATTTTTTCATGATCTTCTTCTTTATATACACTACTATCTGGATCGTTATCGCGAAAATGTGCATTGGTTAGCTCTAGCAGTTTTTGTATTCTTGTAAGTCTCTATGAGGATATCCTTTAGGTTCCCTGCGAAACAGCAATTCGTACAGACCCGGAGTCCCGCGCGTTTTGAACTCTTCTACGCGCAAGATATTTCCTGGTAGAAATTCTATTTCTTTAGCACCGAGGAACCACTTATTATGTTTTCTGTACACTCCGTAGGTCGTGTCACTATTCCAACTCGTAAACGAAATCAGGTATGGACGGACCATTGCATTAACTTGGTGTCCCTTTTTAGGTATTTTTTTCTTGTGCATGGACTCTGTACTCGTTAAGTCCTCTTCTTCTCAATCTGGTTCATACTTTCTCTTATTTACAGTTGACATATCTTCAACTTCTGTCTTCACAATGATGGCTGGTTCTTCCTTATTTTTAAGTTCGTCAATGCGACTAGTGATTTGTTTAAATATATCCTCATTTTCTATCTCACGTGCAAGTCTGGTTCGTCTAGCAAGTAGATATTTTTCACGAACAGACTGTATAGCTCAATGAAGGTCACTGGCCAGGTCCGATATTGTACTGGCTAAAAACTTATTGCAAGAATTCTTTTATACTTTTTTATTCGTTCGCAGCAACTGTTTTCTTGTGTTTGGCTAAATCTGAATTTGTTGACAAGTGAGATAGTGATGCGTTCAGACTACTTTGAAAAGTCCTCAAATCGTCACGTCTTTGAGCATTCGATACTTCGATCATGTCGCGAATTCGAGAATCTGTAGCTTCCACTCGCTGGTCGATGGAAACGAGTTACTCAAGTAATTCGTTTTTCACACTTTCTACCTTTTGAACCAGTAGTATAATGTATTTGCGGATATCGGAGTCGTGACATACAGTATGTCTGCTGCTACGACCAAATTTTGAAATGCTATGACTCATGTTTAAAGTTAAACTGATCGAAACCTCGTCTGTACCTGCCCTTATATAGAGGCCAGTCTTTGACTATAACTAGGAATCTGTGTTAGTCTTTCCAACAAAAGGAGCACTTGTCTTTAAATTCCTGGAATGTCATGTCGGTGTTTACATGATCGTCATAGGCGTGACGTACATTAAGTTCGTCCATGCGAAACAGCACTATGACATTCGCGTTTTCTCGTAGAAGGTGTTTTGGAATACGACTGTACGTCTGACAGAGGTAAACGCAGTCTACTTTAGCGTGTCTGCCCATGGAAAAGTGCTGTTGTATTATGCCTTGCTTCTCGCGCATACATCGTCGAAAACAAAAAAGGAATTGGTCTTTGTTTCGTTAGGAGGTACCACATTCGCATTACCATTAAACAGGAAATACTCCAGACCCTCCACCGATTGTAGAACCGTAGCTAGACGCTGGTATTTTAACTGTTGCAACGATTTGGATTAGAGGTACACATTTTCGAACCTAAGACCACATTACGAAAATGGAATTGCATAAGGACCAGCCTTTCCTGCTCGGACCGTATGCACTACCATCAGAAGTACGCATTGCTGTACAGCACTAAGATATCTGTACTCTACCTAAGCAGTCATTTCTGCTGCGTATAAGAGGCACACTGGCAAAAGCGGATGGTACGCACCCGACAACAACGTCAATATCCTGCAATGGTATTCTTCACCTAATCGAGCGCATTACATATGTACTTAATGGCGTCGAGGTAGACCAGACTAGAGATGTAGGCATAACATCTGCTATGAAAAATTACCTTTCGCTCACGCCAAATGAACTGTCTGCTGCAAAGATGGCCGGTTGGGCTCTCGAGGATGAATATAAGCTTTCGGTTTATGCCGAAGGGAAGTTCGAAGTTTGTGTTCCTCTGTCCATGCTTCTTGGATTCGCTGATGACTACAAGCATATAATCATTAATTCGAAACAAGAGCTCGTACTGCTTCTAGCCAACACGCACATTAATGCAATTGTCGCTGCTGCAGAAAACCCTCAAGATGTCTCGCTAACACTACAGTGTATTGAGTGGATGCTGCCCCACATCCAAGTGAGCACCGTTGAACGAGTCAAGATGTTGAAGAACATAGAAAATGGCAAGAACTTCGATGTGCCATTCCGATCCTGGAGCCTGGAAACTTATCCTGGCTTGCCTAATAGTCAGCGTATCAGTTGGATAGTAAAGTCCAGCTTCGCTACAGAAAAACTAAGATACATCATGGTCGGGCTTCAGACCGGAAGACAGCTCAATGCAGGAGTAAATCGCTCCTTATTCGATAACTGTCAAATACGTAATGTAAAAATATTTTTAAACAGCGAAAGCTATCCATATGTTGATACGAACATGGACTTTGATAGTGTAAGATTTCTTCTTGCACATCAAATGTACGCCAAGTTTCAGCAAGCTTACTATGGACTGAGATAGTCGCCGATACTGAGTCCCGACAGTTTCAAGAACAAGGCTCCATTAATGGTGTTTGACGTTTCCAAACAAGATGATCGAATAAATTCTAACATCATCGATTGTAGGATCGAGATAACGACTAGCGGAAATATTCCACCAAACACCTATGCTTTTTGTCTGATACTTCACGATCGGCTTGCATCATACAATTGTCGAGACAAACTTGTGAAAATTCTGACATAAATAATGTTTCGTTTTAGATAATAATTTAGTTACGACCGAACTTTGCTAGCGACAAGAAGTACTGCAATCTTCAAGGTTTTCCAGAGTCAAAATGTATACATGCTCACCTCCGGAGACAAGACTCGAACCCGTATCCCTGGAAACTGCTAGACGAAAAAAGTAAACGGTCGAATGAATGGCTATGTAAATACTACCATGGCCTGGAGTGGGACGAAGAAAAAATTCCGTACCACCAAGTGAGAAACACTATTGACGATTTATTATTTCAAAACGAAATAATTTACATTGCCGGACCTGAACAGAATAAATGGCTGAGCAAGTTGTGTGATGCGTCAGTTGAAATTGTAGACCTACAGACTGACTTCGGCTGTCCTTCCCTGCGCAACCTTAGTACAATATACGACGTGCAGCTACGTGACAAGTTTGAACGTGTCTGTGCCTGTACAAACTCGTAGTTAATGCAGAAATGGTACGCACAGTGTTAGTAGGAGCCTGCATATATAAATGGCGTACATCCATACGAGCCTTCAGTTGACGTTCGACCTGCAAATAAGATGTTTACGTTTCATCCTGCTAATGTGTATGTGAGCGTAAGATCTAGCTTCAGCAGTGTCGAGTACAGCTACTGGGATTCCTGGTATCTACGTACATATACATGAACCTGTGATGGAGGCGCTCAGCATTGGCGGTTTGCGCACTTTCCTGTGTCCTACCAACCGACTCAGCAGTTATTAGATTGTTGCAAACCTGGGAACTGCGCCGTCTATCACACGAGACCACACAGAATCCTTCCTGCTAGCATCGTTGAGGTAGTCATCTCGTCTGCACGTGCAACACCAAACATGGGCATGTTGCAACCTGTTGCGACCTGTGATGCTTCTACGCCGACGTCCAAACGCTGTGCGTCTCGTCGTCGAAGTTCAGGCAGTGAATCTGTCCCAACTAGCACTGAGATAAAGCAAAGACACAGACGTGGTCACAGACGCCATCGACCATGTCTTGCCGGAGTTGTCGACATCGCAGAAGATGACCAGCTGGAAACCTGTGCTGCTGATCCCGTGACCTGCGAACCAGTTGGAACCGGAGTCGACGAGGCAGTGCGTGCGGCATTAATGACTTTGCATGCGAAAATGCTTTATTCCCTAACGTAATATGTATTTGTGTAAATCTTATAAATAAATGTGTAAAACTTGAACTTGTGTGTTTTTTATTCTATTATTTTAGGGTACCTAATACAATTATTTTTAAATACCGACAATATTTTAACTCATGTAGTATACCAGTAGACCATGGGTATATAAGCGAGGTTCAGACGACTGGACCCTCAGTTCACCTCTGGCCGCGGTGCAGTATGGACCGGCTCTCTTCAGTAAGTTTCGTGAGATTTAGTTACTGTTCTAAAGTCGACCGGGATAGACTGTTTACCGTCAGCAGCGGGAACTTCGATGACAGCAATGATGATAGAGTCGGAGATCCCGATACCGGCTGCCAAGGAGACAACGATATGTGCTGTTCCACCATCAGCTGAAGTTTCATCATCAGCACTGAATACTTCAATTAATGAAGAACGTTCATTGCGTCAGTGCAAATACTGTGACGCATCATTTACTATCACTTCAAATGCGCGCAGACATGAAAGAAGCGGTTGTCCGAATAATGCTCAAAGAATACTGTTTCAGTGTATAAAATGTAATAATCTTATTTCACGTTTCGATAACTTAAATCGACATTATAAAAATTGCTCCGAGAAAGTTAAGTGCAACTATAATGAACATGGTTATTGTTTTGACTCATGTGTTGTACCAGCTAATGAGAATTTATAAGTGAGACCCTGTCGATGAGAACTTCAGTTCGTCTCTGGCTGCGGCGATGAACTGATCGGATAGTCAGACTTGACTTACATACTAGACCAGTATCTAGCTATTCTTGAGAACTCGATGGCATCATTACCACTATTAACACCGACCTGGATCGAAGGTCTACCATCAACAGTGCAGAGCCCGATGACAACGTCGTCTACAGCTACACCTACTCTCTCAGCACAGCAGGAGATTTTGACGCGTGCAATATCTTCCGCAGAGCATAACTCGAAGTCTTCAGAAGTTAACATTTCGGCAATGTTACAATGGTTGTCAACAGTGCTAGTGAAATTGATGAAGGAAGAAGCTTCCAACGGTGTTCCATCACCCAACTGTACGTACTGTGAGAAGATCAAAATCTTGAAATTATGGGATTATGTAATACACAATCGTAATAATAACTCTTGAACGCATAAAATATCAGTGCAACAGGTGTTTAAGCACGTTTATACACTATGGAAGATAAAAAGACACCTCAGGAATTGTGATAGACTGGCTGTACATTCATCAGAATCAAGCTGTATATTTCGTAACAAAACATTAGCAAATATTCAAAGTGCAAAACAACATGAAATTTATCACTGTTATTTTAATGAAGTCGATAATTCGTCTTTGTGTGAAAAAATGTGGTGTACCGATATGTCGACCTGATAAACAGAAAAGACATGTACAGTCATGTAAGGGACTTAGTCCGTACAATAAGAACACGGTTTGATTCGAGAAATCCACAAGACTTTAGTAATTTGTCTGTGTTTCATTTGTACTTGTAGTAGTGTCGAATTTATGTAATAAAATTATTTGTTTTTTAAAAGAACTTGTGGTGTTTTATTTTCTCAAACCTGTCACTTTTGTGGTATGTTTTTAAATTAAAGTTGTTTTGTATCACCCAGGTATCGAACCAATTATCGATTCTATAGTTATATTAATTATTGGTTTTTTTTTAATGTATGGGTCAATAAATACAAATAACCAATATGGAAGTCGTAATGGCTTATAAAATGATTGTAGTAGTTGATTTAAAGTCTCTTTAAGAGTTTTGAACATGGTTTATTGAAATTATTATTACTTTTTTACATAAAATTAAATTATTGCATCGATCGGGTATCGAACCAAGGACAGGAATCGATCAAATCAATATGTAAATTAATGAGTGATTTATTTAATGAATTTTGGGAATTTTTCCCAAATTTATAGCTCAACAATTACACAATTCCAAGATGGCGTACAAATGACAAGATGGCGGGTGTCACAGTAATAATAAATGATTACTGCACTCTAGCGGGTAAGAATTAAACTAAAATGGCGTCAGTGCAATCTAGCCGACGATAACATGATGATGGCTTCCAGCAATTGAAGACAAGATGGCGGACATGACGTCATGCTAACTGACGATATATATGCTATGAACAAAGTGGTGGGGGTCAGTCTGCCAGCAGCCACTGTCAGGAAAGGATCGGTCGCCATTTTTTTTTGCCCTCACCGGGTTCAAACCGAGGTCTCCGTGTTCAGTGCAGTAAAAGTTTGTTTTTTAATTAGTTTTTATTAAAATTTTATTAATTGAATTTTTTATAAATTTTAAATTTTTTGCATTTAAATCAGATAATAAATAAAGATTTTCAATATGGCGACCGTAACAGAAATTGCAACGGTGACGTCATAATTCAAAATGGCGGAAAACAATATGCTGGAAACTTCGAGAAAACAAAATTACGTCATCCAAAATGGCAGATCCAAGATAGCGGATCCAAAATGTCCGCCGGGGTCAAGGTCAAGGTCAAAGGACAAGGTCACAATCATCAAAGATGGCCACCGTGTCTTCACAATCCAAGATGGCGGTCGGCTTCACTGGCTCCACACCCTGGACCCTGTCCCCGGAGCCCCTTTTCTATACTACTAGTGAGATTTTGTGTTCGAAATTGTGCTTAATTGGTACTTCAGCGAGAATGTGACTTTACAAGATAGCTTGAGTATCAAGTTAGCCTAAATGTTTATTCGTAAGCCGGCTAAAGTGGTGAGTCATTTATAAAGGCTTTTCCAGTGGTTCTCTCCATTGATTAGAGAAAATTACATACATGTGAACTCTTATAGACCTACTTCATAACTTCGTAAACCTATTTTCACTTATCAATATATTTGAAGTGAAGTATTATTTAATAACTTTAAGAGCGCATGCGTTGGCTCAAATGCTAGAACAGTTAAATTGCAATGCACTATTTCTGAGATTACTGTACTGTGTAAAACCACGTGCTTCTTGCAGTTAATACGATCAATGAAATGTTTCTCCTTATGCTAGGATACACCTGTTTGCATTGTTGGTAATTATTTCACGTGTTAAATATCTTTTTTTTTTTGCAATTGCCATCGCATCAGCATATACTGTATACTTTTCGCTATTTTAGTAGCTTAACTGAAATAAAAAAAATTATAGCTAGCATAGTAGGGGTGATAGGAATTAATGTCATGAATAAAATGGTTTCATGGGAGCTGAATATATTAAGAAAGTTCCTCATTGTTAAGTAAATGACAACTGTTAGCATTAAAGCTTATCCTTTATGTCCAAACCCACGGATAATAATTGTTTAAATTATTTGCGACACATTATTTTACGTTCAAACATAGCCTAAATAACTTTTGTGGTGTCTACCCAACCACTGTTTCATATTTGTTGCTATCATTTAGCAGCTGGAATGCTTACAAACTTGGTGTATTATTTTCAGTAAATTTACAATTGCACCTTTAAAAAGTGTAACTAAAGATTTGTAATGACTGCCGGTTTACTTTGAATTTTTTATTTGACCCAAGTTTGCTCACATTATTTTCTGTGTCAATGAAAAAAAAAAAATCCTTTTCGGCAGAGCTTACAGGCGTCGATTTACTTATTTTTTTTGGGAATATTTTGAAACTGAAAAAAATTCTGGAAAATTTTAAGAACATATTGTACATACCATATTTATGTTCTCCAATATTACACAATTATCGATATTTTCTTTTCATTTTCCTTGCAGTGAAAATATAATGTATCTTTTGAACTCAGTGCATCCAGCATTGAATATTATAGTATGCCAACTAAGGTATTTATTCAATTATTTGTACCTTCAAAAACTATTTTTTATCACTTGACCTAGTAACGTGGTCGTATAAAAATTTGCTTTGCACCAAGGTTTAAGATAATAATCAAAATAACATTGCTTAGAATAAATTCGTAAGAGTTTGATACAAAGGAAAATATTTATTTTTTTATTTAATACCCTGGACTGACAGTATTAAAAGGTTACATAAAAAATTGTTTCAGCCAAAATATTAGATATATTTTAGAATTTATACAACATATTATAACGGAATTGATAGTATACTTTCAAACCTTTAAATTTACACCCCTGCAGTAATATTTTAACAAAAGTTTTAGACATTATTTAGAAAGTCATATAAAAATAAGAATTAATTCGATAGCGTACATGGTAGTGAAGTTTTATTTATCTCCTTATTCCAACCCCAGGTTTTTTTGTAAACCTTTGAAATAATTTATTGCATTATCAAAAATTGTCTCAGACAAATGTTTTAGATAAAGATTATAAGATTTACAAACATTTTGAATAAATTTCATGGTGTCCATACTAAGGGAGTTATGCATTTATTTTCGTATTTTAACACTTTCTTATTCATCCTTTTGAGTGGTTGGTTGTACCGGAAATTGTTTCAGACAAATGTTTTAGGTAATAGTTGCAGGGTTTGTAAACAATTTGAACGTATTTGATAGCGTACCTACTAAAGGAGTTATGAAAATTTGTCATTCAACTCCTGTTTATTACACTTGTTGCAGTAATTTTAGGTCGAATGATAATTATTTCAGGCGAAAGTTGTCGATGATAATTAATGGTTTTACAAGAAATAAAAACTGATTTTAGAGTGTACTTATTACGAAAATTATTATTTTTTATTCTACCCCAGTTTTAAATTCCGTTTATTCAATGCTTCGATTTATAAAACATTGCTTTAGACAAATATTTTAGTTAAAAAGTATACAATTAACAAATAATTGGAACGGATTTGTATTGTCCGTATTAAAGGAGTTAAAAATTTTTTTTACTCAAATCCTGGTTTTTCCACCTCTTGCTGTTATAGTTGGTTGAATAAAAAATTTATCTAGACAAATATTTTGGCATTACCCCTAAGAGTTATTATAAATTCAAACGGATGTGATATTTATCATATTATGGGAGCTATAGCGGTTTTTCTGTTGTTCAAAAACCTTACCCATTTCTACCCCTTTAGTTGGATATGCTCATTAACGTACTCGACCGATATTGTTCGTGATTATTTTTTATCTGTCAATATGAAAGTATTTTGTGAAAAATTATTGCAGTTTTGGTATTCATAAAAATGTTATATAAATATCTATAAAATTTTGAATTTACGATAGTTTTAGGGTCTATGGACCATGAAACGAAAAACTATATAAAAATTTTAAACGAGTCGCTCCATGGTAACGGCTACAATGGGCAGTATTTCTTCGAAATATATTTAAAAAAAGAAAGATACTACATTAATTAATGCGTTTCTAATATCTGTTTGTGGACTAATGTTTTCATAGCGAGGTTATCTTGTATAGTTAAAGCAGAAAAAATAAGGAATGCTACTACTATTAGGATTTTCCAGCAAGTAATTATTGCCATTACTGTTGCAAGAACGTTTCGAACAATACTAAACGTTTGATGTGTAGTAACGTGTTATTAATCATCTAACACATCTCCCTGAAAGGTGATCTGGGTTTGATTCCAGGCTATATCATACACTTATTTTTTGCAAGTGTGAAATATTTTGGTGTTGCAGTAAATCTGTTGGTTTTATCGGTTCGTCCTACTCACACACAAATCATTCCATACTAACTCTACCTCAAAATTTAATTTCTCATGCGTCACGAAAGACCTCGACAATGAAGATATATTATACACCCTAATTAAATATGCCAATCATAAATAAAAATCGTTTAACAACTCAGCTGAATAAATCAAAGTTGTGTTAAATGACAATGTCAAATGCAGTTTATTATATAGGTTCAATTATTTTAACCAATTTTTAAAATATATATTAGAAATAAATTATTGAAAATAACTACAATAATGGTTTCAAAGAAGTGTTACCCATATATAAACTATCCCTAAAAGCTTAATTTGCTCCGCATGTGTAACTTTTGTAAAATAATTTATCAGAGTATATGTTTAAATTTTATTTCACCATTTACTTTTTAAGTTTTTGAAAATTACATTTGTAGTTGTACTTTGAAATCCCTATTTATTTTGGTGATCACAAGAACATATTTTAAATGTTGCATTTTGAAACGATATAATTTCTTAACACTCAATATAATTAACAACAATTTACACGAAATGAAGCTAAAATTACAAAAAAAAATTCTCTGTCTGCAGGAACAAATGCTTCATCGCTGGTTTGGTGGTTGGCGAAATCACTGTCAGAAGAAAAGATACCAGTTGGCTTTCTGTTTGTTGAAAACATGAACTACTCGGCTTCGAATAGTTACTGTATTGTTGATTCGCTCTTTGTCCTCCTTTCTTGGGACAACAGCATCAAAAACTTTCTGAAGGTAAATAATTTAGTGGTTTAAAGGTGTGTCATAAATAAGTACAGTTTTTTATAAAGCAAACGTTTTTTATTGAAGTGTTAAAAAATTATTTCATAAAAAATTGTGTGATTATTAAATTTACTATAGGTATTCAGAAAAGACGACAGTAAATGATTTATATATATATTTTTTTCAAATTAAACGAAAAATAATTGGTAGTATATAATAACCGGTCTGGCTACAAAATTCCGCAGTAGGAGCCGCAGGAGCCGACAAAATTCTAAGACTGACATTCAAAATTTACCAAAAGTTGCCAAATATTACTCTTAATTGTCCACAAATTGCCAAAATTCGCCAAAAATCCAGTTTTTAGGGAAACAATTCCGTTAAAAAAATTCTAAAACACAAAAAAAAAAAGATTTCAAATTGAGAGGAAAAAATTCCCGTTTTAGGGAAAATTTCCTTTTTTTAGTCTACAAAAATGTCAGAGCTTGAAAAGTACGCAAAGTGACATAAAGTCCACTCTAAGCCACTGAGCTCGGCCATTATAATAGTAAAGATGTCATCGTTGCAATTTTCGTTACGACCGCCATTTTGAAAATCCGTTATTATTATCAAAAAAATTAGGAAAAAACTTAAAATTAGTAAAAAATAATAAATTTAAATAAAAGTTTAAAAGTTCCCACATTTTGAAATCATAACGGAACGTCCGTCATCTTGGAAGTTCTTAACTACTTAGCTAGAATATCTGGAAAAAAAAATTATAGAAATATTATTTAATTACAATTTCAATAAAATTTTAATAGAAAAACGCATTTACGTCACCGAGCTCGGTATCCTCGTTTCAAACCAAGTTAGGGTATACAAAGGGTTCGGATCCTTCCTCCACGGAAGTAACCGGCAGACTGACCCCCCACCACTAATTCCAAGGCATATAAATATAGCACAGTAGTATGACGTCACGTCTACCATCTTGTTTTCGTCTGCTAGAGGCCCCCATCTTGGGTCCGAATATGATTTTTTGAATGCTAGAGAAGGCTGCCGCCATTATAGTTAAATTTTTACCCACTACAGATCCGTTTTAGCTGCCATCTTGGAAATATATATTTATTAGCTAAAAATTCTGGGAAATTTCTAAAATTTATCAAAAATATAATTAATTAATTGAATTATTCGATCGATTACAGTGCTTTGTTAGATCTTTGCTCGATTCAAAAATATTAACTATAGGTAAAAAATGTTTATTTAATTGAAAATGCTGAAAAATTCTAAAAGTTACTTAAATTCCTTATCTACCAGCTTACAATAAGCCGATGATGACATATTGGCCGCCATCATGAAAATGCATAATAATTTATCTTTAAAACAAGAAAAATTTCAAAAATCATAAAATAGAATTCTAACTAAAATAATGATGGAAAATATAGCCCATGGTTCGATTCTCGGTCAGTGATAAGAGTAACTAAAATTAAAATAATATTTAAATTCCGTTTCTCATTTCCTTTCATGGATTTTATTGTCATTTTCTCTATGAAAAAGAATCTATACAAGATACCTGACCAACAAAATAAATACTTTGCCGCTGTGCCTACCAAGAAAGTCTCATTTTTTCGATACTTGGAACAACTTCCAAGCAGGTTTTGTACAATGTTAGGCGTATAGGCCAAGTGTCTTCGGACAACGAGGCCAGTCATGCCCTGAGGACAGACTTATTGATTCTCATTAAAAAAACACAATGTTCAAAAAGAAAGCTCATTCGTCAAAAAGGAAGCACATTCGGAAAAAGGAAGAACAAAAAAAAAAATGGACGAAAATTTTACGAAAAAGACAGACAATGAAAATTGAACTTGGTAAGAAACAATCTGATTGCTAGGATGCGATCTCTTCAGGAGAATACAATCTCATCACAGGGATACGATCTCATCAGAGAGATATGATTCCATCGCAGGGATATGATCACATCGCAGGGATACGACTTCATCACAGGGATTCGATCTCATCATAGTATTACGATCTAAACGCCGGGATACGATATAATCAGAGGGATAAGATTTCAACGCAGGGATTCGATCTAATCGCAGGGATACGATCTGTCGCAGGATACGTTAGGATACGATCGGTGGGATACGGTAGGATACATATGGTGGATACGACTGGCAGGATACACCGGTAGGATACGATATGATACTACGAGAACTCAGTCTTAGTTAGAAATAATATTACAAAAAAAATTAAATGTAATTAATTCATGTATTATTAAATATGATATATATGGAAGAAAAGAAGTTATTTTTGTATGTGGCCAGCTTACCTCATTTCTTAATGTGTGGTGGCAACTTTATCGATGTGCGTGTATTTTCCTTTACGAACCGATTCCACCAACAGTCTCAGACGATTGATCAATATGTTCGGATATACCCATGTCTTGTAATGTATCTTTTCTTTTGCTTCTTCCATCTTCCATCAATGTTTATTATTTTTAGGATCACTGAAGTCTTCCGTTTTATCACCACCCGCAAAGTCACCATCATAATCGTCCCAGTGACCTTCATATTGTCACGGTTCGAAATTTTGCAGGGTTTTTGAAATCAAATTTAGGGACTTTACTGACGGGACTCTGGGCTGGCTGCTCTGTTCACTCGTCAGCGCAAGTGGCGTGACCATGTAATTGGTGGTGGGGGATCGTAACTCTTAAAATAGCTACTCGCTTTGCCTCAACTTATTATTTGCGAAAGACATTAGTCCAAATTCCTCTTACCTAACTTAATAAAATACTATGATATGTACCTAGGATCGAAGTGAATAGGTTCGTCATCCCGTACAGGATGTCTGGGGAGCGATGAACTAAAGGAGATTTTGCAAAATAACTTAATACGAACTTACAATGACTTTATTTTTAAATTTAAATAAGAAAAATCAGTCTTAAAGAACATTTACCAAGCAGGATTAAAAAATTCCAACAACAATCTATTCAGTACTTAACTACTGAACGGCCGTACAAGAGAGAGAGAGAGAGAGAGAGAGAGAACTTCACTAAGCTCTTCCCTAATCCTTCCGAATACATTAAATCAAATATATTTTAAATAATAAATTCAATACTCACATTTTCCAATAAGCAGAACAATTCTTGATCGAATACTTTAAAAACTAACCTAGGGGCCTCTCCTGCCCTTAAAAACCTGAACGAGCATTACATTTTCAAAACTATGATGCTAACGACTCATGACCCCTGACGAAAGACATAGCCTCCGCCAGAGTGAGCTTAAACTACATTACGAACTAAACGACTCGTTGCCACAGGTGAGTGCCATAGCCTCCGAGAGTGAGTGAGCCTCGAGATAACACTCACTTGCGCTTAAATTCGCGCGCTTCGCCGCGCCTAGCATAAAAAACGCTCGTTATTGAAGCCAAATTTACTAAACAACTCACTAGGACCTCTGATAAGGCTACCCCGTTCAACCCCGACGTGCAGGCCACACCGGGTGGCCTGTTACGACAGCGCGCCCCAGTAACTGCGGCCCGTGGCTGTGCCAGCGCGCGGCCGAACAAACAAAAAACAAAGTTCTGCAAGCCCACAGCGCGCCGCGCCGGCTCCGTGCCCCAATTACATGGTCACGCCACTTACGCTGACAAGTTAACAGAGCAGCCAGCCCAGAGTCCCATCAGTAAAGTCCCTAAATTTGATTTTAAAAACCCTGCAAAATTTCGAACCGCGTCAATATGCTTGATCAGAATAATTAAGTTTAATTAGTCGTTTCCATTATTTTGACCTCGTTGCATCATCAGAATCTTATGTTTTGGAAACTTAATTTTTTTCTATATTGTTTTAATTTTCTGAAAAACTGTGGCTGCTGTCATGGTTTCCAGTATTATAAGCTACCTAGACAGAATTCAGCTTAATTATTCTCATGAAGCATATAATTGTCACTAGGACGACGACGATGGAGACTTTGCGGCTGGTGATAAAACGGAAGACTTCAGAGATCCTAAAAAAATTATCATTGATGGAAGATGAAAGCAGCAACAGAAAACATATATTACAATTCATGGGAGTATCCTAACATATTAATCAATAGTCTGGGACTGTTGGTGGCATCGGTTCGTGGAGGAAACTACTCGCACATCGATAAAGTTGCCACCACATTTAATGAAAAATAAATGTAAACTGGCTAAATACAATAATTACTTGTTTTACTTCCATGTATATAATATTAAAAAATAAATCCATTATTTATATTTCAATTTTATTTCTTTAATTTTGTAATATTATTTTTAACTAAGACTGTTTTCTCGTAGTATTGTATCATATCTTACCAGTCGTATCCTACCAGCCGTATCCACCGCTCGTAGCCTACCGTATCCCAAGGATCGTATCCTAACGTATCCTCCGACAGATCGTATCCCTGAGATGAGAACGTATCCTTACGATGAGATCGTATCCGTGCAATGCGATCGTATCCATTTAATAAGATCAATCCCTGCGATGAGATCGTATCCCTGCAATTTGAATCTATCCTTGCGGTGAGCTTTAACTCTGCGAGGAGATAGTATCCCTGCGATGAAATTGTATCCCTCTCATGAGATCGAATCTCTGCGATTGGATAGTATCCCTCTGAAGAGATAGTATCCTTGCGATAATATCGATCTAAGCCATGTGATGGTATCTTTTTTATGAGATCGTATCCCTGTAACGAGATCGTATCTCTCTGAAGAGATAGTATCCTTGCGATCATTACGTTTCCTACCAAGTTTAATTTTCGTTGTTTGTCCGTTTCGTTAGATGTTCTTCGTTTTATTAATGTGTTTTTTTTCAAATGTGCTTCCTTTTTGACGAATGAGCATGGATAAGTCGGTAATCAGGACTTGTCAGGCCTCATGGAATAGAGACGAGCGGTCTATACGCCGGACATTGTACATGACCTTGTCTTGTGGTCTAAGGACACTTGGCCTATACGCCTTATATTGTACAAGACCTGGATGGAAGTTATTCCAAGTTTCAAAAAAAATTGATTTCCATGTAGTAACAGCGACAATTTTTTTATTTCTTTGGTCAGGTATCTTGTATAGAGTCGTTTTTCGTAGATAGAATTATTAATTAACTCACAGAAGGTAATAGAAAACAGAATTTAACAATTATTTCAAGCTTTAGTTATTCTAAACACTGTCCGAGATTCTAACCATCGACGGGAATAGATCGAGTCAATCATTATTTTAATGAGTAATTTTTAAATAATTTTTGGCCTTTTTCCCAGGTTCTAGGTTAATTTTATGCTTTTTCAAGTTGGTGGCCAATATGTCATCAACGGTTACCTGGATGCTGGTATATGAGGAATCTTAGCCTCTTTTAGTCAATTTCACCATTTTAAATTATATAAATATTTTTTCCTAGAATATATATTTTTTTGAAACGAGCAAGGACCGAACCAAATACTGTAATTTATCAAATCAATAAATTATTAAATATTTATTTTTTGATGAATTTTGGACATTTCCCCGAATTTCTACCTTAATAAATTCCAGATTTCCAAGATGGCAGACAAGAGGGCCGAAAAGATGGAGGACGCCATTTCAAGGAATTATTTTTGCACTCTAGTGGGTAAAAATTAAACATTCATTTTGGTTGCACCCTATATAATACGAAAACAATATGTAGAACTCAAGACGGTGGCCTCTAGCAGACAAAAACAAGATGGTGGACACGACGGTGATAATACCGTGCGATATGTATATTCATTGGCCAAAGTGGTGGTAGGTGAGTCTGCCGGTGGCTTCCGTGGAGAAAGGAATCGACGCCTTTGTATAACCTCACAAGGTTTGAACCGAACACACCGAGATCCGTAACGCAAGTGCTTTTTTTTAAACAAAATTGTATTAAAATTGTAATCCATTAATTTTTTAAAAATTTATTTAGTTTTTTCGGATTTTATAGCATAGTAATTATGAAATTCCAAGTGGGTGGACGTGATTTCATAATTTCAAAACATAGGAACATTTGTATTAGAATTTAATTAATACATTTTAAATTTTTTTTTCAAAAGTTTGATAATAATTACGAATATTTTAAAGATGGATATCGTAACGAAAATTAAGATTATGATTTTTTTACTTTCAAAATGGTGGCCATGATATCCTAATGGCCGAGTCAGCGGACTTGAAGCCGCTCTGCGGACTTTTCAAGCCTATGACATTTTTTGAGGAATAAAAACGATAAATTTTCCCTCTAAACGAGAATGTTTCCCTCGAAATATGGCATTTTTTCCTTCTGATTTTTTAAACTTTTTTGGCGGATTTTTTCCCCTTAAAACTGGAAATTTTGTAAAATTATGGCGAATGTTGGGCAAATTATGAAGGTAAAGGTCAAGGTTATGGTAAAAGATCTAGATCAAGTCAAGGTCATACAATATGGCCGCCATGAAATCCCAACACAAGATTGTGGTCGGCTCCTCCGGCTCCCTCCGCTATTATTACTACTAGATTTCTTTGATCAATTGTATTATCAAATTCCGTAACTTGAAGAAAGGAATACACCTTGAAGACGTAGCCAGAATTTAATTTTGATCTTTTTTTTGGGGGGGAGGGATAATAAATATTTTGGTTTTAGAAAATGTTTATAATAACATTAAGGATTTTCAGGCCAATTAATTTTAACCGTGACAACTAAAACTGAATAATGTTAGGCAAACACAAATATTTATTACAAACATAAATAGTTCTAGTTGTGGCGACAAAAACATAATTTTCCCCCCCGATACTTTTCGCAGTTAGTTTTCGCTGTTATTATACACAGTTAGAAAATTTCTGTCAGGAATGTTTCACTTTACATTTATGCCCACCATTCTAGAAATGGTTTTTCCATCGTTTCCTGGATTCACCTCACGCAAATGCAAGGTTAGTTCCTTTGGATTGACCACGATTAATTAAATACTTAATTTAATTTTAATTTTTGTATTGTATGCGTTTACGTTAATTAATACTTTTTTTGTGACGATATGTTTATAGTGGTGCTGACATGTTTTGGCATAAAGCTAAACATAAACGTTGCGTAGAATCTAAACACAAGTTCAATGTTAAATAACATAACCAAATTTTCTTTAACAGCAACTTTCTTTAAGACTTATTTCACTTTTTTTTTTCTGCGTGAAGATTAACTTCCGGAGTTTGTGCTGGTTACACACACTGACTTATCGGGTGACCACTTTTGTTCAGAGCACCTCGTCCAATTTCGGCCTGCAAGGATCTTCTTGGATCCTACTCCTTCAGAGAGACATTCCTGCGGAAGAACTCCTTACCGGCGTCCACGTGCCGTTCAACTGCGAGTTCATGGTGATACGTCCTCAGGAAGACCTTGTGACCCTCAAAGAGTTCTACAGCCTGGACGAGGGTTTGTCCTTCAGCGGAGTAGCTGTTGGGAACTGCACAGAGAAGTATGGCATGCGGATGTCGACCCAGAGTCTCTACGAGCGGCGGCCGCAGCTTCATGGGCGTGTTCTGCGAGTCACAGCCTTGGCCGTAAGTTCGCAGAACCAAAATTCTCTACACTTTTAATAAGTAATCATTTTGGACACCTGTATCCCAAAATAGTTTGTAATACTACAAAAAAAATATATATTTAAACATTGTATAACACATGAACATTGCTAATTTTGCACATATAAAATAAGTTTGCGAGAAAATATTAAGTATGTATTACGAAAACTGGCTAATGACGTAATATTTTAATAAATGTTATATTTAAGCATAGTTTTTTAAAACCACGAATCGAATATTGAAATTGCACATTTCTTTGTTTTTTATGCTTATTTATGTGCGCAGTTAATACCGGAAAGCTTTTCAGGTAACGGTTAACATATAAATTTAACTATTACAGATACTGGGACAACACAAAGCATAGATTCTCGGGTGGTAATCCAACCGAAACCAGAAGTACTGCGAACACTATTTTGCAGTGATACAGTTGTTTTGATGTAAATGCATAAATGAACATGACTATTTGTGTTACAGTTACAAAAGTTACCTAGTGTGTAAGGACAACGTTCAGACGGGTTTGCAACAGGCCATGACGTCAGCCCGTCATACGTTCGTCCGTCTCCGTTGAGTGAGTGTTCAGATCACTCTCATTCCGCGAAAGCGGCCCGGGATCCATCCGTGCACAGGGAAAATATCCGGATCTCTCCTGAGATGGCATCACATTTAGCATGTCATTGGGTTCTCTCAGGGTTCCACTCATCTACCCCTGCCAACATATTTCTTCTCTCCTACATCTCAAATCTTTACTCGCGTTCAAATTTTCAGCTCGTCAAGCGATTCACCATGTTTAGCATGACCTTAATTATAATTTTTTTAATCATCATTGAAATCAACATTGCGACTAAGGAAGTCTTTTATAGTCCCAGGCCGAATTACCATTCAAAATAAATATTTTCTACTATGTATGGAAAAAGATTTCAAGAAGTTTTTATGTATATGTTCTCTTATATTTGCCTATATGTCTGGTTGAATATATTTTTGAGATGAGTATGTTAAAAAAATCTTTCATGTTTAGATGATATACCAGTTGAATACTCAGACTTTTAAATTGAACTGAAACAGATTTCAATAACTTTATGTTAACTATCAAAAGATTTAAGACACTCCACAGCCTTAAAAAAAACGGGAGCTGATTGTTTTACCAATAAATAGTTGAGAATTTCATCCGTTCTTCCTTAAAAGGTTAAAATTTGCCAATAATTCGGCGGATAAACTTCTATATTTATTCGAGGCAATTGAACGGCTGAAATAAATTTATTGATGACATAAATGTAAGGTGGTTGTAAATCTAACTAACTTTACTCTGAAGTGCAATTTGAAGTTATTTATGAGTTTAAAACTTTGAGCACCGTATAGTATTAGTAGTACAATATATTGGCCATACCGAGGACCGGCTTCAGCCTGTGAAGCAGGAGGTGATGTCTGTCATCTTGGATTGCGACCTCACGGTAATCATCTTGGATGACCTTGACCTTGAACTTCTTAATTTACCAAAGTTTGCATAAAATGACATAAACTTTGCCAAAAATTCGCCAAAATCCGACAAAATTCCCAATTTTCAAGAATAAAATTGCCAAAAAAAATCTTTAAAAAAATATATATAAAAAGTTTTCCTATTTCGAGAACAAAATTCCCTATTTTGAGAAAAAATGTCCTACATTAGTCCACAAAAACGCAAACGGCTTGAAAATTCCTAAAAGCGGCTTAGGAAAACAAAAAGCTAGCTGCAAAAATCCGCTGAGGACATGACCTCGACCAATAGGATGCCATGGCTGCCATTTTGAATTGTAATGTAACTTTTGAAATAAATGTTGCGGCCACAATCTTTAAAATCCATGTTTTTTGGAATTTAGATAAATTTTTAATTAATAAAAAATTATAATTAAAAACATTCCTGCATCTAACATTATTAAGTCTTGTTCAGCATCTTGGATCTTGGTAATTATTTAGCTAGAAAAAATTAGAGCATTAATTAAGTTCATTAATTATTATAAATAAGGGGAAAATGAAGCACGGAGTCCTCGGTTCGAACATGATAAGGACAAAAAAATTCGGCAGTTCCTTCCTCCACGGAAGCCACCGACAGAATAACCTACCAACACTAGTATGATGTCACATCCGCTGTCTTACCTCCATCTGCTAGAGGCTGCGATCTTTTTACGTCCTTTGGAGGCCGCCATCTTGTTTGAAACTGCTGGATGCAGCCATTTTGTTTTCGTCTGCTAGAGTGCACTAACATCATGTTAGTTTTATATTTAACCGCTAGAGTGCTAGAGTGCAGTAACTACAATATGGTGACGCCTGCCATTTTGAAGTTTAGGCGCCATCTTGGAAATTCTTAGTCATTTAGCAAGGAATACTGGCAACATTCCAAAAGTTATAACAAAAATCACTAATAATTATATTAATTGATTAGATTGGTAACTGTCCTTGTTTGTAATTGACCGATAGCCTACATAAATTGGATTTTCGGGGAAAATATTAATTTAATTAAATATGGCGAAAATTCGTAAAAAGGGTCTTAAATTGCTCTAGTAAGCCGATGATTACATATTGACAGCCTTCTTGAAAAATTGTAAGAATAAACCTAGAAATTTGGGAAACAGTCCAGAAATCATTAAAAATATCACACTTTAATTTTATAAATAAAACGATCAATTCCCTTCTTTGCTTCAATCCTTGGTCAATGCAAAAAAATTATTTAAAAAAATACCAAAAAATAACATGCCTAAGAAATAAAAACATAAAAATGTTATTATATAATAGTTACTCTACTACAGGAACATTTTCTAAAGTTAGCAATCTTATAAACATTCAGTCCTGCATTGGTTTGAACTGATGAATTCTTAGCTCCAATCGGTTTACTGAAGACAGAGACCAGCTAGATCCATTGCCTATATAATTTTTTTCTTCCGACAGAGTTTCTCGATACCGTGTTTAACAGACTCTTCACATCATCGGAATTGTAAATTGGAGTATTTACTGTCTTCAATGCGCAATTATTTACTTTTTCCTCGAACAGATATGGTTTGCCATATGCACAGTCCAACCAAAAGTTATACTTTAAACGCCCTTATGAAACTACTTTATCAGTAAGCTGATTGATAATGTTCTGCCTGATATCGTCAATAAAAGTACAAATGTTCTTGGACTCACTAAACATATTTATATAATAGTATTCTTTCAACGTTCCACGAAATGAAGATTTACCCAAGTGGAATTCAATATAATTTACCTGTAATGCACCAAGCACAGTCGCATGTTTACTGTCATGTCCAGGAATTAACGCAATTGGTTGCTGAACAACTGTATTTGTGCTTGTACGAATACAAGTATTCAACATAAATCGAGGAGTCGAAATGTCTGCAGGTAGTTCCAAAGTAGGCACATGAATTTCACGTATACAGTTTTCGTATGCCGCCTCAAACTGTCAATACGAGTAAACCAAACATGACACTCTTCAAAGCGAAACTTCGTACGAGATGGATTCTTCATGCATTAACCCCGCTCACGACTTCGTGCATCATGGAAAAAAGCGGATGACATGTCACATTATTTGTAAGGATGTCTAGTCGACGAAGACAAACCTAACATGCCCAAACCAGATTCTGATGTTTCTAAAGTTGTATCAATTCCCGGTTTAATCTTACGCAAACCTATGGAAAATTTTTTTTGAAGCGAAACCTTTATTTTCTGCAGTGCAGCACGACCTCTGCATGTTTTCAAGTGCGTTTTTATATTATTTTATTCTGACAAATTGATTCTGGCATTTCTGACACCCAGACATTTTGCGAGAAGAATTCTTAGCATATACTATCTTCTTGTGCTGTCTATCATTACTATTGTTCGAAAATATATTATCACAGTAAATAAATCGATGCTTGATAGTTGTTGACGAATCACCAGTCACTGAAGAATCCATTGAGGGCGAAACGTCGTTCATAGTAATTTCTTCTGCAGCCAACACTGCAAGAATTACAGTTTCTTCTTTTGGTTGAATTACACTAGTTGAAGTCCCCTCTATTGTTGTTTGTGAAGATGACGAACATTCCATAGTTATCAGCATCCTCGCTAACGAGATCTCCGCAGTTGGTGGTATAGCTTCCATCAAGTTATTCGTGGTTGTCACCGACAATGCCAACGGGATTTGTTTCACCATTGTTGCCGCTGCTCTCGGGGTTCCCGTTTACGATGGTAAAACTTTAATCGAGCTCGCTGTTAAAGATGGGAAGTATGCAACTAAATTATAAAATAAGAGGCAATTATGGGACCTATGTATCAGATGATTAAATTTAGGTGATCCTGACACCGTCGTAACCAGTATTAAACTGAAAGTCCTTTCGTCTGGGACTCGCTTATATACCCGCGACCAATCGATTAATATGATAATAAAAAGAAAAACCATATACAATAGAATACGAGACGAAACCACAAAAAAAGAAAGCACATTATGAAGCAAATTAGACAAAAGAAATGGACAAGCAACACAAAAACTAGACACGCAATGCACACACAAAACACAGAGGACACGAATTTAACACACAATTAAACACACAGGACTCGAAGTTTACACTTTATAACACACACAGGACATGCAATGAAACAATACAATATACACATGACACACAATAGACACAGTCCACACACAATACATGCAATGACAACACAATGCACACATTACACACAATGAACATATAGAACACCCACAGTACACACAATGGACTCACAGTTTAAACACAGTACATGCAATGGACCCACAATTCACACACTGGACACACAATGAACACAAAGTACACACACAGAGTACACACACTGGCCACACACAATACACACATAGTACACATAATGGACACATAGTACACACACTGGACACGCAATGAACACACAGTACACACACAGAGTACACACACAGAATACACACACAGAATACACACACTGGCCACACAGTACACACATAGTACACATAATGGACACACAGTACACACACTGGACACGCAATGAACTGACGCCGTCCCCGCTGCCTGTTTTGAAATTACGTTAAATTAAAAGGTTTTAAAGAATTTGGATCTCAAGGGCAGGGTTCCTGGCCTCGTGGCTGCAGGCAGGGACGCGTCGGCAAAGGGCTCCCCGGGCTGTTATGGCCTCCCAGGACGCCGTATTACAGAAAACACACACGTACGTTTAACTGATTTATTACGTCGCACACGTTACACTTCGCTACGTTACATATGGCACTCTCACGCGACTGGCTGCACCATCGTCGACCTCCACTCAGCCTACACCACCCTCAATTGGCGGTACTTTTTACGGTCGCTCGATAGCCCGGCGGCTAGTACTTTAAGAGGCCACTCCAGTGTTTCAGGGGCACTACGCAACCTGCGTTAACCTCATAAGATTCAATGCTATTTTCATTTTGCTTATAACTAACTAACTAATATAGATTTCGAAATGATGCTTGCTTGATATGTAAGACAACGATGCTCTTATCAATGCCCCTTTCTTCAAAAACGTGCATTAATTATGGTTTTATTCTAATGTTTACTAATATGCATAAGTGTATTGTCTTACACATCAAGCAAGCATCATTTCGAAATCTATATTAGTTAATAAGTTATAAGCAAAATGAAAATAGCATTGAATCTTATGAGGTTAACGCGGGTTGCGTAGTGCCCCTGAAACACTGGAGTGGCCTCTTAAGATGGGTAGTTACCCGGCGAGTTGCGAGATGAATGCTCGGGTGAGCGGCAAGCCCGTTTCTGCACACGTGAAAGTTTGTGTGGGACGTAACATGAAGTACGCAAACGACTGGTTATACAAGGTCACTTAACACAGAAACAATACACTAGAGTCACTAAGGGCTAGTTCCGAGTTCGGGCCAAGTTCAAATGTCCCACTCCGGTGGTCACACAATGGCGGCTAATCCGCGTGGTGGCGAGGACCACGTTATGCTGGGTACGGGCGCGGCGGAATCCGGCGGGATATCTCGTCCGCGACCGTTGCACGTCCCAGGTGATGAATCGTCCGTAAACTTAGTCTCGCGTTTGGAACAGTGCCGCCCCGCGTGGGCGATGAACTAATTCCCCGTGGGAAGTTTCAGTGGCGTGAGGCGCAGGCGCCACGGCGGGCCGCCTAAATAATTTACGTATCACAAGAAAGACTCGGTGGCGAGTCACACATTATATCGAAAGACCGCACAAAATATCGTACGGCCGGTTAGGGCCGACCGGGGAGCTGTTGAAACGGTTTGACTATAATTACCTATTGCTGTTAATGATGAGATTGGCGCAAAAGATGAATGCTCCCCATGCGCGAGGCTGCCGGCCCTGGTGAGTGCTGGATGGCTACTGACTAACCTCCCTGGCCACCATGGCGAGGGGGGGGGGGAAATTCCGCGGGAAACTGCGGAGCGCGGGAAGATGATTCCGGCCAGTTTTGTGAACGATATTGGTTTACAAAATGATTATTTAATTAACAATAATTATTGGCTATTTAAAAAGTTTTAGTTTTTGCTTGTTTTATCAAATGCATGAACAGATTACTTAGTTGCGCAGTGCCACACCCGGCAGGGCGCTTTGCACACGTAGGAGGCCGTGACTGACGTCACGCCGTTCGGGGCACTGCACTACGTTGCACGCACGGGCGTGTTCGTGGCACGGCACTGATCAGGTGTTGAGGACACATAACGGCCAGTGCTCTCAGAGGGAGCACTGACGGTGGCGTCAGAACACACAGTACACAAACAATGAACACACAATGAGCACATAGTAAACACAGGACATGCAATTAACATACAATGGCACACACTGGACACGCAATGTACATACAGTACATGCAATGAAGACACTGCACACACTTGATACGCAGTGAAAACACAGTACACATGGGAAATGCAATTGACACACCATGCTCACTGGAAATCCACGGACACACAGTACACACACTGGGCATAAATAATGTCCATACAATGGGAACATAGTACATGCAATGGACACACAGTACACGCAATGAACACACAGTACACACATAGGACATACGATGGAGATGCAATGGACACACAGTACATGCAATGATAAAACAATACACGTAAAACAATACACGTAAAGAACACACAATGCACACACAATTACACACACTGGATATGCAATGCACAAACAGTACATGCAATGAACACATAATGCTAACACTTAACACACAATGAACTCACAGTACACTCTGGAAATTCAATGGACATACAGTACACACACTGGATATGCAATTTACACCACACAGAACATGCATTGGACACAGTTCAAATACAGCACGAGTAGTGTATATTGGGGGCTCCGGCGCCAAGCGCCAGGCGCTGGTTTTGGTATCGGGGTCCGCCATCTTGGATTGTGATGTCACGGCGGCCATATTGTATGAGTGTAACGGGACACAACGTAACGGGACACAGTGTAACGAAACACAGTGTAATGGGACAAGTAGATCACGTTGGCCATCTTGGATCCGCCATCTTTAAATCGAGCGCCCCACTCATTATAATGAAATTTTCGTCTCTGTCGCCATATTGATTTTTTCTGTTTTGCCGGAGGCCGCCATCTTGGATACCGTCGACTTTGTTTCTGTTGTTTGTTCCTAGACAGCGCCAGAGTCGCTCTTGATTTTTTTCTGTTTCACTGGAGGCCGCCATCTTGGATACCGTCGACAATGTTTCTGTTTGTTCCTAGTTAGCGACAGTGTCGCTCTTGATTTTTTTCTGTTCCACTGGAGGCCGCCATCTCGGATACCATCGACTTTGTTTCCGCTGTTTGTTCCTATAGA
This sequence comes from Bacillus rossius redtenbacheri, assembly GCF_032445375.1. Taxonomy (NCBI): domain Eukaryota; kingdom Metazoa; phylum Arthropoda; class Insecta; order Phasmatodea; family Bacillidae; genus Bacillus; species Bacillus rossius. The sequence continues at coordinate 27,756,933 of NC_086336.1, read as the reverse complement.
CCAACAACGTCGCTCTGTCTCATAACATAAGGTCGATGTTCCATTACCTACCAGAGCTATTATGGTCCTTATTGAAATATTCATTAAATTTTCTTTATGCTAAATACATTGGAAGCGCTGTGATTCGAACCAGCTCAGCTCTGATCTCTACGTTTGAAAACATACGCCTTTAAACGCTCGGCCATCGATACATTTACCAGAATGAGAATTAAATAAGGTATATAAAAAATAACATGCATATCGGGACTTGAATTTTTTTTTTTAATTTTAAGTAATAATAGCACTACCGGTTCGAGACAGAACCATCATCTTGTAATAAGTCGTAACTGTCGCAATTATCGTTATGCCCGCCATCTTTAAAATCTGCAATTTTTGTGTTTGAAAATCGGGAAAAATGTTAAAAATATTAAAAAAATAAATAATCGAATTAAATAATAAAAATCTTAAAAACCACTGTTGCACTTATCGTTACGGTCGTCATCTTGGATTATATAAATGTTGCATGTTTCGTTACGCCCGCCATCTTGGTTGAGTACTATGTCATCGTTACACTTTATGTTACGCCTTCAAATTGGATCCTATTAATGTTGCATGTTTAGTTACTTCCGCCATCTTGATAATCTTTATTTATTATTCGATTTTAAAGAAAAAAGTTCAAAATTCATCAAAAAATAACTTATTAGAATACTGATTGATTATATTGATTCCCGTCCTTGGTTCGAAACCGGTGAGGGCAAAAAAACAAACATAACAGATCTTTCCTCCACATAAGCCACCTACAGACTGACCTACCACCAATACCAAGGTATATATCGTCAGCTGGTATGACGTCATGTCCGCCATCTTGTTTTCGTCCGCTGGAGAATATCATCATGTTTTCGTCTGCTAGAGTGTGCAGGCGAAATGTTAGTATAATTTTCTGTTCACCATACCTTTAACCTCGACTGTTGGCATTGAACTTTGTCATTGACCTTGAACTTTGTCATTGACCTTGAACTAAGACCTTGACCTTGAAATTTGACCTTGACCTTGAAATTTGACCTTGACCTTGAAATTTAACCTTGACCTTGACCTTGAACTTTGACCTTGATGTCCATCATGGATCCGTCTTTTTATGTCCAGTACCTGCTACCAGGAGCTACCACCTGCTAGTGGTCATTGCCACCATCATGTTTTCGTCTCCTGGAGGACACCATATTGTGTGTGTACTCGTCTTACCATCATGCTAGTCTTATTCTAACCTGCTACAGTGCAGTAATTATTATTGCTGAGATGCCCGCCATCTTGAAATTTAGGCGCTATCTTGAAATCATGTAATTATTTAGCTAGAAATGCAGGAAAAATTCCAAAATTCTCCAAAAAAATAAATTTTTAAAATACAAATTGAATAGATGGATTCCTGTCCACGGTTCGATTCTTGACCAGTGACAGTTGTAACTAATTATTAAATAAATTTTAGGTTCTGTTTTTCATTACCTTCGCGGAGTTTATTAATCATTTACTATACGAAAAACAACTTAAGACAATATACCTGACCAACGAATTAAATACAGCGCGGATTAGCCTAACATGAAAGTCTAATTTTTCAATAATATAAATAACATATAAGCCATTCATGTACAAAGCCACACATACAGGCCATTTGTCTTCAGTCCATGAGACCGAGTCATGTCAATATCAGACGTATAGGCTAGTAATTTCAGGACCGCATGACCTTCTTCGTCGTTAGCTAATCATTTTAAATTAGTCCATCGGGGCCTTTTTTTGTCATACTAAAAGTCCAAGTGACCTTGAAAAATATTTTGGTAACACCAAGAGGTTTTGAACTAGTAAATATTCAGTCACTACACATTTTACTACGCTCAATCAACAAAAAGGAAGCACTGTCAACGAAAAGGCAGCATATTTGGAAGCACCGTCCACAAAAAGGCAGCTTATTTGGAAGCACCGACAACGAAAAGGCAGCACCGCCTACATGTCTTTGAAGCTACAAGAATACAAGTCTACTCGGCTCCAACTACTCCAGCATTATGTTATTTTCAATTACATGACTACTTGTTTACGTAACTACAAGTATACGAGGCTACTTGGATACGTAGCTACAATTCTACGAGGTCCCAAGACATCATGACTACGCGACTACGAGCTATGGTGTTACGAGACTACGTGACTACGAATCTTCAAGTTTACGAGACTGTGAGGCTACAGAGCTACGAAGCTTCTATAACACGAGTTTACGCGACTGCGAGGATACAGAACTACAGGTCTGCATGAGTACTTGACTACGAAGCTACTCGACTACAGGGCTCCAATTGCCGCATCTGTCTTCGTCGGAATTTTCTCTTTTGCTCCAACTGCACCATCAGCATTATGTTATAAGATTACAAGGCTACTTGCTTACGTAGCTTCAAGTCTAAGAGGCTACAATGCATCATGACTACGAGACTACGAGCCATGAGGTTACGAGTCTATGCGATTGCAAGTCTTCAAGGTTACGCGATCGCGAGGCTATAAGACCACAAAGCTTCCAGAACGCATGGTTACGAGACTGCATGACCAATTGGCCGCGTGGCTAAGAAACTTCATGTCTCTAACTGACTACAATAGTACTATTCAGTGGTGAGAGTTAATTTATCTCATGCAAAGGTACATGTTGCAAGTAGTTCCGCTTTTCAACATCAGATGTCGCCACGTGTTGCTTGCAGGTAAATAATAATTATTTATTTTATGTGTGATGCGGGATGTTCACTATCGATCTCATAAGAAGGATAAATTCGATAGTCTCAAAGGTGAAGGAAGTTCGTCCTTCCTGTTAGTGCTTCTCAGATTTCTCACGGTACGCAATCTTGAATTGTGACGTCTCAGCTGCCATATTGGATGTGTGTGACCTTGACCTTTGACCGAAACCGCAGGAATGATCGCAAGGACACGGAAAAAACCATCAAAATATTGATAAGAATAATCACGAGCTCACTTAGAACACCAGCATAATATTGGCAAGAATAATCAGAAGCACACAGAGAAAACCACCATAATATTGACATGGATAATCGGGAGCACACGGAGAAAACCACCACACATTTTCTTTCATAACATAAAATTAAAAAAAAAATTAAAAAATAAAATAAAAATTACAAACAATATAAAAAATTATGGCTTGAGAACTTCTCATTGATAAGCAAAGATAGATTTCTAGCAACATTAATAGGATCCAATATGACGGTCGTAACATAAAGTGTAACGATGATATAGTACTCAACCAAGATGGCGGGCGTAACGAAACATGCAACATTTATATAATCCAAGATGACGACCGTAACGATAAGTGCAACAGTGGTTTTTAAGATTTTTATTATTTAATTCGACTATTTAATTTTTTAATATTTTTAACATTTTTCCCGATTTTCGAACATAAAAATTGCGGATTTTAAAGATGGCGGGCATAACGATAATTGCGACAGTTACGACTTAATACAAGATGATGGTTCTGTCTCGAACAGGTAGTGCTATTATTACTTAAAATTAAAAAAATGTCAAGTCCCGTTATGCATGTTATTTTTCTATATACCTTATTTAATTCTCATTCTGGTAAATGTATCGATGGCCGAGCGTTTAAAGGGGTATGATTTCCAACGTAGAGATCAGAGCTGATCTGGTTCGAATCACAACGCTTCCAACGTATTTTGCATAAAAATTTTTTTATGAATATGTCGATAAGGACCATAATAGCTCTGGTAGGTAATGGAACATCGACCTTATGTGATGAGACAGAGCGACGCTGTCGCTATCTAGGAACAAACAACAGAAACAAAGTCGACGGTATCCAAGATAGCGGCCTCCAGTGAAACATAAAAAAATCAAGAGCGACGCTGGCACTGTCTAGGAACAAACAACAGAAACAAAGTCGACGGTATCCAAGATGACGGCCTCCAGCAGAACAGAAAAAATCAATATGGCGACAGAGACGAAAATTTCATCATAATGAGTGGGGCGCTCGATTTAAAGATGGCTGATCCAAGATGGCCACAGTGATATAGATATACTTGTCCCGTTACATTTTGTCCCGTTACGTTGTGTCTCGTTACGCTCATTCAAGATGGCCGCAGTGACTTTACAATCCAAGATGGCGGACCTCGATACCAAAACCAGCGACTGGAGCCTGTCGCCGGAGCCCCTAATATACACTACTAGTGCGTGCAATGGACATGCAAAGGACACATAGTACATGCAATGAACACACAACACACAAACACTTAAACACACATAGGACACGCATTAATCATAAAGGACGCACATTTGTATGAAAATTCAACTTGTTATTATTCGATCTTATCCAGGGCCGCTGAGAGAATTTTTGGGCCCCTGGGCAGCTGGGGTAGTAGGCCGGCTTCCTTTATTTTTTTTTGCATACCACTACTACGTATACCATAAATATATATGGTATCGTAAAATTGCATCCTTCATTTGAACATACATAACGATTTCCTAGGTACGCAAAAAAAAGAGAGAGCATTTGCATGTATTATCTCATTGCACTTTTACATTGTTAATCCCATCAAAATACAAATAATAATTTAATTGGATGTATATATTGTTAATCAAACAAAAAATTCATAAATGGTAATCAGAAATTGCATTATTATATGAGTGTTAAAAATACATAATTATTATAATTTATTCTGAATATAAATATTATTAAAATAATTTGAAGTAATAATAATTTATATTACTTCGAAAACATCAAACACATTGAACCACGTTCATTACATTGAAAATTTGTAATAAAAATTAATAATTAATACAAATTAATTTAATACCCTTAGTACGATGCAAAATCATAAATGACATGCATTTTAAATAACAATGATATATATTTTACATCCTACTAAAACACAACAATTCAAATGTCATATACTATATAAAGATGTCTAAATTTAATAACACTTCAAAATGTTTTACAACAGAACAGTCATTACTTCATATCGAATCACTACATTCAGAATAATCATATACTGTAGTATATTATTTAAAATTTCAAACATATAATACATTTAAAAGGATTATACTACTCAATAATATTGATTTACAAACAATTAAATAATTCAGAAGTAATCACAACAAATCTGTTTTCCGTGCCTTTTTCACAGCAAAATCGTTAATTACATCGTCGTAGTTTAATGACCGAGCGAGATCAGGCTCTAAGGCAAGCAAGGCGAGTCCACTAATCCTTTTCTGAGACATGGTTGAGCGATGTACATTTTTTATTTCCTTCATTTTGCTGAAGGACCTTTCGGCTTCGGCAACTGTCACGGGAATTGTGCAGAACACTCTAATAGCGATACACACGTTTGGAAATAAACTATCCAATTTTAATCTCCGTAGTGTGTTTAAAAGCTGGATTGGTTTCAACAGGTTTGGACCAATATTTGACACATGAATTGATTTGAGATGTTTCATTTCATCAGATATCTCGATATTTATGTCCTCGGAATATTTTTCACACAGCTTCATGCACATAAGTTCAATGTCTTGGTCATCCATATCCAGGTAGTGCCACAAACATTTAAACATACAGCTAACTTCTCTGGCGACAGTTAATCGTACAGTCAGTCCACTAACAACTGAGTCAATAAGTTTGTAAAAAACATTGACTCTGAATTCCTGTTCTTCAAGTGTCTCGTTCTCATTCATCAGAGACATTGACTTATCTTCTTTGATTTCATCATGGAAACATTTTCTTTTCTTCATTCTTCTCTCCTTAAAATCAGTATCGGTCGGAAGATCAGTAGCCATAGCCTCAGCTACTAACCTTGATTTGATTAGAAGACCCATCCATTGATCACGAAGCTCCTTTAGTTCTTCAATCAGATTGTTTATATTTGCGACTTCTACATCGAGAGTCGCATCTCGGGCTTGTAAAACTTTGTTTCTGAAGTCAATTGCTACGAGTATTTCCAACCAAACTGTAGCCATTAAAATACATTTAAAGGACTTGAGATATTGTGAAATTCCCATCATTTCCATTTTACATTCAACTGATAGATTCATTTCTTCGCATTTATTAATTTCACGCTTGATAAGGGGAAAATGTTTAGCAAATGGTTTGACACTATCTACTTGAGCAGACCATCTTGTTCTAGAAAGGCTATGCAAGGAACAACCAATTTCTTTCTGAAATACCTCCCATCGCTGTGGGCTACGAGAAAAGAAATTATAAACTTTTTGGACCATTCCGAAAAACGTGATATCATCTTGACAACACTCAGCAGCATTCAAGCCACACAAATTTAGGCTATGTGCACCACAGTTTGAAAATATAGCAAGCTTATTCAGTTCACAAATGATAGCTTGTGCACCATTGTATATGCCAGACATGTTGGCGCCGTTTTCATAGCCTTGTCCCCTGCAGTCAGCCAAAGGAATTTTATGTTTTTCCAGCTCACCAATGATCAAATTTGCAATGTCTCGTGCTGTTTTTTTTTATTGCACGACACAAAACTCAAAAATCTCTCCGCTATCATAAATGATTAATCACAATCTAACACATATCTTAAAACGAAAGTTGTCTGCTCATTATGTGCTGCATCTGGTGTCACATCTACTAGCAACGCAAAACATTTCGATTTTTCTCTCTCTGGAAGTATTGCTTGAAGAACCCTGACACTACAAGCCTCAATAAATTCATTTTGTGAGTCAGGAGAAAGATAGTGAGCTTGTAGCCTTTTCCCGTCTCTTTGAGCATTCTGTACTTTAGTAATGTGCTCTCTTAGCAGTGGGTCGTACTGAGCTAATAACTCAATAACTCCTAAAAGTTTCCATTATTGGAATCTCCAATTTTGCTAGAAGTGCCCCTAAATGCAAAGCCTCTCTCACCAAGAAACAGAACTACGGACAATACCCTGTGAAATAGATCCCTCCAATATTTTACTTTCAAACCAATTTCAGTATTCAATTGAGCAAGTACTTATGTCAGTTCCTTTGTTGAGTCGGCTTTCAAGTTCTCTCCATTTAATATAGCATTGCTTATGGCGAGCACTCACTTCATTAGACGGCAATTTATCATACAGCTTGTGCCATGAATACTCCTGTTTCCATCCTTCGTCACTACACAAAACGGATTTCCAAGATTCGGGGACATCAGAGCTGCAACTAAATAATTTACAAGGAAAACAAAACAGTGACTTGTTTGTTTCACTCCACACAAGCAAATCTCGGAAAATTTTTTCCCCATTCTTATGTTTAGAAACTAAAACTGTTCTGGGAAATGCTCGTTTCCCATCATTACGAACAATATTTTCAACAATATGTACATTTAAGTACCCACTATTTAATTTCCCAAGGTCGGGAGGCACTTGCCAATCTGATGTGGGCAATGGCTCAGATAACACATAATTTTTTTCACATTCTGAAGGTAAATCAACTGTACATATTACTGCTTTCAAAACATTACTCTTAGGAAAAACCATATTTTCACATTTTGAAGGAGACAAATCAACTTCACTGCCTACTTCTTCGGAAACAATTCTGTCAGGAACAACAAACTCAACCAACTCCTCTTTTTCACCACAATCTGGAGTTTTCAGCTGTGACTGTGGATTCACTATAACACCAACATCAAACAAGGTTCTACTGCCTCTTTTACTAACCTCTAATTTCTACCCTCGTTCCTTGCGCTTCTAAACCCCCGATTTATGCTTATAATGTTCCATAGTGGAACCTCGCAGCCACAACTACAAGTATTCACAATAGCAGAAGGTATTTCTCATAACACTAACTCGTAGCAGCCGACCAATGATGAAATCATAAGTAAAATTTATATTCCCACAGCTTCCAATAATGTTTTAATGACACTTTAAATGCATTGAAATTTTTTTTTCAGATTTATTAACAAACATTAAACTTCGCCACTAAAACATTAAACATTCATATATTTTAAACTATGAACTCTCAATGGTTTCCCGCTATACATGCTGCGTCTAAACTGCGGTACTGTACTGCCTGAAGAACTGTGGAAAATTCGGAATTCGGAGTGATAAAGATAAGGGGGAGGGGAGAGAAAGAGAAACGACTTCGCAGAGTCCTGCTAGCAAATGTTGCTCCCTCCCCACATCCACCCCCCCCCCCTTTCCAAACCCATCGACGTCAAAATTCTACCACCCTACATGACACCCCCTCCAGCCAGGGCCCATCACCGCATTCTTTACTTCAGAAGGGCGAGTCTAAATGGCACTGACCCCAAGTGGAGGGGTGTACGGGATCAAGCAAACCTATTGTGCTCGTACCTGGCGTTCCCATTTCTGCTACTACGCAAGTATTTTGGTGTGAACTGAATGTTACAAGTACCTACTGCTCGGTTAGGTTATTGGTTATCGACTGTAGTTTTAGGAACACACAAAACACACATATATATATAGTACATGGTATTTTAATAGCAGGGGAAAAAATGTTTTTCCAGCCAATTATTTTCCACTTCCCAGTCGGGCGCCCGGGCCTCTAAGGCTACCGGGCCCCTGGGCATTTGCCCCTTTTGCCCCCCCCTTCCCTCTCGGTGGCCCTGATCTTATCATTAGGACACAATAATACATGCTTGACTACGTACATTGAACGAAAATGACATTCATTTCCACAGTCTTTGACTAAAGAAAAACATATTTGGCTCCAACAATCTTTCGCTCCAATCGTCTGTAACTCTCAATGATATTGCATAACTGAAAAATTTTTTCGTGCAGTGATAGATTTTTCAGAAGTAACCACAAGCACTCTGAGAATATCAGAAGCAGTCTGTTAAACACGGCATCGAGAAACTCTGTCTGGAAGAAAAAGACTATGTAAGCAAAGGATCTGGCTGTCTCTGTCTTCAGTAAACCATTAGGAGATAAGAATTAATCATTTCAATGCAGGACTAATTGTCTATAAGATTGCTAACTTTAGCAAGTAATTCTGTAGTCAAGAATAAATTAGTTAATACAATTTTTATTTATTTATTGAACACGTAATTTTTTTTGGTAATTTTTATTAAATAAACGTTTTCGCATAGATCAAGGATTGATGCAAGGGAGGATATCTTTCGATTCATTTAGAAAATTAAGGAGTGATATTTTTGATTATTTCTGCAAATTTTCCCGAACTTATAGGTTTGTTATTACGAATTATCAAGAAGGCTGTCAATATGTCATCATCGGCTTACTAGAGGCTGGAAGTAGAGAAATGAAAGTCTTTTTTTAGGACTTATGACCTTATTTAATGAAATTATAATTTTTTTCCATAAAATTTTATTTTTGTTTTGGTCAAGTATTGAAAAAAAGAAGCAACTGATTGAATCAATCAGTATATTAAAGCGTTTTTTCTTAATGTTTTTAATTTTCCCGAATTTCTAGCTAAATAATTACGAATCTCCAAGAATGCACCTAACTGTCAAGATGGCATGCATCACAGTTAAAAAATTATTACTGCACACTAGCAAGTAAAAATTAAACTAACATGTAATAGCTCATTCTAGCAGACGAAAACAAGATGGCTGCCTCCAGAAGTTACAAACAAAATTGCGGCCTTCAGTAGACATAAAAAGATGGCTACCTCCAGCAGACGAAAACAAGATGGCGGCCTCTAGTACATTAAGACAAGATTGCAGATGCGATATTCTTCTATCTGGCTATATATATAAATATAAATAAATAAATAAATAAATAAATAAATAAATAAATAAATAAATAAATAAATATATATATATATATATATATATATATATATACCAGGGGCGAATATTCTACGTAAGCATTGTAAGCAGTTCTTACAGTCTGAAAATGTCCTACATATGTAATAATGCATTCTGAAGTGGCATCTATCAGTGATATACGCTTGAATAGCTAACACACAGTCTCTTATCATACCGCCTCATTGACGCCTCGTTTGTAATTGCTAGACAGTGGATACCCCTCCCTAACCGCACGGTATCACTACAGGCTGGCTGAAGCCAGCCGAGCTGCCTACTTGACCTCTTCCCTCTGCGGCAGCGCGAAAAATGATTAGTGTCTCCGTCGTGGATACCCCTCTGTAAGCACTGCTCCTCTTGAACACAGGCAGCTGTGAGCTCCATAGGCTGGCTGGCAGCCTGGTGGGAAACGACAAATTCACCCCCGAAACAACCAGTGCCACCAAACCAAATGCGGACAAAATGTCCAAACTCCCGCCCATTTGCATAGTAGTCTTTCTACTCGGTCCAACTCTTCCTCCAGAACCATCCTTCTGTTTTCTGTAACCAACCTGCTTGTAATTAATGCATGAAATTTTGCATCCCGCATGTCAGTGCCCAGGGTTTTCCCTGTGTCTATGCAGGTTTTAGCTGGGCCCAACTTATCTAGTTTAACTTAGAATAGTCAGTGAGGGGAGTTAGTCATGGCTAAAACGTTGCCATGGCTGGCCAATCCCCTCTTAGCACATGATGCACGCTTCCTCTCCTGCATGGTTCATAACCTGCATGCTTAGAGGTTATAGGCTTCGGCCTGAGGCGCACTTAGAGACTTCCCTACCCAGATCCCTTCCAAATAAACTTAGTTATTAGTTAGGTTAGGGAAAAAAATAAAAAAACGAGCTCTTATTGGCCAGACCGTCACCCCCTCCCTCGAATGTGTGTCAGAGGGAGGGCGGAGGTCCGCTCAGAAGGGCATCCCGTTACCATCCGCCTGTAAGTTGACAACCCAGCCGTGCACGCTGTTAGCAGATTGTTTCCTGCTTGCAGACACTATCAGCCGACTGAAAATTCAGACACCACTTCGCTTATCGAAGCGGGGAATGGGGAAACTTTCCTCCACGAAGATCTTAGCGCATGATTGGCCTGACCACGGCTTTCTTGTTTTAATCATGTAACGTACAACGATTATCAATAATTGAAATGTGTTTAAAGTGCGAGATATTATAAATACATTAGGACAAGGTTTGTAAAAAATTTATTTTTATGTGGTGTTAAAAATGCATTGAAAGGGTAGAACAATTTCAGTAATATCTTGAGAAACTACGTGATAGTTTCGATGATTTCTGGTGTAAAATTGAGGGTCAATTTGGTAGCTTGACAGAAGATAGCCCAAAAAAAGACAACGGATAGATAATATTATGTAAGATAATGTTACAGACGATTATATTTTGAAATCATAGACATAATTAAAGATAAAAATCATTCAAATATTTGGTGGTATTTGCAGTGTCTTCTTCATTGGTTTGCTCAATTTCATTGAGTTTTCTGTTTATTCACGATCATTTCCCGAAAAACTATTCCAGTCCTTAAAATTTTCTTATGGAAAATGCTTCAATTTTTCCAGACTGAGAAGCGAACATTCCGTGGTTTATTCTTCAAAAGAATTTCACAAGAACAGCCTGGCCGAGTTACATAAATATTTGTACTTGAATGATTTGCACGAAACTCTTCCCGAAGCTGTGGAAACTTATTTGTTTGGTGTTGACGATTCCGAGCACCAGTTCATCTGCAGAACGATCCTTCTCTGTCCTGAAGAGAATAAAGACATATATTCGTAACTCTCAAGGACAATCTCGGGTCTCAGCATTGTCTTTGTTATCAATTGAAAAAAAGGTATTTCAAGATAATAATTCGTTTTACGACGAAGTGATCAACATGTTTCCGAAGCAGGGCCGTCGAATTCAGCTTATGTATAAGTAGTGACTGAACACTTGGGTAACATTTTGTATTTTTAGAACTAAAAACATTAGTGCACAGCTTTCCTTTCATTACACAGAGTTTTAAGTTCATGAGCGTCGTCCATCTTGGCGGAGCGAGTCACCATCAGTACCAGGATCATCAAATCTGAGGGTGAGTTTACATCTACTAAGGCAGGGATTTACTTCCACTCGTGATAAATTAGTAAATTAACATTATAAACATTTTATTAAAACAAAATTCTCTATTCCTTATGCACATTAGTTTTCTGAACTGTCTCCTAGTAGTAAGTTCGTAATGTTTTAGTAATTTAAGTAAAAATGGTTTAATGCGTTGCTTACACATGCAATCAACCGACGCCTCGCCACTGACACACACACACTTTGGCATAAGTAGTGGGAGTACCGTTTGTTGGTGGCTTCCACGGGGAAAGGCTCCGCCTTTAATTTTTTTTTTATGTTGCCCTCGCCGGGTTTTAACCAGGGACATCGAGCTCCATTATGTATGTGGGTTTATTATAAAAATTTGATTAATTAGAATTTTTTATAATTGTCTTTTTGTTACGACTTTCTAGCTAAATAATTACGAATGTCTAAGAAAGAGGGCATGATATCATAATCCAAGATGCCAGAAAGCTTTTATTAGAATTTTTATAATATTTGTTTATTAGTTTTAAAATTTTTCCTAATTTCCTAGCATGAAAAATACGAATTTAAAGACGGTGGTCGTGACGTTGTAATAGAAGATGTCAAAATGTTTTTATTAAAAGGTTTTTATTAATTTTTTTATTGTTTTTAAAGTTTATGTGATATCCTTGCATAAAAATACGAATTTTTAAGATGGCGACCGTAACGATAATTAAACAGATTACTTAAAATTCTAAATGACGTAATTGGCATCCTAATAGTCGAGTTCATGACCTCAGCGGATTATTTATAGCAGCTTTATTTTAGGACTCTTAAGCTGCTTTAAGAAATTTTAAAGCCATTGGCATTTTTGAGTATTAAAACGGGTAATTTTCCCGAAAAACGGGAATTTTTCCTCGAAATAGGGAATATTTCTATTTATAAAATTTTAGAGATTTTTCGGCAGAATGTTTTCACAGAAAAGTTGAAATTTTAGCGGATTTTGGCAAATTTTGGGAAATCTGGAAGATCTTGGTCGTGAAAGCTCAAGGTCATCCAAGATGGAATCTGTGACATCACAATTTAAGATGGTCGTCTCCACAGCCTGAAGCCTGTCCTATGTCCTTCCAATAAATACTACTAGTATGCACATAATAATTTGTTCCAATACGTTGAAAAAAGTGTACTCTTAAAAATAATTTTATATAAATCAGTAATCGAGTAGATGTGTCTTATTTTATCCACCAGTAGGTATGCATTTTGTTTAACCTAAACGAGTTTCGTCTGTATTAAAGCATACTTTTATAGAGTTGGAGCCAAGAAAAATTTGGCTTACTTTCGAGAGAACGGGGTTAAAAGTACCTCTGATTAGCCGCTTTAGTGTCTGATGAATGAGTTATGTATAAAACGCCAGACAAATAAATGCTGGGATGGCTCTTACATTTGACGTAGCTAATTCCTTCTTCAATTTTATATATTTTTATGCATTTGCCGATAACTTTATATCGAAAATACATAAAGCGTATGCATGAATGCAAACGTGTTTGAATGTTGGATTTCTGCCATTTTCCTCTTGTTGGTGTGGTTTCCTTTCATATTTATTTTCTAGTGTATGCTCAGGTTAAGTAAAGTCAAGAATAATTAAAAATATATTAGAAGAGCATAAAGAATGATTTACTTACTGTCATTTATTTAACGGGAAACAAAAAAAAAATATCATGGATACAATGGAAAGAATTCCACACAGAAAAGTTTCAGATGAACAGAATCACAAAAATATAGCTAATCTTAAATTTGTTTTATTTTTATTTTTACAGAATTATCCTACCATCATTATCAAGAATACTAGTTCTGGACACTTAATTTCTGGAGGATACTTAGGCAAAGTATGGAATATTCTTGAAGATAAAATAAATTTTACGTAAGTAATACCGCGGAATTATTTCTTATTTAAGAAAAATTAATGAAAAAACCAGAAATAATACCTAGCATCTACTGATTTTATTCGGGTGTTAAAAATTTCTGCTTGCATGGTAAGTACATGCCTAACGTTGTAAAAATTACATTTATTTATAAAATTAAATTTTTATCTTCTGAAAAAAATTTTTTTTTCAAAATGTATTAAAGTATGTATTTAAAAAATTGAAATTACGGCATGATCACTTACCGAGCCACTGTGCAACATCACACGTACGTCAAAAACTGTCATTTTATTTGTTTTGTAACGTGCGGCTGCGCGCAATATGACATTTCGTCTAAAGAACAAATATAGATTGGTCGTGGAAGCGCCAGGCAGAAACATACCTACTAAACACATTACCCATAGGGGCACAGCGCACACACAACAAAATTTATGATCAACCTCCTTAAAACTTGTTAAGGTTATGTGGATCGTGATCACAGGATAAGAAAATAATAAGATCTGGTTTTGTTTATATAGGCATTTACTAAATCTTACTTAATGATTTTGTTGCTGTTGTTTTTGACTTTACAAACATTATCCCACTTAAGATGACCCGTGGCATTACAGCCGAAACAAAATACCAAGAAAATTGTTGACCTTATTTGCTATACTTAATACATTAAATCTTATTAAACAATAAACAAAATGAGGAGGCCCCGGAGCGAGATATTATAATAAGTAACAATGGTTATACTTGACTGAATCTTTGGTCATTTGGTCTCTTAACTTTACAGGCCATTGAATATTGAGCGCGCAGGCTCTTCATAAGACAAATTATAAAAAAATTACATTTACTCGTTAAATAAATAAAAAGTGTCCTGAAACTGGTTGTTTAGAATTATAAATTATTTTGTGGTTTTTCCACTCAGGGGAAAAGATGTTGAAAGTTGGAACTCTTGAGAAATTCTCCGACTGCAGGAGGCGATGAATTTCGTTGAACTAATTCATGAACTGCGCATTCGGGAGTTGAATTTGGAGCGGAATTTCTCGTCCTAATTCTTGATCCCCGCCTGTAACCAGTATTCCCATCAAATTAGGTTGGTTAACAGGCGGTTGATGTTGGGTGAAGTTAAGCCCAGGAGAACAGCCAAAGGAAAAGTGTGTGTGGGGCGACGAAACAACTTACCTAAGCTGCGGGGTGGAGTAGATCAGGTCGGTCCCTGGAGATGGCCAGGTGATGCGCGACGCGGAAGTTCGCGGTTGCCATGAAGAATAATAAGGTAAGACAAAAAGAGACTATTTCAAAAACTAAACTATTTTGGGCAGCTAAAAAATTAAAAATTAAGTGTTAAGGCACATGGCCATGTCGATAACAAACTACATGCTTTAGAGCAAGCCGTTCACGACTATTCAGAAGCGCGTTGTCTCGGCCTGCGAAGAGAGATCCGCCCGTACCGCGTGCTGCCCACCGAATCGTCAAAAATGGCGCCGGCTCGCCTAATTAAAACTGTCTTTGATCGCCTGTCCAGGGGAGGGGCTTCGTAAAACCCGAAGGGAACCCGAATGGTTCCGATAGGAGTAGCCGCACTCTAGCGCGTCCTGGCGAGCGCGCACAGTACTACAAGCCCTAAACGACCTCTCGACTTGGATGCAAGTCGATCCTTAAGGCCTGGCTTGGATAGGAGGGGACTATGCTGTCCTCTGGGGGAGAGGCGAGGGAACATGCCCGGTAGTTGGCGAAACTCCCGCGATATGTCGTGAGTGGTCCCTCTGGGGTGCGAGGGGCTGTGGCCTTCATCCCGGGCATTGGTGCGGCTGTGGGTTATGACCTGCGTGGACATGAAGAAACGGGGATGGGGGGGGGGGAGGGGGTTACGAACGGTGACTGACCCGGCCTGGGAACAGGCTGGTCCGACACGACGATACGGGTTGTTGGGCTGATGAACGGAACACCGTTTCGTGATAGAGACAGCTAAATTCAGCACAACTCCAAGAAGAGGAGTTAGCATCTTTGTGTTCAGAGAACAGCTTTTCTAGTCACGCTACCGTCAAGGGTGAACAGCTCGAAGCGTGACGCCTAGCAGGTTCCAGACGAGACGATCGCTGGCCCAGCATGTCACCAGCAAACCTCAACCTTAATCACTGGGAACGGCGTTGGGAGCGCGGGACACAAATCGTCACTCCCTTATTAGGTAAACTATAGTATGTGTAACGATTGTAAATCATCTAAAATTACCTCAACATATGATATAAAACCATTTTTGTTAAGATGAACCATTACGGCAGGGGTTGAAAGAAAGCAGGAATTGGAAAAAAAATATATAAATAAAACGTTCGTACCATGTTAACTATTGAATCCGTTTTTGTTTAGTTAAACTTTTTTAATTTTTTCTAAAACTGTTGTCTAAAGTATATATGTAACCGACCATCACTGCAAGGGGTGGAAATAACAAGGGTTAAAATAAAAAAATAATAATCTTAATTGATTTACTAGCCATACTATCAAATCTGTTATAATTTATTGTAAAAATCCTGAACACTATCTTAAACTATTGGCTAGGATAATTTTAGATGAGACGAATTATTACAGTAAACACAGGGAGAGTTGTAATGGAAAAATATTTAAACTACCATACTATAAAATTATTTCAAGTTTATTTTAAAAAAAATTAATTTATTCC
This sequence comes from Bacillus rossius redtenbacheri, assembly GCF_032445375.1. Lineage (NCBI taxonomy): Eukaryota > Metazoa > Arthropoda > Insecta > Phasmatodea > Bacillidae > Bacillus > Bacillus rossius. Next base: position 27,740,556 of record NC_086336.1, on the reverse strand, counting down.
TATGTCTTTGTCTAAAGAAAATTTTAATACTCCTACGCATAACTCCGAATGATAAAATTATTGTTAGTTGGTCAAAAATTCACTACTTCCTTAGTAGGCATAATATGAAAAATCGTTATAAATTATTGAATGCTGGATGCATTGAGTTAAAAACATTCGAAATATTTTCGCTGCGTGTGATATGAAAAAAAAATTGTTTTATCAAGCATTTTATAATACTGGAGAACATATCCGAGTAGGATGTTATTAACATTAAGTTTTTGAAATATACTAGAATTTAATAGAAGGTTTCAGAACATTTCCATAACAAGTATGTACTTCAAAATCTACCTATACCTGTAGTCTGTGCCGAAAGGTATTTTTTCACTTTCCTTGATTCAACTGTCTCGTAGTTGTCAGGCAGTCTACTGTGATTCATCTGGGCTGTTTTATTTTAACACGATTCAATTAACTCGCTATATTGTCTGTCTGTTTGTTTGTCTGTTCGGTACAAATATGATCAGGGAGAAACTGAAATAAACCTGGAATTTGCCACAGTATCTGTCATATCATAATCTCATTAAGATGTTAAAATCGATTGCAAATATTTGATACACGCTAAGACTAAAAATCAGAACTTATTAATCATATATTTATTTTAATAGACGACGTTTTTTTTTAAACGGACTAAAAATATAAAATAATTTTTCCTAGCCCCATACAGATTTAAAACCCCGAAAAGATTCCTAACTTCATTAAATATTGTCCTTTAAATCAGAAATTTCTAATATCTATTGAATAACTTGGATGATTTAAAACGAAAAACGTGTGGCGCATGTAATAAGCTACACAATTGTTGCATGAAGAGTTCCCCTAATTCAAAAACAATTTTATCGCACTACAAAACTTATGAACTGTTGCGTCAGTTTTTTTTAACGACATATACTTTTTACACTCATTACTATTATAAATTGCATGCGCCCCCCACGTTTTTCGTTTAAAATATTACAGTTACTTTCAAAGATATGAAAAATTCACAATCACAAATTTTTTAGGAAGTTATTGGGTTAGGAATCTGTATGGGGCTGGGAGTAATTTATTATACTATTTAGTCCATTAAAAAAAATAATGTATTACGATTTTTTAATTTAATTATTTTTCCCAATATCTCCTTACAAAGGATTCTTTGTTCGATTTCTGTATCAGCTAATTTTGGTTTGTTTTCTACGTGTTTTTATTTTTATATTTATTGTTACTATTTAAATTAAAATAACCTCATAAATATTTGTTTCAAACAGCATGCAGTTAGCAGACCTTTTTTCTAGATCTGTGTTCGTGGCCAGCAAAGATGGAGTAGCTGGATTGTACGCAAACAGCAGGTGGAACGGGTTGGTGGAGATGGTGCGAAGCAATCAGGTTGACGTGGCCGTGGGGGACTTCACCATGACCGTCAATAGGTCCTCCGTCGTCAAATACGCCCTGCCTCTCGTGCGTACGAGGTAAAGTCACAGGATAAAAAAATAAAGAAAAATTGAGCTGTACTTTCAGTACTCGCCAGTGAGTTGTAATATCAACCTATATCCAGATAACGAGAAATTTCATGTGTTATCATGTGGCAAATATACTTAAATAACGAAACTAGGACACGAAAGTTAACGCTAAAATTCTTTAAATTAATGCCGAGCGTGATAAATGTACGCAAAATGTATTTTAAACTGCATTTATGGACGCGAATCACACGTAGTTACCGCATCAGCCGATAGCTACGTCAAATAGAGAATCATTGGATTGTCTATAACAGAAATTCTAAACTGTATAGAAAAACGGTTCTGATAAAAAAGATTAAAAAAAAAACACAAACCCCGACAAGGAATTTGAAAGTACTTCCCATCTTGTTGAAATTCATTAACCAGTTTGGCTTTGTGAACTTTATTTTCCACCATCCGCCACATATGATACCACCGTGGTTCCACATTTCCGTTCAATGCGACTTCCATCGCGTTTGTGAAATGACTCCTAACAAATGCCTTATAATGAGAGCTAAGATTTAACACATCAAATACCTCGTAGAAGAATATATCCTTCCACGTACTAGGTCGTTTATTGTTGGCATGTCCGAGTTTCCAAGCAGTACCAATATTTATGATAGTTTGTTACAAATTTGTAAAAATTAGTGCCGAGGCAAAAGGCTTATATTTGATGTGTGGTAAACTAAAATAGTCATACTAATAAGTAATTCCACATTTGAAAATACATATTAAAGCTTCACTTTTATTGTTTAAAGATAACCATATTCTCCTGCTTGATTTCCAGTCGGTTTAGTAGCACAGCAATCCATCGCGCGCTTGTTTTTACCAATCTTTTCACTGGAAAAATATAGATTATTAATTTTTTTAATAACATTATACTTTAATAATGTTGTATCAGCTCAATAATTTAAAGGTAATTTGAGGTCATATTTACAAAATGATTTCAAACGAGCAGTATAAGTCATCCAAGATGGTGGCCATAACGAAACGTGCCAAATTACTAGAATTCAATATAGTGGTCATAATGATATGTGCAACTGTGATTTTTAAAGATTTTTTATAAAAAATATATATTTTTTATAAATTTTAAAATGGTTTTCATTAAAATCGTATAATATATAAAGATTGCTAAGATGGTGGGGATGTGACATCGTACTAGATGACGATATATACCTTGTCATAAGTGGTGGGAGGGAGGTCAGTCTGCCGATAGCTTCTGTGGAGGAAGGACCTGTCACCATATTTTTTTGATATCGTCGGATTCGAACCGAGGACTCCGAGCTTTATGAAGTAAGTGTACATTATTTTTTAGATATATTTTTTAAATAGTTTTTTATTAAATTCGAATAATTAATTTTGTTATGAATTTTAAAATTTTTCCTGATTTATAACATAAAAAATTAGGGATTTTCAAGATGGCGGCCGTAACGAAAATTGCAACATTTGTTTTTTTTAATATTTTTATCAAAATTTTATTAATTGAATTTTTTTATTAATTTTAGAGTTTGTTCATTACAATCGGATAGTAAATAAAGTTTTTCAAGATGGCGGCCGAAATCTAAATTGCAACGGTGATATGATTCAAAATGGCGGAATGTTCGAGAAAACCAAATGGCGAGTATGACGTCATCGAATATGGCGGATCCAAGATGGTTGTTCCAAGATGGCCGCCAAGGTCAAGGTTATCCAAGATGGCCGCCGTGACGTCGCAATCCAACAATGGTGGTCGGCTCCACGTCCCCACACCCAGAACCCAGTGCCCGGACATACTATTATATACTACTAAGACGTTTATGGAAAAACAAAATGATTTTATTTTAAATAATTCAACGTTAAATTTCGTGTCCGAATTTCGTATTACAACTTGAAAAACATAGTAACCAAGGCTAGATATCCAAAAATCTATAGCGAGTTTTGAAAGACTCGCTCGCATTTTCTTGGTTTGCTGTATCTCTGCTTTGGGTGAAGTGAACAGGTGATTGAAGCCTTGTTGTGGCGCAGCTTCAACGTGTTCATCCGCACGCCGACGCGCCTGGCGACGCGCTGGGGCAGCATCGCGGCGCCGCTGTCGCCGCGCATGAACTGCGCCCTGGCGGTGGCGCTGCTCAGCCTGGCCGCGCTGCTGGCCGCCTGGGCGCGCGTCGCCGCCGGGCTCGGGAGACAGGACGCCGCCGTCCGGGACCCGCTGCTCTGCGTGGTCGGCGCCATCACCACCAGGCGTACGTCCTTCCTAGTCGGGGATGCATGTGTGTTAGTGAGGCAGCAGTTGGCGCGCAGTCTTCGTCCTTACGCTTACCCGGGCACACGCACGGTGCGCAGAGCTTCAGGAAAAACTACGCGAATTGAAAACTACTCAATTTTTCCGAATGGTGTCTGCTTACGAAAAGCATTTAAGAGTTTGTTGAGATACGAAGAGTACTTTTGATTTCGGATTAAGTTTTTAAAATATCTTTTTAGAAGACTTAAAATGGCTAAAACACATGTTTTAAAAGTAATATTTAGGCGTAAAACAACCAGTACAGATTCTTGAAAGCACTTAAGTGACTTGCATTATATCTTTATCTTCATTTTTTTGGAGTGACGGTTTAGATGGGGTGAGATGCCGTTTCCACACATGGCAGTTCGAAATAAGTGTACTCGAGTCAAAAGTCCTATGTGATGGGAAGCCATCAACCAGTTTATCATTCCATCAGATCTGACTGTTCAGTCCACCGTCCTTGAATACACACGACAGTTCCGACTGTTCAGTTACAACTGATAAGTCCGAACTGACAGTTTTGACTGACCGTGTGTGTGGGGATTTTAATGGGGAATGTCCCGTTTCAGGTCTTTTATTTATATTTACGTTAAACACGGTTAAACTTGTAGACTTTTTGAATGGCCGAACTTCAACAAAAAATATATATGCAGTTCAGACTTTTTGCATAATTCGCTGAGAAAGTTGCATTTTTAATATATTTTTGCATTATGGATTAGGAAAAATGGAAATGCCAGTGGTTACTGCATGGCATGGTATAAATTTCTTTCAGAAAATTAATTTTATTTTAATAAGCATTTTCAAATCCTAAAATTTTTTTGAATTTAAAAATGGTAGGTAAAATTAAATAATTTTTCAATAGAAAACATTTTTATCAGGAAAATTTAATTCTATAAAATTGACTAGAAAATTCCAATCTTATATTTAATTTTATTCTCCTTATTCACAAAGCATAAAAACGTTAAAAATTGCACTTTTATAACTAATTATGCAAACAAAATTGCGATTTGAAAGTTCAGCCACTTTAAATGTATGGAATTTTACCGTGTGGAACGTAATTATAAAATATTGATCTGGAACGTTACATACACTTTTAAATCACCTTCTTCTAATGGAGTCTGGAGGTCAACATAGCCAGCTCTGGGCCTGATGTTACAGCATGGAAAGCTTCTTCTTTCTTCTTCTGATGAAGAACTTTGTAGTTTAAAATTTTCAAACCCTCAGAGTATGCTTAAGAGACGGCTATATAGATACGCACACACACACACACATATATATATATATTTATATACACTTATATATATTGGTGTGTGTGTGTGTGTGCGCGCGCCTGTGTTAGGAAATTTCTGGGAATAAGCAAGCTATTTTTGTTAAGGAACACAAGTTACAAGCACAAACGTTTAGCAAGCAATCTGAAATTTCGCGCGCTTTGGGGCACAACGTAGCTGGCTTTAATTGGCTAACTTCAATTCTTTTGGACTTATTATAGTTGTAATAAATATTATTTACAAAAAAATTTATTTAAGTTTATTTAGCAGTATACATATTCCCACATTTTAATTCTTTTTAATTCATTTTAATAGTTATCTCAGAAGGAAATTTCAACCATATAATTAAGAGCCAGAAGCTATCCCAAAAAGTTTCAACCATACAATACATGTAGCTCTGTTTAGTTGTAATTTTTGATCTAATTTGATTAATGCTACTTTTGCTGCTATTTATGAAAACCAAAATTTGTTAATGTTTTAAATATAATAATGTTATTTAAAATCATAAAATTAAATTTGTTCAGGCTTTATTCATTAATGAATTTAAAATATATGGGACACCTTAAACGTCTGCTCTAGAACTATATAAAATATTATAGAATTACAGCTGTAATCAAAAACATTTTAAAAGTAGTGACGCGAAAATTCATCGTGGTAATTTGACTGTATTTGACAGATGGGTTAGATGGGTATTATTAGCCCGAATATTACTTCCAAATTTCTTAGTAAAATAAAATCGACAAATAACATTAAAACAGTGTTCGATTAAATAATACTTTCAGAAATTATTTTTTGACTAAGCTATTTAAAACTTTTCAATCCAAACCTCATTTTAATATGAAATAAATTTGGATGCTGGATGAAAATAATTAAATCGAAATAATCGTTGTGCATTTATTTCTTTTAAATAATCTATATTCATAACTTAAAACTACACTCGTAACATAAAATAGGTATTATAATTCTGTGATTTAAAAATTTTTAGAAACACCAATTGCTTTTAGTTAAAAAATTATTTTGCAAACTACATTTCATATAGCCTACTTTATTTTAACTTATTAAAACTTTTAAGCGGTTTAGTAGCCCATTTCCATGTGGTTTTTCCTAACTTTAAAGATTCGTTGTGATGGAAACGGACGCCATTTACATTTTCGCGTGGCACGATTCTGATTGGTTAACTCCGTCCAACATAGAACCTAAATTCTAACCTGTTCTAAGTGCAATATATATGATGTAAACTCAAGTCATTCAATTTGTCAAACCAATTTGTCTGAACTAGTGACTTTTTAGTGACGTCATAAGCATCCAACATTATTTGACCACATATTGGAAGGTGTTGGAAGCGAATGTTTGAGAGCGAGACTGTGACTGTGTTATCAGCCAGGGGAATGGTTCATACCCCTAAGTACCGCCGCTGCCGTAGAGTATATGAACATATAGCAACTGGGAAGGAATAGGCGAAATGATTCTGCAACGGTTCACCATTGCCTTTCGAAAAGTGTAGTTGAATAGAGATCACAGTACCAAGTCCTGAAACTGCGAATTTAAAGATTTCCGAGTCGGCCTGGAATACAACCATGAACCTTTGTTTCAGAAGCCAGAAGTTATAACCTCCGATCAAATTTTGTTTATGATTTATTATATAAATGAGTTTAACTCATAACGGTATATCATGCTCAACCTCTTTTTAAGGGAGAAAAATCTCTAGTGCAATATAATATTAAACAATTACTAAAGGGAATAGAAAATTATTAAACAAAATACTATTCAATTTGTTTTCTCTAATAGTCCGTTTAAATCATGTTTAAATACAATAATTTTTATATAGTCATTTTATGCACTTTTTGTTCTTTTTACACTTCGAAAGAGCCCCTATCCCTCTTGACCTTGCTCCCATTTGACAATATACTAACAAGGTTGACATAAATTAACATTGGACAATCTAATGACAGTGTGACAGATATATGACTAATTTAGTTTTAAATATTTTACGCAATTCCTTAACCGCGAATCGAACAAGAACCCTTCACGCCGAAGTTCAGCATGCATCTAACTGCGCTACGGAGGTCAGCACGTCGGATACTGACAGGTTGCCCTGGGTGTACTTCACCGTGTTAACGTCTATTTAACTCTAAATCGTCACGTAACATCACATTCCACATCGATTGGTTCTGCCGCAAACAGGCGCAATTAATTACTGCTTCAGCACACGACCACCAAAAAAGTGAAACACACGCACCAGGCTAAAGCCTCCACTGTTATCTACACAGAAGCTTAAAGGTGAACTGGTATCTGACGTGATCACCTAATAATGCTCTCAGGGATAATCGCACGTATACATAGTTCTAGGGCATCAATTCCAGCCTGGCTACATGCACGTGGGGGAAAAGGAATGAACATTAGGGCTGGCTTAGAGACTTTACCACCCCCTTTCCCCCGGGGGGGAGAAGGTGAACTCTCGATGACGTGCCTGTCCCTCCAAGGTGGTTACAATACACTACACTTTGTTACACCTAACTACAATCGAGTTTTCCCGAGTATAACTAGCCAGTTTTAAAAGTCCATGTAAAGTTTTTTTTATTATGCCCGTAATTCACAGGAAAATAACCGTATTATGGCCACGTGACTAGGCCTCCAAAAATTTTTTAACAGCTTCATACTTAAGAGAGCCAACACACTTGAATTAAGATCAACGCATTAGTCAGGAATTTTTTTGTGTTGAAATTTATTCCCTACCCAAGGTTTCATGATTTGGTATCTTTATGCTGTCGTCATACAACTTAATGTAGAAGTAATTTTTACATAACATTTGAATTGTTATCGCACGGACACTGTGTGGTTAGCCAGAGCTGAAATTTTTTTTTAAAATTTAAACTCAAGAGATTATTATAAATATGAAAACAAAATGTATTAATATTTTGAATGCATTGTAGGTATACATGCAATATAAGAGAAATATAATAAGGAACTAAAAAACGATATCTCTGCAGATCAATGAGAAATTATAAATTTAAATAGAACTCTGTACTTTAAAATGCAAGAAAAAATGCTTTAAATTATGCATTGTGAAACCTGCCTGTCAAAAATATTTATATTCCGCTGCAGCTAATTGCTCGTTTAAGTGAAACGTGTTGTGATAAGTGACTGGAAAGTCATGAAATATTTAGCCCTCGAAACATTCACGTACCAATTTCAAAGCAGGGATGAATTTGGTAGTAATATGAAGGTTGAATTTGAACGATCACATGCTCGAAACTTTCGTCAAATATTAAATGAGAGGCCTTAGTGAATATTGCTATAAGTGGCCGAATAAGAACTTGTGACAATCATGTGCATTATAGGCACCTTTTTAATTATAAAATAATTGAGTTTTTTTATTTTTTCTACTTAAATTATTTGCCCCCTGCCATTATATTAAGCCCAGTGTACGGCTGGGTCAATTCTTTTGTAGCGTGTTTCTTTCCTCTCCACCCACCCCCCAATCGTTCAAACCTTTAGCTCTCTCGCCGAAGCTGCGCTAAGCAGCCATCTCCTATAGTTCCCGCCTCCAGCCATGCCCGGCGTCTCAAAACCATACACGATTTCGTGACTAGAAAAGCTGTGGCGAGCACTGGCGTCGCTCCCAACGGACTTCGTGGAAGTATGGCCATCAGCAGTCTTCAAGCTGAAGCAGACACGTAGCGGCGTTCGTTCGCCGCGAATTTCCATCGCCCAAGCGGAAATTTCCCCTTTCCCCGCGCCGAGAAGCCTGCCTGAGGTGACCCCGGTCGGTCATACACTCCTCTAGGTCTCTATTCCCGCTCAAGGCTTTCCCCCACCACAGGGCCGCCATCTTGGGGAGGCCCTTCAAAAAGCCAGAAGTGACCGCTCACCCCATCTACCGAGAGCTACCACAACTAACCGTGTGTACTTCACCCGGACCGCCGCCAGAGCGCAGCTCTGTCCACCTCCCCTTTTTGCGAGGCAACTCGCAAGAGTCGACCATGCGCTCGAGGGTTCGAGAGATCGAAGAGTCCCCCTCCACCTGGACCCAAAGGGCAGAGCCCCCGCTTTTAAATTAGGAAGTCCTCCTCATCGAGAAGGATTCTCTGGGCAGCTCTTCAGCAGAGCAGATGGGCGGGCTTCTCCGCTGACCCGCACCTCACTCGCTTTTAGCCGAATTCCGTCATCCGCCTGCGGAATGTAGTTACCTACATTAAAGGCACCATGACCTTATTAGTGTAGTTTTACTTTTATCTTCAGTGGTCTGCCCAGAACGGTTAGAATAAATTTTGTTATTTGATTCTGTATTTATTGAGCTCCACGAACATGGCTTCCGAGAACGACCGCGTCTTCGCGCGACGGGTACCAACCCGGTACCGAGACGGCTGAGTGCTTCCCGCTTCGGTAGGTGTTCACCACTGCCCCTTTTTGATTCCACCCCTTTACGAGGGCGAATTACGCCCCTCCCTTAATCGCCTACAGATCAGGCCTAATTTGTTTGATTGGTTTAGTCTGTAGGCGGGTTCAAGAGTACCGCCAGGATACCACCAACCTGACGGCTCCAGGAGTGCAGGCCAAGCCTGCAGTGTTCAGCCCCATTAGCCGGTCATCAACTGGGCAGAGAATTTCTCACCTTCCGCCAGCAACATTCCCCAAATAAAATCCACAAGTGCCAGATGGGAGACAAAATTTAGTTTGTTTTTAAAAATGTATTTTAATTTTATAAATGTTTATTTTTGTTTTTAAGCAAGGATTTAACTTTAATGTCTAACAGTTATAATTCTGTGTAGGGCCCGGGCCAACTTAACTTCTGTTGTTGTTTAAGAAATAATGTTGTATATTACTATTCAACTAGCTATCTGAAAAGAAAATAATTTGAATGATTTAATTTAATAAATCCAAATAGGAATCCTAGCAACAGAAAACTTGACTTTTTATTTAAGCTTATAACCAAACGATCCTCTAGCTCCTTGTAAGCTATTCAGAGGCTGTGTGAATTTTTCTTGTACACTCTCTCTCGTGCACCTCTGTTATTCTTTTTGACCTGTTTGTTTCCAGCAATTTCACGTAATTCATATTTCCATTTTAAAGTGTTTCCTAATTTTGAGAATGAACTTAAATAACTTTTACAAGACACGAGAGGGGCGTAAAACTGGTAGCAGAGAATGGTTTGGTTATAGGCTATAATTCAAAATAAAAAATTTATTTATATAAATAAATTAAAATATTTTTTTGTACTCCTAAAATTGTTATGTACCGTTTAATTGTTAGTCGTCAGCTGACACCAAACCCAGATTCACCAAAAGTGTTTTAAATTAAAATTTATCTCGCTCTATTTTATGTTGCGCGCAAGGTGTTGTGCCCACGTAACCCCTCTTGCTCCCACAAGGTCACGCGTGACTCCCGCGCGACGCCACACCAGCCGGCGGATGCGCCTTATCTTTCGCTACTCCAGCGTGGTCCTCTCCACCCCTGCCCCCCTTTTCAACTTGCCTGTCCGAGTGCAGTACAGCCTCACGCCAGGTCATTAGTCTTCTAACCTTGTAACGCCATGGTTTTTTTAAGACCGACAATTTTATAATATATATTTCCCTGGGACCTTCCCTTTAAGTTAAATTGTTTCTAGTGTTTTAATGATCCGCGTTGGTGTATAACTCGGAACTACTCAAGCAAAAATTATATAGTCAATGATTTTGGGCACAAACTTAAGAATAAAAATTAACAAAAAGCAATTTTTTTTCTATAGTCAGTAATTTGCCATGCACAACTCAAAGAAACATTATAAAAAAAAATTTATGTGTTTTATTTAAATAAAATTACTATATTTTTAGCATTTAAAGCTATACACTCATTTACTTAAACAATACGTTAGTTAATTAGTCGCCCTTAATATCAAATGCTTTTCGGACATAGTTTTTGCAAGAAAAGTTTTGAAAACTATTTAACAATTTTATATTAAAAAAAAATCTAATCCAAAGAATAAAATATAAAGAAATTAGATAATTTACATAATGAAGTGCACTATTCTACAGAAATATTTAAACAAATACTGAACATACTTTTATAAATTGATGATAAAGAGTTATTATTTGATTACCTAACAAAAATATTTAAAACTTAATTTAATTTACAAATTAAAATTCATTTAAGTGTGAAAGCAATTAATCAGAAAGCACATAACTATACACGGGTGTCATCTCACTGATACACAACTAAAAACCGATAATTACAAATCGTTTTGAAACGCATCTCGAAAAACGTGTGAACGCAAAGTGGGTAAAATTTAAGAAGGCTAATAATTCAAACACAATTAATTAAGCCAGGCATATTTTGAAGACCACTGTGTTTACAACTCTGTCTAACAAGCCTAGTTGTTGATTTAACTTTACTATCATTACTAGTAATTATGAGTTACTGCCTGTAATCTATTCCCAAACGTCTCTTAAAGTCTTTGTTAGGCCAGAAATTTTCTCATGAGATATTGTTTTAATTCGTTTTTTAAAGGACAAGTGAATGATAATTATTGTGAACTTTGCATTACATGTTACTACTTTAAGATATTATTTAGTTAATATCTATAGAGAAAATTTCAGACCAAACAAATAACAAGGCAGCTACCTGTATCACGCTGAATATACAGGAAAAGCTCCCACATAAAACAATTACAATCAATTAAAATAAAATGTGAGAACGAGCTTTAAATCACCTGTATGAACAATAATAAATAAAATTGTACGTTTCGTATTCTTTGCAACGTTAGAGCTATATCAGCATTGAAGTCCAAGCTGTTTTCTGGAAAAACTTCACCAAAAAACCTACCTTTTATAGCCACACAATAATTCATCACATTCGAGTGGCGAGTAGCCGGTGCCGTTAATGGATCGCTCTAATCCTATAAAGACTGGAGACCGAAACTTTTATGCTATTTATTTTCACGATAAGAACAAATTCACGTATATCTCTAGAATGTCTTTGATTGGCCGACATTTTATGTTGATGTATCCTAACCAATGGGAAACTTTCAACCTATTCAGATGAGTTCCTAATGCGGACAGCACAGTCAGCGACTAGTGCGTCGTGGAACTGACACTGCTATCATTGATTAGATCATTATATGGATTTTTGAAAGGAATACATATCTTCTTTTTTACTGAAGTTAAGAGTTTTAACTAAGTGGTTTTTTGTTTACTTGTTTGACAAGTATACGTGGTGATAAAAAGTGAATATTTTTTAAGTGAATGATTACGAATTTAAATGAACAGAACATTTCATTTTGTAACCAATCTGTTCGAATGAAGTCAGTCACTTTATCCAAAACTCTTATGTGCATCACGCAACGATACAAAGTGTTAGCAAAACTCTATTCTCGAGCTGAGGATGACCTGGGCTGGAATTGCGATCCGTCATTTAGAGTAAGATTTCCTATGGTTTCCTAAAGCGCTCCGTGCTAATTGTGGGAAGGCGAAAGCATATTTATTTCAAAATATTTCTGCTTCGGTGTACATGAATGTCAACGTTACCAATGACCTAAATATTGATGTAAAAAGCGACCAAAATGTACCTATACAAGAAAAATTGTGCCAGTTTCCGTTTGCGGCGAAGATAAATGGTTTTGATATGTTGTATGTTCAGGTGCCTGCCTGGATAGGCCACCAAATCACGGTTAAGATAGTTTGGTGCCTAGCGTTTAGGGGCCCTTAGTGCTTCCGCGGGTTTAGAGACCCTGCGTCCAGCAGTGATAGGGGTCACATGCCATATTTACTTTTTAGTTTTTTGAAGTTTTGCTTACGTTATGAAAAAATGGTGAGGGCTAATTTTTTTTTGATGCGCCCACAGCATGCATCATATATTGAAAGGACGAAAAAAGGTTACATACAAATAACCATTATATGTGTTTTTAAATCACTTAGTGTTTGATATAAACTGGTTTAAAAAATATATATCTATATTAAATATAAGTGAAGAAATTGTGTTAAGAAACTGTTTCAAGTGTATTTATGTAAGTTAGGTTATGTTCCCGTAATTATTAAGATGTCAGGTTGCTTGTAAACTTTTTTGTCGCTTTCAGGGAGTGTCTGTGTAAGGTTTACTAGACACCTAGCCATTCTCATGGGAGTGTTTGTGAGGTTATGTTTCCGTATGTATATTTTTTCATTATAAATTATTACCAATTATATTTTTATTAAATTAATAAATAAGAATATACATTCAGCACAGTTATTGATTTTCATTATTTCTTAAAAATATTGGCTATTATTTTACAAAATTGAATAATTAATATCTATGTTATATTTTTATATTAATATTGAATACTGAATGATAATTATTTTTTTCATTTTATTAAATTTTATTTTTGAAAAAAAATATTTTAAAATCACTCCAATACTTTTATTTTTTATTTGTATTAATATTGTGCATACAAAATTAAAGTAATTTTTTTTTCTCTGCCAAGTAAGAATATCTTCTACTGCTCTTACATAAGTACACGAACCTATTATTTTTTGTAATTACCTTTATTTAAGGTCGCGGGTTGAAATTTTGCAGAGTTGTTGAAATCAAATTTAGGGACTTTACTGACGGGACTCTGGGCTGGCTGCTCTGTTCACTCGTCAGCGCAAGTGGCGTGACCATGTAATTGGGGCACGGGGCCGGCGCGGCGCGCTGCGGGCTTGCAGAATTTTGTTTGTTTGTTTGGCCGCGCGCTGGCGCAGCCACGGGCCGCAGTTACTGGGGCGCGCTGTCGTAACAAGCCGCGCGGTGTGGCCTGCACATTGGGGTAGAGGGGGGGTAGTCTTCCCAGATGTTCTAGTTAGTTGTTTAGTAAATTTGACTTCAATAACGAGCTTTTGTTATGGTAGGCGCGGCAGGGCGCGCGAATTTAAGCGCAAGTGAGTGATGACTCGGGGCTCACTCAGGCGGAGGCTATGCGTCTCACCTGTGGTCACGAGTTGTTAGTTCGTTCGTGATGTAGGAATTCAAGCTTTCGGGCGGAAGCTATGGCCGACGCCAGAGGCCACGAGTCGTTTAATTTAAGTTAGGTCATAATGTAGTCATCTTCAAGCTTTCGGGCGGAGGCAATGGCCCTTGTCACTAGTCGTTTAGTTATAATTTTTTAAAATGTAATGTTCGTTCGGATTTTAAGGGCAGGAGAGGCCCCTACGTTAGTTTTAAGTAATCGATCAAGAAAGGCTTTTCGGAAAATGTGAGTATGGACTTATCTTTGTTTTAATTTTAAGTATTAATTATGATTTGAGGTATTCGGAAGGACTAGGGAAGTGTTTAGTGAAGTTCTCTCATTCTCTCTCTTGTAAGGTCGTTCAATCGTTAAGGAAGTAAAGAGATTATTGTTTTAAATTGTAATCCCGCTATTTAAATGTTCTTTAAAATGATGTTGAGTATTTGACTTTAAGAATAAAATAATTTTAATTAAGTATTATGTTATTTTGCAAAATCTCCTTAGTTCAGCTCTCACCAGACATCCTGTACGGGATGACGAACCTATGATCCTAGGTACAGTAAAGTATTTTATGAAGTTAAGACTAGTTGATGCCAAGCGAGTTGTTTCTATGTAAAGAGCTACGATTCTCTCCCCCCTCTGAAAGTGAGACGTGACAGAAATGGCGGTGGCACCGGCTAGGTGCACGTGACAGAAATGGTAGAGTTCGCCGGATAGGTTCTATTTCTGGAGAGAGAGAGAGGTAGATTTTTATGTTTATTATTAAGTTAGTTTCAGCTTCTGATAGCAGGTTATTAAGAGTTTACTTGAGGAGAGGATTACGGAATTTTAGTCTATAGTGGAGGAAGTCTTTGAGATTTTTTTTTTGACGTAACAGATGTTTATTTGAGTATACTTGTAAGGATAAAGTTTATAGTGATAAGTTGTTTTAAGTCGTTGAATTTATTGTAGATTTATATCGGGGATTATTACGTGAGGAGAATACGTTATAAGTTAAATGCTTATTAGAGATAATGCAAGTGGTTTAATTTAATTGAAGTTCATTTTAAGATTGTAGGTTAAGAGAATTATAATTTAAAATAAAGTTTTTTGTCGTAAATAGGAATTATTTTCAAGAGAAGTTTGTTTTGTTTTCGTGCGCGTAGGAGACGAGACGTACGAATTAAATCAGTCGAGGGAAGGATAAACGTTAGAAAGGAATTAAAAAGAAAACGAGAGTTTATGTAAAAGAGAGTTATAGAATTTATAGTGATGTTTTGTTTTAATTAGAAAAATGTTGAGAGTTGTTTCAGAACGACACGTCAGTGGACGTGGCAGAGTGAACACGTGACGGGGAGGTGCTGAGACCTAGCGGAGAACGGAGGAACCGCAAGCGAGGGTTGGCGCACCTGATGGAATTCGGTGACGTCACGGGCTCATACGGAGACGTGGACGGCCGTGACCTTGTTTTGATCAGCTGTACGGTAACTTAGCGATAAGAAAATAGACTATTGGTTAAATAAATTTAAATTTAAGTGTGTTTTAGAAGAAGAGGAACTTTCAGTATGTAAGTAATTTATTTTAAGAAGTGTATGATGTATAGGCTAGAAGTGTTTCGTTGTAAGTTGTTTATGTTTTTGTTAGTTAAATTCTACCTCGGTTTTAAAAATATTTTTTTGGGATTTGTAAACATTATTAAGGAGGTACACTATAAAATCGATAAGCATTGAGAAAACTGGGAAGGCTAGATTTTGTGTGTAGAGGGAATTTACTCCAAAAGAACAGAGAGACAAAATTAATGTTTTCATTAGGGCGAGGGACCCTAAGGTGAGGCGTTGTGTCCCTGGGAAGAAAGGGAATTGTAGCGCAGACCATAGGAGATGGGCTGACTACGGAATTAAGGGTCAGGAGAATCCTGAGAGTTGTGAGTAGTTTGGGGCAGGAGTTCCCCATGGTAGTACCGAAGTGGCTATCCTGTATGGGATAGGGTACCATTTCAATGAAGTTTGTTGGTGGGGTTAGAATCCCTTGTTGTGTAGTGGGCCTATAGCAGATAGGCACTACAGTGAATTTGGTTATTTTGTGAGGTAAATTCCCTGGAGGTTAAGTAAGATTGGATTCAGTTAGGAAGGAGGGAAATGAGAAACATTGCTGTAGAGAGTTAGTGTACTTGCCTAATGTGAAATTGAATTTTAATAAATTAATTAATGAGAAAGTTTTTTCTGGTCAAATAATAATGGAAGGGAATTAATTAATTTTTTTGAGTAAGGTGTTTTAAGTAATGAAATAAAATAAGGTGAAGTAATTTGAATAATTGGGGAGGAGTTTCTTTAAGAGTTTAGATAATTGTTTTTGAATTTATTGAGATATTCAGCCAGTGAAGTTTGAGTGTGAGAGATACAGTGAGATTTTAAGGAAATCGGTTGTTTATTAATTAGGACAAATGAGATTTTATGATTAAGAGTCAGTAAGCATAGTTAAAATTTACGACATGATATTTGTTGACAGTTTACAGTTATTAAGGAGAAAACAGAGTAATCTATTTATTTTTATTTTAATGGTTTGAAGATAAGATTATGAATTTTTTTTGGAAGTTTCTTTGGCATGTTGGAATAATTTTTTTTGATTTTTAGAATTTACAGAGAAAATTTAATTGATTTACATTAGTTTGGAAGTATGGAGGTTTAGTGTTCGATTAGCCCTAACTTGATGGTCGGATCCCAAAAGAATGCCGTAAAACCGATAGCCAATTGAGAGGAATGCGGTAGGCACTTGTGTAGAGAGGGGTTGTGGGAAAACTCCTTGGGACTGATGGCAGATCAGGGGCCCTAAATAGTGTGTGATGCTGTAAAACCAGTGCAGGGAAAGCCTGGTATGCTTAAATTTTTGGGCACAGGTTAGGTAAACCTGGGGTTCCATGGGATTTAGTCATGTTAGCTGCTGTGAGACATTAAGATTTCCAGGCTCCATAGTAAATTCAATGTAAATTTTTGTTTTCTTAAAATAATAAATTTGTTTTTAATTTTTTTGAGATATTTGATTTGTAACAGTGAATACAGACCCCGAGGAATAAGAGTTGTCATGCTGTGAGAGGAGAAGGTGGTAGGCCTAAAAGGGTACAGGCACCACAGAGGTTATGTGCATTGCATAATTTAAATATAAGGAAACTTGAGAATTTGAAATTTTGTTGTTGGTTTGTACACCCATAAGAAGAGTATAGGCAGAATTTTTATTGTTATGAGATGTCTAATTTAATTGAAAAGAAGAAAGTTTAAAGATGCAAGGTAACATTATTATTGTAATAATTGAAAGAGATTAAGAGGTAGAGAGAAATAGGCAGTTTTTGTTTGTAAGTACTAAAGTTTACATATAGAAATTTAGTAACTAAGAATGAATAATAAGTTAAGTCTAGTGTAAAAGTTTTTTTAAGTTTGTTAAGTTAAGAGTCACAAGTAAATTTTTTTTTTAGAGAGAATGTCTTTGATAGGAAGTATTAGAAACTTATGGGAATTTTAGGGTAACATAAATAATGTAGGTAATGAATAATAAATATATGGTAGGTCTTAAGTTAAGATTAACATTTGAAGCAGAATTTAATTAAGAAGAACAAAAATAAATAGGCCTAATGAAAAGAACAAAAAAAGGATTTTATGGTAAAGCATTTTTTTTAAGTAATAAACAATGAATAATAATGTTGTTTCAGGGTAATGTGTACTAATAATACAATTTTTTTTTTAGGACCAAAGAACAGGAATTATGTAATTTAAATTAACATGTATTTTTGAAACTGTTACAGATTCCTTAAGATGAGCTGAGCAGCAGTCCAGTTTACAAGATGACAAGAGTTCGAGAGACAAGATACAAGATCACTGAAACAAGAGCCAAGACTGAAGATTCAAGAGAAGAGAAAGCTGGCAGCCATGGACTTACAAGTGGAGATTAATAAGGTCATGTAAAGTTTTATTTTTTTTTATGGAAGACAGTAACTGGAGTTTTTTTTGTTATAAACATTATTTACAGAACTTTTTAGGTTATAGTAATGTAATGGAACTAGTGAGTTGTGGTAGCTGTCAAAAAGAACTAATACCTTAAGTTTAATTTTTAAAGTTAATTTTCTTAATTTACAGAGGGATTAGTAGTTTTTTTTAAACCTTATTTAGGTTGGAATTTAAATACAATAGCTTATTATAAATGTGTACGAACAGTTCAAGTTCACAGTACTGATAGGTAGGTCAGATGATCTTATTGATTTTGATGATTTGTTGTTTTGAGTTGATTTTTAAGTGTTGTGAATTAGACAATGAAATAGTTCTGAAAACTTAAATTATTTCAAGCTAAGAAATAGTAAAGTTAATTGTAACTCAAAGGACACCAGAATTTAATTTTTTTTTGAATTAGTAATGTTTGAAAATTTTATACTTTACAAGAAAGGTTATAAACAAACAGATCGGATGGAACAAGGATGCAGTAAATCACAATTTCATTTAGAATTATTGATTTGCTTTTGAGGTTATGAAGGAAAAGTAGCTATAATTTAAAAATTTGAATAAAAATGGTTTTTTTTTAATTTGTTTGAAATAGAAAATTTAAAAGTTAATTAGTCATGATCTAGGTGGGTGATGGGGTGGGAATTGGCCACTCTTTTTCCCTATAACCTCCCTAACATGGCCTTCTATTACATCTAACAGAAAAAAAAAGAAGAAAAAGAAGACTTATTATTAGTTAGAATGTTTCTTTCATGAAGATACCTGATGAACTTTTACTGTTTGGAAGAATAGAAGCAAGGTTAGTCAGATATTTTTACTCAGAAGAAGAAGAAGATAAAGCAGTTTTATGACTCGACAAGCCAGAGATTGGTGTTTCCCCTCTGCGCTTCTATTGACTACGTTGTTTACTCTCATGGGATAGCTGGTTCGGCACCATGGAGAGAGATTGGTGGGCATTGTGGTTGCCCCCAGAAGAAAAGAAGAGTAGAAGAGGTTATGGGTGGGTCATGTGAACTGACCTTCAACCCAGTTACTTCGTGGGGACTATTTGCTGTATAGAGAAGATCAAGACTCAAGAGTTAGGGAAAATCATTGGAGGTCATGTTTCCCTTCCTTAAGTTTTTCCTATCAAATTATTTGCCTGATTAGATTATGCTAAGGGTGGGATACTTTATGTTAGCAGTTGAATTAATTAATTTTATTTTTTTGTGTGTTTGCATCCTTGCCCATCGATTGCAGTTTAGTAGTTAGTTTTGTATTTGTCAGGCGTGATGGTAATGCCTGTTGATGATGTTTCAGAATTGTAATCTGTTCGTGATGAGGATGGCACAACTCCGAAGCAGATGTGGGGAGAAGTTGTGAGCTGCCCTGGAAGCCAGTCCAGTAGCTGTTGGAGTTGAGTGGTGTTTGCTGATGGCCAGCCCAGGGAGCTACTCTTCTCGACAACACTGACTTCGAGGAGTTGCACCAACCTTCACGAGATAAGAGTTTAATTAATTTGAAACACTGATAATTTTGTAAGGACACTTAATTTTTTTTGAAGAACGAAAGAAGTATGGTAATAAACGGAAACTGAAAAAAAAAAAAAAATAATAATTATCAAGAATTTGCACATTGTTTAACGAATACTGAGAAACTAAGAACAGTAATTTAATTTGTAAAGAGAGCTTCACTAACAGAACAATTTTTTTTAGAATTGAGAACTCGAGCCTCTGAAGGTTCCTGTGAGAACAAACCAGATAAAAGTTTTACATTTAATTTTATGAATACTTGTTGTTTTAAAATAAATCTTATGCAGAATCTAGATGTATGTTCAGACAGCAAGGAACTAAGAAAATTATTATTTTTGTGAAATGAGGAATTTATAGTTATGGTTTAATGGAAAAAGACAATTTGTAATTTTGAGGTAGCTCGATGGGGCTCGAGCTCTGTGAGGGGAGGGTTATGTCGCGGGTTGAAATTTTGCAGAGTTGTTGAAATCAAATTTAGGGACTTTACTGACGGGACTCTGGGCTGGCTGCTCTGTTCACTCGTCAGCGCAAGTGGCGTGACCATGTAATTGGGGCACGGGGCCGGCGCGGCGCGCTGCGGGCTTGCAGAATTTTGTTTGTTTGTTTGGCCGCGCGCTGGCGCAGCCACGGGCCGCAGTTACTGGGGCGCGCTGTCGTAACAAGCCGCGCGGTGTGGCCTGCACATTGGGGTAGAGGGGGGGTAGTCTTCCCAGATGTTCTAGTTAGTTGTTTAGTAAATTTGACTTCAATAACGAGCTTTTGTTATGGTAGGCGCGGCAGGGCGCGCGAATTTAAGCGCAAGTGAGTGATGACTCGGGGCTCACTCAGGCGGAGGCTATGCGTCTCACCTGTGGTCACGAGTTGTTAGTTCGTTCGTGATGTAGGAATTCAAGCTTTCGGGCGGAAGCTATGGCCGACGCCAGAGGCCACGAGTCGTTTAATTTAAGTTAGGTCATAATGTAGTCATCTTCAAGCTTTCGGGCGGAGGCAATGGCCCTTGTCACTAGTCGTTTAGTTATAATTTTTTAAAATGTAATGTTCGTTCGGATTTTAAGGGCAGGAGAGGCCCCTACGTTAGTTTTAAGTAATCGATCAAGAAAGGCTTTTCGGAAAATGTGAGTATGGACTTATCTTTGTTTTAATTTTAAGTATTAATTATGATTTGAGGTATTCGGAAGGACTAGGGAAGTGTTTAGTGAAGTTCTCTCATTCTCTCTCTTGTAAGGTCGTTCAATCGTTAAGGAAGTAAAGAGATTATTGTTTTAAATTGTAATCCCGCTATTTAAATGTTCTTTAAAATGATGTTGAGTATTTGACTTTAAGAATAAAATAATTTTAATTAAGTATTATGTTATTTTGCAAAATCTCCTTAGTTCAGCTCTCACCAGACATCCTGTACGGGATGACGAACCTATGATCCTAGGTACAGTAAAGTATTTTATGAAGTTAAGACTAGTTGATGCCAAGCGAGTTGTTTCTATGTAAAGAGCTACGATTCTCTCCCCCCTCTGAAAGTGAGACGTGACAGAAATGGCGGTGGCACCGGCTAGGTGCACGTGACAATATTTTAACTCGATTCATCTCTTGCATTGGTTTTTATGTCACAAATATTTTCAACGGATATTCACTTAAAGTATTATAATGGGTGCAAAAAGGCGCGCAAGTCTTCGTAATTATCATCACTCGCACGAAGTTTCACACCCACGATATTAACACAAATTGTTTGGCTGTGGAAAATATTGGTGCCAGAACAACAAATGCAAGAGAGCTATCAATATAGAATTTCATAAATTTCATAAATTTCATAAATAGACCTAAAAGTACCAACGGAAAAAAAAACAAAAAAAATCAAGTTATCGTGTGAGAGCGAGGCTTAAGTTATTGCCCAAAACAGTAAAGAAAGAAGGGAAAGATTCCCGGCACGTGGAAGTTGCAGCGTACGAGCCGGTGCCCAAGTCGACCTCGTGCCGAATGGTCGTGTTCGTGGCCTACACCATGTCGCTGGTGGTCTACTCGGCCTATTCGGGCCAGCTCATCTCGTCGCTGACCAAGCAGACGGTGCGCCTGCCCTTCGGCGACCTGCAGGGCCTGGTGGATGACGGCACCTACCACTTCGCCATCGTGCAGTCCACGGCGCAGTACAACTTCTTCCAGGTCACGTCCCGTTGCACTACACACACGAGTCTGAATTACACCGACAAACTTCGACTGCAGGTCCATCACGACAAAATAAGTGGGAAACATATGCGCTTCACGGTCTTAATTTCTTTCCAAGGATGGTATACGTCTTTGAAGTTGGAGTTGAAACATATTTTTACTGTAAACTAGCTAATGTTCGGTATGCGTTGCAATTCCTCAATCAATTATTTCGTAATTTGAAGTAGGTACACATACAAAAAACATAACTCTATATCTCTCTCTATTTCTAACTTTTTACATTTATATTTCTATCTTTCTATATATCTGTCTAGATATAAATGAATCTACCTCTCTATCTCTCTCATCAATATATATATATCTATATATAAATCTCTCTAAATATATTTGTATGTCTTTGCTCTGTTTTGTCCAATATTTCTGTAAGTGGTACATGTAGGACTGATTACCTTACAATTTTATTTAAGCTTGATTGTGAGGTAGCATTTAAGTCTGGTTTAATTTTAAGATGTATTTCATAGGGGTGGCACATACGCAGTAGGTTCGCGGATGCACAGTGTGCCGCCAACTAGTATTATTGGGACAATTTTGAATTTGAATTTTTACAAAATAATGTTACCAGTTAATATTTTGCTTCAAGAACTTAAACTTATTCCTCCTCCTGTACACTCCCATTCAATCTTTGTCAGACCTGTCTCCACAAGTTTTCCCAGCCCTAGATCCGATTTTTGCCGAGTCTTTTGCGAGTCAGACTGGTATACTTTTATTCCCGCCTTGGCGCACAAAAGTCGCCTGTAATTCGCCTCCGAGCCGTGACGAGAACTTCTATGTCCTGCAAGCTCTCAGGGCAGGCTACTATTAAGACCTCACCTGACGTGAGTCATTTTCACCAAAGTACAGTCACGCCTCCGGGCTCAGTAGAGCCTCTTTCCCACTGCCACAGCAGTCTCCACACACACCCCCTCTCCAAGTTTTCCTGGGAACACTGCCCAGATCTTTGACCAGCCACAAACCCCGGCCAGGGTCGGCCTGTCCTAAAAACTACGTCACTAGTCCCAAAAAGTACATACTTATGCCACCTAGCGGTAGTTTTGCGAATCACTTCCCCTGGGTGTTTGAACGCCCGCTAAATGCCTGCCCTCTGGCGTCTCCCGCAGTAACCTGTACCCCGTAGTTCCTTCACAGGCCACCAGGGCGCTGGCCTAGTCAGCTCCATAAGCCCCATACTGCTAGCAGTCGCCTCGTGTGAGTCGACCTCTACTTGGTTCAGACACACCTCAGTAGGTCGCGCTGACATCGGCCAGTACCAACAACTTCGAGATATCGAAGTCAGGATTTCTCGACAAGTCCTTCGGTAATTTTCGGAAACATTTGGTCCGGAAGCCGAAGCCTTCCCCCTTTCTTTTCTTTAACCTCCCCTTTTAATTACGAGTTACTGCCGCCCCAAATTTACTGCGCGCCGCGTTTCTGGACTGACCACTTCGTATTTTTGTCATCAGGACACCTTTCCGTTTTTCTTATAGAATGTAATTATCTAGACAAGGGATATGATTCCCACAACTGTAGTGATTAACCTTAGTCAGTCTATGTAGCACTACCTCGTAGGAGTAGTCATGTTTTTTCAGCATAATTAATTAATTTATTTTTTTAATCATGGAAACGTCCGTGACAACTGTGAGTTCGCGACCTCAACATCCGGGTTGTTCCTGGAAGCCATCTCCCTGTTTGGTAAGTTTTGACAACTTTTACTCCCCGACCATCATCGCGATTAGAAGGCATTTTCTGCCTATTTTGACAACTGTCTGTGAATCAGTCCTGAACATGTGTGTTTCGGATCTGTTCACAGACAGGGTACAGGAACCGGACACATTACAAGGACCAGATCAGTTTCCAAGGGCCGGATGACTAAGGCCCTCTGACGTCCAGTCAGCTGTCCCACTTCGTCCTGCAATCGTCAAACTGCCAGCCCTTCAGTTTTTTGTAACCTTTTCGGACTAGCTGCATTTAACCACAACATTGCACAGATCATACAGCCAGAAATGTTCCTTTAGGACTTAAAAGATCCACCGTATTCTGGGACTACGACTCAACATGTTTATTGTTACGAATTTTATTCAAATTGTGTTAATGATCCATATAATTGTCTAATAAGGGCCAGCCCATTATTTTAATAATGTGATTATAAATCCATGTTATATATATATATGTTAATCAACTTATAACATTTCTTGTGAAAATAATCAAAAGTAAAATAAAACAGACGTACTGATATCTAGACGAAATCATTATTTTGCCTTCTGAAACCAAAAGATCCACTATTTCCCCCCCTGTCATCAGGAGAGTGAATTGTAACAAAGTTATAACAAAACTTGGGTTTACTCTGTTATGACTGAAGAGTGTAACAACAGAAAGGGTTTGTATAGCTATAGACTGTGGACAAATGTATTGACGTCACGACGAATCAGCGACCGTGTACATAAACATA
This sequence comes from Bacillus rossius redtenbacheri, assembly GCF_032445375.1. NCBI lineage: Eukaryota > Metazoa > Arthropoda > Insecta > Phasmatodea > Bacillidae > Bacillus > Bacillus rossius. Next base: position 27,716,467 of record NC_086336.1, on the reverse strand, counting down.
TTTGCTTACTCGGAGTGCTGTACAAACAGAAGCATGCAACTGCGTGTGTGCCACTGCGACTCACGGAATGCTATAGAACATTCTAGAAGCCTCTGTACCCCGTGACTCGAGGATGTGACGACATGAACTTTGTGTTAGGGCGCGCTTGGCTTGGGAGATTTGCCAGCAACGCGGGGCCGCAAAGACACTCTTGTACTAAGTATATGGGCGGCCTGCGGCTGGTAGGTGGATTATATAAATCCTATATGAGATTTTCAAGTGGAACGTCATAGTAAATGAGCAACCGTTTTTATGGCTATAAGTCCGTCTTCAAGGAACAGTCGGTCATAGCCGCAGCTGGACATAACACCTCTATATATCTATATTTATATAAGGTGATTTGTAGAGGATTAGACAAACTGAACGAACGGGAGTGTTGGTGTACCTATTTAGAAAATACTTATGGGGCAAAAAGTCCCTAGGGCTTCAAGATTTTTGTTACAATTTTTAAAATACTTTTTAAACTAAATTTGACCTTTTAACGTCTATATATTTTTGTCGCATGTTTAAGATTTTATTTTTTATTTACGTTTGATCCCTGATGCACCCTACTTCTATGCATGGCAGTGTTATATGTAAATAACTACTAAATAATTAGTTCTGAACTCATAAAGATAGAAAAAAATAATAATTAGGCAAAAAGGTAAATTTAACTTAATTTTAAAAAAACTAATTACTTTTAGTATGTTCAAATGCTATTTAAAACTTTCGTATGATTGTTTATTAAAACAGTATATTAAATTGTTATAAATTTATCAGGTTGTGTGAAATATAAGACGTAAGAGAATAATGCAGTAAAATTAAAAGAACGAATTTTTTTATTTGTTTATAAAAATGTTTTTCAAAGCTGACTCCATTATGCGCACATATTTCTAATTCATAAAACCATACTACTTGAATAGGGTTTGTGACTTTTTGTTTAATAAATAATTATTTCAATGAAATCTTTTTACGACAGTACCAAGTAGAACATTGTTGAATTAAATATTATTCAGACCTGTAGATATATTTCTGTATGATTTACAATACAAATATTTTTCAACCCTAAATTCAAATATGAATACCAGACATTAGAAGCACATTAGACCGTAAGTAGTATATGTTTTTTTATTTTGTCATGATGAACATGCAGCCAAATTTTGTCGTTGAAATTCAGACTCATCCTGTATATTTAAACAGCTTAAGCTCTTCCTGATGAGTGAAATTTGATTTTAAAGCAATTAAAACTGCTCCTTTTGAATTGTAAAATTTAATTCAAATTATTTTAGCGTTTCAATTTTTTAATGATTTATAATGCTGGAATCACGACGTGTATGCCGACAGGACGCGAAAGCAAAATATCTTGGTATTAACATGGAATATTCACCCGCGTGACGAACAAAAATATATGACTAGGTATAAAATGTTTATTGTCATTGCATACCGTAAAAAACATGACAGCCATTATTTTTTGCCGATATTTTTTTCAATCGACGTATTTGAAAGAAATAATTAAAATTAAATTTCTACATTCAAATGGAGAAATCACTAAGCGTAAACACAGAAAATTAAAAAAAAAAAAAAAAAAAAAAAATTAGCAAACGAAACCTTAGAAAATACAGATTTAAAAATGGTATTTCGAACGCACCAGTTTAATTATCTTCAAAAACAATATTCTGAAGTTAATTTCATGTAACGTTGCGCCCGAGACGCGATAGAAAATATGCAGTATTTGGCGTGACAGATGTGTTAAACGTGGTTGGTTAGAAAAAAACTGCGTTCATCGCATCGCGTTCTTCATGCTATTGTGATTCCAGTTTAAGTGATTTTCAGTGATGAAAACATAATTCCCCATTAATTTCCTTTATTTTCAAGCAAATAGTCGAATTATTTCGCAGATTTAAAGACTAATTTATATGTGGTTAATTTTCCAGGTGATCCAACCACTTAATAACAGATTTCAGTATTTTATTTGATAGTATTTTACTCTCGTCAAGATTGTCACAGAATGCTTCATCGTACATGACTTTCCTCGCCGATGAGTAGGTCGTGATTTTGCCGAAGTGATCGCCCATTTACAGATGGTTTAAGAAACAAATAGGGTGTGAATTATGGCTTCATTTATTAACAACAGCCACAAAAGTAACAATGATTTGTCAATCATCTTGCTGCTGGATTTTTTTTCTTAAACTAACAACGATAATGCTTCTCTTTGATAACGTAACGTCTCGATTTTATAATTACTATCCTTTAAAAAGTGGAAAGACCCACAACTAATATATTTTAGTTTTTTCATGAAAAATTGATTGTTTAAACTTTTTATGTAATTTTTTCCAGGGCTAAACTTTAAAGCATATTAGTTTTCAAGATATTTTATTTCGATTTTTCAAGAAAAACGTCCTGCTTTTACTCCTCAAACACTCCGAAGTTACACCCCTAACGATAGGCCTAGAAGACTTCGATGGATATGCTCTCACGTCCGAGGGAAGTGATTTGAATCCCGTTTCAACAACCTTAAAACAAATTTTCTGAAGTTTCTGTCAAAATATTGGAATGAAATTCTCTAATGATTTTCTGTTATCAGCCATAGTCGAATTACTCCCTGCCATCTCGAATAAGTGATTTTAAATTGTGCCTTAGCTTGTGTCCATGAGCGATTAAACTAATATATATATATATATATATATACCAACAAATCTTGGGAAATCTTTCCACTCCTCCCAATAAACCAGCATACACAAAACAAACCTTTTTTTTACAAAAGATTTCTTTGAAAACCAGTTGCAATATATGTTATACTGCTAGAAAAATATTGCAAAATTGTAAAACACATGGCCTTGGTTATTTTTGCATATATGAAATACGTTTGTCGAGATAATTTCTTACGAAAATTGGCACATAATTTAATGTTTTCATTTATTTTTTATAAAAAAAGCCAATGAAAATATAATACAATGTTAAAAAATTAAACCAAATTGAGTTTTATTATGATTTTTAATGTGCGCAGATAATACAGGAAAGATATTCAGGATCAGGAAAAAGTTTACAAATAACTTTAACTTTTGTAGATACTGGGACAACACAAACCATAAATGGCCGGTTAAGAATCCGAATACAGTATTATTGCAAACACTATTTTGTAGTAAAGCAGTTTTTTAATTAAATGTACAAATGTACAAACATCTGTAATTTACATGAATATTTATGTTCACTTATAAAAAATGTGAGCGAGTCTTTCAGTACTCGCCAATGATGTGCAACATCTTACCTCGGGAACGAGCAAATTCTTGGTTCTTATGTTGCAAGTTAACTAATAATACGAAAACCGTAGACCAAAGTTAATGGAGAATTCTTCAAAACAATACCGAGCGTGATAAATAGCTATAAGATAAGAATTCATTTGAAGGAAAACGGTAAATTGTTTTGCCTCTTTAAAAAACCCAACTATAATTCTGTTTAACAAGGTGGTACTATCGTTTTCGAGGTTATACTTCTTTAGGTGCATTGAGGGTGAAATTTTAGCATGCACAAAAAATGGAATGAAATAAGCGCGCATTATAAAACGTAAAAATTACAAGTTGAATGTTTAATGCGCAGAAACTGCAATAGCCAAGAGCCGAAGTCTTCAGGATGGTGGATCCATTAGGGATGTACTATGTGTATTGGTGTGCCAGGGAATGTACTAACTTTAATGGTTTGCCAAATTGAACTTTATGGTAGTGAAAAGTTTCTTGAATACATTTTGTAAACTTGAATAGTCATAAAAATAATAGCAACTTTAAAATTGTCTATGATTTATAAGCCATGAAAATTGAGCTAAGGCGATAATGGTTCAAAAATATTTAACATTTTGTCTGTTATATAAAGCATTGCGATTGCGGCGCTATCTTTGAATTATTTTTCAAATTATAATTTGTTGTCCAATAGATTCTGCATTTGGACTAGATTTTTGACAAAAAAAAATTACTTTATAATTCTTCCTATCTTCTTACAATTTATTAAACTTTTAATTCTATAAATTTTACACACTAAAATATAAACAAAACATTCTAAAACACATAACATTAAGTATATGTTTGTGTATGTGTTTGTAGTAAAATAAATAAATTCAGTCTGTAAATACTTCTTACTGACCAACCTTAACATAACAGAGCTGATTTGAACATTGTAATAAAAAATATATTTTCATGTTATTAAAAAGATAAAATATTCCTCTTTTGATGAGATGTGAACCACTTTAACATCATGCTATCAATACCGTTGGGAAATAATAAGGAGACTGTGTACTATCAACACTGTAATGCCATTTTCCTAGCGTTATTTTAAAACATGTGATTACATTTTACTATGACTATATTAGTTTACCAGATATATTCCTGGTTAGTTTCACTATCATAAAGTTTCTTTTGGCACATAAATACATTAAGTATGTACCCTAATATTTACCAAAGTGACTATATACGGGTTTAGTTTGTTACACGTTCGTCCACCATCTTTTGGAGGTTTCTGAGACCTATGCGCAGACGCAGCACCGTTGTTCCGAATTTGCTTTCCGTTTCCACGAAATTACTTGTACCAAATTCGGTATACAAAGAGCAAAGATGTTTACACATCAAACAAATTACAGTATTTTTTCACACTTTCTGCCTTGTGGTGTACCGCCCCTTTCCGCACGGCAGCGCAGACACCAAGAACTATTTACCCAACATGGGTTAACATTAAAACCATTAACCACATTAACTACAGTATAAAGACACATAAGGGCACCGTTTATTCCATAGTGCCGAAGGGACATAGTAATTTTGCAAAACAAAACTGGTCCACAATTAAATTCAGGATTTATGTCAAACAAAATATCGTTGAAATAAATACCACACATTTAATATCCAAAGGTACGAAACAAAATACAGGTCACCTCTTGTTATTTAAAATACATTTTTTTCTCTATAGAAACGCTATTGTAAATTCTGTAGACCAGAATCTATATCAAAGAAAAGACCTAACCTCACCGTGGTGCACTAGTCTTATCCTAAACACAAAGTTGATAAATAATATCTGGAGTCATAATTATAATACTCAACCTTATTTGCAGTTTATGGCTCAGTGTTCTAAGGGTAAACTTGAGTGTTTTTCCACACGTACCGTGGCACTAATCAGTAAATGTCAAACTCCACAATTCGGGTAGTATTTCCTCGTACGAGGCACCTAATTTATTATTATCCCGGAAAAGTTTATTTGCTGGCTTTTAACCCAAAAATTTGTTATGGTAAATTGCCTACACCAAAACAAGTGAACTCAACCAATTGAAAACTAGGCCTGAGGAATATTAGAAAAACCACAGCCCCGTAATAAGAGTCAAAAGCGGACGAAATAACTGCCTTCCCTCTTGTGCCTTGAAGGGCTGTCTGGCCCTGGGTGCTTTGAGCAACAGTACTTCTAATACAGTAATATTGCACTCCCTAAATTTCTTGGGGCCCACACTCTTGAAAGTTAGTTTCAAACTAAAGCATAGCCAGGTGTGATGCTCCATCTACAGCAAATGCGGCCAATGACTTATTTCAATTGCCGGGCTGAGGCTCTCGTGTTGTCCCACACACTAAATACGTGGACATCCACAGATATCACAGGCGCAGCCAAAGTCCACCTCGTTGTCTTTGTAGGACGAAAAAAAAAATGTTTCTCGGCACATCGCGCTGCCCTAAATTCCAGGCGACCTTTCCACTCCAGTGCAGATTTCCAAGTCCTTCTTCCAATATGCACATCATGGCCGTCCTTTTTCCTGCGACGCCAGCGCTCCCACAGCTGTCTCCGACAGCAAAAGAAGCAGACATGTCAAACACTGCAGCAAAATTTCCGTGGCTATTTGCTACTGACGGTTCCAGACATGCCCTTAAACATTTAAATATAAATGCCCAATCAAAAGAAGATATATAAAAGTGAAATAAGTGATCAAATATGAAATGAACTCTTATCATGTTAAAAACTAAGTCTGGATCAAATAATTAAAATTACAAATATAATCAAGATCTAAAAATAACAATATATTAAAAATTAACCAAAACAAACATAATCAACAAGTCGCAGACTGAATTCTTGAGGCACCATGAGGCCAAGTGACGCGTTGTCCCGCAGGAGTCGAAGGACCCGCTGATTCACCGCGTGTTCTCGACGCTCGTGGCGCGCGACCCGGACCTGCCCTTCAGCCAGGAGCAGGCTCTCCAGAGGCTGTGCGCGCGCCCCAGGTACGCCGTGGTCGTGTCCAAGGAGTTCGTGGCGGGTGCTCGGCGCGACCTGCCGTGCGGCGTGACCGGCCTGCCGCAGGACCTGATGCCCGCCTCTCTGGGCATGATCTTCGCCCGCCAGAGCGTCTACGTCGGCATCGTCAACCACAAGTCAGTTCCTTCGAAACTCGCGCTAGTGAACATGCTCTTACGACCGAGCTAAATGGCTCGAATCAAATTATTAAATGATTTTCCATTCTAACCTATACCCTATTTACTCCCCGTTATCTCGAACTCATATATTGTGCCAACGAGCAATTAAACTAAACAAATAAAAATAAAAAAAATTAAAAATATAGCAACTAAGCTTGGGAAACCTTTCCACTTCTCCCAAGCTGTGCCCAATTTGAACCTGCTCGTTTGTACGTTACTGTATGTCACAGAGAAACCACAAGAATGGACACGATATATGACTACAAAATCACATAAAAAACAAACCAAAATCAGCCAATGTGAAACGTATGAATGCATGGATAGCACAAAGAAAGGAAGGAATGAGTCGGGAAAATATATTACGGCACAGACGAACACAATGGGCTGATAACGACTAGTCTGTTAATAGAAGAACAGAAAATACCGATAAACCACACACTTAGACAGTTAGTAGCGATAAACATACGTAACCCAACGATGATAGACAACACAACGATAAGTCAGTGGCGCACAGGTGAATCCAGCGATGACTAGAGAGATATTCTGGTAAATAAGACCAAATAGTTGCGATGTTTTGGGAACTGACGTCTGTTCCCGTGATCAGGCACAAACAGACTAAACTGGAGTTCAAACTGTGCTCATGGTAGAATCTGCTCGTGTAAAAGTCCTATCCATGGCAATGGTCGTTAAGATATCACAATCGTGTGGAGATCATTTATGACCATAGACCACTGTGCATGACCATATATATGACTATAGGCCATATAAGTATTACTATATAATTATGTAATATAACTTTAAGACTATACTATATTAATATATGTGACTATAGACCATATATATATGACTACCGACCACCTATGAATGACTCATACATGCAATAATCTAAAAGTTACCATTGTCCATAACTTTTGAAAACAATTTTCTGATGTAAAACCTTGCATTAATAGTCCCACTAAACCTTTAACCTTAACGGTTGGTCTTAACCTTTGACCTTAAAATTAAAAATTGGCCCATATTTCCCCATTAATTCGCCAAAATCAGCCAAAATTTCCAACTTTTTGAAACCCCCCCTTACCACTCAGCCGAAAATATATACACAAAAGAATTCTCTATTCAAGGGAAAAATTACCTTGAGAGAAAACTTCCCGTTTTATTCCTAAAAATTAAAAATTCGGAATTTAAAAACCTAAGAAGACTTTTGCCTTTAAAAGATCCAAAATTCCCCAAAGGGTCTTAAATTCCACGACAACAAGCCGCCCCTAAGCCTATGGCGGTCATCTGGGATGACCTTGACCTAACCTTTGACCATGATCTTTAAACTTGATGTTGAACTTGACCCCGGCGGCCATCTTTTATCTGAATTGATGTAGGCTTTTGGACATACGCCATTGCTTAGCACATGTATATCTGCAGAAGAAAACTACAAAAAAACACAAATGACAAAAAACACAAACTAAGCAAAAATTGCTGTTGTCAGGATTTAACGACACACAATATTCCACAACAGGAATATGGTCAACAAACAAGGAAAAAACAAAGAAAAATGGACTAACAGAACGAAAAAAAAACCACAAATTATGACAGCACAAAAATTCCGAACCCAAAAAATTCAACACAACAGTTTAAACGAGACAAAAACACAGCAAAACGAAAAGACGAAACAAACACAATAGTTTTCCAAAAAAACAAAAAACAAAAAGAGAAACGAAAAAACCCCTACAAATTATGACAGCACAAAAAATATTGAACCCAATAATTCAGCACAACAGTCAAAACGAGACAAAAACACGGCCAAACGAAAAGACGAAACAAACACAACAGTTTTCTAAAACAGAAACAAGCGACGTTTCGGGAACTGCTATCTGCTCCCGTCCTCAGGCAGAGTCGCACATGGTTCGGAAACACAGGTGCGACTGAGAAGGGGCTGGAAAAATGAGGGTATTTATCAGAAAATGGACTACATCTTGCTCAGCCAATGGCAGACAAGCTGACTCCTCATTGGCTGTGCACTATGGAGTTAAAGCGGATTGGTTATTGTAGGTTGAGTATCCGACTACGACCCAGCTGTCCAGCGACAATTTAAAAAACCGCGACTTGCCTAAGCCAAGGCCACATACATCCCAGTGCACACAGCACTGAAACGAGTACACACAGCCGAAATGCGGCCCAGAGGGGCTCTAACTCGTTTTTGATATAATTAGCGGTGTTGCCTGGCCAAGTACTGTCCATGCCCATGGTGAAAGTACGCACCGTTGAAGCTGGTCTCGCCAACGAGTGACATGTCTGGGCTGGCGGTGCCGAGTGCTGGGCACACGATTGCGGTTACTTCTGGCCCATGCGGGGCTCTATATTAGCATGTAAATTCATTATTAGTTGCCCGGTCAACTGTACATCACCGTTAGAACTTAACCGTAGGAGTTGTGGCCAGGGACTCGTAATGAAGGTTTGGGCAATTTCTCTAACTGACCGACTGCCTTTTGCTGGCGACAGGCGACATGAAGCTATGTCCTCTCCTGAGCGTGGCCCGAAGCAGCAACTCACGGGAAACCTTATATTAACCATTTCACGAATTTAATTAAATTATTATAAATTAATTCTTCAGGTCTTCATTAGCCCAGGCGGGGCTATAGTTCATGCTAGCTGTTTTCCCCAGGTACTTTTTAATAAAAATGCAGGTATCATCGCAGTGTTACTAATAATATGCGTTCTTTCACTCACCGGACTATACCTACACGATGATATGCCTGCTTGGTCAGCCGGGTATGTGCGGCCTTGGAGCTATACACTACACTCACACAACGAGATTAATTAGGCCATTTTTGCGCACACTCCACGCCTCTAAATACAGACATCACGACACTGTCATGCATCAGTTAGCCAACTAACTGAGGGGAAAGGGTGACCTCCCCCCACCTGACATCTACACTATTAAAAATAGAGCCAAGCAACAAGCGACAGCTATTTTACTTCTTTCTGGACCGTGAGCCACCCTTAATCTTAAAATCGCACACTTCGCGCCCCGCCGTCGTTTCCAATGATTCGAACAAAGTGACGGGGTCGCAATATGTATATTGGCAACCACATAGCGAGTTATGGGAACGCAAGAGTTCCTGGTATCGCTGTCACACGCTCTCGGTCGAGCATATGAGGAAACGGCGATTGGCTATTGTTTTGTGCTGCAGGTATGTTTCTCTCTTAATCGAAGGGATCCACATATTTTTTAATTCAATGCTCTGCTGGCTGAAAATATTTTTATTGCTAATAATGAAAGCTGATTCTTTGATTTTCCTTTTTATTTTATCGGGTTCCTGTATGAGTGGTGTGGAGTCTTCCCAGATAATTTTGTGGCTATTTTCCCATGTATGTTCAGCAAGTCTGGATTTTAGGGTTTCACCCTTCTTGCAATTGTTTTTGTGTTCTTTGATTTGGGTGGAAACTGGCAGAGCTCTATCCGAATAATGTCCTTTGTTCAGTTACTTGATTAATCCCAATTATTTTAATTTTATGTACAAATAATTATTTTTAACACATATGGTGGAATATCCTCAAATAAACTTAAATTCTTCTACTATCAGCCTCTAGTAATATGATAAAAATGTTACATTCACCATCATGAAAATCTGCAATAATTAAAAATAAAATTTCGCACATAATTCTGAAAATCTTAAAAATAATTACACAATAATTTAATGATTGATTCGATCGATATCCATCCTTTGTTATATACTTCATTGATGAAAATAAAAATTAGGATAAAATTAATTTAATTAATTATTTTCAAAATCCTAGAATTGGCATAAGTACCTACCTCATATAACCACTTCCAGTAAGCCGATATGACCGTCATCTCTAAATATGGTCACTATCTTGGTTATCTGTATTCTTTTTTAGTTATTAGTCAAGGAAAAATAACAAAATCCTTACAAAAAATACTTATTATTATACTGAATGATTTGATTGATTCCAGTTCTTGGGTCCTTCCCTGGGCGATGCAAAAAAGTTTATTTCGGACAAAAAAAATGTATTTAATAAATAATGTTCAAATTGCTGAAAGCGGCTTAGGTTTCTTTTATACCAGAACAAGTAAGCCTGCGTGTGTTCTTTGTGTGTTGCTCGTGTTCATTGTGTCTACTGTGTGCCCAATGTGTGTGCAGTGTGTGTATTGTTTATTAATTGCATGTCCTGTGTGTGAACAGTGTTTCCATTGTCTGTACAGGTTGTGTGCTCTGTGTGTTCATTGTGTGTACTGTGTGTTCCTTGCATATCCCAGTGTGTGTACTGTTAGTCCATTGCGAGTACTGTGTGTGTACTATGAGTCAATTGTGTGTACTGTGTGTGTTATTTTTTGTGCTGCGTGTTCATTGCGTGTCCTGTGTGTACTATGTGTCCATTGGGTGTCCAGTATGTGTACTTTGTGTGTACTGTGTAATTAGTGTAGAAAAGGGGCTCCGGCGCCTTGCTTCTGGATGTGTTGTAATGAACGTTTACATTGTGACGTCACGGTGGCCATTTTGGACTCAAAAATGACTCGTATTCCTAAAAAAATCCTGTTTACACGGGAAAACTCCCGTTTTAAGCGACAATAGAAGCTTACAAACAACCTGACCTTGTCATACATACGAAAACATATACTCATTTTATAAGTAGACTTAAAAAAGTTTATAAAACAATTTCTATCACTAATATTAACAACAAATATATATTTTAATGATATGGACCTGTATTCAATATCAATCGCTAAAGTATAAGATTTAAAATCACATACATACAAAGAATTAATATTTATTTTTTTGTATGTAGCCTTTTTCATCCCATGAACATTCACTCTCATAATTTATTCATAACGCGATTAAAGAACTATACAATCAAAAATGTCTATGCTTTTAAAAAAATCTAATTTTAGAAACCAGTTACCAAGAAAAAGTTTGAAATGTTACATGAAAGATATTGCAAATTTTTACAATACATGGCTATGGTTATTTTCTAATAACACAGTACATTTAATCATTTCTTACAAATATTAACGCTTAATTATTCATATATATAAATTTATTTATTTTCATCAAATATTAACTTTTTAAATCAAATAGAAGGTAATAAAATCTGAAAAATATAAAAATTATTTGTTTTACCGTGCTTTTAATTTGCACAGTTAATACGGGAGAAATATTCCGGAAATGGTTTTCAAACAGCTAAATCTAACTATTTGAGGTACAGGGACAAAAAAATAATCACGAATGCCCGGGTAACAATTCGAACCCAGTAATATTGGGAACAGGTGGTTGAATGTATACGTACAATTGTACGAATATCAATAATTTTGAATTAATATTTCTGTTACATTTACAAAAAAGCTTGAAGTGCACTCATGTCCTTGCAGCCTGCTGAAGATGATGTCCTGCGGGATCATTAGGAGGCTGCGGCTGGATACGCGAGGGCACCAGCTCTCCGAGGAGAGGGAGCTGTTCAGCCTGGTGACCCTCAACGCAGTGCTGCCCGTGCTGAGCGTGCTGGCCGCGGGCCTATTGGCCTCCTCGTGCCTGGTCGTCGCCGAGCTCCTGAACGCGAGGTTACACCGTAGCTAGCGTCAACCGCTTTAGACCTGGTCTTCGCCGTTCTTCTGAACGCGAGGCTAAACCGTGGCTAGCAACAACCACCTCAGACCTGGTCGTCGCCGTGCTCCTGAACGCAAGGCTACACCGTAGCTAGCGTCAACCACTTTAAACCTGGTCTTCGCCGTGCTCCTGAACGCCACCGTGGCTAGCGACAACCACCTCAGACCTGGTCGTCGCCGTGCTCCTGAACGCGAGGCTACACCGTGGCTAGCGTCAACCGCTTTAGACCTGGTATTCTCCGTTCTTCTGAACGCGAGGCTACACCGTGGCTAGCAACAACCACCTCAGACCTGGTCGTCGCCGTGCTCCTAAACGCAAGGCTACACCGTAGCTAGCGTCAACCACTTTAGACCTGGTCTTCGCCGTGCTCCTGAACGCGAGGCTACACCGTGGCTAGCAACAACCACCTCAGACCTGGTCGTCGCCGAGCTCCTGAACGCAAGGCTACACCGTAGCTAGCGACAACCGCTTTAGACCTGGTCTTCGCTATTCTTCTGAACGCGAGGCTACACCGTGGCTAGCAACAACCACCTCAGACCTGGTCGTCGCCGTGCTCCTGAACGCGAGGCTACACCGTAGCTAGCGTCAACCGCTTTAGACCTGGTCTTCGCTATTCTTCTGAACGCGAGGCTACACCGTAGCTAGCGACAACCACCTCAGACCTGGTCGTCACCGAGCTCCTGAACGCGAGGCTACACCGTGGCTAGCAACAACCACCTCAGTCCTGGTCGTCACCGTGCTCCTGAACGCGAGGCTACACCGTAGCTAGCGTTACCGCTTTAGACCTGGTCTTCGCTATTCTTCTGAACGCGAGGCTACACCGTAGCTAGCGACAACCACCTCAGACCTGGTCGTCACCGAGCTCCTGAACGCGAGGCTACACCGTGGCTAGCAACAACCACCTCAGTCCTGGTCGTCACCGTGCTCCTGAACGCGAGGCTACACCGTAGCTAGCGTCAACCGCTTTAGACCTGGTCTTCGCTATTCTTCTGAACGCGAGGCTACACCGTAGCTAGCGACAACCACCTCAGACCTGGTCGTCACCGAGCTCCTGAACGCGAGGCTACACCGTGGCTAGCAACAACCACCTCAGTCCTGGTCGTCACCGTGCTCCTGAACGCAAGGCTACACCGTAGCTAGCGTCAACCGCTTTAAACCTGGTCTTCGCCGTGCTCCTGAACGCGAGGCTACACCGTGGCTAGCAACAACCACCTCAGTCCTGGTCGTCACCGTGCTCCTGAACGCAAGGCTACACCGTAGCTAGCGTCAACCGCTTTAAACCTGGTCGTCGCCGTGCTCCTGAACGCGAGGCTACACCGTGGCTAGCAACAACCACCTCAGTCCTGGTCGTCACCGTGCTCCTGAACGCAAGGCTACACCGTAGCTAGCGTCAACCGCTTTAAACCTGGTCTTCGCCGTGCTCCTGAACGCGAGGCTACACCGTGGCTAGCGACAACCACCTCAGACCTGGTCGTCGCCGTGCTCCTGAACGCGAGGCTGCTCCGTGGCTAGCTGCGACCGTCTCTGACCTAGTAATCCCGAGCTCCTGCGTTCGAGGCTGCTCTGTGTCTAGCAGCAATTGCCTCAATTTTTCCTCAAAAATTATTTAGTACTCTTAAAATTCCCAGATATTTCCCTATTTTGAGGGAAAAATTCCCTCTTTGGTGGAAATTTTGCATTTTATTCCTCAAAATTTCTTAAATTCGAAATTATTTAAAAGCATTTTGCCTTAGATTAAATGCAAATTCCCTATTATGGCTTAAATTCCACGGCGTCTAGCCGCCCTAAGCCGCTGAGTTATTGATGCTATCCTTGACAGTTATATTGAAATTATAAAATATTTGACAAAAGATTACGAAAAATTGCAATAAATATATAAAAAATAGTTTATTTTCAACTTTGCACTTTTCATTATGCCTGCCATCTTGGATTCTAGAATGTTACATTTTTCGTTACGTCAGCCATATTGAATTTCATGTTTCTTAATATTCTAGGCGATAGCTTCGTTGTGGCATATGTTCTAGGTTCCACTCTGTTCAATGCATTACAAAAAGTTTCCGGGCACAAATGTTTCTTTGGTAGGGTCGTTTTCTACTCTCGTTCCGTTTTTATTTTTTTGAGGTGAAACCAACAAGTAACTTTCATGTACCGGTTGATGATTTCAGCAACGTTTTTTACGTGTTAGCGACACGACCGGGGAGAGAGGCCTGTGTGCCGCGTGTTGAGGCCAGTTGTTGGTTACCTGACGCTTATGCAAGCTTGCGAATCTCCCCGCGCGCTGGCATCGATTCTCGTCCGAGTGGCCTCTGTCTCGTGAATATTTTTAAAATCCTTTGTGATAAACAAGCTTGAATTAAGGTACATTGACTATTCGTACGTGAATACTTTAAACTTCATATATATTTGAAGTTATTTTTCTACACAAAGAAGAAACGAAGTAAAAGATACAACGTTGTCGGTTATGTTTCGTACACATGGATCTTTACCACATGAATGACTAACAGTTGGTGTGAGCTAACTCATTTGCCCTGTTGTTTCATTTGGTAATTATATATTTTTTTAAGTTATTGTACCCTGTTTCTTAGATTTTTAATATAATTAATCAACTTAATTAACTGCCTATATAAAACCGTGGACAGGAATTAATTGAATCAATCTTACATGTAAAGACGATATTTTTTATGATTATAGGAATTGTTTCCCAATTTCTAGCTTTAAAATTTGTGATTTTCAAGATGGCGGCCAAATGTCAAGATGGCGGGTGACCTGGAAATAAATTAATACTGCAAACTAGTGGGCAAAAATTAAACTAATATGGCCAGTGATCGCCAGCAGAAGAAAATGAGATGGCGACATCCACCAGACAACTAATAGGTAGTTGGCGGACCCAAGATGGCTGCCATGACGTCATAACAACTGACGAATATCGGCCTTGGTATAAGTGGTGGGATGTATGTCTGTTGGTGGCTTTTGTGGAGGATGGATCCGTAAGGCATTTGTAAAGGAATTTAAAGATATATTTTTATAAATTTTATAATTTCTTCGGTAAAAACTTGTAAAAATCAAGATTGTAACCATAACGAAAATTTGCAACGATGACGACATAATGCAAAATGTCTGCGGTAATGAAAAGTAAAACTATGACGACATACACAGCCAAGATGGCGACCGTACCGAAATGTGCATCGATCTAGAATCCTAGATGGCGGGCGCAACGAAAAATGTAATATTCTGGAATGCAATATGAAAGGCTTAACGAAAAGTGCAACTTTTTAAGTAAACAATTTTGTTTTATTATTTAGAATTTTTTTTCAAAAATTAAATAATTGAAAATTTACAGTCAAGGTCAAGGTCATGACATGGGGGGTGGGGGGCCCTTCCCCTTAGGGCAGCTAGACGCCGGGGAATTTAAGCAGCTATGGGGAATTTAAATTTTTTTTAAGGTAAAATTCTTTTCTGGCATTTTAAAAGTAGATTTTTTGTTTTAATTTTTTAGGAATAAAACGGGAAATTTTCCCTCAAGATGGGAAGTTTAATTCAAAATAGGGAAATTTCTGGGAATTTCGATGAATTTTGAGAAATTTTCCATCAACATTGTCACCGTGACGTCAGAATTCAAGATGGCGGTTGGCATGACAGGCACCACCTGGCAAACCATTTGCTCGTACCTACTATTATATACTACTTACTAGCTGCCCGATCCGGCTTCGCACGGTTGTATTAATTGGGGGGGGGGGGGGGGGAGGGGGAAATGAGACCAAATCTCTTATTTACAGTTATAATAAATGAAATAAAATCGAAATCGCCTCATCCGCGCGTGCGAGGGGTTGCAACCTCTCCAGCCGCTGCCGTGTTCCGTATTGCACATTTTATTATATACACGTACACGTTCGTCCGTTCAAAATATTAAATCTCAGAAAGTTCCCCAAACCGATTGCCTCGAAATTTTGACACGACTTTGCATTTGAATACGCGCGTGTTTACTTATACACCTATATCACATCTGTGACAGGTAAAATATAGCTGCCCGATCCGGCTTCGCACGGTTGGGGGAAATGAGACCAAATCTCTTATTTACAGTTATAATAAATGAAATAAAATGAAAATTAATTAATTTTGACAAAAATTTAATACAATGCTTTGTAATGTACCGAAGAAAAAACGAATAGCACCGATGGTTTCCCGACTCTCGAGCACGCAACGTTGTCATGGAGACGAAGTTCCCACTGTTTCCCGGGCTTAAACACCAATCAACATTAATAATAAATTTTTAAGACCATTGATCGAAATAAAAACTACCCTATCTCTCAAGTTGGAAAAAATTACACATAAATGCCCATTTTCATCGAAATCAGTTGACTTGGTGAAGGGGACCTTTTTAGAAATCAGATGTAGTTAGTAATTGTCTTTTTAATTTGAATAATTTATATCACTTTCAAATCCCGACCGACTTTGTTCTACCAGTGTATAGTTATTTACCTGTATATATCTAAAAATTGGTGGTCTGTATTTAATGAGTGATGAGGACTACACTAACAATGAAATAGTCGTTGCCATGGAGACGAATGAAGCATCAACAATGCTACAGCCGTTGCCGTGGTGATTTTCTGCCAACTCATACATACATCACATTAGAAAACTCTAAAATTATAATATTAAGACCATTAATCGAAATAAAAACTATCCTATCTCTCAAGTTGGAAAATATTACACCTAAATGCCAATTTTCATCGAAATCGGTTAAGTGGTTTAGGAGTCCATTGAGGACAAACATTGTGACATGAGATTTATATATATTAAGATATTAATTTAAAAAAAATGTCCAACTAAACATTTGTCTAAAAAACATTTTTTCACATTAACACAATTAAAAAATAATATCCGTCAATGAAACACATGCAATCATAAAATTAACACCCTTCCATGTTTACGTTATCCAAGTGAGTCCTTCATATTTAATAGCAGACCAAATCTTTACAATTTTTCTTTCCATTATTGTAGGTTTTCTTCCTGAAAAATTAAAAACAAAAAAATATTAAAAAAAAACAATATTTCAATCTGTTACTGGATAGTTTTACCAATGAATAGATTCATTTCTGGTTTAAGTTTACTGTTGTAACTTACAGACATGTAATATTTATTTTTGACTTTTTTTTATGCATTTATTTACTTCTGAAACTAGGATAATCTTTATCTTTTTTTTATTCATTGCACTTTTTAACTTTACTTCCTGTTTAATTACTGTCGAAGTTGAAAAAGTGGCAAAAAAATTATAATATTTATACAAATAAACCTGTGTTACATCAAAATTCTCACATAACTTAAAATCCTAATTGATATGTGTCTTAAACAATGTCTATGTGAAAAAAAAAACTATTCTAAGAATCAACATATCTACAAATTTAGCATTTGTATAAATAAACCTGTGTACCAATTAATATCCGTACATATTGATATGCATCGAACATGCATCCAAATTAACATCTGTCTGCACCTCCTAATGTATGCGCGTTGGAAGTTATATCTAGGGCCATGCAATTTTCACGAAAACGTTTTTTGAACAGCTGTCTGTTAAAACTCTGTAGCTTTGTCTTTGTTTCGTGGTTGGTTGAGTTTATTTCAGGGGCATGACTACTGTCAGCACACCAACTATAACCATCCAGTGAAGAAACAAATGAGTCCTGAGGACCGCATAAATAGGGCAATGGCTTCTCTAGCAGACGGCCACCAATTAAAAGGAAAAAATCTCTAGCGCATGCATACGTTGTTGCAGTTTATTCAGCGATTAGAGGAGCGTGAGAAAAAGTTAGATTCAATTTTTACTTTAAACTATTTAAATATTAATAATAACCAAATACTATTGATTTCTGGTTGCATAACTTTTGTAACAGAAAAAGATATCCATAAAAGCAAAAATACATGGCATTGCCCGGGATTTTCGCGTTCATGAGAGGTTTTTTTTTTTTTGTTGAGAGTATTTGAAATACAGAAATGTGATATCATTGTTCATAAACTTAAAGTATTGATAAATGGATAAAATGAGATTTTTTTGAAAATCAGAAGTAGACAGTTATTTTATTCTTATTTTGAATGTGTAGTGTGCAAAATTGTATCAAATTATCCAATATTTTTTTAATGGATGGCAATATGGTGTTTAGTTTTTTAGATATCATAAATGCAGTGATGTTCCTTTTTTTAAATTAATTGTATTCATAAACTTTTGTATTAAAAATTTCAGATTACTAAAATTCTGCGTTATGGGGCATTAGGATGAATATCGAGCTATCATTTAGTCAAATACCATTCTCTCTTTCAAAACAGTTGTAGAGAGTAATTTTATTTAACATTTTTTTAGTGTTGGGTTAATTTTCATACAGTAAAACCAAAATTCTGCTTCACAGGGTGAAAAAGGCGTATGGATTGGTTTTTAAGTTATCTCATATAAACATTGATCATTTTTTTCTAAATAAGATGTGGACAGTAATCTTATTATTATTTTTAACATCAGTTGCGAAATATTTAATTAAAGTACCAAAATTTCACTTTAAGGTGTGGGAAAGTGGGCATTATAGTCACTTTAATAATATAATGTGTCAGTGGCATTCCCTTTGTTCAGTATGTTAAGTGTGCAAAATTTTATGAAGCTCAGAATAAAATGGTATAATTGTATAAGAAAACCTTGATAAAAATTTGCGATCGAAGCAGGAGACTTCTTTGTATGCGTGTATAAAGAAAATTAACATGTTACGAATCAATCAGTTCAATTGTGTTTATAAGAAACATGTTTAATTTAAGTAAAATAAAGTTTACATATTTGCTGACCTATTGTACAATAAACAAACCAACGGACCAAAATTATGTTTTAAAATACATTGTAAAATTTGTGTAACAAATGATATGTAATAAAATAATTTTCTTTGTTTAAAGTGTTAAAAATAAAATTATAAACTTTATAAAAACCAAGAAGTATTGTCCAGTTAATGAATAAAAATCAACCGATACGATACATGATCAACGTAATTAACCACTGAGATAAACGGACAACAATAGCATGATGCGAATATTCGGTTATGAACATTGTAATTCCCTAATTATAACATATTTTTAAAATTACAATTATCTCTTTTATTGACAATTTCAGTAAAAAATAGGTTTCTAGGATGGATTTGCTAGCACAAAGATTTATTTGGCACACTGATACTCCTGGTACGTCACCCGATGTTCACGTAAGCAAAATATGCATGTTAAGGTGCCCACTACCCGGGCACACACAGGCTGTGCAAAGCTTCAGAAGTAACTACGTGATTGGAAAACTGATCAAGATATAGCTACAAGTGGAGTCTGTTTACGAAAAACAATTATAAATGCGCTAAGGGCGGATGGGTGGTTCTGTTTCCGTATTTCATTTTTAAACATTATATTTAGACATGAAATGCCAAGTAAAGATTCTTGGAAGCTCCCAAGGGCCTTGATTTACACATGCTTAATTTCTCTGCCATATTAAGTTATAGTTATGGCTCAAATTTCATAGTTGTCCTATGTGCGACGAGATGACTGTGCGCCAGTTGAGAGCCTTGCTCTTAGAGGAGATACCGCGCTAGAAACATTAGTGAGCGTCGAACTTATCATCTGTCCTCACTTACACAGATGCACCCATGGCGATGGTCGGCGATTTTAATGGCTTTAGTTCGTGGGTATAGCAGAAGCGCGCATGTGCATTAACTTCGACGCGCTATTGCGTGAGTGCACTTTGCTTCATTTCCGTTGCATAGTTAAATTTTATCCTATAACAACACACTATCTTCAACAAGCCGTAAATCGTGACATGTGTCTTAAATTTCTTAAACAATAACAATCAAATTTTTTGACTTTTTTAGCTAAATTTAATATTTTCCTAAAGTGAAAAAAGTTTACGTGTATGTAACAAACATAATAATCGTACAGATAAGTTTTTATTGTAACTTTAATACAAGTACTCAATTATAAAATTAATGTGACAAGGTTTTTCACCATTGCTTATTCTGATAAATATATTTTTTCAATTATTTCTCTTTTAAGCTGCAAAAACCCAGAGGTTTTAAATTTCTAACGGTTTTTTAATGATTTAATGCGTTTTATACTTCCAATTAATCCGAGGAAATTCAATTTGATCCGTTGTTTTGTATAGAAGAAAAAAGTTGTTGAATGACCAGCAAAGATTTATATCAACTTATAATCTTGATTAATACAAAAACTAAGAAAAATTATTAGGTAAAAAAAAATTTATTCTATTCTTAGGTGATAGATCTGCTTAACTGGAAATTTGAGACATCGCCTGTGGTATGTTTTTTATTCCCAACGATTTGGCGTGTTTCTAAACGCCTATTTTTTATCGGGGCTATTTATGCGTTAGCATTTATCGTCGGATAACGAAAGATAAGCTGTAATAAGCTTATGTAAGGGGGCCGAGATTAGTGGTAAATCCAGCGCATTAACAGATGACTTTATTAAGTTACTGTGCAGAAACATGAAATTGGGCCAAGATTTGTATGGCAATCGAATAAGGAACTTCAAGTATTGCCTTATCCACACCCATGTATTACTCATTAGATATTGTTAGCGTGTTATCCTGACTTCAGTAGCTTTTACGCTAAATCTGTGTTTTATATATGAATCAGACCTTCATTTCATAGTTCTGAATTTCACTTCGGCTACAATAAGACATGCAAAATATAAGGTTATTGTGAATTTAACAAATAATTAGGTCCAGACATAAAGCCGAGATAGTAATGAATGTAACTAAGAAAGTCCTTGATGAAGCGGTAATTTAACTTTTTAATATAATTTGAAACTGGTCTAAGTAGAAACATTAAAACATATATTTGACTTAAAAGTAGTGATTTATGTAATATCCCTACATTTCTGTGCTTCCTTTTATTTTTAAATTTTTAAATAAGAAACAAACACTTTTTGAATTTAAATTTTAAAATCAAGGGAAATTATATGGGTCTAAATTTTAACTTCAGATGCTTCATATTAAGTGCGCAAACACTTTACCGTGCTTTATTCTGAAGTGTTCATACTTCATAGAGCTCTGAAAGTGACGGAATCTTCCGATTACAAGAGGGAGCCGAAACCACTTGGTTCAGACTCGGTGCTTGAACCCTTGGGCCTGTGGCTTCAAAGGATATCGTAACTTGACCTCTCCTGCTCTTCGGTTCAGAGCGACGCTTTGTGAGCATGTCCGGCGAGGACCCTTGAAGGCAAGAATATCTTAACAACTTCGTTTTCTCTCGGTATTCCGGGATGTTGCTATTACCAACTTTTTTTTTTTTTTTTTTAGAGATGATAAGAAAATTGAAGAATGTAAAAAGTGAAATTTCCTGGAAATTTAAACGAAAAATAAATATTCGAAGTAAGATGCTGAATCTACCTATACAACCAAACAAAAAACTTATTTCGTCGTATGTTAAGAAAAATTAGGAACTCATTATATAATTTGTGTAAATGTGTTAAAATGAATAATTTTGCCCCAGGTCACTATGATCACTGCGGATTTAATCTGGAGAATATTTTTTTTTCTCAAAAGATTACTAAAATGTAAAAATATTTGTACGTTTGTAAAAAAAATTGAAAAAATTTGTCTTCACAATTTATTCCTTGTAGTCGCAATAATAATCATATTTCAGAATACAACTCATTCAAAATGTCTGTTTCGTCAATTATCTCTTAATACTTCTTTCTCTTTGTTGTTATGACCCTCGCGATGTCGTGATAGCCACTTTCCATTTATGAAACTTTTCCGAATCTTTAAAGGAAGCGGCTAACAATTTTTTTTTTTTAATTTTCCGTGTAAAAGAAGCACATCGTTTTACTACGGTAAAAGTTTTCTCTTGTAACAGAGATAACTTGTCGAAACTACAAAATATTATATGAATTTGAAATTATATACATTGTAATAGAAAACAAAACTTTAGTTCCGTTTGCAATTGTTACATTAAATTTCTGTACGCTGTTTCAACAAACATTTTCAGGTTTTTTTTATCAAGTTCAGGGGTTAGTATTTTCTTTCCATTCGCAATTAGCCTTCCGGCATAAAGCTATGGTGTAGAAAAATAACAATTAAAAAAGTATATAGCAACATGTAGATATACGCTAGCTTTTCATATTTGTGAATTCCCTGCAGCTATAATGGAAGCCGGGGAAAAAGTATGATATTCATTATCTTTTTTCTAACGATTTGTTCTCTGCTTTAAATACTGTCACTGAATAGTGATGAAATAAAAAAAATATCCCTAAAATGTAATGTGAAAAGTTTCGAAAAAAATCACTTTTATAAAGTTTGCATACATTGCATGTTAAAAATGAGAAGTTCCAAAGTTAGAGAAATTTCATTGAAAGTTTTTTTTAGTAATTTAACATTAAAGCCATCCTATGAAACATAAATGTTATAACGGTTAAATAAAAATATTTTATGAAATTTAAACTTTTTTTGGTAATACTTTGAATACGTTCATGTTCTTTTATTCATACAAACATGTACAATCTTGTAATTAAAAAAATATTAAAATGATGTATATGTAACTTTGTGCCGAGAATAAACTATAAAAACTGACCTCTTATTTTAATGAGTGTTTTTTTAATAAGTGTTATTTTATTTATAATTAATCCAATCCTAAGATTTTATGCACTTTAACTTCACCGATGAAACTTGGGATCCAGTAGGTATTGATTTGATCGCTCGCAGCTGTTGTGTTCTAAAGAGTTTAGGTTAAATTATGAGTTAACATTACCCCCCTATTCTGTTATAATTTTGATGGAAGTTACGCAGGAGTAAAATTAAAACCCCCAAGTTACAATTATTTGGAATATTACCTTTATTTTAAAATTTATTTCAAGCACAATTCAAAATTTTACCATTTGATGGAAGTTACGCAGTAATAAAATTAAAAACCCCAAGTTATATTTGACTGAAATATTATATTTACTAAAAAATATATTTCAAACACAATTTAATATTATACCATTGAATTGTTTTATTTAAATAATGCGTTTTTTACTAACCAGAAGGATTGAAAATAAGGGGGCTGCAAATCTATTGGATCCGCAAGAGCAAAAAAAAAAAAAAAAGTGTTATAACACCGGCGGCCAAAGGGTTTTGGACGTGAGGATAACCAACAAAAGTAAGTGGTTTTCTGCCCTCAAAATAGTTAAATTTTATGAAAAATGAATGAATCTTTTAGCTAAAATTATTGAAATCTTTGCTTAAGAAAAAAATATATTTTTCTAACGAAAATATATAGATTAAACAATTCGGTGACACTCCGTGGTAGCCTTTACCATGGTACGAATTAAAGGAAATTTAAAAATATATTTTTCGTTCCAGAGTCCATAGACCACAAAACCATTGTTAATTCAAAATTTATACATATATTTATACATCTATGCACACACACATCACTATATAGTATAAAACAAAGTCGCTTCCCGCTGTCTGTTTGTCCATATGTATACTTAGATCTTTAAAACTACGCAACGGATTTTGATGCGGTTTTTTTAATAGATAGAGTGATTCAAGAGGAAGGTTTATATTTATAATACATGCATAACATAGAGAAACGCTGCTAATTCTAGAGGTATCTAATGTGATGTCGTAAATAAACACATTTTTTGCGCTTACATTGCAAACGCTGGCTGAACCCTACGAGAAAGATAAAAATAATGTAGTTCTACAAAAAAGTTCGGGATGGTATATGTCTATCTCTTAGGGATAACCCACAGTGACCATTTTTTATCCTTTACTTTTTACGAGAAATAATGGCTTATTTACGAAGCGATTTTAAGCAACACAGCATTATTCCTTATCCGATTAAGAACCTTAAATACATTTTGCATTTAATATAGATCAATATGGCCCATTAGAGCACGTAATTTAAATGAATATTTTCGAAGATATTACAGATTTAAAATGCAGGGACATAGCGGTTGCGGCGGTACCGGCCGGGGAGCCGGCAGCGCGTGCGCGTGCCTATAAATAGCGCGTCTAATGACAAAAAAGCTGTGAACGTTGTATATAAAGACATTCTGTAGTATATTTAGTATCAGCATTGCACCCATGCAAAGCCGGGGTGGGTCGTTAGTGTATCCTATATATATA
This sequence comes from Bacillus rossius redtenbacheri, assembly GCF_032445375.1. Lineage (NCBI taxonomy): Eukaryota > Metazoa > Arthropoda > Insecta > Phasmatodea > Bacillidae > Bacillus > Bacillus rossius. The sequence goes on along the minus strand of NC_086336.1, from coordinate 27,692,261 downwards.
TATATATATATATATATATATATATATATATATATATATACACACACACACACACAAATGACCTACCCCGGCTTCGCGAAGCTTTTTGTATTTTAAAACAATTTTAACCTACCTTTGCAGCAATGGTTGTTTGTATAAAAATTGTATCAGACAAAAGTTTAGATAATATTTATAAGGTTTATATACAATTTGACATGATTTGATAGTGTGCCTACTAAGGAAGTTGTAAATTTTTTGTCCTCCAACCCTTGTTTGTTTTTCCACCCCTTGCAGTTATGGTTGTTCTAATCAAACATTTATTTATACAAAAGATATTTGTAAAACTTGTAGGAGTTATAATATTTTTAAAAGTATGTGATATTTTTTCATACAATGGAATTATAGCAATATATATATATTTTTTTAAACTTCCCTATTTTACACCTTTGGTCGGATATAGCCCATAAACGAACTTTACCATAATATTCTACATCTATATTTTATGTAAAAATTTGGAAGAGATTTGAGAAAATAACCAGCATGATGTTAACAGAGAAAAGAAAATGAAAATACTTCCTCTCAGATGACAATCGTAGTTCCAATTGAAGAGATTTGTCAAATTCCTGGCCCATCAAAAAATAAATCCAAAATTGCTAGAAAGAAACAACATTGCGAAGTGCTTGCGGGAACACCGTTAAAAAATGTCTTTAAAGAAAAAGAACAGAAAAGAAGACAAAAGTTGCCTATTGTTAAACATCCTGCTACAAAGCTAATAACAAATAACAATAGGATGGGAGTGTGGAAGAAAAGTCAGATATTTGAAGAGTCATCAACAGAAGAGGAAGACTTCAATGAAGAAGTACTTTGTGACGATGACGAAGAAACACTGAATGTGAGCAACGACGATAATACCTGTGCTGTTTGTGGGGTGTTTGGACAGAACCAAGAACTGTGGTATAGGTGTACGATGTGTGGTGCTTGGGCACAATCTGAATGCAGTGGTTTTGACTCTCCAGCAAATTACATATGATTTTTACAAGAAATAATTCGCAACCTTGGATTGGTGTGCAGTGTTTCAATTCTCATGAAAAATCTAAAAAAGGAAGAAAATAAAGTATGTAAACATTAATAGTCAATTATTTTATGCAACTTGATATTTTGTAAAACTAAAATGTAATGCATGTTTCACTCTCTACATTTGTTTATACTGTAAGCCCCATTGCCCCTCATGGTTGGGTAACGATGTGCCGGAAATTAGGCATTTCGACACGTTTTTTAAATTTTTTTAATATAATTTTAAATTATTTTTGGAAATTTAGAATTAAAATAATTAAATTTTGAGGCACGAGGGGCATTACAATGGGGCTCAGTGCAGTATGTTGCATTTTACATTAGTTTGACAAATTGGAATAATTAACATGAATATTTAATATGTCTACTGCACAGTTGACATATAAATTATTACTCACATGAAAAAACAATAGAAGAATGATCTGTAATTTTCAAATTTAAGAGCAATTTATCTTAGGTGGGCCCCATTCACCCACTCTCCCCTAAATGTTAAATACGGTAGTTGACTTATTCCGTACCTTTGTTTATTTTAAAGTAACATTTTTTAAAGTAACATTCGAATTTATTTTAAAGTTTTATTTTCACCAATTATTACGGTATTAGTATATACTAAAATTAAATTATTGGGAAACAGCAATAGTACTCCTTTGGAATTTGTGTCTAACGTGAGACAAAAAAATAAGTTGTTTATTTATTTTTTAAATTTAATTTTGGGATAAGATAAGTATATATAGAACAAATGAGGAATGTTTGATGACCTGTACAATGACCCATTTTTTAATGAACATCGATGGCTTTAAGTCAAGTGAGTGATGGAGAACCTGTGAAAGTATTTTTCCTTCAATCGCCGTGGTGAATGCAGGGGGGCGTATTCCATATTCAGAGTGCGTTTAGAACAGCCATCACCGGAAGCTGCCGGTTACGGCGCTGCCTCGGGAATGGGGCAACTTTGTCTATAATAAGCACTCCCCCTCCGACGCAGGCGAGGCCGTTCAACCCCCCCCCCCCCCCCCAGTGACCCGAAACAAGAGCATCGCGCGCAGTTTCCCGCGGTCATTACCCAGCAGTAGGTGCCACGAGCTCACGACTCCAGAAAAACCACTGCCGACATGCAACTCGTACACCGTTAAAAATTTTACGTCTTGTGCAGGAGTGTCTCATAACTCAAAGTCAAGCCGAGAACAATTGGTAGGCCAGTAAATTATTGTTCCTCAGTCAAAAAACAGATATTCAATAAGTGTCGTAATAATTTTGTTATTGGATTATTTTAAAAATTCTCACATTGCACCAAATTATTAGATACTCTGACAAAAAATGTTTGCTTATTAATCTTTAAATAAATCTTCTGTTGGTAACAATTAAAAATATAAACAAACAAGTTATGATTTCCGGGTAAAATTTTATTTTTGAGACTTGTGATTTTAATCAAGTGAATCTGTTGCTAATTTAGCAACTTATAAGTTAATATGGCTAATTAAAGCAAATAATTTTCTAAGTTATAGAAATATCTTTTATAACATTGTGAATAGTCAAAGCTACCCAATGAAAAATTTTTGTCGCCTAAGACGTGCGAATAAATTAGATTCCCTACAAGTATAACAAGTTTGATTTTATTCTGAATCGTTGTCAATAGTCAGGTTATAATGATTGCGCAACAAAACATTTTAGTCTCATTATGTAATAATTTTATGTAGGGTTGGCATTTAAAAAGGTAAAAAAAAGGCCGAGAACTTGAAAAATACTACTCATATTGTATACATTTTTTTTTTATTCAGAACCGTTATTAATTATCCCATAAACAATGGGCGTAGGTCCCGCGGGGGGCCAATGAACCCAAACCCTTCTTGGAACTAAGCATCCCTTCACTGTGGTGGCCGGCTTACGCTCGCCAAATCGTGAAAAACGTAAACGTCAAAATTATGCTTTATGGAAAATTTCTGTATATTTAAAGTTTTATGCTTATTGCATGTATAAAGCCCAAAATATAGGCAATGTACAACATACAAGAATCCTATTCCTATCCAGAGATGACTTGTGTCGGTTAAAACCCACGTGCTAAACTCTCATCAACCCCCCCCCCCCCCCTCGTATTCCCAAGGGCCTCCAAAGAATTTGCTCGGGCCCACCTTGCAAGTCTTACAGATTCGCGGCTTTTGTATAAACTGTTCTCCGCTTGACGTTAAGGCATGGGACATGCTTTATGAACGAAAGGCACTGGCTTTATAAAGTAACCTGCAAATCCGCGCTACGAATTGTTGGGATGCTAGAATTAACGTTCTTTGATGATTCTTGCAATTCAAAAAATTTATTTAAAACATTCTCATGGGAATACGCGACTATTTCTTTATGTGTCATAGAGAAACCACAAGAATGAACAAGTAAACTGAGTATATACAGACACACAGAAGACGCAAAAAAATCAGCCGATGTCAAATGTTAAATACAGTCAGCATCAGATTCTGTTAGACACTTTGTTTCCAAGAATATTGTTTGTGTGTATTTTATGGTCTTTTAAGAACTTCGTTGTCAGCCCACTTTTCGTCTTTTCCAACGAATTCCTTCCACGTGATTCTCTGTGCTGTCCGTGTGTTTAAACTTGACATCGTCTGATTTTGGCATGTCATCTGGGTTTGTGTGTTTATCTTTCTTGTTCATTATTGTGATTAATCTATGACATACGGTGTAAACTATCAATGTCATGTGTTCATAAAATGTTTTAAATCATGTTAGAATCTATACTATTATTAATTTTAATCATACTATAATTGGATCACGTCCTGAAAGACATGAAACCAATACAACGATCGCAAAATTCATATGAACCAATTAAATGATTCATAGACAGAAGGGGGCAGAAGAATATAAACAAAAGTAATAGATTTTTTTTGGTAATTTTAAGGTCAAGCGTAGTATCAGAAGATAACGGGATTTTGCATGACTCTACACTGAATATTTTTTTTTTGTAAATCGAACAAAAATATTTAGGTTTAGTTACAGCCATTTATAAATTTGTACATTTACTTTAAAATAACTATGTCACTTCAAAATAGTGTCGGCAATAATACTGGGTTCGGATCCTTACCCGGTCATTTACGCTTTGTGTTGTTCCAGTACTTCCTAGTAAGTTTTTTTTCTTTTAACCGTCCCCTGAATAGCTATTCAATTTTAACTGCGCATATTAATAAGCATTACAAAACAAAGTCAAACTATTAACTATTATATTACCTTTTCCATTGTTAAAAAAATTTTCCTTGGAATTAAACCTAAAATAAAATATATAATTTTGCTCTAATTTTCAGTATTACCACGAAAAACGTATTCCAATTATACATAAATAACCATAGCCATATTTTGTACGAAATTAACATTATCTTTCTTGGAGTATTACGAACCATTTCATGGCAACTGGTTTTCAGACGAATATTTTGTAAAAGTACAGAACCGTTTTTTTCTGTGTACTTATAATTTATACAACGAACTTCGGAATTTTAATGTCTTTACTATTGACATAAACCCTCAATAAACACGTTGGAACATTGCCGAAATCATTTTAACATATTTTAAAGTCCATTGAGAAAACATTATTCTTTTTACCACGTACATGATTAACCGTTTAACGTTAGAACACATACTACATAGTTCGAAAGTGCGATTTCGGCCTGGTATGCAGAACTACAACGAATCCTTCGTTTATGTGATATGAAATACAGTACTTAACTCCATAGTAATTTCTTAAAGTGTTGATTATCAGAACTTAAGAGTTACATCGGTGCGTTAAACATTAAGGGGAGGGGGAGATGTGTTGGAAAAAGTAGGTAATATCCGCGAATTCTGCATTTTAGCCCTGTCTGCCTCACAGCCGTAGCTATCCGTAGATAATTCAATACTTCAGATATAATTGATAAATATTGTGTTACCCTGTTACGCAGTTATGTTAGTGCAGTATTACCGGAATTGAACTAAAATTCTTTGCTTTATGAATAGTTGATATTTCCCAAATTTAAAAAATAAAAATAATTTTTTTTAAGTATTTTAATGTTTGTTGGCAGTGATGGCAAAGGTATTGCACTCATGTGCTGGGTTCGGAGACGGATGCCAGCATGACAGAAATACACGAGCACAAAACTTGACGATGGCTGCAAAACAGCAATCAAAACGTTCGTTGGGAAGCTGTCACCAAACTTAGTGTCTTTAGTCCAAATGTCAAGAAATGTTTAGGGATTCTGTCCATTAATGGGAAAAAAACTAATCCAGAATAATTAACATTTTGGGGTTATCAAATATTTGAATATTTCTGATGTTAGCAACTAAATCAGTGTATCAGTGAAAAGGGTGTGATTTATAAACTAAAATAAATTAATTTCCTTAAAGCATATACGGCGTGCGGTTCTTGAAAAGAAAAAAAAATATTTTCGGACGGAGAAGAGAAAAAAATATTTTAGAGTAGCTAAAAATTTCAGGTTTACAATGGTGAATATAGACATACTCAGAGATGTTAGTAAATCGACTTGTGTGGGCGAGAAAAACAAATTTGTGGCACGACTTCAAATAAAGTGCCACACGATGACGGGAAGTCACGTCAACGGCGCAAAACGTTTCGAAAAGATGTTAACTTCGGCCTGTAATGAAGCGAGCCATGAAGCTATTAGTTCGGGAGGCCTCTATAAACCACCGGCTTACACAAACATCGCGAAGATTAAAAAAAAACCTGTCAGTTACAAGCGTCGTAATAAAATCGTATTAAGCAGAAAGTGTGGTGACGGGCAGAGACCGACCACCGGAGAGTTTATGAATTTACGGTTTCCGAAGTTCCAACTTCCTTCAAGTCGCGGTCCTTTTGTGGCCGCCATCTTGGTTGTTTTTCGCAGAGGGTCTCGCGGGAGAGCGCACCCAAGTGATATTATCGCGCGCGGGTAGGAGTTTATTATTGCTGTTCCGTGTCGTTAATGGCTACTCCGTCACACCCTTTTCCCTCCTGTGCCATACTCTCCCATGTCACCCAACCTTCATCCCCTTTTAGAGACTCCCTTCGCGTGTTGGGGGCGCCAGTCGAAGTCGCGTAATGCGACGATGCCATGCGTGCGCTTGAAACGCGCGTTTACGACCCCTGCCGTCGGTGAGGGGCGGGGGAGAAAGGTGCCCATAACATGTCCCGTCATACTGAGATGCATCGCGATAAGCTCCACGGCATCCCCCCCCCCCCACATCATATATTTTTTTATCTTCACCTCGAGTTGCTCCTGGTCGGACATTCGGCTGTTCGAGTACCTACTACAGCTCGACGACACGCACCAGGGACGCCGAATGTAAAGCGTGTTCTACAACACGTCGCACCTGCCCAGAAGCTACTGAAAGATAGTCGACATCCTTCTTCGTGAATAAAACAAATGACGGGTCCATGTTACAGGTTACCCGCGACTTCATGGTCTCCAACTTTATATCTTGACCATTAGGTACATACAGTGTTAAAAATGTTGGGATTAAATTTACGAAGAACGCTGGTTACAAATTATACAGAAATCTTCATAAATTGATCGTTATCTTCAATAGAATTGCGGCTACAAAGTAAACTTATTTTGAACATGTCCCCACACGATTAATATTGATATATAAGAAATATATTTAAAAACTGGTCAAAACTCATGAAAAAACACACTTATTTCTTCTATACGTATACGTTTACCTTGTTTATACCGTAAAACATAAATTGAAATTTTAAATACGGAATAGTTTCTATAAAGAACCAGTTATATGAAATCACAAAGAACTATTTGTTACTTTGACGTTAATTATTTTTATAAAGGACCGTAGTTTTACTGTAATTTCTAACAGTGTAGTTACGGAATTAATATTCGTTCTGTGTGTGTGTGTTAGACATAAAAACATAATTTAGTTTAAACTTAATATCCGAAAATCCAAACGAGTACTAACGGAATGAATAATTCAAGTAGAAGAACGTATAAAAGAAAGGCAAAAGACGATTTAACCCTCTGACTACGTAATTTTTTTTTCAAAATTTAAAAAAATAATGCATTTATTTTTTTTCCTTAAAAGAATGATTATATAAATTTAAATCAAAAAATATAATAATAATTTTTAAAATTTATTTTAGTATGATAAATTAAAAAAAAAAAGGCTCTAAACATAGTCCAACACCACAGTTTTTATAGCCAATTTTTTTTCTTCAAAATTTATAAAATATATAAAAAAATCTTAAAAGAATTATTAAATAATTTTACATTAAAAAATATAATAATTATATTTATAAGTTCTTTTTAGTATGATAAATCTGAAAACATGGCTCTAAACAAAGTCCAACGCCACAGTCCTTAACACCAGATTCAGGTTTCTTTTCTGATACGTTTGCCATTCTCGTTCTCCTTAGCACAGCAAATTGCACACAGTCGTCGTGGCTCTTTTTTGATAGTATTCGGTGGAATATGACTAGCAAAATGGCGGGCTGTTAGCCTCAGTGGGTTAGGTGTAGCACTTGGTCTCCCTTTTGGAGATTGGTTGTTTGGAGCTGAATATTTTTCAATGTGGTTCTCAACAAGTTGGAGACGGTATTCTACAAAATCAATCTTCTTTCCAGAAGAAATTTTACTGAATATGATGTATGAGTTCCAAACAGCTTGGTCTATGAAATGCCGAAAAATCTTCTTGTAGTACTTGTGTTGTTGTTTCCTAGATGAAGGGTAATATGACATTTCTTGATCAGAACGGTCTACTCCACCCATAGTGTCATTATAGTCGCACACTACTTTCGGCTTCACAACTTCTGTCCCACTTTTTGATTAAATTTTCAGAAATTTCAAAGTGTCAATGTATATAATCCAGTTTATATTTAATATATATTAGGCTACGTGTGCCAATTTATAATTCTCTTGCTTGAATATTTTTGAAAATATTTTTACCATTTTAAAATCACACTTATCTAAAGATTATTTAGAAAAAAAAATAACGTTAGCAGCAATGTTTTCTTTATTTAATTATTACAAAAATAAAATATATATTTTAATTATTTCGTTTAGATATTTTGATGATTTATGATATGTAAAATACTGCTTGTGAAACGTACCACAAGTGGTTAGATTATTGCATTCCATGGTGGATAGTAATGATTTGAACACCAAAGCTATGACATATCAAGTTTAATTCACGCTCGAATCTCCGTCCGGTAATTTTATTTTCTGAAATGACTCTAGGTAATTGCTGCGATGATAACTTACCTAACAGCTGTGGGTTTCTTCTGCTATTAATTCGCTGTCAACAAGATTTAGCCAACAATTTCAGGTAAAGATATTATAAAACCAAAATAACCAAGCTATGAAAACATTACAATTATTATTTTTATCCCCTTAAGTAAATTGCCACGAGGATTGGTACAGCGCAACCCGAAGAGCGAAAACTTAGTAACAAATTGACATTGGGATTTTGCGTAAGGATAAACTTTTACATAATTGATCAACAAGATTAAATGCAGTAATACCTGAAATATATAATTGGTTCTAAATCACTTTGTGTTAATATTATAAGTTGGGTATTGCGTGGGACTCAAACGGCGTCGCCAATTGAGGACCAGCTTCTGGGATTACGGTCATTAATTGAAAAAGATCTTAGATGTAATTAACAAATTTTGATCCCTATTTTATCTCATGTAATACAAATCATGATCTATTTTATTCAATTTTATTTTAAGAAACCTTTGTATAGTAAATAGTGATGGCCCATTACTGATTTGACGACCTCAGCTAATTAAATATGTAAGATGAAAAATATTTTAATTAATAATTTACAATTATTAATTTCGTTCAAAGCATATGCTGTATATAATTTGTTTCTGCTTCAGTGTTAAGCTAACTTTTACTTGGTACTTTGGTTAAAAATTGGTTTTAAAACAAAATGTAACGATCTGCATCGTCAGAGTATCAAAACTTTCAAATATGGTAAAATAACATTTGCTTTTACTCTTTTACGTTAGTGAAGCAAGGCAGGGCGGATTTACTTCTTTATATTTATGTTCGGTAATTAGCGTGTCAAATAGACACATGATCTTGTTTTCGTATCTTCGTCCAAACCATCGCATATATTTAACTGTTAGATTATGAGCTGAGAATATTTTTAGCAAGTACAAAATAAAAATTCTAAACATTATTCAAGTTTCAGATACTGAAAGTTTAGATGATAGTGGAATAACAAAACTCTACTTTAGAATCTTTTATTTTTGCTATGAACATTAGTATCGTGTAAAGTGCACTCTTCGAGAATGATATCCATTTTTCTAGGACCATTCCCAACGTTTCCGAGCGTTGGCACTGCGCAGATTCTCAGCACTCCGCGGCGAAGATTATGTAGGTCGTTTCGAGGAAGTGCAGTATCCTCTCTCCTTCTCTTTCTTCCACTCCGCTCCCGCCCGCTTAACTGCAAAACTTCACTTTTGTTTTCGCACGACTTGAAATTAGTCTGTGCGAAACTTTCTGGGAGCGCCCGCTGGCATTAGCGTAATGCGTTAGTTACAGGGGGAATGGTACCTATTCCTGCCCGAAATTATTTCACTACCGCACCAAGATGACCCTAGAATACCCTTCTAGGTATTTTTCCAGTAGCACAGCGTGTAAAATGGCTGGTTGGAATAGTTAGTTGCATTGTACTGTTTGGTGGCACTTGCTCAACTTTATTTACCTTATAATTATTTTTTTTTGTTTTAATGGCGAACTGGTTTCAACCCATTTTTATTATTCAATTTGGAATTTATTAATTTAATATGTCATTTTTAAAAATTTAAAGTTTACTGCTGAACAAAGTTGTAATTGTTTATAATAATTGTAATTATGTGTAACTTAAAAATTTTGTAACACATCAATTTGTTATTGTGCCAACGTAACTTCAAGTTTATTATGAATCATGATTTAGTCTAATATAATTATTTTAGTAAATATGTAAAAGAATAATTTCATAAATTATAAGTTAATTCATTGTTTTGTGGTAAAATATTGTCAAGTAATAATCGATACATATTGTATTTCCAAAACGTATTCTCTACTAGTACTATGTTCTATGTTATTCTTCGACTTGCCGTGAAACGGCTTTCTTTTTCAACACTTTGACGACATGATTACATAATGATAATTCGTGCCTATTGACGTTTGCGAATTAAACATGCTTTGAGCATTGTTACACCGCACTAAGTGGTGACTTTTTCTGATCTATTTATTAAGAACATCTGGTAATGTTTGTAACACCGGACATGTTAAAATATTTTGGTTATTTTGTTAATAGCGGTCGATGAGTACCGGCCATGCGGTTCACTTGAATCTACCTTGTGCTGTGGTGTATGAGGCCTGTCCTCATCGGCCCTGAAGCCATGCAGTGACGGCATCTATCAGGAAAGCCGGCATCTAATTTATTTTTTGGCATGATCTACTAACCTCAAAAAAGACATGTGTTAATTTTTTTTTAACTGAATCACGTCCGACATTTTCGTCTAAAGTCTGCTACGCATCAAGTTAAATTCTTTTGGAACAACGTAACGACAACACTAAAATATTATAATAATTAGAGAAAGAGAAATTATGTAACAAAAAAAATTAAGATATGTTTTTCATAAAAAGCCTGTATCTGAATGTTCGTTAGTTAATTACCTTTTGTGATAGCGGGGCCCTTGCTAAAAACATAAAATATAAGTATATCTAAATAATAATTTTAAAATGATTATGTAAATAACGATTCTCAAGTGATATTATGTAAGTGGCAAAGGTGTATAAGTAAAAATAACATAATTTGTTCTTGAAATAAATGATTAACATGAAAGTATATTTTTTTAATTAACTACCCTAACTGTGTAAGTGTGCATGACCAGTCAGCCAATTTTTGTCTCAACTAACCTCACATCAAAACACTTCATTGAGCCTTTGGTTCAGCGGCTTTCAGTGTTGTCCTACCTTTCACTCTTAACCTAACTAGGTTATAGAGAGAGGTAGTTGATGGCGCATTTGCATGGATAACAATTTGTTCTAAAATTCGGTGAGGATAGTCGTAATACAGCGTTGCATAGAGCTACAAACTATACCTAGATGCCAAACTTTAGGCGCTTTGTAAGGTGCTTTCTACGCGTTAAAGATACTCATGGTTACAAGACTGTTAAGATTAGAATTAAATTTTAATGCAGGTTGCGTTTACTCAAAGACTTAGCAATAAAAAAATTTATAATTCATGGCAGTAACTATCATAAAAAACCGGATAAAATATATTGCTTATAACAGGCTCCAAAACTCACTTATATCCTCTTGGATATGCTGCCAAAATTTTGGATGAATGTTTGGAGGAATCAGACTACTTTGGGCAGGACTTTCGGAAACTTTTTTTTAAAATTGGCGTACATTTACAATATGTCTTAAAGATAAATTCGAAACAAATTGCTGTCTATCTAAAAATCATGCAACTCGATTGTAAAATGTTATGGTCACAATTCTAACAGGCGTTATTTTTCTGGACGGAGTTAGTCACTGAGCGACAGACACTTTCTGTAGCGCGATGAATTTGTAGACTCGCTCGTATGATGGCGGCAGTGGTCCTGCTACACTGTAATATCGATCTAACGCGTCACCTGGTGCATCGTTTCAACGCATTTTATAAGAGATTAATATTAATTTTGGTGGGCTTATTTCTAAAATAATTACTCTTCATTTAATAATTTAAAAATACTTAAAATTTATTGGCTTGTGGATTTAAGCTGCGTCAAAAGTGAAAAGTTGCCCAACGTTTCAGTCAACATTGTAGTTGCCATCATCAGGGTAACAGTCTCCTGTTGATAGTCTTTATAGTTTTCGTTCCTTAATACACTTTTCCTGAGAGGTTAGTGGTCAAAGAAAAACTATTAAATTCATATCAAACTTTCGTTTTATCTATGAAACAGAGTCCACGGGTTTTAAAATTGTGACTTTTAATAAAAAATCCTTATATTTTATGGGCATACACTTAAATGCATAATAAAGAATATATTTTTATATGTTAAGAGATATGTTAGTTAAGGGATATGAATTGTTAGTTCAAAAGTGATTTCAAAGCTTTGCAAAGCTTTATTTTATACTAAATAAAATTAACATTTTAGAGATTAAAATATAAAATATCTGAATGGACTTAAAATTTTGTTGAATTATTGCACATGTTGCTCATAAAGATACAGTGCTTTCGAGTGTTCGAGATTTTTTTTTTTTTTTTGCGTGTTACACAGTACGTCTTGGAGAAAAAAATTGTTTTTCTTCGATCAGTATATATGTTTGCCGAACCCACATTCTTGGTAGTTACTAGTTTATACATGCTTTGGGCAAAATATTACACAGATGGGGGATTGCGGATGATGGTGAAGATACTACCAACAATTTATAAAAAATATATGTATGTATAAAAATAAAGCATAACACCAACAAAAGGAATTAAGAGAGAAAATTAAATGAACCGTGGTTTTATTTCCCTCCTCCCCCCCCCCCCCACCCCCAAGGAAATGAAATTTTACATACGCTCTTGGCTTTGAACGTTTCAAGATTACAAACCCAAGTGCCTCCAGGGCTTTTTTTATGGGATGGTACCCACATAGGTCTTACATGGTGGGTTCATGGAGCAACATCAGACTTGATCTCGGGGTCTAAAGCCCCAACACTTTAATTATGACGTTATAAGTTGTGTGTTTCTGAGTTATGATAGTTCTAAACGGGAACACATATACGTAGGAGTTATGGAACATTGTAGCATGTTATTTGTTTTACAATTAATTGGTTTTTAGTTCTATGGGTAGATAAGTTCAGTTCTATACAGAATAAGTCTGATTTTGACCGACTGCGGTTGCATGTTCAACACGTATAAAAGTTTGAAAACATTTAAACGATAATTTGCTACACAAGACTGCCTTGAAAGATGCATCTGAGGCAGTCTTTTATTGAAAACTAAAAAGCAAGCATTAAAGATGGGTCCTTACGTGACGAATAATGTTAAATTGGAGAATCCTGGTACAAACACTGCAAATATTTTCGCTGAAGTAATATTATTAATTTAATTACGAACTAGAACAAAACAACTCTGCATGTCCCACAAAGTTTTGTGAGAGAATAATAATGTAGATTTTAAAGGTTAATTTTTAATTTAAATGTCAAAAAAATTGGTTGTCTGAAATGTCGGTTTACGGACGATAGTTTAACGTGACAACGTCATAACAAAACATTGATGAATTGATTGCGTACTTCTATGAATAAAATTGAATCTTTTTATTTTAATAATAAAAAAATAATTATTTTAAACTATAATAGTAATCAGATATTTAAAATTCAAGAATAATTAACCTTTATTGCCGAAATTGTTGTTGTAATAAGCAATGAAAACCACATTTTTTCACTTCACTTTATAAACAGTCGACGAAAAAGTTCACGTGTAGATGTAAGTTGTGTGCTGCCGCTGTCTTTCTTCTCCTCGGACGCATAGGCCAATCGAGTGGAAGAGAGATAGATGCGGCGCAAGTGTACAATGAGCGTAACGGGACACAGCGTAAAGGAACAATGTGCGTAACGGATTACTTTTTCGTGCGTGCAGCCGGCGTTCATCAATTTATTAGACGTTGTCACGTCAAAAATAACGAAAAATGTTACCATCGTGTCCTACAATCAAACCTATTTTGTGTATAAATATCTTCTCATAAATCATAACTTATTAACAAAATGACATTTTAAATTAGGTACCAAAGATCACGAGCTGAAGCACTTAAAATCTAATGATAACTTTTGAAATATGAAAGTTGGGCATTACGCTTAAAAACTGTCCGCACTTACACAACCTAAACAGAACTATTAAGTGCTTTTCAATTCTTGACACGCACTTGTTCTGGCGGTGATTGGTAACCTGTTTCCAGCGGATGTGTCTTGTTGCGTGTTTAATTTCAGAATTGGTTTGTATTGCTTGCATTTTAAGCGCAAAATTTTGCGTAATGTGTTACGGAAAGTAAAATGTCTTTTAATTATCAAGTTATGTTTTATCAAAAGGTGTGAACTAATTTTTTCTCTTGTGGTGTTTGATGACACATGTGGTTTTTTAAGCATTCAGGTTTATGTGATTTAAATTACGTTTGCATTTTTTTGAGTTTAATTATTAGTTCAATAATATTTTTTGTCGAATTACCATAACCATTAAATATATATATATATATATATATATATATATAATGTATATATTCAATGCCATAACTGTGTGAACCTCTAAATATAATCAGTGCCCATGATTTTAGGCAGCTGTTTCAAACTAAACGTTTGGAGTATTGCATACGGGTCAGGAGTAGAAGTCTTTTGTTCTAAATTTTGTACCAGCTTAACGACCATTTTTGTGACTTTTGACATGTACGATAATAATCAGTCTTAAAAACTACATTTATCTTTGCGTCATAAAATTTATGGTAAATAAGATTGTCTCCTTTAATTATTTCAGCGACAATATTTGCCTGATTTTATAACTTTATTCAATTATAAATCATCCAGACGCTTGGGATTGCGTCATAAAACCTTTCTTAATTTTAAAAATAAATTACTGGTTAAGCTGCAACTTCATGGCGTATACCGGTCTTGGAAAGCACTTTATATCATTAGTCGAATTAATGTTTTCAACTTATTTATACGTAATGAACATGCATCCAAAGTTTGTCGGTTGAATTCAGACTCATTTATTTTAGTTAAGTTATTTGGTTCTCTGTTGTGTTTATAACGTGATTCTATATTATTGCAGTTATAAGTTATGATTTATAAATTATTAATTTTCTAACTTAACCGGTGTTACGTGTTTTTATAACTAACTTGAATAATTTAAAGCGATAACTGTTTTAAGTTGCGTTTCTAATTGTTGCAACAGTTAATCTATGCATTTTTTTTAAGTTACCGTGTTTGGTTTGTGATTTTCTAAGTTATGATGATATTAATTTTTGTGTTTAAAATTATATGTTTTTTAGTTTTAATTATTGGGCCCAGGCATTATACTGGGCCCCTTAGGCGAGCAATGCTCGATGTACATTTTTCTTTAACTAGGTGGTAAATTAATTATATGTGAATTAAATTTACGAGTCAATTGTTTCCCACTCGCAAATGAAAGTGAACACTAGTAAATAAATACATGTCTTTTGTGATTTTTGTTGAAACACGTTAAGCAACAAAAAAAAAATTATTTTTAATTTATATAGCAGCAGTATAACAGTCATCTCTAAAATTGTAGGATAAAATATTAATATGGGATTTTAAGTGCTTAAAGGTAGTAAATAAGGTTATTAATCACATAAAGTACAACTTATACTTTTCAATGTTAATATTTTCACGTTCTGTGAGGTAATATTTATATTAGATTTGAATTAAATTTTATTAAATGATTTATGCATTTTAGTTCTAGCCCATAAAATGTCTACTCATTTGCAAAATAGTAATTGATCCCACGATTATCCGAGCTATTTAACGGCATTTTTGGCTCACAGAGCCACTCCAGAACTTAAAGAGCCCTTTCACACGGGCAACTCGATCGCCGGCAACTGAGTGGTGGGCGAGTCGGTAACAACTGTTGAATCAATGTCTTGATAGGTATTTATAGCTAGCGTTCACACGGGCAACTGTCTCGTCAGATTTACTTCTTTTGAACTGCAAAACACGTGTTTTACTTTTGATACCAAGGTATTCATTGAGTTGGTCATGAATGGCCAGTCCTGTGGAAAGTTTACGCTAGTAAACGTGTGGAAAAGGAAGTGGTATGAAATTCACGAACGTAGTACAGTAACATCCACTTAGAATTAATTGGTTATTATTCAGCTAGAATAATCAGAAATTATTCTTGATATATTTGTACTCATTATAATATATTTTTCTAAAGAACTTTTGTGAATTAAGTGTTACACATTTCTCTATTCATTTTTTGTGTCATGTCATTCATACAATTTAATACCTGATTGTGATTGCAACTCATTCCTCAACAGATATTCATCAACAGTACTTCAACACTATTTTCAAAATATGACTAAGTGCATTAAACATTTCTAGTGACATTATAAATTAGTTATAATAATGAATTAAACAATTCAGTAAAAAATTTAAGAAATATTGAAGAGAAGGCTCCATCCGTCAGCCAGGCAGCATTGATAGAATGCGTCCATAAATTAATTACTTATTGATTCGTAACATCTTAGTTCTTGGTGTACGGCATTTTAAGGGAGTAATTTTGTGAAAGTAATGGAAGTCGCATGGGACGAGTGTGTGTACCCATAGTGCTGCCATCTGTTGCGGATGGCGGGAACCAAAGTTCATAGAGACAAAGAGTAACTTTATAGTATTACCTGTTTAGTGTTATTTAACAATATAGGCAATATTTTATTAATTTCCTTGGTGAAAATCAGGTCCAAAAACAGGTTTAGTATTTTTCTATGTCTTTTTTGCTTTAATCGGAGTCGTTTCATTAATAGTTTAACATTTCACTCTGCAAATCGATTGATTCAAGAGTCAACGTAGCTGCTCCGGCAACAAATTCTACCGAAGGGTGCGGAAGCTACCTGTGATTTACGTCCAGAAATGTATTTTAAACACAAATATTTTGTTTAGTTTTCACGCTAGACATTGTATTAAAAAATTCTACGTTACATTTTTTTTGTGTGAGTTTCGTTTTATAAGTGTATTTACAACATGACAACACACGAATGTGATTTTTACAGAGGTTAGACGTTACACATCTCTGGCAGTACCGAAAGACTCACTCACATTTTGTTTCTTTCTATGGACACATTCACCCATTATCAATGCAATTAAAATGTATTTAACGTCCATAGCACAAGAGCGTGATGCTTACTTCAGCGAATAGTTGAACACTGAGTATCACTGGGTAACTCTTCTGCAACTGGGCAAATATCGCTGAAAAGTTTCTGGCGTGGCAACTGCAGTTGCTTAGGTCTTGGCAACTTGAGAGCGATCAATCGCTGGCAACTCAGTTGCCCGTGTGAAAGGGCTTGAAGGCAGGGCCAAGGCCCCTGTGGTCCTACCTGTATGTTCCGTCACTAGTTTCAAATTTTACAGTACTCTAAATTAGTACCAATGGTACTCAATTCCCAAGGATCTCTTAAAGTGTACCACGTTTTTTTTTGCGAATACTGTCAATCATACGAAATTGTTCAAGAAAAATTATGGCAAGGTGTACAATAATTACAACTTTTGAGAACTGGCATATTTGAGAAAAGTCACATGACACAGACTATACCAGTCCATAAGTGAGAAAGGTCATTATTGTTACTCATTATTCATGTTACCTTTTTCTATGTTTAATTTTATTCTCAAACCAATTTTAAGTTTTCACTATCAAAAAATTTAAGAAAAAGTTTGGTCATGCAAAACAGCAAGTCTGGATGCATGAATATCAGCCATTACGGCTCATATTTTAATTTTAACTTTTGGTGTTTTTCCTAAATTTTATAATGGTTTATTTTTGCTTGAATTTTAATACATTTTAAAAAAAAAGAAGTATGATTGTGACCCCAGTTAAAGCTGCAGTGTGGGAAAGAACAATACAATTAGACTGGTAATTTCTTTAGTAATATTAATTTTGCTGTTTTAAGGTAAAAAAGTATGTTACACATAGGGGTGAACCAGAAATACCAATATCCTGCAAGTGTAAAAATAATATCATTTGGGTAATCAATCAAAATACGTCGGCAAACCTATGAGGATCTCTGACTAGTTGAGAGTGGATTTAATGTAGAACCTCTTACGTTGTATAAATTACAGGAAAAAGAAAGCGTCACCCAAATTTACGTGCTGAAAGATGAAAATATAAATAAAAACTTACTAATAATTAATTTTTTTAACCTCAATTGAAAAATGTTTCCGTTTTCATTATTAACTGAACTTATACTCATCTTTATTATAATTTTTGTGGCCTTAGGTTCCGTAATATCGAATAAAAATAAATTAATGTTCTCTTAAATTCTCTCATATTATTACCTTTAATTAAAAAATGCATTTCGGCCGGACGTGTCCTGCATATACTTATACAAGCCTTTCATTCCCCAATGTTAATTAATTGTGTAAATATAATGTTAAGACTTAGTGGTTACAAAAACTTCTCAAATTTTATACAAGTCATTCACTGTGATAAAAAAATGCCATTGTTTGTGAGACTCCTTTTCTCTCACCTTGCTATTTAATTCAGACAATTCTTCTTGGAAGGAGAAAACGGCGGAAAAATGGTCTGATCACTAACCTTCTACCATTACGATGCCGGTTCGATTCCCGGCCGACTTTACTCGGGGTAAACCCACCAGCCAATGCACTCCAACAACAGTCCATCTACATTTCACTTACCCTCACGGTCTACAACGGTGCCGACGCCAACGAGATCTTAATCCCTGATTCATTCAATCATTCTACCTTGAAACTTGCTTAGGTTGTGTTAGAAGCGTCCCTGCTTACTTAGAACGTAAGAGGGTTTGTCCCTCTTAAGATCATATATTCATGTTAACGATAAAATTGTATAGTACATGAGCTTCTTAAATTGAATAAAATGAGCATAATATTAACTGCTTTTTTTTTTTTTTTTACAAAAACCTTTCAAATGGTTACGTTTAAAGTTTATTGGGGCGTATAAATGAGGAGGATAAAAAAATATCAAGCTTCAATTTTAAGTTTGAAAGGCTAGATATTGTATTCTTCACGGAATTGATTGAAAATTGTTTTCCATAAAATATTTTATTTAATTTTACTTCGGTTTCAAAACACTCGCTAATTCAAAAAATTTTAGTGACTACACAAGTGAATTAATTTTTTTTTTTCTTATATTAAATTTAATTTGATGCTAATATGCAAACTAAAATGTGTATTAAATTTTATTCTCAATTTGCGAACATTAAACCACGAGAAAACAAACAATTACAACTCTGTTTAAAATAAATATAAATTTAAAAAAATTGGTTAGAAGTGAAATTTGACTCGGCCTTAGCCATCCACATAAAAATTAGAGAACAATATTCAATAATTCTTTTGAACAGTAAAACGTAACTAAAATCACACAATGGATGTTCACAACTGTAACATAAATGGTGACGGAAAATCTGCGGAGCCTACATTTTTCTTACTCTCCCCTTCATTTTTATTCTCTCTCTCGCCCATTATCATATCATCGTCGAGGGCAACCCACTACTGACAGTTATATTTAACCTTGCGCTCTGATAAAAAACGGATCGAGATACTTTACTGACTGTAGAGAAGTTTCACTTCAATAATGACCTGGAGCGCAAGGCAACACTTAAGCGCTCCGCCTACCCGGGCACACATAGGGCGTACAGAGCTTCGCAAGAAACAACCTGATTTGAACACTGCTCGAGTTATCTGTTTACGAGAAGTGTCTGAAATGCTGCGAACGAGCTCCCATGTGAGGCAGGCTACTTGGCTTACTAGTTAAAACTTTAACTTACGGTTTCCAACCAAACTTGTAGTTACAGAAGGCGAAATTTAGCTTTCTGATCATCCATAATGGAATGTTAAAGTGGATTAATTTATTTTCGGTGCTAATGAGAATTATATATATATATATATATATATATTTATATATATATGTATATATATTTTTGTGATAAGGTGACTGAAGTTAACCAAATATAAATTATTTACATAAAAGTATAGTAGCTTTCTAAAAAAATAGATTAAAAAACAATGCAGTAATTTTTTGGAATACAGTTTCAATCAGCGATAAGTAAATAAAACATTAATAACTTAATTTACAACATATACAAATATTATCCGGTATTTATTATGTTCTTGATGTTACCAAGAATAAAAAAAAATGTCTAAACTAAAAATTTAAAAATATAATATGTTCTCCATCGAACAGCCTTAACAATACGCAAATGGCAGGTGGATAGTTTTGTTTCGTATTTGGTTTATAAACTGTATTTTTAAGAGTGAAAAGGGCTAGAAAGAGTTTTCACAATTTTTTTTGAGACATGAAACATATGGTACAGATTTTCTCAAATAATTCAAGGTACTAGCATTACACCATTATCTTCATTTCCACGCCATTTAATATTATAGTTACAGCTCAAATGTCACACGACGACAAGACTGCGCGCCAGTTCAGAGAAGACACCACGCCAGAAGCACCAGCGACCATCCCGTCTCACACCAACACAAGTACTTCCCTGACTAGGCGGACCCTTAACCAGCTCAACGCAAGCAGGTAGGTCTATTGTGACGCCTGGGCTTGAGCTGTGAGGTCAGGAAGTCTGGTCGCGTGCGCGATCGCCGAAGTAAACGCTTGGTGGTAACGCGATCCCGACTGACTCTCCACAGAAGGCGCGGGCCTTATCGCGCGTTTATGTGCGTTTTTTCTCTTCCCCCTCTTCCCTGAACCGCCAAGTACCCTCTCCCTAGTCCGATTGAGTTAGCGTGCATAATCATGCCGTACGCTTGCGCCCGGTAGCGTTACTGGACTTGAATAAATGAATGTTGATTCGTTCCTCCGAATGAGGTGACACGGGTAGAATGGGAGCGGTGATTTAGTCCAGTGATAGGGTGCCCAAGAAATATTGTTGTGTCGTCCTTAAAACCAATTTAAAGGGTAAACTGGGTGAATTATGTCATACCGATAAATCTATGGGGAAAATTCTATAAAATAAAAGGTTCGTGGGCGTATGCACGTGATTTAATTGTTGAACATTTTGGACGAGATAAAAGCATACCTTTAGTTGAAAGAAAAAAAAAAGATAGCGCAGCGTTCGTTAAATAAAATATAACTAACAATTTTACAAAATCATTACGCTATAAATTGTCTAGGGGAGGTATTCCAAGGCGTTCGAGAGAGACAGCGAACAGAACTGCCTTGTTGGGACACAACCGTAAAAATTCGCGGGCCGTATTCCAGAACGTGTCCAAGCCGAATCCCTTCAAGGAAAAAAACTTCACCAATCTTTTTAATAAAAGGTGCCCTACGCGAGGCTATAAACAGGTTTCAACAAATTATAGCAGACATTTTGCCAACACCGATACAAATTTACGGCAAAAATACTAAAAAAAAGCAGCACCACCGCAAAAAAAAAATGGAACCATTTTTCTAATTTTCTCAATTTTTTTTAAGTTGCGATTTTATCTTGTTATAACCAGTTAAAGTATAATGTACAAACAATTGCATCATTTTACATTTTGTGCTTTTCCATTACCCAAGATATAAAGATATTGTAATAAATTCAATCTCCTCATTTGTGTTAAAAGTTGAGTAATTATTATATCTTTACTTTCGGTACAAAACGGGTCGCGTAGTGAACTATGAGGAAATAATGTGTGTAAGTGGAAATAGTTTAACTAAATTTTCTTAGTTATTAGCTCACCATCCCATGTATGATTTGCATAGTCTAACGTACGATCCTATAATGTGCTCTGCAAGTCACATGTTCCTAGTCTAATACTGAAACGAAGTGTCGACCGGAATTTTTAAAATTGAAACATGGATTTGTTTTTACCACAGTGTCAACCGTGCCTGTTCAAGCCAGTCTAGAGATATCAAATGAACGACAGTTCGTGTGTCAAATATAGCACAATGCAGGGATGGACAGGGAAAGGCTATGTGTTATTAAAATCTTTATCAAAAGATTTTTTTCATCCTGCGATTCTAAATTTGGGTGACTTTCTTGTGTCTCTTTTATCCGGCCTTTTGTTAGTTGATTCTTTTGATGTTTAATTAAATGTCTTCGTTTTTTAACTTATAAATTTTAAGTTTATTGTAACCAAAAAATTAGCTAGCACACTATTTAAGTTTTATGGTTGCTTCAAGCGAACTAATCATATTCGTAGATTTCTACAATTCATTTTAATCCTGCGGCCTTAGTTCCTTGATACAAGTAAATTTATTTAGAGCTTTTATTTCAAAGAGACCCAGAAATGTGTTTGTTTTTTTTGGTAGTACATGTTAGTTATTAATATATATCATATTTGCAGCCTTTTCATTACCCATAAATCTAGGAAAGTGAATTTACATTCTAAAATGAAGATATTACTCGCCGGATTAATAAGTTTATATCACGAAAATAGCCTCGAAAAATTTTAATTTAGAATTATGTAATTATTTTATACAAACGAAAACTGACATATTTGTCAGTTCAATTTAATTCTGAATCATCTCATACCAAAGACACATTAAATAAGGGGAACATATTAAAATTGAAGTACAAGAAAAATTACCACCAGAAATAAAACAGCGAGAAGCCTCAGAGGGTCAAAATCCTAATGAATAAAAACAGTCAATGAGACAAAGTCATGCATAATGGTATAATGGGTCGATTCAGAAGCCAATGGCAGGAGATCTTTCCTCTGATTAGCTGGCACTACAACCTATAGGAGCACGCCTCTCGTGATTGGCTATCAGAGGAAGATCTCTGTTTAGTTTATACCCCCTACGAATTATACTGAAGATGCCTGCTGCGATGTAGAGTGAATAATCAGTATATACTTTCAATGTGATGTGAGACAAAATTTCTAAATCTAATTTAGTTTATCAAAAAATCATTTGGAAACCTGCATTATACATTAAGGAGGATATTTATTTGCAATGATGATTATACCAAACAAGATATAAATAAATTGGCTGAGTAGAATTTAAATTTATTTAAAAACATCACCATTTCAACATAAGCCACTCATGCTTTACCGCTACTAAATCTGACAAATCCTAGCAAATTTACTAGCAGCAATGAAATGAGACATCTCAGTAGTGAGACACCAGAGGACTCGGGTTCAATTCCCGATTAATCCATTCTAATTTCTGAATTCCTTGTTCCCCCAAAATCACGCCAGATAAATTGCTAAGATTCTACCACGACAGATTACCTCACACATATTCGTGATAAATGTTATTTGTGATGCTTTGGCTGCCACGACTTTACTGATGACGAATCTTAAAAATTAATTAAATTGTTCTAAATAGTTTTACAATCATCAACGAACTCGATGCGTTACTGTATTTCTTATTGTTAGGAGCTGTGTTTCAGAGAGGTTATGTAACACATTAAGTGGGCAGTGTCCTAAATAATTTTCCTTTATATTCTGTGTCATTTTAAGATGTAAAAATAATATAATAATTGGTTATTTTTATACCTAAATGGATAATGTTGCTAGTAGGTGTTAGTAAAATATCAGTCTATTATTAAGTGCTTATTAGTAAATCAATAAAAAAATTCTTTTTCAAAAAGCCAAAGACCAATGATTTAAATTTTTAATTGGTGTTCGGGAAATTTTTTTTATCATATTCATAAAAAAAATGGTCACATAGTCTGTCAATAAAAACTTGCATAATGCACGAATTCATGATCTAATTTTTGTAAATGTGTACATTGAAGTTGACATTTAAGTTTCTGAAAACCATTAAATAACACCTGATAAAGTGATAAAACCACATTAAAATTATTATTCTATTGTAAAATATTTTTATAAAATTAACACGAAAAATACCAACATTGAATACAAAATAATTTGGTAAATCACCACATAATAATAGACTTTAAGCATCAGATATTTATATAATACTAGCAGACCAGATAGACGTTGTCCTGTACACACGTCGTTAATTCGAAAATTTCAAACATTCTTCAATAAGCTGTAACAATCTGGACTGTTTTGATGAAAATTATTATTCAAGAGTTATTTTAATATCTAACGTCATTACATGTACACTCATACAAATTCGACCGATCGGTAGCATGTGAGTATATACTGTGTGTGTAAGTATGCATATACTGTATGAGTGAAGTGAAATGTAGAAGCTGTGTTAACTAAAAAGATGCATCTATTACCACACTCCACAAAGGAAATTTGTATACTGGATAATAGCAGCCACTGTCTATTATTATTGACACGGATATTTCTAGGCGTCACCGAATATTTTAAGTGGATGATATGACTGATTACAGGTTGGGATATTTTGCGTAGAGTGTGGCAATAACAGCATCATAAATACAAACTTTAACTTGTTTTAAGTAAAGGTAAAAAATCTTATACTGAAACTTTTTTATAACATTTATTTATTAATTTACAAAAACTTAATTTATCTTAATGCTATTGGATGTACAATATTTTTAGTTAATCCTTGAGGCGTATAAACAAACAAATTCGATGGTTTTTCCAACTCTGGAACACGCAACATATAATTGACCGTGAGAAAAACACGGATTTTATAAATCTAAGCCACATATTGTCATTGTTTGGCCTTGTGACTTATTTATAGTCATAGCACATGCCAAGCGGATTGGAAATTGTAAACGTTTGAATGGTATAGGCGAATCTGAAGGAATCATTGGGATCCGTGGTAGAAGTACAACCTCACCTTGAAATTTTCCACTCAAAATAGTAGCTTCAAGAATGTTGCCCATGATTTTTTTTATAACTAATCGCGTCCCATTACATAATTTCGGAGCATTCAAATTTCTAAGCAAAATTATAGGTGAACCAACCTTCAGTCGCAAATTATGTGGTGGCATTCCAGGTAAATCTAATGAATTTAAAAATTCTACAGGATAGTTAACAACTCCATCAGGATCAACAACAGTGTCGATCGATTTAAATGTAGTTTCATTACGAGGCAGTAATTGCTGTATTTTGAAATTGATGGCATCAACATCTAAATTTTTCGCAGCTAAAATTGCTCGCTCTCGTAGCCATCCATGATTAGTACAATTATATCTCAAATCTGGAAAGATACTGTTTATAAACTCATCTTTGGTAGCCACCATGTTGCGAAAATTCTCTGGAAGTCAAATATATTGTGTATCTTCAAACAATTCAATTTTACCATTGCCAATATCAAACAAATGTTCAGAGAATCTTGACGCTAATGGATCATTTTGAAGTTGAACGCGCATATTAATAGTAAGGCATAATTTTCTGACACTTCGCCAGAGATAAGATTCTTTTAAACATGCGTTTATTTCGTCTGCATATGTCACGCGTGGAAGGATTGTAATGTTTGTCTGAAATCACCAGACAGCAACAATAGAGCACCACCGAAAAGCCTAGTATTATCCTTGATATCTTTCAGGGACCTGTCGAGAGCTTCAAGCGAATGCTTGTGGGCCATGGTACATTCATCCCAGATAATAATTTTGCATTTTCTCAAAACTTAAGCCATGCTGAATGCTTCTTTATGTTACACATTGCTTCGGGATTTGTGTGAACATTCAAAGGTAATTTAAGCGCTAAATGCGCCGTCCGTCCACCATCAAGTAACGTTGCTGCGATTCCTGATGAAGCAATAGCCAATGCAATATTATTTTGTGATCGGATGCGCGCAAGTATCAATGAAATTAAGAATATTTTACCAGTACCACCTGGTGCATCCAAAAAAAAAGAATCCACCTTGTTGCGCTGCAATTGATACATTAATTTGCTCAGCAGTGAGCAATTGTTCATTATTGGCAACAAAAGTAGCCAAAGAAAGTTCTATCGAAGTGGTGTTCCCGTTGAACATCGCTGTTGATGGTATATACTGCTGGGCGGTTCGGCACTGGCATGCCGAAATGGATGAGCGGCATATTCGAAATAAGAATAAAAATATCATCAATAATTATTAATGACTCATTATATATTTCTGCGGAGAATTCAATATTTTGATTTTGATTAGTAATTCTAATCCGATGTAAAATATCCTCACTCATTGAGTCTTTATATTTGTCCCACAAAGCAGATGCTTCAGACGGAAAACACGTTGTCAATATTATTGAAAATAATTGACGAATTAGTTGTGGAGATGAGCTCAGTGCTGCATCTGCAAGTGTGAGATCCCAATGGTTATCATCCTCCAATAAATGTAACTCACGACACGCATCAAAGAAAGTGTCGTATAAAGTACCATTGACTTTTCGCAAATATCGGAAAGATGTTGGTCCAGGAACGTTAACCAATAACAAACGCAAAAATAAACATTCGCGTTGCTTAGGATGAACTGTATATATTCGACCTAAAGTATTTGTCATAAATATGTCGGTGAATCCTGGGACTGGAATGCCTCGTTTCCGTGGTTCCCAATTTTTTGATTGCTTATTCCACGTAAAAAATTTAGGAACATCAGTATACATTAATATCCTTGCGAATTGACCAACAACATCTTGTCGGCAACAAAGGTTGAAAAATTCAGTAAAAGTTGTTTTTGGAGCCGTTAAAGCTTGTTGTAGTGCAGTCTGTTCTGTAAAGTAAACACGCTGTCCATTTTCAAGATGCACAGCCAAATGTATAACAGCAGGATCCCTTTCATGTATAGGAAACGTAAAAATGCGCCAAATAGCTTCGTTACTGCTTATGTATCGACCCATTTGATAACGTGTAATTTCGTCATTGTCATTTACATTTTGAACAGCGAATACAGCTTTATCACTGCCCTTGTGAACATACTTACAAATGTATTTTATATATTTCACTGAACTGCATAGTTCAACGTTTATGTGCGCTTTATAGGTTTTGCACAGCAATGGTGAATATGGAACTACCCAGCGATTATCAATATCTACTGTCACACCGTTTGACAGACGCAATTCATATGATTGACCACCATTGTATACGTCTCTACGCCGGTAAGATGGATAACCGTCAATATTGGTGATAGTATCAGATTGGCATGGTTTTGGAAAACGTTTCGTACATTTTCCATTGTCCATACATGGTGACATCATGTTTAGAGTACCACATGGACCATAGATAATATTAGAAGTTACAAAGTCAAACAATTTTTTAACTGTTTTAAGTTCATTGGACAAATTTACTTACATCCAGTTTATATATTTATATAATGAATAAAAAAAAACATGTTATTGTTTAAATTGCATGTCTGTAATCAAACAGTCGCACTGCTGATTACTAAGTAACATTTGTGCTTTATATATTAGTGAAATTTAGGGAATTTATGTAATGATTTTTTTTATCTAAGGAATTAAAAATATATATACATTGTTTACATTGCATGCCAAATACATAAAGTTTTGTGTTTGAACAGTAGCATTGTTGTTAACTTGGTGATATTTGTAAGCATTGTAAACGTATGCTTTATATACCAGTGAAATACAGCTTTTTTCGTTTAACATCTGTTGTTAAGAGAAATTTCTGGTCAAAATTCGACCACTGTCCGCCCTCTAGTAATAAAATAATAGTTCAATGGTATTTTTAAGTTATAAAAACATTATAGTAATTTTCCCACATAAAATTATTTTGGTTACGACATTCATGTTAACATTATTTAAGTTATTTCAGTTTTATAACCTTTTCAATCATGAATGTTTTCTTTCGCCATGTTAAGGGCGCTGGAAGGCTAATGCAGTCGCCCCAATACCGCTAGGTAGCGGTGGTGGCTGGAAGAGTGTTTTATCGCAGTTACAATCTGTAGCTGCCCTCTCTGTCGCACCCGGGCCGTACCTAGCCTGCTGGGCGAAGGGAAGGGATTAGCCTACCAGTGTTGTCAACTCCACGGGCTAACCTCGGGTGACGTGTCACGGCTGAGAGGTGACGCCTTGCCAAGAATGAATACCTGGTTTCCTGCAGCGATTGTGGTGACCGTATCTCAGCCTATGGCCTATCACTGTTAAAATCGACAAAATTGTAGGGAAAATTCTTTTTTCACGTATATTCTTAAACTTATATAGGTACATAGAACTGATAATGTATTTTGTGTTCCGTTGTTTTTTATGCAATTAGTATAAGTGAAATTGGAAATTGAAAAACCACTATATAGAAAAAAAAACGATTTAGGTAGTGGATTTTTAAAATATACACTTATACAAACATAGTGTTCAATCCAAATTATATTCTAAATAAATGATGTCGCTTAGATGTCACTCTGATGCGACATGGGTCATGTATTCTATCCCAAACCTCTTTTTGACTCAATTTATGAGCACTGAGTTGTTACCATAACACTGTTATGTACAATCAAATCAAACACGTGATTTTTAAGTGATATCGCAAACTGTTCTCTTTAAGATTATACGTGATATAAATTGTATTCGTAACAGTTTACTTACTAAATAAGAAATGGTACATGTTTCGAACGTTATATCTTGTCACCTTTAGTACGAAATGCGTACTAATTTTTAATGATAAAGTATTTTTAACATTAAAATACTCTGTGGAAGGGAAAACACAGTTAATCTATACTAATATTATAAAGCTGAAGAGTTTGTTTGCTTGTTTGAACGCGCTAATCTCAGGAGCCACTGGTCCGATTTGAAAAATTCTTTCAGTGCTGGATAGTACATTTATCGAGGAATGCTATAGGCTATACTATATTATCAATAACATTAGGAATCCTTACTAAAATCCAATTTAGAATCAAATGCGCTGGAGGGGGTTAGATACAACATGCAGTACACGTACAAAGTGTGTGTTGAAAATGCCGCAGGCGCTAGAAGTTTATTTCCTGTTGCCTTTTAACATTGTTGCCAAGCACTAGATGCCTTATCATTCTTAATTTTCCCATACAAGAAAAAAACACCTGTGTGATATTAACAACGAAGTAATCAGTACCCTCATAAGAGTTCAATTAGTATTTAAATACTTTTTATCACTTTAAATCGCAAACCTAAACTATTGTTCTTTTCCTCTCTCTGTGTTTAATTTGTTTTTTTTTCTTTTACTAGAATTAATTTTTATTATTTTAAATTCATTTTCATTTTTCGGACCATCAATAATTTTCCTCTCACGTTACAATTCTGACAAGGACTTGTATCTATACCTATATATATATATATATATATATATATATATATATAAAAGCAAAATACCACTCACTGACACACTCATCACGAGATATCTAAAACTATACACCCGATTGACTTGAAATTTAGCATAGTACCTCATTTTTTGATGTAAACGCTCACTAAGAACGGATTCTGCGGAAATCCGATCCCAAGGGGAGTTTCGGGGGCGTAATTTATAAAAAAATTCCGGTTTTTGGTAGGAAATCACCATGGCAACGGCTGTTGCATTGTTGATGCTTCATTCGTCTCTATGGCAACGACTATTTCATTGTTAGAGCAGTCCTCATCACCGTTGAAATTTTGCGGGTACTTGAAATATCAAAAATTGCCCTTTTTTTTGAAGCATATATATTTTACAGACTTGAAACTTCACAGTAATGTTCCTTATGTTACGCAGCATGACATTTTCCGAATATTAGATCCCATGGGTGGTTAAAACCAGGCAACAGTGGGTACTTTGTCTGCATGAGAACAGGATTTTGCATTGTTCATGCCTTCTGCGTCTCCATGGCAACGGGCATCGCGCGGCAGTGGCGTACCCACAAGGAGGGGCATGTATAATGAGTGGCGCAAGAGTGATCTGCCTGTAGACTGCCGTAGCGAAGTACGGGTACATCAGTTGTACGTTGCGTGCACGAGTCGGGAAACCATCGGTGCTATTCATTTTCTCTCCGGTACATTATACAGTATTGTAATAAATTTTCACTGATTTTTTTAATTTACCATTACTGTAAATGGGAGATGTGGCTTAATTTTTTCCATTAGTATAGCCGTGCGAAGCCGGGTCGGGCAGCTAGTTATCATATATGATGTTCAAAACCAATATAAAAATAATCATAATTCGAATAAAAATAATCCATCAAGAAATATGCTGTTGATCAACAACTTGTTTCCAATCCCAGTTTTGCCGAGAAATTTCCAAACATTTGTATATTTTTTTATTCAGACGTTTTTAGGGTTACCTTGCCTATTTATACAAATTAGTTATATTACATGCATTTTTTTGTGGAAATTGCCGAACATATCTAAATGCAAATCTGAATCATTTAAATTTGGCCATTATTCATTCTCATAATATACATATTTCAACTGGCATTTTGGTATTGAATCCCTAATATTGAGAATACCGTATATGGAAGTATTCAGAAAGCGTTTAAATTTTTTATACTGTATATTATGCTACATGATTTTGTTCAGAAATCACTGGCATTATCTCAATTGAAAATTTATTACAATTGGCGATCACCAACAGCAAGGCTCTTCCTCAAATAAATATTAATGTAGCAAGGAATTTGTAAAAGTGTTTGTCCACTCCTGCACATAAAGCATTGTAAAATAATTATTTTCATTTAGTTATAAATTTTAAACAGCCACTATACTAACAGCTACAATGTAAATTACCAATTCTGGTCAACTGTTTAATTAATTATTTATAAACTTTTATGTACAAACGAAAACACACAGTATAATATATCATTTTAAAGAACTATTTAGGCAAATACTATTGGAATACTATTGGAATACTTTAACTGTAAGTTTCTTTGTACCATTCTAAAATGTAACCCGCCCTATGGCGAACTCCGTCTGTCCTTTGCTCCAGCTAGTTCTGGATAAACACGAGATTGGTTGCGAGGTCAGATAAAATAAAATATTTGTATTTTAAATGGCTTTTCATTTAACTTGTTATGGCTCATTTTTACATACGTTTGATATTCTATCTCAATATCTGGCTTGCTTATATTTTAATCATCGACTATACCGTGCTCTAAGCAGATAAAATTTCCTGGGACCGGCGTTTACGCTTCAGGCTCCAGAGCTCTTAAATATCGAACTGTGCCGGGAACTTTCGAAGGTCGGACACGGTAATCTGCTTGCGAGGCTAGATCAAGACACCGTCTGTCTTCGCACATTGTTCCTCGAGGAGGCCTGTTCGGTGCCCCCGGAGCTCTCGCAGTCCACCAACCAGAGCTCCTCGACTATCCTAGGCCCCGCCCCCGCAGCCAAATTACGTGTTGGTGGTCAGAGTTTTATTGCGATATGATTGAATTTTTGTATAATTTACATGGGTGCCCTGTAACATATTTTATCTGATTCAATTAACAATTGTTCAATTATTTGGAAAAGAGTTTTGCAATTAATAATTGTTTGAACTTGAATACTGTTTCCTTATTGGCCAGAACCAAAGAAAGAGACGACCAGTCAACCCTTCAGACCGTTAGGCGGGGTGGTTCCGCAGCCCTTCAGCGCAGGCCAGAAGGAAATCCCTCGACAAAGGAGTTCCGTTAGCCCACGCAAAGTGCATAGTTTGAATTTTTACATTTAACATCTTAAATCGTACTTAAAACATTGCATTAATAAATTGATATATTATACAATTATAATAAAACATAAAATAAAATAAAGTAGATGGACGTATTACAAAACATATTTCCAACACAAAAAAAAAAGTAAAAATAAAAGGATACTGAAATCAATTTTGGACATAATTTGTATTGTCTACAAGAAAAACGAAACAATTACAAAAGAAAGAAGTTTAAATTTAATATAATGCACACAAAAACATTTGAATATCAACTAAAATAATTAGAAGGATAAAATGTTTTTATAGAAGTAATTATTAAAAGTAACAGAATTATCACGTTAACGTAACTATTATGTATTAGCTACCAACTAAACTAATAAATACTGAAACATATTAACTCACAACAAACTGGCGGATGCCTAAATAGTTAAAACTCAATACCTGTACACAAATCTAATGCCGACAGTAAAAATACTTTCAAATATAATTTTGTTATTTGGCATTTACAATATGTAGTGATAATTTTGAACTTAAAAATAATTTTCTATGATAAATTTTTTTTGTATTGGCTGCCTATAAACATTTTATTGCAAAAACATAAACATACAGAATGACTTGGCAGATGCTTATAAATATTTTGCTTCACGGTTTACATCGATATAAATAAAAAAGAATCGCCAAATGTTTTGGTAAGCGCAAAACTCGAGAACGGTTCAAATAATTCAGCTAATTTTTTGTGTTTTCATATGTTCGTTAAGGCACAAGGAAAGTTCTTATGGAGATAAAAAAACGTAAACATTGCGAGCAAAATAGTAAAAACAACATTTTTCTTTTCCCATACAAACCATAGAGAAAATTAAAACACCCTTGCTTTCAAACATTTGGCGTCAATCAAAACAAAATAAAGGCGCGTAAGGATTATCTTTGGTATGCCTTCAAGTTGATTAGGCTGTATGGCACATAAAAAGTCTTTGGAGGCATTAGACACAACTATGAAAGATCTGCGAAACAATCAAAACGGATTTGGTGGAACAATGATTTTGTTAGCAGGAGATTT
Source organism: Bacillus rossius redtenbacheri (assembly GCF_032445375.1). Lineage (NCBI taxonomy): Eukaryota > Metazoa > Arthropoda > Insecta > Phasmatodea > Bacillidae > Bacillus > Bacillus rossius. Next base: position 27,660,080 of record NC_086336.1, on the reverse strand, counting down.
TCGTCAAACATTACTAGTGATTCCACGTTCAACGCCAGCGGATGAACACAATGCATATTTAAAGTCGTCCATTTTGTGGAAAAACGTTAAGATACTAAATTGAAGCAAGAATATGCGTTTCGAATTGCAAAATTATCGATATGGAGAAATATTTTCAAAACAACTCATTGACATTGGCAAAATCCCTGTAGTAGACGTTTTGACTGGCTGCATTATATTTCCAGTCAATTTTTGCTCAGTTTAATGAATCAAAAACCGATCTCATTCATAAGATGTTCCCAAACTTCGCTCAAAATTACAGAGATAATTTTTGGTTGAACGAACGCGCTATATTAGCTGCCAAAAACATGGATGTGAGTTAAAAAATTAAAAAATTAAAAATGAAATTGCCGGTGAATTAAGGACATACAAATCAGTTGATTGCGCAAATAAGCAAAATTATGTTGTCAACTATCCACCAGAATTTATTAACTCACTGGATTTTCCAGGATTGCCGCCTCATTTAAAGTTAAAAGTAGGATCGGTGGTCATAATGTTGCGAAATATCAACAAACCGCGTCTTTGTAACGGCACACGACTAGCAGTGAAAAAATTACGGAACAATGTAATCAAAGCAACCATTCTAAAGGGTAAATATAAGGGAGCAGATGTGATGATACCTCGCATCCCAACGGTACCAACGAACGTACCATTTAAATTTAAATGACTGCAATCTCCAGTGCGGCTTGCTTCCGCTTTCTCAAGGTCAGTCATTGAGTGTTTGCGGCGTTATTCTTGGAAACCCATGCTTCTCTCATGGACAGTTGTATGTTGCCTGCTCCCGCGTTGGAAAACCTTCAGTTTAATTTTTTTACGTGCCAGGTAATCAGACAAAAAATATCGTGTTCCATAAAGCATTACAATGAAAATATCATCACATTATTATTACTTAAGGCCGGGCTTCAACCAAATTCACTCCGGCCGCGGTATAGGCATTTACATGCAAAACAAATTCCCGCGCGATTTCTAAAATTTTTGTGAAAACGGCGTCAAACAAAAGCTATGTTGTAGATTTTGAAGACCTTAACAGCGCTATATCTTTAAAAGTTTTAATTTTTTATTTCAAGATGGTGATATTATGTGATATAATATTCAAAGTATCATATTTTTCAGGCTATTCATTTAATCGCTTAAACGGCTGTACTGGAACCTTGACTGAGTTGAATTCTTTAAAAAAGTCAGCGGGGCTGATACTCTATCTTTAAAAACATAGTCACAGGATGATTATTTGTAATGGAAACATTGAGGCCGCGAGGCCCAGCACGTGGTTGTGGGCGAGGGGTGCCAGGGGGGAAGAGGATGACGCGCTAGGTGGCGGAGACAGGCTGCCGTGTTGCCAGCTCCTTCCTGGAAGGTCACCCACCCCTCGCGACTGTGAGCCAGGGAGACGAACACGGGCTAGTCATCTGTCACGCCTTGCGCGCGAGGTACTGACATTTCTGACAGTTCTGCATTTACAACTTCACTGGTTAGTGTTTAACTCTTTACAGGACAGAAAATAAAAACAAAAACTGATAGCATGATGGTCATGTATTAAAAACAGTATAAATTGTTCTCGCGCAGTTCGTCTTCACAAATTAAATTTGTTCATTATTTTAAATAGCTTTTTCTGTGGTCGTTTTTTCGTATATAATTTAGGAGGATTTTATGTCACACTGTTATGCACACCGACGCTTCATCGAAACAATCCTGTCTAAACCAAATGTTTATTAAAATTTTTAACTTCACATTTATTGTGACACAGATCTCAAATTCCTATCTGAATATCTACACATACTTGATCAATTTTTATTTTAATAACGAGTTTAAAAAATAACATAGAATAGCTTTTGCTATCTTTAGGTTTAGGCTTCTCCTGAAAATGCAAATGTTTCTGAAGACGCACAAACTATTACATTATGAAGGTTTGCTTCAAACTTTGATATTATTGGTAGACCTGAGTAGATTAAAAAATATAGCGACACTCACATTCTGTCAATTAGAACTTTTTGTAATAAATTTTTTTTATGGCGTTGAGGCCCGTGGTTAGTTGCGCCCTCGGCTACCTTGCATGAGGGGAAGGGATGGGGAAAGGTGTTTGGCGCCAGCGTCTCACCGAGGTCACTCATTCTCTCTTTTTTAGTATTAGTGTGACGCTCGACTACGTATGACTTATTCAATGAAATTGATCAAGTCTTGGTACGCAGTGTGCGATTATCGGCAGCACAAAATGTCTCAAGAAACGGCCACAATTATCAAAGCGAAAGAAATCCGCAAAAAAAGAAAATGCTTCTGGCACGTAGGCCTACTGCTAAAAATAAAAAGTATGTACATGTGTTATATATATATATTATATATACACGGATATGAGACATTTATATTTGACATACTGTAAAACTTTTAAAATATTATTGAAAACAGAATACTGGAAATTAATTTTTAACATTTGTAAGAGTTGTTAAATATATTTGCTCTAAAACCATTTCAAACGAATTTAACGTTTCATTTTATGCGTAAAAATAAGCCTACAGTTTGAAAATGTATTAATGATACATTACACATTTGTTCTAGTGACAATGTTAGCCGTAAAATTGCGGATGCATGCGGGGCAATTTTGATTTTTATATGCAGCTATAAATACCATTTTTATTAGGATGCAATTTTGTCTATAATTTTTTTGTAATCTTTACTGTCAATTTTACGAGCTGGCACTTATTTTCAGCGACAATAGATTATAAAACAGAAACTGAGAAAACAATCCCGAAATATTTCTGTAAAATATGCTTTATGTTATTCATTTTTTAAATTTTACCATGAATAAATTATTTTATACGTCTATGTAAAACAAACATTTTATTAAAAATTTTAATTTAATGTAAAAATCAATTTACGTTAAAAGTAGTAATAATTTAGAATTTCTGAGTTTCGGTGACGCCTTTGCCCACTCACCGATGGATTGCCATTGTGATTATACACACGTCTTATATTTACTATAATGTGACTGAAAAACGTTATATAATTAACGTTTATTTTTATTTAATAGTAATGAATAGTATTAAAAATGTATATTATTGTCATGTTATAATTGCATGTCTGACATCTAACAGGTGCACAAGTTAGTATATTTAGGAGTATTATTTCTGTGACAAAACAACTTATGTAATTAATGTTGATTACATCGAATCACTGCAAGTCACTTTTGGAGAAAGAACTAATATCGTGAAACGAACAAAAATGCTAGCTGATTGTGAGCTATGGCACAAAATGAGACGTGTGCGGTTAAAAGTCAGTAATTTCGGCGTTGTTTGTCGCCGGAAAGAATCTATGTCCTGTTCAAATCATGTTAAACAGTTACCTACTTTACATGCCCCCGTTTTCGACACTGGCAATGGAGTACGGTGGTCGCAATGAGCATATTGCCATTCAGAGGTTTCAAGCACAAACCGGATTAGTTGTACAGAAGTGTGGTTTATTTTTGGATCTCTAATACGGATATTTCAGTGCTAGCCCTGACGGACTTGACCAAGGGCTCCAAGAAACTGCAATAAGAAAAAGAAAGTTTTTTCCACGTGTCAATGAAACGGAAGTTTAATTATTAAACGTTCACACCTTTATTTTTATGAGCTGCAAGGGACTTTAAACATACATAGCGCGAATACTGTTACTTCATGGTAATGTCTGTTGTTCGTCAGAATTTACAAGTAGAAAGAGTAGAAAGAGATGAGCTCATGCGGGAAACAGAAATGTTGCCGAAACTGACTAGATTTTATCGTAGGTGTTTTCTGCCTGAGATAGTGGTGCCAAATCAAAGCATAGACAGAGCCATTAGAGAACCAGGCTACATTTTGGAAGCTGAAAGAAGCTTGGCAGAGAAACAGCAATCAAGACGTCAAAAACTGACCCGGAAAAAGCAAGGGATAAATGAATGTAAATATAATTGAAGTAAGATATTTTTGTTCTTTGAAACTCTAGACGATTGCCATAAAATGTTCTGTTGTGTTCAAATTTGTTCTTACATCGAAAACATTAAGTTAAACGAAAGAAAACAATTTTTTTTGGAAGTAACTGTAGCCTACATGAGTTTTTATAAGGTTATAATTTTATCTGAAGTTTATATTTTAATTCTGTGGAGACATACCTTTTAAAATATTGTTTACAATGAATTCCGAAGAACTGATTATAGTTGTTTATTTTGATTATAGTTATTTATTTGTTTTGTATGTTGTAGTAATATACGTGTCTTTTGGTCTCTATGCTGATATAAACTGTGTTTCTACTATCAGTTATAGCCTATGGTTTTTCTTCTCATTTTTCTATTTTGTATGATATATTATACTGAATGAGTAAATGTCACTATTATTTTGAATTCTTTGTAAAATATGAAATATAAAACATGATTTTCAAACCTAATGTATTTTCTTTAACTGTGGTTCACATTTCGCAACAACTTAAGAAGTGGTCATTCTACGTAATAACTATTTGTAGTACCGGTAAATGTAATAATTAATACACGGTTACCATTAGTTGTAGGTACAATCATTAGCATTAAACATTATGGCAGAGGGAACATACATTTTTTAAAGAAAAGTTAATCTAATATTGTGTTAATCCTGATTTAGACACATTTTTCACAATACCAATCTTTTGAGCATTGTCATAGCCACATCCTCTGATAAGATCCTTCATAAAGATTAACTCATATCGCTGAATTTACTGATCAATAAAGAAAAATATTTGTAAAATTTACAGCTTTGAAACGTATGGAACCGTATTTATGTTTCAAAAATACATAAAACATTTCTTGTAATTATTTTGACACATTCTCAGCTGATATTAATTGCCTGAAAATAATTTTTAAAAATCAACGCAAACAACTTTAATTATTATGTAATACTTTAGCTGTGAAGTTATATGTGGATGAAAATTATACAAATTCTGGCAGGTTTCATTAATGTTTTATTATTATGAGGTTTTTTTTCTTGCAGCAATTGAATATTAAAAACGTAAATCGGTTTCAGCTAAAAATGCCCTACACTTAACTGAAATTAATGATAAAAACATATAAATACGTTAATGTGTAGTTCTTACTAACTTATAACAAACTTCTTTATCTTGGAGAGATCTCAGTTTCGCAAAAAACTTCGTTTTCAAAGTATAGTTATATTTCAATGATACATACAAACACACACATACATATATATATGTATATATATACATATGTATATATATGTATATATATATAATTATTTTTCATGCATTAAGCACAATTTTACTCTACTGAAAATCTCTGTGTGTATTAATAAATGCTGATTTATCATTATTTGCTTGGTAATGGGAAACTAGAAGGAAATATATATTTTTTAATGAGGTTTGGATGGCCACTTCTAGAAAAATGAGAAAATGACAAAGTAAATACGAACCTTCGTACACACGTACTGATTTCACGTTACTTCTATGTAGGGACTCGGAAATTTCGTGAATTAATCTGGAATCAGGATAGAATTAAATGTTTTAAATGTGCTCAACCCATGTTTGCTTTTCCTTTGGCTGATTTCTTATCCTAGTTGATCAGCACTACCTGATTTACTTTTTTTTCTTCTCCTAGTTGGGCATCGCAGAGGGGTAGCTAATAACTATCGCCCAAAAATGAACTCAGTGGAACAGTATAAATGTTTTCATACTAGCTTGCGACAAAATGAATGCGCGAAATTTACCTATCTCTATTTATAGGCCTATACAGACTGATAATACTGGCTGTGATTCGATTCGCCAGTAGTATAGGAATGTATGTCCGGGCACAGGCGCCAGGCGCTGGTGTCGGTGCCGGGTCAGTGACCGACCGTCCTCTGACGTCACGGCGGCCATCTTGGACTAAAAAATTCCTTAAAATTTCTCAGAAATGACTCAAAATGACTCAAAATGTCCCATTTTCCAGGGAAAAATTCCCGTCTCGAGGGAAAATTTACCGTTTTTAGATCTTAAAAATACCAGCGGGTAGAAATATCCATATTGAGGCTTAAGCATCCATGTATACAGCTTCCGATAAGCCTCTGACGTCATAATTTAATATGTCATCATGTAATATGACGTTACAGTTGCAATTTCCGTTACGGCAGCCATCTTGAAAATCATTATTTATTATCCTATTTTAATGAAAAAATTAAAAAAATAATAAAAAACCTATTTATGAAAAAATTTAATTTTTTTCATTAAAATCGGATAATAAATAATGATTTTTAAGATGGCTGCCGTAACGGAAATTGCAACGGTGACGTCTTATTACATGATGACATATTCAATGATGACGTCAGAGGCTTATCGGAAGCTGTAGACATGGATGCTTAAGCCTCAATATGGATATTTCTAGCCGCTGGTATTTTTAATGTCTAAAAACGGTAAATTTTCCCTCAAGACGGGAATTTTTTTCCCTGAAAAACGGGAAATTTTTACAAATTTTGAGTCATTTTTGAGGAATGTTTAGTCATTTTGAGGAACTTTTGAGTCCAAGATGGCCGCCGTGACGTCAGAGGTCGGTCTGTCATTGATCTGGCACCGTCACCAGCGCCGGCGTCTGTGCCCGGACATACATTCCTATACTTCTTTCGCCTCTTTTTACTTTTCCGTCCCTGTTTCAGGTAAGAGGTTTAACAGATTTGGTAACCAACCTTGTTTTGTCTAATCTGGTATTTGTCAGTCTGCATTTATTGTAGGTCTTGTCCGCACTGGCCTGTAGATCATAAAAGACCAACTATAAAAATTTCCATGTTCACATATTATATAGTTCGTTAGGAACGCTGCATCTGCAAAGTTGTTGACAGCTCGTCAAGCATAACTTTACCGTCGTTACAGCCAATATATGACTGAAACACTGTTGATTCTTATACTGGAAAGCTTAGACAGTACTCTGTAATTTTTTTTCAATCAAACTGAAATATTCATGCACACAAAATTACAGATATTTGTAAATATGTACATTTGCACGAAAGCAAATCGCTGCAAATGTGGGATTGTATTATTGCCCGGGCATTTATTCTTTGGGTTGTCCCAGTACCTGAATTAGTTACAGTTATTTATAAACATTTCCCTGTATAACTTTCCACGACTAAATGCGCACGCACAAAAGCACAATAAACAATTATGAAGTCCAATTGCTAAATATTATTACATTTTCCAAGGGTTAAAAATGTACCCTTGTACAAAAAAGTCGTAATATAATATTATATTGCAATATTCGTAAGCGCGACAGTAAATATCCAGCTTTGTTTAGAAAAACGCAAATCATAAATTCAAAAATAACCATAACAATGTTTTGTAGAAATGTACTATATTTTCTCTAGTAATATTACGAAATATTTCTTGGCAACCGATTTCTAAAGGAATTTTGTGAAAATGTCCAAAAACATTTTTTTTTCTGTGTAAGGAATACTATATTTAATTATAATAAATTACTTTTATACTACTAATTAACAGATTACTTCAGTTTACAAGTTTGCAAGCTAAGAACACATATCCATGAACGATACGGAGTACTTGATTTACCTATTGTACTTGCACTTGGCAATTCTTTTATAAACTTAAGTTTTAATACATACTTGTATTAGGTCCTCATTTTTTACATTTCGTTACATTGCCAATGTGTAGCAAGTATATGTATGTATGTACATCGTATTTTATTTCTTACGAAATATTTGTGTCTTGAAATAAATAAATATATTTCAAGAAACGCATCTCGACTACTGTTAAATTTTTTAATAAATGACAAATTGTTTAATGTTATGAAAATAGTCCTGCCCTATAACTCGAATATATATATATATATATATATATATATATATATATATATATATATATATGCGTGTGTTTGTATGTATGTATGTATGTATGTATGTATGTATGTATGTATGTATGTATATATATATATATATATATATAGAATCATGTTTATATATAAACATAATTCAAACCTTTGGTCACAAGTGTAATATTCGCATACATTATGTGGATAAGTTAAAATATTTTTAATTAAAAAAAAATAGGTTTGTTCATAAAATGAAATGTGTGTGTAGGAAAACCCGCCAGAGTGACGGGGCTTATGTTATGGGACGTGTAAGTGCATGTCATCCTTGAACGTGACATGCAATAGATTTCAGTTTAACTGACCATTGGTTGTAGGATTATAATTTAAAAAAAAACGTTCTCAATGTCGTATTATCAGAATTCATCTCCAAAAAAATCCTGCTCTATATGATGCCTAATGAAGATTCCGGCTGTCCCGGGCACCGGGCTTCTAGTGCTGAAGCTCTGCTGAGTGGGTGTGCCTCGCCTAACCGTCCGCCCCTAGCTAGGCACGCGGCTGTTCTCCTCAGTTGGACACAGAGCTGGCAACACCGGATGAACACCTGATCCCGCCGGCGCCCCCCTTCCACCCTTCTGCTCAATCGCTGCCACGGTCTTATCTCTGTCTGCGATCTCTCGCTCTCAGCTCCACCCCAGAGCTATCTGGTGACCGTGATTCACAACCGCGACCTTGAAGCTTGCCCTTAAGTCTAGCAGTGTACGAAACAGAAATCTTTTTTTTGTAAGTAATCGTTGTTTATTATTGAGACATTAAATAAATAAAGTGATAACTCTGAAATACGTAATATATTTTTTAATTGGACTGTGACAGTCTGTCGGGGCAGCTAGTAATGATTAAAATTACGTTTGTTTGGCCTAAATCTATAAATCATAGCAGATCAGAAATAATTTTTTACCGGCAAAGGCAATAATTTTAACTACAGCGAAGTGGATGAGTCACTTTTCAGGTCATTATTATATATTTACGTTAAAATTTGTCAAAATTCAGAATTTTTAGTGTGCTTTTATTCACAAAGTGAAAAATCACTGTGTTAAGTAATTTGTCGCATAATTAGCTCCCAAAAGTAGATTTTTTACGATTTTGGTCAGTAAAAATAAGTATAATTTAAATTGATTTCGGTACTGAAACGTTACAGTTTAAATGCAATTATATTGGCTATATCATGATATAGTTTTAATTTAGTTGAGAAAGTTTTATATAGATGACTATTTTCAGCCTGTTAAATTCTTTAATTTTTGGGAATTATGACAGCTAAATGAAATAAATTATCTGGTAATGAAAGAAATTAAAACCACACAGCCCCAATGAAGTAACCAGTAGCATTGCCTTTATGCATACATAAAAAGTTTCAGTTCAGTACCTAATACATTTCATTCTTTTTATTTGTACTGCCCGAAATCGTAAACCATGTTACTTTGGAAGTTAACTAGGTATGCAAACAATGCAATATATTTAATTTTTTGTTTGTAAAAGTTAATCCATTAAAAATCTACACGTTAAAAAACTTTATTAACATTACTTTAAAATTATGACTTGAAATGGGATGCACCATTTTAATACTTATATATTTTTTATTGAAAATAAATAACTTTGTTAGGTATCATACCGTTTCATTATTTTGAATTGTATTTCTTTTCACGCTGTCGCATTTGTGCTTTGACTATGTACATCGGTTCACGAACCTGTAAACCACGAGGAATACGTGGGTCAGCGAAACTACCCTGGAATGTGAAGGTGGGGGAAATAAGCTGGGCTCGTATACCTGCCGGCAGCGCGGCAACAGCGCGCCCCAGGAGACCGGGCTATGTCAATCCGCGCTGGCTGCATACGTGATAACACCAGACACTGTGGCACCTGCAGTGCTGCGGGCTGCGTCCAATATTTTCTCAGAATGCCAGGTGAAAAAAATACATGCACTGCTTGGATACTACAAATATGCTGTAATTTTATTACAATCCAAAATTTTCAAACATAAATAATAAAATGAAATCTGAACGCTCTTCGTGCATATTCTCATTTTGAAATAGATTTAACCATGGAGTTTTTACATTATAATGAAAAATGATGTAATTACATGCCAGCACACTTTTTTCGTATCCATTTATGAGCTATTTCTACTAATTCCTCCAATAGATTACTAAACATACATAGGTTATACCAAATTTTATCGACATATCTTGTTTCGTTTTCATGTTTAGTAGGATCCAAGATTGAAAAAAATCTAACTTTGACAGCCATTTATTAAAAATCTATGCTTAATAAATCTTAAATTTTGTACACGAGATGCTCTGCGTAGGATGAATAAATGTCATAAATAAAAACAGAAAAATGTTTTTGCAAGCAGCCCCCTTAAGATTCGTTGTAACGGAAATGGATGACATTTCCGTTTTTGCTACGCACGATTTTGATTAGCTGATTGTATCGAACATATTTTTATCACGGGGGGTCTATGCAAAATTTTCGATTAAACTCAAGTCATCTAACTTTTTAAACAAACATGGCTGCGCTAGTGAAGTTTCCGGTGACGTCATAAACATACAATTTTATTTGCCATAACGTAATGGAAAGCAATGGAAGTGAAAGTTTGACAGTGTGACAGGGCCTACATGAACACCTTTTTAAAAAATATATAAATTTATATTAAAATTGACACTAAACACCTATAGTAGAAAGAATATTACTATATATTTGTTACATTCAAAATAAAATAGAAAAATATAGTGTCCGTCTTTCCTATGTAAATAACCCGCGTGAATTATTCTGCACACGTGAACGAATTCGCGCGTCCAGCTGGCGTTTAATGCCTGTATAGGCAACGTTTTGTGACAGGAACATCGATCAAGCTCCGCCTCCCACCCCTCACACATCGTGCATTTCGAATACTGAACATCACGTCACCGCGGGTTTCACCTCCCTTCTACTACCATGAACATTCCTCCCATATCTCCCGCCGAGGGCGTACAGTCGGTTCTTCTCCCACGTTTTGCGAGGATGTAATATATTCAGCCACTCATATGTACCGGAGGGTGGCCGCCTGACATATATCAAGGCAGACTGCGAACTTTGATAAAAATCGTGGCCGCTCCACCTTTCCACAATTTACAACTTCCCTCGTGACTGGTGAAGAAAAGGGTGGGGGGATGCTGTGGATCTGAGCCCTGGAGTTATACCTCAAGACCGGCGTGTTGAGCTCGCTGGAGCGGAAAGTTATAACGCCCTTAAGGCATTGTTCCTTTTGTGCCAAAGGACACGTGAATGCCTTTTTAATATTGTTCAGTTCGTCACAACTATAGAGGTTAAACGTAAGGGATTGGGTATGTGAAATATTTCCAATGGTGGGAAAAACTGTTGTCGGTACTGAGAAATAGTTTTTTGAAGTAATTTTGGGCCTTTCCGCTGGATATTGCCTTTCATAATAGAGGCCTTTTACTAGCAGAGTTGCATTGAATGTGAGAAGTTATGCGTATGCTTACCAGGCAAACAAACCAGTGAAAATAAATTCACTTTATTATGGCAGCCATATTTTTTGTGCTAGGGTGTACCATTATTTTTGTATCTCCCCCACATTTATAAATAAATATATTTTATTAAAAATTTGCATAAAGTATTTTTTAACACAGTTTAAATCAGTTTTAAAAAGCAACTGGTAGTCAAGTTGTTAAATTAACATATAAACCTAAATGTTTGACTTGAAACTTCTAACCCAAATTTTTTTCCTAGTAGTTATGGGTCCACCCAGCATAAAGTGTCACATGACACGCAAAACATGGTTTAACCCTGCAGGACTCAGGTGCCAAGGTTTTACGCCAAGACTCAGGTGGGGTCTGAGAGACCCCAAAAACATTTTTGTATATATATTTTATGAAATGACATAATTTAAAACCGACCATTAATATTTGTTATCTGACGTTCGGTAATCACTTTTATAGCAAAATATTAAGATTAAATGTGAATACACAGAATTTAACATAAATCAATACAAAACACTATTTTTATGAATGAAAATCATATCATTTCACAATACTTTGACAAAAAATATTCAAAACGAAAAGCAAGCTGTATTAAATAAAATAAATTAATAAACATTATTGTAGACTGTCATTTCTGATATTTAAATCTCTGGATTCAGTTGCTGTCCTCTGTAGTTTCAGGTGCACAATTCCTGCAAAATGGAACAATGTGGTCAGTACAAATGTGACTTTTGCAGTGCACACACTGCACGTTTGTCTTCCTGTCTTTTGACCGTGGACACACAGTGCACCGTGAGCGTCTAGATAGTTTTGTAGGAGGCTGAGTATCCTTATCATCATGTTTTACAGGTTTTAATTTTGCCTGCAGCTCTCTTCTAAGACAAGGGACTTGGTGTCTTTCGGTACTGCATTTCTTGACGAGTTCAAGTCCTAGTGTTTTCAAATAAGTTCTCCTGTTCATCTCGCTCTTTGAATTGCTCTGAAAAATGATTTGGGAATTTATTCCAGCAACATTCATTAGAGCAAAAAATACTGTCAGTGGCCACCGCCTGCTGTTGCGAGACACATCATATAGAGATGATAGTTGATCTACCATGTCTACTCCTCCCTTTGTGAGATTGTAGTCAGTTATTATTTCTGGTTTTTTTTCTGGCCAGTGCTCTCATCAATTTTTGCATCGTGATGCATTATAGATAATAAAATTACAACTTTTCCTTTCTTAGGAACATGAGATACTAAGGTGACATCTTTGCAGAAACCAAAAAGACTCGAACCAATGGGTTTTCCTTTCGTTTCTGAAAATTCAGGAGGTATTTCCCTCTTGTTCTTGCGTATCGTTCCTAGGAGTGTAAGTTTATGATCCTGCAGCAAACTTATTGCTAGAGGATAGCTAGTAAACCAATTGTCTGTTGTTACATTTCGTCCTGACCCGGAAATTGGGGCTACCATTCTAATAACAACATCATGAGGTGAGTTACTCAACTTGTATGGGCCTTCTGGTTGATTTCCCACATAAATTTCTAGGTTATTTGTGTAATACATCCTTGCATCTACAAGGGCATATATTTTGATGCCATATTTAGACGGTTTACTTGGAATGTATTGTCTAAAACTAGCACGTCCCTTGAATGCTTCCAGTTTTTCGTCGATTGTCACATAAAGCACCAAGCGAGTAATTATTTATGCAGTTTTTTACAAACGCTTCAAAGAAGTCTCTAATAGCTGCAATCTTATCAGTTTTTGCCCTTTCTTCACGTGTACCTGCATCATCGAACCGAAGGCACTGTAGGAGAAACTTGAATCGAAAGAGTGACATCGTAAGTCTGAAAATCTCTATGCCAGTGCCATCTTCCGCCCACAAATCCCTTAGATTTTGCCTTCCAGATTTGAAAACTCCAGCTAAATAGAGTAAACCCATGACGGCTAGTAATTCTGTTATCTCAGTTTCCCTTACCCGCTGCTTATCAGAATACGAAGCACTTACTTTTCGTATACGCTCGTTAGTGTTTTCAACAATGTTCTCCAACATGTCCGATGTGAAAAACAAAAATAGTGCATCCATTACTGTCAAAGCATTTCGAGCTGATCCACGCACTCCTGGTAATTTTATGGCTCCTAGTACGGCATGTAGCTGATGATGCATTCTGTCTCCATTTTGTTATGTTATCTCGTCCTACGTAATACTTATTATTAGCATTACCTGAATCCACTTCTGAGCTCTCATCTGACGTGTCAGCGTCCTCTTCTGTTCCAGTCTCATGTTCACTTTCACTTACATTGTCTTCTTCTTGATCCTCATCTTCAGGAAATGCCGCATTATCTTGTCCTCCAGGGCTACCTGATGATCCGTCTTCTGCTTCCAATTCCTCTTCCACTTCACGCAGGAGTTTATGTAATCGCTCCTGTTCAGCTTTCCATGGGCATGTCATCTAAAGATAAAAAATATCACAATAAAATTTGACACACATAAAAAAACGTCTTACATTTTACAGAATTACATGGCTGTTGCAGGGTAAATTTGTTTATTTACTTACCTTGTTGACATGAGAAAATACCGTGAGAACTCAGGTGGGGTCTGTAGGACCCCAGGCGACTTTCGTAGGTCCTCACAGGCAAACGACTAAACGGAAACTGTCAATCGTGGTGGCAGCATTATCTACCCTCCAAATCTTGAAGGTACCTGGAGCCACAAGGCAGACGCGCGCGCAACATAGTGGTAGCTTCAGAAAACATTTAGCCTGGGGTCTGCCAGACCCCACCTGAGTCCTGCAGGGTTAAGTTTCCACTGTAACAGTCGCACTTATATATCTCCCTCCTTTTTATACGATATTTCCAAATGTTAATTGAAGTAAAATGAGAAATACACCTTACGCCAGTTTTTTTTCCCTACAATAATAACACATCATTTTTGTTTGTTTACAATAATGTTAAGTACTATTTCCTTCTGAAATTAGTCTCCACCTATATAGGCGCACATACGGCGTGCAGAGCTTCAGTATAACCTAAACTATTTTAAAACTGCTGAAAATAACCTAACGGAGTCTGATTAATAAAAACATTTAAGAATACTCTTAGCGCGGATGAGTAGTTATAATTCCTGATTTAGTTTTTTAACTTTTTAAGAATAAAAAATGGTAAAAAAACGTATATTCAGAATAATTTATGGGCATGAGCAACGGCTCATTGAAAGCACACAATGAACTTGCATCAGAACTTTACATTTATTCGCCATATAATTTTGTGGTTACCTACCGGTCACGTTTAAAAGTTGCCCTGTACACGATGGGAGGACTACGCGCTAGTCCGAGCCATGTGCTTAGAGGCGACACCGCGCTAGAAGCACCAGCGAGAGTCACACTTAACCCCGCCTCACTAACACCAATACGCCCCTGACTAGGCAGGTACCTAAATAACTTTCTTTATATCCAACACTGACCATGTGGTAGCAGTTTTACAAGTTTTCCTACCGAGTTAGTTTCAAAATTGGTAACCAGAGTGACTGCAACTTAAAAAAATACATGTACTCCATAAACTTGTACGTCCCTGGAGACATCAATTTAAAACCATATTGTACATGACAAAAAGGTCATATATATTTTTTTGTAAATGTTTAATTAATTCAAATTACATTTTAACAACAATTATAAATAATTACAAGCTTATTACTCGAAAATTTCCTTTGATTTACTTTTATCATGTATAAATATAAACATGTCGTTGAAGTAATAATAATTTCGCTTAGGACACAAACAGTAAATAGCATTGTAGTTAAGAAAGTTGTTGCATTGTCTTAATGGTAGTCCTTACAAATATTATTTTTCTGTAAACATTCATGTCAAAACATTCGTTTCCAGCAACGTAACTAAACAGTGGTTTTTTTATTGGTTGCAACAAATTATTTGTTGTGGCAGTAAAAGCTGTTTAATAATTTGACGGATCCAACAAATGTCTATTATAATCTTGCAAATTTATAAATTTGTGTCTGACACAGCTTTCAGAATTCAATATAAATACTTCAGTGCTAATAAAATAATAAATTTGTATACATATTTCATTCCATCAGTATGTTTCTTTTATTATTTGCAAATATCACATAATTTGAAATAAAAAATATAAAATAGTTTTTCATAAAATACTAATCTAATTGAGATAAAACATTTTTACGCCATTGTCCAGATAAAATGGAATGATATCACTGGTTTTTAAATCAATGTAATTTCAAAATCACACGTCAAGCTCAAAGCAAAATAACTTCAATAAATGTGGCAATCAAATTTGACAAATTAGATATTCAAAATATAAACACTATATTAAAGTTGCTCTTATAGTCAGTATTTTGGTCCAAAGATGCTTAGTGACAATGAGTTTTAAAAATTAATGAATTAAAATTTTTTAACCTTAATACGTCAAAATAAATACAGGAATTTTTTCTGTTGTAGTATAAACGGATGTAAACTTCAAAATTTAATTAATATACAAGGAATTCACTTTCAATTTCGAGAGAAACTTTACTATTGAGTAACCTCTCTCTCTGAATAAGTAGTTATATACTGCTGTGTGCTATATGTTTACATAGGTCTCTACTTCTTATTATGGTCCCTCTGTCGGGTGGAGACTCTTGGAATTTATAATTGTTACTGGGCGCCACTCTTATTAGACCTTAACTTTGTTACCCAAAAGAGAACAAGTGTAGTAGAATACATAAGAGAAAAAAAATAACACTTCAGATCTAATGTTTCAGTCGAGTGAAAATATGGAGAATTTAGGGTCATTGAAAACATACACACTATGAAATAAGAATAAAATGAAATATGATTAAACAAATAGTCTTTAATAAACTAAATATATATAATTTTTGGCTTGGCCAGTGGTATACCCTTATGTCTCTCAAACAAACAGGAAATATGTTGCACAGATGACAATATAAAAAAAGATCATTAATTCAAATTATTATGTCCGTTGCTCTCACTCTTAGATCGAAGAAAGTTTATCAAAATATAGTTTACAACCGTTAACATTTAATTTAAAATAATATACCTCGGCTTAATTCAGTGTGTTGGGTGGATAGATCAAACATGAGAACTCTATCTCATTTCACCTCTGGGTCTGAACTGGAATATGTAACAAGAATATTAATTGGTTTAAAATGTTTTTCTCTGTAAGGCTTTACTTAGTTTGACAAAATAATCAATGTTTTATTCGTGATTAGCAGGATTGACGCACATTCGGTTCAGGAAAACGGTCGTTTACAATGGAGAATTATGATTCCGTTTTACTCACGTCAGAAATCACACCTAAATACGCATCAGTGCGGATGTGCCCTATATTAATCACATATATTTAAATTTGCACGACGATCCAAAACATCCTTTCACCTGGACGATCTATTTAGCTTATCAGATTATCTGATTTGTAAGGGATTTCAACCCGGGCTATATCGCCAACGCCGTCACCATTCCATACTTATTCTTAACTCTCCTCCTCAAAACGCTTAACTTAAGTTACTCGGCCTCTCATTGGCCGAAATACAAAGATCGTTGACGTAATTTACATTTCAAAACAAAATACAGACTTCCGACAATACATATTAAAACATTAAAATGTCACATATTTAAATTGTTAATTTCCAACAATGAAAATCCTTTTATATAAAATACGTGGAAAAAGATTCATTAGCCTCTAAATTCAATATTTCCCTAGAGGGGTCTTGCCAATTGTTGCTGGAATGTCACTCGGGCTACGCCAAAGAGTGTAGAACTCGTAGATACGTCCAACACAAACATAGAGCATTTAACATGAAAACATAAACAAATAATAATTATATTAAAAAGTTATTTAAAATAAAAACAATTCATTTTCTGTGCATGGGATAGCCATGTAACAGCACACTATGTTCTCATTCAATTAAATTTGCAGCTGTTTAAATGCTGTGTCTAGGGTATTTGTATAATTAGTGTTTCGTTCGTGTAATCAATCTAGCAATGTAGAAGATTGATTAAACATAGTTTATTGGATATATGCCATTGGTAGTTGCCATACGACATAGCGCAGGTTGGCATAAAAAAATACGGGATTGGACATTAAAGTCTGTTTATGTATTCATCTTTGTTTTCCATCCCAAAGATTATTTTTCTACGACAACCAATAATGACATATTTCCTAAATATAATGACAATTAATAAAAAAATGTAGTGCTTCAATACCTACTGTTTGTGTTAGTAAGTTTCAGACGTCCAAAACACGCAGGGAATAGTGAATGAAATTATTACCCTTGAAATTATGGTGGAAAAATCTTTTATATAAAGAAGGTTAAAGTAGGTACCGTGTTTAATATGCTAGACGAGTACGTTACTTGAAGATAAATCTGTACCTTTCTAGGGCAGCCAATGTCACTATACAAACAGTGTTTTTAAATATCAAACAGGAACGTTTTGTTTCACTCAAGAATATTTTCTCTTAGTACGATCCTAACGTTAAATGCAAAAAGACTTCTCGGGACATAATTTTAATCTTAATTCATCTTAAATAAAGTTTCATGCTAGGTTCAGCAAATTAATAAAAGGAATTTCACAAGTTAAATTTTTCCTAGATATTTAACTATAATGAATATTGTATTTCCCTTTAAGCAATGAAAAAAGCTAAACTAATTTTAAATTTAAGGGCACTCTTGCATCACAACAAAACAGTTTAAATACGCAATATATTTAGCGCATTAAAGTATATATGATCTTTTTGTATGCTTCTCTTAACCCATTTTTAGTTTCTTACGTTTTTGAAACGTTTTCAAAAGCTATCTGTCAAGTATCTCTGTAACACTTTTAATTACGAAATACTGTTGTCTTTAAGGCTGTCATAATGTTAATGTCGCTCATCACAGACATTTCGGTGTTCACTGCAGTTACTATCTTCAGGATGATAAGTAATTAACTAAAAGATATGTGCAAATAAAATGGTTTTCTAAAAAACATTTTAGTGACATAAAACGTATTGTTTGTTTGACGCTACTACTTCACTTATTTTATATTACTGCTACTTTTGCACAACACCAAAATCAAGATGTGATT
The DNA here is from genome assembly GCF_032445375.1 of Bacillus rossius redtenbacheri. Taxonomy (NCBI): domain Eukaryota; kingdom Metazoa; phylum Arthropoda; class Insecta; order Phasmatodea; family Bacillidae; genus Bacillus; species Bacillus rossius. The sequence goes on along the minus strand of NC_086336.1, from coordinate 27,641,670 downwards.
GGCTAGATCCTACTACAATCACGGTCTTTTATATTGACCGCAATTAAAGTTCAATTCATGTGCCAGAACATCGGGCGTTCAGTTCTTAATAAGGTCTATAAAAGAGCATGTATGAGTCAAACTGTCTACGAGAGTTTGTGGGTAAGATGTGTTCGCAATTGAATCATTCGGGGCGCATTTAACTTCACACAAAATTTTGCTGCAGAATTTGGAAACATATATCACAGGAAATTATATAACGTCTTCGCAATGTCTTTGTGGATTAGAAAAATTCCAGTCTGTATGCTGAACTAAAATGTACTTCTTGACTGTGAAATATAGCAAAACCATATATTTTAAGACATTTATTAAGCACGTATAAGAAAATATCACATTATGTCGATAAAAAATGTTATAACATACTTCCCACACTAAAGTTTTAGTTCCACAGGTGCAGACATCAGTAAACAAAAAAATTTCCCCAGCACACTTCCTTGCACGTATTGATTTTGGCGCATCTAATCACAGTGCTTATCACGTCTTTGTCTTTGCCCAAATAATTACAATAACTTCAGTCATATGGAATATTAATTATATTATAATAATATTGCTACAGAATATTAAACTTTATCATCCGCCCCATTCTAAGGGATGAGGTGGTCATCAGAAATCTGAGCCTCAAGGTGCTAATAAATGTTTGTGTTAGTTTGTTGTGTATAATTCAAATTCGGTAGATGAACGAGAAAATGTTGCTTCTTTGGATAGCATGAAACGCTGGTCTTTGGGGACTCTTTTTTCCCACTTTCGTGCCTTCCAATAAATGAACGGTTATATAAATATAAAACTGCGTATATTGAGCCAAAACTTTAAAATAAATTTTAATTTAGTACGACACATTTAGAAGTAAATTTAATTTTAGCACACACATTGGACTTAACCTGAGCCTACCGATTGATATTAATATATATTTATTAACTTTTAAACTTTTCGTAGCATTTAATAAATTTAAAAGTAAATTACGAGGAACTAAAGATTGTATAAGTTTTGGTTAAAAATTTAAGAATAACATACTAAATGGGATAGTAAAAATTAAATTATTTAATTTTTGCATTGGTCTTATGAGATTTTGATGTATCTAAATGTATTTACACATTAAGGTCAATTATAATTTTATTTTATCTAGGATATAGATCTTAAGGCGGGAACCTTTTAGACGTGTAACGTCAACTGCTGACAAAATTCGCTTCCAGTCCATAGCAAAATTCCAATTTGGATATTTTACGATAAACTTGGGGTAGATAATAATTAAATATGTAAATTTTTTATCTTATTTGTTTCATTTATTTGACGTGTAATCGGTAACAGATAGAACAAATGCGCTATAACGTTTCTGAAAGTATTAAAACATTAATTTAACTCATTTCGGTGTCTGGAATAATCTTTAATAAAATATAAAGTATTGGTAAAGAGATAAAATTGGTTCGATAGCAATATTAGTACAACGTGTCTCTTTTACCTGCCCTGTCCTTAAAAAATACACGTTGAAATTAGATTATTGTAACCACACTTTTATTTAATGCTGGTGTGTCGAGCCCTTTATCATAAAATTTTTAAGATAAGGTGTGTACCAATGTTTAAAGATACAGGTCCCATAATATGTCATGTGTGCTTTAGTATCATTTCTTAAAACACCCCAAAATGAATACAGGTTTCATTTTATCGTAACATTTTTGTATTTTATGTACATATACATTCAGGTACTCTTAGCCAAATAAGTTTTCAAATTCAGTCATCGAAAGAATTTATGTACATTTTAATAATTGAAATAATTTTCATAGGTATTTGGAGTTAACGCATACAGGTATTTGATGGCGTGACTTAACATATTATGACCTTTAAAAGGATTATGTTAAATTTAAGAATCTTAAAATTTAATTGACTTATCATAAGGCTGAATTATCACTGCTAAATTTTTTGACTGATTCAACTAATATAATGTTTTTAAATTAAAAAATAATAATTTCTCAATATTTGGAGCCATATTTTAGAAAAAAACTATTTATTTTTCTTGTAAACATTTCAAGTAATTATTTCCTTTGTGGCTTTGTTTTGTATGTAGGATATTCATGGGTAGTTTTATGTTTTGCATTGTCAAAAAGAAGCCTAAATTAATTAATAAATGATTCACTGAAGTCGTCCTCTTTTCGTAACGTTTACCTTATTTAAATGATGCATGCATTGGCGAATTTCGATTTAAAGCGGTTTTTTGGACACACACCGTTGCAGCATTGCTCGGTTTGTCATGGAAAAATTCCGAAAATCAAATGTTAACATGAAAATCAGTTTATGTCGTACAAACGGAACCAAAGATGAAATTAAACAAGTATTATGGGCAACACAACGACATCAGCACGGAAAAAATTGTTCAACATATAAATATCATACAGCACAAGAATTCCGTTGAAGGAACTAGGTCATGGAAAAAATAATATAACACCACAGACAAACACAGTGGGCTAACAACAACGAGACAGATTAAATGAAGGCAGACAAAAAACCTGGACAACGCAGCAAACATATTAACAAAGCGATGAAGATAAACAAGTACTATGGAGAACACAACGACGATAGCACTGACGAATACAGAATATTTCTAGTGACACATTTGCGATGTTTCGGGAACTGATATCTGTTCTCGTCATCGGGCACAAAAAGACTGCTATTGGCCAAAACCATGTGTTTATATATGCTAGAGCTCCTCTTCCTTCACAGCCAATGGGAGACGAGAGCTATCCTGATTGGTCACGCACTAAAGGGGTGATATGATCGGCGTTTACGTTTGCACGCACATCGTCTTCCTGCAGCAGAGATTCGCTGTAGCTAACCTGCCTATTCTGATCTGCTGGTTCCTCGAAAACCAGCAGAAGCGCGAGAAATATGACACGCTCGTCTTTCAAGTCCCGCAGGCTTATGACGCAGACAAAATCGGCACCCTAAGAAGATTTGCCGGCATGCAAATTCGTGTCTACGACTACCGAAGGACCAGTGGCCCCAGCCAGTGCAGTCAATGTCAGCGATTCAACCACATTGGCAAGGGCTGCAATGCCCAAACTGTCAGCAGGTGGTGCAGTGGCCCACACCGGGCAACTGAATGTCCAAATGGGGGCAAACCCGAACACAAAAAATGTGCTCACTGCAAGATGCAGCACTGTTCAAACTAAAGAGGCTGCAACGAATACAATAATAAGAGCAGTAGTATAGAATAGGGCATACTGCGCCAGGCGCCAGGCGCGTGGTGGTGGTGGGGTCAATGACCGACCAACCTCTGACGTCACGGCAACCATTTTGGACTCAAAAATTCCTCAAAATTCCTTAAAAATGACTCAAAATGACTCAAAAATTCTCGTTTTGAGGAAAAATTTATCGTTTTCTCCCTTGAAAATTCAAAAATTAGGATTTCGAAAAACCTTAAAAGTCATTTTGCCAAAGAACACCTTGTCCATATAGAGGCTTAAGCATCCATGTCTACAGCCCTACGATAAGCCTCTGACGTTATCATGGATTATGACATCATGGCATATGACGTCACCGTTGCAATTTCCGTTACGGCCGCCATCTTGAAAATCTTTATTTATTATACTATTTTAAAGAAAATAAATAAATTTATAAAAAAATTCTATTAATAAAGTTTTTAATAAAAATAATTTAAAAAAAAACATACTTTTACGAGTCCTCGGTTCGAACCCATTGAGGGCAAAAAAATTAACAATGGCGACTGATCCTTCCTCCAAGGAAGCCGCTGGCAGACTGACTCCCCCCACCACTTATGTCAAAGTATATATATCGTCACCTAGTATGATGTCATGTCAGCCATCTTGAAAATCCGCAATTTCAATGCGAAAATAATCGGAAAATTTTTTAAAAATCATTAAAAAAATTAACCAATACAATTGCTTAATAAAAATTTATAAAATTATTACTTAAAACCCACTGTTGCACTCATTGTTACGGTCGCCATCTTAGATTACATAAATGTTGCATGTTTCGTTACGCCTGCCATCTTAGTTGAGTACTATGTCATTGTTACACGTTACGTTACGACCGCCATATTGGGTCCTATTTTTGTTGCATGTTTCGTTACGGTCGCCATCTTGAAAATCCGTAATTTCAATGCTAGAAATTCCCAAAAAATTTAAATTTTTTTTTTTAAATCGCTTACTTCAAATGTTTAGTTATTTAAACGATTTCGGTCCTCGGTTCTATTTCCGGCCAAAGTAAACCAGCAATTTATTAATGTATTAAAAAAATTCTCTATAAAAAGTAAAAAAAAAAATGTCTAACGCCACACCCGTCGTTTCGAATTGTCACCACTGTATCAATTATTGTTATGGACACCATCATGTAAATCTTTATTTATTGTCCGATTTTAATGAAAAATTCTTCAAAATTCATTAAAAAAAATTATTTATTACAATACTGATTAATTAGATCGATTCACATCCTTGGTTCGAAACCGGTAATAACAAAAAAATAAAGAAAACAATGGATCCTTTCTCTATGGAAGCTACCAAGACTGACCTCACACAACCAATACCAAGGTATAGATAAATATATATATCGTCAACTGGTATATCATGTCCACCACGTTGTCTTCGTCCGCTGGAGGCCGCCATCTTATTTTCGTCTGCTAGAGTGTGATAGCACCATGATAGTATAATTTTCTGTTCACCATACATTTGTCCTCAACTGTTGGCAATGAACTTTGACCTTGACCTTGAACTTAGACCTTGAACTTTTCCCTTGACCTTGAAAATCCACCTTGAACTTCGACCTCTGAAATTTGAATTTGACCTTGAAATTTGCCCTTGACCCTGAAATTTAACCATGACCTTGACATCCATCTTAGATACGTCATTTTGTGTTCAGTACTCGCTACCAGGAGCTACCACCTGTTAGAGGACTTTGCCACCATCTTGTTTTCATCTGCTGGAGGACACCATCTTGTGTGTACTCGTCTTATAGAGTGCATTACCATCATGTTAATTTTATTCTAACCTGCTAGAGTGCAGTTATCATTTATTATTACTGTGACACCCGCAATATTATCATTTGGGTGTCATCTTGGTAATTTATAATTATTTAGCTAGAAATTCCGGAAAAATTACAAAATTCAATAAATAAATTTATAATCAATATACTGATTGATTCGATGTATACATGTCCTTGGTTCGATCCCTGGTCGATGCAAAATATTTAATTTTATATAAATTCATAAATTCAATAAATCATGTTGAAAATTCTAAAAGAGGCTTAAAATAAAATAGGCTACTACTATCATTCTATAAGCCATTACGACTGCCATCTTTGATATTTGTATTTATTGACCTATAAATTCGGGAAATAATTCCAAACTTCACCGAAAAAATAACTCATTAATTTACATATTTAATCGGTGGATTACTGTTGTCGGTTTGCTTCTTGACCAGTGACAAGTGTTACTAAATATTTAATTAATTTTATATTTTGGCTTTCATTACCTTTCATGGAGTTTATTATTCATTCACTATACGAAAAACCACTCAAGACAATATACGACAATGTTCGACGAATTAAATACGTTGCCGATAAGCCTAATATGAAAGTATAGTTTTTTGATGCTTAGAATAATCTCGAAACCGTTCATGTACAAAGCCAAACATAGGTACATATAGACCAAATGTCTTCGGACTGCGAAAGCGGGTCATAAAAAATGTCAGACGTATAGGCCAGTCATTTCCAAACCTCACGACCTTCTTCATCGACAGCTAATTATATTCAATTAAACCAACGTAACATGTTTTTACGCTTACAAGAGGACCAAGAATCCCATCAAAAAGGCAGCACATTTTGGAAGCACCATCAACAAAAAGGCAGCAAATTTGGAAGCACAATTGAAAGAACAATCAACAAAAAGGAAGCACATTTTGGACGCATCGTCAATCAAAAGGAAGCACATACTACAAAAAGAAAGCTCATTTAACGAACAGGAGGTACATACTAACGTACATTCAACTCGGTAGGATGCGATTGTCAATGTTAAGGTAGGATATAATGTATCCGTCAGTGTATGTATCCATCAGTTTTTAGTTCCATAAGTCATTGGCTCCAATAGTCATTGGCTCCAACAGTCTTTTCGCTCCAAAAGTCATTGGCTCCAACAGTCATTGGCTCCAACTGCCTTTTTCTTCAACAGCTCCAATGATATTTGTCTAGAATGCTACGAGTCTAAGAGACTATGAGGCTACAAGGATCTAGCAGGTCATGCGTTATACATGGCTGCGAGACTGCATGGCTAAAAGGCTGCGTGTCTACAAAACTACATGTCTATGAAGTTACAAGTATACAAGTCTACTTGGCTCCAAATGACTGCAAGGCTACATGGCTACAAGACCACTTGGCTACAAAGCTTCAATTCTACAAGTCTACAAGACACATCCAACTGCCTACGAGTATACAAAGCTCCAACTACTCCAGCAACATTATGTTATAAGATTACATGACTACTTGCTTACGTAGCTGCAAGTCTACGAGGCTACTTGGCTACGAAGCTACAAGTCTACAAGGCTCCAAGACATCATGACTACGTGACTACGAGCCATGAGGTTACGAGACTACGTGACTACGAGTCTACAAGTATACGAGACTGCGAAGCTATAGAGATACGAAGCTTCTAGATCACAAAGTTACGAGACTGTGAGGATACAGGACTATAATTCTACATGAGTACTTGGTTACTTAGCTAAAAGTCTACCAGGATACTTGGTTACGAAGCTACAAGTATACAAGGCTCCAATTTCTGCAACTGTCTTCGGCTGAATTTTCTCTTTGGCTCCAACTGCTGCAACAGCATTATGTTATAACATTACAAGGCTACTTGGTTACGTATCTACAAGTCTACAAGGCTCCAATTGGCGCATCTATCTTCAACAGAATTTTCTCTTTTGCTCCAGCTGCTCCAACAGCATTATGTTATAAGATTACGATGTTACTTGGTTATGTAGCTACAAGTCTACGAGGCTACTTGGTTATGTAGCTACAACTCTACGAAGCTCCAAGGCATCATGAATACACGACTATGAGCCATGAGGTTACGATACTACGTGACTACGAGTCTACAATTTTACGATACTGCGAGGCTACAGAGCTACGAAGCATCCAGGACACGAGGCTACGTGGCTTAGACTACTAGGCTCTAACTGACTACAATAGCGCTATTCAGTGGTGAGAGTTAATTTATCTCATGCAAAATAACCCGTTTAAAGTAGTGTCGATTCTTTTAAACCAGTGGTTCCCAACCTTTTTTTGATCAGGGACCACTTTAATTTCATTATTATTAGCAGGGACCACAAGATTAAAAAATAATCTGTATCAATCTAAAAATAAACTTTGAGCCTAATCGTTCAATATTAATCGAAACGTTTAACAAAAGCAATCTAAAAAAGCAAAATAAACATTAAATTAACAGTGTTATGATTGAAAACATATATTTTTAGTACACATTTCAGTTTGCATCAATGATATTTTTGAGCTTGCATCTTCTCTACAAGATCTTGAATTCTTGGGGTAATATTTTTGCTCAAAGCTACACGCATATCATCACTTACTTTCAGTTGATTCCTGGATTTGTTTTTAATGATCAGTAATGCAGAAAATTTTTGTTCGCATAAATAAGTTGTTGAGAAAAGCATAAGATAGCGCAAAGCGATTTCTCGAATTTTAGTATATGAAATTGCTTTCTTACACCAAAACGTCTCCAAAGATTCAGATTCAAAAGCGTCCTTACAGTTCCTGTCATTTTGTAATTCAATAAGTTCTTCTTGGATTTATTCTGCAACTTCTCTAGCGTTAGTGCCAAAAGGGTTGCGTATCTGTTTTTGGTCCACATTAGCTTTTGTATTGTTATATTCTGGGAAGTAACAGTTGAATTCATCAACCAACATTTGCAAATGACATTTGCTGTTTTTTTTTATATGCTTTCCCTAAACATGGCATACTTCTTGTCGTCAAGGAGTGCCTTCAATGTTGCAAACGCACTATAATTGCCCTCGCCAACTTGACTAATCCATAACTTTAGTTATCAAATAAAAGCACGAAGTTTATCTTCAAAATTAAAAATATTTTCAACGCTTTCTAATTGTCTGTTTCCTGAACCTTGCATTTGCAAGTTCAACTAATTTATTTTATTTTAAAGTTCTCGTGAAAAAGTTATTTTATTTTTAATGGATTGGCGTATGAATAGGGCATGGTTATCAAAGTAATATTCTTGGCACTAAGAATTTCGTGGGAAAATATAATCACTACAACTATTACAAAAATTATTTTCAACCCACAATAAACAACAATAAAGAATAACTGGCAATTTATAATATCCACGAAACTGCTTAAGTATTATATTTTGATAAAGCAAATTAATAATTTGTTTGTCAGAAATATATAATTTTTGTAAATATATGCAAAATAAATGTTTATAAGCAGGAAAACATACTTATGTAGAAAATAATTAACAATTATAATTTACGAAAGAATCAAAAGATAACTTTTTTAAAAATAAAAGTTGAATTTCTCACAACGGAAAAATAAATTTAAAACGAAGAAATGCGCACAAATGCAGTACCAATCTGTTTAACATGCTGTTCGAAAACAGCATGAAAACCCTGCTCTCTATCAGGGAAGGAAGACAGAAGCGTGACAGCTCTGATCTCTATTTTGAGAAAAAGGAACTCAATAGTAGGGCGAGTCAAACCGACAACGGTAGAGTGCGCTGCAAGTGGTGATTTATCCGACTTTGGCATTAAAAGAGTTAACGGTGTTTTTATTTCGTCATGAAAAACCTAAAACAGCATAATTTTATGATAGCATAGTTTAAAATTTTTTATGGCTGGCTCCACTTTTTAATTTGGGAGGCCAGTGTTCTTTTACTATTTTAATTTTTAATTTCATATTGCTTTATTTTATATATAAAATGTTTAGTCAGTTGCTTGCCCTTCCCCCGGTCGCCTGCGCGCCGCGCTCGCTTTTGTTCACCGACGCGCGTTCATTCAAAGTTTGAAATCTTTCACGGACCATATTTTAGCTCTCGTGGACCACTGATGGTCCGCGGACCACTGGTTGGGAACCACTGTTTTAAACAGATGACACCACATGCTGCTTGCAGGTAAATATTATTTAGTTCTTTATGTGGGATGCAGGATACTCACTGTGGCGGTACATCGTGAAGACATCTACCGCACTACGCCAACCATGCGGCTGTCAGCACCGGCTGTCCCGTCGGTGTTGGTACACCCCTGGGCCAGAATGCAGCGCACCCTCCAGGAGTCCCGTTAGCCCGGATGCCAAGGGGATTATCACCCCTCCTCCGCGCGGGCTAGCAGGCTGGCGAGCAGGAAAGGAGAGACAGTTCCAGTATGTCTCTTAGCACGAGTAGGCTGTTGGGCACTGTACACAGATGTAAATTTTCTAGCGCACTCTACGGCTCAAATAAATAGTGTGCAACAGTTTGACCGATCTGTTTATTCTAGCATGGCCTACCTGCCCCTCCCGAATAATCAGTACCCTCGCGGCTACAGTGGTGACCCCGACATGATAGGGGCAAGGCTAGTATGCGTTCCGAAATAAGTGTCACGCGATATTCATGTTTTGCGTAATATAAGCGACCTGTCACACCGCATGTTACGCGCGTCGCACGTCGCCCGCAAGACACATCGCTCGCGCCGTCCGTCATCCGCGCCGTCCGTCATCCGCGTTGCACGTCATCCGCGTTGCACGTCACCCGCGACGCACATCATCCGCGACGCACGTCATCCGCGTCGTACATCATCCGCGTCGTACATCACCCACGCCGCAAATCAACCTCGTGTCACGTCATATGCGTCGCACATCACCCACGCCGCAAGCCACCTGCGCCGTGTGTCGTCCGCGCCGCACATCACCCGCGTCGCTCGACATCCGCACTGCCGCGGAAGTAGAGGAAATCAACGAGTTCTGTGACACTTCCAGCACATACTTCGGACTTCCGAGACTCATTGTGACATGCAAGTAGGAGTCATGTTGGTGTTCGGCGACACAGTCCAGGCAGTTGCATCGGGCTCCAGCATATAATCGCACCTCGTTTTTTTAAGTGTCATTATCACTCTATAACACTTCCTCAGTTATGGCTGAACCTCTATCATCAACCATCTCCCCCGAGCGTGTTGCAGTACGCATTCCACCCTTCTGGGCTCCAGACCCGGAAATGTGGTTCGTTCAAGTGGAAAACCATTTTTCCCTGGCAGGTGTCAAATCCGACGAAACCAAATTCAACTATGTGGCAGGTCATTTGGACTGTAAATACGCGATCGAAGTGCGCGATATACTTGTCCATCCCCCGACTGAGGACAAGTATGGCCGACTCAAATCAGAACTTATAAAGAGGTTAAGTGCATCACAGGAACGGAAGACGAAACAACTACTGGAACACAAGGAAGTCGGTGACCGAAGGCCTTCGCAGTTTCTACGGCACCTCCGCAGTTTGGCAGGAACAGTTGTTTTAGATGACCTTCTGAAGTCATTGTGGCTGGGTCGTTTACCGCCATCAACACAAGCGATCTTGGCGACACAGACAAATTATTCATTAGACTCATTAGCCGAGCTTGCAGACACCATCGCGGATACAAATCCGAGACCACAGATGGCAGAAGCAGCCTCATTGGAATCCATGTTCGAGAAAATGTCAATCCTCATGACTGCCAAAATAGGAGAGATGGCCACGACACTGCGACAGGAGATCGCAGCTGTAGCATCCCCTACTCGTTTTGGCCAGCACAACAGTCGCCGCGACCGCTCCCCATCTGCATCACGCCAGCAACGTTCCCACAGCAGGAGCTTGCAGGGGATTTGCTGGTACCATCGTTGCTTTGGCGATGGGGCGCAAAAGTGTGTTCAGCCCGGCGAATACAGCTCGGGAAACATGCAGGGGACTCGCTGATGGTGGCCAGCGATCCAACCCCGACTTCTGGCAGCTGCCTCTTCATCTCGGACAAGGGCACAAAGGTACAGTTTTTGGTTGACACGGGTGCTGACATTTGTGTGTTTCCTTGCGCTAGACTGCCTGGAAGGCGGCCCAAGTCTAATTATGTCTTGTTCGCAGCCAATGGCTCAAATATTTCGACTTATGGCTTCCTCACCCTAACTTTAAACTTAGGACTCAGGTGTGATTTTGTCTGGCGTTTTGTGGTGGCCGATGTTACCAAACCAATCATCGGTGCTGATTTCCTCCACCATTACGGCCTGTTGGTAGACATTCGGAATCAGCACCTAGTAGACAGTACCACATCTCTTGCCTCTGTCTGCCACAAGGCTACAAGTGACATCAGTAGTGTCAGGACTCTGCCTCAATCATCTCACTACTCCGAACTCCTCCAAAAGTATGTATGTCTTACCCGCCCATCTGGTACACCACATCTTGTCCAACATTCTGCAGTACACCATATCCACACTACAGCTGGGCAGCCTGTGTTCAGCAAACTACGTCGTTTGGCACCGGAAAACTCACGATTGCAAAGAAGGAGTTTGAATCAATGCTCAAACTTGGCACTGCTCGCCCTTCTGACAGCTCCTGGTCTTCACCTCTGCACATGGTACCCAAAAAAGGGGAGGAATGGAGGCCATGTGGGGACTATCGGTTGCTCAATGCACAAACAATTCCAGACAGATATCCAATTCCCCACATACAAGACTTCTCCCATACTATTTGCGGAAAAACAATCTTCTCAACTATTGACCTTGTGAGAGCCTACAGTCAAATCCCAGTTGCACCAGCTGATATTCCAAAAACTGCCATTACAAATCCGTTTGGACTTTATGAATTCCCATGCATGTCTTTCGGCCTTCGTAATTCTGCTCAGACTTTTCAGAGGTTCATAGACGAAGTTCTCAGAGGACTTGAATTTTGTGTGTCTTACCTTGATGATATTTTGGTAGCTTCCATCAATGAGGTAGAACATAGACAGCACCTCGAGGAACTCTTCCGACGCCTTGCTCTGTATGGGCTACTTATTAACCCATCCAAGTGCATATTTGGCAAACCACAAGTGACCTTCTTAGGACATAATATCTCAGCAGATGGGACCACACCCATCCCAGAGAAGGTTGATGCTATACTCCACTACAAAAAACCAGTTACGGCGAAGCAGCTACGCCAGTTTACAGGAATGCTAAACTTCTACCGGCGCTTCATTCCCAAGGCTGCCCAGTTGCAGGCTCCCCTTCACGAACTTCTAAAGGGTGATGTGAAAGGCAAAGCCCTGTTAACATGGACACCTGACAGCGACAGTGCCTTTGAGAAGTGAAAAACTAGCCTTGCTGAAGCCACCCTGCTTGTCCATCCAAGTTCGTCCGCACCCTTAGTAATAATGGCAGATGCTTCAGATTTTGCAATGGGAGCAGTTCTCCAACAGTTTGTACAAGGATCCTGGCAGCCATTAGCATTCTTCTCCAGGAAATTTAACCCTGCTCAGCAAAAATATGGTGCCTATGATCGGGAGCTACTAGCTATTTATTTAGGGATCCATCAATTTCGCCATATGGTCGAAGGCAGACATTTCTCTGTTTTTACCGACCACAAGCCTCTCGTTTATGCCTTCTAGCAAAAACCCGACAAGTGCTCACCTCGGAGATCCCAACATCTTGATTTTATTAGCCAGTTCACCACAGATATTAGGCATATCACAGGGTCCCATAACATCGTTGCCGATGCCCTGTCTAGAGTGGATGCTGTCGCTGCAACCCTTGATTACCAAGCCCTTGTGGCCTCACAGGCTGAGGATGAAGAACTACAAAGGTTTCTACAACTAGATTCTGGCCTGCAGCTGCAGAAGATATGCTTGCCAGATTCCCCAACAGAGATCTACTGCGATGTCTCCACACCAACACCACGACCTTTCGTCACAGCCCGATTTCGCCAGGATGCATTCAACTTGGTACACCAGCTGGCTCACCCAGGCATTAATGCATCTGTACGGTTGGTCACCCAAAGATTTGTATGGCCCTCTGTCAAATCTGACTGTCGAAGATTGGCCCGTGCCTGTCTACGCTGCCAGCGCTCCAAAATTTCTCGCCATGTTTCTTCCCCTGTTGGCTCCTTCATTCCACCATCCTCCCGCTTTGACCATGTCCACATCAACATTGTGGGACCCTTGCCTGATTCACAAGGCTACCGTTATTGTGTGACCATCATAGACCGCTTCACCCGCTGGCCAGAGGTAGTTCCTGTGGAGAACATTGAGGCTAACACCATAGCTCGAGCATTTTATGCCAACTGGGTTGTACACTTTGGAACTCCCCTACAAATCACTACCGACCAAGGGCGCCAGTTCGAGTCCTGCCTTTTCAGGGACCTCAGTAACCTGACGGGAATGACTCGCTTTCGGACCACTGCCTTTCATCATGCCTCCAATGGCATGGTGGAGCGAATGCACAGACAGCTCAAGGCCGCCATATGTTGCCATATGACAGAGCACTGGGTGGACATCTTACCCACCATACTCTTAGGCATCAGAGCAGCATCGCGCGAAGATCTCCATGCTTCTGCAGCAGATTTGGTATATGGCCAACCACTACGCCTACCCGGCGAGTTTCTTGTCGCCCATCCTGATGCAAGACAACTGGAGGCCCCGGGCCTTATCGAAGAGCTTCGGCAGCACTTCCGTGAACTCCGACCAGTTGGTGGCACAAGACATGATAAGCCGAGAACATTCGTTTTCAAGGATCTTGCCACATCCACTGAGGTCTTTGTTCGCCATGACGGTCCAAAAGGGTGCTTGCAACCTCCTTATGAGGGACCTTTCCTTGTTGTTAGTCGCTCAGGAAAAACTGCGACTATCCAAATGCATGGTAGGCAGGCTACTGTTTCCATCGATCGCCTCAAACCTGCATACACCATCCGTGACATCATTCCAGAGGACCACGACATACCACGTCCTGCTGCTGGGATGGCCACTCCAATTAATTATCTGGATGTCAACATCGTGCCTCCCCAAACTGCAACACGTCGATCTGGCCACCAAGTCTGCTTTCCTAACCGCCTCCAAGGTGGTTTCTCATAACTTGTGCGCAAGTCACTGGCAGGGGGGTACTGTGGCGGTACATCGTGAAGACATCTACCGCACTACGCCAACCATGCGGCTGTCAGCACCGGCTGTCCTGTCGGTGTTGGTACACCCCTGGGCCAGAATGCAGCGCACCCTCCAGGAGTCCCGTTAGCCCCGATGCCAAGAGGATTATCACCCCTCCTCCGCGCGGGCTAGCAGGCTGGCGAGCAGGAAAGGAGAGACAGTTCCAGTCTGTCTCTTAGCACGAGTAGGCTGTTGGGCACTGTACACAGATGTAAATTTTCTAGCGCACTCTACGGCTCAAATAAATAGTGTGCAACAGTTAGACCTATCTGTTTATTCTAGCATGGCCTACCTGCCCCTCCCGAATTATCAGTAGCCTCGCGGCTACACTCACTAACGATCGCAAAAGAAGGATGGCTTCACTAATCACCAAGGAGAAGGAAGTTCGTCTTGCTTATTAATGATTCTCAGATGTCTCAGAGCTTATTATTATATATGACTGAGTAATGGTATTATCGTTTGAATTCAACCATTAAAAATATAACAAGTAAATATTTAGGAAAACTAAATTCAATTAATTCAATTTAACGCTGAATAAAATGACATGACTCATTAAGTAAAAAATCCTTCTTTCTAAGATTTGTTTCTCATAAGCAACCAGGAGAACACGGAGGAAACCATCAAAATATTGACAAGAATAATCAGGAGTACATGGAGAAAACCATTAAAAATATTGACAAGAATAATCGGGAGCACACGGAGAAAACAGACACACACTTTTCTTTGATATGAAAAAATCACAGAAAAAAATTCAAAATAACAATAATAAATAATAATAAATAAAAATAAGATAAAAAAATTACAAACACAGCTTCTGACAGCTTGTGAACTTCTTATTTGTTGAACAAGGATAGAGGTCTAGCACAAACCTAGCGACAAGGCGCAAGCTTTCGCTGATGTCTTGGAAACAGCCTTCCAGCCAACATGCATCCTCGTGACAGGCAATTCACAGCGTGAATTTATCGCGAACTTCGTGTACAATTGCAACAACAAACAGTCTCTGAGCTTGCAAACACAAGCCCAGGGAGTCAAGCGAGCTATCAAAAAAATTATACCACGCAAAGCCCTTGGGAACGACAGCATACAGGCTATTTTTCTCAAACAGCTCCTGGATGAGGCCTTGGAATATCTATCTGAATTCATAAATGCAATGTTCTGGTTAAATATTTTGCCCTGTCAA
Source organism: Bacillus rossius redtenbacheri (assembly GCF_032445375.1). NCBI lineage: Eukaryota > Metazoa > Arthropoda > Insecta > Phasmatodea > Bacillidae > Bacillus > Bacillus rossius. Next base: position 27,626,322 of record NC_086336.1, on the reverse strand, counting down.
TGGAAGGACGCAAAAGTTTATAGTTTTCCACAAGCCGGACAAGGACAAAATTGCCCCAGAACTACAGGTCTACTAAGTACTGTGTCGAAGGTCGCTGAATGCATAATGCTACACCAACTAAATCGCCACATACCTGACCACAATTTACTGCCGAAAGAACAGTTCGTTTTTTGCAGTACTTATTGAACAGTACATCAATTAGTACGCCTAATTGAAGAAATCACAGGTGCATTTAAAGTCCAAAACTATGTCGTTGCCACATTCCTAGATGTAGAGAAAGCCTTTGACAGAGTGTTCCATGCGGGGCTGATCTACAAACTCTACCAGAGTGCCCGGATTGCTACATCATTAGTCGCAACCTACCTAGCAGACAGAACCTTCAGAGTGTCAACTGAAGGGGCCACGTCTGAGGTAAAACATATAGGAGCAGGCGTGCCACAGGGTAGCATCTTAGGTCCTGTTTAATATATGTAAGCTACATGCTGCGCCTTACTTATCGCTTAGTAAAGATACGCTGCTATGCAGACGACACATTACTGTATAGCAGATCCCATAACCTTCTACTCGCCCCAAACAGACTTCAGGTCACACTGACTGCCTATAAATAGTGGTGTACTACCTGGAGAATAAAAGTAAATACAAAAAAGTCCGAAGCTATTATGTTAACACGTAAAACTCTCATGCCTGGCGATAACAGGCCACCAGTACGTTTGTTTAACGAACATATCCGGCACAAGTACGTTGTAAAATACTTAGGCGTCTACATGGACAGAAAACTGCTCTGGCGTCATCATAATGACACCAAGTGAGGCCAGTGTCAGGGTATAAAGAGCACACTATAATCTGTAATGAGTAGGCGATGTGGAGGTACAGTAAAACATGGCTTACTGATCTACAAAGCGCTCATACGTCCAAAAATCACATATGCAGCTCCGGTCTGGGCAACTCCAGCTAATACACATTTCTATAACTGCAGCGAATACAGAATAAATATATTCGAATAACTACAGACGCCCTATTATACTGCCCAATAGAAGCATTGCATCGCGAAACCGACTCAGAAACGTTGAAGGACTTCTATATCTGGACAACACAAGCTTTTTACGATAAATGTGCAAATAGCTTAAATCCACATGTTTCCTCTCTAGGGAATTACGACCCAGACGTGGGACAGAGGTACAAACGCTTGAAATCACTTCTGGCTCACCACCAGCCGTAGTGCCGCATGATTGGCTGAGCAGTTTGCCGACCAATCACAGCGCGATGTGTTGAACCACATTTTTTTTTAAACAAAACTGGTTGCGTTGGCCGAGTGGAGCTCAGTCTCCCGACGGCCCCAGGCGTGTACACATGCGAGGAGTCGGCGCCAGTTCGCAATCGAATGGTTACGGACTGGCGGAAATAAATCTGCCCAATGCTTTAGCACAGGAAAGGGCAGTGTGCGTCAAATTGTATTACAAAATACCAGCGCACTACACACGCGTATGCTGGCAGTTCATGTAACTGAACTTAGCTTATTACTTTTTTAAATTTAAGGTTCCTCCCACTCCACCGTCCCTCCTCTTCTCATTCAACGTATCCCACTCCACAAACACTATCGTAGCCGACGAAGCGTGGAAGTTGAGGCTAAGGCCTAGTGATGAAGGACTGGATAATTTCTCTAACCGACCTCGGTCAACCTGCAGCTCTATCCACTCCTGAGTGTAGCCCGACGCATCACCTCGCGACAAACATTAATTAAATAACTCGTAGCTTGCGAATTATAAATGTTACTGAACAAAAACATTTGATAATTTTAATGTTTATTTAAAAAAATTATTTATAGGCGTACACAAATACCTTTCCCCTTCGAGTTTAATATAGTCTGGCTGGCAGCCTGGCGGGAAACGACAACTAGTCACCCCCGAATAAACCCAATGCGGACATAAAGTCCAAGTGTCCAACCCTCGCATGGTAGACTCTTTGTACTCTGTCCAAATTCTTAAACCATCCCACTGTTTCCCGTAACCAATTTGCATGAAGATAATAAGTGCCCAGGGTTTTCCCTGTGTCTATACAGGTTTTAACCTGGGGTCAACTTATCAATTTTTTTAGAGTTAATAAGTGAGGGGAGTTATTCATGGTGCCAATTGAAGCCATGGCTGCCCAATCCCCTTCTATCACATGATGCATGCTACCTCTCCTGCATGGCTTAAACCTCGCATGTTAAGGCGTATAGGCTTTGGCCTGAGACATACTTAGTCTCCTCCCTAACCCGGACCCCTCCCAAATTCTCTTAGTTTTTAGTAAGGTAATAAAAAAAAACATGTCCACAAGTTGTAGTGCGTTGACAGTTTACGACAGTTCTCCATTTCAAACAAGTAATCTTGTATTGTTCTTATATTTAGTCATCATTAAAAAAAGAAACATCTGTTTTAATTATTTAAATATTAATATAATATATTAATATATTGTTTATATATTATGATAAATTATTTGGTCATTAAATCAGTAATATTAAATTTAAAAGAATATTTATATAATTAATTATTAATTTATAAATTGTACGGTTACATGGTAGCGCGTACAGAAACATATAAAATATGTATTAATTGTGTTATTATTATTTATGTTTTCCTTATTATTATTAATGTTACGATATTGTTTAACACTTCTATATAAAATACTGTGACCATCAAACTACGAACTGTTATGCTACAGCCTAGCATCTATAAACATTGAACTGACTATAATACCATCAAATCGAACCTGATATAATATTTATATAATTGTTGTAACTTCACTTCTGTTACTTCTTGTTTCTTTTCTCACCACAGATATTTTATGTTTAATGGTTTTACATTTTGTTTTGATGTGATTGTTAATCACCAACATTATTTTGCCTGTTCTTGGCTGAAGTGTTTACAGCCGCAGGCTATCTTGTATAATAGCATACCGCCGTGGGCGGAAATGCGTCCGTGAATTATGTCATGTAAAGGGGAAGTAAGAAAAGGCGTCTCTTCGTCAGGGCCTATCCCGACGCCGGCCTTATATAAATTAGTATATTTTTCATAATCGTATAAAATAAAGTAAATTCAGTGTCTTGATATTAATTTGTATTGTGGTAGCTACGACCGTGAGCGTTTGCAACAAGAGATAAGTTACCTACAAATTAAATTGAGGCTTATGCTCTAAGCTAAAAGTAGCCATGTTGAGCTTGGTAGCGTCCCTAGTACAGACTTTTACGCAATTGTAATTTTGAATCTTATAATTATTGCAAAGTTATTCACCGATATGATGGACATTTTAACATCTGATTGAACATTATTACAAATTTATATTATTATTTCAGTGTCATTTACAGTATGATTCTACTCAGTGGTCTTAGAGCAGAACTCCTGCAAACCCTGAGCTATAGCCGAGGTGAAAACATTATCTATTGAAGAAATACTAAGATATTTATTTATTTCACTTATATGTTACCGAAACTGAGCTACGGTAATTTACGTAATTTGAAGAATTTGAACACTAAACTGTTTCTCGTACATGAACTTTTGACTGATGATAATTTTAAATTAACGAACTTTTGTGTTTGAATATAAATCTGTGCCTACATATATCCGGAATATTAAAACAACATAAAAATAACCAGGAAAGCCACAATAAACCATATAAACTCAGAATTTTGTAACTATCAACTGACGTCGTACCGACCATGGCCTTTAAGCCCGTGCTCCGCACCGCCAGTACCGTATCCCGTTTTCGGAGCGCGCCCCTTGCCCAGCCGGATTGAGTCAGGCGAGCGTCCTGGGCGTGACCCCAATAGACAAAAAACCTCATTAAAAGTCACCGCGGCCACTGGCCTTAATTAAAATGCCCGTGACTATGATCGTGTCAGATTAGAAGAAATCCAACTAAAACAGCTCACAGTGAGACAATATGTTGATAAATTTACAGTCGCCAACTTGATGCCACAATTCAAATAATTAAATACTACTATAAACAGTTGTTAAGCCTTAAGCACACAATTACCAGGTGCTACCTTTTAATTGAGCACCTGGAACGTGTTTTGAGCTTATAATAGAGCAAATTAAGTTAATATAAGTTTTTTGACGCCGACTCACAAAGAAGAGAAAGTTTCACTTCCTTGCGAGGCGGCCATGTCCGGCAGTCTCGAACCACTCCGCGCCGGGAACAGACGTGTGTCCGTGGGCAGCATCCAAGTTTTCTTTCTATGATCATTTTATTCTGCACTAAATATTTAAATTTAAATCTATTATTAATTCATAAGCTGCCCACGTCGACTCGGCGCGTATTTTACGGAACCGGGCCTATCCCGACCGTCTTCATCGTGATACCGCGCTGCAGATCGTATCACTCACGTAAGTGTTTCGCCGAATTTAGGAGCCCGCTCATAGAGCCCCCCCTGCACCCGTTAATGTTCGGTGCTGGCTGTCTCCAGCGAGCATCGACCCGCGTCCCGCGAGACTGCCGCGGTAACCATTAGTGTCGCGTAGTGTTATGTTTTTTCTGTGTTAATTGTGTAACGGCTAGACGTCGCCAAGTGTTGGTGAGAGTGTTTTGTAGCGGCACTAGATTAAAGGTAATTCTCACCAACTCGTGTATACTAATTTTCCGGAGTCTCCCGTCCTCCACACGGCCAAGCGGCCTTCACAATCAAGGGAGAGCCATTCAGGGTAGATTCAAGCCGTGTACCTGGCGGGGCACGCGGGGGCAGAGTACCCACAACCCAACACCAACGGCCTAGCAGCCCGCTAGCCTGGCGCCCCTCCGGACAACAAGAGCACTGCGACGCCCGTAGCGCCCGTCAGGTACCCCCCGGGACTTTCACATAGGTCGGGTGACGGCACAACCTATACCATATCTATTTCCTCATAATAATACAGTTAATTACAGATTATTCGCTATTGAAGTGTTATGTTTTTGTGTATTTATTTGTTTGGAGTTAGGATTGTTAAGTGCATGTGTTATCGTCGTGTGTCTTTCTGTGTTTCTTAAACTGTGTTATGTTTCTATTGCAAGGCACATACCTCTTGATCATTAAACCTAATTATTAGTATTTAATTCATATTTTTTTATGTACTTGCTCAATTACACACAACTACTATAATATACCTTTTTGGCTAGTATAGTAACGACGCCCAATTCACGACAATCATATTTATTCAGCTATACTACAACCATAAGAAAATTAACAGTACTGATAACACACATACTAATACTATTACAAAAAAAAGTGATGCAGCAACGTGTAGCTGTACTTAATGTATTACTGTGCCTCTTAACACTTACACTTCTAATACTACTCCAGAAAAGTGGCCCACAACGTGGTGGCTCGAAGAGGAATTTCACTGTAAACACTGAAATATTATTAATAATATGTCTTCTGGAAAAGGGTACGAACTTCGTAACCGAGCTGCTAGCCAGTCTGCTGCCATGGAGGAAGTTAGGGAGCTGGAGGAGTCAGGAGCCCCTCCATTAGACAATAACCCTGCCCCTGTTCAGGAGCAGGATGATCACAGATATGCTGCCACCTACAGTAGTAGTATCAATGTACCAAGGGAACAGTTAGAATCTGCTGTTACTCTCATTCCTGCCAAGTCACCAAACGACTCAGATGAGGAACAATCTGAGGAGGAGGAATTCCAGGGAGTCGGGACAGCTGAAACCAGCATGCCAACAGCTGGGACAGCAGCAACCACAGTTCCTGCAGTGAACTCCATGACTACACAGCCCTCTAGAATAACAGATTTGTCACAGTTGCTGCAACAGCTGAGATTAATAATACAAATCGAAGGACAGCAAACAGCCAGCTGCACAGCATGCAGTCCAACTTAGCCAGTCAGCAGCAAGAGGTACAGTCTAACCTGAGCAACTTAGCCAGTCAGCAGCAAGAGGTACAGTCTAACCTGAGCAACTTAGCCAGTCAGCAGCAAGAGGTACAGTCTAACCTGAGCAACTTAGCAAGTCAGCAGCAGGAGGTGCAGTCCAACCTGAACAACTTAGCCAGTCAGCAGTAAGATTTGCAGGCTAAACTGATTAGCCAACAGCAGGACATGCAGGCTAACCTAACCAGCCAAATAAACAGCCAGAATGCAGAGATGCATCAACACATTGACAGCAAGATGGAGCTGCTCAACTCCAGGTTGCAAGAGGGACTGACAGAGTTGGAAGAGAGAATAGAGACCAGATTGCAGAACCAGTCTCAGTCAATGACCCAACTGACAGAGCAGGTCCAGACTCAGGCATCCAGAGTCGACAATTTAGAAACCCACACTACCACCTTGGTGAGGGTAGTAGACAGGGCCAGATTGGAACAGCAAGGCCATGCACAGGTATTGAGTGAGAGGTTAGAGGAGGTGGAGAACACAACAGCCCTACTAAAATCAAGATGGGACAGTGTAGAAGCAGAGTTCAGAGCTGTGGCAGAAAAGAATTCACAGAGTGGTGATGCAGCCATGCAGCTACAGGCCACCCAGCAGAAAGGTGGGCTGCCTAGCAATGTGACTTCTGTCACATCACTCACCACTACCATGTCTGCACCTACTACAGCAACTATACCTGCCATCAACCACTCTCCGCAACAACGTTCATGCCCACCTGCACACTTGGACCAGGTCACACTTATGCACCACCCCGCCAAACACTGGTTGGAGTCTATTCCCACATTCTCTGGCAAGTCACAAGAAAATCCAATTCGCTTCCTGAAGAAGTTTGAGGATTACGCCAGAACGTTTGCCTTGACAGACACAGAAAAATTAAATTGTCTGAATTTTGCCCTCAAGAGCACGGCATTCTATTGGTGGGAGCTTCAAAGCACTCAGACTACTTCATTCGACCAATTCAAGGACCAATTCAAGAGCCAGTACTGGAACTTGAAAATACAAGGCAATCTGCGTGCTCAGCTACATGCTGACCGTTTTGACAGCAAAAGAGGTGGTTCGCTGGAGGCGCACATAGCCACCATGTACGAACGCACCAGGTACTTGGACATCGTCATGTCAGACGAAGAGTTCATCGCCACCATGCTAACACAGTTGCCTGTCGCCTACCAAATGCAAATGTCTGGCCATGCCTACAAAGATATCACAGAGTTTCGTGATCACGTGTTGGCAGTAGACAAGTTACAACGCCTTCAGAAGGGTCAAGCCAGCAATGAGGAGTCTGAGAAGCCATCTCAGCCGGTCTACCAAAAGCAAGGACCAGTTAACACATACTGGCAAGGAATAAACAAAGACGACAGACAAGCAAATGTACATCTCATAAACTGTGAGAAGAGTACCAGATACTCTGAGTCAGAGCCTACTAACAACAACAGTTTCAAGTATGGATACAAGAAGGGTAGGAAATAATACCAGAACAAGCCCTATCCGAAGAAGAAGTGGTGGAACCAGCGGCCCAGGAGCAACAGTGAAGGTGAGGATGAGTATCAGCGGCAACAGAACAGGAAGACGATGGAACGGCCTCCCAGGAAGTCAAGCTATAGGCATAGAGCTGCTGAATCAGATGGAGAAGCTGATTACCGCCCTGTAAACCAGAAGCGCAGCTACCCATCAACAGCTTACTACCAGCATGACTACCGAATGCCACACACCAGAGTCCCGACTGAACAGGAAGAAGGCTGTGGAAACAGAAGAAGTACCGGCCCACCTGCCAGTCATCAATATTCATTTCCCTATCCACCGCCATCTCATCATTCACCCAGCCATCAGAGCATGGGATATTTCCAGCGCAACACGCCCATCAACCCCATTGCTGCTGAGTTCCGGACTGCTGTGGCCAATGCAGCCCATGGCCCATCGAACAGCTGGACAACTCAGAATGGAAACCACCCTGCTACATCATCAAGTAGCCACAACCAACGGGACAGCCAGTTATACTAGAGTGGATCCAGGTTAAAACGCCCCGAACCACGACCTCTAATTCAGAGTAAAGCCCTAAGTCTGGATCGGTCAGTGGCGATTAACCCACTCTATTTACCTGAAAGAGACATTGATACGGATGTGACGGAATGGCCAACCGGTCAAGAGGTTGAGCACCTCATCAGTAAGCGACTACAAGCAGAAGCTTTAGCCAGGAGGAAACGCAAGAGTTCATCTAGAGTGAAGCAGTTCCAAGTTGGAGACCGAGTGCTTCTAAGAACAGCTCCGGTGAGCAAGAAATGGGAACGAGTGACGAAGAAGCTGTTTCTGCTCTTCGAAGGCCCATATGTGGTAAGCAAGATCATACGTGGAAATTGCTACGAGCTGCAAGACCCTGTTAACAACCAAGTTGTGGGAAGGTATAATCTAACACATTTAAGGGCCTACAACCAGCCCAGTAATCTGTAAAGATGTGTTTGGTCAGAGCTCCTTAGAACTCATCATGTATACTACAATGGAAGATAGCCTGAATGTACAGTTGTTGTATAGAATACATTGGATGGTCCTATGTAACTAGAGGACAGGACATCCTATAGTGCAAATGTGTGATGTTTCACATGTTATGCCAGCAATAGTAGTGCCAGCCATGAGATGTTATTTTTGCTGTTATTGTGTTTTGTAGTGTCTATTGATACACTACACTGGCAGCCTACGAGTGTAAGGCCAGTTTATACAGTGATGAGGCATGGTGAAATAGTCCACCCACACTAGGATTTATTTTGTGTAACAGTGTATAGCCAGAGAGCTATTTATACAGCATTGCATGGCGCTAGCACCACAGAGTTGGTGTCAACATTACAACATGTACACACGAGCATGACCAGGAGTCAGCTGTGGAATTAAAAACAACTGTGTATCCTGTATGAATACCCACTGACATGTATGAGAACAGCTATCAGGACCAAGTGTAACAGAATGTGTTAGAATTCGCTGACCAGCTGATTGTCCACATAAGCAAGCATGCACACAGCGTATCAAATAAGCCACATATCACTCTTGCAACTACGAAGACATGCAAATCCTCTAGAAACTAATTACCTTGTTTGCGTTATCCATATGATGAAATTAAGGTCGCACCTATTGATTTTTTAAGCTCACTTCAGAAAAATAAAATAAAATTAAAATTGCCATGAATTTGACTGTGTAATATCATGTGTAAAAAATTGCACAAATTATTGTTATAATGTGTATTATGTTTGGCATTGTATATTATATATTTATAGTGAGCCATTTAAATACACTTTGCTTTGAATGAATAAAAACACTTTAATTTAAATTTGAACATTAAGCTGTAGCTTAATTTATTTTAAATTTGCCACTGAAAAGAAATACAACATGGTTGTATATACTTCACACACTAATTTTGTTGTTGTCACACGAAATTTATCATTTCTTGAAGTTTCAAACGACCTACTTGTTGGGGTCTATTCTTCTGGCTGTGATACAGAACATGGAACACTGGTGTCGCGAGCAAGAGGAAATGATTTTCTGTGCTACCCAGTTGTTGCCTGTGGCCAAAGTGTGTAACAAGTGTCAACAAAGTGTGATGAAATCAGTCAGACTAATATCCTAAAATTATAATTTCACATCAACAGTGAAATGGAAACAAAAAAAAAACTTATTGAAACTTGCAAGATATGTGTTATGTGAAAGCACAGTATGTACTGATGGTACAAAAACATATTAATACACTATTATTGTCTGCAAGTCTGCAGAATTTGAATTTAAGTAATTATGTTATAAGATAAAATAACATGAAATAAATTTTATGAAATGAGCTATTATTATTGTAATAATAAGTCATTTAATGACATTGTAACTATTCATGTGGTCATAGTGACATGAAATTTATGAATGATAATGTTATATGATGTGTTAGAATACTCTTGTATATAATTTCTAAGCCCAAGAGCAAAATGTAAATAAGCCTTTGCTTTAGTAAATTACCATTAGTAACTAAATAGTTTGAGAATTAATCTCAAAGCAACTTGTTATACATGATATGAAACAATGTCAATTGTTATTAATTAGTATTGCAATAGGAAATGTAATCAAGCACTATTACTGAAATTAGTTGTAATCAAATCAATAATAATACAAGAAAATTAACTGAAAATAATTGCTATGTTTAAGAGCAAATAGGTAAACAAAAGAAATGTTATCTAACATTTTAAATGGTTATTTGTGGCTGAATGGTTATGTTCGAGGTGACCCGAGGCTACAACTGGAAAGCACAGATAGGACATTGTTGTTTTGAAGAGGTGAAATTTAAGAGTTAAGCCCGAGCTATAGTTAAGGACGCCCGTGTGAGTGCGCCTTGAAAGTGTGTGTGAACTAACCGCATACGCAACGACTGTGTAAGGACCCAACTCCGACGTCCCACGCTAGTCGTGAAACGTCCCGATGTCGGACCAGGAACACCGCCGCCGCCATCAGCAGGTACTGTCTCGTCGAGGAGCCGTTCGCCGCCAGCTGGGCGTGGTGTGGATTACGCCGCCCTTGTAGCAGTGCAGTCGACAGCTGGGATCTCGTGGCAGGTGGCCGTGAGACGGTTCGCCGTCCCCGCCAACGCGTCCCCTGCCCGTGGCGCTGTCAAGGTCACCATGACTCGTTCCAGGGTGCTGTGCAGTAGCGTCTGACGCCGTGCTGGACCTGTACACAATAATGCAGGGCTTGCAATTGTTCTTTACATTGCATACTTTCGCCATCTTCACAATCGTAAGTACACTTACCTGTGTCTGAAATGTGTCCGTGCCTCGTAAGCCCTTCCTGACGACCATCAACGACGGAGCAACGGAGAAAAACGCTGGAGTTTCGCGGAGCTGCGTGACTCAGTTCTTGACTGTACGACCGTTCAGCTAAAAGTGATCGCGCGACACACTATCGTCGCTGATTGGCTGCAGTTTCTGGCGCGAATCTTGCCCTCCCTCCTCTCCTGCTCCTAGTACAACAGACAAGTTTTTTTTTAGCTCTCACCTGCTGAGGGAAAAATAAAGTATAAAAAAGACGTTTTCTCGCCAACCGACAATTTATCGCGTGACCAGAATGGAGACTGAAAGAAAGGGTAAAGATGAACTTTTGAATATTGCAAGGATCTTTCACACAAGTTCATCTGGGACAGCATTCTGTACGGTTACATGGTACCGCGTACAGAAACATATAAAATATGTATTAATTGTGTTATTATTATTTATGTTTTCCTTATTATTATTAATGTTACGATATTGTTTAACACTTCTATATAAAATACTGTGACCATCAAACAACGGAACTGTTATGCTAGAGCCTAGCATCTATAAACATTGAACCGACTATAATACCATCAAATCTAACCTGATTTAATATTTATATAATTGTTGTAACTTCACTTCTGTTACTTCTTGTTTCTTTTCTCACCACAGATAATTTATGTTTAATGGTTTTACATTTTGTTTTGATGTGATTGTTAATCACCAACATTATTTTGCCTGTTCCTGGCTGAAGTGTTTACAGCCGCAGGCTATCTTGTATAATAGCATACCGCCGTGGGCGGAATGCGTCCTTGAATTATGTAATTTAAAGGGGAAGTAAGAAAAGTCGTCTCTTCGTCAGGGCCTATCCCGACGCCGGCCTTATATAAATTAGTATATTTTTCATAATCGTATAAAATAAAGTAAATTCAGTGTCTTGATATTAATTTGTATTGTGGTAGCTACGACCGTGAGCGTTTGCAACAAGAGATAAGTTACCTACAAATTAAATTGAGGCTTATGCTCTAAGCTAAAAGTAGCCATGTTGAGCTTGGTAGCGTCCCTAGTACAGACTTTTACGCAATTATAATTTTGAATCTTATAATTATTGCAAAGTTATTCACCCATATGATGGACATTTTAACATCTGATTGAACATTATTACAAATTTATATTATTATTTCAGTGTCATTTACAGTATGATTCTACTCAGTGGTCTTAGAGCAGAACTGCTGCAAACTCTGAGCTATAGCCGAGGTGAAAACATTATCTATTGAAGAAATACTAATATATTTATTTATTTCACTTATATGTTACCGAAACTGAGCTACAGTAATTTACGTAATTTGAAGAATTTGAACACTAAACTATTTCTCGTACATGAACTTTTGACTGATGATAATTTTAAATTAACGAACTTTTGTGTTTGAATATAAATCTGTGCCTACATAAATCCGGAATATTAAAACAACGTAAAAATAACCAGGAAAGCCACAATAAACCATATAAACTCAGAATTTTGTCACTATCAACCTATACCATATCTATTTCCTCATAATAATACAGTTAATTACAGATTATTTGCAATTGAAATGTTATGTTTTTGTGTATTTATTTGTTTGGAGTTAGGATTGTTAAGTGCATGTGTTATCGTCGTGTGTCTTTCTGTGTTTCTTAAACTGTGTTATGTTTCTATTGCAAGGCACATACCTCTTGATCATTAAACCTAATTATTAGTATTTAATTCATATTTTTTTTATGTACTTGCTCAATTACACACAACTACTATAATATACCTTTTTGGCTAGTATAGTAATGGCGCCCAATTCACGACAATCATATTTATTCAGCTATACTACAACCATAAGGAAATTTACAGTACTGATAACACACATACTAATACTATAACAAAAAAAAAGTGACGCAGCAACGTGTATCTGTACTTAATGTATTACTGTGCCTCTTAACACTTACACTTCTTATACTACTCCAAAATCCTTAATATTCTAAAAAATTATTTATTTTTTATATCAAATTCTTGTAATACTTAATTAGTTAAGACTTTTTATATCAAAGCCATGTAATACCTAATTTGATATGAAATTTTTATATTTTACTATGTAAAATTAGGTTATTGTTAAATAAATAACAAATTCCTATTATTTAAATTATATGCTACAGTAATATTAAAGACATTTCATGAAATAGTGTAGTAAATGTCATGTTTTATTAAATATTTTTAGTAAATAAGAAAAGCTTCATTATGTCGCCAATAGAACGCATTGGTTATTTGAGCGTACGTGCGCCTGGTTAACTAGCTGTCTACAAAATCCGCATACGTAGAAGCAGTTGCTCTTTAGGTTTGTTTGTAATGTGTCATGATCGCCATCTTTACTTACAGTTATTTAATTTTACATATTTTTTTAACTTGTTTGGTTTTATGCACGTGCGATGTGACGACGTGTTTTTAACGATATTGTTTTAAAAAATAGTTAACAACTGTTATAGTTTTTCCGGAAAAATTTAAACCGGAAGTTATAAAAATGTGCAAGTATTTAGTAAATATTTTTTAAGTTACAATATATATATTAGGGAGCCTTTTCTACTAATATTTATTATTAGAAAAGGCACCCTAATTACTGTGTGTATACTATAATGGCATTATAAACTATCAGTTAAAGGGTGGTCGTTATTAAGTTCGCCATAAACAGGTGATTTGGGGGTTGAGGGTTGACTGTGTATGAACTGTAGGAGGGAGAGGTGACTGTGGATCACCGAGGCGACTGCCTCTCGCGGTGCTTTCACGGGCCTCGCCAGCGCCGTGCATCAAGTATGAAGTGCTCTTATCCGCAAAATGTTTCCGCAATGAGAGAAAACTGTGGTAACTAATCCGAGGTGTTATGCGGCTGTCGGGCCGTGGGAGACACCAGCCCGCTTGCGCAATGGGCGCGAGCTGGTGCCTTGCGTATACGAGGCGAAAGGAGTGGAGCATGATAACCAAGAGGCGTGCCCATTGGAAGTATTTTTAATCGCTGAGGTGAGAACAAGTGTGTGGCATCGGCCCAGTTCCTGCAGGATCTACAATATGAATGTTATGCTTGTTTTTAGGAAAATAAATTGAGATCTCAGCTGATTGGATTTATTACGAGATAGCCGTCCTATAATGCATGTGCCATTTATCAGAATAATGTTAAGATCTTGGTTTCATTGTGATAACAATTAAGATAAATATTTTATGACTCTGAACTGACTAAATTTTACGTCATCACAGTGTGTTCGTAAAAACGTGTACCAATTTAAATGCGTCCCGCCCATTTGGACCATTGAATTCTTTTCTTCGCCAATTTAAAGTTGAGAAACCCTGGATTTTCATTGTCATGTTAAATGCAAACCTTTTACCAATATTTTTAAAAATATTAAAATTGTAGTTACATTTTATGATGTAATTTTAATATAAGAGAAGTTCTATAATTTTTAAAATAGTATTGTAAAATTCATTGTTCTTGAAAAACATATTAATGGTAATAAGCTGTAATAAGTGGTATGTTTTATGTTGCGTTAATAACAACCAACACATGCTCTAATATTTTGTATAGTAATCTATACTAAAATTGTAGGATATGTGAATTTTTCATGTATTAAACTTACCGCTAATGTTTTTGAGATTGATATTTGTTATTCATATCATTACTGCTTCCACTTTGGAAACAATCCTAATATCTTTATATATTTGCAAGTTTAGTTATTTATTCTGCAACCTGGTTTGGGGAGATTACGTCAAGGAAAGTGTACGTGTTTGATAATAAACGTAATTTTGTAATCAGTTTTTTTGTCGTACACTATGGACACAGCTTCAAGAAGGGTGCCATGGGTGACACTAATGTTTTTAATTATTAAACACAATAGAGAGATACAACATAAATGAAATATTGTCTGCTTCTTGTTTCCAAATGCAAGGGACATAAAGCTGACCAAAATTAATTAGCAGGTTATTTGAGTATACATTGCATATGAAATAGTTTTTTTATATTAAATTATGGTTACTTGGACAGTTTGATGAAGCGCGCGAGAACTTACGTAGCAAAGAACCAAGAGGTTTTCAGTTCGTTGCAACAATAGGATTTGATAGACCTCGTTATTGCTTTTCGACTGCACAAATGTTTTTTCTTTAATAGAGTTTTTATTTTATTAAGGCGGTATAAAAATTTAAGAATGCGGTATATCAAACTCATTATGGATTTATTACAGTAAAAAAATATAGTTTTACTCTTACGAAAATCATGAAAATATTTTTTACTATATAAAATACTTTAACCGGCGTATAGTTTTGTTTGTGAGTGTAAGACTAAAATTCAAAATTGTAATAGCCTTTGTTCAACCTAAATTACGAGTAAGGCTATGGTCACAATTTTGGAAAAGTTTTTTTACTATATTTAAACAGTTTAAAGAAAAATCTTTTCTAAAAGCATAATCCGTACCTAAATATATTAAATGTTATATTACTTTGAAGGAAACAATAATCCAATGTCTGAATATTAATATTTATTTGTTTTTAGGGATGAATAAATATTTTTAATTCATGTCCTCGAATATTATAACAGAAATATAAAATATTTTGAAACTGTCAAACCAATTTATCGTATTCTTGAGGCCTTACTTAAGGCGCTCGAGTTTGAAGTCGGAGATCGCAGAAGGGAGTACCAACTAAATGCAGTGAGAAGTACGGTCCCTAGGCAAAAAAAAATGAACTGAATAATAATTGAAAGCATAACTGCCTGTTTACTATTTAATTTTCCCGCTTGGGATTGGCTTGGCACATTGAATACAGAACCATTTACACACATCTGCAGATCTAGATCTCGCATTAAAAAAAAATACATCTAATGTAATCACTCATTACAACCACCATATTACGGGTAATTTTACAAACATTAAGAAAGCATTAGTTTTCCCTAACAGGTCCGTTGATTACAATCTTGGATGACGTAATTGTCTATAAAAGTTGTTTAGGCACATTCCCAATATTTTGGTCAAACCGGTCTCTAGTTATGACGTTATTATGCGAGTCTAACATCCCGCACCACAGCAACTTGTTAAGTCTGGCTTGCAGTTTACGTAATTTCTCACGTAGCGTAAAAGAAAAAAGGAGTAGAGTTTAATTCGCCACATTACGATTCAAGGTGCTAGCAAGATATGAATTTGAGTTTATGATCACTCAAGTCTCTCTGCTTATTGTTTCCTTGAAAAACCAACCCGGTCTCTGGTTGTTAATAACGGTTGCGTCGAGGCTTACTTGTAGTCGCGCAGCATGTTGGACGATAACCCGGGCTGGCCACTGGTCGATGCGTAGGTGAATGGAACAGCCTTTCCATTTTAGCAGCGGCGCAACACGCCTGCACCCTTGAGGCGAAGTCGACTCCACCAGCCGCCACCACCGTCTCTCCGCTCGTCAGCCGCAGACCGTCGCAGGTTAACGCCTCATCATGACGTCATAAGGCTCAGCGCGCCGCGCGGTGTTGGCTCGCGGAAACACACACACGCGCAGCGCCGCGAATGTCCGTAATGCTTTTGTTTTAATCAAGCTTCAGGGCGAGAATGAACCAAGTGCCAAACAATCTATCATAATTAATACCAAATCAATTTAAAACGACGTTACTGTTACAAAAGGACGTTAAAACAAACAAATAATAAAAGTGAAGTTAATGGAGGCGTGGCAAACGCCTCAATATCCCCCCCTTAAAAAAAATAATTTAACACCAAAAACCCAAAAAAAATTTAGGTAGCTTCGAACCACAATAAGGCGAGAAAACGGGGAAGCACTCAAAACACGCCATTCAAGCAACAAACCTCAAAGAAACGCAAGAAGAAAAAGCACACAGAAGAAAAAAACACGCGAAGATAAACACTTGAGAGAGACAAAGAAAAACAAAAATTAAGACCAAACAATGCTTTGTGCCACTTTCCCGTTTACTCGTTAACAAACAGCAACATATTTCTTACTAGGAGGTAGTAACAGTAATCCACCTCTGAGACACGTAAGGCGCAATAAGAAACCTACTCAGCAGCATTAGCCACCCAAAAAGAAAACAAAAATTTAAACCCCAAAAAAACTAACCAATACGACTATAAAAAAAAACTTCTAGACCTCAAGTCAAACCCGACAGTCACGAGCGAAATGCCCTAAACGCCCACACCTAAAACATGTACCTCCCTTCTTAACTTTATTTGGCCCTCGCGAACTTTCACTGCTTTTGCCCACCGCGCTTTGCATTAATTGCTTTTTGAACTGAAAGCTGGTAAAACAAACGTTTTCCACCGCCTCTGCCCACTCTAATAAATCTGACAACTTATGTGGCTTGTTCACGTAACACGACTCATGACGCACCTGTGGACAAACATTTTCAAGAACAAGACTAACCCATTCCTCCTCAGTCTTACTCACTCCTAGTGCCTTTGCATAATCCAAAATCTCCTGCACAAAATGCAAGACGGTTTCATTTAGCTCCTGAAATCTATAAACTTTACTCATAATTAATTGCTCACGAATCCGCCGAGGACAAAGCTTATTCCACAGCGCCTCCTTACAATCAACCCATGACATATGACTCTTATAACCCACAATGAGTATATCGTAAGCTAAACCTGTACAACGCGAAGCAACAGCCAAAATTAAATCACTCTCATTGGAAAAATAATTTGCGTTAGCTAGCTTGTCCACGGCCATGCAAAACTCTAATATATCCTCTACATTTGCTGACTACAGTTTCGGAACATTTTCTAGTGATCGCAAAGCAAACTTATCTTTTAGGAAATTTGTACTAAACGAGCCAGACCCACTCGCTTCTGCCTGTTCCGTTTGCCACGAAACTCTTTCTCCTTTCAAATGCGCCACAAACTTCTGTCTTAAAACATTTATGCTTTCGTCCGCACTGTGCTCGACTGACGCAGCCCTTAAATTAGTCATTATCTCCTCTTTATGTAATTTATATATCCAAGCCAATGCCATACTGGTGATATAAAAAATCAATAAGTATCTTAAACACCGAAAACTACCGCGTCTGCGACTCTGACTAGCAGAGTTGCGCAGTTTTGAGGCCTTACTTAAGGCGCTCGAGTTTGAAGTCGGAGATCGCAGAAGGGAGTACCAACTAAATGCAGTGAGAAGTACTGTCCCTAGGCAAAAAAAAAAATGAACTGAATAATAATTGAAAGCATCACTGCTTGTTTACTATTTAATTTTCCCGCTTGGGATTGGCTTGGCACATTGAATACAGAACCATTTACACACATCTGCAGATCTAGATCTCGTATTAAAAAAAAATAATACATCTAATGTAATCACTCATTACAACCACCATATTACGGGTAATTTTACAAACATTAAGAAAGCATTTGTTTTCCCTAACAGGTCCGTTGATTACAATCTTGGATGACGTAATTGTCTATAAAAGTTGTTTAGGCACATTCCCAATATTTTGGTCAAACCGGTCTCTAGTTATGACGTTATTATGCGAGTCGAACATCCCGCACCACAGCAACTTGTTAAGTCTGGCTTGCAGTTTACGTAATTTCTCACGTAGCGTAAAAGAAAAAAGGAGTAGAGTTTAATTCGCCACATTACGATTCAAGATGCTAGCAAGATATGAATTTGAGTTTATGATCACTCAAGTCTCTCTGCTTATTGTTTCCTTGAAAAACCAACCCGGTCTCTGGTTGTTAATAACGGTTGCGTCGAGGCTTACTTGTAGTCGCGCAGCATGTTGGACGATAACCCGGGCTGGCCACTGGTCGATGCGTAGGTGAATGGAACAGCCTTTCCATTTTAGCAGCGGCGCAACACGCCTGCACCCGTGAGGCGAAGTCGACTCCACCAGCCGCCACCACCGTCTGTCTGCTCGCCAGCCGCAGACCGTCGCAGGTTAACGCCTCACCATGACGTCATAAGGCTCAGCGCGCCACGCGGTGTTGGCTCGCGGAAACACACACACGCGCAGCGCCGCGAATGTCCGTAATGCTTTTGTTTTAATCAAGCTTCAGGGCGAGAATGAACCAAGTGCCAAACAATCTATCATAATTAATACCAAATCAATTTAAAACGACGTTACTGTTACAAAAGGACGTTAAAACAAACAAATAATAAAAGTGAAGTTAATGGAGGCGTGGCAAACGCCTCATTCTCATGTTGATATAAATTTGACCTGGGGCGCCTAGTATCGCATTTTATTTATTCTAAAAACTTTATTTGATCTTTACATCTCTCCGAAATCTGAATCATTAAAAAAGGACACAAACAAGTTAACTCAATGAAGAAAGATTTGTTAAACACCGTTCCGGTGTTTGTCTATAATGATTTCAGAAATCCATTGGCGAGATGAACTCGGAAAATTAAGAAATCTATACATGCCAGAACAATGTTTTCAGTTTTCTTAGTCCCCTTCCTCTTCGTCCGTCTTAGTTCCTCGCCTGGCCAGCTTTAGAAGGTTCCGCTTCATTTAGGAAGATAGCAAGATTATTCTCCTCAGCGTTGACAGACATGTGTAGTATGAGTTCATCTCTATTGACCTATTTTTCGTCGAGACGTAAAATCAAAAATTTATAAAGAATTATCACGAATATATAATTCTTGTCATGCTTAATTCTCCAAAATATATCGTTCTTTCCCTATTACTCCTCTCTTTTCCCAAATGCATCTTACGATTTCGTCACTTTAAATATTCCGACATCAAACAAACCGTTTGGCGTTATTGGCTATCATCAGCTGCGGAATCATTTTAAGCATAGGATGTTTAAGGACTCGTCTCAATCTACAGTACATGTCACAACGTTAATTCAAAAGTTTTGTGCTGAAAAAAAAGTCAGTTTTAATTCTTTCGTTCCATGTAAACTCAATATGTATTTATTTTACTAAAAAACGAAGGTTACTTTCTGAACAAAATTGGTGTGGAATGATATGGGAAGGGGGGAGCCTAGAGGGCTTATTATTAGTTCAATGTCACGACATAATGTGTCGTTACTTACCGATTTACGTTAATTCTCTACAGTTTTGTTTTTTTAAATTTTTTGTGACGCCAAAATGTCGAAAAATCAAATATTTCTTTTAATATACGAGAGGGTACCAATTACCAAAAAATTGGAAGAATGTTATTTCCATTTCATAAATAGTTTTAAAATAGGATCATTGTGTGTAAAGTTTTCACCGTGAAGTACTGCTTCCAATTTATTCAAAAGAGATGAGAAAAGAGCAGTATAATAAGAAATTGCCCAACAAACCCTTAAATTTATCGAGTTAATACGCAATAAAGTTGTATCGATGTCATGATGAGTCGATGAATGTAACGTTAACACTAGAATAAAACTCTTTGTGTCTGTATTGTCTCTTAGTGTCCATAAATGCCCAACATTCATCCTAAGTTGCCACACTGGGCTGCGAAAAGTGTTGTTTTGATGCGAATGTTTGTAGCTTTTTTGCTGATATACGAAACATTAGAAAATTATATAAGTTTAGACTATCGCATATTTACACAATTCGAGGTCAAAACTATAAATGTTAACCTGTATACTATCTCGTTCTGAAATTATCGGTTTATTATTTATAAAAATTAATGGTTTCCTAAATTAAAGCGACACTTGAAATTTTTAAATAAATCCAGATCAAGACGAATTTTGTGACGCCACTCCTATGACTGTGAAATAATTAGTGACACAATTTTCTTACATAAAAAATGATTATTCGTGAATTACAACTGATTATCATAGATACTTTATAACTACAAAGAAAAAAAATAGAAACAAAATACAATATATGTTTGTTAATTAACTGTTAAAAACAGAAAAAAAAAAACAATTTTTTTTTTCGTTTTTGTATTGAAGCTCGTAAACTGGGTAATTTTTTCTGGTCGCCCAAATTGCTTTGTCGAGGCTCATTGATTCTAAAATTCTAATAACTGTTTGTATAAGCAAAAACACAAAATCGTTTATTTTCAATCTCTCACCAAAAAAAAACGCAAGTAGTAATTTCACTCTCTCATTTGAAAAATCTATTTACCGGAAGCGGCACGACAATGTAACGCGATATATTTGAAAAACCTGATATTTTTCCCCCCGCGCGCTGCTGGTAATGTTATTTGGAACACAGTCTATGGACCGCATGAAGCGCGCTTTACACGGTCGGGTTTTTGCGCACTATTGAATTACACGGTTGAACTGAATTATAGCCCCGCGCGCCATTACAGCTTTGTGGCCGTGCGCCCGCAAACATGCTTGCCGCGAGCCCGATTGTCCGTGTGTGTCTGGTCTTAACTGATTAACGGGGAGTAGCAGTTACGTTTGAGCACAACATGAGCGTTTGAAAAGGCGATCAGTGCGATGCGATATACCAACAAATATAAGCATTAAAAATATTAATTCTCTAGTAAAGATTTAAGGTTTTGAATGTGAAAACTACTTCACACACAGTAAAGTACAAGATTTCAAAATAAATTTTGACAAAATGTTAATTACAAATTAAAAATAAAATACAATTCTCACAATAATGTAATTTTATGTGGAACTTACAGCCTTTAACTAAATAAGACCTAGGTCTATATTCAATTAAATTATGATTACCTGAAAAATTTAACTAACTATATATTGTTACTGTTTCTTTGATATGCGTGAAAATGCTAACTTTAATATAAACATTTTTAAATGAAGCAATTTTTGAACACATAGACGCCCATCAATTATAGATCGAAATGTAATATGTCCAGAAAAATACAATTAGGTTGTACAATAAAATATTAATTTAAATAATTGCAATAGCATATTTACTGTTTGAAATTGAAATTTTCTTTAAAAAATATTTAGTTTTTTAAACCTCCATTTATATATTAAGAAAATATAGACGTTTTATATCTCTTATGATGAAATCATTCCAATGTTAATAATTTGCTAATGTTTAAGTAAAAATCCAAAATTTTCAGAACTAAAAAACCTAGAATTTTACATAAATTGACGAAATTTTCTTCCGTTATTTATAGAAATATTTTTTGTGTTCCAATAAATTGCTTTACACTGCACACTTTTTTTCACAGATAAATATTTATTGGTAACTTGGTAACCATAATTTAATGATACAAAATTGTAAGAATTTTTGGATGTTTTAACCTATAGATCACTTTGCGTACACATAGTTTAGTCCTTTTTTTTGTTAAGTTTGGCACCGCTGATATTTTATTCTAATTAATATTTAAAGTCTCTGTTTTTGTTCTGTAATTAGTTCTGCTATTGTTATTATGTTTAATTTCATTCTCAATTATTTTGTTAAATTTAAACTTTAACTGGAATAATTTTTTAAGATAAACCCTGAATAAGACAGTATAGTATCTTAGTCGAATGGCACATGGTGTTTGCTTGTTGGACGGCACCGGCGTATGGAGAGCTGCTGTCGACGAGCCTTCGAGTACGACGCGAGCGAGGCGGTAGTTTCGGCTGCCCCACGGTGACGACTGCTCCTCCAACCACCGACACCATGCACGGCCTCTACAAGAAATCACATGGCATTTCGCGGTGAACTTCTGTCAAAAGAAAACAAAACTAAAACAATGGAAGGAATTTTAAAAATTACTGGTGGAGTTACTTTCACTATTTGTTTTGAATTAAATGGACAAGTTACGTGATCCCGTTTTTCATTTTAATCTCTAGGTGTTTTTTTTGTTTTTTTAAGTACTGTGTTGCAAATAAAGTTTCATTTATATAAATTTATTCTTTTACTTAATACGTTTCGTCAATATGCTTAGTAAAATATTTTGTGACAGACTTGAAATATCTCTGAGAAATAAATAAAATGTAAATAAAATTTTCCTTAATATTTAAATTATTTGCTATTTAAATTTAAAGCTTTGTTTCATTTCCTACTAATATTCAAACAATTAATATATATATATATATTTAATTTTAACTGACCAGTGTCTTTCAGTAATATTCCATCAGAATAATTGTGAACACCGAATTAGAAATTTAAATTTTCATTCTTATAAAAACATAAAATTTAGTTTTTTTATTTGGTTTTATGTCAATTAGAGACGCATGAAAACAATATATTTAGTTTGTTATGTTTTAATTTTTTTTAATATACTACTTTTTTGATATAATTTAATTTTAGTGGAACATCGGTTTCAAAACATTTTAAACTAAATTTTTAAATTATTATGCGACAGAATAAAATAAAACTTCCACATCAAATTTTCTGACTTGACATTAGATAATATTCTGTTATTATTTAAAGACGACATCCGTATGCTTTCGTAATTATTACGTGAGTTGTAGTCACACACGTTCAATTATGTCACAAGCTGCAAATGACTGGGAGCTGTAGTCTTTTCTCAAAAATCAGTTTGTATGTATTAAGATGCGAGACCTCGGTATGAATTAATTTATGCCTCTTCATTCCATATTTTTTTGGCATAGGTAATATCAACATTTATTTTAAAGTAAAATATTTTAATAATTCAAAAATGGTGTGGTCCTAATACTCTAAAATAAGATCAAGGTTTCCTTTTAAATAAAATTTTATGAAGCAAAATACAAAGTTAATTTATTTTTAAGTTATTGTAAAATAATATGTAGGTTTAAGTTAATCTGCAAATATTTAATTGACTAGCTGAAGTAAACGATGTTGCCCAAGCTGAACACAAGCGAAGGGAATATTTTTGTTTTGAAATCGGATGTAGCCAATAATTTATTCTTAATTTTAACGTCAAGTGTACACAATTTTATCAAGAGTTGCTCAAATTACGGTTTAAGTGGTAGAAAAGGGCGTTGTGGAATGTATGATGAGGAGCAGAAGGAATGAAGTGTTTCAAAATCTCATGAATTCAATCAACTGTTTGTTAAAATCATATGCCGATAGTAGTTTTCTAATTTTTAACGTCAAGTATATAACATTTCATCTAGGAGGGCTAAAATACAGCTTTAAGTTGTATAAGAGAGAAATGCGTTTTTTTTTTCTTTTTCGTAATCTCATGTTATCAGTGAACTTCTTTAATTTTAATTGGATGATGACAATGAATTCCCCTTTTCTGTATGTGAAATGTTCAAAATTAGTACAAGGAGAGTTAAAAAACTGCTTTAAGCGGTATTAAAGTGGAATGGGGGTAGTTAATTCAAAAACTCAATGTAGGCAAGAAAATGGGTAGGTCTAAATGTAATTTCATTTTTATTTTTAACATCAAGTGTGAAAAGTTTCTTCAAGGGGTAAAAACATGCTCCATAAAGGTGTGGGAAAAGAAATGGAAAAGGTTTTTTTAATATAATGTATTCAATAAACTTTTTTTGAAAACCAGATAATTTTCTTTTTATTTTAAAAGTCATGAGTGCAAATTTTCATCAATAAGTACCAACATTCTGCCTTAAAGGGTAGGAAAGGTAGATGGGGGTTAGTTTTTCGATATTCCCCTATTTTCTAAAAGAGCTGAAGACAGAATTTTTTCCTTAGTTTAAACGCAAAGTGTGCTTCTTTTCATAAAAAAAATTAAAAATGTCTGGATAAGGGGGTAGGAAAGGTGGATAAGTGTGTATTTTTTATTTCATTTGGATATTGACACGCCTTTTTATTATAAAACAATTATAGGAAGCAATTTTCCCCTCATTTTAATGGAAATTGAACAAAAAGTTAATTAGGTTCAAGTTTATTTAGTTCAAGTATCAAGTTTCAACACAATCGGATGAACGATGCGTGAACGCATTGAAGACGAACACAATAGAAGACGAACGCACAAATATTAATTTATATACATAACATTTCAAATCATTGTTTTGCTCTTAACTAACCATTGAATTAAAATCAAATTTTAACCACCATCTTAAGATAATTTTTTTTAGTTCTCATGTTAATATGTTTTTGTTATCTATTAGAAAATATTATTTGTTGCATATTTTTTCACAAGATATAAATTATATTTTTAGCTGTGAAAAAAAAATAATATGAAATCACTTTACACATTACAATGTTTAATGTACGAGATGTGTCTGGAATGTTAGTACCATTTTGTGCTATCATCACCGCATCGGTAGTGTCGCAGTTCCGCGCATGCGCACACGTGTCTCTGGTTCATTGCCTGTCCACTGACGCCATTACAGCCGGATTGTGTTGTGTCTCCATGTGTTACTGAGCGTTAAAAATGTTTAAAACAATTACCGGTCCCACCGACTGTGAAGTGCGTACTGTAATATGGTTTTTGAACGCAATAAAAGTTAAGCCAGTTGAACTTCATCGCCAACTTGTAGAGATTTATGGTTAAAAATTAATTAATGGTGGAATTGTTAGAAAGTGGGTTCGACAATTCTATGATGGACGCACAAATGTTCATGACGAAACACGTAGTGGGTGGCCTTCTGTTGTCAATGATGGTTTGGTTGCAAAGGTGAATGAGAAAATTTGTGAAAACAGACGGTTCACAATAAGAATGCCTTGTGATTAGTTTCCACAAATATACACAAGTAGGTAGTATATGATAATATTTTCTGTGCCAGGCTTTAGTCTGTGGATTGAGATTGTTATAGCTCCTCCGAGGGCAGAGATTCTCGTGAGGTGTTGGTGTCCGCCATCTTAGATTGTGTCTACACGGCGGCCATATTGAATGACTTCGATTTTAACCATAAACTTTACCTTGACCTTCAAAATTTACCATAATTTTACCATAATTCGACAAAATTTCTAATATTTTGGGGGAAATTCTGCCAAAAAAAAAATTTAAAAAAAAATTGTCTCTATTTCGAAGGAAAGATTCCCGTTTGGAGGGAAAATTTCCCGTTTTATTTCTCAAAGATTCCAAATTTCCAAATTTATAAAATTCAAATACTTTTGCCTTAGAAAGAATCCAAAAATTCCCCAAAAAGAGGGTTAAATATAAATTAAGGGAAAAAATCCCAAAATTATTTTAAAATTCAGTAATTAATATACTGTTTAATTAGATCGATTCATATACTTTGTCCGATACTTGATCGTTGCTAAAAAGGTAATTTTAGGTTAAAAAATATTATTTTAAAATAATATATGGTGGAAAGTCCTAAAAGCAGCTTTGTTTCCTAGCCAACCAGCCAGTAGTAAGTCGATGAGGACAAATTGACCTTCATCTTGAAAGTTCGTTATAATTAAACCTTAGATATTCGAGAAAATTTTCAAAAATCATCAAAAAAATAACATATTAAAATAATGATATATGTGGTAGATTTCCGTCCTTACTTATATTCTCAGCCAGTGATAAGGGTATCTCAAGCTTAAAATAAATATGGGGAAAATTGGTGGCCATCTTTGATGTCCTTGAACTTTACATTGCCCAAAAAATTTTTAACTTTTAAACAAGAATTTAAATAAATATTTAAAAACTAATAAATTGAAATGTTTAGATCCTTAATGGATTTTGGACCTCGGTTCGATTTCCAGCGAAATGGGAAACAGAATAAAAATTTATTTTAAGCTTAAGATACCCTTATCACTGGCTGAGAATATAACTGACGGAAATCTACCACATAGGCTATATCATTATTTTAATATGTGATTTTTTTGATGATTTTTGAAAATTTTCTCGAATATCTAGGTTTAATTATTACGAACTTTCAAGACGAAGGTCAATTTGTCCTCATCGACTTACTAATGGCTGGTTGGCTAGGAAACAAAGCTGTTTTTAGGACTTCCCACCATATATTATTTAAAAATAATATTTTTTTAACCTACAATTACCTTTTTAGCATCGATCAAGTATCGGACAAAGTATATGAATCGATCTAATTAAACAGTATATTAATTACTGAATTTTAAAATAATTTTGGGATTTTTTCCCTTAATTTATATTTAAATAATTACGAATTTCCAAGATGCCGTCCAAATTTCAAGATGGCGGGTGCCAGAATAATAATAAATTATTACTACACTCTAGCAGGTAAACATTAAACTTACATAACAGTAGCGGAAGCGCACTCTAGCAGACAAAAACAAGATGGTAGCCTTAAGCAGACTAAAACAAGATGGCGTACATTAAGAAAAAAAGCTTTTTACGTATATTCCTTGTCAGTGGTGGGAGTCAGTCTGCCGGCGGCTTACGTGAAGGTAGGATCCATCGCCATTTTTTAAGTTTTGCCCTACTGGTTTCGTACTGAGAATTCCGAAGTCCATAATATGTGTGCTTTTTTAAAATAATATTTTATAAAAATTTTTAATTTAATATTTTTATAAGTTTTTGAACTATTTACAATTTTTTTCTAATAAAATTTTCAATATGGCGCTCACAACGAAAATTGCAAATATATATAATAAAAGATGGTGGTTGCTAAAGGTTACGTGCAAAGATGGCGTCATACACAACCAAGTTAGCAGGCATTACGAAAAGTACAACGTTTCTAGAATCCGGGATGGCGACCGTAACGAAATGTGGAATGGCGATGTCTCAAATCAAGATGTCGAATTTTTATAAGAAATTTACTAGTTTCATTTTTTAACATATTTTAAAATTTTTCCGAATTTCTAAGATAAAAATTACGGGTTTTCAAAATGGCGTTGGTAACGACAATTGCAGCTGTTACGTCATAATTAAAGATAGCGGGTTCGACGAAAGCAATTTTTAATAATTTCATAATTTTTATTTGTAATTTAAAAAAAATATAAATATATGTTTACTCTCGCCGTGAATCGAACCGAGGACTGAAATAAATTAAGTATTTAAATATTTTAAATAAAAAAAATTAATATTGTTTTATTTTTTCGATTCTTTTTGGTCATAATTAAAGAATTTAATTTTTCCGTCAAGGTCAATGTTAAGGTCAGCCAAGATGGTCACCAGAGGTTTCAGGGGCGGCTTGTCGTCGGAAAATTAAACCCTCTTTAGGGAATTTTGTTTCTTTGTAAGCCAAAAGTATTAAGAGGTTTTGTGAATTTCGCAATTTTTAATTTTTGCGGAATAAAACGGGAAATTATTCTTCAAAACGGGAACTTTTCCCTCGAATTAGATAAATTATTTAATTTTCAAAAGTTTTAGATTTTTTGTTGGATTTTTTTTTTCAAAGAAATGAACATTATGACTGGTTTTGGCGAATTTTGGACCAATTTCGGCATGTTTTGAATATGAAGGTCAAAGTTTAAGGTCAACGTTCAAGGGTCAATAATATGGCTGCCGTGTCATCACAATCCATGATGGCAGACAACACCTCACGAGAATCTCTTCGTGCGGAGGAACTATTGCAATCTCAATCCACAAACCTGAAATCGGGAGCAGGAATTACTATCATATACTACTTACACAACTTTCAAAAACAAAAACTTCACTGGCGGTATATTTATTTAAAGAGGGTACTGAGAAGTTGGTGTATTGCTGTGACAAAATGTCTGAACATTGGTGGTAACTATGTAAAGGATAATGGTTAAGAAATACTATTTCACGTAAAAATAAATTTACTGTTAAAAAACATTTTAATGCGAGTTTTTCCAAAACGGTACTTACTTTCTGGACATGTTCTTATTGTGAACTTGAAGCTCATTATCTGTTTTTTACAGTTGGATAATTTTTTTTAGCAATAAACATAAAATCAAAAAATTTTTGTAAAAATTATTGTCAATTTTTTCGAATAAATATAAAAAAGGAAACCTTTCGTGGGCGACAAAATCCTTATCAAGCTGCACGTAGATAGTGAATCAGCAGGAACGGAATGATAACTGTGCTGTGTACTGTTGAACAGTCCACATAACTTAAAATTTAATTGTGTGAAATATAAATAAATGATATAACAGTTGGTTATAACCAAATCCAACGAACGTCTCTTAATATTGATAATGTTCCATTAATTCAAGCTATTTTGGCTACAACTACACGGAAACAATGATAAATACAAAAAAATAAATAGAAATGTTTGTCTAGGATTCTAAAGTTTTTTGTCAACTAAAATATAATTTTTTAATTTTAATAACTAATACAAATTAAACAAATTTTACACTAAAAATGTCTCTGTCAGAAAAAAATGATTAAGTCATAACTGCTGATGCTATTGACTTAAAATTCACCCCGTTTTATAATAATAACCAATATGTTAATTTTGTTTTTTGTTATTTTGATTTCACAAATGGGTATAAAGTAATAATAATGTTAATTATATGTCAAAAATTATATTTTGTAAAGCATTAAAACGTAGAGGTATAAAGTTTTTTATTTTACTATTTAATCAAAACAATATGAGTTTAAAATTTTTAACACATTTTTTTTTAATTTTAACTGACAAAATAAATGTTACATTAGATATATATGTAGCAAAAACTGCAGCATCACTTTAAAGCCACATTCATTTAGCCTTGAGTACATATTATAAAGAGGCCGTACTCAGTTTTCATTTTTAAAATGTATATTTTTCCAGTTATAATTACTAGTTTGTAAATAAAGCTTTTAAGTATAACACATAACGATTGTTATTTAAGTTTACAAATATTTTCCATGCAATAAATTCAGTCTTTGCGTCATTCATTTTAAGTTTTTCCTCCTACGAAATTATTTATAAATTTCAGTCACCAAAAACCTTTCATAATTATTCATCCACGCGTATTAAGTTGCAGTCTTGTTCTCGTCTAGTGTTAAATGAAATGTACAGCTATACGATTTTACAAACATATTGTTTGAAAAGATTTTGAAAATAATGTTAAAAAATAATTTATGGTGATTAAAATTATATAAACTATACATATCCATTCATGAACATTTTTAGCAAAAGCTTCGAGAAGTTTAGTTTCACACTAAATAGTCATTCGCAGTAGAACATTTGCTTTTTGGGTAGCGCCAGATTTGCATCAGGTGGAAAATCCTCGAAGTGGAAACTTTTCCATTTGTTCGAGAAACGTGCTGAATCGCTGGTCGTTATTTTAAAATGTAATTTTCTGTGGCCACATTTAAATTGCACAATTATGTGGAAGGCTTTTATACGGCATGTGTAGTAAACTAGATAACTAAAACGAGTGTCGTTTCTCTGTCCATTCGAAATTTTGTTCAACAATAACATGTAGTGGCTTACTGTTTTTTTTTCTAGTAGAGAGCTTGTATTCCAAATAAATGGTTCGTTCGCTTGTTCCGTTTTACGTGTCTGGCCAGCAAGTTTTTTTTTTTTTCACAGCTTACGAAGTGTAAATAAAATGATTATAAATGATTCTGTGGCGTGTATTTTATTCAACAACATTTTTCAATGTGTTTACAAATTATCCTTGGCGTTAAATCGCTTAACAATGATTTTAATTATTGTATCATATAAATAGTTGCTGTATTTAAAATATATTAACATTTTTATGGTTTACTGTATTTTGTAACAAAGTATTTTATAAATATCAAGATTTCTTAAGTAGCTTCTGAAGAAACAATTTAAATCACCTTATGAACATAAATTAAAATAGTTCTTAAATGTTTAACTTAAAGTAAAAATGCAGTTCAAAATAAATTAAATTAAATGAAGATTTTCTTAAGCTGAACCGTCACAGGAAGTTCTACTTTGCTGATAAAGATAATTTTTTCGCGGCTCCATAAATATTTTCATTCTTCGTGAACATGCGAAAATTAGTTTTCATTAAGATAAAGCTAAGTTGTAAAAAATTCCCAATTAAAAAAAAAAGATAAAACAAATTATTTTTTGGATAAAATTAATTATATTGTATTTAAAAAATAGATATGAATTTAACAAAATAAAATAATTATCCGAATTAATTAGCTCAAGCGTTGTTACTTTAAATTGTTAGAGCTGAAGTGTGTGTATTTTTAAACATTATAATACTAAAGCATTGTTTGATTCAACTACACCGGCTAAACTGTCAATAAAAATTACACTAATATCATTTCATTCAACCAGATGTGAGATCGTGTAAGAAAATGGTAAGCACAGTTTAATTTCGCTTGGGTTATCTGTTGTTTATGTAAACTAAAATAAGGACGAAAAATACCCATATTCGTGAAAAAATTAATTAAATCCCGAAAGTATAAAAAATATAGTTTGTAGTTATGAAAATATTTCATGTGTCGTACTAACTCAATATACCAAGAACTATTTGCTATGCAAAAGAATATTAATGCAAATATTATTATTACAGGGATGGCTTTATCCAGAACTCTATCCTTGCTCAACAACGGAGAAGTTAACAAACTAGCAGAATCTGTTTTTTATAATATATATATATTTTTTCATTTTTTTTATTTCTGTGATTTTCTTATATTGGGGAAAACGTGCGTTAGTTTTATTTGTGTACTCATGATTATTACTGACAATCAGTGGCGAGGCGTGGGTTGATTTCATGTGTAAGCAATGCATTAAACCATTTGAACTTAAATTACTAAATCATTACGAACTTACTACTAGGAGACAGTTCAGAATACTAACATGCCTAAGGAATAGAGAATTTTGTTTTAGTAAAATGTTTATAATGTTTATTTACTAATTTATCACGAGTGGATGTAAATCCCTGCCTTAGTAGACGTAAACTCTCCCTCAGATTTAATGAGCCTGGTACTGGTGGTGACTCACTCCGCCAAGATGGACGACGCTCATGAACTTAATTCTCTGTTTCATGAAAGGAAAGCTATGCACTAATGTTTTTAGTTCTAAAAATACCAAACGTAACCCAAGTGTTCAGTCACTACTTATACATAAGCTGATTTCGACGGCCCTGCTTCGGAAACATGTTGATCACATCGTCGTAAAACGTATTATTTTTTGTTAGGTCTTGCAATACCTTTTTTTTTCAATTGATAATAAAAACAATGCTGAGACCCGCGATTGCCCTTGAGAGTTACGGAAATACCTGTATATTTTATTATCTTCAGAACAGAAGGATCTTTCTGCAGATGAACTAGTAGTCGGAATCGTCAACACCAAAAATATAAGTTTCTATGCTTCGAGAAGAGTTTCATGCAAATCATTCAAGTACAAATATTTATGTTACTCGGCCAGTCTGTTCTTGTGAAATTCTTTTGAAGAATAAACCACGGAAAGTTCGCTTCTCAGTCTGGCAAAATCGAAGAATTGTCTATAAGAAAATTTTAAGGACTGGAATAGTTTTTCGGGAAATGATCGTGAATAAACAGAAAACTCAATGAAATTGAGCAAACCAATGAAGAAGAGACTGCCTATATCACCAAATCTTTGACTTATTTTTTTCTTTAATTGTGTCTATGATTTCAAAATATTATCGTCTGTAACAAGTATTCTTGTCATCCGAAATGTTATCTATCCCTTCTTTTTTTGGGCTGACTATCTTCTGTCAAGCTACCAAATTATCCTCAATTTTGCACCAGAAATCATCGAAACTGTCACGTAGTTTCTCAAGATATTGCTGAAATTGTTCTACCCTTTCAATGCATTTTTAACACCACATCGAAAAAAAAATTTCGAAACCTTCTTCCTGATGCGTTTATAATATCTCGCACTTTAACCACGTTTCAAATATTGATAATCGCTGTACGTTACATGATTAAAACAAGAAAGCTGTTGACAGGCCCATCATAGCGCTAAGATCGTCGTAGATGAGAGTTTCCCCTTTCCCGGCTTCGATAAGCGGTGTCTGAATTTACAGTCACTGTCACCCCCTTCCTCGAATGTGCGTGCCAGAGGGAGGGCGGACGTCCGCTCAGCTGGGCATCCCGTTACCATCCGCCTGTAAGTTGACAACACAGCCGTGCACGCTGTAAGCAGATAGCTTCCTGCTTGCAGCCACTATCAGCCGACTGTAAATTCAGACACCGCTTATCGGAGCGGGGAAAGGGGAAACTCTCATCTACGACGATCTTAGCGCTAAGATGGGCCTGTCAACAGCTTTCTTGTTTTAATCATGTAACGTACAGCGATTATCAATATTTGAAACGTGGTTAAAGTGCGAGATATTATAAACGCATCAGGAAGAAGGTTTCGAAATTTTTTTATTTGATGTGGTGTTAAAAATGCATTGAAAGGGTAGAACAATTTCAGCAATATCTTGAGAAACTGCGTGACAGTATTCAAGAGGAGAAGTGCTTACAGAGGGGTGTCCACGACGGGGAAACTAGCCATTTTTCGCGCTGCCGCAGAGGGTAGAGGGCAAGTAGGCAGCTCGGCCGGCTTCAGCCAGCCTGCAGGGATGACGTTTGTTTAGGGAGGGGTGTCCACTGTCTAACAATTACAAACAGCGAGTCGTCAATGCGGTGGTATGTTAAAAGACTGTGTGTTAGCTATTCAAGCGTTTATCATTGATAGATGCCACTTCAGAATGCATAACCACATATGTAGGACATTTTCAAACTGTAAGCACTGCTTACAATGCTTACGTAGAATATTCGCCCTTGCTGTCAATATTGATGGTATTCTGCAAGTGCTACAGTTTATTCCTGTCGAGACTTCTGATGATGCTCTCCGAGTGCTTCTGGTTATTTCTGAGAAATCTATCTCTGCATGAAAATCTTTTATTTAAGAGTCACGTAATTTAATTTTGAGTTATATTTAAAATGTGAATTTCTGCTACCAAATTTTCACTTAAAATATCTTTATCAGGTGGAATTCAAACAAAAAATATCATTACTCAGTCCAGTAATATGTGATAAGATGGTTGAGAAACACTATAATGCAGTACGAACTTCCTTCTCCTTGATTTCTAGCGAAGCCCTACTTCTCTTGCGATGACGAGAGAGCTTCCCGCATCCCACATAAAAAAAGAATAATACTGACCACTTCGCAACACGTGGCGTCATCTGTTGTTGAAAAGCAGAACTACTTGTGTCAAGTTTATTGTACTTATGAGATAAATAACTGTCACTGATGAAAAATTAAAAAAAATATATATTTCAGTAATTGTTCCAATTGAAAACTCTCAATTTGCATCTAACATTAGTCACAGAAGCTACCATGGATCCTGGTTTGTTGTCTGCGTCTGAATCGGAAGGACGCCACTGTAGATGCTGTAGCTAGGTTTTGACCTGAGAAGGAATGCTAAACGTCACGAGAAGAATGATTGTATCAAAACCGACTAAGAAAAATATTAAGCAGTAATCGGAGTAATCGGTTTAACAGGTTGTTAACACGAACTGTCAGCTTAAAAAAACACGGTAGAAAATTTAAAGCCAAGCACACTTACGGAATAGAGAACATTGTTGAAGATACTACACTAAGGAAGAGTGATGTTATTAGCTCTCCCGATTGTGACGAAGAACTTAAATTGAAGGAAACTAATGGTTTTAGGAAAACTAAAACTAATGAAAGGATCATCACCGTAAAAAGTGAGAATACAAGGAATCCCATATTCAGTAGATCCTCTATAAATTATAATAATGATGGAAAATTAAACAGGAATATTTTAGACGATAAAAAATCTTATACGTCAAGAATTTAAAGTTCTTATAGTAATTCATGTAAATACGCTGACTTCTATGAAAATGTTGACAGTGACTTTGAAGCTGGTGACGCGATCGATGACTGTGATGAAGTCGTGAGACCAAACGATGGAAACGATGCAATGCAATTAATTATTCTGATAAAGCTTCCGATGATAGCTTGGACAAAATAAGTGTGCAAATTTATTTCCTGGCCCTGGCTTCTGGCTGTGGAGCCGGGAGCCGGTCCGCCATCTTGGATTGTGACGTCACAGCGGTCATCTTGGACTCAAAAATTCCTCAAAATTCCTAAAAAATGACTCAAAATGACTCAAAAATTCCTGTTTGGAGAAAAAATTTCTCGTTTTCTTTTACAAAAATTCGAAAATTAGGATTTCGAAATACCACAAAAGTCGTTTTGCCTTAGAAACCACAAAATTCCTAAATCTGGCTTAAGCATCCATGTCTACAGCCTCCGATAAGCCATTTCTAGGAATAAGGATTACATGACCGACATCTTGGATTATGACATCACCCTTACAATTTCCATTACGCCCGCCATTTTTAAAATCCGCAATTTTATATGTTCGACAATGGGGAAAAATTGTAATAATCATAAAAAATAAGTAATCGAATTTAATAATAAAAATCTTAAAAACCACTGTTGCACTTATCGTTATGGTCGCCATCTTGGATTATATAAATGTTTCATTTTTCGGTACGCCCACCATCTTGGTTGAGTACTATGTCATCCTCAACGAAAGCTACCAAGACTGACCTCACACCACCAATACAAAGGCACATATCGTCAACTAGTATGTTGTCATGTACGCCATCTTGTTTCGTCTGCTAGAGTGTGCAGGCGTCATGTAAGTATAACTTTCTGTTCACCATACCTTTAACCTCGACTGTTAGCATTAAACTTTGTCATTGACCTTGAACCTGGTAGCATGTACTGAACACAAAATACCGGATCCATGATGGTCGTCAAGGTAAAAGTCAGGTTTCAAGGTCAAGGTCAAAGTTCAAAGTTAGGGTCGAATTTCAATTTAAAGTTCAAATTTATGGTTAAAGTTCAAATTTATGGTTAAAGTTCAAATTTATGGTTAAATTTCAAGGTCAAGTTCAAAATCAATGTCAAATTTCAAGGTCAAGGTCAAAGTTCAAGATCAAGGTCAAATTTCCAGGGTTAAATTTCAAGGTCAAATTTCAAGGTCATAGTCAAAGTTTAAGGTCAAGGTCAAAGTTCAATGCAAACAGTTGAGGACAAAGGTATGGTGAACAGACAATTATACTAGCATGGTATCAGCACACTCTAGCAGACGAAAACATGATGGTGGTCTCCATCGGATGAAGACAAGATGACGGACATGACGTTATATCAGCTGACGATATATATACCGTGATATTGGTGGCGGTAGATCAGTCTGTAGGTGGCTTCTGTGGAGGAAGGATCTGTTTTTTTTTGCTCTTAGCAGTTTCGAACGAAGAACAGAAATCGAACTAATCAGTATTCTAATAAGTAAATTTTTTGATGAATTTTGGAACTTTTCTCGAATCTCTAGCATTGAAATTACGGATTTTCCAGATGGTGGCCGTAACTAAAAGTGCAACAGTGTTTTTTAAGATTTTTACTATTTAATTCTACTAATTAATTTTGTAATAATTTTCAAAAATTTCCCGATTTTTTAACATTAAAATTACGGATTTTCAAGATGGCGACCGTAACGATAATTGCAACAGTTACGTCTTAATATATGATGGTGGTTCTGTCTCGAACAGGTGGTGCTATTATTACTTCAAATTAAAAAAAAATTACAAGTCCGAATATGCATGTTATTTTTATATTACCTTATTTAATTCTCGATGGCCGTGCGGTTAAAGGCGTATGTTTTCCAACCTAGGGATCAGAGCTGCAATGGTTCGAATCACAGCACTTCCAATGCATTTTGTGTAAAAATTGAAATTTAATATGTCGATAAGGACCATAATATCTATGGTAGGTAATGGAACATCGACCGTATGTGATGAATCCGAACGACGCTGGAGCTCTCTATGAACAAACAGCAGAAACAAAGTCAATGGTATCCAAAATGGCGGCCTCCAGAAGAACAAAAAAAACAAAGAGCGATGCTGGTGCTCTCTAGGAACAAACAACAGAAAGAAAGTCGACGGCATCCAAGATGGCGGCCTCCAGTGGAACAGAAAAAAAATCAATATGGTGGTCAGACAAAAATTTCATCAAAATGAGTGGGGCGCTCAATTTAATGATGGCGGATCCAAGATGGCGGATCCAAAATGGTACAAAATGTCCACCAAGGTCAAGGTCAATGACCAAGGTCAAGGCCATCCCAGATGGCTGCCGTGACATCACTATCCAAGATGGCGGTCGACACCACCCAACACAACCACACTCCGACTCCAGTGCCCGGAGCCCCTTTCCTATACTACTATTGTGAAAAGAGGTTTATATCCAACTATACAATACACAGGTAAAAATATTACAAATGCCATAATCTGCTTGATTGGTTCCAAGGCGATTAAAATGGCAGCCTTAACAAAAGCCAATTTGAAAATGCCCACAGTTAAAGTCAAAATGGCAGTAATCGAAAATGACACACCTACTACAGTTTTACTGCGCTGTAATCGGCACTTTATTGCAACATGGCCCATTTGCACATTGCAAGAGCGCGATGACAAACGAAATCGTTAAGTTTAAAGACGAATTTGTGGCATATTGAATTTAGTCACATTACAAGCCAAACACAGCCCGATGCCTGGCTGCAAAACGCATGTCAGTGCTGACTTGTCAAAATGTAGCAACTCTGCAGTTTACTCAGCACCTCCTCTACTCGGCAAGTTTAACTTCTTCATCGTAGAATCAAAGTCGTGGACACGACCGTAGGCCACGGTGTCCAGAGCTCGGCCATACTCGTCGGAGTCCCCCGCGTCTTGAAGCTCTTCACGACGGTGGCGCTGTGCAGCGGCAGGAGAACGAAACACACACCAAGGCAGATAATTTCGGTACGCTGTCAGCTGAGTCACGAATTAACCAGTACACTCAGGCACGAGGAAAAAAGTCACGCTCCAAACTAAATTAATTAAACCAAAAGAATTATATATATACTAGATAATGCCCGGCATGCGTTGCAATGCCTCAATCAATTTTTTTTTGTAATTTTTTAAACGTATACTAAGCATCTCTCTTTATCTCTATAGTTTCTATCCCTCTATTTATATCTCTATAACTCTCTCTATCTTTCTATTTATATCTCTATCTCTATATATATTTCTACATATATATCTCTATATATCTTTCTAGCGGACCCGACAGACATTGTCCTGCCCAAATGTACATATGGCGGTAAGTATTTCTACGCTGGACATTTTGTATCTTCTCATTAAACATACCCCTCCTCTTGGGCACGCCACTGCCGTTACCAAAAACATTTCCCATGTTTACGCAGAAAGCAACAACAATGCAAAAGCCCGTTTACATGGAGGCTAATTATCAACAATGCTTAGTTTTTTGATTTTAAAGCGTGTTTTTTTAGTGTTTTCTTAACTCAGAATCGAGATAAAATATTCAATTGTGAATCTAAACCATCCTCGAATCCCCGTGAACTCACACAAAAAATTTCATTAAAATCGGTCCAGCCGTCTAGGAGGAGTTCAGTGACATACACACGCACACAATAAAAAAATTAATAAATATATATATATATATACTAGATAATGCCCGGCATGCGTTGCAATGCCTCAATCAATTTTTTTTTGTAATTTTTTAAACGTATACTAAGCATCTCTCTTTATCTCTCTAATTCTCTATCTCTCTATGTATATCTCTATAACTCTCTCTATCTTTCTATTTATATCTCTATCTCTCTATATATCTTTCTAGCGGACCCGACAGACATTGTCCTGCCCAAATGTACTTTATGTGAGATATGGATATGGCGGTAAGTATTTCTACGCTGGACATTTTGTATCTTCTCATTATACATACCCCTCCTCTTGGGCACGCCACTGCCGTTACCAAAAACCTTTCCCATGGTTACGCAGAAGGCAACAACAATGCAAAAGCCCGTTGCCATGGAGGCTAATTATCAACAATGCTTAGTTTTTTTGCTTTTAAAGCGTGTATTTTTAGTTTTTCTTAACTCAGAATCGAGATAAAATATCCAATTACGAATCTAAACCATCCTCGAATCCCCGTGAACTCACACACAAAATTTCATCAAAAT
This sequence comes from Bacillus rossius redtenbacheri, assembly GCF_032445375.1. Taxonomy (NCBI): domain Eukaryota; kingdom Metazoa; phylum Arthropoda; class Insecta; order Phasmatodea; family Bacillidae; genus Bacillus; species Bacillus rossius. The sequence continues at coordinate 27,588,097 of NC_086336.1, read as the reverse complement.
CGCGTACAGACAGACAGAAAAAGTACTGTTTTATTATAGTAAGATAGATAGATTATTCTTACATGTTCGCATCCATGCAGTATATGAAAAATCAGCATGCATAGCCCCACACCTATAACTATACGTATCTGTTGCCCACGACTTTTTCCGCATGGAATTTTGTATTATCTTGCACCATTTAGAAATTTAAACATTATAACATAACAGTTGATACAGTTGTAGTAGTTTTCTTATGTTCACAAATGATAATTTTTCTCACCTCTATTTCAGTCTTTGCAATAAAAATATGTTGCTACCTAAATTTTGAGTAAATATGTTTCTACTTTCAAATGTAATGACGGGAAGACACTTCATAAAATGTCTTTGTAAACCACATTTACTGTTTTTTCCGTCTTGAGCTAGAATGTAAAGATTTTCTGCATTACTGACCCGCGAGCAAGCTACATACATTTCAGAGAGAGAGAGAGTGAGAGAAAGACACCTATTGAATGTCTATCTAACTAATTTTTTTATGAGAGCATATTTTCATTAAATAAATCATGAAATCATTCAACGATAAAAGCTGTTTATTTAATTAAGCGGACGGGTTCGCTCCAAGGAGAAAATTGACGCGGCGAGACCTCGTGCCATAGAGAAATGAAACACACTCACTATTTGTGTGGCTATGAAACATGATTTGTTTCTGCAATTTAAATTGTAATATACAAAAAGGGTATTGAAAATTGAAACAAATATGGCGACACTATAAACTGTCAGGATCTTTATTTTTTCTTACTCTCTACTTAGTTCCTTACAATAGCAAAACTTAATGGCTTCTAATAATGCGTTGCAATTTTTGCTTTTAAAGCGTGTTTTTTTAGTTTTTCTTAACTCAGAATCGAGATAAAATATCCAATTGTAAATCTAAACCATCCTCACTATTTGTGTGGCTATGAAACATGATTTTTTTTCTGCAATTTAAATTGTAATATACAAAAAGGGTATTGAAAATTGAAACAAATATGGCGACGCTATAAACTGTCAGGATCTTTATTTTTTTCTTACTCTACTTAGTTCCTTACAATAGCAAAACTTAATGGCTTCTAATAATGCGTTGCAATTTTTGCTTTTAAAGCGTGTTTTTTTTTTTTTAGTTTTTCTTAACTCAGAATCGAGATAAAATATCCAATTGTGAATCTAAACCATCCTCGAATCCCCGTGAACTCACACACAAAATTTCATCAAAATCGGTCCAGCCATCTAGGAGGAGTTCAGTGACATACACACGCACACAAGAAATATATATATAAAGATTAGATAATGCCCGGCATGCGTTGCAATGCCTCAATCTATTTTTTTTTTGTAATTTTTTAAATGTATACTAAGCATCTTTCTTTATCTCTCTAATTCTCTATCTCTCTATGTATATCTCTATAACTCTCTCTATCTTTCTATTTATATCAATATCTCTCTATATATCTTTCTAGCGGACCCGACAGACATTGTCCTGCCCAAATGTACTTTTTGTGAGATATGGATATGGCGATAAGTATTTCTACGCTGGACATTTTGTATCTTCTCATTATACATACCCCTCCTCTTGGGCACGCCACTGCCGTTACCAAAAACCTTTCCCATGGTTACGCAGAAGGCAACAACAATGCAAAAGCCTGTTGCCATGGAGTCTAATTATCAACAATGCTTAGTTTTTTTGCTTTTAAAGCGTGTATTTTTAGTTTTTCTTAACTCAGAATCGAGATAAAATATCCAATTGTGAATCTAAACCATCCTCGAATCCCCGTGAACTCACACACAAAATTTCATCAAAATCGCGTACAAACAGACAGACATAAAAAGTACTGTTTTATTATAGTAAGATAGATGGATTATTCTTACATGTTCGCATCCATGCAGTATATGAAAAATCAGCATGCATAGCCCCACACCTATAACTATACGTATCTGCTGCCCACGACTTTTTCCGCATGGAATTTTGTATTATCTTGCACCATTTAGAAATTTAAACATTATAACATAACAGTTGATACAGTTGTAGTAGTTTTCTTATGTTCACAAATTATAATTTTTCTCACCTCTATTTCAGTCTTTGCAATAAAAATATGTTACTACCTAAATTTTGAGTAAATATGTTTCTACTTTCAAATGTAATAGTAGTATACAATAGTATTTACTAGATCAGGCTTCAGGCTGTGGTGCTTGGTGCCGACCGCCATCTTGGATTGTGACGTCACGGCGGCCATCTTGGATTGTGACGTCACGGCGACCATCTTGGATAAGCGTAACGGGACACAGCGTAACGGGACATATCGTAACGGGACAAGTAGATCACGGCGGCCATTTTGGATCCGCCATCTTGGATCCGCAATTTTGGATGACGTCATTGTGTTCTAGAAAATTCCGGTGATGTGTTTTCCGCCATATTGAATGATGACGTCACCGTTGCAATTTTTGTTACGGCCGCCATCTTGAAATTTGGACGCCATCTTGAAAATCTTTAATTATTATCCGATTTTAATGAAAAAAATTCCAAAATTCATCAAAAAATTAACTTATTCGAATTCTGATTGATTATATCGTTCACCGTCCTCGGTTCAAACCCGGTGAGTCCAAAAAAAACTAAAAATGGCGACAGGCTCCTTCCTCAACGGTGGATGCAGGCAGACTGACTCCTAGCACTTTTTTTCAAAACATATATATCGTCAGCTGGTATGACGACATGTCCGCCATCTTGTCTTCATCCGCTGGAGACCGCCATCTTGTTTTCGTATGCTAGAGTGTGCCGATAACATGTAGTATAATTATCTGGTAACCACACCTTTGACCTTGACCTTGACTTTGAAATTTGACCTTGACCTTGAAATTTGACCTTGACCTTGAAATTTGACCTTGACCTTGAAATTTGACCTTGACCTTGAAATTTGACCTAGACCTTGAAATTTAACCTTGAACTTGACATTTGACCTTGAAATTTGACCTTGTCCTTGAAATTTGACTTTGACCTTGAAATTTGATCTTGACCTTGAAATTTGACCTTGACCTTGAAATTTGACCTTGACCTTGAAATTTGACCTTCACCTTGAAATTTGACCTTGACCTTTAAATTCTACTTTGTCCTTGTCGACCATCATGGACTTGACATTTAATGTTCAGTACATGCTACCAGGAGCGACCAACTGCTGGAGTACGTCATCTTGTGTGTTTACTCATATTATAGAGTACATTTACATCTGGTAAATTTTATTTTAACCTGCTACAGTGCAGTAATCATTTATTACCGAGGTGCCCACCGCCATCTTGAAATTCGGACGCCATCTTGAAATCATGTAATAATGTAGCTAGAAAAGCGGGAAAAAATCCAAAATTCATCAAAAAAATCACTCATTAACTTACAAATCGAATCGATGGATCCCTGTCCACGGTTCGATTATTGACCAGAGACAGTTGTAACTAATTATTAAATAAATGTTAGGTTCTGTTTTCCATTACCTTTCGCGGAGTTTATTAATCATTCACTCTACGAAAATCAACTCAAGTCAATATACCGGACCAACGAATTAAATCAGTGCCGATTAGCCTATTATGAAAGTCTAATTTTTCATTAATCTGAATAACATATAAGCCGTTCATGTACAAAGCCACACATATAGATCAATTGCCTTCAGTCCATGAGACCGAGTCATGTCATTATCAGACGTATAGGCTAGTCAATTCAGGACCACATGACCTTCGTAATCCATCGTGACATTTTTATACATTCTAAAGGACCAAGTAACCTTGTAAAATATTTTAGTAACACCAAGAGGTTTTAAACTAGTAAATATTCAATCACTACATTTTGTACTACGCGCAATCAACAAAAACGGAAGCACCAACAACGAAAAGACAGCACCACCAACGAAAAGGCAACACATTTGGAAGCATTGACTACGAAAAGGCAGCACATTTGGAAGCACCGACAACGAAAAGACAGCACATTTGGAAGCACCGACAACGAAAAGGCAGCACCGACAACGAAAAGGCAGCACATTTGGAAGCACCGACAACGAAAAGGCAGCACCGACAACGAAAAGGCAGCACATTTGGAAGCACCGACAACGAAAAGGCAGCAGCGACAACGAAAAGGCAGCACATTTGGAAGCACCGACAACGAAAAGGCAGCACCGACAACGAAAAGGCAGCACATTTGGAAGCACCGACAACGAAAAGGCAGCACCGACAACGAAAAGGCAGCACATTTGGAAGCACCGACAAAGAAAAGGCAGCACCGCCAACGAAAAGGAAGCACATTTGGAAGCACCGACAAAGAAAAGGCAGCACCGCCAACGAAAAGGAAGCACATTTGGAAGCACCGACAACGAAAAGGCAGCACCGCCAAAGAAAAGACAGCACATTTGGAAGCACCGACAACGAAAAGGAAGCACCATCAACGAAAAGGCCGCACCGCCAACGAAAAGGAAGCACATTTGGAAGCACCGACAACGAAAAGGCAGCAGCGACAACGAAAAGGCAGCACATTTGGAAGCACCGACAACGAAAAGGCAGCACCGACAACGAAAAGGCAGCACATTAATTTGTCATTGACTGCAATATTCATTGGTTCCAATATTCATTGGCTCCAATATTCATTGGCTCCAATATTCAATGGCTCCAATATTCATTGACTCCAATATTCATTGGCTCCATCAGTCATTGACACCTACAGTCTTTTGGTTCCAAAAGTCTTTTGGCCCCAAATATATTAGGCTAGAATTCTTCGAGTCTAAGAAACTATGAGACCACATGGCTACGAGTCTAAAATGATCTAGCTGGTTACGAGTTATACATGGCTTGCGAGGCTACAGAGCTACGAAGTTTCTAGTACACAGGTTTACATGACTGCGAGGATACAGGACTACAAGTCTGCAAGAGTACTTGACTACGAAGGTACTCGTCTACATGACTCCAGTTACCGCATCTGTCTTCGACAGAATTTTCTCTTTTGCTCCAACTGCTCCATCAGCATTATGTTATAAGATTACAAGGCCTCTTGCTTACGTAGCTTCAAGTCTACGAGCCTCCAATGCATCATGACTACGAGACTACGAGCCATGAGGTTACGAGTCTATGCGATTGCGAGTCTTCTAGGTTACGTGATCGCGAGGCTATAGGACTACGAAGCTTCCAGAACGCATGGTTACGAGACTGCGAGGCTACAATTCTACGAGGTCCCAAGACATCCTGGCTACGCGACTACGAGCCATGAGGTTACGAGACTACGTGACTACGAATCTTCAAGTTTACGAGACTGCGAGGCTACAGAGCTACGAAGCCTCTAGTACACAGGTTTACGTGACTGTGAGGATACAGGACTACCAGTCTGCATGAGTACTTGACTACGAAGCTACTCGTCTACAAGGCTACAATTACAGCATCTGTTTTCGTCAGAATTTTCTCTTTTGCTCCAACTGCACCACCAGCATTATGTTATAAGATTACAAGGCCGTTTGCTTATGTAGCTTCAAGTCTACGAGGATACTTGGATACGTAGCTTCAATTCTACGAGGTCCTAAGACTTCATGACTACGCGACATCGAGCCATGAGGTTACGAGATTACGTGACTACGAATCTTCATGTTTACGAGACTGTGAGGCTACAGAGCTACGAAGCCTCTAGAAAACGAGTTTACGTGACTGCGTGGATACAGGAATACAAGTTTGCATGAGTTCTTGACTACGAAGCTACTCGTCTACAAGGCTCCAATTGACACATCTGTCTTCGATGGAATTTTCTCTTTTGCTACATCTACGCCATCAGCATTATGTTATAAGATTACAAAGCTACTTGCTTACGTAGCTTCAAGTCTACGAGGCTCCAATACATCATGACTAAGAGACTACGAGCCATGAGGTTACGAGACTATGCGATTGCAAGTCTTCAAGGTTACGTCATCGCGAGGCTATAGGACTACGAAGCTTCCAGAACGCATGGTTACGAGAATGCATGACTAATTGGCCGCATGGCTACGAAACTTTATGTCTCTAACTGACTACAATAGCACTATTCAGTGGTGAGAGTTAATTTATTTCATGCAAAGGTACTTGCTGCAAGCAGTTCCGCTTTTCAACATCAGATGACGTCACGTTTTGCTTGCAGGTAAAATAATATTTATTTTATGCGGGATGCGGGTTGTTCACTATCGATCGCATAAGAAGAATGGCATCGATAGTCTTCAAGGAGAAGGAAGTTCGTCCTTCCTGCTAGTGCTTCTCAGATTTCTCACGGTCCGCCATATTGGATTGTGACGTCACGGCTGCCATCTTGGATGGGTGTGACTTTGACCTTTGACCGAAACCGCAGGAATGATCGCAAGCACTCGGATTAATCATCAAAATATTGATAAGAATAATCAGGAGCACACGGAGAAAACCATCATAATATTGGCAAGAATAATCAGGAGCACACAGAGAAAAACGACACACGTTTTCTTTGATATCATAAAATTACAGAAAAAAATATTTAAAAATAAAAATAAATTAATAAAAAATTTAAAATAAAAACAAAAAATACATAAACAGATTCTGCTAGCTTGTAAACTTATCATTTTTGAGCAAAGATAGAGTTCTAGTACAAGCCAGAATTTTATGTATTTTTTGTTTTTATTTTAAATTTTTTATTAATTTATTTTTATTTTTAAATATTTTTTTCTGTAATTTTATGATATCAAAGAAAACGTGTGTCGTTTTTCTCTGTGTGCTCCTGATTATTCTTGCCAATATTATGATGGTTTTCTCCGTGTGCTCCTGATTATTCTTATCAATATTTTGATGATTAATCCGAGTGCTTGCGATCATTCCTGCGGTTTCGGTCAAAGGTCAAAGTCACACCCATCCAAGATGGCAGCCGTGACGTCGCAATCCAATATGGCGGACCGTGAGAAATCTGAGAAGCACTAGCAGGAAGGACGAACTTCCTTCTCCTTGAAGACTATCGATGCCATTCTTCTTATGCGATCGATAGTGAACAACCCGCATCCCGCATAAAATAAATATTATTTTACCTGCAAGCAAAACGTGACGTCATCTGATGTTGAAAAGCGGAACTGCTTGCAGCAAGTACCTTTGCATGAAATAAATTAACTCTCACCACTGAATAGTGCTATTGTAGTCAGTTAGAGACATAAAGTTTCGTAGCCATGCGGCCAATTAGTCATGCATTCTCGTAACCATGCGTTCTGGAAGCTTCGTAGTCCTATAGCCTCGCGATGACGTAACCTTGAAGACTTGCAATCGCATAGTCTCGTAACCTCATGGCTCGTAGTCTCTTAGTCATGATGTATTGGAGCCTCGTAGACTTGAAGCTACGTAAGCAAGTAGCTTTGTAATCTTATAACATAATGCTGATGGCGTAGATGTAGCAAAAGAGAAAATTCCATCGAAGACAGATGTGTCAATTGGAGCCTTGTAGACGAGTAGCTTCGTAGTCAAGAACTCATGCAAACTTGTATTCCTGTATCCACGCAGTCACGTAAACTCGTTTTCTAGAGGCTTCGTAGCTCTGTAGCCTCACAGTCTCGTAAACTTGAAGATTCGTAGTCACGTAATCTCGTAACCTCATGGCTCGAAGTCGCGTAGTCATGAAGTCTTAGGACCTCGTAGAATTGAAGCTACGTATCCAAGTATCCTCGTAGACTTGAAGCTACATAAGCAAGCGGCCTTGTAATCTTATAACATAATGCTGGTGGTGCAGTTGGAGCAAAAGAGAAAATTCTGACGAAAACAGATGCTGTAATTGTAGCCTTGTAGACGAGTAGCTTCGTAGTCAAGTACTCATGCAGACTGGTAGTCCTGTATCCTCACAGTCACGTAAACCTGTGTACTAGAGGCTTCGTAGCTCTGTAGCCTCGCAGTTTCGTAAACTTGAAGATTCGTAGTCACGTAGTCTCGTAACCTCATGGCTCGTAGTCGCGTAGCCAGGATGTCTTGGGACCTCGTAGAATTGTAGCCTCGCAGTCTCGTAACCATGCGTTCTGGAAGCTTCGTAGTCCTATAGCCTCGCGATCACGTAACCTAGAAGACTCGCAATCGCATAGACTCGTAACCTCATGACTCGTAGTCTCGTAGTCATGATGCATTGGAGGCTCGTAGACTTGAAGCTACGTAAGCAAGAGGCCATGTAATCTTATAACATAATGCTGATGGAGCAGTTGGAGCAAAAGAGATAATTCTGTCGAAGACAGATGCGGTAACTGGAGTCATGTAGACGAGTACCTTCGTAGTCAAGTACTCTTGCAGACTTGTAGTCCTGTATCCTCGCAGTCATGTAAACCTGTGTACTAGAAACTTCGTAGCTCTGTAGCCTCGCAAGCCATGTATAACTCGTAACCAGCTAGATCATTTTAGACTCGTAGCCATGTGGTCTCATAGTCTCTTAGACTCGAAGAATTCTAGCCTAATATATTTGGGGCCAAAAGACTTTTGGAACCAAAAGACTGTAGGTGTCAATGACTGATGGAGCCAATGAATATTGGAAGCAATGAAAATTGGAGCCATTGAATATTGGAGCCAATGAATATTGGAGCCAATGAATATTGGAACCAATGAATATTGCAGTCAATGACAAATTAATGTGCTTCCTTTTCGTCGATGGTGCTGCCTTTTCGTTGTCGGTGCTTCCAAATGTGCTTCCTTTTCGTTAGCGGTGCTGCCTTTTCTTTATCGGTGCTTCCAAATGTGCTTCCTTTTCGTGGGCGGTGCTGCCTTTTCTTTGCCGGTGCTTCCAAATGTGCTTCCTTTTCGTTGGCGGTGCGGCCTTTTCGTTGATGGTGCTTCCTTTTCGTTGTCGGTGCTTCCAAATGTGCTGTCTTTTCTTTGGCGGTGCTGCCTTTTCGTTGTCGGTGCTTCCAAATGTGCTTCCTTTTCGTTGGCGGTGCGGCCTTTTCGTTGATGGTGCTTCCTTTTCGTTGTCGGTGCTTCCAAATGTGCTGTCTTTTCTTTGGCGGTGCTGCCTTTTCGTTGTCGGTGCTTCCAAATGTGCTTCCTTTTCGTTGGCGGTGCTGCCTTTTCTTTGTCGGTGCTTCCAAATGTGCTTCCTTTTCGTTGGCGGTGCTGCCTTTTCTTTGTCGGTGCTTCCAAATGTGCTGCCTTTTCGTTGTCGGTGCTGCCTTTTCGTTGTCGGTGCTTCCAAATGTGCTGCCTTTTCGTTGTCGGTGCTGCCTTTTCGTTGTCGGTGCTTCCAAATGTGCTGCCTTTTCGTTGTCGCTGCTGCCTTTTCGTTGTCGGTGCTTCCAAATGTGCTGCCTTTTCGTTGTCGGTGCTGCCTTTTCGTTGTCGGTGCTTCCAAATGTGCTGCCTTTTCGTTGTCGGTGCTGCCTTTTCGTTGTCGGTGCTTCCAAATGTGCTGTCTTTTCGTTGTCGGTGCTTCCAAATGTGCTGCCTTTTCGTAGTCAATGCTTCCAAATGTGTTGCCTTTTCGTTGGTGGTGCTGTCTTTTCGTTGTTGGTGCTTCCGTTTTTGTTGATTGCGCGTAGTACAAAATGTAGTGATTGAATATTTACTAGTTTAAAACCTCTTGGTGTTACTAAAATATTTTACAAGGTTACTTGGTCCTTTAGAATGTATAAAAATGTCACGATGGATTACGAAGGTCATGTGGTCCTGAATTGACTAGCCTATACGTCTGATAATGACATGACTCGGTCTCATGGACTGAAGGCAATTGATCTATATGTGTGGCTTTGTACATGAACGGCTTATATGTTATTCAGATTAATGAAAAATTAGACTTTCATAATAGGCTAATCGGCACTGATTTAATTCGTTGGTCCGGTATATTGACTTGAGTTGATTTTCGTAGAGTGAATGATTAATAAACTCCGCGAAAGGTAATGGAAAACAGAACCTAACATTTATTTAATAATTAGTTACAACTGTCTCTGGTCAATAATCGAACCGTGGACAGGGATCCATCGATTCGATTTGTAAGTTAATGAGTGATTTTTTTGATGAATTTTGGATTTTTTCCCGCTTTTCTAGCTACATTATTACATGATTTCAAGATGGCGTCCGAATTTCAAGATGGCGGTGGGCACCTCGGTAATAAATGATTACTGCACTGTAGCAGGTTAAAATAAAATTAACCAGATGTAAATGTACTCTATAATATCAGTACACACACAAGATGACGTACTCCAGCAGTTGGTCGCTCCTGGTAGCATGTACTGAACATTAAATGTCGGGTCCATGATGGTCGACAAGTACAAAGTAAAATTTCAAGGTCAAAGTCAAATTTCAAGGTCAAGGTCAAATTTCAAGGTGAAGGTCAAATTTCAAGGTCAAGGTCAAATTTCAAGGTCAAATGTCAATGTCAAGGTCAAATTTCAAGGTCAAGGTCAAATTTCAAGGTCAAGGTCAAATTTCAAGGTCAAGGTCAAATTTCAAGGTCAAGGTCAAATTTCAAGGTCAAGGTCCAATTTTAAGGTCAAGGTCAAATTTAAAGGTCAAGGTCAAATTTCAAGGTCAAGGTCAAAGGTGTGGTGACCAGATAATTATACTACATGTTATCGGCACACTCTAGCATACGAAAACAAGATGGCGGTCTCCAGCGGATGAAGACAAGATGGCGGACATGTCGTCATACCAGCTGACGATATATATGTTTTGAAAAAAAGTGCTAGGAGTCAGTCTGCCTGCATCCACCGTTGAGGAAGGAGCCTGTCGCCATTTTTAGTTTTTTTTGGACTCACCGGGTTTGAACCGAGGACGGTGATCGATATAATCAATCAGAATTCGAATAAGTTAATTTTTTGATGAATTTTGGAATTTTTTTCATTAAAATCGGATAATAATTAAAGATTTTCAAGATGGCGTCCAAATTTCAAGATGGCGGCCGTAACAAAAATTGCAACGGTGACGTCATCATTCAATATGGCGGAAAACACATCACCGGAATTTTCTAGAACACAATGACGTCATCCAAAATGGCGGATCCAAGATGGCGGATCCAAAATGGCCACCGTGATCTACTTGTCCCGTTGCGTTATGTCCCGTTACGATATGTCCCGTTACGATATGTCCCGTTACGATGTGTCCCGTTACGCTTATCCAAGATGGTCGCCGTGACGTCACAATCCAAGATGGCCGCCGTGACGTCACAATCTAAGATGGCGGTCGGCACCAAGCACCACTGCCTGAAGCCTGATCTAGTAAATACTATTGTATACTACTTGTAATGACGGGAAGAAACTTAATAAAATGTCTTTGTAAACCACATTTACTGTTTTTTCCGTCTTGAGCTAGAATGTAAAGATTGTCTGCATTACTGACCCGCGAGCAAGCTACATACATTTCAGAGAGAGAGAGAGTGAGTGAGAGAAAGACACATATTGAATGTCTATCTAACTAATTTTTTTATGAGAGCATATTTTCATTAAATAAATCATGAAATCATTCAACGATAAAAGCTGTTTATTTAATTAAGCGGACGGGTTCGCTCCAAGGAGAAAATTGACGCGGCGAGACCTCGTGGACATAGAGAAATGACACACACTCACTATTTGTGTGGCTATGAAACATGATTTTTTTCTGCAATTTAAATTGTAATATACAAAAAGGGTATTGAAAATTGAAACAAATATGGCGACACTATAAACTGTCAGGATCTTTATTTTTTTTCTTACTCTCTACTTAGTTCCTTACAATAGAAAAACTTAATGGCTTCAAATAATGCGTTGCAATTTTTGCTTTTAAAGCGTGTTTATTTTAGTTTTTCTTAACACAGAATCGAGATAAAATATCCAATTGTGAATCTAAACCATCCTCACTATTTGTGTGGCCATGAAACATGATTTTTTTCTGCAATTTAAATTGTAATATACAAAAAGGGTATTGAAAATTGAAACAGATATGGCGACGCTATAAACTGTCAGGATATTTTTTTTTTCTTACTCTCTACTTAGTTCCTTACAATAGCAAAACTTAATGGCTTCTAATAATGCGTTGCTTTTTTTGCTTTTAAAGCATGTTATTTTTTTTAGTTTTTCTTAACTCAGAATCGAGATAAAATATCCAATTGTGAATCTAAACCATCCTCGAATCCCCGTGAACTCACACACAAAATTTCATCAAAATCGGTCCAGCCGTCTAGGAGGAGTTTAGTGACATACACACGCACACAAGAAATATATATTTAAAGATAAAGATTAGTAAAAAAAATATAAGGTGAAATAAATTAAACCAAATAAAACTTAAAACAACAGCACTATAGTCAATGATGCGTGCAGTATACCTGAATACTGTTGGGGACTTTTAATGGTTTGAATGGTAGATTCATAGAATTATATTGTAATTATTTTTTAGATTTTAAAAAAATTATCAGAAAAATTAGTAACACTTTAAAAACCTGATTTTTTTTCTTTTAATTTATATTAAAAAATAATAAGAATTTTTTGTTTAATTATTTTGGTAGGTTTGAGGTCATGGACGTTTGATACTCCAGAGGGTAAAATAACTAAATATTTACAACTAGTCTCAATTAAAATATTTTATAAAATTTTTACGTAGATTAGGAAAACATTTTTTAGAAGTTTAAGAATATTTTTAAAATGATCGTATAAAAGATGAAAAAAATTTGATTCGCTCTTGGCAATAAAAACGGTTTACTTGGTAACTGAAGAAATACGCAAAATCCCAAACTGTGGAAAGAGACTAAGGCTAGAAATTTTGAAGCAGATTAGCGTACAGGTATCATGTACGCTATTTATATTTGAAAATAACACAGAATTGATAGATTATATCACACAGCCTGGATAAAGAAACTTTGTACAACAACAGCAAAAAAGGTGTGATATGGGATTTAATTAAATAGAGCAAACACAAAAAAATTGAGTGAATTTTTCAGTGCTGACCAGTGTTGTGTAAACATCTAACCTCGGTAACGAGGTTCTCATGTTGTGTTCTCAGGTGTTCTCCTGTTGTTAATGTAGGAAATAAACTTAGAATACAAAAATTCGGATACGAAATTCAAATCAGAATTCTTTAAAACAATGTCAAGTGGGATAAATATACACTGAAAGAAATGGTTTTGTGGCAACCTACAAAATAAATTTTGCAACCCAGTCTTTCAAGAATTATTTGTAGCACCCACAGATATTTAGTTGTACATAATGTATAATTTTGTCAGCTCTGCAAAGTTTGTTTGGTGGAGCACACTATTGGGGTTTTGTAACAGTGTTTCTTACTAAAGTATTCTTGGCACTAATAAAGTATGCTGTAGCGCACAAAATAATTTAGTGAGCCAACCAGGAGTGGTCTGTGGTCTAAACAAAACTCTAAACGGCGCATGCGCAGTGTTCGTTTACGGAACTATTCCCATATCACACCACGGTTTCCGCTACCGCTACCCAAGCACATTTTCTCTTTTATGGACGAGGACAATGGACGACTACACGAGACAAAAGCTATGCGAATGGGGGTTGAGTAATCTCACGGAACTATTTGAAGGTAAGCACATTTCTCTAATTTTATTTTTTTTTTCAATTTATATGGACTATTACAATTTGATTGATAATTTTGTGTAAAATGGTTTTACTGTGGGTTAGCCATCTGCATGTGGTCACTGCCGAAACGTAGCCTATCGTACCCAAGACATGTGAGTCATGTTATGAATTCATTAAATCCTTATGATTAATTAAGATAATAATATAAACGAAAGACCAGCTTTTTCGTAAATATTTATGGACGTACAGGTAAAAATTATAACTGTTATAACTCTGCACTATTAATTGAGGTTAGGTTTGTGTACCCTATCATTGATTTGTCCAATAATTACACCCATATCATTGGTTTGACGAGCATAATTCAAATCTTAGGCCTACTGTGTTGGCAATAACTGATTAAAATTAGCTTGAAGGAATGTATTAAGAATTATACTTTGTAACTATCAAATGATTCTAACAATGCCTTCACGAACCTTGTTTGCAATTCACGTAGGTACCTATCAGTGTACCGTACCTAGTTAAAAAAAATTCCCATTTTGTGTGTTACCACTGTATTTTTTTTCATTATGAAGACCCTTCAACAATAGGGTATGGATTATGTCAAGACAAGTTATTAGCAGTTTCTTGAACTCGCTGAACCAAACCGGTGACTATAATATTAAGGAACTACGCTATTGCAAATATTTTTTCAACTCCCACTTTGTTAAATATGTAGAGTAGCGGTATTTGCGAAAAAAATTCTAAAAATCCGAAAATACTTTTATTATGTGCTCTTTCACTTCCTCTTTTCAAAACAACCGGCGGAGATAAGAAATTCCAAATACTTTAGGAGATATCGAATTTTTTAATTTTGCAATACAAGACCAGTGCAACCATTCGACCGAAGGAATTTTTGTTATTTTGCCGTGCGTTTGTGAATGCGTAATTAATAAAATGGTCGATTAGGTCAGGTCAGTTACATTATAAATACTTTCAAACTAATCGGACATTAAAAATAATGTGAATTCATTTAAATGGTTGTTTATTTTAAAGTATTTATAATGTAACTGACCTGACCAAACAAACCGGGACAAAGGATGAACAGTAGGATCTAACGTAATTTTGTTTTACTTATTACTTGCGCAACAATATCCAAATAACAAAAATAAAACATTAAGATTTGAAACGTTAAAAACTCACCTAAGTTAGAGGCGGGTACATTTACTTTGCCATTAGTAGAAAATAATGTAGTCGTTCACCTACGTTGCGGAAAAAAAAATCATACTCGTAAACAAGAAATAATAGTGTCCGCATGAATGCACAGGTATTGTGATGAAAATTTAAAAATTCGATATCTCCTAAATTATTTGGAATTTCTTATCTCCGCCGGGTTTAATTAAAAGAGCATAGAATAAAAGCATTTTTGGTTTTTTTTTTAAACAAATATCGCCCAACTATGAAAATTAAAAAAATTCGATATCTCCTAAAGTATTTCGAATTTCTTATCTCCGCCGGTTGTTTTGAAAAGAGGAAGTGAAAGAGCATATAACAAAAGTATTTTCGGATTTTTATCATTTTTGTTTCGCAAATACCGCTTCTCTACATATTTATCTTCGTGACCTTAACTGCAATGTGTGGAACTTACAAAGGTAATTAGTAGTGCCGACTAAAATATTAGTTGGTGACCACAACTCAAGTTTGTGGTTCCTACAAAGCTACTTAGTAGTGCAGACAAATTTCTTTATTGGGTGCCACAATTGCAGATTCTGGAAAACACAAAGCTTATTGGTACCACTGACAAAACCATTCTGTATAGACCACTAAACAATTTCCTGGTGACCACAACCGAAATTTGTGGAACCCACAAAGCTATTTGGTTGGGTCCATAACACTGTGCTTTGGGACCAACAAAAATGTATTTGTTGTACTTGCAAAATAATTTTGTCGACCTTCCATACATTTGTTAAGCTAACCAAACAGTTTAGTGCTATCTAGTAAACCATTTACTAGGTAGTTACAAAGTTATTTTGTAATGCTTACAAAATATTTTCAACAAAATACATTTAGTGGCAACCACAAATTATTTGGCAGGGTGTATACTAACCAAATAATTTTGTGGTGGCCAATAAATTATTTGTGGATGCCACAAATTTTTTTTTTCAGTGTACCGAGAAAAAAATTCGCTTTTTAAATACCGAAATTTCTGGATGCGAATCACAAACGTACTTTCTGCGCCCGCCGACAGAATTCGCTGCCTGGATCGTAAAAATGCTTGCCACCATGACGCGCAGATAATAAACCCTGGCTTTCGACCTAATTTTTGATAATGAATTTTATTAAAACACTGCCCATATTGTCACAATTTAACAATAGTTTATACTATAATTTTTTCGCACATGTTAGAAGTTATGCTTCTCTGGCATTACTAAAATCAAACCTGAAACCTTTTAAAGCACCAACTAAAAAGCAAGGCATAAGTTTTTATATTTATTATTGCTTGAACGACTAAAATTAGTCTGTAAATACTTTATAGAAACAAACTTTAACTTTACTGGGCTGATTCCACGTTATTATTACATAATATTGTTTTATTAAAAATAGTAAAAATTGGTTTTCAGTGAAGAAGTTCGAACCACGATAAAGGTTCATAAGCGCGCTCTCTACCGCTGTGCTACCGAGCCTAATGGGAAGTTCTTAGGAGAATATATATTTTAAGTAATGTAATACCATAATTTTTACGCATTTTAAAACATGTAATTATTTCTTACTATAACTATTTTAGTTTATTAATTATATTCTAGGGTAGTTTCACTATTATAAAGTTTCATTTGGAAAACCATAATGTTTGGTATGTCCCATAATGTATACAAAAGTGACTATATACTGGTTTATGTTGCTACACGTGGCTCGGCCTTCTTGACGACTTCGGGACTTCACAAATATTGTTAATATCGCTTAATTAAATAGGCTGCTAAATTGATAACGTAGTTTAAAGTGTTACTAAAAACCATTTTTCCGGTTAATATTTACACACGTTGGGATAGTGGAAATTAGTAGTGGTCGTGGGGGATATGATTGTGGGTAACGAGTCAGATTAAGTTATTCTGCAGTGTCTTGCTGTCACCTCCCTCAGTTCGGCATCCGTAACAACATAAACAACCAGTTCTGAATCAGGAAAATAAAACATATCTTCTACAATGTCAAACATTCATGGACTTGCCTGGTATCAAACCAGAGATCTTTTGTTTATTCGGTGAAACAGCGTGATGACTGATCCAAAAATACAGGCTGTAAATTAAACTATAAATTGTAGTTTTTTCAAGAAATGTTTGCGTGGAGTCTACGCAAGACAGATTAATAAACACCTTTAATTATTCTAGATTATTCTTTTCCAAAAAGTGGATTTAAAAAAATAACTTTAATCAGCGCACTTGGTATACATATAGGTAGAGATGTAGTTTTCAGTAAATGTACTGTCGGGAAAATTTTCTACGAAACAGAAATATTTGCTAATTTAGTTATAAATTTACAGTTACAAAAAACAAAATTTTATTGATGTTTTTATGCAAATAGAATCCAAAATAACATACATTTGGTTTTTCTTTGTCTCCTTAAGGCTAACTTAACATTTGAGGGTTGTATAGAACCATGCTACATTCTATCAAAGAAAGAAACGAAAACTGTTGTTCAAAAAGTAGTTACCCAACTGGAGATAAGTTTTGTATACCATATATGATCTTATCTTTAAATACATATTATACATATTAATAGACTAGAAAAAATTGCATTCAGACCTAAAGAGTGATCAAATATACCCGTTAAAAATCATAGTATCTCATGATCACGAATCACTTAAAAATGTGCAATTGTTCCTAATGTCTACTCTTTCGTACGATATCAACACGTAAGGGTTTTTCACTTTTCATTTTACCACACACACGCACACGTACACACACACACACTCTCTCTCTCTCTCTCTCACACACATACACAAACATATATATATATATACACTCCAGCACAAATTTGGTATTAATTTCTCATTCGGACTGACAAATATTTTCACATGTAATTGCTATTTGATGAATACCAAGCAAAAAAAGATACATATTTATATATTTCACCCAAATGGTTTTACTGTCGTGTACGTCCTATAAATCTGCTCCCCCAGTAGCTAAAAGAAAAATTTTTTGCAACAAATAAGCCGATTAATTTAGACGGCAATGTACGTGACAAACTACCAGACAGGCATTAATCACGCAAGCTATAGGATTTCCGTTTATACGCGTGAGTAAGGGGGATAAGGGTATATGGAACCCCCCTTACCCCCCTAGAGAGTAGCAATCATGTCGAGTATACTCTCCAAACGAGAACAGTTGGGGGTAATGTCTCCAAAGCCTTCCCCTATTCCCTGCCCCCTACTGCAGCACAATGAACGGTTCGCCATCTGTGGCTCCAATCAAGGCTCGATTGTCCGAACCGGCGCAAGGGCATACCTCCCACCACCGCCCCCCAAACATCGAAACCACCCCTCTTCACCTCTGCCCCCTGCAGATCCCACCAAAACACACGCGCGTGCGTGAGTGCGTGTGGTGTGCGCCGTTTAGTCATTAGTCCGTCCACGAAGCCCCTCAGCTCCCCTAACGAGGGCAATTCCGCCTGGTCGTAATGGCGGCTACATAATTAACACTCTCAACCCCCCCCCCCCTTCTCCCAAGGTGGCAGCTGGGAACAAGAAGTGAGGGGAAGGAAAGGAATCGCGGAGAAACAACAAACCGGGGAAAGGTTATATCAACAACCCTCTTTTCTGCCCTTACCATTCCTCCTTCCCCCACCCCCTTTAAAACGGGTTCAATATTTAACGATCAAGATTTTTACAAAATAACAAAAAATAAAATTTATTAACGCACTTCGCATTAAGAAAATTTTATTTGTTGTATCTGCGACATCTTTTACCGAGAGAAAAATAAATATGTAATAGAAGAAAAAAATCAGTACCCACCACTCATCTTGATTGTTATTATAGATGCAGTTATATGAGAGAATGGTACCACACATCATTTGATGAAACAGACGTTTTATAAACGATGATTTGGATGGTTCCTTATTTATAAAAAATAATTTAGTGTGGGCGTTAGCTAAAGTGTGGTAATTGTTATCTAGTACAACTTTAGCAGAACCTTTTGTTATTGTGATCATTTCTCTGTTAAAGTTTGCCAGTTTAGATCCTTGGTATAAAAAATGATAATTATTTCATAATTTCTTTCTTTTAGTAACATATATATATTATAAAACGGATCGTGGTTGTGTATAGGCAAATTGAAAAAGTTCATCAGCAAAGCATTGCTAACAGTCAAGAGCATAATGCATAGTAATCTTCCCTCGTTGGTTGTACAGACAATAAAGAAAGCAGTGTTATAAACTTGAGCACAGTGATTCGATGTCTACCACGGAGTTAAATTTTTCTCACTTAACACAACTCTCTTCAGCTGGCATAAAGAGGCACGAAGGTTTCATCAATTCAGCGAGCAGCAAAGTACATTTTAAACACGCACGCATTAGGAGGGTTGGAAGAAACGGAGATACGTCATCTTGGATTAAAATTTATTTTTAACCAAAAGTAAATACTTAAAGTAAATTATTGGAAAATTTTTATTAAGACAAAGACTACACATTAATAGATTTTTTATAGCAATAAAATAGTGAATACTAGTATGATTTTAGTTTCATTCAACACATTGCATCAATGGTTGGTTGTATCAAAAAAGGTTTTAGACAAAAGTTTTAAATAAAAATGATACGTTTTACAAACAATTGAAAATAATTTGATAGGGTGCCTGCTAAGGGAGATTTGAATCGTTTTGTCCTTCAACCCTTGTTGCTATACTGTTTGGTCGTTTAAAAATATTTCTTCGGACAAAAGCTGTAGATAATACTTTAAGTTTTAAAATAAATTAGAAAAGATTTAATAGTGTGGTACGGAAACTAAAAATTCTCATTAACTCTATCCCTGTTTTTTTTATCCCCTTGCTGGAATGGTTTGTTTTATCAAACATAATTAGAGACAAAATTCTTAGATGAAATAAATAAAATTTACCTAGAATTTAAACGGATTCAATGGTGTGTCTATTCAGTGACTAATGAATTTTTTGTACTTCTACAATTATTTTTTTCCCACCCCTTGCTATAATAGTTGGTCGTACAAACAATTTTTTCCAACGAAATTTGTAGTTTATATTTCAAAGTTTTTCAGTAAATAAGATTGGATTTAATATTGTACGAGGTACACATATTATGAATATTTTGTAACTCTACGACAATTTTTTTTATCTCCTTGCTGCAATGGTTCTTTTTATCAAACATTTTTCAGACAAAATCTTTAAATAAAAATTATACAATTTACATATATTCTGAACGGATTCGATGGTATGCACACTAAGGGAGTTATTATTTTTTTTAAATCCTTACCCCGATTTTCATCCCCTTGCTTCAATTGTTTCCCACAAAAGTTTAAGATAAAAACTTAACGATTTACAAACAATCCAAACGGATTTGATGGTGTGCCTACTAAGGGAGTTATGAATTTATTGTCCTGCAAACTTTTTTCCCCATTCCTTGCAGTTATTATTGGTAGTATCAAAATTGTATTTGAATAAAAGTTTTTGTATTACGCCTCAAAAGGATGCGATATTTGTCATATGGATGTTATAGATATGTTTTGTTTTTCAAAAAAACTTTCCCATTTCTACTCCTTTGGTGGAATTTCGCCCATTAACGAACTCGACCGAGATTTTCCATTACTTTATTTTAAGTATCAGTTTGGAAGTGAGTAATATATGAAAGTATCTCCTGCACCTGGTTCCGGTTCGTGGTGCATGATACCGATCATCATTACATAATGGAGGCCATTTTTTTGTCTCAAAGTTCCTCAAAAATTCCTCCAAGTATCTAGACATATACCTATTTTGAAAGAAAATTACCATTTTGAGGGAAACTTTCCCGTTTTTTCTCCAAAAATGCCAGTTGCTTGGAAATTCCCGAAAGTTGATTATATTCCCCATAGGCAACATCAATCGCCATTATTGCAATTTTCGTAATGGCCGCAATCTTGAAAAAAACTTCATTTTTAAGTTAAAAATCAACAAAATTTTAAAATTTAATTATATAATTTTTAATAAATATGTTTTCACCATTTTGAAATGTGTGTGCCATATTGGAATTTCATAATTTTTAAGCTACAAAATAGGGAATATTTTTATTTTTAAATTTATAAAAAAATATTAAATTTAATGTTGATCATAAAATTTATAAAAAAATGGGTACTCGGTACGAACAGGGCAAGGTCATTCGATTAAAAATTGTGACGATTCCTTCATCCACGGACGCCACCAGCAGACTGCCCTTCTACCACGATTTCCAAGGCAGATATTACATCAGCCAGTATGACGACATGGCGACCATCTAGTTTTCGTCTTCAGGAGGCCGCCATATTGGATCCGACATATTTTTTTCGACTGATAGAGAGGGCTGTTGCCTTATTAGTTTAATTTTTGCCCACTATAGTGCAGTAGTATTTATTACCTTGGCAGCCCTATTAAAATTCTGTAACTATAAAGATAGGTATTTGGGAAAACTTAAAAAAAAACTTACAAAAAATCTTGTTAAATTAATGAATTATTTCATCCGCTTCCTTGCTCGATGCAAAAATATTATTTAAATAAAATTATAAAGATGATAAAAAAATTAAAAAAACAATATTATAACAAATAAAAACGTTTTATTGAAAAATTAATTTCTACTACAGGAACACTTGCGAAAGTGAGCAATCTTTTAAACATTTCGTTCTACATTGGCTAGAACTCACTAATTCTCAACTCCAATCGATTTACTGAACAAAGAGAGCAGCCAGATCATTTACTGAAATAGTCTTTCTCTTTCCGATTAATATCTTGATACTGTGTTTTACAGTCTGCTTTACATCGTCAGAACTGTTAATAAGAGTATTCAAGTCTTCTCTTGGTCCTCGAACGGATATGGTTCACCATATATACAATTCAGCCAAATGTTATATTTTAAATGTCAGTACGTTGCTACTTAATCAGTAAGCTAATTTATAATGTAATGCCTGATATTGCCAAGAAAAGTACAAATGACTTTTGACTCACTAAATGTATTTAGATTTATTAGTTTATTAGTTTTTATTAGTTTTCTTTCAAAATTCCACGAAATACATATTTCGCCAAGTGGAATCCATTATAATTTACCTGTGATGTACCGAACACAGTCTTGGGTTTAGTTTCATTTCAAGGCATCGTTGCAATCAGATGCTACCCATCTGATTGAGTACTTGTACGCCTCCGATTCTCCTACCTTAATTAACAAACTTAAATTTATACAGGTAGTTACACAGTAGGCACACGGACTTCACCTTTACATATTTTCGTGTGTCATCTATAACTGTCAACACCAGTAAACCAAACATGGCACTTTCGCAGTCAAATTTCATATGAGAAGGATTCTTCATGCATTTACCCCTCTCATGTCTTCGAGCATCATGGGTAAAAGCAATCGTCTTTCCGCAGTAGCTGCAAGTATGCCTGTGAAAGTTTTCTAGTTTTTAAATTGAAAATGAAATTTCTCTAAGAGGATTAAAAATAACTTAACGTTTTAAGGTACAGTAAGTAGTCGAATGCACTTAAAAAAATATGAATAACAGGAACGAGGTAACTATTTGTAAGGTATAGAATGAATTTTAATATACCAACCGTGTTAGATTACTTACACAAGTTAATTTATTATATATTTTTATATATATTTAAATTGAAGTACACACGAAGTCTGCCGGATTGGAAAAATATCAACGTGGATATAATATGTGTGATATTTAACGACTCAATTCATAAATTTTGGCAGAGAAATTGTCTGTTTCTTGCTGTAAGGACAAAATCGCAGCGTATTGCCTGGAGGGGTTTAAAAAAAAAGAATAGAAATTTGAAACTGGAATGGTTACACCCTTAATTCGAAACGATCTCCTCCTTAATTCTATTTACAGATGTTATTGCTGTGCCAACCTGCACTGTTATATCACATCATGTTTACGTAAATATTCTTCAAACATGATGTTCATAGCTCACAATATGTCTCAAGGCACTCATAAGGTAAAGCCTATGTTTCACTTAACCGCGATCAGTCCCCGAACATATCGAAGCTCACAGCTCTTTCGTGCAATTTGCCTATCAGAAAAAAAAAAGTAGTTATCATACATTTGAAATATTTGAAAGTTTTTCAAATATCTATAACCTCACCTTACCACCATTCATTTAAGTTACGATACCTTTAACGAGAGAAACTCTACTCTCTGGTAGCAAATAATAAAGTTGGCCTATACACTTTTTTAATTACTACTTTTAAAACTTTGATACGTATTATTTCTATAAGTAATTAAACGTAATTCACTTTTTACTATTGCTACGATCGACTAGACATGCGAGAAACCAACCCTGTTAAAAAAATAAAAACATTTGTATAAAAATTTCATGCATGCAACACATCTAAATGGGACGAGCAAAGCGAGTCCAAATACCAGGTTGCAATTGTTTGTATTTTGTTACACCTTTTATAAAAATAACTACTAAATCTCTAGGTTGGAATTTTTTGACAGTATTATATTTAAAGGTGTATAAGTATCTATGATTATTATCACATAAAAATTTGAATTACATAACAAAATGATATTTTTTTCTAATATTAGATTATGTGATAAATAAAAAATTTACCTCAGAATTTATTTTGGCCTGAAATGAATACAAAACCTACTAATTTACCTATTCGTATGCGAAATGGATACTATATATATATATATATATATATAAATCACGTGTCACAATGTTTGTCCTCAATGGACTCCTAAACCACTTAACCGATTATAATAAAATTCGCACACCATGTGCAGTTCGATCCAACTTGAGAGATAGGATAGTTTAAATCTCAAATTATAGTCGCAATTTTAATTTATTGCTATTTATTTGTCTGTTATTATTTGACAGTCACAATTATCTGTTAACTCCAAATGATTCTAACAGATGTCGATACCTTTCGACTGGGTTGAGTAAGTAATCAATAGATGGCGCTGCTATGGTAAATCTACGAACGTGTCATATAAGCTACATTTTAACAGCATAATTACCACGTGTTGTTGACGCTATAAAATTAATTAAATTTCTTATGTAGTGAACGAAATACCGTATAATTCAATTATTTCCACTTTTTAAATTTTTGGTGTTAGCATGTTACTTAGACTGAAGTGTAAATTGAATTCATATTATAATGAAGATAATACAGTGAAATTAATCCTGCTTTTTACTTATTTGTGCTTCATTGATCAAAACTTTATAATTTAATTTGAATATATGTATGTAAGTATTATCACATAATTATAAAATTTAATTAAAATGTCAATGCAAAAATGATACACAATTTCCTACACTTTTTCAATAGTTGTACAAATATTTTTTTTATTGTTTTTATTTAACCTCTATTAAAAAATATTTAGCACTTATTATTTCAATGTGCTATGATAACAAGTTTTTCAGATTTTTTTTCTTATATTTAAAAGATTAAATTAGTATTTCAATTCTTATTGAAATTATTATTTAAACTCTATAATATAAATATGTACATGTCAGTATTATCACATAATTATAAAAGTTAATTAAAATGATTTTCAATTTTTTTTTCAAATATTTAAACGATTAATTTATTATTTTCAGTCAAATGCCATGGAAAAAATCTAACCTCAACAACGCGAGCACCAGAGAGGCACGATGCAAACGTATTAAAAGAGCCCATCGGTTATATGTATGTAAGTATTATCACATAATTATAAAATTTAATTAAAATGTTAATGCAAAAATGACACAATTTCCTACACTTTTTCAATAGTTGTACAAATATTTTTTTATTGTTTTTATTTAACCTCTATTAAAAAATATTTAGCACGTTTAACTCCAAATGATTCTAACAGATGTCGATACCTTTCGACTGGGTTGAGTAAGTAATCAATAGATGGCGCTGCTATGGTATATCTACGAACGTGTCATATAAGCTACATTTTAACAGCATAATTACCACGTGTTGTTGACGCTATAAAATTAATTAAATTTCTTATGTAGTGAACGAAATACCGTATAATTCAATTATTTCCACTTTTTAAATTTTTGGTGTTAGCATGTTACTTAGACTGAAGTGTAAATTGAATTCATATTATAATGATGATAATACAGTGAAATTAATCCTGTTTTTTACTTATTTGTGCTTCATTGATCAAAACTTTATAATTTAATTTGAATATATGTATGTAAGTATTATCACATAATTATAAAATTTAATTAAAATGTCAATGCAAAAAGATACACACTTTCCTACACTTTTTCAATAGTTGTACAAATATTTTTTTTTATTGTTTTTATTTAACCTCTATTAAAAAATATTTAGCACTTATTATTTCAATGTGCTATGATAACAAGTTTTTCAGATTTTTTTTCTTATATTTAAACGATTAAATTAGTATTTCAATTCTTATTGAAATTATTATTTAAACTCTATAATTTAAATATGTACATGTCAGTATTATCACATAATTATAAAAGTTAATTAGAATGATTTTCAATTTTTTTTTCAAATATTTAACCAATGATTTATTATTTTCAGTCAAATGCCATGGAAAAAATCTAACCTCAACAACGCGAGCACCAGAGAGGCACGACGCAAACGTATTAAAAGAGCCCATCAGTTGGCAGAACAAATTGAATCAAGAAATCCAGCTCAAAGAATCAGGACAGCAGAAGGTCATGCACAAGAATCTCAAGAACAGTGTAACGAACGTCTTCAAGAGAATATCATAAGAACAAGAGCAGCAGGAGAACGAGACAAAGCCACAGTAGGAGCACAGGAACAATAATTTCAATTTATACATGTAAGTAATATCACATAGTTTTAGAAAAGTTAATTAATATATCAATGAGAAAATGGCACAAAGCTCCCCACACTTTTTCAATAATTGTACTAAAATTTTTATATTATTTTTATTTAACCTCCATTGAAAATTATTTTGCACTTATTATTTCAATGTGCTATGATAACATGTTTTTCAGTTCCTCTTTCTAATATTTAAACGTTTAAATTATTATTTTCAGTCAAATGCCACCGAAAAAATCTAACCTCAACAACGCGAGCAGCAAAGGGTCACGACGCAAACGTGTTGAAAGAGCTCAGCAATTACCAGAACAAATCGACACAAGAAATGCAGCTCAAAGAATCAGGACTGCAGAAAGTCGTGCACAAGAATCTCAAAAACAGCGTGACGAACGTCTGCAACAGAATATTACGAGAACAAGAGCGGCACGAAAACGAAACATAGCTACAGTACGAGTACTAGATCGACAAAGGCAACGGATCAGCCGCTCATTAACACGTGCATCATTCGTTCGGCTTGCCTTTGAATATGCACCAGATATTAACTACTCAGCGCATTCAAAAATTGCTATCGGTGGAATGGATAAAGTATGTCAATATTGTCAGGCATTGAAATTTCGGAATGAAGCAGCCGGCATGTGCTGCGCATCAGGAAAAGTTGTGCTGTCACCTCTACCCGCTCCGCCGGAGCCTTTATTATCCCTTCTTACTGACAATTCAGATGATTCCAAATTATTTTTGCGTAAGATACGCAAATTTAATACTTGCTTCCAAATGACGTCATTTGGGGCAACTAAAATTTGCGATCGTGCATCCGATGGACGTAATTTTGAAACTACATTCAAAATTCAAGGCCAGGTGTACCATAAAATCGGATCACTGATGCCAATGCCTGATAACAATCCGAAATTTCTTCAAATTTATTTTATGGGCGATTGTGAAGAGCGCGTGACGACTCGGTGCCTGTATAATTTTATTGAACAAGCAGAGGAAAGAGGAATTGTGATATTATTGGAAAATTTTTTAGAAGATCACAATCAACTAATTCAATTGATCAAAAGAGTTTCGCCACGACTGCAAAATGACAATTATCAAATCGTCATAAAAGCCGACAAAGTACCATTAGGTGAACATGCTGGTAGATTCAACGCTCCAACTGTTGATGAGGTTGCTGTTATCAAAGTTGGTGATCCAGTTGACAAAAGATCTATAAAAATTACACGGCGAGACAACACTGTCAGTACGATTTCGGATCTACACCGTTCATATGACGCACTACAATATCCATTGATATTTTGGCAAGGACAAGATGAATATCACCTTAATATCAAACAGTATGATCCAAATACCGGTAAGTTTGACAATTATCTATTTACTTTCTTACTGTATGTATAGATTTTAATTTCGTATTGCATTTTATTTTTTATTTTTTTAGGTGATTACAGAAATAATAAAGTTAGCTCAATGAACTACTACGCACACCGAATAATGGTTAGACAACATCAAGACAATTATATCCTTCGATATCGTCAGCTGTTCCATCAATACATTGTTGATATGTATGCTAAGGTCGAAAGCGAACGCTTGCGATTCCTTCGATTCAACCAGGCAAAACTACGATCGGAAGAATATATTCACTTACGAGATGCTGTTGCTGGAAACATCGATGGAAATTTAAATCCCAATGACATCGGTAATGCTTTCATTTTACCTTCAAGCTACATCGGCAGTCCACGGAACATGCAGGAATACATACAAGATGCGATGACTTACGTACGTCATTACGGCCGACCGGATTTATTTATTACATTCACATGTAATCCGAATTGGGAAGAGATACAAACTTTACTATTGCCAGGACAACAAGCCATTCATCGTCATGATTTAACTGCACGTGTGTTTAAACAAAAATTGAAATCCTTAATTGATTTTATTGTTAAATATTAAATTTTTGG
The DNA here is from genome assembly GCF_032445375.1 of Bacillus rossius redtenbacheri. Lineage (NCBI taxonomy): Eukaryota > Metazoa > Arthropoda > Insecta > Phasmatodea > Bacillidae > Bacillus > Bacillus rossius. Next base: position 27,560,718 of record NC_086336.1, on the reverse strand, counting down.
TATCACACGTTGTTGGCTGTATACGATAGAGTGGCAAAAGCGAGGTTTGCCTCATGCCCACATTTTGGTTTGGCTTAAAGATAGAATCCGTCCTGAAGAAATCGATCAAATAATTTCAGCCGAAATTCCAGACCCATTAATTGATCAAGAATTATTTGATATTGTCACCAAACACATGATCCATGGGCCATGCGGTGCTTTCAACATGACGTCACCGTGCATGGAAAATGGAAAATGTAAAAAAAACTTCCCAAAGCCGCATACGAATGACACGATCACGGATATTGATGGTTATCCAATGTATCGCCGCAGAAGTACTGAGAATGGTGGCCACACATTTACAATGCGACTGCCGAACTTTCCAAATCAAGTTGAGTTTGATAATCAGTGGGTGGTACCATACTCACCACTACTTTCAAAAACTTACAAAGCTTATATCAATGTTGAGCTTTGTAGTTCTGTTAAATCAATTAAGTATATTTGTAAATATGTAAACAAAGGCAGTGATTTGGCCATATTTGAAGTACAAAACATAAAAAATAAAAATGACGAAATAGCACGATACCAAATGGGCAGATACATTAGCAGCAATGAAGCTATTTGGCATATTCTCAGCTTTCCCATCCACGAAAGAGATCCTGCTGTCCAACATCTGGCAATACATCTTGAAAACGGTCAACGTGTATACTTCACTGAAGAAAATGTTCTCCAAAGAGCGTTCGAAGCTCCGAAAACGACTCTAACTGAATTTTTTACATTGTGTCAAAAACCTGATGTTTTTGGCCAATTCGCGAAGACATTGGTGTATGGTGATGTTCCACGTTATTTCACATGGAACAAATCCAGTAAAAAATGGGAGCCACGGAAACAAGGAAAACCACATCCTTCCATTACAGGCATATTCAAAGCTAACACATTGGGGAGACTTTACACGGTACATCCAAAGCAACGTGAGTGCTTCTATTTACGTTTGTTATTGGTGAATGTTCCCGGACCAACGTCTTTTGAATTTTTACGAACAGTTAATGGTCGAGTATTCAATACATACCAGGATGCATGTCGTGAACTGCAATTGCTAGAAGACGATAACCATTGGGACTTAACGCTTGCTGATGCTGCGTTGACATCAACACCGAATAACATTCGTCAGTTGTTTGCAATTATTTTGACGACATGTTATCCCTCGCAAGCACAAACTTTGTGGGGAAAATATAAAAATTGTATGACAGAAGACATCTTGCACCGAATATGACAAACAAATCAATGCCAAAACATAGATTATACACCAGAGATGTACAATGAATCATTGGTCTTGATCGAGGATTTATGTGTTCTTATTTCAAATTTACCACTTAATCATTATGGTATGCCATCACCTAATCGTCCAGCCACCGACTTAGTCAATACCGATTTACAACGAGAAAATCAATATGAACATGGAAGTTTAGCAACAATTATCATGAACAGTGAACCATTACTGACAGCAGAACAAAAAATTATTTATGATCGGATTATGCTGGCTGTTGCTGCTGAACAAGGCGGTTTTTTTTTTCTTGGATGCACCCGGTGGAACCGGTAAGACATTTTTAATATCGTTGATTCTTGCCAAAATACGGTCGCAACAAAAAATCGCATTAGCAGTAGCATCGTCAGGCATTGCGGCTACTTTACTGGATGGTGGGCGAACAGCACATTCAACATTCAAGTTGCCATTGGACGTTCATAATAAACCAGATGCAATGTGTAACATCAAAAAGAATAGTGGAATAGCTGCAGTGTTGCGGAAGAGTTCTATAATAATTTGGGATGAGTGCACAATGACACACAAATATTCACTTGAAGCATTAAACAGAACTATGCAAGATTTAAACAGCAATAATAAACTTTTCGGTGGTGCTATCTTACTTTTGTCTGGTGACTTCCGGCAGACCTTACCGGTTATACCTCGCTCTACTTTCGCGGATGAGATTAATGCATGTTTGAAACAATCATTCTTATGGCGAAGTGTTGAAACACTTCGATTGACCATAAATATGCGAGTACAATTGCAAAATGATCCATCAGCACAAATATTTTCCGAACAACTACTAGATATTGGGAATGGTAAAATAGAACTGCAACCAAATACGCAATACATTAAACTACCAGACAATTTTTGCACTGTTGTTCAGGATAAAAATGAATTGATTCAGAGTATTTTCCCGGATATACAGAATAATTATTTGAATCATGAATGGCTTAGTCAACGGGCGATTTTGGCAGCCAAAAACGTTGATGTTGACGAAATTAACTTCCAGATACAATAGTTGTTACCAGGCGATCTGATGTCTTTTAAATCAATCGATACTGTTGTTGATGAAAATGAAAGTGTAAATTTTCCGATAGAATTTTTAAATTCATTAGATATCCCTGGAATGCCACCACATAATCTTCGATTAAAGATTGGTTCCCCTATTATTCTCCTCCGTAATTTGAATCCACCTCAATTATGTAACGGTACGCGTTTGGTCATTAAAAATATCACCGGAAACATTCTTGAAGCAACCATTTTGGCTGGGAAGTTTAAAGGAAAAGTGGTCCTGCTGCCACGTATTCCGATGATACCATCAGATTCTACCATACCCTTCAAAAGGCTACAGTTTCCAATTCGTTTAGCTTTCGCCATGTCTATAAATAAATCTCAAGGTCAAACAATGTCCATTTGTGGTTTAGATTTGGAAAATCCATGTTTTTCTCATGGGCAACTATATGTTGCGTGTTCACGTGTTGGGAAACCGTCGAATCTATTTGTGTTAGCTAAAGACAGGTTAACCAAAAACATTGTGCACCGATTGGTGTTAAATTAAATTGAAATTAAATGTATTTATAATTCAAAAAATTAGATATTAATGTTTAAAAGTTTAAGACTGTCTGCCTTGCCTACCTCATTCATGAGTTTAAGCGTCACATGTTATTTACTGTATTATACTGTAATATACTTATATTTGTTATAAAATTAAATGGAAATATTAAATCTGATAAATTTTTATTTTGTACCTATTGATTTCTGCTTAATATCAAGTGTAAGAACATTTTAATTAATTGTGTTCAACGTACTTCCCCTTTAAATCTCAATCCAGTGAATTTGTATACCAACATCAACATTTTCGTCTTTGTTCGTAAATAATTTCATTGTACTAAAGGGTTATAGTAGTAGAAAGTCAAATAAGGAGATCACCATATTACACATTCTCTTATTGTTCCTCTTAGATTGTTTACTATAATGTAATATAACAAAAACTTTAGCCACAGCAACGCGTGGCCGGGTCAGCTAGTATATATATATATATATTTTTCTAGAGAATTTTTTACTTTATTTCCTTGTGGAAGCGGTAACCTTATGATGCTAGAATACATAAAATTATCAAAAGTTATTAATTTAAATTTGTTTGTTATATGAATATGGCTAAATATTTGCTAAATATTATTGGATATAAAGTTGTAACTAAATGCAAACAGTTGCTAAGTGGTATTAGGTCGTACAATGGTTTAAAAGTATTAAAAAATCCCACATATTAGAATGTCAAAAATAAGAAGAAAGCAGAATTAAATTTCCGTACTTAATATAATTTAGATTTAAACATAATATTTATTATGTAATATATTGTATAATTAATTCCTAAATATATAAGTAGTATACATTAATATACATCCGAAACCATGGAGTCGGAGTGTGGTGCCGGTGCTAATGTCGGTCATCTTGATTTGTGATGTCACAGCGGCCATCTTAGGTGACCCTAACTTTTGACTTTCAAAATTTGCCAAAATTTGCCAAAAATTACTAATCATTTCGCCAAAATTTCTCAAAAAATAAAAAAAAATAAAACATTTCCCTATTTCGAGGGGAAAATTTCCTGTTTTGTCCTCAAAAAATTCAACGACTTAAAAATTCCCAAAAATGGCTTTAATTCCCCGGCTTCAAGCCGTCATTACCTTGAAAATTAGGATGTCACGCCCGAAATTTTTGTTACAACCTCCATCTTGAAAATACGTATATTATAAGCTAGAAAATCGAGGAAAAAATTATAATTTAAAAATAATTATTAAAAATTAAAAGGAAAACATTTCATCATCTTCAAATATAACGTCATGATCCCGCTATATTGAAAATCCGTAATCAAATATCAGTAAAGTTTGAAAAAAAATTAAAAATATATGAAAAATTTATTTAATCAAATTTTAATAGAATTTTAACTAAAAGACTTACGTCATGGAGTCTTCAGTTAGAACCTGGTGAGGAAAAAATAAAAATTACGTCATATCTTTTTCTCCACGGAAGCCACAGACAGACTGACCTGCTACCACTAATGCCATAGGATATATATACTTGGCTAGTATTACATCACGTCCACCATCTTGTGTTTGTCTACTTGAGTACACTGCCAGCAGAATATTTTAATTTTTACCCGATAGATTGCCGTAATTATTTATTGCCTGGACGCCTGCAATTATGATATTTTGTCGCCATCTTGGAAATCGATATTTATTTAACTAGAAATTCGAGAAAAGTTACAAAATACATCCAAAAAATCACCCATTAAATTACTGATTGATTTTATCGATTACAATGTTTGGTTTGATTCTTTCTCTATTAAAACATTTCTAGGTAAAAGACTCTTATTTAATAAAATATTATGGTAAAAAGTTCTAAAATTGGCCTAAATTCCTCTACTACCAGTCTTCAGTAAGCTGATGATGACAAATTCACAACCATCTTGAAAATTCTTAATAATTAAACCAGAAATTTGGGAAATATTCCAAAACTCTTAAAATAATTAATTATTAAATAATCATTGTCTTAATTGATATTCATTCTTGGTAGGATATACTATCAGTGATAAGAGTACCTAAAATTTAAAATAATTTTTAAATTACTTTTCCTATTAACTTTGTGTAGTTTAATAATCATTCTCTCTACAAAAAACGACTTTCAATAAGATATCTTTCCGATGAAAGAAATGCGTTGTCGCTCTGCCTACCATCTTTATATATATATTTCTTGTGTGCGTGTGTATGTCACTGAACTCCTCCTAGACGGCTGGACCGATTTTGATGAAATTTTTTGTGTGAGTTCACGGGGATTCGAGGATGGTTTAGATTCACAATTTGATATTTTATCTCGATTCTGAGTTAAGAAAAAACTAAAAAATGTAATGTGTGTCATAGACATAAAAACTGTTAGTGTCATTCCTCTATGTCTGCCAAGCAATAGCTTTCAAGCCATTACGTTACGTTATGCGATTGTAAGGAACTAAGTAGAGAGTAAGAAAAAAAAGCTCTTGACAGTTTGTAGTGTTGCCATTTTTGTTTCAATTTTCAATACCGTTTTTGTATATAACAATTTAAATTGCAGAAAAAAATCATGTTTCATAGACACATAAATAGTGAGTGTGTCATTTCTCTATGTCCACGAGGTCTCGCCGCGTTATTTTCTCCTTGGGGTGAACCCGTCCGCTTGATTAAATAAACAGGTTTTATCGTTGAATGATTTCATAATATATTTCATGAAAATCTGCTCTCATAAAAAAGTTAGTTTTATAGACATTTAATATGTGTCCTCTCTCTCTCTCTCTCTCTCTCTCTCTCTCTCTCTCTCTCTCTCTCTCTCTCTCTAAAGATCATTCTATGAATCGTTACAAATTTATTTCCTTTATTTTTTTAGTTTTATTTGATACAATATGATTTCACTAAAAATCAATTTCTACCCCTTCCTATTTTCATTTCCACATTACGAAGTTTCACTTCTTCCACGCGGAGACACTCCACGCAATATTTTTTCATGCAATTAAAAACTATTTTTTAATGATGCCAAAGAAGTATAACTTCACATGCGCGTACCTAAGTACACGCACCCATTTTTTAAAATTTAATTTCTTCTATATATATTTATCCTCCCTACCTAGGACACTCATAATTCTTTTAAATTTCACGTGTATGTTTTCAATGTCATTCGAGTTGTACAATTATTTTTTTGTCAAATTGGTCATTATTTCTACTTTGTTTCATTTTGGAAACATACGTATTTTAGGTATTATGACAAATAAAAAAAATTAGTTTCACTAACATTCTTAGGTTTTTATTGTGTGGATAGTTTCAAGTTTAATATTATGTAGGTACATAAATTCTTAAACTTATAAATTTCTTCGAAATTTATTCATAGGTAGGTAGGGCCTACAAATATTTTCTATTTGTCAATATTGTTATTTTTTTTACATTACCTACTTATTTGCAAGGAGTTTGGTTTAGTGTTTATAATTTATCTGCTGAGCGGGCTGCTGAGACCGAAGACCAGAAATATTTATCAATTATGTAATATATTGTTGAAAAATTTGAATTTAACTATTTCAGGAAAGTTGATTTTTTTATTAATTAGAATAGTTACGTGTAATTGCCATCTTCCTTTATTTCATATTAAACATTATGTTTGGTTGAGTGTGAGATAATTTTATTTATGTATGTTTTAATTTCATTTAATTTCTTATATATATATTCTTACCTACCTACTTCTATTAAATTTCAGGCGGATGTTAACATTGTCATTCCAGTTGTATAATATTTTTGTCAAATTAGTTGTTATTTATACTTTTTGTTTCATTTTGGACTATGTTTTTTTATACTTAATTCAAAGATTTGTGGTGTGTACAGGGAGTGATGTCTCTATTAATTTCTATACTCCTTTGGATAAGCGGAATATTGCCACCACAGTTTTACATATAAAGAAATCCTACAAATGTTTTAAACATTATGACAAATAAATATAGTTTCACAAACATCCTTAGTTTTTTTTTTGGTTTGTATAGTTTGAAGTTTAATATTATGTATGTACGTAAATTCTTAAACATAGAGTTATTTATTAATTTATTTAGATAATTATTAATAGGTAGGTAATAAGCTTTCTATTTGTCAATATTGTTATTATGGTAGATAGGAGTACAGTAAATGCCTACATTCTTATATTCCTTTATATCTCTTTCGATTTGGAGTGTTTCCGAGCCATTCGGGGTCCTCAACGTTAAAACCCCCCCCCCCCCCCCCAGGTGGTTAAAGCCCCAAAATTTCAAAAGTTTAAAAAATTTGAAAAATCTCTTTCGATTTTAAGTGTTTTCGAGCCATTCAGGGTCCTCGAACCCCCCGCCGCCCTCTGGGAACATAGCCCCAAAATTTCGACAATTTCAGGAATTTCAAATATATATTCTTTCGAGATGGAGTGTTCCAAACCATTCGAGGTCCTGAACATCCACTTTCCGCAAAAGTGAAAGCCCCAAAATTTCGAAATATAAGAATATATATTAATTGGATGCTGGCATGTATGTCGTTGATAAACTCTTACACCGTTTAACCGATCGCCATGAAAGTTGGCACATCGAAGTGTTTTTATCATGGAGAAGGTTTTCATGCTAACAATTTTTTTTTGTAACTCGTCGTTAGATGGCGCTGTAGCGCATCAACATCTAAACCTTTCAACCGATCGCCATGGGTAAACAGAAAACCATAGGTCGCAGATACACAAGCAGTAATTATGTGTCATTTCTTAATGTCCACCACACTGGACATATCGCTATCCATTTTGCTGTAACTCACGGACAATATATCACCCGGTGTTCAGCCAGGCAAAGCCGGGTACTGCAGCTAGTAGAAGAATATTTTTTGGTACTTGGAATACCTTGAAAACAGGTCTTGTACAATGATAGGCGTATTAACCGAGCATTTTTGAACCAAGAGTTATTTTTCAATTATAATCAAAAAAGATTTTTAAGCAGGACATGTCCATTAGCAGGAATTTATACTAGACATCTCCAAACCACGAGATCAATTATGACATGAGTACATACATAACGATCCACAATAAACCAAGGTAGCACAATCAAAGAGAAGGAAGCACAATCGGAAGCACATTCGACAAAGAGGAAGAAAATTTAAAAAAAGGAAGAAAGAGCCGAAGCTATTTATACAAAAATGAAGCACAGTTAACGAAAAGGGAGCATAATATGAAGCAGAATAGGAAGCACAATCAACGAAAAGGAATCACAATAAAAAAGGAAGCACGTTTGGAAAAACAATCAACGAGAAGGAACTACAATTTAAATGGAAGCACAATCAACGAAAAGGAAGCACATTTGGAAGCTCAATCAAAAAAGGAATTCTGAAGACGATGTAGAAGATTCTCATGACAACGATTTCGAATTCTTACAGTAATCTGGGTGAAAATACTTATTTCTACGGTGATGGTGACAGTGACTCCGAAGCTGGTGACAAAACCCAAGACTGTGATGAAGCACCTAAAGCTGGCAAGATCGAAAGCTGTGATGAAGTCCTGAGACCGAAACGATAAAAACGGCGTGATGAGGTAAATTATTCTAATCAAGCATTCGATGAACACTGGGACGTTATTGATCTTAAAAATGTTAATAAAATACATTTCAGGATGATGAAAATAGCAGAATAGACTGATTATATGTCATGGGAAGATATTAACATAATGTTTGGTCCCCTGAGACTGTTGGTGTCATCTGTTTGTGGCTGGCAGGGCCACATTTTTACATGTAATTTATTTTTGTTGCTGGTCTCTAGTTTTACATGGTTTTTTATTTCACGTATTTATACGCCTTTTTTAATTAATGTTAATTTATCTGTAAATTTTTTTTAATTATATTTGTTTCTGTTAATTAGTAATACGCCGTTTGGTAGCTATCGATTATGAGTTTAAGAACATCGATTGTGTTTCACGTAAATACCACTTGGCGAGCGCCCGGCGGTTGGCTGATGACGTCAGACATTCGGCTTGCCGGGAGTGAAAATCAGCTGGGGCCGCGTGGAGTGTGTGGCGAGCGACCGTCGAGGAGAGAGCCATGTGATGGCGCGGACTGGTGTGCCGGACGGCAACGGGCGACGAAGAGTATGGGGGTGGAGGCTTCACGCTGGGTGACAGGGCAATGGTTTGCCCTGTGATACTGAACTTATCAAGGTAAAGAGAGGCCGCAATTTTGATTTTTACCCTCGTGGTGCTGCACTGGTTTTTGGCAAACCTAGTGAACTGTGTATTTTCCCATACTAAATTTTATTTGGACGGAACTTTTATTAGCCTGTTTGGTGAAGAGGCCCATTCGTTTCACACGTTGTTCCAGTGTGGGATTTTTTAAATTGGTCGCCCGTTTGCCTGTAGTTGTAATAAAAGTATAAGTTTGGAAGAAACGAACATTTTGCAATTTGTTTTTGAGACTTTGTCTTCGTAATTTGCATACTTAAAGTTGGCTTTAGCTAATATAATCAGCTTGTGCAGTATTATTAAAAGTATGCGATCTGTATTGGACTACATGCGCAGCCTGATGTTGGTTGGTGCGGCCATTCTACGTTTTTATGAAATCATTGGCAAGTTAATAAAGAAGTAAGACTTTGTTTGAAGTAGATGATAAATACTTCTGTGGTAACATGGTTAGAGTTTTTGCTACATTTCCCTTAAAAATAATATATTTTTTTTTTTTGATCATTGTTCACGCCTTTGTGAATTCGAACCTATGGCCCGGCGTGGCATTAGACTCTGGAGTTGGTGAGGAAGGTCAGGAAGCCAGCGCACGCCTAGGATATTAACTTTGTTTTCTTGGCAAGTCTTTAGCAACGAACATCAGAAGAAAGACTAAAATGTTGATTGAGAGTTTAAAAACTTTATTTAAATACATTTTTTGTACTTCAGTTTTATTATTGTAGAATTTTTATATATTTGTATTGATTGTCTTGTTTGATTTTTGGTATTAGGGCAGTCAGTAAAGTTTGATATTTTATAGTGGCCACGCCTCACGCCCTTATATATTTTTATACTTGTTGTTATCAGTATTTATATTTTTATGATGTTTTAAAGGTTATTGTTAGTATCGCAAATGGGGATAAGATGCTGCCATTATTAACGTCAGCTTTTGTAACTAAGCTTGTATGGTTATGTATAGTAAATACTATTTTTGCAAATTTCTATTTTTTAATAACATACGTCCAAAGTCTTGCCTCTTGTTTGTTTAATGGTTACTCTGCTATTATATCCTTTGAAGTTTTTGGCCTGACCCCTGGGCAGTGGTGTGGGGAATTTATATTGTTTAGCTTTTTATGCCTGGTTTTAATATTTATTTTTTCTCTTCGCGCCCAGAGTGAGTCGGGGACGCAACCCCTCTTCCAATTAAGGAGGAAGAAGGGTTACATGTTCATGGATGAAACTACTCGTACATCGACCTAGTATCCTCCATACTTAAGAAAACGAGGAAAACTAGCTACATACAATTATCACTTGTTTAACTTTGCATGTGTATAATATCAAAAAATTATTCAATTATTTAGATTTCAAAGATTTAGTGTTATACTAGATAATGCCCGGCATGCGTTGCAATGCCTCAATCAATTTTTTTTTGTAATTTTTTAAACGTATACTAAGCATCTCTCTTTATCTCTCTAATTCTCTATCTTTCTATGTATATCTCTATAACTCTCTCTATCTTTCTATTTATATCTCTATCTCTCAATATATCTTTCTAGCGGACCCGACAGACATTGTCCTGCCCAAATGTACTTTTTGTGAGATATGGATATGGCGGTAAGTATTTTTTCGCTGGACATTTTGTATCTTCTCATTATACATACCCCTCCTCTTGGGCACGCCACTGCCGTTACCAAAAACCTTTCCCATGGTTATGCAGAAGGCAACAACAATGCAAAAGCCTGTTGCCATGGAGGCTAATTATCAACAATGCTTCGTTTTTTTTTTGCTTTTAAAACGTGTATTTTTAGTTTTTCTTAACTCAGAATCGAGATAAAATATCCAATTGTGAATCTAAACCATCCTCGAATCCCCGTGAACTCACACACAAAATTTCATCAAAATCGCGTACAAACAGACAGAGAGAAAAAGTACTGTTTTATTATAGTAAGATAGATAGATTATTCTTACATGTTCGCATCCATGCAGTATATGAAAAATCAGCATGCATAGCCCCACACCTATAACTATACGTATCTGCTGCCCACGACTTTTTCCGCATGGCATTTTGTATTATCTTGCACCATTTAGAAATTTAAACATTATAACATAACAGTTGATACAGTTGTAGTAGTTTTCTTATGTTCACAAATGATAATTTTTCTCACCTCTATTTCAGTCTTTGCAATAAAAATATGTTACTACCTAAATTTTGAGTAAATATGTTTCTACTTTCAAATGTAATGACGGGAAGACACTTCATAAAATGTCTTTGTCAACCACATTTACTATTTTTCCGTCTCGAGCTAGAATGTAAAGATTGTCTGCATTACTGACCCGCGAGCAAGCTACATACATTTCAGAGAGAGAGAGAGTGAGAGAAAGAAACCTATTGAATGTCTATCTAACTAATTTTTTTATGAGAGCATTTTTTCATTAAATAAATCATGAAATCATTCAACGATAAAAGCTGTTTATTTAATCAAGCGGACGGGTTCGCTCCAAGGAGAAAATTGACGCGGCGAGACCTCGTGGAGATAGAGAAATGACACACACTCACTATTTGTGTGGCTATGAAACATGATTTTTTTCTGCAATTTAAATTGTAATATACAAAAAGGGTATTGAAAATTGAAACAAATATGGCGACACTATAAACTGTCAGGATCTTTATTTTTTTCTTACTCTCTACTTAGTTCCTTACAATAGCAAAACTTAATGGCTTCTAATAATGCGTTGCAATTTTTGCTTTTAAAGCGTGTTTTTTTTAGTTTTTATTAACTCAGAATCGAGATAAAATATCCAATTGTGAATCCAAACCATCCTCACTATTTGTGTGGCTATGAAACATGATTTTTTTTCTGCAATTTAAATTGTAATATACAAAAAGGGTATTGAAAATTGAAACAAATATGGCGACGCTATAAACTGTCAGGATCTTTATTTTTTTCTTACTCTCTACTTATTTCCTTACAATAGCAAAACTTAATGGCTTCTAATAATACGTTGCAATTTTTGCTTTTAAAGCGTGTTTTTTTTTTTTAGTTTTTCTTAACACAGAATCGAGATAAAATATCCAATTGTGAATCTAAACCATCCTCGAATCCCCGTGAACTCACACACAAAATTTCATCAAAATCGGTCCAGCCGTCTAGGAGGAGTTCAGTGACATACACACGCACACAAGAAATATATATATATAAAGATTTATTGTGTTCTGGTCTCTAACTAAGAACGTGTTCTCATAATACAGCTTCCATTATATGCCTTTCATATATGCGTCGTTTTCCTTGTTTGTGCTTTCGATTGCGCTTCCTTATTTATTGAGCTACCTTCTAGTTGATTGTTCTTGAAAATGTGATACATTTTTTATTGTGCTTCATATCCATTTATTGTGCTTCCTTTTCGTTGATTGTGCTTCCAAATGTGTTTCCTTTAGATGTCCATTCTTTTTGTTGATTTTACTTCTAATTGTGCTTCCAATTGAGCTTTATTTTTGTTTAATATGCTTCCTCTTTGTCAAATGTGCTTCCGATTGTACTTTTTTATTGTGGTTCCGATTGTGCATCATTATCGTTGATAGTGCTTCCTTTTCATTGGTTGTTCTTCCTATTGTGATTCCTTTACGTTGATTGCGATTCCCCTTTCTTCGAATGTGTTTCCGATTGTGCTTCGTTTTATGATTGTGCTTCCTCTTTTTGACTGTTCTTCCGTTTGTGCTTCCTTCTCGTTTACTTTTTCCGATTGTGCTTTGAAATGTGCTTTATTTTCATTGATTGTGGATTGTTAAATCTGTACTCAGGATATGATTGGTCTCTTGTTACCGAGATGTCTAGTCTCAACCCCTGACACCGTACATGGCTATTTAAAAAATGTTTTTCGAGTAACATCGAATAATAAAACTTTGTTTATACACGCCTAGCATTGTACAAGACCTGGTTGCAAGATATTCTATGTATCGAAATTTAGACTTCCATGGTAGGCATAGCGGCAACGTATTTATTTCGTTTGACAGGTATCTTGTTTAGAGTCTTTTGCGTAGAGAGAATGATTAATATACTTTACCACGACAATGGGAAAAAAAATTTAAAATTAATTTCAAGTTTTATTTACTCTTATCAATGACTGTTAATCGAACCAAGGAGGGAATCAAACGTGATAATCGTTATTTTAATGATTAGTTTTTTTATGATTTTTGTAATAATTCCTGAATTTCTAGGTTAATTATTATGAATTTTCAAAATGGTGGTCAATATGTCATCATCAACTTTATGGAGACTGGTAGTAGATCAATTTAATCCTCTTTTAGGACTTTAAAATATAAATTAAATTAAATAAAAGTTTTTTTACTTAGAAAAACCCTTTTTAGGTTCAAATAATAATAGAACAAAGCGCTGTAATTAATCGAATCAATAAACAAATTGATGAGTGATTTTCTGATGAATTTTGTACTTTTATCCGATTTTATAGCCTAATAAATACACATTTACAAGAGGACGAATAAATGCCAAGATGGCAGGTGGCCTGGCAAAAAAAGAATACCGCACTCTATCGGGTGAAAATTTAACTATTATGCTGGGAGTGAACTCTAGAAGACGGAAACAGAATGGCAGACGCGATGTCATATTAGCCAGTGATATATATACTTTGGCATTTGTGTAGGGAGGTCAGTCTGTCGGTGGCTTCAGTGGAGGAAGAATCTATCTTTATATTTATTTTTTTCACACAAGGTTATAACTGATGACACCATGATATGTGTGCTTTAATTAAAATTTTATAAAAATTTGAGATTATTGAAATTTTTTATAAAGTTTAACATTTTATTAATTTTTCTATTATAATTACGTTTTTTTCAATATGGCGAGGCTTGATGTCATAATCGAAGATGGTGGAATATTTTATTTTAATTATTATTCTTTTTTAATTTAAAAATTTCTCGATTTATATAATGAATATATGGATTTTTATTATGGTGGTTGTAAAAAAAATTGCAACTGTTACGTCATAATTCAAGATGGAGGGCGTGATATCCTAATTGTCAAAATGATGACCTCGGCGGTTTATGGCGGTTTGTCGCCGGAGAATGTAACAATTTTGGGAAATTTTTAAGCAATTGGTATTTGGTATTTTTGAGGACTAAACCGGGAAATTTTCCTCGGAACGGGAATTTTTCCCTCAAAAAAATAATATTGTTAATTTTGTAATTTTAAAATTTTTTTTCCAAAAAAACATTAAATTTTTGGCAAAATTTTGCAATATTTATGGCAAAATTTGGCAAAGTATTGAGTAATTTTTTTGGAATATTTTGGTAATTTTTTAAGTTCATGATAAAGTTCAGTGGTTAAGGTCAAGGTCATCTGCAGATGGTCACCGTGACGTCACAATAAAATATGTTAAACTTTGGCACCATCATAACACTCCAGGGCTCAGATTCCCATACATACTACTATTCATATTTAAAAATATAAATTAAACAAATTTTCTATATTAATAAAAATTAGCTTTTAATATCCCATTTACCATTATTAACTTAATTATCAGCTTAACGTGTCTCTCACAAAGCAATTCTAGCTAGTAAAAATTTTCGGTTACTTTTACAATAGGAAAAAATTCGGAGATGCACGAACGCGAATAATTATTGCTTCTGACACGGGTTCAGTGAATCTAAGGTGCCTCCACTCTTAATAATGGGCACGGACGGAAAGTCCCTAAGCAGAGAGGAGGTAATTAGACACAAGGTCACGCGAAGCGTTTAAGGGCACAGTGCCCCGCAGTCACGTGGGACCTGGGTAACGAATGAATAAATAATAGCACTTGGCCCCGGATTTAATTGCGGAGCAGCGGAGGGCAGCGATTTATCTTACCGCGACCACAAAAAAAAAAGAGCCGTTTCGGCTCTGTCGCGGCGAGCGGGCCTTCATTATGCCTTCGAGTCACGGGAGGGTGTGACGTAATGGCCTGCCGGTCGACGAGAGGCGTTGCAAGCCACGAAACCACGGTCGGCTCCCGGGCAGGGCAAGCCGAGCAATCGCCCAGGGCCTTGCACCTATGTTTTAACTTTCATTTATTGAAGTGAAACTTATTTAGAGGCGATGAGAGTAAAATTTCAAGAAGGAAATTTTATGCAACGTTTTTCGTGAAACATTGTACAAAAACGTTTCTGATGCGAAAACGACAGATAATAGCTACTTGTTTCTAATCATTGCAAAAAATGATGATTCCATATTTTAAGTTTCTTACCAATATTTAAGAGTTTAATGATTGGGTTAGGTTAGGTAAGTGACATTTTAAATATTATAAATATTTTTGTCAACGGTTGGTTAGGTTAGCTACGTTAAAAATATTGTAGACAACGTATAAACGGTTGCTTACATACATTTCATATTTTAGTTACCATAAAGCTATAATAGAAATAAAAGTGTAAGTATAGCGGAAATAAATTCAAAAATCCTAACTGATGTTTAGGCTACAAATGTTTCATTTTGATCCATTTAATACTTTCCTTAAATTCTGTTTATATTATATTTTAATGTTTTTTTTAGAAAATTCCTTTTTTTCTCTTTTTCTCTCTCTGCCGTTTTACCCCTCACAATACGAGTTGAGGTTTGTATTGCCAAATAAATTTCACTTCTATCATGTGGTGTACTAAATAAATTACAAGCGCTATTTCATTTTTGTCTAGTGTTCTGTTAAATATATGAACATAAATGTAGAAACAAATTATTTATTATCATGTTTCAAATAATATTTCATGGAAAAAACTAACTTTCAGAGATATAATTGCCTCGTAATTAAATGATTATTCCGGATATTTAAATTTGAGCAATTATAAAACTCAGAATAATTTATCAAGAAAGTATCCAAATATTTTAAGAAAAATTAAATTTACGTTCCTCGCTGGGTTAAAAAATTTTGAAATAGTAAATGTTCCATTTTTCTCGAGAAGAGGCTCCAAAAAAATTTATATCTCAGGAACCCGGAAAGTCTAGGGCCTCTAGGGCCGCAGAACCACCGCTGACAGTGCAAACAGCCCCGAGAGATAAGACTTACATGAGCAGTGCAACTAAAACTGACTACGTGCAGAGTAAATTTTTTTTTTATAATATCCACAATAACTATGAAGAAATTTATACTTCCCCATTTCTTCCCATTTGAAGCAACTTCAGTGTAATTAATTTTATTTCGGCTAAACTTAACCCTGCTTTGCTAAAATACCATTGATTATTTTCTTTGCCAAAATATAAACAAAATCCAACCATAAAAATATTGTATTATTAATATGTTATATTTAAATTAATACTTAATTATAATACTTTTTTATTTTGTTTATTAGCTAGTGAACTAGGTAGTACGTATTTAATAAAATATTACTGACGTAAAATACATGGCTATGAAAGTAAAGCGGTTTTTCAATATCTAAGTAATATTAATGATATCTGAACCTCGCCAGTTTAATTTATATTTTAAGTGTTCATTAAAAAAGGTCTGTGGTTGTTTTATAAAATAAAAATCAGATTTTTTATTTGTTAATGGTGGTCTAACTACTCGTTATTAACTCATGACATTAAATCATTAATTGTTTTAACTGTTGCCGATGTGAAAATTGTAATTTGTAGTTGAATATTGTCGCAAATATGTAAATGTGTGTTACGACATAAAATATAATCTAAAATAAAATAAACATTGAAACTCGTAAAAGTAGAATATAATAGGGCATACTGGCCCAGGCTTCAGGCTGTGGTACTTTGTGTCGGGATTCAGTCTGTGGAATGTGACGTCACGGCGGCCATTCTGGACTCAAAATGACTCAAAATTTATAAAAATGTCCCTATTTCAAGGAAAACATTTCCGTTTTGAGGGGAAAATTTAATATTTTATTTATTGAAATTTTAAAAGTTAGGAATTTGAAAAACTTCAAGACACTTTTGCCTTAGAAAGAACACAGATACCTAAAAATGGCTGAAGAGTCCTTAGAGCAAGCCGCCATAAGCCGCTGATATCGGGACCTTGACCTTGAAAGTAAATAATAAATTCTTTAATTTTTAACAAATATAAACCGAAAAATTAAAAAAAGTTGCCTACTTCAAATGATTAGTTACTTAATCGAATTAGGTACTTAGATTCCAGACAAAATAAATAAAGTAATTTATTAATTAAAATTTAAATTTCTAAATAAAATATTTAAATAATAATAAAAACTTTTACGTTAAGCCCACCATCTTAATAATCTGTATATTAATGCTATAAAAGCGGAAAAAAATAAAAAAATAAAAATGAGTAGCTATTGAAATTTTAATAAAACAAATTATTTTAAAAAAGCCCTAATATCATGGAGTCCTAGCTTAGTTCCCATTAAAGAAAATAAAAATGATGCCAGACCCTTCTTCCACAGAAGCCACCGACAATTGACCTCCCACCACTAATGTCGAGGTATTTATATACATATATCGACAGCTAAAATAATATCATTTCCGCAATCTTGTTTTCGTCTGCTGCAGTCCTTCATCTTATTATGGACTGATAGAGTGCACTGCCGCCATATTAGCTTAATATTTGTTCGTAGAGTGCAGGTATAATTTAATAATGTGGCACCCGACATCTTGAAATTGGACACTACCTGAGTGATGCAAGTATTTTATTCTGTAAATAAAATAATAACTGCAATAAATATAGTAGTAGTATATAATAGCCGGTCCTGAAACTGGCTTCTGGCTGTGGTGCCTGTGGTGCCGACCGCCATCTTGGATTGTGACGTCACGGCGGCCATTTTTGACTCAAAATTCCTCAAAATTCCTCAAAATTGACTCAAAATGACTCAAAATTTCCCGTTTTAAGAAAAAAATTCCCGTTTTCGAGGGAAAAATTCCCGATCCGAGGGAAAATTTCCCGTTTTAGTCCTCAAAAATTCCAGCAGTTAGAAATGTCCCCATAGTGGCTTAAATTCCCCCAAGGTCATGCCGCTCTAAGCCACTTGTGGGGAGCTTTGTCCTTGACCTTGACCCCGGCGGCCATTTTGGATCCGCCATCTTGGATCCGCCATCTTGGATGACGTCATTTTGTTTTCTCGAACTTTCCGTCATCTTGGATCCGACATTTTGAATGATGACGTCACCGTTGCAATTTCCGTTACGCCCGCCATCTTTAACTTTTTTATTTATTATCCGATTTTAATGAAAATTTTTTTAAAAATTATAAAAAAATAAAATTAATAAAATTTTATTATATTTTTTTTAAAAACATACATTAACGACACGGAGCTCAGAGTCCTCGGTTCGAACCCGACGAGGTCAAAAAAAAAATGGTGACAGGTTCCTTCCTCAATGGTGGCTGCTAGCAGACTGACTTACCCCCACCACTCATGTCAAAGTATACATATCTTCACCAAGTATGACATCATGTCCGCCATCTTGAAAATCCGGAATTTTTATGTTAGAAAACCGGGATAAAATTTAAAATCATTAAAAAAATTAACTAATCAAATTAAATAATAAAAAATTAATAACATTTTACTTATAAACCACTGCTGCACATATCGTTATGGTCGCCATCTTGGATTATATAATTGCAGCATGTTTCGTTATGTCCGCCATCATGGTTGAGTACGATGTAGTCGTTACACTTTATGTTATGTCCGCCATATTGGATCCTATTACTGTTGCATGTTTCGTTACGGCAGCCATCTTGGAATCGTATAATTATTTAGGTAGAAATTCGGGTAAAATTCCAAAATTCATTAAATAAATTTGCAAGCAATATACTGATTGATCCGGTCAGTTGCTGTCCCTAGTTCGATACTTGATCGATTCAATATAGTTTAATTTTATGTAAAAATATTAATTACAATAAACAATGTTCAAAATTCTTAAAGACTTTAAATCCTGTACTACCATCATACTATAAGCCGTTAAGATCACCGTCTTGGAAATTCGTATTTATTGACTTATTAATTCGGGAAAAAGTTCAAAATTAACTAAATAAATTTACAACCAATAAAATGATTAGTTAGATCGACTTAGGTCCTTGGTACGATTCGGAATGAAGATAAAAAAAATTAAATATAACAACAATATAACATAATAGTGTCAGGTTCAGAAAAAAATAAACACAAGTTCTTTCACAAAATAAATTTTATTACATAATATATATTCTACTACACGATTACGTACGAAAGCCAGCAATCTTATAAACATTTAGGTCCGCATAGGCGTGAAATGACTAATTCTTAGCTCCAATCGGCTTATACTAGAAAGAGTCCAACCAGAACCTTTACTGACATAGTTCTCCTCTTCTTGACATAGTTTCTGGATACCGTTTTTAACAGTTTGCTTCACATCGTCAGAACTGTAAATTACTGCAGCTGATGTCTTGAATGCACACTTCTTCACTTCGGCTTCAAATGGATACGGCTTTCCATATATACAGTCCAACCACAAGTTGTATTTTAATGGACCGTTTGTTGCTACGTCATCAGTAAGCTGATTGATTATGTCCTGTCTGATATCATCAAGAAAAGTACAAATGTCTTTCATCTCACCTAACGTATTTAAATAATAGTAATCTTTTAATGTTCCACGAAATGCAGACTGCGCCAAGTAGAACCCATTATCATTCACTTGTAATGCGCCGAACACAGTCTTAGGTTTATTTTCATGTCCAGACGTTATAGCAATAGGTTGCTGCACATCAGTTTTCTTGCTTGTACGCTTACGAGTCTCCAATCTAAAGCGAGGAGTCGAAATTTCTACAGGTAAGTCTTCAGCAGACACACGAACTTCTCCTTCACATTTTTTCACATGTCGTCGCAAACTATCAATACGTGTAAACCATTCATGACACCCATCACAACGAAACTTTATACGGGATGGATTCTTCTTACATTTACACCGTTCATGTCTTGGTGCATCATGAGAAAATGCGAACGACATATCACAGTAGCTGCAAGGATACCGGGATGATGAAGTTGAGCCTTTCAGACCCGATCCAGATACTTGCGTTGCCGCAGTTGTGCCATCTCCAAGCATACTCTTATGAACATCAATGCATCGTTGTTGCACCGAAACCTTTACTTTCTGACGCGCAGCAGGTCTTCTACATGTCTTCAAGTGTCTTTTCAACTTATCTTGCCTTGCAAATTGCTTGCGACATTGGTTACAGCTAAACATTTTGCGAGGAGGATTCTTAACACATTCTCTCTTCTCGTGGCGTCGAGCATTGCTGTTGTTTGAGAAAATCTTGTCACAGTAACAGCACCGATGTTCGTTAGTCGTTCTTGAATCACCAGTCATTGAAGTTTCCATCGAGGACGAAACGAAGTTCGTAGAGTTTTCCTGTGTAGCCAGCACCACAGGAATTAAAGTCTCTCCTGCTGACGGTATCGCGACTGTTGAAGTCTCCTCTTGTGATGACGTCGTCGTTGCCGACGGGATCTGCACCTTCTCCGCCATAGCTGACGTTAGGGTTCCCGTAGTCGATGGTACAACATCCATCAAGTTCGACGTTTTAGATGGTAAAGATGCCATCGAGTTCACAAGAACAGGTAATTACACGTCTTATGTACCAGAAGAATCAAACTAGGTGATCCTCACACCGTCGTCGTCGCCAGTAACAAACTGAGCAACCTGCTGTCTAGGACTCGCTTATATACATGCACCGGTTGGAATAATACGCTAGTCAAATCAAGAACCAATTACTATAATACTCGAGTCAAAACACCATTGAAAGAAGAAGCGCACCAAAATAAGGTGACACTTTTGGAAGAAAATTCGACAAATGAAATGAACACGCAATGCACGCACTTGAAGCTTTCATCTCAAGGTATCATTTAAATTTCATTCAAGCGAAGTATCAAGCCAATGACACATCATATTAACATCATATTGGTCATACTATCCTCAAAATTTCACAGTCTTATAAATCACATAAGTTATACGACTTATAGTTTATAACACACATCATTTCAGCCATTGTTCTTTAACAAATTCGAATTTAAAAATGTAAAATGTAAGTACTTGTTAAATTGAAGAACCAGGTACGTAAATATCTTATATATACTTTATGGACACTGTAGGCACAAAAACCCTGAAAGTACATATGTAAGAATGATATTTAATAAAACTAATATTAAATTGTATATTTATTTCCAATAATATACATCTGATCAAAAAAAGCAGGTTTTATTCTATAAACCCTGCATTTCGTAGATCATGTTTCTTTGAGGATGTATAAATTTTCAACATTTTGCGAACCAAGTAGAAGTTTTAGCCTATTCTCCAATCATTTGGATTGACTCTCGATGAACAATTTGGTCTCGCGTGCTAAGGCTTCCATTTTTTCTATATTAATAATATTATTTGTCTTAAAATCTCCGCGTCCGTGTCACTATCACAGATGTAAATCATCATCGTAGCTGTCATCAATATTATCATGAGCTGCATCAATATCACTCATTTTATGATATCGTTTCCACATTTCAGTTGTCAGTGATTAACCACAATCTATGATCTTGTGAGCTCCATTCTCATTTTCTGTAAAAGCCTATGAGGCCAGTTTTATTATTTAATCCTTCAACCCATCATCACAAACACAATTAAATCATCTTAGTATATAGAAGAAAAAATCATCAAAGTTCCTTTCATTTAATCTTGGGAACCGCATCATCCCTTCCACCTATAGTGTAGTTTCTTGAGCCCAAGAGTCTTTCATTATATATACCATGCAGTGTTCTTCAAGAGATGTGGTATACTAACAGTTCTACATACAAATCCATCCTATCAATAATTTGTTTACACATAAAAAAACCTTCACGCTATTTTTACATGTTTTATTAAATTATCACTTCGACTAAAATAATTACCACACATAGTAATTTCTACAAAGGACACATTGTCCAAGACATTTTATCCATCATCTGTCTGAAAACAACCATGTCCCATCTATATCACAAAGTAAACGAGGGTTAGTGGAGATAGGTCAAACAAGTGCTAGTCACTCATAGGGTAAGAACCATGTGTTCGATACCTATCTCAGTCAATGTAGCATCTATGTATTTTTCTTACCCCAAATAGAAAAATATGTTCCAATGCATACGAATTTAAACTTATTCACGTGCGACTAGTCAAAAGTACATAAACTCAAGCACGTCAACCACAAAATAAAAATTCTCAAGGATAGAGACAGAGACTACACGATCGAGACACGCCTACCGTCACCCGCAAATGAACATTGACCCCTCGCGCGGGAGTTGCAAGCTAGCAGAATGCTGTGACACTCATATGTTTTGCTCAAGACATGCATACATCACGTCGCTAGCCTTCCAACTCAGTACACGTAAAACTCCAGTGAAATCGTAATCCAGCATACGTAAAGTACTTGCTGGAACCACTTCAAAGTATACATCACTGAACCAGAGCAGAAAATTAGCTTACACATGTATAACTCGCTACCAACAAAAAAAAAATTTGTAGCACATATACGAGAGGAGTCGAACCCTACATACCATACTGTGAAAGTCGATACTCCGATAATTATAAGCGGCAAAATATTTTAAATCAAGACCCCGGCCAGTATATATTATTTTTTTCATGTTTTAAAAATTCATGTTAGTAATCAGCAACGAAGGAGTGAGTAACTTGGACGAAGAATCGTTTATCAAGTATCCGGAATCTTACTGATACAACCCATCCAGTGCACCAGCTTACTCCGAAGTGTGCGCAATTGATTAACATTATTCAATTTTTTAATATCACGTCCGCAGTGTTCACCAATATATGACAGGTTACGATTTAAGACCATACATTTCCCTCAAGTCTGATAGTTTTATTTCGGGGAGTAATAAATTATTTCTCTGAAAAAATCAATCAAGTTCCTATCAGATTTTCTCTAATGTTACGGTTTTACCTGTACCTGCACATTACCAAAACATCTCCCATAAAAAATCTTAAGAATGCAGATGGCATACTCACACAAAAATAATTTTAACAAAAAAAAACAGTCTTCAGCATTATTGATAAAAAAATAATACACACAAACAAGACAAAACGGACATTTCAAATCCGACCTAAATTACGTGACACATATAGTTTATTGCATTAAGATAAACGATGTAGGTTAGGGAAAAATATATAAAAAATTCTTTAATTCTATAATTTATTTAAAATTTTACATTTATACACATTAAAATCTGACACTGTATATATTTTTTAAATTTCTCAGTTCATGCGACATTCAATATTATTAAAATAAATTATTATAGTTCGTATTAGGAGTGAAAAAATACAAATAATTCATACATATCACGTTACATCAGATCAGGAGTGTAACACCTTAGAGGGCCAGAAATTATGCTAGAAACCCGTCTTTACAAAATTGATAATGTTTTTTTTTTTTTCAAGTAAAATTTTCGTGTAACCTGTACACCGCACTTCTCACACATAAATTTTACACGGTCAAGATTTCTTCTGCAGCCATGCCTTTCATGGATGCGTGTACTTCGTACTCGTTCAAAACGTTTACCACAGTAGTGGCACTGATAGAGATACTTATCGCAATTACCATCGCTTCCCCGATGTACAACTTGCAAATGAACTTTGCTTTTACAATGCCTAATCAAATTATTTTGTTTGTGAAATGTACACCACATGGCTCACACGGAAATGTCAAACGATTAACGTTTCTTCTACAGACATGATTTTCATGTCTTCTTGCATGTTGTCGGTATTTAAAACTTTTGCTACAGTACGTACACAGATGTCTCGTCGTTAAACCGTTAGTCACCGACGGCTCGGAAAGTATATTACTTTCAATGTGCACTGCTGTTGTAGGCGACGAAGTCCCGTATGTTGCATGAGCTGGAGATTTCCCAGTCGACATTGACAGATCATCTGTACTGGATGCCAAAGAATCAGAAGTATACACGACTGATGCAGAAGCTGGGAATTGCTCACAAAATGTTTTATTTACGAAATGCGGTGTATTTGCAGGTATCGGAGTCTCCTCTGCGTTCGATAATGAACACATTGAAGTCTCTTGGAGTGAAGAGACAGTAGATACAGCCATACATCGGGATCTCTGGAGATGGTAGCTTCGTTACCATCGGAATCTCTGGAGCTTCCCTCATCGTTGTCATAGGGATCTGCTTCGTCATCATCGCCTCCGTCGTCAGGGACCCCGGTGAAGACGTGAGACCCTCCGTCAAGATCTCTGCAGTCGTTGACCCCGCTACCATTAGGATTTGTACCGATTTCAACGTTGCTACCATTGAGTTCGGATACACATCAATATTCATATACCAGACTTATATACAGAAAAAGACTCGCTTAAATACTGTGTCCGCTTGTATAACATGCAAGTCAATTCATCATCCATTGTTATTACTTAAAAAAAAATTAGGAATTTCAAGGAATAAGAATTTAAATTATATATACAAACAACTAATCACACATCCTACATACAAGGTTCATTTAGACCTACAAGAGGAGCAAGAGTCTGTTATCAATGGAACTTTCACAACCCAAACAAAATTTAAACTACTCAAATGTAAATTTTATTATGTACAGCTACTCATAACATCCAACTGACTCCAAATGACTACAACACATGACTAAAATAATTTATACGATACCAGGCTAGGTCCAAAGTCAATTTTTTTGTACCTCTCATCTACAGTTCAGGAGAGCTTCAGTGCTGATATAGCTACAGCCAAGACATGCTCAGTACCATACATCTTCAAAGCCTTCAAAGTCGATCCTTGTTAAGCCTTACGACAAAAGTCTCCGAAACAAGAGACCTACTCTATAATTTTACTAGACATTTTTAAGCTTTTCATAGCACACATCGATAAAAATCTTCGTAAATAACCCAAAATATTATTAGACCACTAGCATTTGATTTATGCACATACTGTGGGTCACCAGCGTATTCATCAACACATGACCATTCTACATTAAGCTCCCCACTTACTTCCATCAGTCTACTAGGCTCCACGCAGCACACATAAACTAAAAGAAGTCAATTAACCACCTATTATTTATTTACATTCGAATATTTAACAGCATACCGTCGACTAGTAAAATAATCCTGTCAGTGAACATATCAGCAAAGTCTACATTTATATAGAACCAGGAATCCATTGAACATTCAGAACCTAGCTACACATACACAGTGCTGGTTGCAAGTTAATTCTTCACTTATTTATCATCACTGACACTCATATTACATCATAGGCACTTGAGTCAACACTCATTTTCCATCATTAACATACACACAAATGCAAATTAACCACCATCGACACTCAATGCAACCAACCACTTTCCATAATCTAATCTCAATTCGGTACTCATTTTCCAACATCGACACCCAATTCGACACTCATTTTCCATCATCGACACTCAATTCAACACTCATTTTCCATCAACTACACTCAATTCAACACTCACTTTCCATCATAGACACTCAATTTGACACTCAATTTCCATCATCGACACTCAATTCGACACTCATTTTCCATCGATGACACTCAATTCAACACTCATTTTCCGTCATCGATACTTAATTCTACATACTCCTTCCTTTTTCGACACTCATTTTCCATCATCTACATACAGTAAAATGGAAACTTTCCATACACACACACACACAGATATATATAAATATATTCATACTCAACTCAATTCTTTAAAGTAGCATACACATGAACTTTATTAGGGCATGAATAACGACACATTTTAATAACAATTTTCAAAATTACATTTATATCAAAAATACAAAAGTATAAAAATTCATCAGTCAATAAACATTACTAACTTATTATATATATCCTGAAATTCTAAGTTCATCAAGAATAGTCCACGTTTCTTTGATAACTGATACAATTTCGTCATCTTGCGAAACAAGTAAAAGTCGCAACCTGTTCACCAACACGTTCGGGTCTTTCATCGATATATAATCAATTTCACTTGATGACACCATCTTCTTCGAATGTTTGCTGAACATATTCTGAAAATCGTTGTAATAATGATTATGATAATTTGTATCATCATCATCATCATCGATGCTGTCCACATCTTTATTAAACACACTGACATCTTCATCTTGCATATCCCAGTATTTCGAATTTTTTGACATTGGAGTGCCATCATTGGCAACAAGCTTACTTGCTAATTTTCCAAAAAAATATTCCAAAGTCCGTGGAAGTCTACTATAAGACGCCTTGTCACTTTTTCTGGAGATGTTACTTTCATTATCTTCTACCTTACTTATATCTCCAACACCATTTAAGCTATAACCTTTCTCAAGACCTGGAGAGATTTTAACACAATCGCTTTTAAGACTAAGTCGATCAATTTCATTGTAAGACATACTGTCCCCGAGCATATCGTCTCCATCTTCGTACTTTATCTCCTGAACGAGCTTGGCTTTACAAGTTTTATAGTGTCTTTTTAAATTCTCTCTTCGTGTCATCCGCCTACCACACTTGCCACAACTTAGTATTTGACGGAATGGACTTTTAACTCAATCGGTCTTTTCATGTCTACGAGCATTATAGCTTTTATCAAAGTATTTGCTACAGTATGTACAATGACCTTCAGATCGAGATCGATATTTGAGTATCGTACCTTCACTAGACTGTATGTACTCCATAATGTTTGAATAGCCACTAAAAGTATTATTTAGGTACTTCGTATTTTTATGTATGAACATTCATCAATTATTTACGAAAAAAGATTTTTTTTTTCTTATTTTGACTAAAAAACACATGTTCCACGTAGTTTTACTACCCACCTTCATATTTCCTCATATGTTATGTTGTAAAAGCAACCAGAGTTGGTTGTAGGTTACGGAATGCTCACTCACGATCTCTTGAAAAAGGTGTGCCTCCCTAGATCTCAAGAGGAAGAACATTGACCTTATTTAAAAATTAGTGAATAATATCATGGCCTAGCAAGAATCAAAAGATAATCTATTCACATATTAGCAACCATCATGTATCAGTTGTCTGTATATGCAGTCTCTGTTGTCTGTATAAGTAGACAATGTTTTGTGTGGGATGCGGGATGCTCCCTAACGATCGCAACAGAAGGAGGGCTTCGCTAGAACTCAAGGGGAAGGGAAATCTTCGTGTGTGATAGCTTTTCCCATTTGTTTCAAGGCATAGTAATCGTCTGATTAATGAACTTTGGTTTTTGTGTGATTTCCACCTGTTAAAATTATTTTTTAAGTGTTGATTTGATAATATGACTTCGGAAATTTATACGAAACTCTGAATAAAATTATCCTGTCTTAGACACCAAGGACAATACAGTTTGTCTTTCATGTTAATGCTTCTCAGCTGTCTCAAAGCATATTATTTGTCTGAGTAAAGTTTTTTTTTTTTAATCCACCTGATAACAATATTGTAAGTGCTGATTTATTGACAGAATTTCACTGATTAAATGTAACTCTGAATAGAAATGACATGACTCAGTAAGTAAAAAATTCTTCATGCAGAGATAGATCTCTCACAAATAATCAGGTGCACTCGACGAAAAACATCAGATGTCTAGCCAGGAATAATCAGAATCACTTGGAGAAAGCCATCAATATAATATCAAGATTAATCAGAAGCACTCGGAGAAATCCATCATATGTCTTGTTAGGTATAATCAGAAACACACGGAGAAAACCACCATAATATTGTCAAAAATAATCGGAAGCTCACGGAGAAAACCACCATAGTATTGTCAAGAATAATCGGAAGCACACGGAGAAAACCACCATAATATTGTCAAGAATAATCGGAAGCACACGGAGAAAACCATCAGGGAGGATATCGTTTAAAATCATCATAAATTACCAATTTTTTTAAAAAGTCCAAATTTAATCCTGCTTAAGCAACATGAGAGTTCTAGAACAAGCCTGCTTGTGAACTCTTTTCTTAAGCAACATGAGAGTTCTAGCACAAGTCTGCTTGTGAACTCTTTACTTAAGCATCATGAGAGTTCTAGCACAAGTCCGCTTGTGAACTCTTTGCTTAAGCAACATGAGAGTTCTAGCACAAGCCCGCTTGTGTACTCTTTGCTTAAGCAACATGAGAGTTCTAGCACAAGCCCGCTTGTGAACTCTTTGCTTAAGCAGGATTAAATTTGGACTTTTTAAAAAAATTGGTAATTTATGATGATTTTAAACGATATCCTCCCTGATGGTTTTCTCCGTGTGCTTCCGATTATTCTTGACAATATTATGGTGGTTTTCTCCGTGTGCTTCCGATTATTCTTGACAATACTATGGTGGTTTTCTCCGTGAGCTTCCGATTATTTTTGACAATATTATGGTGGTTTTCTCCGTGTGTTTCTGATTATACCTAACAAGACATATGATGGATTTCTCCGAGTGCTTCTGATTAATCTTGATATTATATTGATGGCTTTCTCCAAGTGATTCTGATTATTCCTGGCTAGACATCTGATGTTTTTCGTCGAGTGCACCTGATTATTTGTGAGAGATCTATCTCTGCATGAAGAATTTTTTACTTACTGAGTCATGTCATTTCTATTCAGAGTTACATTTAATCAGTGAAATTCTGTCAATAAATCAGCACTTACAATATTGTTATCAGGTGGATTAAAAAAAAAAAAACTTTACTCAGACAAATAATATGCTTTGAGACAGCTGAGAAGCATTAACATGAAAGACAAACTGTATTGTCCTTGGTGTCTAAGACAGGATAATTTTATTCAGAGTTTCGTATAAATTTCCGAAGTCATATTATCAAATCAACACTTAAAAAATAATTTTAACAGGTGGAAATCACACAAAAACCAAAGTTCATTAATCAGACGATTACTATGCCTTGAAACAAATGGGAAAAGCTATCACACACGAAGATTTCCCTTCCCCTTGAGTTCTAGCGAAGCCCTCCTTCTGTTGCGATCGTTAGGGAGCATCCCGCATCCCACACAAAACATTGTCTACTTATACAGACAACAGAGACTGCATATACAGACAACTGATACATGATGGTTGCTAATATGTGAATAGATTATCTTTTGATTCTTGCTAGGCCATGATATTATTCACTAATTTTTAAATAAGGTCAATGTTCTTCCTCTTGAGATCTAGGGAGGCACACCTTTTTCAAGAGATCGTGAGTGAGCATTCCGTAACCTACAACCAACTCTGGTTGCTTTTACAACATAACATATGAGGAAATATGAAGGTGGGTAGTAAAACTACGTGGAACATGTGTTTTTTAGTCAAAATAAGAAAAAAAAAATCTTTTTTCGTAAATAATTGATGAATGTTCATACATAAAAATACGAAGTACCTAAATAATACTTTTAGTGGCTATTCAAACATTATGGAGTACATACAGTCTAGTGAAGGTACGATACTCAAATATCGATCTCGATCTGAAGGTCATTGTACATACTGTAGCAAATACTTTGATAAAAGCTATAATGCTCGTAGACATGAAAAGACCGATTGAGTTAAAAGTCCATTCCGTCAAATACTAAGTTGTGGCAAGTGTGGTAGGCGGATGACACGAAGAGAGAATTTAAAAAGACACTATAAAACTTGTAAAGCCAAGCTCGTTCAGGAGATAAAGTACGAAGATGGAGACGATATGCTCGGGGACAGTATGTCTTACAATGAAATTGATCGACTTAGTCTTAAAAGCGATTGTGTTAAAATCTCTCCAGGTCTTGAGAAAGGTTATAGCTTAAATGGTGTTGGAGATATAAGTAAGGTAGAAGATAATGAAAGTAACATCTCCAGAAAAAGTGACAAGGCGTCTTATAGTAGACTTCCACGGACTTTGGAATATTTTTTTGGAAAATTAGCAAGTAAGCTTGTTGCCAATGATGGCACTCCAATGTCAAAAAATTCGAAATACTGGGATATGCAAGATGAAGATGTCAGTGTGTTTAATAAAGATGTGGACAGCATCGATGATGATGATGATGATACAAATTATCATAATCATTATTACAACGATTTTCAGAATATGTTCAGCAAACATTCGAAGAAGATGGTGTCATCAAGTGAAATTGATTATATATCGATGAAAGACCCGAACGTGTTGGTGAACAGGTTGCGACTTTTACTTGTTTCGCAAGATGACGAAATTGTATCAGTTATCAAAGAAACGTGGACTATTCTTGATGAACTTAGAATTTCAGGATATATATAATAAGTTAGTAATGTTTATTGACTGATGAATTTTTATACTTTTGTATTTTTGATATAAATGTAATTTTGAAAATTGTTATTAAAATGTGTCGTTATTCATGCCCTAATAAAGTTCATGTGTATGCTACTTTAAAGAATTGAGTTGAGTATGAATATATTTATATATATCTGTGTGTGTGTGTGTATGGAAAGTTTCCATTTTACTGTATGTAGATGATGGGAAATGAGTGTCGAAAAAGGAAGGAGTATGTAGAATTAAGTATCGATGACGGAAAATGAGTGTTGAATTGAGTGTCATCGATGGAAAATGAGTGTCGAATTGAGTGTCGATGATGGAAATTGAGTGTCAAATTGAGTGTCTATGATGGAAAGTGAGTGTTGAATTGAGTGTAGTTGATGGAAAATGAGTGTTGAATTGAGTGTCGATGATGGAAAATGAGTGTCGAATTGGGTGACGATGATGGAAATTGAGTGTCGTATTGAGTGTCGATTATGGAAAATGAGTGTCGAATTGAGTGTCGACTATGGAAAATGAGTGTTGAATTGAGTGTCGATTATGGAAAATGAGTGATGAATTGAGTGTCGATTATGGGAAATGAGTGTCGAATTGAGTGTCGACTATGGAAAATGAGTGATGATTTAAGTGTCGACTATGGAAAATGAGTGTTGAATTGAGTGTCGATGAAGGAAACTGAGTGCTGATGATGGAAAGTAAGTGTTGAATTGAGTGTCGATGATGGAATTGAGTGTTGAATTGAGTGTCGATGTTGGAAAATGAGTGCCGAATTGAGATTAGATTATGGAAAGTGGTTGGTTGCATTGAGTGTCGATGGTGGTTAATTTGCATTTGTGTGTATGTTAATGATGGAAAATGAGTGTTGACTCAAGTGCCTATGATGTAATATGAGTGTCAGTGATGATAAATAAGTGTAGAATTAACTTGCAACCAGCACTGTGTATGTGTAGCTAGGTTCTGAATGTTCAATGGATTCCTGGTTCTATATAAATGAAGACTTTGCTGATATGTTCACTGACAGGATTATTTTACTAGTCGACGGTATGCTGTTAAATATTCGAATGTAAATAAATAATAGGTGGTTAATTGACTTCTTTTAGTTTATGTGTGCTGCGTGGAGCCTAGTAGACTGATGGAAGTAAGTGGGGAGCTTAATGTAGAATGGTCATGTGTTGATGAATACGCTGGTGACCCACAGTATGTGCATAAATCAAATGCTAGTGGTCTAATAATATTTTGGGTTATTTACGAAGATTTTTATCGATGTGTGCTATGAAAAGCTTAAAAATGTCTAGTAAAATTATAGAGTAGGTCTCTTGTTTCGGAGACTTTTGTCGTAAGGCTTAACAAGGATCGACTTTGAAGGCTTTGAAGATGTATGGTACTGAGCATGTCTTGGCTGTAGCTATATCAGCACTGAAGCTCCCCTGAACTGTAGATGAGAGGTACAAAAAAATTGACTTTGGACCTAGCCTGGTATCGTATAAATTATTTTAGTCATGTGTTGTAGTCATTTGGAGTCAGTTGGATGTTATGAGTAGCTGTACATAATAAAATTTACATTTGAGTAGTTTAAATTTTGTTTGGGTTGTGAAAGTTCCATTGATAACAGACTCTTGCTCCTCTTGTAGGTCTAAATGAACCTTGTATGTAGGATGTGTGATTAGTTGTTTGTATATATAATTTAAATTCTTATTCCTTGAAATTCCTAATTTTTTTTTAAGTAATAACAATGGATGATGAATTGACTTGCATGTTATACAAGCTGACACTGTTATTTAAGCGAGTCTTTGGCTGTATATAAGTCTGGTATATGAATATTGATGTGTATCCGAACTCAATGGTAGCAACGTTGAAATCGGTACAAATCCTAATGGTAGCGGGGTCAACGACTGCAGAGATCTTGACGGAGGGTCTCACGTCTTCACCGGGGTCCCTGACGACGGAGGCGATGATGACGAAGCAGATCCCTATGACAACGATGAGGGAAGCTCCAGAGATTCCGATGGTAACGAAGCTACCATCTCCAGAGATCCCGATGTATGGCTGTATCTACTGTCTCTTCACTCCAAGAGACTTCAATGTGTTCATTATCGAACGCAGAGGAGACTCCGATACCTGCAAATACACCGCATTTCGTAAATAAAACATTTTGTGAGCAATTCCCAGCTTCTGCATCAGTCGTGTATACTTCTGATTCTTTGGCATCCAGTACAGATGATCTGTCAATGTCGACTGGGAAATCTCCAGCTCATGCAACATACGGGACTTCGTCACCTACAACAGCAGTGCACATTGAAAGTAATATACTTTCCGAGCCGTCGGTGACTAACGGTCTAACGACGAGACATCTGTGTACGTACTGTAGCAAAAGTTTTAAATACCGACTACATGCAAGAAGACATGAAAATCATGTCTGTAGAAGAAACGTTAATCGTTTGACATTTCCGTGTGAGCCATGTGGTGTACATTTCACAAACAAAAGTAATTTGATTAGGCATTGTAAAAGCAAAGTTCATTTGCAAGTTGTACATCGGGGAAGCGATGGTAATTGCGATAAGTATCTCTATCAGTGCCACTACTGTGGTAAACGTTTTGAACGAGTACGAAGTACACGCATCCATGAAAGGCATGGCTGCAGAAGAAATCTTGACCGTGTAAAATTTATGTGTGAGAAGTGCGGTGTACAGGTTACACGAAAATGTTACTTGAAAAAAAAAAAAAACATTATCAATTTTGTAAAGACGGGTTTCTAGCATAATTTCTGGCCCTCTAAGGTGTTACACTCCTGATCTGATGTAACGTGATATGTATGAATTATTTGTATTTTTTCACTCCTAATACGAACTATAATAATTTATTTTAATAATATTGAATGTCGCATGAACTGAGAAATTTAAAAAATATATACAGTGTCAGATTTTAATGTGTATAAATGTAAAATTTTAAATAAATTATAGAATTAAAGAATTTTTTATATATTTTTCCCTAACCTACATCGTTTATCTTAATGCAATAAACTATATGTGTCACGTAATTTAGGTCGGATTTGAAATGTCCGTTTTGTCTTGTTTGTGTGTATTATTTTTTTATCAATAATGCTGAAGACTGTTTTTTTTTGTTAAAATTATTTTTGTGTGAGTATGCCATCTGCATTCTTAAGATTTTTTATGGGAGATGTTTTGGTAATGTGCAGGTACAGGTAATACCGTAACATTAGAGAAAATCTGATAGGAACTTGATTGATTTTTTCAGAGAAATAATTTATTACTCCCCGAAATAAAACTATCAGACTTGAGGGAAATGTATGGTCTTAAATCGTAACCTGTCATATATTGGTGAACACTGCGGACGTGATATTAAAAAATTGAATAATGTTAATCAATTGCGCACACTTCGGAGTAAGCTGGTGCACTGGATGGGTTGTATCAGTAAGATTCCGGATACTTGATAAACGATTCTTCGTCCAAGTTACTCACTCCTTCGTTGCTGATTACTAACATGAATTTTTAAAACATGAAAAAAATAATATATACTGGCCGGGGTCTTGATTTAAAATATTTTGCCGCTTATAATTATCGGAGTATCGACTTTCACAGTATGGTATGTAGGGTTCGACTCCTCTCGTATATGTGCTACAAATTTTTTTTTTGTTGGTAGCGAGTTATACATGTGTAAGCTAATTTTCTGCTCTGGTTCAGTGATGTATACTTTGAAGTGGTTCCAGCAAGTACTTTACGTATGCTGGATTACGATTTCACTGGAGTTTTACGTGTACTGAGTTGGAAGGCTAGCGACGTGATGTATGCATGTCTTGAGCAAAACATATGAGTGTCGCAGCATTCTGCTAGCTTGCAACTCCCGCGCGAGGGGTCAATGTTCATTTGCGGGTGACGGTAGGCGTGTCTGGATCGTGTAGTCTCTGTCTCTATCCTTGAGAATTTTTATTTTGTGGTTGACGTGCTTGAGTTTATGTACTTTTGACTAGTCGCACGTGAATAAGTTTAAATTCGTATGCATTGGAACATATTTTTCTATTTGGGGTAAGAAAAATACATAGATGCTACATTGACTGAGATAGGTATCGAACACATGGTTCTTACCCTATGAGTGACTAGCACTTGTTTGACCTATCTCCACTAACCCTCGTTTACTTTGTGATATAGATGGGACATGGTTGTTTTCAGACAGATGATGGATAAAATGTCTTGGACAATGTGTCCTTTGTAGAAATTACTATGTGTGGTAATTATTTTAGTCGAAGTGATAATTTAATAAAACATGTAAAAATAGCGTGAAGGTTTTTTTATGTGTAAACAAATTATTGATAGGATGGATTTGTATGTAGAACTGTTAGTATACCACATCTCTTGAAGAACACTGCATGGTATATATAATGAAAGACTCTTGGGCTCAAGAAACTACACTATAGGTGGAAGGGATGATGCGGTTCCCAAGATTAAATGAAAGGAACTTTGATGATTTTTTCTTCTATATACTAAGATGATTTAATTGTGTTTGTGATGATGGGTTGAAGGATTAAATAATAAAACTGGCCTCATAGGCTTTTACAGAAAATGAGAATGGAGCTCACAAGATCATAGATTGTGGTTAATCACTGACAACTGAAATGTGGAAACGATATCATAAAATGAGTGATATTGATGCAGCTCATGATAATATTGATGACAGCTATGATGATGATTTACATCTGTGATAGTGACACGGACGCGGAGATTTTAAGACAAATAATATTATTAATATAGAAAAGATGGAAGCCTTAGCACGCGAGACCAAATTGTTCATCGAGAGTCAATCCAAATGATTGGAGAATAGGCTAAAACTTCTACTTGGTTCGCAAAATGTTGAAAATTTATACATCCTCAAAGAAACATGATCTACGAAATGCAGGGTTTATAGAATAAAACCTGCTTTTTTTGATCAGATGTATATTATTGGAAATAAATATACAATTTAATATTAGTTTTATTAAATATCATTCTTACATATGTACTTTCAGGGTTTTTGTGCCTACAGTGTCCATAAAGTATATATAAGATATTTACGTACCTGGTTCTTCAATTTAACAAGTACTTACATTTTACATTTTTAAATTCGAATTTGTTAAAGAACAATGGCTGAAATGATGTGTGTTATAAACTATAAGTCGTATAACTTATGTGATTTATAAGACTGTGAAATTTTGAGGATAGTATGACCAATATGATGTTAATATGATGTGTCATTGGCTTGATACTTCGCTTGAATGAAATTTAAATGATACCTTGAGATGAAAGCTTCAAGTGCGTGCATTGCGTGTTCATTTCATTTGTCGAATTTTCTTCCAAAAGTGTCACCTTATTTTGGTGCGCTTCTTCTTTCAATGGTGTTTTGACTCGAGTATTATAGTAATTGGTTCTTGATTTGACTAGCGTATTATTCCAACCGGTGCATGTATATAAGCGAGTCCTAGACAGCAGGTTGCTCAGTTTGTTACTGGCGACGACGACGGTGTGAGGATCACCTAGTTTGATTCTTCTGGTGCATAAGACGTGTAATTACCTGTTCTTGTGAACTCGATGGCATCTTTACCATCTAAAACGTCGAACTTGATGGATGTTGTACCATCGACTACGGGAACCCTAACGTCAGCTATGGCGGAGAAGGTGCAGATCCCGTCGGCAACGACGACGTCATCACAAGAGGAGACTTCAACAGTCGCGATACCGTCAGCAGGAGAGACTTTAATTCCTGTGGTGCTGGCTACACAGGAAAACTCTACGAACTTCGTTTCGTCCTCGATGGAAACTTCAATGACTGGTGATTCAAGAACGACTAACGAACATCGGTGCTGTTACTGTGACAAGATTTTCTCAAACAACAGCAATGCTCGACGCCACGAGAAGAGAGAATGTGTTAAGAATCCTCCTCGCAAAATGTTTAGCTGTAACCAATGTCGCAAGCAATTTGCAAGGCAAGATAAGTTGAAAAGACACTTGAAGACATGTAGAAGACCTGCTGCGCGTCAGAAAGTAAAGGTTTCGGTGCAACAACGATGCATTGATGTTCATAAGAGTATGCTTGGAGATGGCACAACTGCGGCAACGCAAGTATCTGGATCGGGTCTGAAAGGCTCAACTTCATCATCCCGGTATCCTTGCAGCTACTGTGATATGTCGTTCGCATTTTCTCATGATGCACCAAGACATGAACGGAGTAAATGTAAGAAGAATCCATCCCGTATAAAGTTTCGTTGTGATGGGTGTCATGAATGGTTTACACGTATTGATAGTTTGCGACGACATGTGAAAAAATGTGAAGGAGAAGTTCGTGTGTCTGCTGAAGACTTACCTGTAGAAATTTCGACTCCTCGCTTTAGATTGGAGACTCGTAAGCGTACAAGCAAGAAAACTGATGTGCAGCAACCTATTGCTATAACGTCTGGACATGAAAATAAACCTAAGACTGTGTTCGGCGCATTACAAGTGAATGATAATGGGTTCTACTTGGCGCAGTCTGCATTTCGTGGAACATTAAAAGATTACTATTATTTAAATACGTTAGGTGAGATGAAAGACATTTGTACTTTTCTTGATGATATCAGACAGGACATAATCAATCAGCTTACTGATGACGTAGCAACAAACGGTCCATTAAAATACAACTTGTGGTTGGACTGTATATATGGAAAGCCGTATCCATTTGAAGCCGAAGTGAAGAAGTGTGCATTCAAGACATCAGCTGCAGTAATTTACAGTTCTGACGATGTGAAGCAAACTGTTAAAAACGGTATCCAGAAACTATGTCAAGAAGAGGAGAACTATGTCAGTAAAGGTTCTGGTTGGACTCTTTCTAGTATAAGCCGATTGGAGCTAAGAATTAGTCATTTCACGCCTATGCGGACCTAAATGTTTATAAGATTGCTGGCTTTCGTACGTAATCGTGTAGTAGAATATATATTATGTAATAAAATTTATTTTGTGAAAGAACTTGTGTTTATTTTTTTCTGAACCTGACACTATTATGTTATATTGTTGTTATATTTAATTTTTTTTATCTTCATTCCGAATCGTACCAAGGACCTAAGTCGATCTAACTAATCATTTTATTGGTTGTAAATTTATTTAGTTAATTTTGAACTTTTTCCCGAATTAATAAGTCAATAAATACGAATTTCCAAGACGGTGATCTTAACGGCTTATAGTATGATGGTAGTACAGGATTTAAAGTCTTTAAGAATTTTGAACATTGTTTATTGTAATTAATATTTTTACATAAAATTAAACTATATTGAATCGATCAAGTATCGAACTAGGGACAGCAACTGACCGGATCAATCAGTATATTGCTTGCAAATTTATTTAATGAATTTTGGAATTTTACCCGAATTTCTACCTAAATAATTATACGATTCCAAGATGGCTGCCGTAACGAAACATGCAACAGTAATAGGATCCAATATGGCGGACATAACATAAAGTGTAACGACTACATCGTACTCAACCATGATGGCGGACATAACGAAACATGCTGCAATTATATAATCCAAGATGGCGACCATAACGATATGTGCAGCAGTGGTTTATAAGTAAAATGTTATTAATTTTTTATTATTTAATTTGATTAGTTAATTTTTTTAATGATTTTAAATTTTATCCCGGTTTTCTAACATAAAAATTCCGGATTTTCAAGATGGCGGACATGATGTCATACTTGGTGAAGATATGTATACTTTGACATGAGTGGTGGGGGTAAGTCAGTCTGCTAGCAGCCACCATTGAGGAAGGAACCTGTCACCATTTTTTTTTTGACCTCGTCGGGTTCGAACCGAGGACTCTGAGCTCCGTGTCGTTAATGTATGTTTTTAAAAAAAATATAATAAAATTTTATTAATTTTATTTTTTTATAATTTTTAAAAAAATTTTCATTAAAATCGGATAATAAATAAAAAAGTTAAAGATGGCGGGCGTAACGGAAATTGCAACGGTGACGTCATCATTCAAAATGTCGGATCCAAGATGACGGAAAGTTCGAGAAAACAAAATGACGTCATCCAAGATGGCGGATCCAAGATGGCGGATCCAAAATGGCCGCCGGGGTCAAGGTCAAGGACAAAGCTCCCCACAAGTGGCTTAGAGCGGCATGACCTTGGGGGAATTTAAGCCACTATGGGGACATTTCTAACTGCTGGAATTTTTGAGGACTAAAACGGGAAATTTTCCCTCGGATCGGGAATTTTTCCCTCGAAAACGGGAATTTTTTTCTTAAAACGGGAAATTTTGAGTCATTTTGAGTCAATTTTGAGGAATTTTGAGGAATTTTGAGTCAAAAATGGCCGCCGTGACGTCACAATCCAAGATGGCGGTCGGCACCACAGGCACCACAGCCAGAAGACAGTTTCAGGTCCGGCTATTATATACTACTTATAGTGGAAAGTCCTAAAAGAATCTTAAATTCCTCTACTACCAGCCTCCAGTAAGCAGATTATATCATTCTGACCACCATTTTGAAAAAAAAGAAAAAAATAATAATTATCGTAGAAAAAGTTTTCCAGAAATTCATCAAAAAAACACTTATTAATAGGTATACTGATAGAATTGAAGGGTTCCCGTGCTTTGTTAGATACTTGATCAATAACAAAAAATTACTTTGACAAAAAATACATTTTTACTAAATCATTTTCAAAATCCAAAACGAAGCTCAAGCTCCTCATATATCGGCCTACATTAAGCCGATATGACCGCCATCTGGAAAATCTCTAATTATTTACCTACATATTCAGGAAAAATACCAAAAATCTTCAAAATAATAACTTATCAAAATAATGATGAACGCGATATATTTACATCCTCGGTTAAATATACGGGTAACTGAAGCTTAAATAAAATTTTAAATTCTGTTTCCGATAAAATTTTGTGGAGTTTATTTATCATACTCCCTAGAAAATCAACTCTATGCTATATACCTTTCTGAAGAATTAAATATATGTTGACGCGCTACCAAACACTTAAGTAAAAATTTTGTTCTATACATGTAATACATTCCAACCACTTCATTTCTAATGCTTTACGTATAGACAAAGTGTCTTTGGACCACGAGACTAGGTCATGAACAATGTCAGCAGTACCGACCAAACATTTTATAACTTCAAGTCCTTCTTCGTGGATAGCTAATTATAACATATTTCAAGCAGTAAAGACAAATTCTTCGAACTGTCACACCTAAAGTATCATACAATCATTTACAATCAATTAGACCAATGGAACATGTTTTACTCTTACTAAAGGAACAATATACCCTGAAAAATGGGACACGCAATGAACACTCAGTACACATACGCAATGGACCCACAGTACACACACAGTACACACATATTTATCGATAAAGACACACATTTGGAAGCACAATCAAATAAATGAAAGGACAATCGGAAACCAAATCAATGAAAAGGAAGGACAATATACTAAAAGGAAGCACAATCTGAAGCACATTAGACAAAGAGGAACCACAATCAACCAAATGGAAGCACAATTGGAAGCACAACCAACGAAAAAATAGCACTTATTGAAAGAAAAATCATCGAAAGAAAGCACAATGAATAAAAGGGAAGCAAGATTTGACGCAAAATCAACGAAAGGAAGCATAATCGGAAGCACATTCGTCAAAGAGGATGCACAATTAACGAAAAGGAAGCACAATTGGAAGATTAATAATAGAAAAGGAAGCACATTTGGAAGCTCAATCAACGAAAAATATGCACAATTAAAAGCACAAACGACGAAAAGGACGCACATTTGAACGCAAATTAGCGTAAAATGACGAACATTTAAGGAAACGTACGTAAATGTGCACGAACTATCAAAAGAGTAGGACACGATCGTCAATTTACGCATATATTTCCTTCTACAGTCTATTGATCAAACAGTTTTATGGCTTCATCAGTCATTGCTCCAACAATGATTGGTTTCTATAATCTAATACTCCAACAGTGTTTTGGCTTCTAAGTCCATGACTCCAAAAGTGATTTGGTTTCAACAGTCTATTACTCCGTCTTTGATTTAACAACAGTCTTTGGCTCCATCAGTCATTTGCTCAAGCAGTCATTAGCTTCAACAGTCATTTGCTCCAAAATAATATAATTAGCTACATCAGTAATTGGCTTCAAGAGTCTTTAACACCAACAGCAATTGGCTCTAGAAGTCTTATGTCTCCAAAATTAATTGTCTAGACCAGTAATTGACTCCAAGATTCATTTGAATTAACAGTTATTGGCTCCAACAGTCAATTGCGGCATAGGTATTCTACAATGCTTCAGCTGGCTACGAGACTACAAGCCTACGAGGCTACGAGACTATATAGCTACAAGTTAATTAAAGATCGTGTCCTACTGACTTGAATGTTCGTCACATGTTCGTCCTTTTCTTTAAATGTGCTTTCTTTTACGCTAATATGCGTCCAAAAGGGGTATTTTATGTAAAATGTGATTCCTATTTGTTGAATTTACGTTAAAAATGTTCTTTATTTTGAAGAAATTGCGTTAAAATTTGCGTCCTTTTGGTTCATTGGACTTCCTTTTCATTAATTGTGTTTCCAACCGTAGTTCCACTCCCTTGATTGTGTTTCCAATTATTCTTCCATTAGTTGATTGTGCTTTATTTTCGTTGATTATATTCCAATTGTGCTTCCTTTTCGTTGATTGAGTTAATAATTGTTTTTCGTTTTCATTGATTGTAGGGCCTACTTCCTCTTTGTTGAATGTGCTTCCGATAATGCTTCATTTCCGTTCATTGTGGTTCTTTTTCTCTAATTCTGCTTTCGATTGTGCTCCCATTAGGTTGATTTTGCTTCCCCCAGATTTTTTCGTTAAAATTATACTTCCAATTGTACTTCCTTTACGTTTACTGTAATTTATATTCGTATATTGTGCTTCCAATGAGGCTTCCTTTTCTTCCATTGTGCTTCCAATTAGGCTTTTTTTCTTTCATTGTGCTTTCTTTTCTTTAATTTTGCTTACAATTGTAATAACATTTCGTTGATTGTCCTTATGATTGTGCTTCCTTTCGTTGATTAAACATCCAAATGTGCTTCCTCTTCTATGATTGTGCTTCCTTTTCGTTAATAGTGCTTCCTCTTTGACGAATGTGCTTCCAATTTTGCTTTCTTTTCATGATTGTGCTACCAATTGTGCTTCCTTTTCGTTGATTGTGCTTCCAATTGTGTTTCCATTTCATAGATTGTGCTTCTTTTTTGTCGATTGTGATTCTTCTTGTGCTTCTTTATCGTTCATTGTGCTTATTTTTCTTTGATTGTGCTTCCAATAAGGCTTCATTTACTAAGATTGTGCTTCTTGTTTGTTTATTGTGCTTCCAATTGTGCTTCGTTTTTGTTGTTGGTGCTGTCTCTTTTTTCGAATTTTCTTCCTTTTAGTTGATTGTTCTTCTTTTTATTTGATTGCGATTCAGTTTGTATTCGTTTTCAATGATTGTGCTTCCAAGTGTGCTTCCTTTTTGTTGATTTTGCTTTAGTTTCGTTGATTGTGCTTCCCATACAGTTTCCTTTCGTTTGATTGTGCTTCCTTTTCATTAATGGTTCTTTCAATTGTGCTTCCAAGTCGTTGAATGTGCTTCCGATTGTGATTCCAATCGTTGATTGCGCTTCCAAACGTGCTTACTTTTTTATCATGTACTTCCAATTGTTCTTCTTTTTTGTCGATTGGGCTTCCTTGTCGTTAATTGTGCTTCCTCTTTTACGAATGTGATTTCGATTTTGCTTTTTTTTTTGTAATTGTGCTACAAATTTTGATTCATTTTCGTTAATTTTGCTTTCAATCGTGCTTCCTTTTGTTGATTGTGTTTACTCATCGTCGAATGTGCTTCCGATTATGCACCCTTTTCGTTGATTATGCTTTTTCTTTGATTGTGCTTGCGATTGTACTTATCTTTCGTGGATTGTGCTTCCTAATGTGCTTCCTTTTCGTTAATTGCGTGTCCTGTGTAAACAATGTGTCCACTGTGGGTCTTGTGTGTGCGTACTGTGTGTCAATTGTTTGTCCAGTGTGTCAGTTGTGTGTGTTCTTTTTTAGATGAATGTGTGTGTTTTTTTTCGTACAATATTCGGAGTAAAATATGTAGTCAATATTATTATTTACTGGTTAAAAACTTCTTGGTCTTGATAAAATTGTTTTAATGGATTATTGGTCCTTAAAAAGCGTCAAATATGTGCCGTTGGTCTAATTAATAGTAAATGATTGTATGATACTTAAGGTATGACAGATCGAAGAATTTATCTTGACTGCTTGACATGTGTTATATTAGCTATCGACGAAGATCTTGAGATTAGGAAATGTCTGGTCTATACATCTGACATCTTGGATTGTGACATCACGGCGGCCATATTGGATGACCTTGACCTTGACTTTCAAAATTTGCCAAAATTTGCCAAAAATTCGTCAAAACAAACGCCAAAATTTCTAGTTTTTGGAAAAACATTCTACCAAAAATCTCAAAAATTTTAAAAATAAAAAATTTCTTTTTTCAAGGGAAGAATTCCCGTTTCGAGGGAATATTTACTGTTTTTGGTCCTTATAAATATACCAGTGGCTAGAAATGTCCATAAAGTGGCTTAAGCATCCATGTCTACAGCCACCGATAACCCTCTGACATCATCATGAAATATGCCATCATGAAATATGACGTCACCGTTGCAATTCCCGATATGTCCGCCATATTATTATCCGATTTTAATGAAAAAAATGTTAAAATTAATAAAACAAATTCAATTAATAAAACTTAATAAAAAATTTTAAAAAAAACATACACCTATGACATGGAGCTCAGAGTCATTGGTTCGAAACTGGTAAGAGCAAATATAAAAGAAAATTCGATAGAACCTTCTTCCATGGCAGCCACCTGCCGACTAACCCCCAACCACCAATACTAAGGTATATATATATAATCAGTTGGTATGACGTTATGTCCGCCATATTGTTTTTGTCTGCTGGAGTCCAACATCTTGTATACGTCTACTAAAGTGCGCTACCTTCATGTTAGTTAAAATTAAACCCTCCAGAGTGCAGTAATCATTTATTTTTACTGAGACACCTACCGTCTTGTCATTTGGGTGCCATCTTGGAAATTTGTATTTTTTTAGCTAGAAATTCGGGAAAAATACCAAATTCATTAAATAAATTGGTAATAAATATACTGATTGATTCAATAGATTCCCATCCTTGGTTCGATCCCTGGATGATGCAAAAAAATTTAATTTAATGTAAAAATACCAAAAAAGTGACACGTTCGAGAAATAAAACGCAAGTTCTTTTACAAACGTAATATTTATTACATAATTTCTATTCTACTACAGGAACACTTGCGAAAGCCAGAAATCTTATAATCATTTAGCCCTGCATAGGCGCGAAATGATTAATTCTTAGCTCCAATCGGTTTATACTAGACAGAGACCAGCCAGAACCTTTACTGACATAGTCCTCCTCTTCCTGAAAGAGTTTATGGATACCGTGTTTAACAGTTTGCTTCACATCATCAGAACTGTAAATTTCTGCAGCCGATGTCTTGAATGCACACTTCTTCACTTTGTCGTAGAACGGATATGGCTTTCCATTTATACATTCGAACCATAAGTTATATTTTAAAGGACCGTATGTTGCTGCGTCATTAGTTAGCTGATTGATTATGACCTGTCTGATATCATCAAGAAAATTACAAATGTCTTTCGACTCACTAAACGTATTTAGATAATAGTAGTCTTTCAATGTTCCACGAAATGCAGGCTGCGCTAAGTAGAAGCCATTATCATTCACCTGTAATGTACCGATCAGGGTCTTGGGTTTAGTTTCATGTCCAGACGTCATAGCAATTGGTTGCTGCACATCTGTTGTTTTTTTTTGCTTCTACTGTCACGAGATTCCAATCGAAACCGAGGAGTCGAATTTTCTGCAGGTAGTTCAACAGTAGGCACACGGACTTCACCTTTAAATTTTTTCGCATTTCGACGCAAATTATCAATTCGAGTAAACCATTCATGGCACTTATCACAGCGAAACGTCATGCGAGAAGGATTATTCGTACATTTACTCCTCTCATGTCTCCGGACATCATGTGCAAATGCAAACGTCATAGCGCAGTAGCCACAAGGATGCCTAGTTGATGAAGACGAACCCGAACCAGATTTCGATGTTACTGCAGTTGTACCATTTCCAGGCATATTCTTATGCACATCAATCATTCGCTGTTGTACCGAAACCTTTAATTTCTGCCGCGCAACAAGACCTTTCCAAGTCTCCAAGTGTTACTGCAAATTAGCATTTATTGTAAATTGCTTCCGACTCATTTTACAGACAAGTATTTTTCGATAAAGGTTCTAGCACATTCTCTCTTCTCGTGCCGTCGAAAATTGCTGTTGTTTAATAAAATCTTGTCGCAGTAACGACATCGATGGTCGTTAGTTGTTGACGAATCACCATTAATTGAAGTCTCCATCGAGGGCAAAACAGCGTTCGTCAAGGTTTCCTGTGCAGCCAGCACTGAAGTTAATAAGCTATTTTCTGCAGGTGGTACCACGACTGTTGCAGTCTCCTCCAGTGTTGGCTTCGTCGTTGCCAACGGGATCTGCTCCATCTTAGTCGTCGCAGACGTCAGACTTCGC
This sequence comes from Bacillus rossius redtenbacheri, assembly GCF_032445375.1. NCBI lineage: Eukaryota > Metazoa > Arthropoda > Insecta > Phasmatodea > Bacillidae > Bacillus > Bacillus rossius. Next base: position 27,515,875 of record NC_086336.1, on the reverse strand, counting down.
GTTGATGATGGTACAACCTCCATCGAGTTCGACGTTAAAGACGGTAAAGATGTCATCGAGTTCACAAGAACAGGTAATTACGCGACTTATGCACCAGATGAAACAAACTTGGTTATAATTACACCGTCGACGACTGTAACAAACTAAGCGACCTGCTGTCTTGAACTCGCTTATATACATGCACCTGATGGAATATAATACTAGTCAAATTAAGATCCATGTATAATAATACACGAGTCAAAACATCATCGAAAAGGAAGCACATTTGGAAGCACAATCAATGAAAGGAAGCACAATCGGAAGCACATTCAACAAACAGGAAGCACATCTAACGAAAAGGACGCAAATTTTTACTTACATTCAACTCAGTAGGTTAAGTTCGTTGATTTTACGTTAGGATACAATGCCTTTATCAGTAATTGGCTCCAACAGTCATTGGCTCCAACATCAATGACGTCAAAAGTATTTGACTCCAAATAGTCTTATGCCTAGCGCTATTTGACTACAAGACTAGGAGGCTACTGGACTTCATGTCTACATGAGTACTTGACTACGAAGCTACAAGTCTACAAGGCTCCAAGGCATAATGGCTACGTGTCTACGAGCCATGAGGTTACGAGTCTACGAAGCTTCCAGAACACAAGGTTAGGCGACTGCGAGGCTACAGGACTACTAAGCTTCCATAACACACAGGACTACGTGACTACGAGACTGCCCGGTTTCGTGAGTACATGGCTCCAACACACTACAATAGCACCATCCAGTCTTGAGAGTTAATTTACCTCATGCAAAATTACCTTTTTGAAGTACTTTAGATTCTTGACAACAGATGACACCACGACTTGATGTAAGTTTTTGGACATACGCCATTGCTAAGAACTTTTTCTGTTGAAGAAAAACTAATAAATAAAATAAATAAATAAATGCTGTCCATATTCCTGTTTCGGAATATTTTGTGGTGTTCATATCCTTGTTGACAACAGCAATTGTTTGCTTAGTTTTGTGTGTTTTTTGTCTTTTTTTGAGTATTTTTATTTATTTATTTTATTTATTAGTTTTTCTTCAACAGAAAAAGTTCTTAGCAATGGCGTATGTCCAAAAACTTACATCAAGTCATGCACTCCCATTGCACAAATCTTTTAAAGATAACAGATGACACCACATGTTGCTTACAGGTAAATATTTAGTTATTTTATGTGGGAGGCAGGATGCTCACTAACGATCGCAAAATAAGTATGGCTTCGCTAGACACCAAAGAGAAGGAATTTTGTCTTGCTTGTTAGTGTTTCTCAGATGTCTCAGATCTTAATATTATTTGACTGAATAATGATATATTTTTTTTAATTACACATGATAAAAATATTGTAAGTGCTGATTTAATAGCAGAAATTAACTTATTATGTGTAACTCTGAATAAAATGGTATGAGTCATTAAGTAAAAAAAATCCTTCATGCAGAGTTAGATTTCTCACAAATAATCAGGTGCACTTGGAGAGAAACTTTAGATTTCTAGCCCAGAATAATCAGGAGCACTCGGAGAAAACCGTCAATATATTGTCAGAAAAATCAGGAGCACACGGAGAAAACTATCGTAGGTTTTCTTAGATATCAGAAAAATCACAGAAAAGTTTTTAAAAATAAATCTAATAAAATAATAATAAAAAATATTATAAAAAAGTAATACAAAACATTCTGTCAGCTTGTGAATTTCTCCGTTGTTCAGCGAGGATCGATTTCTAATACAAGCGAGAATTTTTTGCCTCACTCAGGTATCGAACCAAAGAACAGAAACTATTTGAATCAATCAATATATTAATCACACATTTATTTAATTAATTTTTAGCATTTCCCGAATTTTTAGCTAAATAATTACGAATTTCCAATACTTGTGTCCGAATTTTAAGTTAGTGGGTGCCACCGTCATAAATTATTCCTGCACTCTAGCGGACAAATATTTAACTAATATGGCGGCAGTACACTAAAGAAGACCAAAATAAGATGAAGTACTCCAGCAGACGAAAACAAGATTGTGGACATGACAACATACTTGCTGTCGATATATATAAATTCATTGGCATGAGTGGTGGGAGGTCAGTCTGTCGGTGGTTTCTGTGGAAGAAGTATCTGATGTAATTTTATTTATTTTGTCTTCCCAGGGATTGAACCAGGGATTCCTTAATATAATGGTTTTAAATAATTTTATTAAAATTTGAATAATTATTATTTTCTATTCATTTTCAACATTTTTCTGAATTTCTAAAATAAAATTTCGGATTTTTAAGATGGGGGTTGTAACGATAAATGCAGTGGTTAGGTCGAAATTAATGATGTTGGGTGTGACGTTATAAAGTTTTTATTACTTTTTAAATTTTTTTTTAAAGATATTTTGAAAGTATTATTAGTAAATTACTTAATTACTCCTGCCGGGGAATCGAACCAAGGACCGAAATCAATTAAATAACTAAAATTTCGAGGTAGGCAATTTCTTTATTTCTTGAAATTATTTCGATATTTTTTTGGTAAAAAAATTGAAAATATTAATTTTATGGTTAAGTTCAAGGCCAAGGTCCTGATATAGGCGGCTTATGGCGGTTTTCTCTAATGACTCTTAAACCGTGTTTTTTTTTAGAAATTTTTGCTTTTCCTCAGACAAAAGTCTTTTGAGGTTTTTGAAAATTCTAATTATTAAATTTTTGAGGAATAAAATGGAAAAATTTCCTTTTAAAGCGGAATTTAACTCTCGAAATATGGTCCTTTTTAGAAATTTTGCGTCATTTTGAGTTACTTTTGAATCATTTTGAGTTACTGTTGAGTCATTTTGAGTTCAAGATGGTTGCGTGACGTCACGATCCACATACTGAATCCGGAAAATAAGCACCACACCCTGAAGCCTGAGCATATATGCCCTGTTATATACTACTCGTATATATATTTCAAAAATATTTTTCTGAGAGTACGTTTTAAACGCTCTCAGATATTGGAGAGCATGGCAGGCGGGTCAGGTTACACGAGGCTTATAAGATAAATTAAGCGACAACTGGAATGCGTTTTCCTTGGAGTAATAATGGTTTTACAACCCCTGGTCATGTATTGGTGAACGGCATACTACGCAGGAGTCAAAACACTTTACTCCGGGGGATGGTTTACAGGGAACCTTACTCTCGCCACACTTTCCCTTTATATATATATATATATATATATATATATATATATATATATATATATATATACACACATCTATATATAGTTTCTCGTCATCGTAGCCTGCCACCGCTCTCTTGCTCTCTCTCTCTCTCTCTCTCTCTCCCCCTGTGTTTCTCTCCCCACCCTATTCCCAAGACCCTTTATCGAGGCGTTCCCGTGGGACCAAATATGCGCTCCGCAAATATAAGAAGAGCTGGCGAGAAGCATTGTGGGGAATAAGGGTTGGAAGTTGGATGTGGAAGGGGAAAAGGGGGTGAAGGAGCCAGGAAACTCTGACGGGTCCCTTCCACCAAAATTCGGCTTCCGCGTCTTACCGTCCTCTTTTCCTACGCCACGAGCCCCTCCCTTAAGAACTACCCCCTGGCACCCCCACTTTCCCCATCCTACAACAAGTGCATATCCACCACACACGAGGAAACCGAACAGGTAAGAAGCATATATTTCCCTCGGGAGAAGATGAATTTTCGCGCGAACGTCAACCGCGCGTATAGTCTGTGTCTGGTCGCGTGTCTCAAATTTGACAGTTCCTGAAATTAGCATCTAAACGCCTACGTATCCTCCTGCCACCAATGTTTTGTTGCCAGTTTTTGGAGAAAAAAAATCACGAAGTGTTGCTTTCCGAGTAATAGTTGGGAAATGGTTACCATTGATAGCTACATACTGTAATATCTGAGAATAGTTACAGGACCCCGACTGTACAGTTTTGGATGAAACCGCAAGTGTGAAGGCACAGTCTGCTGTAAGTTATATTTTTATTCAGGAAGGTATCGTTCTTTGTATTTCGTTCTAAACGTCGTGTTTAGAATTCAGTACCCGAATTCAATATCTGTCATGAAAAACTGTATATTTAGCAACAATAATAACTCGAACAAAGTCTTGTGAATTCTACCGTTATCATTCATTAAAATACAAACAGGTAACGTTAGGAAACAAATTATTGGGCTTTTACTATATATTTATATATACAGTATATATATCTTAAATAATTTTCAACACTTGTTATAAATATACACAGCCAAAACACTGCTATTTATTATATTAATAACTTCATCATATTTACGTTGATCATATGTTTTAGTACTTTATATATTTGAAAGCTTAATTATAATACTTTATAAGCAATTCGTATTTTAATGTTTCAAATATTTTACATTCACATGTTTATTTTGTAATAAAATTCGATTTGTTCCCTTTAAGGCAATTGTAAATATTTAATATAAATAAAAACATAATCGAGAGAAAGTTTGAATTTACTTAGCACTATTCAAAGCCATTTTTTCGTTTCATGCATATTTGAAAGCGGTAAAATTAAACAACTAAATAAACGTAAAGAAAAAAATTAATTTTATTTCGAAATTTATTGTAGATAACAAGAAAAATCACCCATATTTTCATAAAAAAAATTTTTATGGTCGCTAGAGAGTTTTATTACTTTTACGAATAAACAAGACATTCACTAACAAAAATTATTGATGCAATGTTAGATGACTTTTAAATTTTTTATTAAGATTTTCTAGAATGATGTTGTGGTGTTGTTAGCTAACCAGCTGTTTTACCCGGCTTTAACAGGTTAATAAAGATTGTTAACACTTAAAACATTCTTTAACTATCACTATAACAAATTGATAAATAAGATAATGGTGTATTCCAACAATATATTTTTTTTTCGTAGCTTAACTTGAAACTCATAAATATTTAACAAAAACTGTGTCGATATCATGGCAAGGATAACTACGGAAAGTCTTAACTAAGGCCTGGAAATAATGACCATTCGAGACAATATTAATTAATTCTTTACATCTGTAGGCGTTTATTCAATGTTTGATAGGAAATAAGTCCTAGTAGCTGTATTTGTTATAATTTTATTTACAAATATTGCTTTATCAGTTTTTAAAATTATGTCCATCTGGAATAATGTAGCTTTACAAAGGTGTTGTATATATTTTTTAACAGGTCCGGTAGTTTTCGAGTTTATTTTTCTTGAAGAAACCTACTAACCATCCAACACACTCTGTTCATCGTATTTTAAACGGGCTGAAGAACATTTCACGGCTGTATAGAAGTGTGTGTAACTCAAGCCTTTGCCAGCTAGAGTCAACTGGTAGGGTATATCTATTGCAGATGTTATAAATTTTGCAAACTCTTAGATGGTTACGTTAATACGTAGAGCTTGCTCACACGCATAGACCAATACCTTGATGGTTCTAGCTCCGTACCAATTTTATGTTTCAACACCATAAAAAAAGATAATGCAAAATAACATTCTTATTTATAAAACGACCATGTTCACCAAATATCCACAATATGAGCGAAGGCGTGTTTAATTTTTGGTTGAAAGTGGTAGATGGTAGCGAGGGAGGTTGGTGTGGCCAATCGTAAATTAGCAGCAGTAGCCTGTTATCAGAATGTACAGTTAGTGCTATGTGGAAAACTTACACTCAATGAAAATTTTAACTTATTCGTATTAACTTAAAGGGTTTACACTTCTTTTTTTTCGGTTAGTGTTCATTATCATGTACCCGAGTAGAACAAAATGAAGTTACCCAAAAATGAAAAATTTATTATTATAATAGAAACAGCTATAGAATAACAAAAATATATATATATTTTTTAAAGTGGAAAAAGGAAAAAAAAAATTACTTTCAATTTAATATAACTGTTTGAGATGTTGGAAATACAAAACGGATGGGTGCAAACTTTTCTTTCTGCATTTGACAATCAGCGAAGCATAAAAATATCTGAAGAAAAGTACATAATTTACACACATCTAGAAGAAAACAGAAGACGAGTGGTTAAAAAATCGTTAGGTTGGACAATCGACGTTCTGCATGACGGTTTTTTTTTTCCAGCCAGCTTTGGTATGAATTATCCTAAGTTTATAGTTATGATAAAGTATTACCTGCAATATTCGTGTTATTATTATTTCATGACTGTCTTGAATGAAAATGTTTATACAATTGAAGTTCCTGGTTATTTTACACGCATGAAGGATTACAAGCGAAACCAATAAAAACACCTAGAGAAATATCTGTCCGAATGAATGCAACCCAGATAGAATATTAAATGTGACAAAAGCCAATGAATATTTGACATCTTTTTAATTAGCAAACGGGTTTTTTCTAAGTTATTACCAAAAAAACTCAAATTACCCTTGTTTTTACTGCTGGTTTGTTCATTTTTGATACGCATTAATTATAAGTGTAATGTGTTTTTTTTCTAATAAGCTGCCTTGTAATATCTTTCAGAACCTATTAAGAAACAAGTTATGCAATTTATGTTTGAATAGTATTAAACCATTGCTCCGAGTCCAGAGATCAAGTTGAGGTACCAAGGTTTCGACCGCCATCTTGGTAGTCAAATGTTATAAAATACAAGATGGCGGTCAAAATTAAAGTCATACAAGATGGCCACAAAGTGCAAGGCAACAGCCAAAATATCCAATATAGCAGCAATGGCGTCATACAAGATAGCGATCAACACCTCGGCATCTCTACCCTGAACCCTGCGCTCGGAACCCGTATATTATACTACTCGCTTGAAACTTGGCACTGCTGGTTATTGAAATCACAACGGTAGCCAATATGCAACCGGCCAAACATCTTTTTTTTACCAACCGCCATTTTCCTACTGAGTGAGGCCAGCTAACGCACGCTGCGAACCCCGAGCAGTGTTGCTCGTTGGTAATGCGATACGAGCTATCGATTACCGCCGGGAGATAATTCTCGACCCCCAGAGACGCTCCAAGTCGAGAAGCACGGCTCGGCAAAAACGCGAGGGAGGAAAGGGAAAGGGTAAATGGGCAAACCGTGCTAATTAGCTGATTCCTGCCCGCTAACCGGTTAGAAGGGGCGGAAACGGAATTCAGGTAGGTAGGTTAGGTTGCGCTATCCTTCTCGACTCTTGAAGTTACTTATCTTCCCCTGAATGCTTGTACTTTTCTTGTGCGGATCCTGATACTGACCGGTGTGCTCACATAAAATAGATAAATTAAAAGGAACTACAGACATTGGAAATATTAAGGGACGCTTGATGAGCCAGGTAAGTAAAATCTAAGCAAAAACATTCCATGCTAATCTATTTGAGAAATAATTTACTTTGCCTTAAGTCACGACTGTGCAACATAGCATAAAATACACTTATAATTAATTTAATTCAACTTTCTATTAATCGTCTAGAAAACGAACGAAGACGCTCAATATTAAAAGTGAGACTCGCAATCCCGAAGATACTTACAGGTTTGGACTATGTCAATACATCCTGATTTAGTTTTTACAAGGTTTTACAAAAAAATAAATCCACGCAATAACTGGAAAATGTTCTTCAATTTAGACCATAGCCTATTCCTTTTTCGAATTTAACTACCAGCGTGTGTTCGTCCTTCTTTAATAAACTCGTTGACGGTATGAAGTAAAATAAATAAAATATGTATTTGTTCACAACTAAAACGAATATAAAACTTTTTTTGCAGAAATTCATCGGCAAGCTCATTACCCGTTTTTAACTCGATAATTGTTAAATTGTTAATTAGTAGGAACACAGCTATAGTAATATATAACAGCCGGTCCTGGCACTGAAGATGGAGCGAGGAGCGAGGAGCAGGTCAATGACCGACCGCCCTGAATCATGGAGGCCATATTTGATGACCTTGACCTTAACCTTTGAGCTTGACCGTGACCTCGGCCGCAATCTTGTATTCTGCTATCTTGAAATCGATCGCCTTAATACAAAAAGTAGCTCTTATCGATACATACGCCATTTTGGATATTTATGACTTCATCGTTTTACTTTTCGTTACGATCGCCATGTTGGATTCTAGAACATTCTAATTTTCGTTACGGCACCATCTTTAATACTAATGTAAGGGCCATCTTGGATCTAACAGAACAACCACTTTAACGATTTTTATGTCATGTCCACCATCTTGTTTTCACCTGCTGGAGGCCGACATCTTGAACTACTTCATGGCCGCAATATTTTTTATATTCTGCTGGAGGCCGCCATCTTGGATACAATCATCTTAGTTTCTGCTTCTTGATCCTAGAGACCACCAGCATTGCTCTGTCTCATCACATAAGGTCGTTGATCCACGTACTAACAGAACTGTTATGGTTATTATCGACATATTAAATTCAATTTAATGCAAAATATATTGAAAGCGCCATGATTCGAACCTTTAAAGCCCTGATCTCTGGGTTAGAAAAAAAAACATTCTTAACCGCACGGCCATTTTTTAAGTTGTTTGGTTCACTGGTAAGTTTGACAGTCACCAATGTGCCAACCATCTTCCCCACTTAATGTTTTTCTATGTAACCCCTCGTCATTGTGAAATTGTAGTTGCAGTTTTTGGTGTATGGGTAAGCACTAAGGAGACGATTATGAAAACACAAATTACCGTAGCTCGTTGCGTTGCCGACTACGCTTCGGAGGCCGAATCCATCAGACTGAGAATTATTTAAGTTATATAAAAATAACACGCACATTCGAACTTGTAATTTTTTTGAAATCGAAGGAATAAAAGCATCACCTGCTAGATAACGTTGCCGCCATATTTATTTTCAGTACTTGCTACCAGTAGCGCTAGTTAACACACATAACCTGTTCGAGAACGCTGCTGGCATCTTGTTTTCAGTAATCGATACAAGAAGTGCTGGTGTCACATGGTACACATACAATCTAATAGCATTTGTTGCTGTCATATTAGTTTAATTCTAAGCTGCAAGAGTGCAGTATTATTTATTAGCAGTCAGCTGTCACTATATTGTCTGCCGTCGTGGCCGCCATATTGAAAATCGGTAATTTACATTTAGAATTTGTGTAAAAAGTCCAAAATTCATCAAAAATATGTCATTGACAAATGATTTATTAAATTGAGTCCACCTCTCAGTTATATCACCGGACGATGTTAAAAGGATAAGTTTATGTAAAAACTATTTATTCAAAAAAATATGGAAAAAATCCTAAAAGCAGATTATGTTCCTAATCTACCAGCTTCCAGGCCAATGTTGAGAAATAATTTTTAATCTTGGAAATTCGTAAAAATTAACCGATGATTACGGAAAACATTCAAAATATCACAAAAAAAATTGTCTATTAATGTAATATTGACTCGATTGATTTCATCTTTGGTTTTTTTTTTCATCTAGTGATAAGATTATCTAAAGCTTAAAATAAATTTTACATTCGGTTTTTCATTACCTTTCATGGAGTTTATTAATTATTATCTCTAAGGAAAACGACTCTGTACAAGACACATGTCTGACGAAATAACTATGTCCTCGCTGTGCCTACGACAGAAGTCTAATTTTTCGATACTTGTAATATCTTCCAACCATGTGTTGTACAATGATAAGCGTGTAAGCTCAGCGTCTGCACACCAAGAGGTATATTTCAACGATACTCGACGAACATTTTAAACAGGCATGTCCAATGACAGATGTTTAGACCAGGCATCTCCGAACCAAGAGGTAAATCATGGAATTTTACAGTCTTGTCGATGATATTCAAAAAAAGGGCACACATTCAATTTAGGGAGGGCATTAAAAAATAAAGCACATTCAATTAAGTACATTTAAAAAATAAGCAAATTTGGAAGCACATGTAAAAGATGAAGCACATTTCGCAGGACATTAAAAAAATGGAAGCACATTTGGAAGCACAATCAAGAAAGGAACTACTTTTGGAAGAATATTCGATAAGAAGGAAGAATAATAAAAAAATGAAAGAATTTTGGAAAAACAATCGATTAAAAGGACGCAAATTTTAACTACATTCTGAAAAAGGAAGCACAATTTGAATTACATTCAGAAAAAGGTAGCATATTTGGAAGCAATTTAAAAGAAGGAAGTACATTTGGTAGCATTTTCGACAGAAAGAAAGCACATTTGGAAGTACGTTGAAAAAAAGTGAAAAACATTAGGAAACACATAAAGAAAAAGTAGGCACATTTGGAAGCACATTCAGAAAAAAAGGCACATTTGGAATAACACTCGTCAAAAGGAAGAACATTTGGAAGCACATTTGACAAAAACGCAGCACATTTGTAAGCATATTCAGAAAAATGAAGCACAATCGGAGAAACATTTAAAAATAAAAGTATATTTGGATTAACATTCAGAATATTATAATACCCCAAGTGTCTTAAAGAATAATTAAAAAATTAGGTTAAAAGATTTGGAAGCTTTGATTACTGGGGCCCTCAATTAATAACCATAAAAGTCAACAACAGAGGCGACACTAGGAGTAAACAAAGAAAATTTAGAGACTCCCTACGAATACTTGGGAGTAAAAGGATCGTTATTATATATTAAATAAATAAAAACAACTGTTATGTCTATAGACTTCCTTATTTTATTAATTATTGTTCTTTTTTTTTATAGATTGACTTTTCCTTAGTTACATCGGTTTTTTTTATTGATAAGTGATCTTATTTAAATCCCTCACAATTACACTGACTATATTATATATATTTTTTGAACTCAATGCTTATCGGGCCGGCCCTGAATGTTTAACAAAAATAACAATACTTAAAAACATGAATGAAATCAACATTGGTAACTTTAAAGGTTGTACATATAGTCCTTCCAAAACATAATATAAATTTCTTCTCCTCGAACTGCTTTTTACTGTCCGCTGTCTTAACTGGGTTACACTATTTCTGAGTTCGTGAATAAAAAGATAGAATTATGCGGGTATCACCCGGGGCTGTAGGTAGACGGTGATGGAGGTAGTAGGCCTAAAGATGTTGGATTCTGCTCAGGAACCGACTCCAGTGGGTCCTGGCAGAGGATATTGGTTGCCCCAAACTTGGAACCCTGTCAAAACAGAGTGTTGGTCCTGGCGCTCAGGAGAGGGCGTCTCGTCTCCGCAAACTCGAACCACGATTCGCGGTAGCCACGGAAGTCATCACGAATAATTAGAAAATAATTTATATAAAAATACTAAGTTTCTCTACTTTCAACTAAACTACTGACTGGTTAATAATTTTAGCAAGGGACTCCATCCCTCTATTCTGAGAAAACTACATAATATACGATGTCGATGATTCGCCGAAGATCGCAGATACAAACGGTACCAGTCAGTCAGGAGGCGCGCACCGAAGTAAGTTCAGAGCGGGATATCACCAGAATATCATAAGCGCGGGGTCTCTAGAGAATGGGAGGGGGGTTAGGCTCTGAGCCGAAAATTACCGAGTCCACCCGAAGGTGTCAGGCATAAAAAAAATAGATCTTACTGGAGTGACTGCGCGACTGAGGCGCTATCTTTGGGTGGCGAGAAGAAGTACTAATAAATCGACTAGTGACCGACGAGAGTGTCAAGCTAGGGGGTAATGGAGTAACCAGTGGTGCCACCTAGCGGCCTGAGACATAAGGAGGGGAGAGAGGTTGTCGTTATCTCCGCGCGAGCACGGTAGTGTCGGCGCTGCCGACGCCTCACAAGTGGCATTAGTTACCACAGCCGTCGCTAGGTGTCGCTAAAGTCCAGAATCGTAACTGCGGCTGTCAAGCCTGAGATGGCCTTCACTTCGGTTAACGTACCCGTGCGGTCGTCGCCCCTAGCCACACTTCTGAGAAGAAAGTGGTGGGTGAGCAGGAGGAGGAGGATGGCTTCAAAAAATGCATGGTCTGTGGGACACAAGGCCCACGGGATCCTCCTGTCGTGTCTTGCTGCTAGTGAACCTTATACCGATTCGTGACAGAGTTAGCAGGGCTCAGCACTGCTTCACAAGCTGCTATAGGCAAAAGTAGACCCGCAAAGAAATAAAGTTACCGGCCCCCGACGTGACTGGAGGCGGGAGAAATATTAGCCAGAATGCTAAGCTAGCATGAGGCTGGGAAAGAAAATCAGCTCGCCTCTGAGAACAGAGGCTGAGGGCCTGGCCGTAAAGAAAATAAGATAGAGAAAAAAAAATATATTTCCAAAAAATATTTAAGATTACAAAATTTTAAATAAAATTTGCCTAAATTCCTAATACACGGCACATACTCCCCCGCGTTAAAGCGGAGCTTAGGGAAAAGCAAAAACAAAAAACAAAAACTTCAGTAGGACAAGTTACCAGGTTCGCCTGTATCCTACTACTAACATTTGGCGCACGGCTGCGGCGCGTCGGCACCTGCAGTCGCGTTGAGTTACGAGAGGGAGTCGGGTCGAGATAGAGGCAAATGAATAAACGTTTTTGTTAATGTAGGTGGTAATACCTTACAGATAATCTCAATTACTAGTGGGGTCACTTTAAACTTTTTATTAGAAAAATACTTATTCTTAAAGAAAATTTATAATTATAGATTATTGTTGTGGGTGCAATATTAATAAAGTAAGTTTCAAATATTGTTAGGTCAAGAGACTCAAAATAAAATTTTAATATTTAGCATATGATAAATCGAAAATTATATATAATGATCACACATAATTATTTAATAAAGTAAATATTGAATCACGTTGATCTCAGATGTTGGACATCGTGTAGCTTCACAAAGTGGGCACTGTGAGGGAAAGCCGAAATTACTGAGGCCAAAACAAGGGAAAAGCGTCCTTGAGCACTCAGCTACATATGGGGATTGGAACCCCTGTATCTGGGTATGGTGACCCGTAACTTACAAACTAAATGGGAATGAAAACCCCTGTACATATTCGTTTGTCCATAAGAAGTCGAAGGCATGGGTCCAAGCCCTGCACACTCTGACGATGGATCAATCTAAATTATATAATTTTATACTTGCTCAAAAAGCTAAGTACACCTCAGTCCCGAAAACTACATTTATTAACTTACATAGGATCAATATGTTCAAGCTCTGATGGTTGATCAGACCAACAGGCTGAAGCAAAGATACCTACGAGGAAATTTCACCCTGAGTTAGATCGGGTTCGAAACCCGAAAGATCAACGAATTTCGATGAATTTAGAAAAAAGATTAAATCAAACACAGACTGTGTAAAAACCAAAATATTTAGATTCTGAAAAATATTTTATTTGATAAACTATATTTTAAAAGTTCAGTTATCCAGTTATTAATTGTAGTAATAATAAATTAATAATTAATATTAATCCTCGCACTCAAATTTAATTAATATATATATATAAAATCGTAACATCTAAAATTATAATCGTAATAAACATAATTAAATTTAAATTAATTATTTTCGCCGTCGGATCTTCCATGGCGGGCACAAAAGTTCACACTGCCTAAGAGGGGGTTTGAACATAGGCCGTCCAAAGATGAGTGGTGGGAATGGAACCCAAAGAACACTCGAAAATGGTCATGAGATATTTCACTCAGAGGACCAGGTCTTGGCTCATTGGCTCAGAGGACCTCTCGCGATTTAACGCCTGAATATAGTGCTGCACTGTGGCGAGCGTGACCTAGTTCGACTTTAGAAATACACAAAAATTAAACTTTAATGCCACCTTGGAAGTCACAGTTGCAAAACAATGTATAATAATATTATCATAATGATGTGAAACAGCTACTTAGAGTGAGTGAGCAAGACAATTAATAGAATTTAAAAATAACATTAAATATATAGATGCACAAATGTATCATCAGCTACTGGGCTCAAATTCCATTTACGTAGCTGTACAGTTAAAGAAAAAAAAATAATTCTTCATGAAAATAAAACAAATTAGAAATCTTATTGAAACAATAACACAAAATTAGTTAACACTTAATACAGTCTGATAAACTATGAATATGCAGTTCAGTTACTGGTTAAAATAGCCAATGTAAATAAATGGACTTACTTCACGTCCTAGACAATCATCTCCTCCGTACTAGCTTATACAAAATATGGTTAATTAACCTACACCATAATAACTTAATTTAAGAACCTTTCGTCGAAGGCTAAAATGAATACACCTCTCATTGGGTAATCAGGAAATAAATCTAAACAAAAGCTAGTCACATGGATGGATGCAAATATTGGAAAAGTAATAAACAATAACCAATAGCATCAATGCATACATTACTTTTAGAATTAAATTGACTGTAAACCTGTATGTATAGAAAACGATAAATTTATATTTCTTATTATAGTCATTATAATTATTATCTCTGACCTTAGATAAATTTGCAAAATAAACTTCTCGTAAAATTAAATCTTTATACGTTATGAATAATGTCTAGTAAAGCTTACTTGGTACACTAGTAAATAACGTAACTATGCTTACATTAATTCTAATATTAAATAATCGGCGTAAAGTAGTATTAAAATTATAAGGTTTATAAATTACTGTCTATACTCCTTTTAAATGTTATGAAACTAATCATGAGGTGTTTTCTTAAAATGTTAAATCTAATTACGTATAGATTATGTATACAGCATTTAATTATTATATGCTCAAAAAAATTAAGATACCCTTAAATATAGCCTATGATTAAAACAATTGCTTTATTGCGTGGGAAGTGTGTGCCTTCATAATTTATAATTATTATTATTACTACGCGCGTCGGGAAATGAACAGTGTACTCGGGTGTAACAAGCTGTCAGGTTAGCTTGCACAACACGGTACCTACAATGAACGTCACGTCAGCCGGCACGACTGACCTTGGCGCGCAGCGCCTTTAACTATGGGTGTGGGGGGGAGGGAGTATCTTGTCCAGCGGACACGTCTCTGTTGATAAGCCACGCACGCGGGCTGAGTTACGTGGGCGGCAGCCAGCCACCTCTCGGCTCGCGCTCAGATGTAAACACTGAGAACAAAGTGCAGCAAAACTTATGATAAGTTTAAAATTCAAAGGTCAATTTAGCTACTATGTGTATCAGCGGACAGTTCACAAATTACTTACTACAAAAAGATTCTAAGTGACAAAAAAAAATATAAAAAAAAAAATTTTTATTAAATATTTTTTTTTAAATTTTAATTTTAGGTATGACATTTCAACTTAGGTATGCCTATAGACGTAACCATGCTTTGCTACCATTTTGTAATACCCAAAGTGTCTTAAAGAATAATTAAAAAATAAGGTTAAAATATTTGGAAGCTTTGATTACTGGGGCCCTCAATTAATAACCATAAAAGTCAACAACAGAGGCGACACTAGGAGTAAACAAAGAAAATTTAGAGACTCCCTACGAATACTTGGGAGTAAAAGGATCGTTATTATATATTAAATAAATAAAAACAACTGTTACGTCTATAGACTTCCTTATTTTATTAATTATTGTTCTTTTTTTTTATAGATTGACTTTTCCTTAGTTACATCGGTTTTTTTTTATTGATAAGTGATCTTATTTAAATCCCTCACAATTACACTGACTATATTATATATATTTTTTGAACTCAATGCTTATCGTGCCGGCCCTGAATGTTTAACAAAAATAACAATACTTAAAAACATGAATGAAATCAACATTGGTAACTTTAAAGGTTGTACATATAGTCCTTCCAAAACATAATATAAATTTCTTCTCCTCGAACTGCTTTTTACTGTCCGCTGTCTTAACTGGGTTACACTATTTCTGAGTTCGTGAATAAAAAGATAGAATTATGCGGGTATCACCCGGGGCTGTAGGTAGACGGTGATGGAGGTAGTAGGCCTAAAGATGTTGGATTCTGCTCAGGAACCGACTCCAGTGGGTCCTGGCAGAGGATATTGGTTGCCCCAAACTTGGAACCCTGTCAAAACAGAGTGTTGGTCCTGGCGCTCAGGAGAGGGCGTCTCGTCTCCGCAAACTCGAACCACGATTCGCGGTAGCCACGGAAGTCATCACGAATAATTAGAAAATAATTTATATAAAAATACTAAGTTTCTCTACTTTCAACTAAACTACTCACTGGTTAATAATTTTAGCAAGGGACTCCATCCCTCTATTCTGAGAAAACTACATAATATACGATGTCGATGATTCGCCGAAGATCGCAGATACAAACGGTACCAGTCAGTCAGGAGGCGCGCACCGAAGTAAGTTCAGAGCGGGATATCACCAGAATATCATAAGCGCGGGGTCTCTAGAGAATGGGAGGGGGGTTAGGCTCTGAGCCGAAAATTACCGAGTCCACCCGAAGGTGTCAGGCATAAAAAAAATAGATCTTACTGGAGTGACTGCGCGACTGAGGCGCTATCTTTGGGTGGCGAGAAGAAGTACTAATAAATCGACTAGTGACCGACGAGAGTGTCAAGCTAGGGGGTAATGGAGTAACCAGTGGTGCCACCTAGCGGCCTGAGACATAAGGAGGGGAGAGAGGTTGTCGTTATCTCCGCGCGAGCACGGTAGTGTCGGCGCTGCCGACGCCTCACAAGTGGCATTAGTTACCACAGCCGTCGCTAGGTGTCGCTAAAGTCCAGAATCGTAACTGCGGCTGTCAAGCCTGAGATGGCCTTCACTTCGGTTAACGTACCCGTGCGGTCGTCGCCCCTAGCCACACTTCTGAGAAGAAAGTGGTGGGTGAGCAGGAGGAGGAGGATGGCTTCAAAAAATGCATGGTCTGTGGGACACAAGGCCCACGGGATCCTCCTGTCGTGTCTTGCTGCTAGTGAACCTTATACCGATTCGTGACAGAGTTAGCAGGGCTCAGCACTGCTTCACAAGCTGCTATAGGCAAAAGTAGACCCGCAAAGAAATAAAGTTACCGGCCCCCGACGTGACTGGAGGCGGGAGAAATATTAGCCAGAATGCTAAGCTAGCATGAGGCTGGGAAAGAAAATCAGCTCGCCTCTGAGAACAGAGGCTGAGGGCCTGGCCGTAAAGAAAATAAGATAGAGAAAAAAAAAAATATTTCCAAAAAATATTTAAGATTACAAAATTTTAAATAAAATTTGCCTAAATTCCTAATACACGGCACATACTCCCCCGCGTTAAAGCGGAGCTTAGGGAAAAGCAAAAACAAAAAACAAAAACTTCAGTAGGACAAGTTACCAGGTTCGCCTGTATCCTACTACTAACATTTGGCGCACGGCTGCGGCGCGTCGGCACCTGCAGTCGCGTTGAGTTACGAGAGGGAGTCGGGTCGAGATAGAGGCAAATGAATAAACGTTTTTGTTAATGTAGGTGGTAATACCTTACAGATAATCTCAATTACTAGTGGGGTCACTTTAAACTTTTTATTAGAAAAATACTTATTCTTAAAGAAAATTTATAATTATAGATTATTGTTGTGGGTGCAATATTAATAAAGTAAGTTTCAAATATTGTTAGGTCAAGAGACTCAAAATAAAATTTTAATATTTAGCATATGATAAATCGAAAATTATATATAATGATCACACATAATTATTTAATAAAGTAAATATTGAATCACGTTGATCTCAGATGTTGGACATCGTGTAGCTTCACAAAGTGGGCACTGTGAGGGAAAGCCGAAATTACTGAGGCCAAAACAAGGGAAAAGCATCCTTGAGCACTCAGCTACATATGGGGATTGGAACCCCTGTATCTGGGTATGGTGACCCGTAACTTACAAACTAAATGGGAATGAAAACCCCTGTACATATTCGTTTGTCCATAAGAAGTCGAAGGCATGGGTCCAAGCCCTGCACACTCTGACGATGGATCAATCTAAATTATATAATTTTATACTTGCTCAAAAAGCTAAGTACACCTCAGTCCCGAAAACTACATTTATTAACTTACATAGGATCAATATGTTCAAGCTCTGATGTTTGATCAGACCAACAGGCTGAAGCAAAGATACCTACGAGGAAATTTCACCCTGAGTTAGATCGGGTTCGAAACCCGAAAGATCAACGAATTTCGATGAATTTAGAAAAAAGATTAAATCAAACACAGACTGTGTAAAAACCAAAATATTTAGATTCTGAAAAATATTTTATTTGATAAACTATATTTTAAAAGTTCAGTTATCCAGTTATTAATTGTAGTAATAATAAATTAATAATTAATATTAATCCTCGCACTCAAATTTAATTAATATATATATATAAAATCGTAACATCTAAAATTATAATCGTAATAAACATAATTAAATTTAAATTAATTATTTTCGCCGTCGGATCTTCCATGGCGGGCACAAAAGTTCACACTGCCTAAGAGGGGGTTTGAACATAGGCCGTCCAAAGATGAGTGGTGGGAATGGAACCCAAAGAACACTCGAAAATGGTCATGAGATATTTCACTCAGAGGACCAGGTCTTGGCTCATTGGCTCAGAGGACCTCTCGCGATTTAACGCCTGAATATAGTGCTGCACTGTGGCGAGCGTGACCTAGTTCGACTTTATAAATACACAAAAATTTAACTTTAATGCCACCTTGGAAGTCACAGTTGCAAAACAATGTATAATAATATTATCATAATGATGTGAAACAGCTACTTAGAGTGAGTGAGCAAGACAATTAATAGAATTTAAAAATAACATTAAATATATAGATGCACAAATGTATCATCAGCTACTGGGCTCAAATTCCATTTACGTAGCTGTACAGTTAAAGAAAAAAAATAATTCTTCATGAAAATAAAACAAATTAGAAATCTTATTGAAACAATAACACAAAATTAGTTAACACTTAATACAGTCTGATAAACTATGAATATGCAGTTCAGTTACTGGTTAAAATAGCCAATGTAAATAAATGGACTTACTTCACGTCCTAGACAATCATCTCCTCCGTACTAGCTTATACAAAATATGGTTAATTAACCTACACCATAATAACTTAATTTAAGAACCTTTCGTCGAAGGCTAAAATGAATACACCTCTCATTGGGTAATCAGGAAATAAATCTAAACAAAAGCTAGTCACATGGATGGATGCAAATATTGGAAAAGTAATAAACAATAACCAATAGCATCAATGCATACATTACTTTTAGAATTAAATTGACTGTAAACCTGTATGTATAGAAAACGATAAATTTATATTTCTTATTATAGTCATTATATTTATTATCTCTGACCTTAGATAAATTTGCAAAATAAACTTCTCGTAAAATTAAATCTTTATACGTTATGAATAATGTCTAGTAAAGCTTACTTGGTACACTAGTAAATAACGTAACTATGCTTACATTAATTCTAATATTAAATAATCGGCGTAAAGTAGTATTAAAATTATAAGGTTTATAAATTACTGTCTATACTCCTTTTAAATGTTATGAAACTAATCATGAGGTGTTTTCTTAAAATGTTAAATCTAATTACGTATAGATTATATATACAGCATTTAATTATTATATGCTCAAAAAAATTAAGATACCCTTAAATATAGCCTATGATTAAAACAATTGCTTTATTGCGTGGGAAGTGTGTGCCTTCATAATTTATAATTATTATTATTACTACGCGCGTCGGGAAATGAACAGTGTACTCGGGTGTAACAAGCTGTCAGGTTAGCTTGCACAACACGGTACCTACAATGAACGTCACGTCAGCCGGCACGACTGACCTTGGCACGCAGCGCCTTTAACTATGGGTGTGGGGGGGAGGGAGTATCTTGTCCAGCGGACACGTCTCTGTTGATAAGCCACGCACGCGGGCTGAGTTACGTGGGCGGCAGCCAGCCACCTCTCGGCTCGCGCTCAGATGTAAACACTGAGAACAAAGTGCAGCAAAACTTATGATAATTTTAAAATTCAAAGGTCAATTTAGCTACTATGTGTATCAGCGGACAGTTCACAAATTACTTACTACAAAAAGATTCTAAGTGACAAAAAAAAATATAAAAAAAATTTTTTTATTAAATTTTTTTTTTTAAATTTTAATTTTAGGTATGACATTTCAACTTAGGTATGCCTATAGACGTAACCATGCTTTGCTACCATTTTGTAATACCCAAAGTGTCTTAAAGAATAATTAAAAAATAAGGTTAAAATATTTGGAAGCTTTGATTACTGGGGCCCTCAATTAATAACCATAAAAGTCAACAACAGAGGCGACACTAGGAGTAAACAAAGAAAATTTAGAGACTCCCTACGAATACTTGGGAGTAAAAGGATCGTTATTATATATTAAATAAATAAAAACAACTGTTACGTCTATAGACTTCCTTATTTTATTAATTATTGTTCTTTTTTTTTATAGATTGACTTTTCCTTAGTTACATCGGTTTTTTTTTATTGATAAGTGATCTTATTTAAATCCCTCACAATTACACTGACTATATTATATATATTTTTTGAACTCAATGCTTATCGGGCCGGCCCTGAATGTTTAACAAAAATAACAATACTTAAAAACATGAATGAAATCAACATTGGTAACTTTAAAGGTTGTACATATAGTCCTTCCAAAACATAATATAAATTTCTTCTCCTCGAACTGCTTTTTACTGTCCGCTGTCTTAACTGGGTTACACTATTTCTGAGTTCGTGAATAAAAAGATAGAATTATGCGGGTATCACCCGGGGCTGTAGGTAGACGGTGATGGAGGTAGTAGGCCTAAAGATGTTGGATTCTGCTCAGGAACCGACTCCAGTGGGTCCTGGCAGAGGATTTTGATTGCCCCAAACTTGGAACCCTGTCAAAACAGAGTGTTGGTCCTGGCGCTCAGGAGAGGGCGTCTCGTCTCCGCAAACTCGAACCACGATTCGCGGTAGCCACGGAAGTCATCACGAATAATTAGAAAATAATTTATATAAAAATACTAAGTTTCTCTACTTTCAACTAAACTACTGACTGGTTAATAATTTTAGCAAGGGACTCCATCCCTCTAGTCTGAGAAGACTACATAATATACGATGTCGATGATTCGCCGAAGATCGCAGATACAAACGGTACCAGTCAGTCAGGAGGCGCGCACCGAAGTAAGTTCAGAGCGGGATATCACCAGAATATCATAAGCGCGGGGTCTCTAGAGAATGGGAGGGGGGTTAGGCTCTGAGCCGAAAATTACCGAGTCCACCCGAAGGTGTCAGGCATAAAAAAAATAGATCTTACTGGAGTGACTGCGCGACTGAGGCGCTATCTTTGGGTGGCGAGAAGAAGTACTAATAAATCGACTAGTGACCGACGAGAGTGTCAAGCTAGGGGGTAATGGAGTAACCAGTGGTGCCACCTAGCGGCCTGAGACATAAGGAGGGGAGAGAGGTTGTCGTTATCTCCGCGCGAGCACGGTAGTGTCGGCGCTGCCGACGCCTCACAAGTGGCATTAGTTACCACAGCCGTCGCTAGGTGTCGCTAAAGTCCAGAATCGTAACTGCGGCTGTCAAGCCTGAGATGGCCTTCACTTCGGTTAACGTACCCGTGCGGTCGTCGCCCCTAGCCACACTTCTGAGAAGAAAGTGGTGGGTGAGCAGGAGGAGGAGGATGGCTTCAAAAAATGCATGGTCTGTGGGACACAAGGCCCACGGGATCCTCCTGTCGTGTCTTGCTGCTAGTGAACCTTATACCGATTCGTGACAGAGTTAGCAGGGCTCAGCACTGCTTCACAAGCTGCTATAGGCAAAAGTAGACCCGCAAAGAAATAAAGTTACCGGCCCCCGACGTGACTGGAGGCGGGAGAAATATTAGCCAGAATGCTAAGCTAGCATGAGGCTGGGAAAGAAAATCAGCTCGCCTCTGAGAACAGAGGCTGAGGGCCTGGCCGTAAAGAAATTAAGATAGAGAAAAAAAAAATATTTCCAAAAAATATTTAAGATTACAAAATTTTAAATAAAATTTGCCTAAATTCCTAATACACGGCACATACTCCCCCGCGTTAAAGCGGAGCTTAGGGAAAAGCAAAAACAAAAAACAAAAACTTCAGTAGGACAAGTTACCAGGTTCGCCTGTATCCTACTACTAACATTTGGCGCACGGCTGCGGCGCGTCGGCACCTGCAGTCGCGTTGAGTTACGAGAGGGAGTCGGGTCGAGATAGAGGCAAATGAATATACGTTTTTGTTAATGTAGGTGGTAATACCTTACAGATAATCTCAATTACTAGTGGGGTCACTTTAAACTTTTTATTAGAAAAATACTTATTCTTAAAGAAAATTTATAATTATAGATTATTGTTGTGGGTGCAATATTAATAAAGTAAGTTTCAAATATTGTTAGGTCAAGAGACTCAAAATAAAATTTTAATATTTAGCATATGATAAATCGAAAATTATATATAATGATCACACATAATTATTTAATAAAGTAAATATTGAATCACGTTGATCTCAGATGTTGGACATCGTGTAGCTTCACAAAGTGGGCACTGTGAGGGAAAGCCGAAATTACTGAGGCCAAAACAAGGGAAAAGCGTCCTTGAGCACTCAGCTACATATGGGGATTGGAACCCCTGTATCTGGGTATGGTGACCCGTAACTTACAAACTAAATGGGAATGAAAACCCCTGTACATATTCGTTTGTCCATAAGAAGTCGAAGGCATGGGTCCAAGCCCTGCACACTCTGACGATGGATCAATCTAAATTATATAATTTTATACTTGCTCAAAAAGCTAAGTACACCTCAGTCCCGAAAACTACATTTATTAACTTACATAGGATCAATATGTTCAAGCTCTGATGGTTGATCAGACCAACAGGCTGAAGCAAAGATACCTACGAGGAAATTTCACCCTGAGTTAGATCGGGTTCGAAACCCGAAAGATCAACGAATTTCGATGAATTTAGAAAAAAGATTAAATCAAACACAGACTGTGTAAAAACAAAAATATTTAGATTCTGAAAAATATTTTATTTGATAAACTATATTTTAAAAGTTCAGTTATCCAGTTATTAATTGTAGTAATAATAAATTAATAATTAATATTAATCCTCGCACTCAAATTTAATTAATATATATATATAAAATCGTAACATCTAAAATTATAATCGTAATAAACATAATTAAATTTAAATTAATTATTTTCGCCGTCGGATCTTCCATGGCGGGCACAAAAGTTCACACTGCCTAAGAGGGGGTTTGAACATAGGCCGTCCAAAGATGAGTGGTGGGAATGGAACCCAAAGAACACTCGAAAATGGTCATGAGATATTTCACTCAGAGGACCAGGTCTTGGCTCATTGGCTCAGAGGACCTCTCGCGATTTAACGCCTGAATATAGTGCTGCACTGTGGCGAGCGTGACCTAGTTCGACTTTAGAAATACACAAAAATTAAACTTTAATGCTACCTTGGAAGTCACAGTTGCAAAACAATGTATAATAATATTATCATAATGATGTGAAACAGCTACTTAAAGTGAGTGAGCAAGACAATTAATAGAATTTAAAAATAACATTAAATATATAGATGCACAAATGTATCATCAGCTACTGGGCTCAAATTCCATTTACGTAGCTGTACAGTTAAAGAAAAAAAAATAATTCTTCATGAAAATAAAACAAATTAGAAATCTTATTGAAACAATAACACAAAATTAGTTAACACTTAATACAGTCTGATAAACTATGAATATGCAGTTCAGTTACTGGTTAAAATAGCCAATGTAAATAAATGGACTTACTTCACGTCCTAGACAATCATCTCCTCCGTACTAGCTTATACAAAATATGGTTAATTAACCTACACCATAATAACTTAATTTAAGAACCTTTCGTCGAAGGCTAAAATGAATACACCTCTCATTGGGTAATCAGGAAATAAATCTAAACAAAAGCTAGTCACATGGATGGATGCAAATATTGGAAAAGTAATAAACAATAACCAATAGCATCAATGCATACATTACTTTTAGAATTAAATTGACTGTAAACCTGTATGTATAGAAAACGATAAATTTATATTTCTTATTATAGTCATTATAATTATTATCTCTGACCTTAGATAAATTTGCAAAATAAACTTCTCGTAAAATTAAATCTTTATACGTTATGAATAATGTCTAGTAAAGCTTACTTGGTACACTAGTAAATAACGTAACTATGCTTACATTAATTCTAATATTAAATAATCGGCGTAAAGTAGTATTAAAATTATAAGGTTTATAAATTACTGTCTATACTCCTTTTAAATGTTATGAAACTAATCATGAGGTGTTTTCTTAAAATGTTAAATCTAATTACGTATAGATTATGTATACAGCATTTAATTATTATATGCTCAAAAAAATTAAGATACCCTTAAATATAGCCTATGATTAAAACAATTGCTTTATTGCGTGGGAAGTGTGTTCCTTCATAATTTATAATTATTATTATTACTACGCGCGTCGGGAAATGAACAGTGTACACGGGTGTAACAAGCTGTCAGGTTAGCTTGCACAACACGGTACCTACAATGAACGTCACGTCAGCCGGCACGACTGACCTTGGCGCGCAGCGCCTTTAACTATGGGTGTGGGGGGGAGGGAGTATCTTGTCCAGCGGACACGTCTCTGTTGATAAGCCACGCACGCGGGCTGAGTTACGTGGGCGGCAGCCAGCCACCTCTCGGCTCGCGCTCAGATGTAAACACTGAGAACAAAGTGCAGCAAAACTTATGATAATTTTAAAATTCAAAGGTCAATTTAGCTACTATGTGTATCAGCGGACAGTTCACAAATTACTTACTACAAAAAGATTCTAAGTGACAAAAAAAAATATAAAAAAAATTTTTTTATTAAATTTTTTTTTTTAAATTTTAATTTTAGGTATGACATTTCAACTTAGGTATGCCTATAGACGTAACCATGCTTTGCTACCATTTTGTAATACCCAAAGTGTCTTAAAGAATAATTAAAAAATAAGGTTAAAATATTTGGAAGCTTTGATTACTGGGGCCCTCAATTAATAACCATAAAAGTCAACAACAGAGGCGACACTAGGAGTAAACAAAGAAAATTTAGAGACTCCCTACGAATACTTGGGAGTAAAAGGATCGTTATTATATATTAAATAAATAAAAACAACTGTTACGTCTATAGACTTCCTTATTTTATAATTATTGTTCTTTTTTTTTATAGATTGACTTTTCCTTAGTTACATCGGTTTTTTTTTATTGATAAGTGATCTTATTTAAATCCCTCACAATTACACTGACTATATTATATATATTTTTTGAACTCAATACTTATCGGGCCGGCCCTGAATGTTTAACAAAAATAACAATACTTAAAAACATGAATGAAATCAACATTGGTAACTTTAAAGGTTGTACATATAGTACTTCCAAAACATAATATAAATTTCTTCTCCTCGAAATGCTTTTTACTGTCCGCTGTCTTAACTGGGTTACACTATTTCTGAGTTCGTGAATAAAAAGATAGAATTATGCGGGTATTACCCGGGGCTGTAGGTAGACGGTGATGGAGGTAGTAGGCCTAAAGATGTTGGATTCTGCTCAGGAACCGACTCGAGTGGGTCCTGGCAGAGGATTTTGGTTGCCCCAAACTTGGAACCCTGTCAAAACAGAGTGTTGGTCCTGGCGCTCAGGAGAGGGCGTCTCGTCTCCGCAAACTCGAACCACGATTTGCGGTAGCCACGGAAGTCATCACGAATAATTAGAAAATAATTTATATAAAAATACTAAGTTTCTCTACTTTCAACTAAACTACTGACTGGTTAATAATTTTAGCAAGGGACTCCATCCCTCTAGTCTGAGAAGACTACATAATATACGATGTCGATGATTCGCCGAAGATCGCAGATACAAACGGTACCAGTCAGTCAGGAGGCGCGCACCGAAGTAAGTTCAGAGCGGGATATCACCAGAATATCATAAGCGCGGGGTCTCTAGAGAATGGGAGGGGGGTTAGGCTCTGAGCCGAAAATTACCGTGTCCACCCGAAGGTGTCAGGCATAAAAAAAATAGATCTTACTGGAGTGACTGCGCGACTGAGGCGCTATCTTTGGGTGGCGAGAAGAAGTACTAATAAATCGACTAGTGACCGACGAGAGTGTCAAGCTAGGGGGTAATGGAGTAACCAGTGGTGCCACCTAGCGGCCTGAGACATAAGGAGGGGAGAGAGGTTGTCGTTATCTCCGCGCGAGCACGGTAGTGTCGGCGCTGCCGACGCCTCACAAGTGGAATTAGTTACCACAGCCGTCGCTAGGTGTCGCTAAAGTCCAGAATCGTAACTGCGGCTGTCAAGCCTGAGATGGCCTTCACTTCGGTTAACGTACCCGTGCGGTCGTCGCCCCTAGCCACACTTCTGAGAAGAAAGTGGTGGGTGAGCAGGAGGAGGAGGATGGCTTCAAAAAATGCATGGTCTGTGGGACACAAGGCCCACGGGATCCTCCTGTCGTGTCTTGCTGCTAGTGAACCTTATACCGATTCGTGACAGAGTTAGCAGGGCTCAGCACTGCTTCACAAGCTGCTATAGGCAAAAGTAGACCCGCAAAGAAATAAAGTTACCGGCCCCCGACGTGACTGGAGGCGGGAGAAATATTAGCCAGAATGCTAAGCTAGCATGAGGCTGGGAAAGAAAATCAGCTCGCCTCTGAGAACAGAGGCTGAGGGCCTGGCCGTAAAGAAAATAAGATAGAGAAAAAAAAAATATTTCCAAAAAATATTTAAGATTACAAAATTTTAAATAAAATTTGCCTAAATTCCTAATACACGGCACATACTCCCCCGCGTTAAAGCGGAGCTTAGGGAAAAGCAAAAACAAAAAACAAAAACTTCAGTAGGACAAGTTACCAGGTTCGCCTGTATCCTACTACTAACATTTGGCGCACGGCTGCGGCGCGTCGGCACCTGCAGTCGCGTTGAGTTACGAGAGGGAGTCGGGTCGAGATAGAGGCAAATGAATAAACGTTTTTGTTAATGTAGGTGGTAATACCTTACAGATAATCTCAATTACTAGTGGGGTCACTTTAAACTTTTTATTAGAAAAATACTTATTCTTAAAGAAAATTTATAATTATAGATTATTGTTGTGGGTGCAATATTAATAAAGTAAGTTTCAAATATTGTTAGGTCAAGAGACTCAAAATAAAATTTTAATATTTAGCATATGATAAATCGAAAATTATATATAATGATCACACATAATTATTTAATAAAGTAAATATTGAATCACGTTGATCTCAGATGTTGGACATCGTGTAGCTTCACAAAGTGGGCACTGTGAGGGAAAGCCGAAATTACTGAGGCCAAAACAAGGGAAAAGCGTCCTTGAGCACTCAGCTACATATGGGGATTGGAACCCCTGTATCTGGGTATGGTGACCCGTAACTTACAAACTAAATGGGAATGAAAACCCCTGTACATATTCGTTTGTCCATAAGAAGTCGAAGGCATGGGTCCAAGCCCTGCACACTCTGACGATGGATCAATCTAAATTATATAATTTTATACTTGCTCAAAAAGCTAAGTACACCTCAGTCCCGAAAACTACATTTATTAACTTACATAGGATCAATATGTTCAAGCTCTGATGGTTGATCAGACCAACAGGCTGAAGCAAAGATACCTATGAGGAAATTTCACCCTGAGTTAGATCGGGTTCGAAACCCGAAAGATCAACGAATTTCGATGAATTTAGAAAAAAGATTAAATCAAACACAGACTGTGTAAAAACCAAAATATTTAGATTCTGAAAAATATTTTATTTGATAAACTATATTTTAAAAGTTCAGTTATCCAGTTATTAATTGTAGTAATAATAAATTAATAATTAATATTAATCCTCGCACTCAAATTTAATTAATATATATATATATATATAAAATCGTAACATCTAAAATTATAATCGTAATAAACATAATTAAATTTAAATTAATTATTTTCGCCGTCGGATCTTCCATGGCGGGCACAAAAGTTCACACTGCCTAAGAGGGGGTTTGAACATAGGCCGTCCAAAGATGAGTGGTGGGAATGGAACCCAAAGAACACTCGAAAATGGTCATGAGATATTTCACTCAGAGGACCAGGTCTTGGCTCATTGGCTCAGAGGACCTCTCGCGATTTAACGCCTGAATATAGTGCTGCACTGTGGCGAGCGTGACCTAGTTCGACTTTAGAAATACACAAAAATTAAACTTTAATGCCACCTTGGAAGTCACAGTTGCAAAACAATGTATAATAATATTATCATAATGATGTGAAACAGCTACTTAAAGTGAGTGAGCAAGACAATTAATAGAATTTAAAAATAACATTAAATATATAGATGCACAAATGTATCATCAGCTACTGGGCTCAAATTCCATTTACGTAGCTGTACAGTTAAAGAAAAAAAAATAATTCTTCATAAAAATAAAACAAATTAGAAATCTTATTGAAACAATAACACAAAATTAGTTAACACTCAATACAGTCTGATAAACTATGAATATGCAGTTCAGTTACTGGTTAAAATAGCCAATGTAAATAAATGGACTTACTTCACGTCCTAGACAATCATCTCCTCCGTACTAGCTTATACAAAATATGGTTAATTAACCTACACCATAATAACTTAATTTAAGAACCTTTCGTCGAAGGCTAAAATGAATACACCTCTCATTGGGTAATCAGGAAATAAATCTAAACAAAAGCTAGTCACATGGATGGATGCAAATATTGGAAAAGTAATAAACAATAACCAATAGCATCAATGCATACATTACTTTTAGAATTAAATTGACTGTAAACCTGTATGTATAGAAAACGATAAATTTATATTTCTTATTATAGTCATTATAATTATTATCTCTGACCTTAGATAAATTTGCAAAATAAACTTCTCGTAAAATTAAATCTTTATACATTATGAATAATGTCTAGTAAAGCTTACTTGGTACACTAGTAAATAGCGTAACTATGCTTACATTAATTCTAATATTAAATAATCGGCGTAAAGTAGTATTAAAATTATAAGGTTTATAAATTACTGTCTATACTCCTTTTAAATGTTATGAAACTAATCATGAGGTGTTTTCTTAAAATGTTAAATCTAATTACGTATAGATTATGTATACAGCATTTAATTATTATATGCTCAAAAAAATTAAGATACCCTTAAATATAGCCTATGATTAAAACAATTGCTTTATTGCGTGGGAAGTGTGTGCCTTCATAATTTATAATTATTATTATTACTACGCGCGTCGGGAAATGAACAGTGTACTCGGGTGTAACAAGCTGTCAGGTTAGCTTGCACAACACGGTACCTACAATGAACGTCACGTCAGCCGGCACGACTGACCTTGGCGCGCAGCGCCTTTAACTATGGGTGTGGGGGGGAGGGAGTATCTTGTCCAGCGGACACGTCTCTGTTGATAAGCCACGCACGCGGGCTGAGTTACGTGGGCGGCAGCCAGCCACCTCTCGGCTCGCGCTCAGATGTAAACACTGAGAACAAAGTGCAGCAAAACTTATGATAATTTTAAAATTCAAAGGTCAATTTAGCTACTATGTGTATCAGCGGACAGTTCACAAATTACTTACTACAAAAAGATTCTAAGTGACAAAAAAAAATATAAAAAAAATTTTTTTATTAAATTTTTTTTTTTAAATTTTAATTTTAGGTATGACATTTCAACTTAGGTATGCCTATAGACGTAACCATGCTTTGCTACCATTTTGTAATACCCAAAGTGTCTTAAAGAATAATTAAAAAATAAGGTTAAAAGATTTGGAAGCTTTGATTACTGGGGCCCTCAATTAATAACCATAAAAGTCAACAACAGAGGCGACACTAGGAGTAAACAAAGAAAATTTAGAGACTCCCTACGAATACTTGGGAGTAAAAGGATCGTTATTATATATTAAATAAATAAAAACAACTGTTACGTCTATAGACTTCCTTATTTTATTAATCATTGTTCTTTTTTTTTATAGATTGACTTTTCCTTAGTTACATCGGGTTTTTTTTATTGATAAGTGATCTTATTTAAATCCCTCACAATTACACTGACTATATTGTATATATTTTTTGAACTCATTGCTTATCGGGCCGGCCCTGAATGTTTAACAAAAATAACAATACTTAAAAACATGAATGAAATCAACATTGGTAACTTTAAAGGTTGTACATATAGTACTTCCAAAACATAATATAAATTTCTTCTCCTCGAACTGCTTTTTACTGTCCGCTGTCTTAACTGGGTTACACTATTTCTGAGTTCGTGAATAAAAAGATAGAATTATGCGGGTATCACCCGGGGCTGTAGGTAGACGGTGATGGAGGTAGTAGGCCGAAAGATGTTGGATTCTGCTCAGGAACCGACTCGAGTGGGTCCTGGCAGAGGATTTTGGTTGCCCCAAACTTGGAACCCTGTCAAAACAGGGTGTTGGTCCTGGCGCTCAGGAGAGGGCGTCTCGTCTCCGCAAACTCGAACCACGATTCGCGGTAGCCACGGAAGTCATCACGAATAATTAGAAAATAATTTATATAAAAATACTAAGTTTCTCTACTTTCAACTAAACTACTGACTGGTTAATAATTTTAGCAAGGGACTCCATCCCTCTAGTCTGAGAAGACTACATAATATACGATGTCGATGATTCGCCGAAGATCGCAGATACAAACGGTACCAGTCAATCAGGAGGCGCGCACCGAAGTAAGTTCAGAGCGGGATATCACCAGAATATCATAAGCGCGGGGTCTCTAGAGAATGGGAGGGGGGTTAGGCTCTGAGCCGAAAATTACCGAGTCCACCCGAAGGTGTCCGGCATAAAAAAAATAGATCTTACTGGAGTGACTGCGCGACTGAGGCGCTATCTTTGGGTGGCGAGAAGAAGTACTAATAAATCGACTAGTGACCGACGAGAGTGTCAAGCTGGGGGTAAATGGAGTAACCAGTGGTGCCACCTAGCGGCCTGAGACATAAGGAGGGGAGAGAGGTTGTCGTTATCTCCGCGCGAGCACGGTAGTGTCGGCGCTGCCGACGCCTCACAAGTGGCATTAGTTACCACAGCCGTCGCTAGGTGTCGCTAAAGTCCAGAATCGTAACTGCGGCTGTCAAGCCTGAGATGGCCTTCACTTCGGTTAACGTACCCGTGCGGTCGTCGCCCCTAGCCACACTTCTGAGAAGAAAGTGGTGGGTGAGCAGGAGGAGGAGGATGGCTTCAAAAAATGCATGGTCTGTGGGACACAAGGCCCACGGGATCCTCCTGTCGTGTCTTGCTGCTAGTGAACCTTATACCGATTCGTGACAGAGTTAGCAGGTCTCAGCACTGTTTCACAAGCTGCTATAGGCAAAAGTAGACCCGCAAAGAAATAAAGTTACCGGCCCCCGACGTGACTGGAGGCGGGAGAAATATTAGCCAGAATGCTAAGCTAGCATGAGGCTGGGAAAGAAAATCAGCTCGCCTCTGAGAACAGAGGCTGAGGGCCTGGCCGTAAAGAAAATAAGATAGAGAAAAAAAATATATATTTCCAAAAAATATTTAAGATTACAAAATTTTAAATAAAATTTGCCTAAATCCCTAATTCACGGCACAATATTGAAGCACATTCAAAAGAAGAAAAAAACATTCTACAAAAATGAAGCCATTATAGCAGCCCATTAGACAAAAAGGAACCACATTTGTAAGCACAGTCCAGAAATTTAAAAAAAAACATTAGGGAGCATATTTGCCAAAAAAGGAAGCACTTTTAGAAGCACGTTTAACAAAAGGAAAACAAGTTTGGAAGACATTAAAAAAAGGATGCTCATTTATCGAAAAAGACACACATTTGTACGAAAGTTCAACTTGGTAGGTAACGATATTTTTTGGAGGGATACGATATCATTGCACGGATACCATCTCGTCACAGGGATACGATCATGTAACAGGAATACGACCTTGCCACAGGGATACAAAATCATTAGTAGGATTCGATCATACATGCTTGACTACGTACATTTAACCAAAAGGATGTACATTTTCAAGAACATTCAACTAGTTGGACGCGTTTCTCAATTTACGATAGGCTACATCGCACCAAACTGTCTTTGACTCCAAATGTTTTGGCTACAAAAGTCATTAGCTCCAAAGTCATCGACTCCAACAGTCTTTGGCTCCAAACAGGGGCGGATACAGGATTGTCGTCTTTGGGGGTGTGGGGGGGGGGCACTTGGAGTCTGGAATTCCCCCCTCCCCCCCAAAAAAAACGGCGACCGGTGCAGCTTCAACAGAATTTTTTTTTAATGTTAACGGGTAGCCATATAAATACCATTTACAGTTTTATAAAACTTATATGTTTAATAAAATGATAAGGACATCAATAAATTATACAAGAGTAGTTTAATTCTTACATTGTAATTTAATTTAGTCTTAGGGATAGCTTTATTTTATGCTTTCTGGCAAACACCTCAAGAACTTCCTCAGCTGTCTTCAAAGAAACAAGAACTTGGTGTATGTGCAGTAGTGCTAGTCTGTTTAACCTCTCTTCAGTCATTGTGGCTCTTCGGTAAGTTTTAATGTCGTCTAAGTGTTGAGAATGAACGCTCTTCTGTACTGGATGTGACTGGGAGAGTGCAGATGATCTGAAAAAGTGCTTTTAGATTTGGCAAATGTGTTGCCAGTTTGTATGCTTGAGCAGGATGTTTTGGCATATTATCGGGCTTAGATAACCACATTTGTTTCCAAATATTCAGCTCTCCCTTCACAGCAGAAAAACAAGGTAAAACATCCCGGTAAAGCTGAACTCCACGCAGAACAGAATCTTCGAAGTCCTCTCCAAAGTCTCGTGACATAAGTTTGTTTAGTTCGGAAATTCGCGTAATTTGTGATTTTGGAAATCCGGAAGATAGTTCGCAAATTAGATAATCTAAGAATGGTACGTAAATACCGATTTGAAAATACTCTTCATCAGACTCTGCCTCAACATTTGATCGGTTTCTTTGCAATTTCACTACCCTTGGCTTTTTAATATTAGTCCCTAGATCATGAGCTAGCTCTTCACATTTTTCGAAGATAGTTTAAACTTTTTGTTGCTGTGATGTCGGTGCTCTTGGATGCTTGATATTGTGTCTTTGACTAGTTGCATTGCTCTGAATACGTCCATGTACTCAGCCTGTAACATTCGAGACAGGGGTAAAGTGATCCCTAAAATATCGCCTAGAACAACAACAGAGATGATAAACTCCGATGATAGTATGCAATGTAACAATGTAAATGCACTGCTCCCTTGAGAAGATTTTTGTGATATTGCTTGTAGTACTGACGGTAGGACAGGGAGAGCCTCTAGAAAGGTAAGTACAGCATCATGCCGTTCAATCCATCTTGTTTCACACAGTTCCTTGATAGTTTGTTTCCTTTTCTTCAGCCTGTCACCCATTTCTTGGTATAATGCATAATTCTCCCAGCGGATTCACGAAAAAAGTTTGCTACTGAAGAAATCGCCCCTACAGCATTCCTTATGCTGGGCACCGTACAAGCTTTACTTACAGCCAAATTAAGTCTGTGATTAGCACAGTGAGTGTAGAGGGCCAGCGGCTCTAGCTGCATTATTCTGGCCTGAACGCCTTTAAACTTTCCACTAATATTTGACCCGCCGTCAAATGCTTGTCCACGACATTTACGAATGTCCAGGTTCAATTTGGCAAGTTCTCCTAATACTGTACGGCAAATATTTTTTTGGCCAGTGAGGTCTATAACGTCAACAAACCTTATAAAGTCTTCTTTAATGGAATAAGTATCAAGGTCGTAATAGCGAATACAGACAGACACTTGTTCATTAATAGAATTATCTGTTGTTTCAGCAACAATAAAGCTAAAATATACTGCATTTTTGATTTTAGCTGCAATTTTGTCTGTTATTACCTTACCACAACACTGGATAATATCGTTTTGAGTGATCTTGCTTATATACACGCTGTTTTTGCTACATGACTCTATATGTGACAATAGGTCCTTGTCTCCAGCATCTACTCGAAACTTCAATAAAACCCTAAAATTACCTTCTCCATAGGACGACTCCTCTGTTTTTAAGTCTCCATTATCCCTGTGTCCTCTAAGTGGAATATTTTGGACACCACAAAAAATTACCGTTTTTATGATAGGTATCAATTTCTTTTTGTTTTCTTCGACAAGGGCCTTTTCTGCACTTCTGATTTGACTAATCACATCATGAGATTTTCCCTCCATCACCAGTACAAAATTTTGGCTTGGTACTACGTTTGCTTTATGGTATTTGGTGTTCGAATGATGTTTCAAAGTTTCTGTTGCCTTTTTGAAAGTACTTAAAGGCTCTACAACCAGTTTACCTAAATAATCATTCGTACCACCCTCAGATCGTCCAAAGAGGACGCAAATTTTACACAATCCTCTGTTAAGCTTTTTGCTATACGCGAGCCATGGATAGAGTTTCAACCAGTTATACTGAAACGACCTATTCTTTTTTCCCTCAAGAATCAAAGAAAAGTTGTAGTCAGTTGGAGGTACCCACGAGTTCTTCATCCATTGATATATGTCTTCATTTGATAGTGAAATGGAAAGACTTTCACTGTCCAAAAGCTATCCAAAATCACGATCTTGCCACGAAATTGCTGGCACCGGAACCTCACTACTAATCAGGTCTGTTTTACTTAAAGTAGATTTGAGAACTAGTAGACAAAGAAGAGGAAGTTGTAGGCTTAATAACATCCTGTTTATTCGAGGGTTTGGAGGAAATTGGTTCTGCCAGTATTTCGTGCTTGTCTGAGTCTTCTACTATGCCTTAAAAATAAAACACAACAATGAAATTCAAGTTAAGTTTTGAACCAAGAATCAAAATGTGGTACAAAGCATTTTAAGGCTAACCACAGTTTACAAAATGTTTCAATGAAATGGCTTGATTTTTGTATACAACCGCCTCTCGAAGTAACGCTCTAATTCTAATCCATTTCAAGAAAACAGTTCCTAGCAATCCCTAGCGGCGTTAGCTGGAACTACTTGTACTACCTTGAATCGAGATTATCGATTATTAGAAGTAACTTCGATGTGCGGCTCTAATGAATAAGTTCCGTTAAATGTTAAATACATAAACGTATTTTCATTAAATTACATAAAAATTTATTTCCTGCACTAATTTATCCAGTGCATCTTTTAA
Organism: Bacillus rossius redtenbacheri; assembly: GCF_032445375.1. NCBI lineage: Eukaryota > Metazoa > Arthropoda > Insecta > Phasmatodea > Bacillidae > Bacillus > Bacillus rossius. The sequence continues at coordinate 27,480,926 of NC_086336.1, read as the reverse complement.
CCTTCTGTGCCCCCGTGCCCCCCACCACCCCTGGAACCTCTTCTGGCTCCAAATGTCTTTGGCCCCAATAGTCATTGGCTCCGAAAGTCTTTTATTCAAACAGTCTGGGGCGTGTCATTGGCTCCATAAGTCTTTGTTTCAAACAGTATTTTGTTCAAATGTAATAAATTCCAAAGATCTTTGACTACAACAGTTGTTGGCTCCAAAAGTCTTTGGCTCAAAAATTAATTGGCAGTATTATATATTAGCCGGACCTGCGCCTGGTTCCTGGTTATGGCGCTTGGAGCCGGTCAATGACGATTACCCTGAGGTCACAGCAGCCATCTTGGTGTCAAAATTCCTCAAAATTCCTCAAAAAAGTCTCGAAATTTTTCTAAATTCCTAGAAATTTCCCTATTTCGAATAAAAAAATTCCATTTTGATTGAATATTTTTAATTTTTTCCCTCAAAAAATCAAGAAAAAATTTAAAAAACCGCAATACACATATGCCTTAGAAAAAAAGAAAATTTTCTTATTGAGACTAAAGTTTCCCATTTACAAACCTCCAATAAGCATTCGGCGGGAATCTTTAACCTTAACCTTGACCATAAAATTGAAATTATTACATTTTTAACAAAAAAGTTTCTAAATAATTCCAACAAATGTAAAAAAAATTTGTTTACTTTAAACATTGCACAATACGTTTCGTTTGCCAACTTGGATTCTAGAACATTATACATTTCGTTACGCTTTGTATCTTGGATTCTAGAATGCGGAAATTTTCGTTACGCATGCCGTCTTGGTTATGTATGATTTCATCGTTGTACTTTTTGTTACTGCCGCCATATTGGATTATTAAAACGTTGCAAATTTCATTAAGTCTACCATTTTAAAAATATGTAATTATTTTGCTTGAAACTTAGAAAAAAATAAAGTAAAATTTATTAAAGTTATGTTCTAGAATCCAAGAAGGCAACCGTTATGAAAATTACAACAATTTTATCATACATATACAAGATGGCGTACGTAACGAAAAGTGCAAGGTCAGTGATTGCGGTAATCAAATTCAAGAAGGCTGAATGTAAGATGGTGGCCGGGTTTAGGTTTAAGGTCAAAGGTTAAGGTGAAGGTCATCCAAGATGGCCGCCGTGGTGTCAGTGTGGTTGGTCATTGACGTGCTCCTTCGTCCTCGCTCCAGATCACGGTCTAAGAAGGGAAGGTCTGGACACTCGCCAGATAAAAGTGACAACTTACTGTCTACAACGATAGTTTAAAATCATCGCCGGAGGACGCACAGTAACGTGATAATCGGGCATAGGGCCACGTTTCCGCAAACTTATATGTTAATATATATAAAACTTAAAAAAAAAAAAACTCGTTTAAAACGGTAATTTTATGCAAATTATTGGAAATATCACAATGCCGTTTTGCAGAATAATCAGGAATCATGTAAGGAAGTAAAAATAATTTTTTTTTTACTTTTTTTATTTCCATGGTGGCCCTCTACTCCATAATTACAAACGTTGACAGTTACGACAGTATTTGATGCACTGCAATGCATTTTAATATAATTACACTATATTTTAACATTTAAAATTAAAGGCTGAATCAAATTACATAACTTGGCTGATTTACGTATTTGAATAACAATACCAAACCTGCATTTACAATACATTATTTGCTACACAAATAAGTACCATCGTCAATGTTTTGTGTCTCATGTCAAGGGTTGACGCTTCAGCTTGGGTGCATAGTAGGGACGTATTTTTTTAAATTTACATTGCATTACAATATCCAAATAAAAAATATATACGTTTTTATAAGTTGTCGAAAACAAACAAGACGCACATTCACAGCAAGCAAAAATAATGCCTTCGACCACATGAATGCACAGGTATTGTAATGTAAATTACAAACGGCGATTACTCCTAAACTAGTTGGAATTCCGTATCTGCGCCTTTTGAAATAACAAAGGAAAGTTTAGAGCACTGAATAAAATTTTTTTGGGGATTTTTTTTTTTTAAGGAAGAGACCGCACTCGTTTTGCAAATTTTATATTTTAATAAAAAATGGTGTATTGTCAAACTACTTACAAACAGGTATTATCAGGGTTGTGCTGGCCATTAATAAAATTCGACATCATACATTCCATTATTAAAAAAGTCTGGCCTATACAAAAATAAGTAATCTTTAGACTACATTCATACAAATAATAAAATTTAACTTAATATTCCAATGACGTTTACGAACTGATCTTTGTGTTCCTTTTTTGTGAGAATGTCGTCTTCCACAAAATGTTTTTCGCATACATAATGGGATCTTTTAAGTACAAACTTGTCTCATTGAATTGCTTTCTGCCACAATTGCCTAACATTATCATCATTGGGAACTCGGATTATTGCAACTTTCTCGTCCGACTTTGCCTGATAATTTGTTTTGCACCCAGGTGCAACACAATGGTTAGGCATTTTCACAATTAAAATAATATACGCTTATTCTCTTTACTAACAATCAATGCTCCTTGCTCACAATGAAGTTCCCGGCTTCCCGCAAATGCCAATGTGGAAACTGTACTTCGTAACCTAATTTACCTAATTTATGAAATAATTCCCAAACTTATAAAAAAATAAACACATCCAATAATGCTGTATCGATATCTGGATATGAATGCATTTTTAACATTTAAATGAACATTTAAATGATTATTATGTTGAGTTGTTCATAACAACAAAGCTTAAAATACCACCGCAGAACAACCAGCGCTACAGGTCAGATGGTGGAGCGGAGCGGAACTACGGAGACATTAGGTGTGCCACTTTTGCATGCTGGCCTGGTTGGGGAGTGTCCAGACCTCCCCTTCTTAGACCGTGCTCCAGATGCAGCTCCAGGACCAAGTATTATATTGTGATGTTGGGGTTTAAATTATAGCTCCCCCTTCCAGAAGCCTTTGGCACACCGTCCCCAAATTTCGCAATCAAGGCACAGACTCGCTGAGTGGGACCCACGTCGCTCGCACTCCGAGGGACAAACCCCCTGTTTCGCCACCGAGAGACCCAGAAACGTCAGCACGAGGCAACTCAGGAAGCTCGGCCGAGCTCACGCCACACATCCGTATGTGCTGGAGCCAGCACAACCACAGCCCGCACACGCCAAGTGCTCCCGTTTCCGAGTTGTGCAACCGTGCATCTGTGGTGACACCCAACCAGCCTGCGCCAAGAATTACAGAAATTTACAGACGTCTGTAAAGGAGCTCAAGGAGCTCAAGTGTCATCGAGCTAACAACAAAATAAAAACTTAAGAAAAAATGAATAATTTTACTGGCAAAGTTTAAAATGTAATTCATAAAAAGGGAATAAGAGAATTAGACAAACACTACGTAAAAGAATTTGAAATAATACTCTATGGGTCTAGAGACACCAAATGGCCCTTCCATAAAAGTTGAGACACCTCGTTACAAATAATGTGACTTTTTGGTTCACATTTAATAAGAATATATATTTATAAGTTATTTGTTTAATTTTTTAACTCTCAAATAAACTTATGTATGTTTTTTAACTTTTAACAAAAAAAATTAGAATTAATGTTTTAATTTTTTGTATACAGATCATTTATCTAGATAATGTTAACATTTGTGTAACATTTTTTTAATTTAAATATTACAAAAAAATTTCTCGTTAGAAAAAATGTTTAACAGTGTTTTTTATTTTAAAATCAAATAATTATCTTACTAGGTCCCATTAAAAAAAGTGTTTAATAAACTACTTTCATCCCTTATCTGCTTGATGTAATGTTAGACACGAATCCTTTAACTTAGAGTTGTCAAGAAGAGTAGTTCCCTGGAAGTTGAACACCGAACAGCAACTCGCTCAACAAATTGAAAAGAGGACCTCAGGGCAGCCCACCTCCTCACCAACCCCTGCTTTTGAGGTCGCTTCGTCATCACCGCCAATGGGGACGACATATGTAACAACATATTTAAGGCATTAACACTGTGCCCTTTCAACAAAGATCACTCCTAAGCCTTTTCTCCTCACTCCTAGTCCAACAAAAGAAAAATTATATATATGTATATTTAAAAAAATTAATAAGTTGGCTATAAATTTTGCAATAATCCTAATTTTTCATTTAAGTATTTAAATGTAATCCCGGGTCTCAAAGAAGGAATGAGTGTTGGATGAACCATACGAAAAATGCAAATAAAAATAATTTAGTTAAGTCTGAATTAAACATTTAGTAAGATTCCCACCCTTGAACTAAACGTAAAAAGAGAAGAATTGTAGGACTGATGAACACAGGATGAGCTGATTATGAAGGGAACATGACCTCTGAAAACTGTTCAACTTCCTCAAGTCTCGTAAAGTTTTCTAGAGCACAATGTTACAAGGGTGCAGGTCACTCCACACGACCCACTCAAACTTTCTTTTCATCAAGTGGTAGCCTCTATGCCCACCAAAACGTCTCTCAATGGTGTCCATAAAGCTATCCCACTAAAGACACAGAACACCAATAATAACCAAGGTCCAGGTGAAAACTTCACAGAGTCAATTTCTTTAAATTTCGCTCCTGAGAACATAAAATAAATCCTCTACTACTTCAACACAACTATATTCCCTTAGTGTCATCTTCATTTACAGGGAAGTGTTCATAACACTGTCCAGCATGGCACACTGTTGCCTGAAAATAAAAAATATTAGGTCCTGTTTCCAACTATTGATATTGTCGATAGTGCCTATAGGTCTTGTCTTGCTTGCAGTGTTCAATTTATTTAGAGATCATTTTATGAATGATAAGAAAAGAATGGCCAGCTCGCTCCCCAGTTGCAAACCTATTTCATTTTTATCCCAAAATAAAAGTTTTGCTAGTGTAAAAAGCTGTATTAATTTATTTAAACTCTCCTTTTGTGACCTAAAACATTTAACTGTTTAAATTTAAGAAATAATGGGTGCGTGTAGTTATGTACGCACGTGAGAAGTTATACTTCTTTGGCATCATTAAAAAATAGTTTTAAATTGCATGCAAATAATTAATTACAATAAAATATAAAAGGGCTGGAAAGAGATAGTCAACACAGTCAATATAGTTCAATTTAAATTTGAAAAATTAAAAAAAAATTAAATTTAGAGAATTATAAATAAACACGACATAATTTGAACTAAATATTATAAGATAATTAATTTTAAATATTTATTATTGATTATTTAATATTTTAAAAGAAAATAAATTAATTTAATAATAAATTCAAAAATTTCATTTAAGTTTATTAATTTTTTAAATATTTATTAATTTCTTAATTTAATATTCACTTTTCATTTTTATCAAAAAGTTTTCATTTAATTTGTTCATTTATTTAAAAAAAATATTATTTATTTAATTTAATAATAAATATGAAAAAATAATATTTTTATTTGATGTTTGATTTTGATTTTTATCACAAATTTTTTATTAAATGTTTTATTTAATTTATTTCTTTATTTTGTAAATATTTAATAACCAATAACAATAATTTAACATTAATAATATTTATTATTAATTATAATAAATAATATTATTTTAATTAATATCAATAAAAAATACATACGGATAGTTAACCTCAATTATATTGAAGCACTTGAAAAAGTATTAAGGCACAGTTTTTTTACTAATATTTACGAATAGTAAATAATATTAAACAAAATATAAAATTTAAATCACTACTGAATATAATTTATTAGCATATATAATTCGCACTTGTATGAAACTAAATCACGTGTTGTGAATTTAGAAACTAGAAACATGTGGACAAATATTATAAATATGAAAACAGTGATCAGAGGCGACGAGCGTGCCAACATGCGCGACTAATAGAGGTTATATTTATATTTTGTTGGCAGCTTTTTTTCGAGACTTAATGAACGGTTTAGCGGGCAGCTTCAACCTGTTAATTTTGTGTTACAGTGATGCGCGCGCATCTTTAAATTTCACTTTCATCATTTTTTCATAACGCGCCTAAAGAAGTATAACTTCAAAACTTAATCACTAATCACTGCAAATCACTGTGTTTTTTTCAACAAACTTTCTATTAACAAAAGATTAAAAAAATGCATGATTTTATTGTTATAAATCATAAATGCTAAAACAAATTTATGTTATTGCTCATCGAAACTGAACCTGTACTAAAAATAATGTCATCTCAAGCAATATTTTCCGTATACTGAAGTTTTCAGAAAGATTTATTCAACAATTAAATATTCTTCATTTATCTTATTTATTTTATTAATTTTTACAACTATTAAGATTACTTACTGATAAACATTAACAAATCAATGATTCTTTGGAAATATCTGTCAAACTACTCATACAAATACAAGAGCTTCTATCGTTCTCTTTACTGAAACATCAGAGTTTTTAATTACCATTAATCTAGAATACACAAATTCTTAGAATCTGCTATCTGAACAAAAAAATACCAGTCCTCAAAAATACATAAACACTCATTAAATTTCTGCTTCTACTTCCTGCATCACTGGATTCTACAATCTGAAATAAACATTTTTAGTCGACACTCCTCAAAAAAGTTAAACTTAACATGACCTTATTGACGGTTGATGTGTAGATGGTCTTCAGAAAAGTGGAAGTCTTCAGCTAGGGTGTCTTCTTCTTGCTCTTAGGCCTACAACTCTTTTTCAGCTGGTGGTGTCTGTAACAATAAACAGTCTCTCTGTTACCATAATATTATTTTCTGAAAAAAAATAATTTGTACATCCTACCCAAATATCACCTTAACTCTGTGATTTTTACTCTCCCACGCATTAATACAAAATACCAACTTTCCCATCACAACAAAAATAAAAAAATAAACATAAACTAAAATAATTACAGCCTGACCTTCGATATTAACATTTTAAAATCTCTCTTTAGGCCTAACTTATCTCTACTTTTATCCTCAGAAATTTATGAAAATTACTTAACACAAACACTTGTATGTTGTCTATTCACATTTAGCTCCACCTATACTGTTACATCCCAACACAAATTTCTCTTTTACCGTAACTTTAAAAATTTTACGTTAAATTATTCTTGCATCAAAATCTCACTTTCTTACTTTACATGGTTCCTTAAATTAACTTAGCCTAACTTGTGCATTACTAAATAACAAACTCAATACTTAGTTCAACTAACTTAACCCTGTTCATAAATAGATTTTAAAATTACATCTTTACCTCTCAAATCCTGAATGTCACAAACTTTCACTTCAAAAAATTTATCTGCAGTTACTTTCCACTTTCTCTATTTATTTCTCTGGGGCAATTTTAGGCAAAAACAGGGGCTCGACTCCAAGGCTCTTGGTAGCTGCCTATCAATTACTCCTACATTCTCAACAACTTCATAAAATAACTCATAACTTTACAGCAAAAATAAAAACTCTTTTTGTGTCCCATAACAGACACCATGTTGTGAAATGGAGGAAGAAAGCGGACGTGACATGGGCTATTTAATGAAACAAACCTAGCATTCACCTAACGAAAAGGGATTACATCAAAAATATTTAACAACTATCTTGAAATTTCTTCTTTATTTTAACACTTTCAATTTCAACACACGTATATATTTGAAATTTAACATTGTTTTGTAGTTTTGTTTTACTTTCACAACTTGATATGCATGTATTTACCCCTAAATATTATAACTATGATGTTTGGCTGTAGTATGTATTGGCCGGCCCGGGGCAGGCGCCAGGCGGTGGAGCCGTGGATTGTGGATCTTGGATGACCTTGTCCTTGACATTTGACCTTGACCCTGGCAGCCATATTGGTTCCGCCATCTTGTATCCGCCATCTTTTAATGGAGCGCCCCACTCACTAATGATGAAATTTTCGTCACGGCCGTCATATTGATTTTTTTGGTCCACTGGAGGCCCCCATCTTGGATACCGTCGACTATTTTACTGCTGTTTGTCCCTAGAGAGCGTCAGCGTCTATCTGTCTCATCACATAAGGTTGATGTTCCGTTACCAACCAGAGCTATTATGGTTTTTATCAAAATATTAAATTAAATTTTTTATGCAAAATACATTGGAAGCGATGTGATTCGAACCATCACAGCTCTGACCTCTAGGGCGGAAAACATACGCCTTTAACCACACGGCAATATTTTTTTTTTTTTTTAAGACGATTGGCACACCGGCAAGTTTGACAGTCACCAATGTGCCAATCATCGTCCCCCCCCCTTAATGTTATTTTATGTAACCCCGCATCGCTGTCAAAATGTAATTGTAGTTGTTCGTGCATGGGTAAGCGCCAAGGAGACGATAAGGACAACACAAATTACAACCATGTCTTACCCGGGATTCGAACCCAGGTCCCCGCACCGTATCCCGGTGCGTTGCCGACTACGCTACGGAGGCTGACATCCCCATCGAGACATTAACCAGACTGAGATTTAAATAATGTATATATATAAATAACATGCATTTTCGGAATTGTAATTTTTTTAAATTTTAAGTAATAATATCATCACTTGTTCGAGACAGAAACGCCATCTTGTATTAAGACGTAACTGTTGCAATTATCGTTACGGGTGCCATCTTGAAAATCTTTATTTATTATCCGATTTTAATAAAAAAAAGTTCAAAGTTTTATTTAAAAATTAACTTATCAATATACTATTGATTAGATCGATTGCTGTCCTTGGTTCTAAACCGGTAAGAGCAGAAAATAAAAAAAAACAACAGATCCTTCCTCCACGGAAGCCACCTACAGACTGACCTCCCACCATTAATTCCAAGGTATATATCGTCAGCTGGTATGACGTCATGACCGCCATCTTGTCTTCGTCCGCTGGAGACCACCATCATGTTTTCGTCTGCTAGAGTGTGTTGACGCCATATAAGTATAATATTTTGTTCACCATACCTTTGACCTCGACTGTTGGCATTGAACTTTTACCTTGACTTCGAACTTTGACCTTGACATTGAAATTTGTCCTTGACATTGAATTTTAACTGTGACCTTGTCAACCATCTTAGATCTGCCATTTTGTGTTCAGTACTCACTCCCAGGATCGATAGTTAACATATATTACCTGCTAGAAGACATTGCCACCATATTGTTTCATCTGCTGGAGGACTCCATCTTGTGTGTAGCCTATGTTTACTTGTCTGATAGAGTGCATTACAATCATTCTTGTTTAAGTTCTAACCGCTTGAGTACAGTAATCATTTATTATTACTGTGACACCCATCATCTTAACATATGGGTGTCTTCTTGGAAATTTGTAATTATTTAGCTAGAAATCCGGGAAATATTCCGAAATTCAGTAAATGAATTAATTAATATACGTATTGATTCCATCGATAACTGTTCTTGGGTTGATCCTTGGTCGATAACAAATTTAATTTTAAGTAAAAAATAATAACTTCAATAAATCATGTTAAAAATCCTAAAAGTGGCTTTAAATCCTCTACTACCAGCCTCCAGTAAGCCATTATGACCGACATCTTGAAAATTTGTATTTATTGACCTAGACATTCGAGAAAAAATTCTAAAATCCACCGAAATTTTACTCATTAATTTATTAATTGAATCGATGGATTCCTGTCCTCGGTTTTATACTTTACCAGTGTCAGTGCAACTAAATATTAAAATGATTTTATATTCGGTTTTCCATTACCTTTCACGGAGTTTATTTATCATTCACACTTAGAACAACAACACAAAACAATATACCTGTCCGACGAAAAAATACGTTTCCGATAAGCCTAACATGAAAGTCTAGTTTTTAGATACTTAGAATAACCTCTAAATTTTTCATGTATAAAGCCATACATACTTATAGATCAAACATCTTCGGACCACAAGACCGGGTCATAAACAATGTCAGACGTATAGACCATTCATTTCCGAACCTCACGACCTTCTTCGTCGACAGCTAATTATATTCAATTAAACCAACGTAACATGTTTTACGCTTACAAAATGTGCTTCCTTTTTGTTGATTGTGCTTCCTTTTTTGATGGTGCTTTCAAAATGTGCTTCCTTTTTGATGGGATACTTGGTCTTCTTGTATACGTAAAACATGTTACGTTGGTTTAGTTGAATGTCGATGAAGAAGGTCATGAGGTTCGGAAATGACTAGTCTAAACGTCTGACATTGTTTATGATCCGGTCTCGTGGTACGAAAATGTTTGGTCTATATGTATGTATGGCTTTGTACATGAACGTTTAAGAGGCTATTCTAAGTTTCGAAAAGCTAGACTTTCATGTTAGGCCTATCGGAAACGTATTTAATTCGTCGGACAGGTATATTTTCTTCAGTTGGTTTTTCGCCGAGTGAATGGTTAATAAACTCCGCGAAAGGTAATGGAAAACAAAATATAAAATTTATTTAATATTTAGTTGCAATTGACACTGGTCAAGAATAAAATCGATGAAAGGAATCCATCGATTCAATATGTAAGTTAATGAGTGAATTTTTCGATGGATTTAGAATGTTTTCCCAAATTTCTTGGTCAATAAATACGAATTTTCTAGATGGTGGTCATAATGGCTTTTTGGAGGATGGTAGTAGAGTATTTTAAGCCTATTTTAGGATTTTGAACATGATTTATGAAGTTAATATATTTTATATAAAATTATTTTTTTTGTATCGACCAGGGATCGAAACAAGTACAGTTATCGATCGAATATATAATTATATTAATTGCAAATTTATTTGATGATTTTCAGAATATTTCCCGAATTTACAGCTAAATAATTACAAATTGCCAAGATGGCACCTAAATGATAATATGACGGGTGTCACAGTAATAATAAATTATTACTGCACTTAAGCGGGTAAAACTTCAACACGTATGATGGTAATGCACTCTATCAGACAAGTACACACACACAAGATGGAGTCCTCCAGCAGATGAAAACAAGATGGTGGCAATGTACTCTAGCAGGTAATATATGTTAACTATCGTTCCTGGTAGCGAGTACTGAACACAAATTGGCGGATATATAATAGATGAAGATGTCACGGTCAAATTTCAAGGTCAAGGACAAAGTTCAAGGTGAAAGACAAATTTCAAGGTCAAGGTCAACGTTGAAGGTCGAGGTATAAAAATTCAAGGTCAAATTTCAAGGTCACGTTCAAAGTTCAAGGTCAAAGTTCAATGCCAACAGTCGAAGTCTAAGGTATGGTGAATAAAAAATTATACTAACATGGTGTCAGCGCACTCAGCAGACGAAAACATGATGGTGGCCTCCAGCGGACGAAGACAAGAAGGCGGTCATGACGTCATACCAGCTGACGATATATACTTTGCGATTGGTGGTGGGAAATCAGTCTGTAGGTGGCTTCCATGGAGGAAAGATCTGTTGTTTTTTTTATTTTTTTTTTGCTCTTACCGGTTTCGAACCAAGGACGGGAATTGATCTAATCATTAGTATATTAATAAGTTAATTTTTAAATGAATTTTGAACTTTTTTCATTAAAATTGGTTAATAAATAAAGATTTTCAAGACGGTGCCCATAACGATAATTGCAACAGTTACGTCATAATACAAGACGGCGGATCTGTCTCGAACAGGTGATGCTACAATTACTTAATATTTAAAAAAAATTACAGGTCAGAATATGCATGTTATTTACATATATATATATACATTATTTAAATCTCAGTCTGGTAAGTGTTTCGATGGCCGTGCGGTTAAAGGCGTATGTTTACCAACCTAGAGGTCAGAGCTGCGATTGTTCGAATCACAGCGCTTCCAATGTATTTTGCATAAATATTTTAATTTAATATTTTGATAAGGACCATAATAGATCTGGTAGGTAATGGAACATCGACCTTACGTGATGAGACATTGCGACGCTGGCGCTCTCTAGGAACAAACAGCAGAAACATAGTCGATGGTATCCAAGAAGGCGGCCTCAAGCGAAAAAAAAATCAATATGACGGCCGTGACGAACATTTCATCATTAGTGAGTGGGGCGCTCCATTAAAAGATGGCGGATCCAAGATGGTGGAACCAATATGGCCGCCTGGGTCAAGGTAAAGGTCATCCTAGATGGCCGCCGTGACGTCGCAATCCAAGATGGCGGACGGATCCACGTCTCCACCGCCTGGCACCTGTCCCCGGACCGGCCATTACATACTACTTTTGCCTAACCACATTATTTTGTAATGCATTTTCTAAGTCACCATGCCGCATTACGTAACGTTATATTGAACTACTCCCTGACCCTCCATACCCTTTGAACCACCTACTTTAGCGGGTTTAGAAAGGTTAGGTCCTACCTACCATCCAGGTGGAGAAAAGGTAGCCACACCTACAAGTAGAACGTCAAAGCAAATTTTATAGCTCAAAACCGACAATATGGAATGCCTAAATAAAATTAACATGGTTTTTAAATTATAATCTTATTGTTTAAATTAAACATGGGAAAACCTTGTTAATAAATTACCTTTTTAAACATACTAGCTAAAGTACCCGGTGTTTCCCAAGCTAAACACATAATATGTAAGAAACATCACTACCGAGTTCAAGTCTGTATAACATCGACTTGAAAAACGGGACATTTTGATTTTAAAGGCCCATTGATCGCACAATCTTGGTGCATCAAGGCTACGCACTAAAAAAAAAAAAAAACCAGAAATGTAAATCTTCATCTTTATTTTTTGGGAAGGCAGTAAGTAACCCCTGGACAAGACGTGGCAGATGCACCAAACGATAGCACGTTACAGATTCAAAGAAACGCCGTCAATTGACGAAGTACTAAACTAAACTGTTATTAGCGTATTCAGTTCGATAGCAGCCTCAAGCTTCACTAAGCTGATGGGTTTCGTCAAGGAGACGGATAGGAAGTTGCCAGACCTTACTAATTGACCGTGTGGCGGATATAGAGAAATTACACAAACTCAATGTTTGTGTGTACATGAACTAACTCTTATGATGTTCTGTTATAAAACTGAATTTACTTTTGTTTCACTCCCTTAGGAATGAAACTTCTTAATTATATGTAGCCTATGTAACTCTCCTGTCTATAAACAATTTTAATGCAAAAAAATTATGTCAATCCGTTTCTGTGTGAAAGAAGGACCAACGGAAACACACTTTCGCATTTATAATATTAGTAGGGATAACACGAGGTGGTGGAAAGGATCTAACTGTACTGTTCACGCAGTGTAAACTTAACGCACCCTTGCGTCGCTGGTTAAGTTATTCACACGGGCCAGGTGATCGAGCGATGTAAAAATGTCGAAGTGCTTTGGCGACGCTTGGGGGCACCTGTGAGTGCCATGGTGCACATTTCAGGAGCCTTTGAACAATACAATACTGAATTGCAGTCGTTACGAAATTCGGGCCATAATTTTAAATTTGATGTTAGGCTATATATAATTATTTCTTTATCAAAAATAGAAAAGATAAACGAATACTTAACAACTGGAGATTATTTTGTTTCATTATGCTTATAAATGTGGTCGTTTAATACTAAAAAGATATTCAGGGATTGGTTTACAAATAAATTAAACTAATTTAGGTACTAGGACAACACAAACCATAAAAGCATGTGCTATAATCCGAACCCAATGGTAATACAAACATTTATTAGCAATACAGTTGCTTTCATGTAAATGGAGAAATATACAAAATATATGTACTTTTACACGACTCTTTTAGTTCCATTTACAAATAAAAACATACTACCATATGAAAGTACCAATTTTATTTTTTTTTCAACGCGCTATTTAAAGTAATTTGAAAAACTTAAAAAAAAAAAAAAATTTTAATAATTTTTTTTGGGTTTATCGTCGCCTTTTTTCAGCACTGAATTCACAGATTAATGTGGGACTGATCGGCTGGTTTGGGATCGCCGGGTGGGGTGAACTAGGCGATATGATTCTGCAGTAGCTTCCCATTCCCATCCGCAGTAATGAGGCAAATAAACACCAAATAGTTCGGGGGCTCTAATCTTGGCTTTGTTAGAATAATTTCTCTAGAGGAGTAATAAGATGAGTTATAATTAATTTACATATTAATACGAATCACATGTTATGATTTTATCCCGACGTTTTCACGATAAATCTACGACACGAACTCAAACTGCTCGTTTCTTAATTATTTTTTTTTCAATACATATTTGACTCTCTGTTAAGTCTCATTAATAAGATTATCTGATTGACACCCATTTGTTTAGTTTAACAGTTTCCAATGATTTCGAAATATTTTTGTCTAACTTACGAATTCACACCAATGCCTTACCCGTGACTCGAACACGAAACTCCTGGCATCGAAAGCCGCAAATAGCTTCTCCGTTAAATACATCTTCCACGCACTAACCATGTTCTCGAAAATCAAACATGCACAGACACGACCCTGCTTCTCATGCCAATAAGTTATTGCTGCTCGTTGTCGCGAGTTACAACGGCACCGACATACCAACAGCCGCGCTGCCTCGCTGACGGGCCGCACTCGGCGACCTCGCCCGCCGAAACACGAAGTTCAAACCCTTTTAACAGCAAACAAATGACGCTGCTTTGTTCGCTGCAAGGCCAGTTCTACAGGATGGGGTGAAAAGGGTCTATGGATTTTTAAGTGCTATTAAAAAAATAAGCGGAGCAACATACAGAAATAAGGTTTATTTTATTGGAATCATTATACATACCCATCCATTTTTTTTTATCAAGTTCGGAAGATCACATCAGGAAAATGGTGGCCATCAGCACCAATGCATTGATGAAGGTGATTTCGGAACTCTTCGACAGTTTTTAGGCACATTTAACACACCTTTTACCCTTTTGACGGCTCTACAGCTCACACGACTCGAGTTCCAATGCTGAAACTCAGAAAGATGTTCCCAGTGCACTTTGTCTCTGAGGTGATGTGGGGTGGGCCTGCCTGTGGGGTTACTTCAAGGAAAAGGTTTCCAAAAGTTTTGGAAGAACTGGAGATGCGAATTCGGGATAAAATCACTGCTACATCCTTCTAAATGTGCCGAAAAGTGGTCGAAGGGTTCTGAAATCACCTCTATCAATTCATCCCTGCTGATAAATACCCTCTTCTTGATATTATCTACTTACCTTAAAAAAAATGGGAACGTATAGTGATTACAATAAAATAAACCTCATTTCAGTAAGTTAATCTTTTTTTTTTAACAGCCCTTCAAATCCGATACGTACTTTGTTGTACCATGCTGTACAATGGCACGGGAAACGGAGACTGATCACTTAAACAGAGACGAATCTCACGAAACATTTCACTGTAGCGTCTGCTGTTTCCACAATGCACGAAATGT
Organism: Bacillus rossius redtenbacheri; assembly: GCF_032445375.1. Lineage (NCBI taxonomy): Eukaryota > Metazoa > Arthropoda > Insecta > Phasmatodea > Bacillidae > Bacillus > Bacillus rossius. The sequence continues at coordinate 27,465,685 of NC_086336.1, read as the reverse complement.
AATAAATGGGAAATAATAAATTTATATTGCAAGGTTACGAAATTTTAATTTAAAAAAATGGTTGTCTTTAAAGTCGGTTTACGGATGTAATAACAAAACATTGATGAAAAGATTGCATACTTTTATGAATAAAATTGAATAATTTTTATTTTAATAATAAAAGAATAAATACTTAAAATTATTCTAGTAATCAGATTTTAAAATGAAAGAATAGTTAACCTTTATTGCCGAAATTGTTGTTGTAATAAGCAATCAAAACCACAGATTAAAGTTCGTCAAGAATATTTTACATTTTTATGTCTTCCAGTGCTTAAAATTATATGCAATTGTGGCCCGGGGCACGAAATTTATTTATAATTCATTAATAATAAAGCCCATCGCGGTAAACAAAGGAAAATATGTATTAACGAGAGCCTGGTTCCCGCGGCAGCTGATAGAGAGCACGATTTGTTCGGTTCGCGTCCGTCACCTTAGATAGCAGCACCGTAAGGGAATAATATAATTTAGTTTTTATAATACGATTTTATAACAAATACGCATACCAAATACACCAAACGTATTTATAATGTGTTACAATATTTTTTAAAACACTGTGCAAAATATCCCGGGTGTAATTTGAATTATTATGTGTAACTGTAAAACACCATTGTTCGTTAAAAACGTATTTGAAAATTCAACATTACTTTTAAATAACCGTACCGATTGTGCTGAAAATCAGTGGACGGTCGTTAAATTATATAATATTTATAATTTAAACAACGAAATATGATTGAAAAGTCAAATCGATTGTTGTTCCAATCGAGTGGAAGAGAGATACGGCGCATACGTAAAATGAGCGTAACGGGACATATCCGTAGTGGGACAACGTACTTTACGGGACACTTTTTCGTGCGAGCAGCCAGCGTTCATAGATTTATTAGACTTTGTCACGTCAAAAAAATATGCTTCGAGATGATAGTGGGCTGATTTTACACATATAATAAAAATAAACGACGAAAAAAATATAAGAATAGATATTCTTGTACTTAAAACAATATTTAAATTTTTTTAAACATAGACAAACATGGTTATTACCACAGCAAAGAACTCGTCTTCTTTTGGTCGCCGGAGCAGCGTAAACGGAAGAGCTCTGCATTGCCGAGTTAATCCGTTCGGTTCCTTCTTCGTCTGCGTGCAATTTGTAGACACTCTGTTCCGTGAGATCCGTCTTGGTTTACATGATCCTTCTCCCTTTCCGCTTCATTGTAGAACGGGCGTAAGGCCGGATTCATATACTGGACTAGAAACACAAAGACGCGAAAACACACGACGCAAAATTGTCTGCTATAATTTTTCAGAGTACCGGATTATTAAAAACGCAAAGACGCAATACGGAACGCAAGTATTGTATAGTTTTAAACAACTGGCGTTTGGCATCCGTTATCGACGACTATATTTTTAAGACAAGAGTTTAGAAATATTTTAAAGACGCAGACACTATTTGCATAGAAATCCACGATGTTCGTTTTATTATATGCATCATGTTAGCATTTGCTAAACATTTTCACATTAAAAAATTATCCATTATATTAGTTAACATTTCTTTTGTTTTTGTGATAAATATTAATTATTAAAAGAAGAATAGTATAGTAATTGTTTTCAACTGTGTTATAATTATAATTTTTTGGTAGGGACTAAAAAAAACTCTAGGGTGCAATGGCATTTATGATGGACTCCATGATCCTTTGCACAATCGGGCAAACGCCACATGTTCATTGGCTGGTGACTTATTAGGCGTCTCATTTGGGTTTTCTCGTGATTCGATACTTCTTTGACTGAGGGTCAGCACAAAATCCTGCACTTTAACAGATAACCTATAGCAGGACAATACAAAGTAAAATTATTTGCATTTTACAATGTCGCAAAATTAATGAACGATTTTTTTCGTTTTTTATAGGATTGGTAACATCTTGCGAATTACATATTTTATAAATGGACTGTGATTTTCTTGCATTGGTAGCAAGTAGCGCTGTTAAGTCGTTGCATTACTTGCGTAGTTTATAACCCGAGTTTAACGGATTACTTTTTTTTCGCCTGACTCACGAGGCGCGAAAAAGCGATAAATTGGTTCATTGTTCCGTTCGGACAGGCTGTTGAGTTATTTTCCCCTATGGGCGGGAAGGACTGAACGGTGATTATTTGGCCGTGGGGGATGAGGCTGGAGAAGGACATTGTTAACGGTTTGAAGGAAAAAAAAACAGTACCCGAATGCAAGTGGCACTATCATCCCCCCACCCCCTTCAATTTGAAGTTTACATGGCCTATGACACATATATATGGCGAGAGGGGTTTATGTAGCGGTTGCGAATGAAAAGGGAGGGGTGAGGTTTCAACGTGTTTTCCCCACTGTTCAGAAGGCTGTGTCCTAAAATACTAACGCGAAACGCAACAACCACACAGACAAATGGGACCTAAACCACTCGCTCTTCTCCGCTAAGTAATGGCTGGGTTTGTCAGGATGATATTTCTCACTGCCAGCGCCCCTTTCCATCCGACCCGCTTTTAACAACGTGAACAATATTCCACCAGTTGCCTCCGTCCTTTAAAAAAAAAGGATTCCCTTCTAACCCCTTCTCAAACATATTACTTATCCCTATTCGACCCCGTCTCCTAGTCTGCTCGCATACATTCAGTGTTTTGTGCCCAAAACAAACCTTTCTCCTCACCCCACTTAACTGTTGTCGTCCCTTCTCGTCATAAAGGACATAGGAAAAAAAATAATGTGGCTCCGACCGACGAAGAAGGAAACGAACTCTCTTTATTAATAGTACGGATGCGTCCTTCACTGAAGTAGCATTAGACAAAGAAAAATACACATATATACATAAAATGCTGTTTTTAGCAGTGAAGAAGGGTCAGGTTAGAGGAGAGGTTCACTAGAAAGATGATAAATGATAAAAACAAATCTTTGATGGGAGTAGTATATAATAGGGGAGTCTGGGACAGGCGCCAGGCGCTGGAGCCGAGAGCCGGTCCGCCATCTTGGATTGTGACGTCACGGCGGCCATCTTGGATGAGTGTAACGGGACATAGCGTAACGGGACAAGTTTGACTTTGACCTTTGACCCTCAAAATTTTCCAAAATTGGGCAAAAATTGCCCAAAATTCCACAAAATTCGTCAAAATTTACATTTCTGTGAAAAAAATTCCGCCAAAAATTCTCAAAAAATTCCACAATTTAAAAATCAGGATTTCGAAAATCCTCAAAAGTCGTTTTGTCCTAGAATGAACCCAAATTCCTAAAAGCGGCTTAAAACTCCTAAGAGCTAGCCGCTCTAAGCCGCAGAGGTCATGACCTTGAAAATTAGGATGCCATGACAGCCATTTTGAATGATGACGTCACCGTTACAATTTCCGTTACGGCCGCCATCTTTAACTTTTTTATTTATTATCTGATTTAAACGAAATTTTTTTGAAAATTTATAAAAAAATTCACTTAATAAAAATTTAATAAAATATTAATAATAAAATTACTTTTACGACACGGAGCTCGGAGCCCTCGGTTCGAACCCGGTGAGGGCAAAAAAATAAAAATGGCGACCGATCCTTCCCCCCGTGGTGACTTTTGGCAGACTGACTCCCACCACTTTTTTTCAAATCATATATATCGTCACCTAGTATGACATCATGTCCGCCATCTTGTCTTCGTTGCTGGAGACCACCATCTTGTTTTCGTCGGCGAGAGTGCACTGACGCCATGTTAGTTTAGTTCTTATCCGCTAGAGTGCAGTAATCATTTAGTACTGTGACACCCACCATCTTGAAATTTGGCCGCCATCTTGGAATCGTGTAATTATTTAGCTAGAAATTCGGGAAAAGTTCCAAAATTCATTAAATAAATCACTCATTAACTTACATATTGATTCGATCGATTCCTGTCCTCGGTTCGATACCCGATCGATGCAATAATGTTTAATTTTATGTAAAAAATAATAATTTCAATAAACCATGTTCAACATTCGTAAAGAGACTTTAAATCATCTACTACCATCATCCTATCAGACAACAAGACCACCATATTGGAAATTCGTAATTGTAATGCTAGAGATTCGGGAAAAAGTTCAAAAATCATTAAATAAATTTGTAATCCATATAATGATTGATTGGATCGACTTAGGTCCTTGGTTCGATCCCTGTCCGATACAAAACAACTTTAATTTAAAAAAAATACTAAAAAAGTGTTAGGTTTGAGAAAATAAAAACACCACAAGTTCTTTTAAAAAAATTTTATTACATAAATTCAATACACTACTACAAGTACAAAAAAAATACACAGACAAATTACTAAAGCCTTGTGGATTTCTCGATTCAAACAGTTTTCTTATTGTACGGACTAAGCCTTTAAATGTCTATCCGATCCGGTCATCACCGCAGCCAGAGACGGACTGAAGTTCATATCACTTATATAGTCTCATTAGCCGGTACAACACATGAGTCAAATCAATAACCATGTTCATTATACGTCTCGGAGCATTTTTTATAATGAAGATGCAAGCTATCGAGACGTGAAATTAGTTTATTGCACTTTTTGCACTGAAACAGTATTCTTTGAGCATTATTCTGACAGCTGCTTCTTTCATGTCTGCGCGCATTTGAAGTTCTAGTAAATGGTGCGTCACAGTATTTGCACTGCCGCAATGTACGCTCTTCATTAGTTGAAGAATCCATTGCTGACGATGAAACTTCGGATGATGGTGGTATCACATCTGTTGAAATCTCCTCCAATGTTGACGCCGTCGTTGCCAACGGGATCTCCACCGCCGCCGTGGTCTCCTCTGCAGTCGGTATCGGGATCTCCGACTCCATCATCGTTGCTGCCATCGAGGTCCCAGCTGCTGTCGGTAAACATTCTATTCCGGTCGACATAACTAAATCTCACGAAACTTAATGGAGAGAGCACGTCCGTACTGCACCGCGACCAGAGGTGAACTGCGGGTCCAGTCGTCCGAACCTCGCTTATATACCCGCGGTCTACTGGTATACCTCATGAGTCAAAATAATGACTGTATTTAAATTTTTTTTTATTAGGTATCTAAAAATTGTAGAAATAAAAAGCATACGAGTTCAAGTTTTACACATTTATTTATAAAAATTACACAAATATATATTAGGTTAAGAAATCAAGCATTTTCACAAGCAAAGTCTTTAATGCCGCACGAACTGACTCGTCGACTCCGGTTCCAACTGGTTTGTCGACTCCGGTTCCAACTGGTTCGTCGACTCCGGTCCCAACTGGTTCGTCGACTCCGGTTCCAACTGGTTCGTCGACTCCGGTTCCAACTGGTTCGCAGGCCACAGGATCAGGAACACAGGTTTCCAGATGGTCATCTTCTGCGACGTTGACAACTCCGACAAGACATGGTCGGTGACGTCTGTGACCACGTCTACGCCTGGGCTTTGGCTCAGTGCTAGTTGGAACAGATTCACTGCCTGAACTGCGACGACGAGACACACACCGATTGGGCGTCTGCGTAGAAGCATCACAGGTCGCAACAGGTTGCAACACGCTCATGTTTGGTGTTGCACATGCAGACGAGGCGACTACCTCAGCGATGCTAGCAGGAAGGATTGTGTGTGGTCTCATGTGATAGACGGCACAGTTTCCAGGTTCGCAACAAGCTACCAGCTGCTGAGTCGGTTCGTAGGACACAGGAAAGTGCGCAAACCGCCAATGCTGAGCACCTCCATCACAGGTTTCTGTATATGTACGTAGATATCCGGAATCCCAGTAGCTGTACTCGACACTGCTGAAGTTAGGTCTTGCGCTCACGTACACGTTAGCAGGAAGAAACGTAAACATCTTATTGCAGGTCGAACGTCAACTGAAGGCACGTACATAGGTACGACGTTTATATATGCAGACTCCTACTAACACTGTGTGTGCCATTTCTGCATTAGCTGCGAGTTTGTGCAGGCACAGACACGTTCAAACTTGTCACGTGGCTGCATGTCGTATATTGCACTAAGCTTGCGCAGGGAAGGACAGCCGTAGTCGGTCTGTATATCTACGATTTCAGCTGCTCCGTCGTCACACAACTTGCTCAGCCATTTCTTCTGTTCAGGTCCGGCAACGTAGATTATTTCGTTTTGAACTAGTAAATCTCCAATAGTGTTTTTCACTTGGTGGTACGGAATTTTTCCTTCGTCCCACTCTAGTCCGTGATAATATTTACATAGCCATTCGTTCGACCGTTTACTTTTTTCGTCTAGTAGTTTCCACGGATACGGAGGTCGGAAGCTGCGGGTTCGAGTCTTGTCTCCAGAGGTGACGCTAATTTCCTTGAGCACGAATCCATTTTGGCTCTGGAAACCTTGCAGGTTGCAGTACATCTTGTCGCTAGCAATGCTCGGTCGTAACTAAATTATTATCGAAAACGAAACAGTATTTATGTCAGGATTTTCACAAGTTTGTCTCGACAATTGTACGAAGCAAGCCGATCGTGAAGTATCAGACAAAAAGCATAGGTGTTTGGTGGAATATTTCCGCTAGTCGTTATCTCGATCCTACAGTCGATGATGTTTGAATTTATTCGATCATCCTGTTTGGAAACGTCAAACACCATTAACGGTGCCTTGTTCTTGAAACTGTCGGGACTCAGTATCGGTGACTGTCTCCGCCCATAGTAAGCTTGCTGAAACTTGGCATACATTTGATATGCTAGAAGGAATCTTCCACTTTCAAAGTCCATGTTCATGTCAACGTACGGATAACTTTCGCTGTTTAAAAATATTTTTACATTGCGTATTTGACAGTTATCGAATACGGAGCGACTTACTCCTTCATTGAGCTGTCTTCCGGTCTGAAGCCCGACGATGATGTATCTTGGTTTTTCCATAGCGAAGCTGGACTTTACTATCCAATTGATACGCTGACTATGAGGCAAGCCAGGATAAGTTTCCAGGCTCCAGGATCGGAATGGCACATCGAAATTCTTGCCATTTTCTATGTTCTTCAACATCTTGACTCGTTCAACGGTGCTCACTTGGATGTGGGGCAGCATCCACTCGATAGACTGTAGTGTTAGCGAGACATCCTGAGGGTTTTCTGCAGCGGCGACAATTGCATTAATGTGCGTGTTGGCTAGAAGTAGTACGAGCTCTTGTTTCGAATTAATGATTATATGCTTGTAGTCCTCAGCGAATCCGAGAAGCATGGACAGAGGAACACAAACTTCGAACTTCCCTTCGGCATAAACCGGAAGCTTATATTCATCCTCGAGAGCCCAACCGGCCATCTTTGCAGCAGACAGTTCATTTGGTGTGAGCGAAAGGTAATTTTTCATAGCAGATGTTATGCCTACATCTCTCGTCTGGTCTACCTCGACACCATTGAGTATATAAGTAATGCACTCGATTAGGTGAAGAATACCATTGCAGGATATTGACGTCGTTGTCGGATGTGTACCATCCGCTTTTGTAAGCGTGCCTCTTATACGTAGAAATGACTGCGAAGGTAAAGTACAAATATCTTGGTGCTGTACTGCAATGCGTACTTCCGATGGTAGTGCGTACGGTCCGAGCAGGAAAGGCTGGTACTCGTGCAATTCCATTTTCGTAATGCTGTCATCAAAAATGACCGGATCTTCCACGTTGAGGATTTCGTCTTCCATATTTATTCGGCACTTGCCCAATACTGAGAAGATACTTTATGTTGTCAGGTGTTAATGCACCGATGTCTGGTAGAGAACTGTTCTTGTTCACACCAATACGATTTCTTTTATAATTGTTCGGTGTTACGAACTTTATGCCCATCGCTTCAAGTGCAGACGTAATGTAATTTCTTCGTCTTGAAAATTCACCAATCGTCCTCGCTGGTCAACGATTCGGACAACGACTTCGTGTGCGCACTTCACGACGACTGGAACGTAAATGATACTTTGCGGTACTTCGACCAGTTTATATCCTGGCAGGACCATCGGCGAAAACTCGTGCAGCATGTTGCTTATTCTTCCGTTGAGATACGTTCCACTTGCCAAATTACAGTTTATTCTTATGACATTCACAGGTAAAATGTTTACTGCGCGCGTAGATTCGTACGTTCTTCCCGTATCATAAACCTTTGATTCGAATCCGAGCATCGTACCTATGGTGCCAGGTTTCGTAAAGTCGACATTTTCACTGCATGTAAGAATGCTTTTTTGAGTGTTTGGATTTCCACGCAGTTGAAAGTCTACATCCTGTGGTAACATATCCCTGATGTAATTTGCAATGTCGTCAATTTCGTAAGAGCCAACAGGTAACCGTATTTCATGAGCGGTCCCATCACTTTTCAGGAAGCAGATCTTGCAGTTTTCCTCGTCGATATTAGGTATGGCATTATACGTTTGAAAATCTACGAGTCCGATACACCATTCTCCGTCTAAATCCAGAGGGGGAAATGAACCGCCCGCAGCTCAGATGCGTGACCTGTCAAGGTAAGTGTTATCGACATGACTAATAAATTATCATCACTGCACAACCTTTAAGTAGCAATTTATGTTTGTCAGCTAATTTTTGTTTGTTAAAAAGCGAAGACACAAGTGTCCGCAGTTTGTTTGATTAGGCCTCTGTTCCGTTTCGTAATTGTAAAACAATGTAGTGGACCGGCCCAGGTACTGTCGCAGTTCTGGCGGAGGCCGTAAATTACCGAAACTGTCGTAGTACTCGACCATGTTTCCAGACTTTACATAGGCCACCCAGTGCGTGCCTCGACCCGACGACGTGTCTAAATTAATTATGGCGCGCTCGCGCGTCTTTGGCTTGCTGGGCAGAGTGTCTCGCGTAAACACACCGCGGAAATTTGGTATTTTCAGTTTGCGTGCGTACTTTATTAAATCTACGTTGGTGAGCGGTCGTTTCGGCAGGGAAGTTAGGATTTTCTCTTTACTCGTTTCTTTCTCATGCCTCGTCCTGTCTTGTGAGGTTGCAAGTACAGTCCTGCACCGTTTTTTTTTTTACCGATGGCAATGGCTTCCATGTTGGCGTTGTGTCGCTGTGCTTCTTTTAACTGCTTGCGCTCATTCTTAGAAGTGTTGACTGCCCGCACTATACCGCTCGTTGCACCGATGAGGCCGCCGAGAGCACCCAATGCAGGCAAAAGCAGAGGAAGAAATCCTCCTATAATCTTCTTGTCGAGAGTCTGTAATTTTTGCTTGGCTTTCTGCACGCCTGCACCGATCTTGCGTTTGGTCTTGCGTGAGTTAGTCTTTGACTTGATGTAGCTGGTTCGACGAGCACCCAGTCCTAATTTCGTCTTTGCCTTCATGATTTTGGAAACGCCCCACGCTGCGATTTTCTCTCCTAGTCCCGCGTTCGACGATTTACTTATATCTTCGGCTTCCTGTGCCAATATCTCGTCGGCCCGGTGCCTGGATTCCAGATCCTTGCTTAATGAATATGCGATATCGTGCTGCTTGCACTTTTCGTGGAGAGAATTAATGCCCACGTCACCGCGAGCTAACCTTTTCGCTAGTTTCGTGCCGGGGCCGCAGAATCTGTAGCCGGGAATGTGTAGCTCGAATGGTAGTTTGTTTATCAGCGAGTTTACGAGTCCCGCGCCGATGTGTTTTTTGTTCTTACCTCTTCGAGTCATTACGCACAACTGACCAGAAAGTATAAATACGCTTCTTTTATACAATTACTTTAGTACAATGCAGGTCGTCAAGCACGAAGTGTGTTTGCCCGTGCGCATTACGCAAGACGATGAAACTAGCGGTCGCGAATCGCGACATGGTGTATTATTACCGTCCACCGTACGATGCATCATAGCAGGACCGTCAAACTGTGGCAAGACGTGTGTTTTACTGAGTTTACTGGAGGAACCAAATGGTCTTCGGTTCGAGAACGTTTACTTGTATTCCAAGTCGTTGCAACAGCCAAAGTACCAGCCCTTGGCCACTGTTCTACGCTCGGTGGATGGTCTGGAGTATTTTCCGTTTAGCGATAATACCGATGTTGTACCTCCAAGCGAAGCAAAAGCCAATTCCGTGTTTGTTTTCGACGATGTGGCTTGTGAGAAACAAGGCATAATACAAGAGTACTTTTCCATGGGCAGACACGGCAAGGTAGACTGCGTTTACCTGTGTCAGACGTACAGTCGTATTCCAAAACATCTCCTACGAGACAACGCAAATGTCATAGTTTTGTTTCGCATGGACGAACTTAATTTACGCCACGCTTATGATGATCACGTAAACACCGACATGACATTCCAGGAATTCAAAGACATGTGCTCCTTGTGTTGGAAAGAAGAACACGGATTCCTAGTTATAGTCAAAGACTGGCCTCTATATAAGGGCAGGTACAGACGAGGTTTCGATCAGTTTATCGCCAAACATGAGTCATAGCATTTCGAAATTTGGACGTAGCAGTCGAGACTTACGTACTGCTCTCAAGTCTCATGACGACGTTATCCGCAAATACATTTCGCTACTGGCTCAAAAAATAGACGGGGTGAAAAAGGAATTACTTGAGTACCTCGTAGCCATAGACCAGCGCGTGGAAGCTTCGGATTCTCGCATTCGTGACATGATCGAAGTATCGAATGCACAAAGACGGGACGATCTGAGGACTTTTCAAAGTAGTCTGAATGAATCACTATCTCACTTGTCAACAAATTCAGATTTGGCCAAACACAAGAAAGAAGTTTCTGCGAACGAATAAAAAAGTATATAAGGAGGTCTTGCAATAAGTTTTCAGCCAGTACAATGTCGGACCTGGCCAGTGACCTTCATCGAGCTATACAGTCTGTTCGCGAAAAATATTTACTTGCTAGACGAACCAGACTTGCACGTGAGATGGAAAATGAGGAGATATTTAAACCAATCACTAGTCGCCTCGACGAACTTAAAAACAAGGAAGAACCAGCCATCATTGTGAAGGCAGAAGTTGAAGATGAAATGCCGACTGTAAAGAAGAGAAAGTATGAACCGGATCGAGAAGAAGAGGACTTAACAAGTACAGAGTCCATGCACAAGAAAAAAATACCGAAAAAGGGACATCAAGTTAATGCAATGGTCCGACCATACCTGATATCATTTACGAGCCGGAATAATGACACGACCTACGGAGTGTACAGAAAACATAATAAGTGGTTCCTCGGTGCTAAAGAAATAGACTTTCTACCAGGAAACATCGTGCGCGTAGCAGAGTTCAAAACGCGCGGGACTCCGGGTCTGTACGAATTGCTGTTTCGCAGGGAACCTAAAGGATATTCTCACAACGACTTACAAGAGTACAAAAAACTGCTAGAGCTAACCAACGCACATTTTCGCGATAACGATCCAGATAGTGGTGTATATAAAGACGTAGATCATGAAAAAATGGACATTCTCGCTAATCTCTTCAGTGAACTAACAATACATGGCGAAGGTTTAAAAAAGCTAGAAAGTGGTCAGACATTTGATTATGTATATTGGGACGACCCTAATGAATTAGTTGATCGCCTTAGAATTCTACATGCATCGCTTAGTGTAGGAAACTATTCGCACATCAACGAAATAGTCTCCATACTTGAAGAACTGAAGGAAGCCGGCTACATACAATGAGTCGAACCGGAATCGCTCGCGAACTTCATGCTCCTGCTAGACGAAAATACCTTCGTCGCAAAGTCATAGTTCATGGAATTGATGATTTATTCCAGGCGGACCTTGTTGAGATGATACCGTATTCCCGATTGAATAAAGGTTTCAAGTACATGTTGACAGTCATCGATGTTTATAGCAAGTTCGCTTGGGCTAGACCTGTAAAATCAAAGACTGCAACTGACGTAACCAAGGCCATGAACAATATTTTGCGTGATGGACGTGTACCGTCGCACCTGCAAACGGACCTCGGGAAAGAATTCTACAATGCAACCTTCAAGGCTTTGATGAAGAAGTATGGCATCAAACACTACTCTACATTTAGTAACGTCAAAGCCTCCATTGTCGAAAGGTTTAACAGAACTTTGCGTTCCAAGATGTGGCGACAGTTCACTGCTAACGGAAATTACAAGTGGCTTGACATCTTGCCGAAACTAATAAGCGAGTATAATTCCACTGTGCATTCTACCACGAAAATGAAGCCAAAGGACGTAAAGGACAATCGCTTGCTTCAAACAGTTTTTCCCAACACGAAGAAGAAAGATCCACGAAAGCGTAAAGCTAACGTCGGCGACATTGTGCGAATCTCCAAGCAGAAAGGTATCTTCGAGAAAGGTTTCACTGCAAACTGGAGTCCCGAACTTTTCCGTGTGACACATGTTCGTGAATCAGAGCCTAGGACCTACTACCTCGAAGATTTGGACCACAAACCTATCCATGGCGGCTTCTATGCCGAAGAGATTCAGCCTACGTTGTATCCCGATACGTACTTGGTGGAGAAGATTATAAAACGAAGAAATGGACTGTCCTACGTCAAGTGGTGGGGCTTTCCACCTCGCTTTAATTCGTGGGTAGCAGATGCAGACGTCGAGAAATCCACAAGGCTTTAGTAATTTGTCTGTGTATTTTTTTTGTACTTGTAGTAGTGTATTGAATTTATGTAATAAAATTTTTTTAAAAGAACTTGTGGTGTTTTTATTTTCTCAAACCTAACACTTTTTTAGTATTTTTTTAAATTAAAGTTGTTTTGTATCGGCCAGGGATCGAACCAAGGACCTAAGTCGATCCAATCAATCATTATATGGATTACAAATTTATTTAATGATTTTTGAACTTTTTCCCGAATCTCTAGCATTACAATTACGAATTTCCAATATGGTGGTCTTGTTGTCTGATAGGATGATGGTAGTAGATGATTTAAAGTCTCTTTACGAATGTTGAACATGGTTTATTGAAATTATTATTTTTTACATAAAATTAAACATTATTGCATCGATCGGGTATCGAACCGAGGACAGGAATCGATCGAATCAATATGTAAGTTAATGAGTGATTTATTTAATGAATTTTGGAACTTTTCCCGAATTTCTAGCTAAATAATTACACGATTCCAAGATGGCGGCCAAATTTCAAGATGGTGGGTGTCACAGTACTAAATGATTACTGCACTCTAGCGGATAAGAACTAAACTAACATGGCGTCAGTGCACTCTCGCCGACGAAAACAAGATGGTGGTCTCCAGCAACGAAGACAAGATGGCGGACATGATGTCATACTAGGTGACGATATATATGATTTGAAAAAAAGTGGTGGGAGTCAGTCTGCCAAAAGTCACCATGGGGGGAAGGATCGGTCGCCATTTTTATTTTTTTGCCCTCACCGGGTTCGAACCGAGGGCTCCGAGCTCCGTGTCGTAAAAGTAATTTTATTATTAATATTTTATTAAATTTTTATTAAGTGAATTTTTTTATAAATTTAAAAAAAAATTTCGTTTAAATCAGATAATAAATAAAAAAGTTAAAGATGGCGGCCGTAACGGAAATTGTAACGGTGACGTCATCATTCAAAATGGCTGTCATGGCATCCTAATTTTCAAGGTCATGACCTCTGCGGCTTAGAGCGGCTAGCTCTTAGGAGTTTTAAGCCGCTTTTAGGAATTTGGGTTCTTTCTAGGACAAAACGACTTTTGAGGATTTTCGAAATCCTGATTTTTAAATTGTGGAATTTTTTGAGAATTTTTGGCGGAATTTTTTTCACAGAAATGTAAATTTTGACGAATTTTGTGGAATTTTGGGCAATTTTTGCCCAATTTTTAAACATTTTGAGGGTCAAAGGTCAAGGTCAAACTTGTCCCGTTACGCTATGTCCCGTTACACTCATCCAAGATGGCCGCCGTGACGTCACAATCCAAGATGGCGGACCGGCTCTCGGCTCCAGCGCCTGGCGCCTGTCCCAGACTCCCCTATTATATACTACTGATGGGAAATAAACATTTATTTTCGCCGCAGGAAATTATATATATAACAGGATGAGTAGTCGCGTGCGACACCGCATGATACACACGGTGCCGTGGAAGCGAAGGACAGTTTCTTTTCTTTTTTTTTTAATTTTCTTCGAGTTAAATTATTGCGAGGTCCACTTGATGGAGGCGTCTCTCTACCAAACGGTCTCCGCCGCCAGGGTCTTCACGTGCACGGCGGGGGCAGCGTAGGAGACAGCGGGGGCGGCGTAGGAGATGGCAGGGGCGGCGGCCAGGGTCTTCAGATGCACGCCGGCGGCGCCGTAGGAGTTGGCGGGGGCAGCGGCGTAGGAGACGGCGGGGGCGCGGACCTCAACCTCGCTGACGACGGGGGTCGGCACCGGGACGTCGACGGCCACCTTCTGCACGGTGACCTCGGGCTCGACCTGCGTCACCTGGGGCGTGATGGTGGCCACGGAGCGCGCAGGGGCGACAACCTGCCGACACGACACCGCAGTCACACACACGTGCTCCTGAACACTCCTCGTGCTATCGTTCTTCACTAGGTGAGGCTATCCCAGAACTAAACTCGAAGGTTGATAAGCCAAATTAATCCCGGTTCTGAATAAAAAAAAATAAAATAAACTAAATGGTCGTAGTTTTTGAGTTATTGAATATTTTTTTGAAAATTTAGATGCCCCTGTTTCACCAAATTATTGGATAATGTGACAACTAATGTTTGTTACGCAATCATGACTACTCATACTATTGATAAGTATTATAAAATTTAAATCATCATTCTATAACATTGGGGAACAATTATGGTAAAAACATATAATAATGTTACTCATGATTGCCTGAAGAATGTGGGACTCGATATCGAATAATTTCGTGAGGTATGGAGATCTTAAAACTTTTGGAACGCCTCTAACATAAAATAAAAGTCACTCTAGTTTTTTTGTTTTGGTTCTTTTGATTCAGAAGCAAATTTCATTGGCCTATCAAATGTTCTAAGTTTGACTTTTCGTTCTTGTTCCTTTTTACCTAATATTTTAGAGGTACAAAAAATAATGTGGTACTCACAATAAAACCACTTACCTAATATTGAAAGCAAAATGTTAAGCCGATATATTATTTAGTTGTAGATACAAAGAACTAATTGGGGTTTGTATTGACATAACTAAAAATTTTCTAGTTGCCACGTTAACTCTTATTTTTCTCCTTAGTTATAACATACAAGACTCGATGCATCGATTACTGACAGAAAAAATTAACGCATCAATTACGAACTACCAACTATAAAGTTCAGGGCACGAGGCCAGCAAATTGCCTCGGATACCCTGTTGGCACTCGGGAATCAAGCATAGAATTCAGACTAAGAAATAGATGCATCGAATCAAGATAAATAAATAGATGCATCGATTCCAGACTAAAAAAATGGATACATCGAATCCCGGATAATAATTCGATTAATCGAATCCAGACTAAATAATCGGTGCATCGATTCCAGACCAAGAAAGCGACGCATCGATTCCAGACTGAGAATTCGATCAATCTAATCCAGACTAAGAAATCTTTTAATCGATTCCAGACTAAGAAATTGATTAATCGATTCCAGACTAAGAAATAGATTCATCGATTTCAGACTAAGAAATCGATGTATCGAATCGAGACTAACAATTCGAGCATGGATGACTCGTTAACTCACCGCCTGCTTGGAGACGATATCGGCGGGCGTGGCCAGGGCGCCCAGGTTGGGCTTCACCACGGTGGACGAGTAGCCGGTGACGACGGGCGGGGGCGACGTAGCCCAGGCCGTGGGCGGCGTAAGCCAGGCCGGCGGCGCCGTGGCCCACGCTGGGCCTGGCGGCGGCGGCGGCGAACAGAGCGGACAACACCACCTACCGAGCCGAGCGGTGTTAGACGGCTCCAGCTTTCATTCAATACCAAACAAGACGTAGAGAACTAGCAAAAGCTACCTTGTGTGTGAAAGTTCTTCTACCCTGTTTTATATATACCTGCGGAGGGTTGTGTATACATGTCACAAATGAATATTTACTCATTATTTTAAGTGCTGAATTAATTACAAATTAACTGCAATGTAAATTAATTCAACATTTCACTAAAAATATAAATATTAATATTAAGATGAATTTTGTAACAACCACTACAAAAATAAAAACCTTACATAAAAATTTCAAAAATCTTGGTTTTCAGGAAAAAAAAATATTATTTCAAATTTATTTTTTAATGTATTTTCAATCAGGAAGAAACGATATTTTTTTTTTTTTTTTTTTTTTTTTACTGGAAGCTTATTTGAATTCCAGCCCTTTGGAATGTGGGAAATCACCAGGGCGTGACTCCATGAGTGTGTATCTGCTTTAAAGTTGATGTCACTCCGTTAGCAATTTATGCAAAACAAACATAGGTTTCTTAAATGCTAGTGCTAGAAGTTTGTTTAATAAACTAAGTGGAACTCTTGGAAAGGTATTGTATATTTGCTGCAATGAAATGATTACTATAAAAACATCAGGAAAACATTACTAAAAAATTAGCGTTTTTTTCATTTATAGCTATAAAATAATGCTTTTCTATCGAGATCGAAAAGTTTACTTCTCGTTTAGACTTAAATTATTAACTTGGAATATGTTGCACACTTCCACTCGCTAACTCCTTACCTCCATGGGCGAGACTGGGGAGCTATTGCCTCGACCATTATGGACGTGGAGGATCAACACAGAACCTGGTATCGGAACCCGAGAGAGAAGGTTTGCACGAGTAAAAAAAATTTATATACGGCCAGAAATCAAAATCTCAGATATTTGGTTCACAAGCAAGAAACCCTGACAATCAAATCACTAGTTCGGAGAAATTTAAACTGTTTTTAACGAACGTATACACTTAAATTTCCAGCCAGAGTTTAAAATAATTGCTATGAAACCCCGAGTCTGTTGTTGTCATCAGTAAAATGTTACTGTATTTTAAATTCTGCCAAATTGATGGTTACGTTCTGGTAAACCAGTAAACTTTACAGTCAACCTGAGATTGAAATGTAGAACTAACTGTTAAATTAGTGAAATAACCTAGTGAAACTCTGAAATTCAGTTACAGAAGAAAAAAAAGTGCAGGAATCCATTGATTGAAGTTCAGCCGTTTCAATAAAATTCTATGTGAACATTTTGTTTCGGAAAAGTTTAAACATTTATCGTATTTAGTTTATTCAAGTAAGTATTTTAGTAGCCAAACACAGCATTTTTTTTCCCGTAAAGTCTTTGCTAGATAATGTTTTGACGCGATAACGTCTTATAAATCGATGAACGCCGGCTGCGCGCACGAAAAAGCATGAATCATTGTCACGTTTCACCTGAGACGCGCGTGCATGAACCGGGTAACCACCGTGCGAGAAAATCTTCTATAATATTAAACAGGTTAAGGCGGGCTTCGCGATTATATTTTTAAAAAAATATTTAAACTAAATGCAAAAAAAATGTAAATAATAATTGAAAATTAAAAAAAAAATGCAAAATTTTCATCAATGTTTTCTTATGAAGTTATCGCGTAAAATTATCGCCCGTAAACCGACTTTAAAGAAAACCCCCTCCCCATTTTTTCAGGTCAGGTACGCAGTTTCGGCTGAAGTCGCAGTGGGCCATCTTCAGGAGACGGCGGCGTGCGGACACTCACCAGCTTGTACATGGTTGTGGTCTGTGTTGCTGCAGGAGAGAGAGAGTCTTGGAGAGTGACGAGAGAGCGAGTGTGTCTCTCCGGCGGACAGACGCGGGTATCTATACGGCGGCGGCGACGGACACACGGGCGTGGCCGGTGCCTTGGAGCTGACCTTCGAGCGGGCCCGGAGCGGATATCTGTGACTCCAGCGGCCAGGGGCGAGGTCCCCCGGCGCCTTTCTGGAGGGGGACGACCCCGACACATGCTGCAGGCACGCCTCGCCACAGCTACCTGTGCCCTTCCGTGGCTGCACGGTCACAAAGTTACACCTTCGACTTGCTAACAACGCTGGTTACATCTCTCTTCGTATATTTCCTGACACTGAGTCAAAATTGCTTTGAACACGAATTGAAAAAAAATATTCTTGGTATATCAACAAAAAAAAAAATAAAAAATAAAAGGGGGTTGTATGTAAAATCGGTTTACGGACGATAATTTTACGTGTTAACGTCATGAGAAAACATTGATGAAAAATTGCATACTTTTTTTAATTTTCAAATATTATTTACAGTTTTTGCAAATTTAATTTAAATTATTTGTTTAAATATAATCACGAACAATTAGTTAAAAAGCCCGCCTTAACCAGTTTGATATTATAGAAGATTTTCTCGCACGGTGGTTGGCCGGTTCTTGCACGCTCGGCACAGGCGGAACGTGACAATTTTTCGTGCGTGCAGCAGGCGTTCATCGATTTATAAAACGTTATCACGTCAAAAACTGTTTAAGTCACTCTTATTTTTAACGTGTGTGTGTTTACCTTTGTTTAGAACGTAACATACCACTCGTTAATAGAAATACGGCGTAGTTTGAAAGATTTGGTTATTTGAAATTACGAAGAATCCTTCGTTTGTTTGAGTTGGATCGTACGTTGAAAAGTCCGCAAATTTACGATATTTTATAATAGTGCAAAGACTCGTGACAACTGTTATCTGGTATGTTTCAGATTCGATACTCGTTTTGTTGAAGGTTTTCCGATTGGCCCAGATTCTTTCATATAAACTGAAGCAGCAAGAAGACAAACGTATATTGGATTCTAGCCAATCGCTAAATGAATCCGCGAATTTTCGAGTCTCTACTCATTGGTTCCTTTTAAGAACCATTCCTGTAAATATTTCGCTATCAAAGCATTGCATATACAGTTTTTTTTCTTAAATATTTATTGGAAAAATATATGACACAAGCTTTTTGCCATTTGTTAAAATCCACCAAGAATATTTGATTATTACCTTTTATTATTCAATCGGTTTTAATTCAATCGTGAAAAGATTTTTCTTCTTTTCTTTTTAGACCTGGGAAATACATAACACATGACTTAAAAAGTTGCATTTTCAAAATGCTTTCTCATAAACATGCGAGAACATCAATGAAATAAAAATTTTAAATGAGTTTTGGCCTGGCGCATCACTAAGAGTAAAAAATATTGTTTAAAAGTGTAAAAATTTTGTTATTTCATAAAAAATATTGTTAATTTCATAATTATAATCAACAGTGAATTACTACAGCATTATTTAAGCATGACTAACAACATTGAGCTGAAAATTACGGGCAAATAACCGTGATTAATCACAAGAAAATATATGTGCTTCTAGTTACAAAAAAAAATTAAACGTACAATTTATTATTTTTTAATGTTAATTTAAGAAAATATTATATCCACAACACTCTCAGACTGGTATTACAAGGACAAAAGTGAACTGGGTTGGCTGTCTTTTAAAATACACAGAACAGTTATAAATCAATGTTTAGAATGTACAATAAACGGATCAGTCTATTTTATTGGAAATGAATCTTTTAAACCTGTCTTATAACCATTATGTTTTCATTTTTTGCTCACTTTTCATAACCACAGATTTTATATGTTTTTTTTTTAAATTGCATAATTTTTAACAATAACTTTTCTAAAGATAAATCCAGATAAATTAATCTGTAAAATAAATATCTTTTAACAAATTTCTTTCTCTTAAGATACCGTGATGTAATCAGTCAACAAATAAATTTATAATTATGAAAGAATGCGAGTGTTCACGATTGTCAGAATTAACGTAGCTTTTGTAATACGGCAAAATTTACTTAAAAACTTTATATTTACTGGCTTTACAGAAAAACAGCGTGTACAACGTGCTCAGTCCTAAAAAGTGACATGAAAATGCATTCTCTTTACATGAAGAACGAGGTCTGGCTTTAAGCAGAGAGCAAGACATTCATATTTTCCTGCAAAACGTCTCCACGTGATGTGGCCTGAGTAAATAAATGATAATTTTATCATGAGCATTAACTTGATCTCTTCATTGCGTTTATTTGCTGCCCCATTCCACTGTTTCTTCACGTTTCTGTTTCCCTACTTATTTCGATATTGAAAAGACGTTCGTTTCTAATTTGCCCAATCATATTGCATGTAGTTTTGAAACCGTATGGAATAAAAATATCACACTCTTTTTCTTACTATATTGTATTGAAATATTTTGTGCCTAGGAATATAACAAAATTATTTGGTCTATTACTTAATCTTTACTCTTTAATATTTAAAGCTTATAAGGTACATGACAAAATAGGTAATAAGTTTTCAACCAATTAATTCAATATCAATTAACTATTGAAATAGAAAAACGTAGAACAAAATGTATTTAAGCTATTTTAAAAATATATGTCAACTAAATTATAATATACATCTTTTAAATGACACAAATATTTAATATTAGCATGAACAATTAGTTTTTTCTGAGTGAAGCCGTGTTTATGTAATATCATCTAAAAGGCTAAAATAATACCGGGCACCAATAAAATAAACAATGGCATTTAAACTAAGGATATTAATTTGTCGTAAACTGACCTACAGACGTTCCGCCATGTCTGTAAAATATCAGGTTCACCTCTTAATTTTCCACGTTGGTACATCAAACGACGAAAATTCTGCTTCTCTGTTCGAAGCCTTACTCTTAGAGGCATACTGCACTAGAAGCACCAACAAGCGCCGCACTTACAATGCAGCTTCACAAACATGAACAACACCCCGAAAGAGGTTTTAACAAAGTATCACATATTTATTGTATGGCTGAAAGTTTGAAGATGTCAATATATATGAAAACTGTGATTGAAATTCTTAGAACACTTAAGAACTCATGACCATGTTAAGGCAATAATAATACTTCTCGTTTAAAAGTTTCACCTATTTGGTTTCTTCATTTCCGATGTAAAATATGGACGTGAAATCTTGCACCTTACACTTTTGTCAAATTACTGACAACCGCAGCAAAAATAAAATCAAAACTGAACTAGTTACGTATACCCTCCGTCCCCAAGTTTTAAATTTACACAATATAAAAAAAATATTTATTTATTAATTTTTAGTTTATATTCCAAGTGCCAAATTAATCATCTAGATCTTAAGTAGGTACAGAAATATGTTTAGCATGTATAAAACCAAACATACACACAATCCTTTTACTTTGTTTGAAATATGTTTTGTGGTTTATGTATTTTGCTAGCATAATCCTTCAGGCAGAAAAACCAACATCCAATAAACAATAATCTCTTAACATTTTTTCAAAGTCACGAGTACAGCATAAGGTAATGTTTTTAATAATCTTTTTACAGTTAGGACAATCAGATGTTAACTAGTTATGTACAATTGTATGTTTTTGGTTAATTTGCGAAAAGTATAGGAATGGCAGTCTGAGCACAGGGTTAAGGGTGCGGATTGATCATTGTGGCCATCATATTGGATTGTAACTTCACGGCGGACATTTTTGGTGTCAAATTTCCTCAAAATTTCTCAAAAATTACTCGAAAAACCTCAAAATTCAAATAAATTTACCTATTTCGAGGGAAAAATTTCCCGTTTTTTCCCCAAAAAATTCCAGAGGCTTGAATTGTCCCCAGTGAGGCTTAAATCTCCCATGTTCAAGACTCCAATAAGTCTTAGGAGGGAAGTTTTGACCTTGACCTCGGTGTCACCGTTGCACTTATCGTTACGTTCGCTATTTTGAAAGTCCGTTATCTGATGCTAAAATTTTTTTTTTTTTTCAAAAATACATTAAAAAAATTTAAAACAATTCTACAATGCTATCAACTGAATGCTTCTTGCCACCTACTGGACGTGCAGTCCCAGCCACTGAATAGACATGCCAGGCCACTGATTGTCAGGTAGATCTGCAAATGAAAACACATGTGAAGGAATGCAAAGGACTTGCTTCGCCTTCTTAGAAGATTGAAAAAATAAAAAATATAGCTGACATTTTTTTGTTCTCGTAGAAAAAACATAATACTTTATTTTATTTTTTAAACTTGTCTTTAATTATTAATTATAAAATATTATTTGCATCAGTCAAGGATCTAACTGACGAAATCGAAGCAAAAATTATTTAAACAAGTTTTTTTTGATGTTATGGAATTTTTCTAATTTATAACCTTATAATTATATATTTTCAAGATGGCGGCCAAGACTGTTGACCAGATGGTGTACGCCACGACGGTCTTGCGAATGGCACTCTATCGGGTAAAATTGAAATAAATAATGTAGAACCATCCTCTAGCAGAGGTTATATGTACCTACTATGTGACACAAGCGCTTCTGGTTTAAGTACTGAAAACAATATGGCAACAGTGCACTCTGGCAGACGATGTGTGTACTACGTGAAATTAGCGCTCCTTGTCATAAGTACTGAAAATAAATATGTTTGCCTCCAGCAGACGAAAACAAGATGGCGACTATGATGTCATAATCAAGATGGCGGGCTCAAGCAGAAGAGAACAAGTTGGTGGACGTGACGTCATACTGTCTGACGTAATATCTATCTTGACATTAGTGGTGGCAGGTCAGTTTGCCGGTGAATTTTGAGGAGGAAGGATCCGTCGCCATATGCAAATGGAAAGACCTCGCCGGGTTCGAACTCAGTACCTTTTTACAAATGTTTCAACCAAATATTAGTAAGAAAATTTATTTATGAATTTGTATTATTAGCCTGATTTTATAGCTATAAATTGCTGTTTTTCAAATGGACAAATTTTACTATTACAGATTTTTTTATTAAAACCATTTGTCATTATTTTAAATTTGCTAGCGTAAAAATAACGGATTTTCAAGATAGCGAACGTAACGAAAAATGCAAAGGTGACGCCCGATGTTAAGGTCAAGGTCAAAGCTTCCCTCCAGAAACTCATTGGAGGCTTGACCATGAGGAATTTAAGTCTCAATGGGGAAAATTCCAGCCTCTGTATTAGTTGAGAAATAAAACGGGAAATTTTCTCTCAAAACCGTAATTTTTTATCTCGAATTAGGGAATTTTCTTGGAATTTTGATGAATTTCGAGTCATTTTTGAGGAATTTTGAGGAAATGTGACACCAAAATTGGCCTACGTAACGTATCAATCCAGTATGGCAGCGACAATCATCAATCCGCAATTTCAACCATGTTCTCGGACGACCATTCCTATACTACGTTCGCAAATGCGAATACGAATATTCAGTCTTCAAAACCCAGGTGGGTATTATTCGTGGGGGGAATGACGTTCGCCCTAGCGTCAACCGCTGGTACTACCGGGGAAGCCACCCCCAGGGGCTTAGCCGGGGGGTGGGGGAATTCAGGGCTCTAACCCCCCCCCCTAGACAAAACTTATTGACGTGAAAACGTCTAATAAATCGATGAACGCCGGCTGCACGCACGAAAAAGTGTCCTGTTACGCACTGTAATGCCCCCCGTGCCCTAAAATTAAATCCTTTTAACTTAATAATAAAACCTTGGAAACTACTGGGTTCACAAATATTAAGAAAATTAAAATTATTTACCAGAAGGGGCATGAGGCGGTGAAAAAGACAAATTTTATACTCCCTGCACACAAGCCACTTGGGAGTTCGTGGATCGTCAAATAGAAGAAGGTATATGATAAATAAATACACTACATAGGTAGCTTGGTCTATATGTTTTCCTGGTTTATTATGAAGAGGTTTTGTTTTCGCATTATTTCGACATAACAGTAAAGATCTTAGCAAGTAACAAAAATATGGGGGTGCCCCGAAATTATTTAAAGCAATTTATATTATCTCAATTAAACATAGTCACAGAACAAAAATAGAAACATTCCACCCACTTAGCTTATTTCGATGATTGCAGAAAAACAGTCTGTTTGAATTTTACATATTCACATCGATTAAGTTCTTAAGGCACTGTTCGCTAACATATATTTTTAATGAATTTAGTTCATTCTATGCAAGTGGAAAATATATTGCTCATATCACCCGGGTCTTCCCAAGGATGACGTCGGACCGGGAGGAAAACCCTTCTTAAGGGGAAAATCAGTTGGAGGTCCCGAAGATCATTTGTCTCCCAGCTCTTGGACCCTGTCTGAAATACAAGTCAAATTCAAAACGAATTATACCTGCTTTCAGACAGTCATACACAGTGGGCGCGAAAGGCCATCGAACAGGAATTTGGGGAGGAAAAAAAAGCCGGATTACTCACCAAACAGGGTGTAGATTTAGGGGCTCACCAGATGTCTCGCGCCGACATCAGGATGGCGCGCACCGAGAAATCGCGGATGCGCGAAAGAAACCAAATTTTTAGGAAAATAAAAAAATATAAAATTTAACTAAACATGACTTTTTCTAAAGACTACCTCTGACTGGCTACTGTACCACTGGGATCACATCCCTAAAGACAGCTGACTACATTCTTGTGCACACGATTTCGCCGTTGCCGCGATAAGCCTCTTAGCACAGAGGATGCCGAGAAGATGTGGTAAGTAGCCCGAGGTCAGAGAACTAAGTGCGGTGATGGCGGACAAGGCTCCTAATTAAATCGGGCAGTCGGCCCTAGGAAAAAGGAGGGGGAAGATTCGGCGCAGGGCCGAAAACATGCGGAGGTGCCCGAGTGGTTGAAAGCACGAATTCAGTTGTTCGCGCCGAAGAGCGAATGCTGCGGTCTCTACTGGTAGGTACAGGAAGCAACAAACAATCTACTTCTACAGGTCGCGAGGAGGAAGCATAGGTCCTTAAGGCGTAGCTGGTGGTGCGCTCTGGCGGCCTAAAGGGGAACTAACGGAGGCGGTAAACGGAACCGCCGCCAGGTGGCACTGGCGTAGGCTCTGCTTGCTGGCCACCAGGGCCGAAGTAGTTTTTTCTGCTGCTAGATGTCGTGGAGGTATCTGCAAGACCAGGGAGAATGTCCTTGAAGTAGGCCATCGTCTTGGCTAGGTTCACATCAGGTCACTGCTCCTAGCATAATTTCTCGGAACTAAGGGGGGGGGGGGGGAGAGAGGAGGGTGGACAGAAAATGCCACTAAGCTGGGAACGGAGGTCCACTGGAGACCCGTTCGTGACGAGACTAGCTAGTCTCAGCAGGCCTCTAAGAAGTAGCAGCTTGCAGGCCACAAGCTGCTCTATGCAATTTTGGTCATGCAGGGAATTAATATTACAAACCCGGGACATGACTGCAGGCAAGAGAAATTTCAACTGGGCTGCCAACGTCCACATTAGACAGCAAAATATCAGATTGGCCCCTAAGAAAGGTGCTTCAGTCCACTGGCGCAAAGTTTAACTACGTGGCGTACACCGGCTTAACAAAGAGTAAATCACCCCTTTAGCCACCAGATAAATTGAAAAAAATAAAATTTCCAAAATTAATTTAAAATAAAAGTGAAAATTTTAAAAAGGTGTCGATATGCCTAATTTCCGGTACAGCACATTGTTCCGTTATGCAGTGTCCCGTTACGCTCATAATTCCGTTACACTGTCGGCGAGTGCAGTAATAATAGGTTATGTTACAATTGACCAAAAAATTATGGTGATTCATATAATTGATGATATATATTTAAATACAATTTTTTATATGAAAACTTGTTCATAATTATATTTAAACTTTATAGCTAAACGCCAATTTTTAAAATTAATTACAAGTCATCTACACGTGAACTGTTTCGTCGACTGTTCATAAAGTGAAGTGAAAAGTTAACGTGGTTTTCATTGCGTATTACAACAATTTCGGCAATAAAGGTTAATTAATCTTGCATTTTAAAAATTTGATTACTAGTATAATTTCAAGTATTTATTCGTTTATTATAAATAAAAATTATTCCATTTTCTTCTTAAAAGTATGCAATCATTTCATCAATGTTTTGTTATGACGTCACGTTAAACTATCGTCCGTAAACCGACTTTACAGACAGCCAATTTTTTTAGTATAAATTAACTATCCGATAATAAAACTTCTGGTTCAGAGCGTTCGAAGATATATTTTACTTCGATTAAATCACACTTACCTTCTTTTCATTTCATGAGATGGACAACTTAAAAAATTTCTTAAACTCGCTCCTAATTATTTTAACAAATTTTATGCTATCGCTTACACTAAAACATTTATTTACTATAGTTAGAGGTTTTCTAAAAAATTAACAAATTTCTCTTAATTAAAACTACCTTCTATAATTAAGGATATTTGATACAATCACATATTTAATTAAAGTATAAAATAAAAATTATAAAATTTATTATACAATATATTAATTGACTCTTAGTTTACTTAGTATTACATAAATAAAATATCCAAATTAAAAACACTTTACTTATTTTCCCACAGGGATGCCATGGTAAAAATTAAGGACGAATAAATATGGCAGTATCTATTAACAAAAATAAAACCATTCCTAACACTATTATAATTTTAACCGCAAATGTGAACCCCAAAACCATTATAATAAACGTATATTTATAGCCTTTTGAGTTAAAATTTATTTTGCATATAATGATTGTATAGATTAAATATATTTTTTAATAATATTAACAGCGTTATATAACAGCCGGTCCTGCGCCTGAAGTTGAAGTGACGAGTTGGAGCCGACTTTCGCCATCTTGGATTGTGACGTCACAGGGGCCATTTTTGTGTCAAATTACCTCAAAAATGACACAGAATTCCTAAAAAATTTCCCTATTTCAAAGTAAAAATTCAGGTTTCGAAGAAAAATTTCCGGTTTTTTTTTTCCCTTAAAAAAAATGTTCTGAATTAAAAATACTTTAAAGGAAATTTGCCTTAAAAAAATTCAAATTCCCCATTGAGGCTTAATACTCCAATAAGCCTGGGTGCAAAGCTTGAAATTGACATTGACCGTAAAATTGAAATTATTAAAATTTTAACGAAAAGGTTCCGAAAAAATTCCAAAAATATAAAAAAAAGTTTACTTTAAACGTGGCACTTTTCGTTACGCTCGCCAGCATGCATACTAGAAGGTAACACTTTTTGTTAGGCCCGCCATCTTAGATTCTATAATGCTGCACTCTACGTTACACATTTCATCTTGGTTTTGTATGACGTCATCGTTGTATGGTGTTCATGGTTCTAGCCCGGTGAGTGCAAAAATTAAAATGGCGACGGAACCTTCCTCCACAGATGCCACCGGCAGACTGACCTCCCACCACTATTGCCAAGGTATAAATATCAACAAGCTAGTAAGACGTCATGTCTGCTATCTTGTTTTCGTCTGCTGGAGGCCGTCATTTTGGATTCAACATATTGTTTTCGTCTTCTAGAGTATGCTGACGCCCTATTAGTTTAATTTCCATCAGCTAATTTAACAATTTATTATTGCTGCACTCTCCTGCTGAAAATTTGGGCGCCATATTATAAATTCGTATTTATTTAGCTTTAAATACGGAAAATATTCAAAATTTATTTTAAAAATCTTTGAATAATATACAGATTAATTCGATCAGTTCCTGTCCATGGTTCGATACTTAAAAAATGCAAGAATATTTAATTTTAGATAAAAAATTATTTTTGTTCAATAAAAGCAGCTTAGGTTCCTAGTCTACAAGCCTCCAGAAAGCAAATGATAGATTATTGGGCACCATCTCGGAAATTTGTATTTATTGAATTAGAAATTCTAAAAAAATTCCCAAAAATTTATGAAAAAAATCACATACTTAAATAATGATTGACTCGAAGTATTTTAGTCCTTTATTTGATTCTCGGCCAGTGGTAAGAGACACCAAATCTAAAAAACATTATTTCTGTTTTAAATTAACTTTTCTGGAATTTGTTAATAATTCTCTCAAAAAAAAAACGACTCTGTACAAGATAACTATCCGTCAAATAAAATATTTTACAGCTATGCCTACCATTTAAGTCTAATTGAACGATACCTGGAATACCTTCCAACGAGATCTTGTACTATGTTAGGCATATTGTCCAAGTGTCTTCGGACCACGATGACAGGCCATGTTCAATGTCAGACGTATGGACCACACGTATCCTGACCACAAGGCTATCTTCGTTGATAGCAAATATAACATATTTCAAGCAGTCAAGAAAAAATTTCCGAACTGTCAGACCTAAAGTATTGATACAATCAATTACAAACAATTAGCTCTAAGTATGTTTTCCAATTACTAAAACACCTGAAATCCCAGAATTTTTTTTTATCCGGATAACAGAATTTGAACAAGTAAAAATTTAGAAATACTACATATTCAACAACGCACATTTAACAAAACGCAACATATTCAACAAAAGAACAGAACACACAATCCACAAACAATGGAAACACAGAAAACACACAATACACACAAGTAACACAGTACACACACAGGACCCAAAATGGACACCCAGTATACACACTGATCACACAGTACACACACCGGACAAGCAATTAACACACAGTAAACACAAAATGAACTTGAAATATAAACATGGTACACACAATTGAATATTAGTATACACACAGGACACGCAATTTATTCACAGTACACGCACAGGTCACACAATGAACACACAATACACACACTGGACACACAATGGACACACAGTGCACACACAATATACGCAATGAACTTACAGTACACACACTCGACATGCAATATACACACATAACACACCCAGTGAACACACAGTACAAACACACTGGACATGCAATGAACACACAGTACACACACAATGAACACACATTAAGTGCAATAGACTGACAGTTCACACAAAGAACACACAATGAACAAACAGTACGCACACACAGAACACGGAATGGACACATATGCACACATTGAACATGCAGTCGCGACAAGACACGCTTAATTAAAAATCAGTTATTGTGAAATAAACAAAATCGCTTTCAAAATCAGAACTAATATTATTAAATTTATACAAATGCAGGTAAAACAAGTCATTATTGTATGTAGCAAGTATTCCATGGTTATTTGGGTATGAAGGCTACTGCTTTAATGTGAAAATAGTTTCCTGCAAAAAAAAGCATATAAATGTCTCAAACTTTCAAACAATATCTTAGTATCTTCCCATGATGCGTAATAAAACTTTTCCACTGTCATCTCCTTCCATGTATATTAAAAATATTTTTAATATTACTATCGAGTCAGTGATCATCGTCAGCTATAGCAGATTAATATATTTTAACACATTTCCATCGTTTTGGTGTCAGGGTTTCGTGACAGTCTTAGATATTGCATACTTTACGAACTTCAAAACTGTTTTCAATCGCATCACCATCCCTATAATCACTGTCGCAATCACTATAGAAATAGTGTCTTCACCTGGATTACTTTAAGAGCTCGAAATCGTAGACGTTAAAAATATTCTACATTGTCAAAAATCTTTTTTTTAAACGTACATCATTATTCCAAATTATGGAGAATCTACTTGATATGGGTTTCAATGTATTCAAATTTTTTTACGCTGACGATACTATAGTCTTCAGCAAGCGACTTACATGCGTCCCAAAGAGCTATAGAAACCATTGAAGCTGCTGAAGCTCGCAGACGCGCTGTTACTGAAAGGGCACAACAGCGACGACTAATATTTACAAGAGACGCGTGGGGGTTATTCGATAAAGCTGCATTTGAGTACGACGAAACTCTTGATTACGAAAGCCACAAGCTTATACAAATAGAAGCGATGAATAAAGAATGCAGATTTTTCGGTGCTCTTAAATAGAAAGAGGAAGCTGCAGGCATGTGTTGTTCGGGAGGAAAAGTAGCTTTTCCTTCAATAGACGAGCCTGTTGAACCTCTTAAAGAACTTTTTTTCAAATGAAACAGATGAGTCTCGCCGTTTCCTAAAAAAACATAAGGAAATACAATACATGCTTCTATATGACATCTTTTGGAGCTAATATAACATTGTGTCGATGCCAGGATTTTGCCCGACTTTTACAATCCAAGGGCAAATATACCACACAATTGGCTCTTTGCTTCCTGCTACTAATACGCAACCAAAATTTTTGCAAGTTTATTTCATGGGTGATGAGGAAGCACAAGTTGATAGGCGTTCTGAGTGTTCCAGGTGTGGAAAGAAACACCGTTCAAAAAATACAAAATGTTCTACATGATCACAACGTTTTAGTGCATGAATTTAAAATGGCTAAAGATAGAGTGACTAGCGATAATTACAAGGTTGTGATTCACCCAGATCGTGTACCACGTGGTGAACACGAAAGACGATTCAATGCCCTGACCACAAACGAAATAGCTGCCGTAGTTGTCAATAGTGAACAAACTGCGTCTCGGGACATTGTTATTCTGGCACACGATGGTAGGCTCACTGGAGTTCCGGACACTCATAGATTTTATGATGCTCTCGAGTACCCGATATTTTTTTGGAAAGGACAAGAGGGGTACAGTTTTGATATTCCTCAGACAAACCCAGTAACAAAACAACCCAAACCGAACAAAAAAGTGTCGTTCAAAGACTTTTATGCGTATCATATGATGGTACGTCGCAACAATTTTAATTTATTGCTTCGATGAAGACTTCTCCTTCTTCAGTTTTTGGTGGACATGTATGTCAAAGTGGAGAGTGAGCGCTTAAGGTTTATTGCCTTATACCAAACAAAACTGAGAGCAGAAAACTATATACATTTACAAGACGCGATCAGGAATGATGCGGATTTAGATCCTAATAATTTGGGTCAAATGGTAAAACTCCCGTCGTCATTTGTAAATAGCCCGAGATATCTTCATGAGTACACGCAGGATGCGTTCACATACGTGCGTAACTACGGGAGGCCTGATCTGTTTATTACAATGACATGTAATCCCGCTTGGCCAGAAATTACTAAAGAGCTCATTCCAGGTCAAAATTCAACGGACAGACATGACTTAACAGCCAGATTATTTAAAATAAAAGTTCAAAAATTGGTTGCTCTGCTTACAAAAGGTAAAATATTTGGAGACATGAAGTGCTTCATGTACTCAATCGAGTGGCAAAAAAGAAGTCTGCCTCACGTGCACTTACTGCTGTGGTTGATGGAAAATTTACTCCCTAACCAAATTGACGAAGTCATAAGTGCGGAGATACCAATCCCAGAAAATGATCGAAAACTTTACGATACTGTAACCAAAAATATGATTCAGGGTCCCTGTGGTGCACTAAATCCGTCATCACTATGCGTGGAGGAAGGAAAATGCACAAAAAAGTATCCAAGGGCGCTTTTAAAAGATACTCAAACTAACGACAAAGGCTATCCTCTGTACAGGCGTATAGCACCAGGAAATGGCGGCCGTACGATAACTCTAAAAACCCGAGGTGGAACACAGGAGGTATTGGTTGACAATATTCTCCTCTTCTCGTTAAAATGTTTAATTGTCATATAAATGTAGAGTTCTGCAATACGGTACAGGCGAAAAAATATTTGTAAATATAAATCAAAAGCAGCGGCCAGGCTATTTTTAACATTAAACAGCAAGGGAATGTTAATAGACACCCAACAGTCACTCACCAATGGTCAGCGGATTTACTTCACTGAAAACAATTTTATAGATTTTTAGAAGTATTAGGCTCCAACAGTCTTTGACTCCAACAGTCATTGGCTCCCGCTGTCTTAGGATTAGCTGCTTTTTGGCTACGAGACTAGGAGGCTTCGTAGCTACAAATTTGGACCGCACGAGAACACTGGAAACAATATTGCAACACAGCTCTATGCTTGAAAGGAGAAGCAGAAGCAGTTTGTGTGTCTGAAAACCTTCTGCAAAACAACCACAGGAACTCTCAAGGTAAAATAATAAGTATGACTAACAAGGAAATATCATGTGGAATTCGGTTACTACTGCAGGCGTAGTCCGGTTTAATGGACGTGTTTTAAAAACACTCAAAAATCATAACAGTCCAAGGTCATAAATACATAGACATGTTATAGATACATAGATTGTATGATTTATATGAAATCTTAAAATCTTAACTGTAGTAACAAGTGTAGAATATGATGTATCTTATACACGGAAATCATCTCGTAACCAACTAATAGAGTAATAAGGCCTCTAATACAGTCGATCACATGAATAGATAACCGTGTTTAACGCAACATTTAGATCAAAGTCAGGCATTAACACACACATCCCACGTGTGTAGTAAAATACATAGATGTATTTCAAGTTATGTGATTTGAAAATATTAACATTATAAAAAAACCAGGCGTGCGTCCATAATGGATACATGCAGGTAACTCATTTCCGCAATTGCTACATTATTAGAAAGCAGAACAAAAGCAGGAACAAAACAAGTAGATACGAGACCCTGTAACACCCCTCGTGCCTCAAAATTGAATTATTTTAAAAGGAGCCTTGGAAACTGCTGGGTAAGAAAAATAAGTTAAATAAGTTGAATTACCAGAGGCGACACGAGGTGGGGAACAAACAAAATTTAGGAACTTCCTGTAACAAGCAAGGGGGAAGTGGGTGGATCGTTAAAATCAATAAATAAAAACTACACGATTAACTTGATCTATAGTTTCCCTGTTTTATTTGCCCTGATGAATTATCTTGTTTCCATTATTTTACACACAAAAGGTTTTAACAATTTTCAAAGATTAACAAAAAGAGAAACGAAAATGGGCCGGCCCGTGATTATTTAAAACAATTTACATTCATAGTTTGAAATACAAACATTTGCATTATAAGTTTCACACCCAAAATTGGATGGATCCGATGATTACATTGATAATTAGTTCTATTTGTTCTACATGTTCTTGAGAAAAACACTGGTCGCTGGTGGGTTGGTCATCCGCTTAAGATAGTTCGTAGCTAGGTAAGGGGGAATGTTGAATTTACATTACCACCCGGGGTCTTCAAACGATCACGTCGGGTAGTAGAAAAGTTTCTTCTAATGTGACCCACGGAACAGGAAGGGGGGGGGGGGGGCCACGAGATGGGAGCAATCAGTCTCTCCCCGTCATCGACCCTGTCTGCAACAGTCCAAATCAAAACTGATTATAACTTGTATACAGGCAGTCTATGGGGCAGAAAATGCCCAAAAAAAAATTTAAGGGGAAAAAAAGGGGGGGGGGGGGTCGCGAATTATCACTCACCAAAACAGGGGAGTTGCCCAGCACGCTGCAGTTGTGGAGTCACCCAGGGTCTGGAGCTCGCGAATTGCGCGGCAGGACGCGGATGATTTTTTCATGATAATAATTAAAAGAGAAAAATTTCGAAGTCAACTAATTAAACTATGCAGACAAACTAATCTACTATGATTGACTTGAGGGATAGCATCCCTTATACAAAGCGACTACATAGTCGGTTGCGGCCGGATGGAAGTTTTGCAGAGTCTCGTCGACTCGCCGATAATCAAACGGTCCGTCTGCAGTCGCGGCGCGAAGTGTCCCGCGGAAAAACGCGTCTCGTAATTAAAAGTGCCCGCCGGCTCTTACAGTTGGGGGGGGGGGGGGGGGGTCTGGGCCGCCGAAAGATTCCGAACTTGCCCGAATGCGGGCGGAAAAAAAACTTTGCCAGGAGTTTTGAAGTTGGCATCACTGGGCGACAGTAGAGACCTCTGTAGGGGGGGGGGGGGGTCTGAGTTGAAAACAATCGACTCGCCCCTGGCGTCCATATAACTCAAGGGAGAGCAGGTGCTGCTCTCTGGCGCCTTAGAGGGTAGGCTAGCGGAGAAGTTCGCGACTTGGTCGCTAGGTAGCGCTTGTAATCAGTTTTAGCGCACACGTTTTAGCGCGGAGACCTTGAGAACGGTCACTGGTGCCCAGGGGGTTACGACCGGTCATTGGTCTTACTTGGAACGGAGAAAGGGGGGGGGGAGGGTAACATGCAACGCTGCTGATAACAAGCGTCCCGTCGTGGCTGCAGAGGAGCGAACATAACACTAATACGTGATGAAAAAGGCCAATCTCAGCTCGTCTCTGAGAACTGGTCGCCTGCAAGCTACAGGCTTGTCTATGCAGTTAGGGTCACGAAGAGAAATGATATTACAGGCTTGAGGCGTGACTGAAGGCGGGGGAAATGGTAAGCTGTCTGCATGTCAGGGATTAGGCCAGCAAAATATCCGATACGCCGATGGGAAAGGGGCTTCAGAGCACTGAGACAAAGTTTAACTCAGAGGGGTACACCAGACTAACAAAGTAAAATCACACTATAGTAGAGCAAATAAAATTTCCACACAAAAAATTTAAAATCATAATAAAAATTTAAAATATATCGTGTCGAAATTACTAATTAACGGCACAACCCGAAGGCAAAACCATGAAAGACAATTTAAAAAAATACTAGAGGCTGTGTATGTAAAAAATAGGAACCCGTTCAAATGATGAGGGACTAACGCAGACGAATCAGTGATACTAAAAAAAACAGTAATTTACAGGCTCACTCAAGACTGGCGCAAGAATTTAGGCTACAAAAGAACAAACTCATCTGAATCAAATCTAGCCACATAGACCAGGAGCAAACACCAAAAAAAAAAATCGATTTGAAATTCACGCCAAGGTTTCGCATTTACTATGCAGCAAAGAAACATAGCATGAAACAGAAGAAGCAAGCCTTAAAGGAACAACGCGTGAAGCAAAATCAAATGCCCTAGCATTTACCCTAACAATAAAATATTTACTGAAAAGAAATAAACACGGTGGCCAAGCCCGGACCAGGCTAGAGCAAACACACAGAACCTACCTGGATAAATTACAAACCCATACCATAAGATGATGATAAAGTGCCTGCATGCTCGCGCAATAGCTTACAAATCTACCCGCATAAGTCCTACGCACACTGAAGTATGGCAGTCGAGTAAAATAACCAATATAAATTTACGTTAATCCGACTGATTATCTTCGTTGAAGGCCCAGACGCAATGAATTCAATTCGAAAAGCTATAATAGTTACATGCTGTCAGACAAAAGCAAAGTTAAATACGTTCGACGACAAACTGAATTAAAACTTCTTACAGGATAGGCCTAAGCAGGTACATAGCGATTAATAACAATTGTACTGAAGAAGCCTCTGATAAGCTCGACAGGAGCTTATAAGCTTTCAGTAGTGGAGGAGAAAAAAAGAGGGGAAGAAACCCCACTACGCATAACCACATGACCAGAAGAAAAAAACTGAAAGAGGGGGAAGAGAGGCGGAAGCGGAACAGATAAGGTTGTGCAGGGGGGAGGGTATGTCGCGCACTTGCAATCTAGGAAGGGCGAAACGTCCGTTTCATACCAACCTTAGTGTTTTAATAAAGTGGAATGGGTGAATAGTGGTTGGTAGTTTTCGTAAGTGTATTATTAGTACCTTTTTTTGTGTTGGGCTTGATTAAATTTGATATTTAAATCATTTATCTTAACACCATATTCACCCTCTTTTCACACCTTATGACTGGAATTTTGCAAGATGGTAAACTTGTTGTTGGTAGTTTTCGTATGTTTATTATTGGTGAACAAAATATTTTACCATGCTTAATAATTTAATGCGGAGATATTATTAGTAATTAAAATACCCTAATCATTATTTAATTTATTACGGATAGAATTTCGCAAAATTTAAAAATGTTGGTTAGTATTTGTATATTTATTATTGGTACACAATATCACTTAATACGCATTAGTAAATTTAGAGATATGCAGTAATTAAATCAACCCCTTAGGGATAAAAATGGGGTGAGTATTTTATAAAATTTAATAATTACATTTCATGTTTTTAATTAAGCGTAATGAATGATTTTGTGTACCAATAATAAACACACGAAAACTTAAAACAAACATTTCATAGTTTACGATATTCACTCCCTAAGTGGTAAAAAATTGTTAAGTATGTTTTAAAAATTAATAATTATATCTCTAATTTTAAGTAAGCATATAGAATTATTTCTGGTACCAATAATAAACATACAAAACTTACATAATTTTTTTTTTTAATTTCGCCCCTAGGGTTTGAAAAAGTTTAAGTATATTTTATCGATTTATCATCTTAACCCTGTATTTAATTGAGCGTAATGAATAATTTTGGGTACAAATTATAAACATACAAAAACATAAAACAACAACTTTAATTTTTGTGAAATTATATGCTTAGAGGGTGAAAAATAATTCAGTACGTTTTTAAGATTATTCTTTATATTTCATAATTTAATTTAGCGGAATAGTTTTTTGAGGTCAATAATAAACAAACGAAAACTACTAACCCTAAGGTGTAAACAAGGAGAAAGTATGTTTTTAAGATTAATAATTATTATTAATCTTAAAAACATACTTACTCCTTGTTTACACCTTAGGGTTAGTAGTAGAATAATAAACAAACGAAAACTACTAACCCTAAGGTGTAAACAAGGAGTAAGTATGTTTTTAAGATTAATAATTAACCCCTTAGGGATAAAAATGGGGTGAGTATTTTATAAAATTTAATAATTACATTTCATGTTTTTAATTAAGCGTAATGAATGATTTTGTGTACCAATAATAAACACACGAAAACTTAAAACAAACATTTCATAGTTTACGATATTCACTCCCTAAGTGGTAAAAAATTGTTAAGTATGTTTTAAAAATTAATAATTATATCTCTAATTTTAAGTAAGCATATAGAATTATTTCTGGTACCAATAATAAACATACAAAACTTACATCATTTTTTTTTGAATTTCACCCCTAGGGTTTGAAAAAGTTTAAGTATGTTTTATCGATTTATCATCTTAACCCCGTATTTAATTAAGCGTAATGAATAATTTTGGGTACAAATTATAAACATACAAAAACATAAAACAACAACTTTAATTTTTGTGAAATTATACGCTTAGAGGGTGAAAAATAATTCAGTACGTTTTTAAGATTATTATTTATATTTCATAATTGATTTTCACAAAATAAAAAATTGTGGATGTAAGTTTTTTTATGGTATTAAAGGGTACCCAAAATTAATCATAACGCTTAATTAAAATACGAGGTTATAGTTATTTTCGGTAAAATATACTTACCCCATTTTCAACCCTAAGGGGTAGAATTTGGCAAAAGAAATCGTGGATAGGAGTTTTCGAATGTTCATAATTAGTACCCGATATCATTCATTACTCTTAATTAAATTAGTACTTATAATAACTATTTTTTAAAACATACTTACCCTTTTTTCAATACTTAGGGGTAGAATTTCCCAAAGTTTAAAAATTGTGGTATTATTTTTATGCATGTTCTTTCTTTTTACCCAAAATCATTCATTCCACATAATTGAATTCGGAGATATTATTATTAATTTTTAAAACATACTTACCCCTCTTTCACACTTTTTGGGGTTGTATTTCACGCACTTTAAAAATTATTGTTGTATTTTTTTATGTTTATTATTGGTACCTAAAATCATTCATTACACCTAATTTAATTAGGAAATATAATTATTAATCTTTAAAACGTACTTACTAATTTTTCACCCCTTAGTGTTTGAAATTCGCAAAATATAAAAATAATAATTTCCATAAACTTCTTAACGAATCTATATATGCAGCACTCAAGAAAAATCCTGTAAAACAAATAGAATCAACAACAAAAATACAGGTAACCGAATAAAGCTTAGAAGAATACTGTAAGAAAAATCTAATTGTCAAAGATCCCAGAACCCCAAGATTCTATGGACTTCCAAAGATACATTAGAAGGACATTCCTCTTCGCCCAATAGTGATTTAAATCGGCTCTCC